>NC_082672.1:29166250-31580000 GCF_025265405.1 Mesoplodon densirostris
GCAACAAAAAGAATAAAATACCTAGGAATAAACCTACCTAAGGAGACAAAAGACCTGTATGCAGAGAATTATAAGACACTGATGAAAGAAATTAAAGATGATACAAATAGATGGAGAGGTATACCATGTTCTTGGATTGGAAGAATCAACATTGTGAAAATGACTATACTACCCAAAGCAATCTACAGATTCAGTGCAATCCCTATCAAATTACCACTGCCATTTTTCACAGAATCAGAACAAAAAAAAAAATCACAATTTGTATAGAAACACAGAAGACCCCAAATAGCCAAAGCAATCTTGAGAAAGAAAAATGGAGCTGGAAGAATCAGGCCCCCTGACTTCAGACTATACTACAAAGCTACAGTAATCAAGACAGTATGGTACTGGCACAAAAACAGAAATATAGATCAATGGAACAGGACAGAAAGCCCAGAGATAAACCCATGCACATATGGTCACCTTATCTTTGATAAAGGAGGCAAGAATATATAGTGGAGAAAAGACAGCCTCTTCAATAAGTGGTGCTGGGAAAACTGGACAGGGACATGTAAAAAATTGAAAGTAGAACACTCCGCAACACCATACACAAAAATAAGCTCAAAATGGATTAAAGGCCTAAATGTAAGGCCAGACACTATCAAACTCTTAGAGGAAAACATAGGCAGAACACTCTATGACATAAATCACAGCAAGATCTTTTTTGACTCATCTCCTAGAGAAATGGAAATAAAATATTTTTTGGTTTATTTACAAATAATTGTAAATAAACAAATGGGGGGCTTCCCTGGTGGTGCAGTGGTTGAGAGTCCGCTGGTTGATGCAGGGGACACGGGTTCGTGCCCCGGTCCGGGAAGATCCCACATGCCATGGAGCGGCTGGGCCCGTGAGCCACGGCCGCTGAGCCTGCGCATCCGGAGCCTGTGCTCCGCAACGGGAGAGGCCACAACAGTGAGAGGCCCACGTACCGCAAAAAGAAAACAACAACAAAAAAACCCAAGTGGGACCTAATGAAACTTAAAAGCTTTTGCACAGCAAAGGAAACCATAAAGAAGATGAAAAGACAACCCTCAGAATGGGAGAAAATATTTGCAAATGAAGCAACTGACAAAGGAGTAATCTCCAAAATTTACAAGCAGCTCGTGCAGCTCAACATCAAAAACACAAACAACCCAATCAAAAAATGGGCAGAAGACCTAAACAGACATTTCTCCAAAGAAGATATACAGATTGCCAACAAACACATGAAAGAATGCTCAACATCATTAATCATTAGAGAAATGCAAATCAAAACTACAGTGAGATATCATCTCACACTGGTCAGAATGGCCATCATCAAAAAGTCTACAAACAATAAATGATGGAGAGGGTGTGGAGAAAAGTGAACTCTCTTGCACTGTTGGTAGGAATGTAAATTGATACAGCCACTATGGAGAATAGTATGGAGGTTCCTTAAAAAACTAAAAATAGAACTACCATGTGACCCAGCAATCCCACTACTGGGCGTATTCCCTGAGAAAACTATAATTCAAAAAGAGTCATGTACCAAAATGGTCATTGCAGCTCTATTTACAATAGCCAGGATATGGAAGCAACCTAAGTGTCCATCAACAGATGAATGGATAAAGAAGATGTGGCACATATATACAATGGAATATTACTCAGCCATAAAAAGAAACGAAACTGAGCTATTTGTAGTGAGGTGGATAGACCTAGAGTCTGTCATACAGAGTGAAGTAAGCCAGAAAGAGAAAAACAAATACCGTATGCTAACACGTATATATGGAATCAAAAAAAAAAAAAAGAAAGAAAAAAAAATGGTCATGAAGAACCTAGGGGCAAGACGGGAATAAAGACACAGACCTACTAGAGAATGGACTTGAGGACACGGGGAGGGGAAGGGTAAGCTGGGACAAAGTGAGAGAGTGGCATGGACATATATATACACTACCAAATGTAAAACAGATAGCTAGTGGGAAGCAGCTGCATAGCACGGTGCTTTGTGACCACCTAGGTGACAGGGAGGGTGCTAGGGAGGGAGACACAAGAGTGAAGAGATATGGGGACATATGTATCTGTATAACTGATTCACTTTGTTATAAAGCAGAAACTAACACACCACTGTAAAGCAATTATACTCCAATAAAGATGTTAAAGAAAACAAACAAACAAACAAAAAAAAACAAATTCAAGCTGGAAAGGTGAGGTTATTTGCCTAATTTTAAAATGCAAACACAAAGACCTCTTGAACCATACACATTGTTTCAAACTGCACTCATGATGGAAAACACAAAAAGTGCAGTATTTCCAAAAAGCCACAGGCATATTGGCCATAATAATTTTCTGTTATAATAATTGTTCCTGTCTTTGGAGAACTTTCATTTTTTTTTAAAAGACAAGTAGCTTAAGAATGTTTTCAGGTGCTACAATTTGTGACAATCAAAACAGTCTTCTAATGGGTCCACAGCATTCAGAGATTCAAGCTCAAGGCTCTTTGGGGTTTGGCATGTAAAATAGTAATAGAAATGAAATCTGGTTTAGAAGCAACTGTGATTATTTTCAGAATTTGCAGTCCCTTCAAATATTGCATGACATATACAACTGGGAAACCACCTTCTGTTGGCACTGTACTTGCTTCACCAGTGCATTTTTATCCTACAACCACTAAAACAGCACAGTAGGCAAATATACAGAAAACTGAAAACAAAGAAAAACAAAAACACAAAAAACACCTAAGTATCTTTAACATGCAACTTTAGTTAGTTACATTGAACATTCTAGAATAATATGCAAAAAAGGATGGTCTGCTTTTAAGGTTTCCTCTGAAGATTTTTGGGCACCAGATGTCACACACAGGCACGCATACACACAACACAATAATACTATAGCAGGTCAATGAGAAAGGCCGATACATTTTATACAGAGATTCATGTCATGTTAAGTCCCACGATGAAAATGTTGGAAATTCACGTTGGATTCCTAGAACAAGGAACCAACATTCAGATATGAGGAAAAGGCAAGCCATGCACAGAGAGCTGAAACACGAGCCTAAACGAAGCCTCAAATACTCGGATGGGGAGCAGAGTTAGTCACCGTGTCAGGAAGTGTGGTTTAATCCACTGAAAGAATAAAGGATGGGATAAAACGGAAAAACAACGACCCCCCTTCCCCTTCCTTTACCCTAAAGGCAATACATGGAACAAAGATTAAAATAATGATGATTATGAGCACATGCCACATTTGTCTAGAGATTGGCAGGTCATGTGGTATTTAAGTTGCTAAAGGTACTTGCAGAAAAACCCACAGTGCAAGTCATTAAGTGATGCTAGAAATGTTCCAACTGACCCAACCTTCTGGATACTTCCAGAGAACTTTATTTTTCATCCCGAAGTCACTGTATGGTGTTTCCCTAGTGCACGCAGAACACACACGTGTCTGCTTGGGCTTGGGGAGCCAGGCTCAGCCTTGAGATTCACATGCAGGGACTCTTACAAGAGCAACCAGGAAAACAGGTGACAGATGTGCAGCATGACCTTGTTCAAGCCGGGGAGGAGCGTCTCAGACCTGGGTACTCACTTCCTGGAGAAGCTCAGCCCTGGCGGAACCTCCGGAGGCTCTGGGCACACTGCAGAAAATGGAGGGCTGTATTTATGGGGTGTGAGGGGTTACCAGCCAACAGCTCAAGGCACAGCCTTCCTGAAGGTGGAAATGGGCATCACACAAACCACTCACAGCCAGGCCTTGTAACTACAGAATCTCTAACGTTAAGTACAGGCACGATGGAGGTTGCGGGGACCTCTGGTGTTTGATTGACAGCGTAGGCATTTAACCTTCCACCCAAATTTCAGGTCAGATTTCCAGTCTCCACAAGAGACTGGTTCCACATACCGCCTTTCTCCTAGCTTTCAAAACGCAGGGGCTCATCCAAAACAAAGTGATAGATGGCCATTTCGCTGCTACACCAACCACTTTTGCAGTTCTATTTTGGTTAAAACAACCTTGCAGGGATAAACCACAAAAGGAGTCTGTGGCTGGGGGCTGCTATCAATCACATTCACAAGCCAACGCAGGTGACTGACCCTGACGTGGCAGGGTCCACTCAGTGGAACGAATCCACTTCAACAGCACACTGGCCGCAAGAAGATGCAGCACCACAAAAGGTGTCAGGGGATTTCAGCTGTTGTTTGTCCGGACATTATTTGTGGGGAAAAGCCAGGGAGAAAAAGCCTTCTGACCATAATCATACTATCAGTAAAATCGGAATAAAAATAAAAGTGTCCCAGAGGACTTGTTAGAAAGCAACAAAGCCATTCTTAAACTTACATTTCTAATTTTTTTTTTTTTTTTTTTTTTTTTTTTCCGTATGCGGGCCTCTCACTGCTGTGGCCTCTCCCGTTGCGGAGCACAGGCTCCGGATACGCAGTCTCAGCGGCCATGGCTCACGGGCCCAGCCTCTCCGCGGCATGTGGGATCTTCCCAGACCGGGGCACGAACCCGTGTCCCCTGCATCGGCAGGCGGACTCTCAACCACTGCGCCACCAGGGAAGCCCTACATTTCTAATATTTATGTTCTCCCAGGAACTTACTACATACACACAAACCACTGATATACTGTTGCCTTTTAAATCGTGTACTAAAATCCAAATTACTGGTGTGTACAAATAATGGACCAAAAGTACTGCCCAAAACACACCTGCCTTACACTATGTGGACCAAGTACCTGGGCTTTGACCAAAAAAAAAGTATTTATGATAAAAATTGCAAACAAAAATTTTACAAAGCTTAGAATCAAAGTCAACATTTTGCCCAGATTTCTAACTGTTTGGTAAAATTCTAACATGGGTCATTAACGGTTCATGAGTGATTCTTGTTTGGACTTTCCGACTGAAAAGGTGCTTTGCACTTCTGACTTTCAAAACAAGCTGAATGTCCCGATGTGCTTTCTGTGCCCAAATTTAATTTTCGACAAACAGCAGTAATATTCCAAATATGATTGACTTGGGTCAGCACTCCTGCTGAACTGGAGAAAATTATTTAACCCCCGTCCCAATCCACAAAGAAAGGACTGCCAATGAAGTGTGTGTGTGTGTGTGTGTGTGTGTGTGTGTGTATAGATCTGTGTGTGCATATATATAATACATGTATACACACAGATATAGATAGGTGTATGTGTTTATATATATATATATATATATATATATATATATATATATATATATCCAAAAAGGCAGAAACAAAAATATCAAACTAGGCTTGCATTGTGGCAGCAGAATAAGAGAATGTTAAGAGTGAAGGGGAAAATTGATAAAATCTATTACAGTTTTAAATGACTCTGATACTAGCTTAACTTTTTTTTTGCCAAACTTGCCTGTAACTCCCCTCCAAACAGACTCCTTTTAAGAGGGAGGATTTCCTTACACAAAATGTTTTGTGTTCACATATACCTCTACTCTTCAGAACAAAACCAGTTCTGCTGGCAAACTGTGGGTTCGCAGCGACATTTAAGCTCTCATTAAAATGGAAAGCAATCAAATCTTTAAGTCTACAAACTTCACATTTAATATATTTCCATAAATTTGGCAAAGTTCGTGATGACATCTAGAATGCTTTCGCCAAATCATAGACGTAAATATGGAAATCACCATCAAATTTGATGAAACAGACAGACGGTTTGGTCTCTACTTGATAGATGACCATGCCAGTCCTTTTAGAGCCATCTTCTTTGGTATGTTCCATTTGTTTGCCTACCAGGCTGTCCAGGACTTCTCCTGGTTGCCTTTCTGCTGGAGATGAATCAATTGAATCAGGAATAATGTGAAGGTCACCTTCTTTATAATCATCTAAGAGCTGGTACATGTACAAGACAGGATCTTTCACATAGGTGATGTAAAACCATGTGTTCATGATGGGGACACGTGCTAGGACCATTCCCCTCCACGCCTTTTTAGAGCCATCCTCCATCTCAAACATGTGGTCCACTGCTTTGCCAATCATTGTGTCGGCTAGGTGTGCATCACTGATTTGAGATGTTGCAACTCTTTCAGGGAGGATTTCAAGTGCACAAATTCTTTCATCTTTATTAAGTTCTAGTCCATAAACACAGTCAAATCCATCGTATTTTATAAGATACAAAGAAGGATTTACAGGCACCTGGTCCAGAACGGTTCCTTCCCACTGGGTGATAGGGCTGTTCCCCTCTTTCCACCCATGCCGAATCCTGCAGCCTATGATGCTCCGCGGGGGCTGGGAAACAGGTGTGCTGGGCCCTACACTGCTCTGATGTTTTTTGTGGGACGTCCTTTTCTTCCTCTTGCTTGCAGATACACCAGCATGGCCTGCATCAGCTCTGGACCCCTGGCTAGCTGTCTTCCCGAATGGAGTGTTCATTCATCTGTATTTACGTGACCAGCAGAGCTGCTGGAACGGCATGAACGTTCAGGATTCTCCAATTTGAAACTTTTCACGGAATTTCAATGTTCTTATTAATCCATCATCCAAGTGCCTCTTTTACAAGTTCAGCAAACATTTGAAATCATAAGGACTTTGCGGCAAGGCCACGAAGGCCAACGTCTGCGGGGCCGCGGAGGCCAACGTCCAGCGGCGCGCTCCCGCCCGGGCTACCCGCCCACTCTGGGCCCCGCCCACTCTGGGCTCCTCGGCGGCCGCCCCGCCCCCGGCCCCACGGCGGACGCGCGCTGCGTTCCTTGATTACGCTGGCCTCTGCTGACTGGGCGCCGAAATCTTTATCGTTGTCGCAAAATTTCATTTATTAAAGGGGCATGCTTGGTTTTCTCTTCACCCTATAAGAGGTCAAATATGCACAGTTCTTGCATTGCAAGCCCTTACGATGAAGGAAAACTGTACAGATGAGGATCATGAAACACATGAGCACACGCGGAGCCCAAACACTGAGTAACAGGAAACAGGAGAGGTCGATGGGGGAGCTTTCCCCTGCCCTCGACACAGCCGCCACTGGTCCCGGGATCAAAATGATGTCACTTGCTTTGTCCTCGACAGACATTTGCAAACAAAACTTTTTAGCAGACACTTAAGGTCCTTTGGGAGGTCAGAGAACTGTACTTGAAGATGTTTGCAGTACCGTCAACACTTCCTTCTGGCTCGATTCGACCTTCTCCGTGCCCTGTATGTAGAAGTCATAAACTTCTTGATAGTCTACTAGTATTATGCCTCAAAAAAAAAAAAAAAAAAAAAAAAAAAAAAAAAAAAAGCAGGAAAGTTGAGTACTTGCTGTGCCCCAAATGACTGTCTCTTTGGCTTTGGGCGCCGGAGAAGTGGGAGTTTTTTAGCTGTTCTGTAATACTCATGATATGAAGCACGTTAAACATGAGTCAGAGTGATAAGAATCTTCAAGGGTCTTTCCAGAAACTCGTTCTGAGACTTCTTAATGATGATAGAGAAGCCACAGTAAGATGCCCAGGGTCCTGCTCCATTTTCAGAGTCCATAACTTTGAAGAAAGAATAACATATTTCTTGGAAGGAACTTACAATAACCATGAGTGTTTATAGTTGAATCACGTTTAGGAACATGCCATGCCTTTCAAGCTACTCCACGAAAAGAGCTCAGTGACTTCATAAGTTTGGGAAACCAACCCTCAATACTTTCTTTTCCTTATGGAGCATCATTGACATCTGAAGGGTTCTGAGAACTTCTGCAGTAAAGAACTCCTGGAAGACTTAAGGCTAAACAAACAAACAAACAAATGTCTAATGGTGAGTATTTCAGTTATCTGCCGTGTGTGTGCACTTTATAATCTTTCTCTCTATCTCCTCTACAAAACGTTTAGTAAAACTTTGAGGTGAAGAGGGTGAGTTCATGTTTTGGGTGAATGTGAAGAGTTGCTGGGGGTATGGCAAAAAGAAAGACTGGCTTTGGGGGACAGCTGACATATGGGTTTCATGGACAATGCAGTGTGAAAAGTGGGGTAAATCGAGGTGCTGTGGGATTTCGGAGGAGGGTGTGCAAGGCAGGTATGAGGAGGTCAGAGAAGGCTTCCTAGATATGATGGCTGAATTGAAACTTGAAGGGTGAATGGGAGTGATCCAAGTGTTCCAGTTGTCATTGCTATGTAACAAATTACCTCCAAACTTAAAGTCTTAAAACAACCATTTCATTTTGCTCACCACTGGGAGGGTCAGGAAATAGGGAGAGTCGTGGTTGGGCATTTCTCACTTGGAGTCTCACATGTGTTAACAGCCAGATGACGACTGGGCTGCAGTCATCTGAGGGCTAGTGCATTAGTTTTCTAGGGCTGCTGTAACAAAGTATCACAAACTGGGTGCTTGAAAACAACAGAGATGTATTTCTCACAGATGTGGAGGCTAGGGGTCCAAAATCAAGGTATCAGCAGGGCCATGCTCTTTCTGAAGACTCTAAGGGTGGATCATTCCTTGCTTCTTCCTAGTTTCTGGTGGTTGCCAGCAATCTTTGCCTTATAGATAGATCCGCTCAGTCTCTGCCATCATTGTCGCATGGCCTTCTCCCTGTCTCTTCACAGGATCATCTTCCCCTTGTGTGTGTCACTGTGTCCATGTTTACCTCTTCTAGTAAAGACACCAGTCATCAGGTTAGGGACCACTCTAGTCCCTTCGTTTGTACTTGGCTATGTCTGCAAAGACCATCTTTCCAAAGAAGGTCACATTCACAAGTTCTAAAGGTTAGGACTTGACATTCCTTTTTGGGGGACACAGTTCAACCCATAATAGCTAGTTGCGGGGGGGTTGTGTGTGTGTGAATGTCTAAGATGTCTCGCTTACGTGGCTGGCTGTTGAGGCTGGTTGTCAGCTAGGAGCTTCATGACCTATTTTGGCCTTGCCTCAGAAATCGTAGACCCCCACTTCTGTCATACTCTGTTGGTTGAAACAGTCACAAGCTGTGGACCACACCTCCCAAGGGAAGGACTGTGAAAGAATTTTCAGGTGTGTTTGACACTTGCCACACCAAGCAGAAGGGAATGGTGACAGAGCTGCTGCTGGTGAGAAACAAAACTGAAGGTCTATGAAAAGGCCAGGTCAAGGACACTTTGCAATTTGTGTGCGATTGTTTCCAAAGTGTTTGCTCAAAGGCTAATTTCTATGAAACTTTAAAGAGAATACACAGAAAATGAGATGGGTGTGCAATTTTCTGTAAAGATATAATTAAACTCAGGAAAGATAACTCCTCCCTCCCTCTTCTCTCTTTATTCTTTTTTCCCTCCCTTCCACCTTTCTTTTTCTTTTACTTCCCCAAGCATGTAGTAGAAGCATTAACATTTACATTTCATAATACAGAATTAAGATTAGGTACTACATATGTATGCAGCCATGATCCCTTACTTGCAATACAAATTGTATCTTAATTCATGAAGTAATAAATTGATATTCTCTAATATGTATTATAGCACCAAACAGACATGCATATTTTAGAGTTAGGCCAATCTAATCTTGGACTAGTTGTGTTGCTTCAGTTAAATAACAAAGCTATATAGAAAAGTCTAAGAAGGATATATATATCAAATATTAAAAGTAATAAGCTGAAGGTGATAGTGGTCTGGAGTGCTTTTTATTTACTTCTTTATACTCTTCTGTACTTTCCAAAATCACCTCAATAGACACATATCACTTTTGGAAAATAAACTATTAAAATGTAGTGACTTTAATTTTGCTTAAGTTTTTTGCTTCAAAATTAGAGGCAATATATTCTTTAAAAAAATTTTATTGGCTGATTCTTTGGTAGTTTTCCATTGCATCTTTTTTTAAAATTAATTAATTTATTTTGGCTGTACTGGGTCTTCGTTGCTGTGCGCAGTCTTTCTCTAGTTGTGGTGAGCGGGGGCTACTCTTCGTTGCGGCACGCGGGCTTCTCATTGCAGTGGCTTCTCTTGTTGCGGAGCACGGGCTCTAGGCACGTGGGCTTCAGTAGTTGTGGCTCACAGGCTCTAGAGCGCAGGCTCAGTAGTTGTGGCGCACGGGCTTAGTTGCTCCGCGGCATGTGGAATCTTCCCAGATCAGGGATCAAACCTGTGTTCCCTGCATTGGCGGGTGGATTCTTAACCACTGTACCACCAGGGAAGTCCCAAGAGACAATATATTCTTTTTCAACAACTTAAAAGTTAAAACTTTCTTTAATGCCTTGGTATAAATGGAGGTAAATTATTTAATTTCAAATAGAACATGGAAGGTGGTCTGGGCAGTTACTTTACAGCATCTTCAGGGAAAGCCTCTTGGAAGAAATGACATTTTTGCTGAGTCCTAAAGAAAAAGAAGCCAGTTAATGAAGAGCTGAGCCAGAGCATTCCAAGCAGAGGAAACAGCAAGTTCAAAGGCCCTAAGGTTGCAAATTGTGCCCAGCTTGTGTGAAGAACAGTTTCTGTGGCCAAAAGCGTAGTCAGTGTTGGGAGAGCATCTGAGATAAGGATGGAAAGTAGAAGGTGCAAGATGACCTAGATTCTCTAAGGCAGGGGTTGGCAAACGACTTCTGTGAAGGGCCACTTGAAAGTACAAAGTATGGACTGAAAGAAAGGAACTGAGGAATGATGCATTTTGAGTGCCTTCTGAGTAAGGGAAGACTAGAGCAAAATGTCCTTCCTTGAGGAAACTATGGCATGGGTGATACCGGGGAAAAGAAATAAATATTCACTGTTATGAGCTGAATTGTGTCCCTGCCCCTCCCAAATTCATATGTTGAAGTCCTAACCCTCTCAGAATGTGACTGTATTGGAGATAGGGTCTTTAAAGAGGTAGTTAAGTTAAAATTCGTTCATTAGGGTGGGCCCTAATCCAGTATGACTGGTGTGTTTGTAAGAGGGGGATTAGGACACAGACAGGTACAAAGGGAAGACCACATGAAGACACAGGGAGAAGAGCCTTTTACAAGCCATGGAAAGAGGCCTCAGAAGAGACCAACTCTGCCAACACCTTAATTTTAGACTTCTAGCCTTCAGAACTGTCAGGAAAAAAAATTCCTATTAAACTCATACAGTGTGTAGTATTTTGTTACATTGGTCCTAACAAACAAATACCCTGACCAAAGGCACAAGTGGAAGCGTTGCTTCCTATGTAGAGATTTTTTGGGCCGCCATCAGTTGTTGCTATAATTTTACTGAGTGTTATTAGGGCTAGGACATTGTAAGAACTTTTCTGACTTTAAAGTGCATTTTCTTTATCCCCAGGCCTGTAGGGAGAAGGTGAAAGCTGGAGTGTCTGTTCAATAAGTGCTGTGGAATGCTGAACTCAAGAAACTATCCTGAACTCGTTCACGCTGAGCGATTCAATCGTCTGGCTTAATTGTCCATTTGTCAGGCTCTGCAGAATTGCTGGAGTGACACTGCTGTTCTGTGTCAAAAGCAGGGTATGTCTTAGCTTCATTTCACCGTTAAAGTTGATGCCAGAGTACATTTACACGATCCTTTTATTCTGCACTTTTAAGGCTCTTCTAAGTAAAATATGAAAAATGCTTTACAATTTGAATTCTGTTGGAAATTATAGCTGCAGCAGGCTAACCTCCTCCAAATCCCTTCTTTCTCTCTCAAAGCCCTTCTTTTCATAGGATTGAAAACCAATCTTTTCATTTTTTTCAAAGCATGTGACTGCAGAGCTAAGTGATTCAGTTCCCTACTTGTTCTTGGGGCTGCGTGGAGGTAGCAGAAGGAATGCAGAACGAGGGAAAGGAGAGCCGAGAAGCCTGGGTGGGTTATTCACCTATGCCTCTGTTCCCCAGCTCCGTCCTCTGCCCTACATTGTTCCCTGGGAGCTGACCTCAATGAACTATATCCCCTAAGCTCTTGCCCTCTGCTTTCCGGTCGGTCTGGCCAATGGGAGGCACTAGCAGGGAGGGAGGGAAGCAGAGAGAGAGGTCTGGGTATTTATCCACCCCGCCTCTGCATGCCTTGTTATAGTTCTAGAAGTTTCTCTGCCTGTAGCTAGAGCTCCTGTTGATTGGCTCCAGGAAGAGCATTTCCTCCCATTTTTCCTTCAGACCTAGGAGTAGTAACGGCTCCCATCTCTTCGGTTGCTAGTCCCTGGGTGCTTCACCACTCCTTGTTACTTTCTTCAACTCTGCCCACCCCTCTGCAAATGGTTGTTTCATTACATTGTTCTCAGTTAAGCCTTTAAGTATGCCAGTGCTAAGACCCTGACTGATACAGACTCATGGATCAGAGGACATTTGCTTTCTTATATTAGATATTTAAACCAGTATCGTTTATGCTGGCAAACTTTGGTATCCTTTTTTCTTCTGCACACTTTATTGAGGGGGAATAGGTCCCCCTTGAAGTGAACTCTTGTTCCTTTTTAGTCATTCATGTATGTGCATTCTTGTGGTTTTCACCAGGCCAGACGAGGAAGCAATGGGGATGAAGTTCCCTGTGTTAAGAAATAACAGATGTATATATACCTAGTAGTGTGCTGGTAAACACTTAAAACCCAGCTCTATTGGTGGGGGGAGACCCTGATGCCTGGATTTGTGGCATTTGCCATTTTCTGTGTAAATGTTTCCCCCAGGGCCAATTTCAAACCACCAGTGTGACATCGTTGAACATAAATTGGGAGGAGATGCCACCTAACTTTCAGCTCTTGCAAGCTGGTAGAAGCCAGCTCCAGCACTTCACTGTTTATATCCAGCTATAGGCAGATTGGGATGAACACATTTATATTACAGCCAGAATTTAATAGGTTAAAACATTACATTAAAGTAGTTTGTTGGGAAAGTCATTGTGAGTCAAAATGGGGGTGTTTATTAGTTAGCAGGTGAACAGAAGTTGGAAGCACAGGTGTGTTTGTGTTTTCAGTGGAGGGTACAAATGCCATTCAAGCGTTCCAGGTTTCAAATATAAATCGAAGGCAGCCTCTTGATTCTAGGATCCTGGTACATCGTCACGGTCTCTAAACTATTGAATGTGCTGGCTTATTATTGCAAATCAAGCTTCAGTTATAGCTGGAGGGTTTACTTTTCTCCTTTCTCATATCAGTTTTATGTTTAATTAGCAACGTGAGGTGGGAGGGTGAAAAAATATCTGAAGATGATAGAACAACCAACGTGGTTTCATTTGATGTTCTCTGAATATATACTGGAAATGTAACCAACGTTATATAACCAAATCTTGGAATCCAGAGCCCAGGAGACGGCCCTTAAAGCTTAAAAGAACAGCTTTAAAGAGAGCAATAGATAGAAGTAGAAAATAGCAGGTATTAAAGTGACAGTGCTTATAAGCCCCTAACATGGGCCATGATGAAAATATAAATAGGTTCCAAAAGCATTCAGAAAAATTCTGGAATGAAAGGAGTACCAAAAGTTATTATAGAAAACTAATTACATTTCAAGTTAAGACCAAACCTCTTGAAGTGAAATAAGTGCCAGCCATGATCCCCTGTATGTTATAACATTAAGTGAAACTATCAAAAATCCAGTGAAGGTCTGGATCGAACATTGGGAATTTATTCTGATGTGTGTATGCAAATTGAGTTTCTGCAGTTACATGCTATTTTCAATCCTTTATTAAGGATCGAAAATAGCATGTAACTGCATGCTATTTTAGATCCTTAATAACGGATCTAAAATAGCATGTCCTGAGGGTGGGACGCTAGGAATAGCCAGCCCTCTGTGTAGCAGTACGGAAGTGCATTGTGTATAGAGAAGTGACTAAGGTTAGTCTGCTTTTTATCACCACCATGTGCTAGTAATTCTAAACGATGTCAGTGATGAATCTCAAAAAAATCCGTTTTTGGTTTAAGTTCCAATTTTTGTAGCTACTACTAAGTTTTAATAATATATACATATTAGCTCCAAATTTGCATGTATTGTCACTTGTCCTTTAATAGACATTGTATTCTACAAAGAAGTCAGTGTGGAGAATTCCCAGCTATCTTGTTGGCTCTAACACATGTGAATTTAGCTACAAATGCTTGTTTCTAGGGTAAGTTCATAACAGTTTGGAGTTGTTTTAGCTGGCTTCTGACAAAGTTCAAGCCCCCAGTTCCTAGCACACTACATACTCCTGCATTTAAGCAGTAGATTTGATATAAACAATGATAGTATAGAGATTATAAAGAGGAAAGAACAGAATGAGTTATTTCAATTCCTCTTTCTCATTTTGTTTTCATTTGTGTTTAAAATAGAAACAGTGAAGCAACACCAGCTACAGGGTGTAATATTTTTGTTTGATTAGTACAAATTTAATTCCTGCAGGATAGAGTTTTCTGAATTTGCCTAATATCTTTAAAATTGAATTTTATTCTTTTAAAAAATTGTTAATTATTTTAAAACTAAAAGAAGAAAATGAAGGAAAGAAAGCATTACATTAATGATATGATTTAGAAGTCAACTAAATTTTAACTTTTGTGGATGTTTCAGCTTTATTAAAATCGCTTATTAATTTTATTGGCATGATATATAAAATTCAATAAGAGAATATGTTAACTGTCTGCATTTACTTTCTATTCTTATTATTTATTTCATTTCATATTTGTACTAAAGGTAGTTTTATCTCCAAAAAGGAAGAGAGTGAAAAATGCTATGTTCCATGTGTTAAATACACTAGGTATGTACGCTAGGTAAATATGAGACTTGTATAAGTGATATAATTGTCCTCTATGATGCCTGCCTTGTTACTGTAATGTTTTACACATTCTTTTTTTTTTTTTTTTTAAGATGTTGGCGGTAGGAGTTTATTAATTAATTAATTAATTTTGGCTGTGTTGGGTCTTCGTTTCTGTGCAAGGGCTTTCTCTAGTTGAGGCAAGCGGGGGCCACTCTTCATCGTGGTGTGCAGGCCTCTCACTATCGCGGCCTCTCTTGTTGTGGAGCACAGGCTCCGGACGCGCAGGCTCAGCAGCCATGGGTCACGG
Source organism: Mesoplodon densirostris (assembly GCF_025265405.1). Lineage (NCBI taxonomy): Eukaryota > Metazoa > Chordata > Mammalia > Artiodactyla > Ziphiidae > Mesoplodon > Mesoplodon densirostris. Next base: position 29,181,092 of record NC_082672.1, read on the forward strand.
GCCCAGCCGCTCCGCGGCATGTGGGATCTTCCCAGACCGGGGCACGAACCCGTGTCCCCTGCATCTGCAGGCGGACTCTCAACCACTGCGCCACCAGGGAAGCCCTGCATAACTTTTATATAACATGTACTCTCTCCATCATTAGTAAACACTGGCTTTCTCCTGGCTTTATTGGTTATCATTTTATATACAAATGCTCTGACTTCCCAACAATCTATGCATTCCTTGAGGGAAGCTATTGTGAATTATATTTTTTGCACTCTTTAAGTGTGCATATGTGTATGTGTAGCCAATAGTAGGCATTGATAAATATTGTTTGAATCATAATCTAACTATAAAGTAACGACACCGATTTTATAAATACACACACACATATACTTAATCCTCGTTATTTGCAGATTCTGTATTTACAAACTCACCCACTCGCTAAAGTTTATTTGTAGCCCCCAAACCCACACTCCCAGTGCTTTCACTGTCATTTACGGACATGGATAGAATGGTGACGAATTTGAGTTGCCCATCGTGCACATTGGGAGTGAACAAGCCTAAACCTGCCTTCTAGTTTCAGCTCTCAGGCTATATACAAGGGTCTTTTGCTTGGTGTATTTAGTGCTGTGTTTTTCACGTTTTTGTGCTTTTTGTTGGTGATTTCACTGTTTAAAACAGCCCCCAAGCTTAGTGCTGAAGTGTTTAGTCCTCAGTGTTTTAAAGTGCAAGAAGGCTGATGTGCCTTACAGAGAAAATACATGCATCAGATAAACTTTGTGCAGTTGTAAGTTATAGTGCTGTTGGCTGTGAGTTCAGTGTTAATGAGTCAACATAAAGATGCCTGTTTAAAGGCATCTTTAAATAGATGCACACATAAAACAAGGTTATATATTGATTGGTTAATGAAAATGTGACTTGAGGCTTGTAGGAACCCAACCCTGTATACTCTGTATTTCTCTTTAGGAGCAATGCTTCGGTATTCGCTAATTCAGTGCTCGTGATGACTTCATAGAATCTAACTACCGTGAGTAATGAGAATCGATGGCATACTCTTGCATATATGTGTGTATATATATACGTATGTGTGTGTGTATAAAATCTGTGTGTGTGCGTATACAAAATCTGGGGGCTGCACGGAGCAAGTTCATCACTTTACAAGTCCACCATGCACATGATTCTGAGGCAGGGGAAAGACTGATTTTAGTAGGTGATTTGTAATGACACTGATGTGAGGGGAGATTCTAATGGAAGATACGGCACCCTTTTCTACTGGCCTTGTGATCACTGCTATAAATTTCATTTCTATCTTCCCTCTTTCCTTCCTGTTCCTGGGACTCTAGCTCTGCACACTAGTTCTTTTCCTTAGGCTCTCTGATAGTGAACGAGTTGAAAGTACTCCTGGTAATGCTTACTAAATACAGAAGCATGGCCAGCCTTCCATAGTTTAGGTTGATCCCAGTGAAATTTATAACAAAGCTAAACACATCACTCCTCTATGGTATTGACTTTCCCAACAGAGCGCCGCCATTTTTACCTTCCCTGGGGAGAAGGTAGGACTTGCCTGCTCTTTCTTCGGTAGTTGTGGTTGTACTGGTTGAGAGCAGGTGAGCCAAGGACCCGGTAGTCTTCAGTTCTATGCTGGCTCAGCAGCCAGGACAGGAAACCAGATACCTTGGAATAAGCCAGGCTGTCATTTCTATCTGTCCCAGAGGACCGCATCTTTGAAAGGAATAAAGCCAAGAGCCATGACTGGCTTTGGCAGTTGTGAATCTTTCATTCATACATTAAGATTCTGAGGATTGTAATGAAGAAATGGAGTCTATAATCACATAATGTATCTGACTGTAGCAGAGAACAAAACAGCTATTTCCCCATCACACCATTAAGTAACCTGTGTTAAGTTAGAAAGAAATTTGGGTGGAAGCTTGGGGCTTCTTGAAGAGGTATGGTCAGTTTTCACCAAAATTAACTCCCAGTGTAAAACTGTCTTTCATTTGTATAAACATGAAATTTATTAGCCCTGAAGACTTTCTAGAAAGCCAACTCATTCTCTTCATTGCAAGAATTAAAAACAAACAAAAAAACTAGCACTCTTTACCCCCACTTCCCTGTAGCTTGCATTTATCAACAGGCAGTGAGCATGAATGGCTCTGCTTGCTTTGAGCAACTCTGAAGTGAGCCAATTTTAGTGCCCTTGTCTCAGATTTGAGATGCTCTCACTCCATGTACCCTCAGTACCCTCAGTATTCATTTGACTGCACATTGACCCAGTGCCAGGATTGTAAGCAGCTGACATTTCATTTGTATCTCCTGACCATATTTTATTTACTGAGGGAATTTTTTTTCTTTGTAAAAATACGTGTATCGTTTTTACTTGTGACTTGTTTTTATTTTAGAAGGGCACCTGCTGCTTTATTTAAATCTGGAAATAATTTCAAAAGTTAGTTGTCAAATTTGACAGCAGCCCTCTTTCTCCCTTCTGTTTTTCTTTCTTCCTCAACACTTTTGAAGCTGGGTAAGCCCTGAACCAGAATCTTCAGATGGAGGATGATTCTGAATCATTCCGCTAAATTTTCCGGTGCAGATGTGGGTTTACTGTGAAGTGAATGAAGCGTACACTTGAGGGTCCATCACTTAGATGGATTCTTCCCAAGGCCATTAGATGTTCACATGTTCACCTGAATTTATATATTTCTGAAAAGTTTCTAATTTCATGTTCTTTTTCTTAAAAAGCATCCTTCCCTCCCTCCTCCCCAACATGCACAATGGTCTAAATTTCAAGTACCACAAAACTCGAGTCTGTCTCTGTCTCTGTGGCTAAATGGGTGACCCTAGACCTGTGTGTCATTTTCCTCCTGTAATGCTGGCAGCCTCTCCTGACCTAGGAAGCTGAGGCCAGTCACGCATTCTGTTTCTGTTGCTGCTTTCTCAGGAGCTGGGTTAGGTTGCTCCTTTCTCAGGAGCTGGGTTAGACCTTTCATGCTCAGATAGAGCCCTGTAATAGTTATTAACAGTTCTTTAGTTTCCTCTGTATATCACTCAGTGTTCTTCAGAAAAATAGACCAATAGGAAATTGATTGATTGATTAGAAAGAATTGGCTTACATCATTATGGAGGCTAGCAAGTCCAAAATCTGCAGAGCTGATAACCCTGTTTAAAAGCCGTCAGACAGGATAATTCTCTCTTACTTGGAGAATGGTATGACTTTTGTTCCATTCAGGCCTTCACCTGATTGGATGAGGCCCACCACACTCTGGAGGGCAATCAGCTTTACTCAGTACAATGATTTAAATGTTAATCTCATCACAAAACATCCTCCCAGAAATCCCCAGCATAATGTTTGGCCAAATATCTGGGCACCCTGTGGCTTAGTCAAGTTGACACATGAAATTAACCAAATTCTGTCAGCTGACTGAGCTGTTACTTCCATGACTGGACTGTTTATACCTGGGTTCTTAATAGTTCATTTTCTTTTAAACTATATATGCAATTCCATTTTAGCACATGTTATTGGAAAGCTATTGTACGCCCTATGGACAAAAGGTAGGGAATAGAGGGAAGGAGAAAAATAGGGACTTGTCTTTGAAGAATTTGTCATTTAGGTGTAACCCTGTGATTAACCTACTCATTGAAACAACTCCAGGAGAATTCAAAGGCCAGGCAATGATTGAGCTCAACGCAGAGATTCCAAGGAGTCTTAAAGGTAGGCAGAGGTCTTTCCAGAAAGAAATCCTTAGGAAAGACTTCAGGTAAAATTTGAAGCTAAATTAAAAAACAAAACAACAAAGCAGTTAACTTGATGGAGACCAGGAGGTGGGACTTCCTGTTAAACAGGAACGTCCAAAGCAGTGTGGTGGCCTGATTGTTTGAAGACGTGGGGCTCTGTTGAGGCCAGAGAAGCTACCAAATAACAGGTTGGTGGGTTGCGGATTGGCAGGATAGGAATTCAGCGTAGTTCTTGTGAGGTTTTGAATTGAGGGACGGCTTCTCACAACAGAGAACTGATATTTAATGAGGGCTTCTAATTAAATACGTGGACTAAGAGCTTTGTACAATAAACAGAATTTTCACTGCAGTGTTGTTTGCTTGTTTAAGACCTTAAGAGAATTGTTCTTCTTTTATAATGTTAACCTATGTCTGTCTTTGGAAACTACTAATTTTTTCCTGAGGCTAATTGAGAATTTGCCACATGTAAAGGTAGTTCATAACCTTACAATGCGTATGAACCTTACCTATATCATTATGCCTCACATTGTCTATAATAACTAAGAATTTACAATTTAATTTTCTTTGCTAGGTCAGTGGTTTAAACTCTACTTCAAGAATAGCTCCAGAGGGAGAGGAAGGGAGGTGTCTTGTTTCGCAAGTTCAGTTTCTGTCTAAAAATTGTTGGAAGAAAGCTGGTTGTTTTTTAATAAAGAAAATTACGGCTATAGGTTAAAATTAATAGTTACAGAGAAAATCGTAACTAGATTAATAAAGCTCAGAATATGTGTGTGCATGTGTTTTGGGGGTGGGGGGAGAGGGAAGGAGAGAGATTTGCTGAAATATTTGCTTACAGAATGTTATCTATTGTATTTATAATACACAAAACGAAACACAGTTGTATACATAGTATAGATACTCAGAAAGTCACAAACTAGCCATCAACTTTGTGGGCTTAGCAGAAACCTAAGAAATTAATGTTTTAATTTTTCTCATTTCTATCAGTAGTATATTCTAAGACATCAAAAGCAAAAATTGGACCAGCTTGACTATTTAGTCTAGAATTTAGTTTTTATTATTATTTAGTTGATCATTTAGTCTAGAAAACACTGTATCTTCTAAAGAGTAAGTATAATTTATTTCACTCTTTCAGGTAAGTCGATTGCTTCTTCAGGAGCTTGCCAAACAAGACTGTGATGTGTTAACAGAGGCTAGAGAAAACGCCTAGCTTTCTATACAAACCCCATTATCCTTTTGTTTGTATACTTTAGAATGTTACTTTGATTGCTAGAAATCCACTTCAGATCCTTTATCAGGCTTAATCACCATACCATCCCCCCTCCCACACCCAAAAAAACCAACAAAGGAAACTCCCAATTTTTTTCATCTAAATCAGTCAGTTGTGGTCAACCAGGGGTGTTTGTCCCCCCAGGGGTTATTTGGCAATGGTCAGGAGACCTTTCTGTTTGTTACAGTTGGGGGAGTGCTCCTGGCATCTAGGGGAGAGAAAGCAATGCTGCTAAATAGACTACAATGCACATGGAGCTCCTTTCAACAAAGAATTGTCTGACCCCAAATGACAACAGTTCTGAGGTTGAGAAACCCTGCTCTAAATAGATCTATCCCGTCTCATTTTGTATTCGACATCTGTTGGGCTGTCCATCTTTCAATGCATTCTTTGCTTTAAAAAACGAAAGGCAGCACCCGTGACCTCAGCAGAGAAACATGCACGCAAGTGTTTAGCTTTGTTTCGAATGATAAATGCTACCCCTCTCGAAAGTACTCCAGTACTTGCAAGTAACATTTCCCAAGAGGGAAGAATACTGATTAAGGAATTTCTAAGCAGTGAGAATGGCAGAGTCATAACACCACAATGAAAGGCAGTTTGGGGGCTTCACACTTTTCCTCTATTGACCTTTACTGTGGGACTGTTGACAGTTATCATCTGATACACAGTGAAAAATGGGGGACTTCCCTGGGGGTCCAGTGGTAAAAACTTCACCTTCCAGTGCAGGGGGTGCAGGTTCCATCCCTGGTGGCGGAGCTAAGATCCCTCATGCCTCGTGGCCAAAACAACCAGAAACATAAAAAAACAGAAGCAATACTGTAACAAATTCAATAAAGACTTTAAAAATGGTCCACATCCAAAAAAAAAAAAAAAAAATCACCCTGATTCTTTGAAAAGCAGAGACCAGTTTACGTAAAATTCCACCACCTGCTCCAGTGCAAACAATAACACCCCCCCACAAGCCAAATCCTTTGGGGGTTCAAGGAGAACCTTTGTTTTTCCAGCAGTGGCGGCAGCAGCCTCCCTGCAAATGGCAAATAGGGTGTCATGTAGTGGGTGATCTATAAATATTGTTGAGGGACTGCCTTCAGGCCTGGGGTGACTTTTTTTCCCTGACTCTCTAATTTCTTACTCTGTGATTAATGTTTTCTCCCAGTCCACCTGGTCTGCTCCAATAGTGAGAAGCTTACAAACATAAGCAAAGAAACTGAAACATTCAGTTTTGAGCATTGGCAGGGAGAGGATACTTAGAAAATTAAAAACCGTGTTTCTTAAACTTAGCCAGAAGGGATGTTCAAAACAGGAGAAATATGTGTTTAACTTGGAAGTTTGCTTGACCTTGTTTCCACATCACGAGGACCTGCTTATCTGCCTCATGATGAGAATTTTTTGTCAGCTCCTGCAAAATGTTTTGACTACAATGAAAGCTGATCTATCCCGTTTGGCTCAAATGGATTGGGAAACAAAACCATGTGAAAATCTTGGGGCTAGGAAAGAGGTCCAAATGGCTTAGGATTTGCTTTTAATTCGTGAGTTCTGTTGATAAAGGTCAAACTGGAAATGCAAGCTGCCTTAATTCCAGAAGGTGGTTTTAGCATGTGTGTGATTTGCAAATCTGTTCCTGAATTTTTAGAGTGTTCCTGAGTCTCAGTTCTAGAGAAGTTATAAAACAGGGCAACTCCCAGCCACAGAAGTAGGTACAGTATGTACAGTAGACCTCTTACCTCTGTTCAGACTGGCCAGAGTGTAATGTGATCTCACTGCATTGATAGCTTTGGTACCTTAAAGGAATGAATGTCCAGAGATCATCACTGGGTCCTTTGATAAAAAGGACTGATCTAGACGAAAGAAATCCCAGCCAGCCTGAGGAATCACGTAATTAGAGAAACCACATGGGCACTGGCACTCTTAGCCGCTGGCACAGAAGGCAAGTCCACTCGGGTGACAAAGCAGCCTTTCCCAGGTCATCCAATAGGGAAGGGCAGTGAGTGACCCGTAACGATGGGGCCCAACATTGGGTTCATTATATAATTAACTCTCTGTTATTCAGGGGCTAATTCCCCAGCCAATGCTCTGTGCTCTTTCCTGCTGCTTGACTGTTAGCCAGCTTGGAGCTTAAGCTCTTCAGAAGGATGTTCGTTTTTCTAAAGAGATGTTAGAACATTTTAACAAACCACAATTAAAAAGTAAGAGTGATAAGTACACCTGTGTTCTTCATTCCCATGGTGACATTTAAAAAATACTTTCCTCTTTAATCATATCTTCGCTTGACTGAAGACTAGTGGTGTTCTAGAATTTTTATTCAGTTCTCAAACCCCTACTTATGAGCAGAAAGGAGCTCAGTGGGCCAAAAGTGACCACTTACATTTCCCTCCTTGAACTCGGTCTGACTATGCGAAAGCACTTAGTCCTGAGAGCCATGCTGGTGGTGTCCGTGCTTCATTCTCACATTAATGGATTAGTGAGAGAAACTTTGGCCGTAGAGCTGGAGGGGTCTTGGGGTCATCCCTGCTTTACATTTGAAGGAGTCCAGGACAAAGACACAGGAGTAGTTGGTTGTCTAAGGTCACGAGGGTATTGAATGAAGGAGTCAAGATTTGCAGTTTAAAATATGTTAAGAGGATAGATCTTATATTAAGTGTTCTTACCACACAAAAAACCCAACCCAAACAAAACCACACACAGAAGGACACAAGGACATTTTTGGAGGTGATGGAGACAATTAGAACCTTGAAAGTTATCGGGGGTGTATGTATATGTACAAACTCATCAAGATGTGTACATTGAATGCGTGCAAATTTTGCACACCAATTACACCTCAATAAAGTCTTTTTGTCCCTTCTCCAAACAATGCTTCCGTTTTTTAAAAACCTTTTATCCTCCAGCTGTATTGAGATATATTTGACATATGACATTGTGAATGAATAAAATGCACCTTTGTTTTCTTCTCAGGCTGGGAAGGCATCCTCTATTCTGCGTTATTTGTGTCTCTCCAGAGCAGTGTCGGGGTTTTCTCAGGTCAAAGGATGACCTCAGTATATTTTAAAGCAGGAGCCATTGCCAGTGTGATTTAACCCCAGGCGGTTTCTTAGCCTGGGGCTTCTGTGAGCTTAAGGAAGAGTTTGCATCTTATGAAACTTTGTCATCTGTCTCCTCCTATAGGTCGAGTCTGGAGGGGTGCATCTCCTGCCAGGGGAGATAATTGGTGGGTAATGAGACTTAGTCATGGTGGGGGGGCGGGGCTCTGCTGATCTTTGTAGACAAACCAGGGAAGAAGGAGGATGGAACGAAAGGCCCACTTCACTGCTTCTGTGTTGTGTGATGTGGGACAGAGAGCAAACATCAGAGCTTAAACCATTTCAAAAGCCCAAATCCAGCTGAGCCTCCTCCTGGCAGCCCACAGAGAGGCTGTTATGGGAAGCAAGTGCGCTGACACTTTATTAGTTTGCGGGGGGAGGATGGTGGGATCCTGTTATTTTGCTTCTGAAGTGTAAAGGCTTCTTTTATAGTGTATCATCTTCACAGAAGGCCATGTATTTTAAGATTCCATTTATAGGAAATAGCCTGAAAAGGCAAATCCACAGAGACAGAAGGTGGATTTGTGGGTGTGTGGGGATGGGGAAAGGGGCTTAAGGAGGAACTGCTCTTGGGTAGGGTTTCTTTTTGGGGTGATAAGAAACATCCTGGATTAGATAGTGGTGATGATGGCACAACACAGCAAATAATACTACAAACGCTGAATTGTATACTTTGAAAGAGTGAATTTTATGTTATGTGAATTATATCTCAATTAAAAAATATATAGTGTGTCATCTTAAGATGAGGACTGGTAGAAGGTGACATTGGGGGCGGGAGGTCCTGCTATGCTCTGAGTGACAACAGCGTCTCATGCTCATTGTGTACTATCCACTGTTCTAACGCCTCGACACATGCTCATCCTGTAACCCTCACAAAAGCCCCCTGAGATGGTGCTATCAATACCCGCACTTAACTGAAGGGGGAATTGAGGCCCAGGGAGGACAGGTGACTTGCTCAAGGTCACACAGCTGAGACATGACAGAGCCAGGCTCCCTACCAGGTTCCCTATCCAGAGTCTGGATCCTAGTGCTGTGTTCCTGCTTGCATTCTAGCAAGGTCACTGCAGGGTACTGAAAAACAAACAATTGGAGAGGCCATGTGTGTGCAGGAGCTCTAGGTGGCCCAGTGTGAATGTTGGCACAAGATGGGCCTCCAGCAAAGGTTATTTGCACAAACAGATTAGTCCACCTGGCTGTCATGCCAACCCTGTGACTGACGTCAGCCCACTCTGGCCCCTAAAGGACACAGGCGTCACTCGCTGTAGATTGGTCTGTGCAGACACACCTCATCCTCTCCCAGATACCTCCCAACGGGTGGGATGGAGGAAGCTTGGCGCTCACTTCTCATGCAATACTGGCAGCCGTCTCAATGCATGTGACCTTGAGGGTTAATGTGTGCACACAGTACCATTCACTTCAGGTCTTTGGTAAGAAATAACCTTGAAAGCAATTCTGCATACTGTTTTATGCTTTTTTCTTTCTTTCTTTTTTTTGGCTGCACTGTGCGTCATGCAGGATCTTAGTTCCCTAACCAGGGACAAACCTGTGCCCCCTTCAGTGGAAGCTCAGAGTCTTAACCAATGGACTGCCAGGGAAGTCCCTACTGTTTCATGCTTTTAAAATCAGTCATACTAGAATGAAAAAAAAAAATGAGTCACTTTGGATACCTTAAAATGACCCTCATTTTAAGTTAATAATATATTAGAAATAAGGATCTGGTTACTTTCCATTTTGTTGAATACTTAAAATTATAAGTTTATTGTTCTAATTTATCTTTAGAAGTAGTCTTTTTTTTTTTTTTTTTTTTCCTAATAAGTGAAACATAGGTAGACATTTGGCACCTGGAGCTCTAAGCCACATGGACTTGGGTAAGAACCCGTGTCTGGGTTGAAGCCTTGCCTGGCCATGTAGTAGCCATGTGCCCAGGTATATTTAGCATCTCTGTACTTCTGTTTCCTGAGTGTAAAATGGGACAATCATAACACCTACTCCATAATGGTGGTGTGAGTTTCCAATGGCCTAACCAGTGCAAAGTGCTGAGAGAGGAGGTAACGCAAGGCAAGTGCTATGCCTGCTATTTATATTAAATCTGGCTACTTCAATCTGACACATTAATAATTAAGATGGCAACAGGAAGTCATATATTTGTACCAATCCTCGCAGGTTTCAGAGCCTGCTTCCTTCACTGTCTCATTAGATTCTAATACGGTCCCTGTTTGATACATAGGGAAATGCAAACTGTCTGTTCATGATCCCACAAGGAATTAATGTCTTAACTGGGTCCAGAACTCAATTTTCCTTATTCTTAAACCAGTTTTATTTGTTTTTGAAAATCATCTCTCTACATATCATTGCTTTTTTAGTGAGACATTTTCAAAAATGAAGATGTGTTTAAAGATTCAAAAATATTTAAAGATCAAATAATAAAGGCACAGTATTTAAGGGAAAGAAGCTGAGACCAGAACCCAGCTTCTAGTTAGTTCCACAGCTTCCAGCCCCTGTTCTGTTGCGTTTGTTCACGGTTTATACATTGTTCGTGGTAATGGGGATATTAAGGTTCATCAGCATTAACCTTTCGTGTTACGGATTAGGAAACATTTCCAAAGAGCTGGTATGACTTTTATTAATTCCGCTGAAGAAGTGAATCTGAAACCTAAGAATCCAATATATTGGTCCAGTTCCAAGTCTGGTCACCTTTCTATTTAAACACATTCTGCTTCATGGGTAAAGACTTAACTTTGAGTGCTCCCGGGACTTTATCAGAACCAGGCAATACCTATTCCTCTCCCTGCTCCTTAAGTGCCCCGCTGGAAGGGCCTCTCCAGGTGGAGGGTCGGTGGGAAGCCAGGGGCCCGCCTGCGATGCTTTATAAAGCTGGAGGTTCAGACTTCCCTGGTGGCGCAGTGGTTGAGGGTCCGCCTGCCGATGCAGGGGACGCGGGTTCGTGCTCTGGTCCGGGAAGATCCCACATGCTGCGGAGCGGCTGGGCCCATGAGCCATGGCCGCTGAGCCTGCGCGTCCAGAGCCTGTGCTCCGCAGCGGGAGAGGCCACAACAGTGAGAGGTCCGCGTACTGCAAAAAAAAAAAAAAAAAAAAAAAAAAAAAAAAAAAAAAAAGCTGGAGGTTCATATACATGTAGCCAGTGCACAAATAGCCCTCCTCTCCAGAATTACAGCGAAGCTCTCTCTCTGCCTTATTTAGGTCTTTTGCTGCATCTTTTCTGCCATCTACTAGCAGATTGGGCAAACCCAGATTATACTCATCCAGAATGCTAAAAAGAGTTGTATAGGCCTCCTGTTGAAAAGAAGCATCCCCACGTGGACACTGAAAGGCCTCCAGGAACCTGGGCAGGGTAGGTTCTGTTTCTCTTTGCCACACCCTTCAGTGAGCTGTGCTCTGAATGGGGAGAGTGTAAGGCATATGCTCTTCTCAGGAGGGATGGTTCAAACTTTGCTGAATTTTCCACATTCACTTGCCCAGCCACTGTATCAGCAGCAGTACACAATTATTTAGCATTCAGGGCTCAGCACGGTCAGCAGGACTTTCACACTCTTGAACGGTCCTCTTGCTTGACTATGTTTCCCACAAACTGTAGGCCCTGTGTCAATAGAGATTTTCTTGTTCACTTTTGCATCTGTAACTCCTAGCACAGTGCTCAGCACACAGTAGGTGCTCAGTAAATGCTTTTAAAATAAATCACCGCTGAGACAAACTTCAAAGCAAGGGAGGTATCCATGAACATGAAGCAAAGGATGAACCTTATTAAGATTTCCAGACTTAGAAGGCAGGGTTTGGCATGACCTGGCCCCCTGTCTAATCTTGCATTGCACTCCTCTTTGGCCTCTGGATGACAATGACCCTGCTGTCCTTTCATTTCCCGTGCTCATCAGGTCCATTCCCGCCACTTAGGGCACACGGTATGGTTTGCAGTACACAAGGCCAGTCCACCAAAGGCTGTGCCAATGCTTCCAGTAAGAATGTCATGCAAGCCAGAGACCTGAGTCACACGTGGAATTTTACATTTTCTTGTAGCTACCTTAAAAATAAAAATAAAGATAAGCAAGCGAAATTAATATGATATTTTATTCAACACAATAGGTCTAAATAGTGCCATTTCAACATGTAATCAATAAAAAACAATTGAGGTACTCTCTATAAATATTTTCACACTGACTCTTGAAAACCCAGTGTGTTTTATATTTAGAGTACATTTTTTTTTTTTTTTTTTGGTATGCAGGCCTTTCACTGTTGTGGCCTCTCCCATTGCGGAGCACAGGCTCCGGATGCGCAGGCTCAGCGGCCATGGCTCATGGGCCCAGCCGCTCCGCAGCATGTGGGATCTTCCCAGACCGGGGCACGAACCCCCGTCCCCTGCATCGGCAGGCGGACTCTCAATCACTGCGCCACCAGGGAAGCCCTAGAGTACATCTTGACATAGACTAGTCACACTTTAAGTGCTCAGTAGCCAAATGTGACTAGTTACTATAATATTGGGGGTTGTGCCATTGACATTCCAGATAATGTAGAATTGTATAAACAAGTTTTTTGGAGGTTGACCAATAAAAAGTCTTGTTCTAACAAAATCAGTGAATTATAACAAGTTTCCAGAAACAAAGGGTCTTGAGGAAGTGGTGCCTTTTTTCTAATTTTCACGAAGATGCTTCTCGGCCAGTGGAGGCCTTGCTGTCGTGAGGCTTTTGCACATGCTGTTCCTTCTGCCTAGAAGTCCATTGCCCTTTGACTGATTGATATCTGTTCATGTTTCTATTAAGGTGTCAATTCTTCTATGGGACCTTTGTTCCATTTTCTCACAAAGCCCTGCCTCTTTGCCTCATAGCACTTATTCGGATTTGTCATTCATGTGTGAGATCATTTAATTCAGTTTCTGACTCCAACATAAAACGGTGATGCTAGAAGGGAACGTTCTTGTCTGTTTTTGTTCACCATGGAATTCCCAACTCTGAGCATAGTGCTGAGTGCATAGAAGGGGACCTGGAAAGATGCATTGAGGGGCTGCCTGGCTGACTGCATGCGTCAGTGTCAACAGTCCCAGCAGTTTGTGACACTTACATTCGTTTGGTCCCAGATACATCTTAGTTTCAGCCAGCAGGTTCAGGCAGAGGCTAGAATGTCGTTCAAGGTCTCTCCCGGGAAACAAGCTGACTGTCTCCTCTCTCACCACTCAAATGTGTTTTCTGTTCCAAGTATGTGAATTCATCTGACCACTTTACCCTGAACCTGTTCCTGGGTGCAGCTGCCTTCTGTCTCTGTAGAGCTGAGTGACTCTGAGTTTTATCTTGGATCATTCAGGAGATTTAATCTTTAGTGGCCACTTGAAAACAAACACATGTAAAAAGTAGGTTCATTACTAATGTGAAGAGCCAGCAACTCAGGAGATAAAACACTCTGCATTTTGAAGCATACAGGATTGTTCAAGTTCTTATTGGAAATCCAGGACTGGAGGCTGGGAAATTTATGTAATTACTTCGTATGCTGTCTTCTCCCTTCCATCATCCTAGTATTCCCACTAATAAATAAAATCCACACAGGGCCAGTTAGGAATAAGAGATATAAAAGGAATTATGAGCACAAGGCAAAATGACTGCTAACCAACTAGCATTAATGATGCTACACATAGTATTAAGTGTAATGGTTAAGATTTGCAAGTCTGATGTCATCAGACTGTTGGGTTCAGATCCTGCCCTTGCCATTTACTAGCTGTGTGACCTTGGGCAAGTTATTTAACTTCTCTGAGCCTCAGTTTCCTCATCTGTAAAGTGAAGGATTAAAAACAAGAACCTAAAGAACCTAACTCATCAGTGTGTTGTGACACCTGAGAGCTGTTTACCATATGGTGCCTGTATGACATTATCTCAGAACTTAGGTTTATTTTTTTCTGAAGGAGTTTGCACCTCTAGGACATGAAAGATCTGGTTAAGAACGGACATGTCAGGTAATTACTGTGCAGACACAACCCTCACTTGAGAAGAAACAAGCAAGGTCCAATACCCACTAATATATTGATTGTTCCTTGAGTCTTCTTTGATTAGGCCTTACTGAAAAAAATGTTTCAATGAAACAAGACCTTCCATGACTAAAGTAAAAGCAGAACTGATGGCTTTACTGTGTTGCGCTGGATCTCATGGGGGCCTCATCCTGTCTCTGAAATTTTAGAAATCTGTATCTTGTGGTGAATGGAAAAAAATAGTTAAGAGGTATAAAAGGCAATAGAAGTACAGGCATACTTCGTGTTATTGTACTTTGCTTTATTGTGCTTCGCAGATATTGCATTTTTTTAAAATAAATTGAAAGTTTGTGGCAACCCTGTGTCCAGCAAATCTATCGGCACCATTTTCCCAACAGCATTTGCTCACTTCATGCCTCTGTGTCAGATTTTGGTAATTCTTGCAGTATTTCAAATGTTTTCATTATTACTATATTTGGCATGGTGATTTGTAATCAGTGGTCTCTGATGTTACTGCTACAATTTGCTGAAGGGTCTGATGGTGATGAGCATATTTTGGCAATAAAGTTTTTTTTTTTTTTTTTTTTTTTGTGGCACGCGGGCTCACTCTGTGGCCTCTCCCATTGTGGAGCACAGGCTCCGGACACGTAGGCTCAGTGGCCATGGCTCACTGGCCCAGCTGCTCCGCAGCATGTGGGATCTTCCCAGACCGGGGCACGAACCCGTGTCCCCTGCATCGGCAGGTGGACTCTCAACCACTGTGCCACCAGGGAAGCCCGGCAATAAAGTATTTTTAAATTAAGGTCTGTGCATTGTTGTTTTAGACATAATGCTATTGCACACTTAGTAGACTAACTACAGTATAGTGTAAACTTAACTTTTATATACACTGGGAAACCAACATTCTCCTCTCTTCAGGCTTTTTACTTGTTTTTTCAGATGGATAAGTCTATTTCTGTAGCTCCAAGTAACAATAAATAATATGCTATTGCTTCTCACATCCGTAAGTCCAGCCAGAACCAGATTCATCTAGTAATAGCCTATCGTGCAGCTCTGCTTGGATCTTCCGTATCCTGGCAGACTTGACATCTAAAATGAAACTCCTATTTCCCCTCGAATTGGTTCTGATTCCTGTGTTTCCTTTCTTGGCTAATGGCTCTCCCACTTCATTCATTTCAGCCAGAAATCTAAGGGTCATTTTCTTTTTTTTTTTTTTAATCTCACAGTATTTCTAAGGGTCATTTTCAACCCTACATCCTTATTTTTTCCCCCATCAACTGTCTGTGACCAGGTCTGGCTCTACTTTAACATCTCCATTGTCTGTCCTCTCCTCACCATCCTCCCAAACTGTTGTCTCCGTCCAGCCCTCATGGATCATCTTGTGCTACTTTTCATTACATCCTTCATACAGCTGCCTAAGAGATCTTAAAGTGCAAATCTGTTAATGAAGCACTTTATTACTTAATATTCTTCCATGGTTTTCTGTCAGCTACTACAGATTAAAGTCCAAACTCCATGGCATGTTGTAGATGACCCTCCTCCAGTTGGGCCCTGCCTAGCTGTTCAGACTCATCTTGCACCGTGTTGTAGCGCCAAAAATCATCATCATTGTCATCAAGCTCCACATACTGTGCCAGCTATTTCACCTACTTTTTGCTTGATTTGACTTAATGTTCACAGCTCTCCTACCAAGTAGGTACTATTACTACTTCACCTGACAGCAGGTGGAGTGTTCCCAAGTCCACCCAGGTGGCAAATTGAAATTTCCATACAGGGCTGCCTTCTAGAGCCTGGGTTTGCCTTAGAGTCTGTCCATTTCACTTAATTACAACATACTCTTTCACCTCCCTGGCATCTGCACCAACTCTCTTCCTTGTTTGCCTATGCCTTCCTCTGCCTTGCCCTCAGGCTCGCCTCTCAGGACACTTCCCAGGAAGCACTTCCACGAGGAGGGCTGCCCCAGTCAGACACACCAGGAGCTTCTTCAACTTCCATCCTGCCCCACTTTTCTATTGTGGCTCCTACGGCTCTTGTTGGCACTTACGTTTTACACATCTGATGCCCCCTCTGGGCTATACATTTTTTGAGAGCAGGGAGTATATTTTATTATTTGTGACCTACAGTGCCTTGTCCAGTACCTGAACCATGGCAGGCATTCAACCAATGTTTGTTAAATCAATGAATGAATACACCAGTGAACAAATTAAGTGTGGGAACAGAGTCAGGGCTGAACTGACCCATCAGCTTCACGAAATTGAGTTGATATAAGTCTTTACCTTTTATCTCGTAAACTTCTTCCTCGGATTTCCCAGCACATGTATTCATTCATTCCCTAATTCATTCATTCTTTAACCATGCCTTGACTGCTACTAAGTCCCAGCTAAATTCTGCAGATGCAAAGGTGAATAAAAGTAATTCATATCCTTGAAGAATTCACAATATAGGAGAATAACAAGTACTTGTCAGTAGACGATTATAATACAATGAGATATATTCTATCAAAGGGTTTTATGTACTAGAGTAAGGCAGCATAGAGAAAGGAGTTTCTATGCCATTTAAGGATACCAGGGAGGATTTACAAGAGGACATAGGGTCTGAGTCTCGAAGGAAGAGTAGAAGCCAAGCAGAAAAGGTAGGATGGGGAATGACTTCAGGGTTGTAGAAATGTTTAGAATGAAGGGCATTTGAAGCAGCAAGCACATAAGTGAAAAAGCACAGAGGCATAAGGGTACATGGAGTGCTGGGAAGGGTTACCCTTGGGGGAGAACTGGAGAGGCAGCCTGTCCAGGTCCAGACAGATTTGGGGTACTCCAAAAAGAAGTGTGGATTTGACTCCATAAACACTGGGCCAGTAGAGGATTTGAGCAGGTGAGTGAAGTCATCAATATTGTTGGCTTTTAGCACAATCACTTTAGGATCCAGGCAGAGAGTTGATAAGGGTCTGAGTTAAGACAGCTGCTAGGTGAATGGAGAAGACGGGATGGATCTGATAGATGCTCAAGGATAGAACAAACAGGACTTGATAATTGAATAAATGCAGGGCAAGCACTGAACAGAGATGTGGAAGAAGAGGAGTGAAGGTTGGTGTCATTGACTGAGCTTGGAGTATATAGTTCTACTTCTTTTGGAGAAATAATGATCCAGATACAATAGTAGGCTAAAGGAATTTTCTTTTGAAGTACTCATTGAATTGAATAAAGTCATTCCCTTAAACAACTTCATTTTAATTTTTTTGCATATGTTGCCTTTTAAATATTTAAACACTTTGGTGTCAGAGATATGTTTCAGTAATCCTTTTGATGGAGTCAATCTTGCCAAGCTTCTCTCTCTTTGACCCAGGTTCTTCAGAGTCTTATGGCCCGAGGCTTCCCCTGGGAACAAGAAAGGGCTGAGCTGGTGGAGCTGCAGCCACCTGTCTGCTGCACCCACTGCAGCAGCAACCTTATTTGTTCTAACACTGGGCTTCCACTGGGGAAGGAGCTCTGGAGCTTTACTATCTCTGAAATCGCTAGTCTAAATATCAGTAACTCATGCAATTGTGTTTTCTTAAATGTAAGTGCTTGGCTGCAGTTCTGTGTTATAAGGTGTTTCTTTGGTCTGTTTTATTCTTGTTTATTGTTTGTTTCTATCTTGGAAAATGGAGATCATGTCAGGGGACCCATATTTATAAATCTAGTATATTGTGCCTGATTGTTTTTAATTGCAGATAGGATTGTTTTAATTGCCACATATTTCTGTTTCGCAATAAACATACATGGCGCCCACAATGGTCCATGTTTCTCTTAACAATGGAATTAGAATAAAACATCTGCAGCCAGAGCTGCACGGGGCCCGGGTTGCTCTTTTGCCATCAGTCTCAATGAGGTGAAAAGTGAACGCTAGCCACAAATCAGCTGAGAATTAACACAAGCTGTTGTTTTTGAGTTTTCCAAATATTTTCCAACTCCCATTGTGTGTTTTTGTGTTTTGTACTCAAAAATCCCTGCCAAAACCTCCCCCATTGACATTCCTTCCTGGGTTCCTAACATGTGGACAGCAAACAAAACTTCTCATAGGTCATTAATCTCAAGGAGATATGTTTGTTAAATACAAGGAGATGAATAGAATACATATTTTTTACCAATTCTGGGATCACAAATTCATCTAAAAAAAGCAAGACATTGCTAACTGGACTTGTAGCCTAGTTCTGATTTGCATCTTTAGAATAGTATTCAGATACTCAAAATATATCTAAAATGAAAATCACAGTCCTGTGGAATTAGTAGGTATAGAGGTTGAGGAAAGGATGGATAGAACAAGACAGAAAGTTGGGCAAATAGACGGTACACACATATACACATTGCTGTTTTTCTGACTGCTATATTTATTGTCCATGGACAGACTATTCATGAAAAAAAAAAGTCTTCTGCTTATATCCATTTTGTTGAATACCGTGTATTTTCAGTATGCCTTTCCCCCCACGTAATGATCATTAAATTCTCTAGATAATAGCAAGACAGTTTTCCTTCTTCCTCCCTACATTTATGGGTACTGGATTAAAGTTGATTACAATAAATCATGTGTGTTAGTACTCATTTTCCTTTCTTTTATTCCTGTGACCAGTGTAATGGCATAGATACGGATGCCTTTGTGCCCTGGGGAAACAGGAAGCAGAGGTTGTCCATCTTTGCCAAGGAGATTGATGTCTTGGTCAATATCGCTGTGGGACACATGGGCAAAGCTGCCTCTCTCTCCTGTCCCACAACTCCTTCCTAATTACCACCTCACCAGTGGTTGTGATCGCGTTCCTTTTATTATTATAGCAAGGAAATGTTAAGCTTTCTTAACTCCTTATTCAAAATGCCCTTGAAGAAAGACAGTGAGGGGTCAGAAAATAATAGATTCTCATTATAGTTCTTCCACAAACCTTTTAAATGTCATTGGAAAATGTTACTGTGTTGTCTCAGTTTCCCTTTTGCTTGGGGAGAGTAGGTGTTATGGACATCTAAGGTGTCTTTGATGCCTCAGTCAACACAATAGTAAGATATTTTCTATAATGTCCCTTTCGCATTTCATATTGTCTCACTGAATTTCAAAACATGGAATAAAACCCACTAACACCATGATTTAATTATTAGCTCTCTAGCTTTCAACAAGCCAGTTCCATCCTGCAGTAAAAAAAAAAAAAAAAAAGGAGGGAGGAGGTGTTCTCAATGTTAGTTTATTTCTTATTAGTTAAACTCTATGTTCCAGTTTTTCTTTGTTGATTTTTAAACTTGAAATCTGTTTTGTGATAAAGAATATGAAAAGATTTGGAAGGAAAAAGAAAACCATCTCTGAATACACTACTTCAAATATTTTAAACCCCTTTGGTATGCACAGATAAAATCTATTGCAGTTTGTGTGTGGGATCTTGATTCTGTAGTTATGAATTATTTAACCAAAGTTTATGTAACATAAAGAACAATTGTCTAAAAATATGAATAATCGTTTTCTTCCTTTGGTGCTGTGAATTCAGTGGTGCCATAGATATCTTGAAGGAATCGTTTACTCTCTTTAAGCCTAGCTTCCTGCCTTGCTTTTTGGTTAGAATTTTGGCTGAGCTTGACAGAGTCAATTAGTGAGTTTCCCCAGGTTCAACCTATTGTTCATGGAAACAGTGTCATGTGTGACAAAACAGTGACCCATATGCCACTTACAGCCTCTATGACGTTTGGCCTGACTCTTGTTTCAATAAATGTTTGAAATTATAGCATCTGATTGATAACTTTTCCAACAAGGGAAGCAGTATAGGAGACTAGCCCCTGAAAGCTGTTGACCCTTTCTCTTTGTTTTGGCTTTTTTTATATTTTAGAGTCTAGCTCAGCTCTGTGCTAATACCACCTTTTTTTTTTGCTTTTTCCTTCTAAAATAACTCATTATGTCTAGTGAGCTAACTAACAGGTCTTTTGAATTTCTTCACTGTCCATAGAAAAGATTTGTGGGGTGGAATGAATGCAGAGTAATCTCTGTCTCTGTTTCTCTGTCTTTGCCTTTCCGTGGACAAATTCTAAGCTTGTGTTTAAAAGAGTAACTTAAAAAATATACAATGGGGCAGGTTTGATTTGATGCGTTTAATAGGGAAAAAAGGTCCTTCTGGGCTCGTGGTGGGTTACAGGTCACATGTGAGTGAGCTGTCGGGGGCGCTATCGACCTGCAGAGGTGGTCTCGAGGTGCACCTAGAAAAGTGTCCTAAGGTCATGGGGGCAATTGTTGCGGCATCTTCAGACTTTCTTACAACTGTCTTTGTTTCCAGTCCCACATTTCAAATGGGATTTACCCCAAACTTAGAAAGCCCAGTGAAGAATGAGCAGGATGATTGGATCTTGAAATAGTGACACTTGAGGGCTGAGCAAGGAGGTGGGGAGGATGCAGTTTGGGATGGTGCATAATGACTCTTCCAGATGTTTGCAGGCTACCAGGAGAAGAAGGGGATACACGTCTCCCATGGCTTCAGATAGCAGAGTTCTGGCCAGCGGGTGGAATTATAGAAAAGTATATTTCACTTGAAGGAAAGGAAGCCTTCCAATGGTCCAGGCTCTCTGAAGTGGGAGGTGAGGGCTACAGGGTTTGGTGAGTCCCTGCCACTGGGGGTGAGCAGAGAGAAGGGTGGCTGCTCCCGCTGGGGAGATGCGGTAGGGATTGGACTGGACCATCTCTGTGGAGTCTTTCAACATCAAGATCCTCTGATTCTCGTAGTAAACACGAAACAATTCTCTATACCCCTAATTATGCCAAGATTCACTTATAATGGGCTCTCTACAAAAACAAAGTGGAGATGCACGTGAGGGAGGCACTTGGAATAATTCTGGGGTTCTGGAAGTAGGCTGGCTGGGTTTCCCTATTTATGAGACAATATACTTCTCAAATTTCATATGTGTAGAGTGTAGTAGAACACATCTCGTAGGGTTGGTGTAAGGATTAAACAAGGTAATATATGTACAGACATTGGACCAGGGCCTGACAGAAGTAAGCCCTCTAGGTTGGTTAGCTGTTATTATCCTCACCTGGTTGTACAGTCATCCCTTGGTATCTGCACAAGATTGGTTCCAGGACACTGCACGGATACCAATATCCACAGATGCTCATGTCCTTTGTATAAAATGGTGCAGTACAGCCTGTCTTTCGTATCCACGGGTTCCACATCCTCAAATACAGAGGGCCAATGGTGCTAAGTTAACAGCATCTTAACTGAATTCAATTAACCATATATTCATACTGTGGAGTCCTGATGAATCAGAGTCTACTGGGAAGGCTGGTCCAAGTTAATCCCTAGCTGTTTGTGACTGAATACAGAACACCTAACTAGAGAATATTTTGGACCATTAGTTGATGCTGATTTTTCTGACTAAACAAATACAAAAAGGCATGATGCTTTTACTCAAATAATT
Source organism: Mesoplodon densirostris (assembly GCF_025265405.1). Taxonomy (NCBI): domain Eukaryota; kingdom Metazoa; phylum Chordata; class Mammalia; order Artiodactyla; family Ziphiidae; genus Mesoplodon; species Mesoplodon densirostris. The sequence goes on from NC_082672.1 coordinate 29,202,524, forward strand.
GCTTTCACATGAGCTCATAGACAGTTTAGTTAACATTTCTAGGTCTCAACAAAAATGTCGAGTTTTCCAGTTTACTCATGCTGGCTAAACTCTCACTCTTATTCTAGTTACAGAACTGGGGCCAGTTCAGGAAGTCAATGTGAAATGACTCTGTGAATTTTAACATAAACAAATAGTGCCTGATTTTAGAGCTAAATGAATTAGAGTATGTTTAGTGCAAGTGTGTACTGCAAGCTTGAAATAGCACAGGGAAAAAGGGACATTTTGGATCAAGGGGAAAACAATAGCATGGGTAATAGGTTATTAACTCTGTGCCATTTGTTCACTCCTTCAGTAATGTTTAACAAGTCTTTATTGATCACGATAGCTTTGATTTGTACATGGGAACAGATGATTACATTGTGGGTACCAGACCAATCCTTGTATACAGCATCTACAAGCCAAGGACTTCATTAATAATTGATTTTATGGGGGTTGTACAAGTCCATATGGGCCTGTCTTTTGCCAGCATGCTTTATCACAATATACTGTTTGATTTATGAATAATTGTAAGGTATCGTTTTGGAAGTAACCACAGATTGGAAGTTGGAGGACCTCATCAGTGGCACAGCCAGAGTCAGGTGTTCTGACTCCTTTGGCAAAGCCTTTTATACGAAACATATGTGGAATCTTTCATCAACAGAATCTGAACAGAATCATGCTTGGATACAGATGTGAAAATCTGACAGGTCAATAATGGAAAACATTTCTCCAAGCAGCTCACCACAAGTGACCTTCAGATATTCTTGGCTGCATCTTCTCTGAAGTTTCTGCATGAGGCTGAATCTCTAGGTCAGAGCCCATGAAGACTGGATTCAGAAATTGTTCAGTGAGACACGCACAGTCCCTGGTAAGCAGAGAAGGGTCTCAGGCAGCCCAGTACACAGTCCAGATCTCTATCCAACGTTACGTAACATACTCACCTGGAAACAATAGTTTTCCTACTCACTGACACCGGGGATGTCAGGTAGGGTTAGCAGATCATGACTCGCCCAGGATCTGGCTTGCTCTGCTCCTACAGCCTGCCCGCTCACCTACAGAGAAGGCCACGGGTGTTAACCGCAGCCCCAGGGCTCTCTCCCAGCTCTGCCCTCTAGCACCCTTCTATCCCCTCTGCTTTCTAACCTCTAGCCTTGGATATTTAAGGGTCACATTTCCTTCTTGTCTATTTCAGCTGCCATTTCACATGGACCGTCTGCTTCGTGTTCCTTTTGGCCCTGGTATCCTCAGCTCCACAATTTGTGGGCCAGCACCAAATCACTGCTAGCCCTACCTGGCCTGTGTCTGGTAACCCAGATCCTCATTTGTCTTGGAAGACCTTCAATCCCTGAATTGCCAGTTGTGTGAATTTATCATAACTTACTGCCTGTGTTTTGGCTGTGGCTGGCATGTTGTCCCTGAGCTACTATGGCTTTCCTTGCCTGGGGTCCACCTTCAACCTTGGTTGATTCCTCACATGGCTGAGTACTCTAAGCTTGAGGGAAAACAAGGAGCATGATTCCCACTGTCCTGTTCTCACAGCAGCCAGTGCCAGCAGGAAATGAGGGTGGAACTCATGCTGTCAGGGGCTTACTAGTGCCTTCAGTTACAGGACAGCCAACTCCTCCCTAGGGCCACAAAATGCCATGGCTCAACCCAGCAAGAGAAGGCCAGTAATATCATCCACAGGCTCCATCAGGGTCTGCATGGATGCACAACCATGGCATCAAGCACTGAAGTAAGAATAGAAGGCAAGCTGGGATGACAGGGAAAGCCCTTTGAAGATCTCCTGAAAATTTGGAAAGTGTGGTCAAGCACCGTGAACTTCTCAGCCTTTCCAAAGCTCACATTTTTGAATAGAAGTCCTACTTGATCCCCTTTATCCATCCTCTACAGACATGGCGATTCCCTGCTCTTTCTCCTCTTACAGGGGGATTTTCTTGCTGGCTCTAAGTGTCCGCAGCTTTCTAACACCCAGAGTAGGGACCTGTCACCATGATGGGTGGCCAGCCTTGGCCCGGTAAGGAGTCCTTTTTTCATTGCTTAGCCCTTGGAACCCACCCCATTGCCTCCTGCCCTGATCATGCCCTAGTTCTTAGCCTCAGAAAGCAGTGTGTGCACTGAAGTGTGAGACTTGGATGGTGTCATTAACCAAGGCCTGGTCAATCAGACTGCTTTCTACCTCTTGGTTGGCATGGACCCCATTCCCTCCTCCTTGAGGAAACCAGTGGTCTGTGGGAAGACTATTTCACAGGGTTCTGTCATGAAGCTGCCCATGCTTCTCTCTGATCCCTCTGATGACCCAGCTACATTATCATACCCTCACCTTCTGTAATCAATGGTGCCTCTGTATCCAGGCTGCTACCATCCTTTCTGAAGCCATCGTGCCAGGGATTCCAGTTAAGCATGTCCCTCATAGGAAATCATTTCCCGTTGTAGAGGAAGAGAAATTGATCCATTGTCCAGAGTGCTGTTGTGAAATCACATTGGTGCTATGGGCTGTATTTCTGCTAAGTGGAATATACTCTTCTGAGTCTGATATTGATGACCTCCACAAATATGTGGGTGCCAGCACATGGAAGGGGGTTCATCAGGCTCTCCATCTCTTAGAGCCAACCTGCGACTCTGTGAGCTGGCTTGTCCTTGGCTGTCTTAAGCTTTGCGTATGGCGTGTGAGCTCCCAGTCTGAAGGGCAATGGTCTACTTGGAGATCCCTGACTACTATTTCACAAATTTGGTTCACAAAGTGTCAATCAGCCATTGCAGGCATTGACAAACTTTTTCTGTAAAAAGCCAGATAGTGAATATTTTGGGATTTATGGGAGATAGTGAATATTTTGGGCTTTATGGGCCATACTTTCATTTTTTTAAAATTAATTAATTAATTTATTTTTGGCTGTGTTGGGTCTTCGTTGCTGCGTGTGGGGGCTACTCTTTGTCGCAGTGTGCAGGCTTCTCACTGTCGTGGCTTCTCTTGTTGTGGAGCACGGGCTCTCGGCATGCAGTCTTCAGTAGCTGTGGCACGCGGGCTCAGTAGTTGTGGCTTGCGGGCTCAGTAGTTGTGGCTTGCGGGCTCTAGAGCTCAGGCTCAGTAGTGGTGGCGCACGGGCTTAGTTGCTCCGTGGCATGTGGGATCTTCCCAGGCCAGGGCTCGAACCCGTGTCCCTTGCATTGGCAGGCGGATTCTTAACCACTGCGCCACCAGGGAAGCCCATACTTTCTTGCAACTATTCTGCTCTGTTGCTGGAGAGCAAAAGCAGCCATTGAGAGTATGTAAATGGGTGGGCGTGGCTGTGCTCCCATAAAACTTATTTACAAACTCAGGTGGTAAGCCAGAGTTTACAGATACCAGAGACATTACAATACCCCTTCTAGGCTGCCCCTGAGAAACATGCTAGTCAGACTTGAGTAGAGTCTTGGGGCTGTATTTGTAAAGTTAAGCAGGCCATATAATAGCAGAAAGACAAAATGTCAGCTGTTCTAGAAGGGCAGTCCTGCCTCGGTTAATCAAAGACATCCAATAATTTCTGAAATTTATCCCTTTGTTTCTATGCCTTAAGGACCCTGGTTTCCTCTACCCCTTTCGCTTATTCTCTGTTTAAACGTCAGTTCTTCTGGGAGGCCCCTACTGATTCGGATCGAAGAGCAGACCAGCCCTCTTTGCTCTGTGTCACCTGTAAGTTCCAGAAGAGAGGGGACGAAGATCATTCCGTAGCCCAGTGCTGGGTTCATGGTCGGTGGCCGTTTATGTTTTGATTTTTTTTTTTACAGCTGTTCAGTTGAACTCATTCCCTACACATGCTTCTCACAAAAGGTGGTCCCACTGAATGTGAACCCTTCTCCTCAGAAATGGCACCCACCTTGTCATGGCCCCCTTGAGGTCTGGAGGCTCTGCCTTGTAGTGTGCTGGCGCCTGGGACTGGGGCTCTCCAGACACAGACTCTCAATCTCCTCAGTCCTGCCCTCTTTTTGGAATGCTTAGAGTTTTCATTTCTTACTTGTTAGGCAGTGATAAGCACAAAGCAGACATCCTCTTTCGGAAGGCTAGGTATGGAGAAGAAATTCTCCAGCTGAGGCATCGGTGGTCATATGGCTCTGTTTGCAACTAACAGAGGTGAGCTAGCAGGGCTGCAGGCTGACTGCTCCATAATCCGGCTTCGGAAAGCCCCAGGCCTCGGAGGCAGCTCCTAGCAGAGCAGAGTGCCAAGGGAGCTGGCTGTATGAGAGTGGGAAGCCGAGGGGCAGCCCGGCCCTGGGTTGTTCCCACACGCTGTGGTCTGCCTGCTACTGCTTTTCTGAGAGGGGAATTTAGAAATGACACACCTGGATCTATGAGCTGACTGTGGAGCTGGGCCAAGGAGAAGCTGCATAAGTCCAGTTACTCTTTGTGGTCTGGCACCTTCAGAAGCATGGCTGTCCATTTTGTTCTCCATCCCATTGGTTGTTCACGTGGTGAATGGAATGTCAGCCATGACATAAAATACTATGGTAACAGCATTGACCAAAGCACTGTATCATATGATTTTGGCTTTTGGCTCTATGTGAAATGTCTGGCATTCATTTGGAGAGACATACCAGCTCAGAAACTTATCTTGTATTATCCATGGCAAAGACATAGGTAAAGGAGTGGAGCTTTGTAAGACCTGATCCTTGAATGAACGTAGTTAAAAACAGAAATAATAGCAGGAATGGCAGGGTTGTCTTTGGAGGCAAGATTTTGGTAGGTAGATTCTCTACTTGTATCAGCAAAGCAGAAATAGAAAACACTGGCCCAAGTTCAGAAACAGAAAATTCTTGAAAAGAAACATTGGCTTCTAGCTTACCAAGTTAGAATTGGTTGCCAAGATTGTCTTTTAATGACACCTGCTAGTATATTATCTTTAACACCAATGGGAATGATGTCTTCATAAAGCCAACGGACTTTTCTAGAAATCTTTACACAACTGTGCTTTTCCAGTGCTTCAGGTGACCCTTCTTGCTCCTTTACTCTTCAGCCCATAGTGGTTTACATGTGCCTTATTCTCTTTTATCACATCTTTTAGTCTGAAAAACTTCTGCCTATTTCTTCTATTAGTGCTTTTAAATAGAATGCCTATCAAGTTATTTTCCCATTTATAAAGCAGGCCCATGTTGAATGCGAATGAGATGATTAAAAAGTATGATTGTGAATATTTAAATGTACTTTCAGAAAATGTATACAGGAACAAAATTAGAAGAAAACCCAGAAAGTTTCTAATTTAACACTATTTTATCCTCTGATAAATATTTCATGACCTTAGCTGTCTTTATTACAAAGAAATGGATTGGGAGCCAACAGGTCTGGGTTCTTGCCCCAACACTGGCAAATGATTCATGTACATGGCCTCCGTTCCACCAGCTGTTCAATGAGGGTGCTTTTTATTTTTTATGAAGGAAACGGCTTCAAAATGCTTGGAATGAATAAAGTACTTTATTTCCTAGAGACCTCCAAACAGTCTTTTACCATAGCGGGTACTCTGATGGTATCTTATTGCATATAAAATTCAAGTTCTTCAGGATGGCATCTAAGCATCTTCGTATTCTAATCCTAAACTACCTTTCTGCATCACTTCCAATTGGTCTTCTTGGACCCTGTTTGTTTGGTGAATACAGTAGATTTTTGCGGATCCTTTATCATCCCATGTACTGTCTTCATTCTGGGCCCTTGTTCTTTCTGTCCCCCCTGCCTAGCATGCCATTGCCACCTCTCTTTCTTCACAAACCAAAGGCCTACCTACCTTCAAAACTCAGGTCCAGGGCTTCCCTGGTGGCACAGTGGTTGAGCGTCCGTCTGCCGATGCAGGGGACACGGGTTCGTGCCCCGGTCCGGGAAGATCCCACATGCCGCGAAGCGGCTGGGCCCATGAGCCATGGCCGCAGAGCCTGTGCTCCACAACGGGAGAGGCCACAGCAGTGAGAGGCCCGCATACTGCAAAAAAAAAACAACAAAAAAACCCAAAAAAACTCAGGTCCAATGTTTTCTCTTTTGTGCAGCTTTTTAAAAATTAATTTTCATTGGAGTATAGTTGCTTTACAATGTTGTGTTAGTTTCTTGCTTTACAGCAAAGTGAATCAGTCATACATACGCATATATCCCCTCTTTTTCAGATTTCCTTCCCATTTAGGTCATCCTTGAGCACTGAGTAGAGTTTCCTGTGCTATACAGTAGGTTCTCATTAGTTATCTATTTTATACATAGTAGTGTATATATGTCAGTCCTAATCTCCCAATTCATCCCACCCCCTCCTTCCCCCCTTGGTAACCACAAGTTTGTTCTCTACATCTGTGACTCTATTTCTGCTTTGCAAATAGGTTCATCTCTACCATTTTTCTAGATTCCACATACAAGGGATATTAGACGATATTTGTTTTTCTCTTTCTGACTTACTTCACTCTGTATGACAGTCTCCAGGTCCATCCACGTCCCTGTGCAGCTTTTTCTAACCTCAGCAGAATGGCTTTTTCCCCTTCCCTTTGAGCTTACTTGTAATAGAGCATTCATCATATAAGAAAAGTATTTGTTGATGTATTTTGTTTTCTAACTCCAAAATTAGGGTCCTGAGGGCATGGGAACATAGTAAGAGATTGGTAAATATTTGAGAACATTAAAGATGAATGAATAGATGTGCTCGTCTGAAATTAGCCCACACGCTTGTTCACAGAATTGTCCTGGGCAACACCTAGAATTAATTCAAAGGCAACAGAAGTGTCCTGATTTGTTGGGAGGAGGGGAAATGCAAGTGTTATATTAGCATGGCTGAATGAAAAGCATAATCTGGATCTTTATAAGAAAAGGCAACATTTCTTTGATTAAACACATCAGTTGGCAGAAGCCCTGAAATCATGGTTAAGAGCATTATTTTGCTGAAAACTCAAATCAAGAAACACCCAAAGGACAACAGCCATGATGGCTGTGGTCCTTGAGGTGGATGATTCCTGATGGCTATGTTGAGAGTTTGGCTCGAGAAGAGACTGAAAAATGCCAGTGGGCAAAGGGGTTATGGGAGAGTGTCCCACTGGGAAATGCTTGGGCTTCGGAAAACTTAGAGAAGGGAAAACGATCCAGAAATATTGTCCTGGGCAATCAGGGACAGCAGAGATGAGAGAGGGAGATTTTTTCATCCCCTTGTATATGAGCTGAAGCACAGCTCACCTAGAAAACTTTGATAAATATCCACTAGATGATGCTGTTTCCTCATTAGGCAAATGGGACTTGTCACGCGGGTGGTCCCCACATCACAGAGGTAAGAGTGCTGGCCTCAGAGCCTGGGATCCGCTTCCAGCTCTGCTTCCCAGGAGAAGGAGGCCTGGAAGGAACAGACCTCTCTGAATCTGGCCAGGATGTCTCATTTGTAAAACAAAAAAATCCTGGACTGGGTGATTTCTGAAGTCTCTCCAACTACTTTTTAAAGTTTTTATTTTTAAAACTCAAACCTCAGTGATGCCTTTTATGTAAACATACTCTTTGTACAAACGTATCAGTTTTTATTTAACTAAATAAACTGTAAAAGATATGGGGCAGGAATCCAATAAACAGTGGCACACCTGTGTAGATTGGTATCCTTCCTGGGCCTACACAACATTTCTCATGTTAAATCTTATGTCTGTACTCAAAGAATTGTGGAGCTAGAAAGAATCTTAGAGGGTGTACCTTTCTATCCTTTACTTTTCATGTCTAATATCTAAGCATAAGCTTCCCAGGGGGAGAGGGGGGTGGGATCATAATCTTTCCCATTATCACTCCTTTTTAGGGGCTGTAGCTCTGGAACTATGTACTTGTGCTCCAGATTGGCCCTGTATTGCATTCTCTTATGCAGGCAATTTGATCACACATGGGTTTTGAAACACTGTTAAAACTTACTGGATCACTGAATAAAATGAATGACATAGAACACCTAGCTATTGTGTTCAAGCTACTTTTCTTGCCTACTCTTGGAACAGGGTTCTATAAAGCAGTGCTTTGCTCTGTGTTTGCTTCGGAGGTGTTCAGTTAGGTGGGAGTTAAACTTCAAGGCAAGAAGATGGTGGTGGATCAAATGCTGTAACTGTGTCCATCCCTTCCCCCAACCCAGAGGAAGTACCCAGCTCCATGGCTCTGCCTTGTGTTTACCATAAGTGGAGCCCAGATCATTTTAACGCACAGAAGGGCTCACTACTTTTCCTGGCGAGTCCTCAGGGTCATTGGTCTGCTGTTTCCTACAGCAATTATAACAACAATTTATCCCTTGTAAACAAAATAGCATACCCTTAACCTACATACCACAGTTAAAACATTATCCCAGTAGGACAAGAGAGTTGCTAACTGTGAAAGAGAACTGGCAAAATAGGGCAAAAAGAAACAAGGTTTGAAAACTCAGATGTTTTAGTCTATATCTTATAAATGCCGGTGATACATATTTCTACCTGAGAAAGATGGTGGACTTCAAATTTATGCTTCATTTTCTTTATTTATCTTAATGAAGACATTTTTAGTAAATATTTAAGGAAAAAAATGCGAATGGCAATGACCCCTGACCTCCCAGTGACCCAGCAAGTCCTCTCACTAGATCAGTTCAGGCCCTGTGTTCATAGTTAACAAGGTTTCATTAGGGCAGAAAAAAAATTTGCCTGTGCTTCTGAACTCGGGTTGAGCTCTGATAGGGCCCCAGCAGGAAACAGATTTCTCTTTTTTATCTTTTTGCTTCCCTGGTGTGTAATCTTGTCTTTTGAAATAGTTGCAATCAGAACAAATTGCCTAAAGAGTGGGGAGTGAAAAGATTTCCCAGTCATTGTGGGTATTTTTTAGTTTTCTTTAACAATTGTGTACCTTCCCTTAGTAATTGAAAATGATCCAAGAAATCTGTATGCACTTGGCAATGTTTTTCTAAGTGTGTGAACTAGAGAGGGCTCTTAAGGTGACAGAGATTGCTTCAGCCAGTGCTCAGCAGCTCTGGAAAACCAGCCACCTGCCTTGTTTCCCAGTTCCCTGCCTCAACAGGGACCACAGGGAGTTTTGGGGACAGTTGCTGCTGTGGCTGGGGGAGAGTCCGAGCCCAGAAGGGGAGAGGATTTAGTGGCTGGTCTTCCGCTTACATCCCGGATGCAGAGTTTAGTGTGGTTAGTGCGTCCCTCACAATCCTGAGAAGAAGATAAAGCATGGTGCACCTCAGAATCTGCCCTTGGCTTTTTGTTGGTGCTCCAGTCCCACTAGGATTGTGGTCATTGTCCAGAAGGCAGCCTCACCACATCTCTGAAATGCAGGGGGCACTCTTCACACCCTGTTCATTTCATGGGTATTGGAAAATGTGTGTCTGCTTCCTGAGGTTCAGGGAAATGAAGAACATGCCTGAGTTCACTAGGATTAAGCATTTGAACCTTTGAGAGGAGGGATTTCAGGGAAGGGTGGGTGTTTATGACATTCCTGGGGGATGCTTGGACGGGACACCTGCCACTTCAGGTGTCATTTCTTGAGCTTATACTTGATGAGTTAGAAATATCCGAAACAAGAACAGCCAACTATTTGAAAGGTCACCTTCTAGACAAAGTGGCACTGCCCAGGCCTCACTCAGAAGGCTACAAGAGGAAAGGTCCACGGGAAAGAGGCCTTGGCTGATGGAAAGTCAGGTGGAGAACAGCTCACATCTAGTGCTTTGAACATATTACCATTAATTGAATGAATAAATGAGCAGAGATTAGAAGGGCCCTTACGAGGACCTAGTACTTTCTGAGCTTCCTGTTATCCAAGATTAGGGTGTTGGTGGAATCTGCCATATCTGCAAAGTCCAGGGAGACTTCAAGTGGTGATAAAGGCTCAGCTGTGTGTGGTACGGATTTAAACAAGAAGAAAATTTGGACAGCAATTCAAGAGAGTGGATACCAGATCCGTACTTTCTAATAGGTAAAGACACATGTACCTTGAGCAAAGCAGATATAACAGTCCCAAATCAAGGTATGTCTAAGGGGGAATCAGTACAGGTCATCTCTGCAGATGTAGTTAATCTAAAGGAGACACAGAGGCTGGGAGAGTGTAGGATTTGAGATACAACCCCCAGTCTTGCAGCAGCAAGCTGAAACTGTTTCTGCCAGCAAGATCACCCATTAGGAGACTGAGTGCAGGGTGCAAAGCCACTGGTGGCTGTGCACTCCAAGGTCAGAGCAGAACGAATTTTATCAAGGTTACCAGACCAAGTTCAAGATAAGGCCAAAAGACCTCTCTTCTCTCTTGGAACAATGCAGAAAGCCTATTTACTCCCTGGGTTACTTTAATGCTGGATGACTCAAATATTCATTTCTGTCTTCCTTTAGTCAAGCCAAATTTTTCATGTGCTTGGCCAAAAGCTATTGAAAAGCCAGGATGGTAGCCAGGTTCAGAGTAATTCTAAAGTACAAGGCAAAGTCTAAAAATTATTAGATTGCTCCTTGAACATAAAAACAAGTACCAGTGTAAGTTCAAACCCAGCAGCATAAAAAAGAAGTATAATTATAAATTTTAATAGTTGCAACTGAACTACATTTTGCATGGATTTGTAAAGCAGCCTGTACAAAAAAGAGATCGAGTCATGAGCATGTCTGTATCAGATTCTGAGTAGCACATCAATTTCTAAAATTGATCTTGAATATGTTCATGTCAGAGTCATCTTAAGATGCTTCTGATATAAGCCTCGTACTAAAAAGAGTGGGATTATTTTGGAGATGTTCTAACTAGGGAGTCCTCTTGAGTGGGTCACTGAAAAATCCTCTGCTATTTGCCATGATGATGGCAGTACAGTTCATCCTGCTTCACAAAAAGCAGGTAATCTCTGGTTGGGTCAGAGGAGTGCTGGGGTGGAGAGGAGGAAGGATGGTGAGGAGACTGGGGCAACTCTGCTGAACAACTTGAATTTGACCTCTATTACGCCCGCCTCCAAATTCTTCAGGGGAAAGAATAACATCAGAATATTCACAATTATTGAAACTTGATGGTAGATACCGGGGGTTCATTACACTATCTTTACTTTTGTTTAAAATTGTCTATTATAAAATACTTCTCCAAAGTAGTTCCTAAGAAATATTTTTTTAATAAAAAGAAAGAAATGTAAGGGATTCTTGTATTCTTATTGGTTTTCTTAATTGAAAACCAACTTTATTTTATTAATTATTATTATTATTGTTTTTCTGGCCACACCCTGCAACTTGTGGGATTTTAGTTCCTTGACCAGGGATGGAACCCGGGCCCTTGGCAGTGAGAGCGTGGAGCCCTAACCACTGGACCACCAGGGAATTCCCCAAAACCAACTTTAAAAGGAGAAATATACATATTTAGTTATATAGGCCTAATATTTGCCTACTTTGCAGATTTGTATATGTTTTTCTCTAGCGCATAAGAGAGGAAAAGTGAACGAGCGGGTGTTTTCCCTAAAGAGACTATATATTTTTTCTTACCACACTAATGCTTATAGTCTGAAAAATTCCATTAAGATATGGCAAGTAGACAACTAGAGTCCACTTTCCACTTCATGGGATAGGCTTAGGAAATGACTCTTAATTGAATCTGCACACACAAAAGTACACACACTTGCCTTTCATTATCTCGGCGATCTTTTATGCAGGAAAACTCCAGTGAGCATTGAATCTAGCCCTGCGGTGCACTCTGAAATGTTCAGTGCAGGAAGATTTCCCGATAACTCATGTTCGAGAGAGAATAGCCCTTAGTCTAGCCACATACACATCATCTTCATTTTCATAATTGGGTATAGCTTGAAGTTACAAACCACAACCTGATGTGTCTAGTTATATATTTTAAAGCTCTGTGTGAAAACTCATTAAGTCTGGTTTTGTGTGTGTGTGTGTTTCTGTGTGTATTTGTTAGTGTTCTCTTTTGGTGCAGGAAATATAAGTATTTGGGGGGAACCAAGTTGGTTATATTTTACAGAATATTAAATAAAACTTTAGAACCATCAGTTTACTAATTTAAGAAGTTCTTTCAATGAAGAAATATTTATGGAGTACTTTTATGAGTCAGGTGCTGTGGTTGGTGCCATGAATACAATAAAGAGCAAAGCCGTGTGGTGGTCTCTGTCTTCATGGGCCTTTCAGACTTAAATGGGAGGAACCATTAATCTAAATGACCAGGCATGTGACTACGTAATTACGGATGCTGTAAGTGCTATGAGAAAAAGATTGGGTACTTTGAGAGTATGTAGTAAGTCATCCCTATGTAGCTTAGGTCAGGGAAGGCATCCAGAGGAGATGATATAAGAACTCATATCTGAAGGGTAGGAAGAGTACCAGATGGAGGGAAAGAGAAGAGACTGATTTCAGGGAGAAACATGGCACTCTGGAAGTACTGGGAGGCCATGGTAGTTGAAGTGTGAGGGGTAAAGGGAGACTGCTGAGCAATGAAGGTAGACAGGTTAAGTCCAAGCTGAGTCCTGCAGGGACGTGGACGCCATGGAAAGAATTTGGCCTTTATCTTAAGAGCAGTTGGAAAGTCTATTAAAGGTTTTAAGTGAGGGATAATATGATTTGATTTATGCTTTTAAGAAAATCACTTTGACTGGAGTCTGGTAAATGGATTAGGTTGGGTAAGAGTGTCTGCTGCCCCTGGATAGGCAGTGATTAGACTCTTAGGATCCAGCCTCTCAGTTGTAAATTGGGAACATGGAGGTGAGTAGAATATTATCCTGTCTTTTCAAGATCACATGCTATGGGGAGTCAGACTTGTAAAGAGATGATGATACAATGTGATGAGCTTCACGTGAAAGGTGAGTAAAACACATTTCGGGAACACAGTAGATAAAGCAATTAATCTTGACTTGGAGGATCTGGCGAAGCTGTATGAGGAGTGACCTTCACCTGGGAGTCAGGTACCTGGATCCTTCTGTCCTGAGGCTCTGCCTTCAGAGCTTCAGAGTCTTCTGCATCCAGCAGGAACCAGAAGAAGACGAAGAAATGGAGAAGGCACACCAGGTTCTTAAAAATCCTGTCCTGGGAGTGACAGACATCAGTTCTGCTCACATGACATTGGCAAGAGTTAGTCACATGGATACGGCTGGGTGAAAGGGAGGCCAGGAAATGTAGTCACTGTCTGGCTCACTGCCAGTGACAACTCAACTCTGGAAATGTTGCTGGACAGAAGGCCATCTCTGCTACACATACTATACATTTATTTGTCTAGTGTCAGTGTTCCTTTGTCAGAATATAAACTCCGTAGAAAAGTGATTTTTTTCTGTTTCTATCCCTCTTGTAATTCCAGGACCAAGAACAGCTTTTGGCTCCTGGTAGATGTCCAATGAGTGTTTTTCTTTATTTTTGGAAGATCATAGATTGGAGGAGGGAAGGGGTTATTGTCAGTGTGGGAGTGTGGGCTGAAAAGATAGAGTCAGATCATGAAAGACCATGGCTGTGTATACTTGTAGCCAGAATGAGCATGGGCTTCCCTAAAGCACCAATTTGCCCAGATCTCAGGCAAATTGGACTAGAACCAAAGCATTTGGCCACATGTGTTTTTCCATGAAACCATCTGGACAATAGTTGCACAACAGGAATTTCTCTATTGCCATCCTGTGGCTTTGTAGATAAGCAGCCGTGAATCAGCCAAAACCCCAAAATGCGATTCTGTTTGATTTAACTGCAGTTGTATACACATGGCCTATGCTCCTCCATGGGAAAGTTTTATTTCGTCTAGTGGACTTCATGTTAGATGTGTGGCATAATTCCAGATTATTTCTTTGGTTTTTTTCTCTACATGTTCTGCTAATTTAGGCTTGATCTGTTATTACACAGGTAAGTGTAGAGCATGAAATACCATCAATGCACTTTGGGTTAAGGGACTTTAGTGCGGGGTGACTTCAGATTTTAAACCAAGCTCTCAGGCTTCTACCGTAGCCTCTCCCGGGGTCACCATTTCAGACCAAATGCTGAATTGCATGGACTGTGTTTCTGATTTAGTAACTCATGTTGGGTTCCTTTGAATTATATAGCATGACCATGATATGTCAAACTAAGAGAAGATACACATGTATTTGGTCAACATGTGACCAGATATTCAGATACTTGAAAATATTACATAATTGACTGAACACTAGTTATGCTGACATAATCTTTGTACTCTTGTAGATATTTTTAACTGGCCACATACCTTATCTTTACATCATAAAAGTCACCCATGAGGTGTGACCTTTAAAACAGGTTATGCAATATGAATGATCAAAATATGTATACACTGCTGGTTTTACAAAGCTTTTACTCAAAACTGGAAAGTGTGCTTATTATTTGCAGAAGAATCAGTCCAAAGGACTTAACCAAAACAATGGATGTGTGGTTGCAAGGATGCCATACAGAGCTATCTGAGATAGAGAGAACTTGGCAAATACCTGACAAAGCCTTCTAGCTCTTACTCTGGAGTATTTTTGTTTGAAGGACCAAGACAGGTTGGGTTCAATTTATTTCATTAAATAATTTGCATCTTGGGGCAAAATTCTTTCTGAAACATCTGTGTGGACTTTGGGACCTCATATGATGTTTACCACATAATTGAAGAGTAACTACTTCTACACTCCAGAGGAGGGGATGGAAGCAATGTGAAGCCCCTTATCCCAGAATCCTGGGAGTGTGGGGACATAACATTTGTGGGTAAGTGGAAAGAAGCTTTGGTTCATGATTATCTATGTTATACAACTGCCTTGATCACAATTAGAGACATACAAATTAGTGTTTTTCCACTAAATAGAAGGGAGAAAAAGCCTAAGGGTAAGATGTGTGAGGATGTTTTTTATCCATTTTATTATTTTTATTGCTATTTTATTGTATTTTTCTTCTTCAAAAACCAAAAAAACAAAACAACAACAACAACACAACATATAGACTAAGTAAGCTACTTCTCTGAGTTAATTTGTTACAGAGATACTTGTACCTCCTAAGAGCTATCACTATCACAACTGCCTTTCAGAAACCTATTGGTAACAAATTGATATTTTTTCTCTCTAATGGAAACGCTAACGTGTAATCTGATCATCAGGTGGGAGGTGTTTCCTATTTCTTAGTTTGCTAGGGCGGCCATAACAAAGTACCACAAACTGGCCGGTGTTTAAACAACAGAAATTTATTGTCTCCTAGTTCTGGAGGTCAGAAGTCTGAGATCAAGGTGTCGGCAGAGTCGGTTCCTTCTGAAAGCAGTGAGGGAGACTTTGTTCCATGCCACTCTCCTTGTTTCTGGTGGTTTGCTGGCAATCTTTGGCATTTCCTTGGTTTTTGGGATCACCCCAATCTCTGCCTTCATCCTCATATGGTATTTTCTGTACATGCGTGTGTGTCCAAATTTCTCCTTCTTGTAAGAACACTAGTCATATTCAATTAGGGGTCCACCCTACTCCAGTGTGACTTCATCTTAACTAATGACATCTGCAACAGCCTATTTCCAACTAAGGTCACATTCTGAAGTGCTGGGGTTAGGACATCAGCGTATGAGTTTTGTGAGGAGACGATCCATCGCCTAACACTCTCCAAACAGTGATCCTGGAGAAAGGGGAGAAGGGAGGGACATCTAGTAAGTGGAATTTATATTCTTAATGCTGTATATCCATACCCAATTTTGTTTTCCTAGGTGGTCCATTTATTACCTAAGAAGGTGGAAGAAGCTCCTTCAAGTTTCCCTCCCTCATCAAACTTGGTTTCTGCTTGCACCTAAAAAGGGTAAAATATATATACCCCACATCCTGCCCAGCAAGTGTACATCGGGATGAGATGAAACAAAGGCTGTTGCTATACTTTGAAAAAACTGATGCATTGTGTCTCCAAGTGGTAGTGTTTTTTCTTTTCTTTTTTGTCACTACTATCATAAGAGTCAATAGTTCCCTAATTGGCTGATTATAAAAATTGCCTTGATACCTTGGTATTTATGGAGACTACTGACTCTGCAGTAGGGCCTAGGAAATATTTTTTTTAATGTTCTCCAGGTGATTAGCCAGATTTGGAACTACTGATCTTGAAAAATTTCTCCTTTAAGAGTGACCCCTGTCAATAATGTATATTTAACTTTATTATTCACATGAAAGGGAAAATATTAATTGATGGTTCCAATAATGGCACCATCTATTGATTTTAGGAAGGCAATATGTGTTTAGTGGGTGTTCCTGGATTCGAATTCTGATTCTATATACAACTTTTAATGCTTATATATCCATTTAGTAGATGTAAATTGGGGCAAGTAACCTTTCTGAGCTTCAATTTCATTATCTGTAAAAAGAGGGTAATAATGCCTTGCTTGCAGGGTTGTTGGGAGAATTAAATTGGATAACTTATGAAAAGCTGCTGGAATTCGACAAGTCTTCATTAAAAGGGTCATTTCTTTCTTAGTCTTCTAATACTTTAATTTATTTTGAGTCACTATCGTTAAATTTTTGTAAATGGGAAACAGTTAAAATTGATTAACTAGAACTATACACAATGTTTCCCTTTGCTCTGACTTTTATCTTTTTGATTAATATTTCTTGGATTCAAAGGTTTGAATGTGGAATTAAGATTGCTGGATGTTTTCAGGGTACACCAGGTCCTAATAGTGCTATATTAATTTTGTGGAAGAGTGAGAATGTTGGCAGTAAATCCTGAATTCTAAGCAAATGGGTGAGCTAAGAAAAATCCAGTGTGATGAATGACCCATTAACTTGTGAAGCTTGGGTACATGCTGCAGGGCAGGACAGAGCTGAAGGCACTGGACCATAATATGGTTAAGTATTAAGCTTCTAGTAGCATGTAGAAGAGATCTCCATTGCATTCCTGTGGAATGTTTTAAGTAAGCATCTGGCTTTTAAAGAGTCACTGTTATTAATGAATGGGCTATATTTCCTCCTTAGACTCTTCATGGTGTTGGTCTTCCAATAATGCCACTGGTGTCTTAAGAGTTCTCAAAGTTGGAAAGAAAATAGTAGAAAACAAGAGGGAAGTGCAACATTTATTTGCAATTGGCTGGGTCTTAGAGACAGAGCATCAGCCTTTTAATTGCTGAATCTAGTCTTTTTCCTAATTAGTTCAGGCACACTTTGAGGTACCCAATCTGAAATTCTAAGAAAAATCTATTTGATTTCAGTTTCCTTCTAAGCATATTAATGGCAGATGTTAACATCTGTTTTTAGAAGATTTCTCTGCCTCTTGAGGTCTTCTACACTCTTGCATAAAACCACACAAAACAAGAAGAAAACTTATCCAGAACATGAACTAGCAAACTATTTCATTATTGATTGTGATTAATTATAATTTGGCTGGAAAACGTCAAATACTGTAGACACTTCCATTTTTATTGGTTGGTTCTAAACGTGTTTCAGAAGCTGCTCCATCTTCTTATGTGTGATCCATAATAATGGATGTGGCAGCACTATGTTGATGGATATCAAAAGTGTCATCAGGTTTTCTTCAGCTAGAGACAGACTGTGATGGCCTTTCATTTCCACTGACAGATAAGAGCAAAGGGAGAAGTTTTGTAAAAAAGAAATGGGGGGAAAAAACCCACACAGAAAGGAGCAGATAATCTTTGTAAGAAGACTCTTGAACTGAAGCAATTTTTTCCCTCTCTAAATCCATCGGGACTAGATAAGTAGCACCTTTAGAAATGCTGAAAAGAGTCAAACAGGTATCAGACCCAGGTACTGACAATGCTGAACATTGGAATTGTCAGACCAGAAGAAGGTAACAATGTGAGACAAGTCCTGGAATGAAATGGATCAATGTATGGTATCTATGTATTTCAGCCAGAATATCTGGGGAGTCACCAACAGGAAACAGAAGGTTGATCACTGAAGACTTTGACCCTATGGAGTCCAAGGTAGGGCCCTTTGGTTGACCAGATGGCCTGATGTTTGTTTTTAGGTGGAAAGGGACCAAAGGCATTGTTTCTCAGAGAGGGTACAAAAGAGAACGCCTGAGGGAGCCTGAGCCCATCATAGGGTAATATAAAATAAATATATGCTGAGCTGAACCATAGACCTGGCCAGTAGCCAGAATATCAGAAGCAGAGAACTTCTCAGGGTCAGACTGAGACACACAAAAATGGGGAAGCTGGGGCCCTTGCAACTTATCCACATCCCAAAGGTTGACAGCATGGCTCGGAGATGAAAGGAAATTACACCTAAGAACAGGTCCTAGAGTTTTGCTTTTAGATACTCACTAGCTTAGAAAAGTCAGGGCCTAGTTTTCTTGATTTCAGAAAAACAGAATTACTGATTAAACAAGACCATGGTTGTCCTACCACTTGAAGTGAGCAAACACTGGAAATGCTGCAAAGGCAACTCTTTGCAATGCAAATTGGTGCCATGGGAGACTTTTGCTCAGATGTCTGCTAAAATGCCTGTGAATGTCTGCACAATTGTACTATGGCTGTGGCGGGGAGAAGTTTTCCATAACTTCCAAGCTTTATGGGTGGAAATGATAACTCAGATTAAGCATCGTCTGAAAAATAATTTTTTATCATTCTCAAGAGAAATAGGTTTTCTGCTACAGCAGCTCAATGCTTCACTATTGAACTGTTTCATTCATTCATTCATTCAACATTTAATCTGGGCACTCAGTGTCCAGCAGGCTTGGTGCCTTCATGTACTTGCAGACTGCATTTGCACTGATTGTTTCCCTGTGACTACACATTTAATACCATCTAGACAAGGACAGAATGTATATATGGCGGGAAGTTGTAGGAAGTCTTTTCTTCTTAGGATGAAGGACTTTAGAAACATAATAACATCAGTTATTTCTATGAAAAGCCATGACATAAAAAGCTGTCTTCCAACAACGTGATTTGAAGAAAGAGATTTATTTGTAGTTTACCAGATCTCATGATCCAGTTGGACAATTCATCTCTTCACAAAGAAATTTCAGAAGAATCTGTCTCAATTCGAGTTTCTCCACATCCACAGAAGGAGGAGCCATCAAACTTCATATTTACTTTGTAAAAGCCTCTCAATCATGCATAGCTTTTCTAGAGCATAAACCTCAAAATACCTCCCATGCCTCCCATGTAACATTAAACTAAAAACTTGAAAGCAGTGTCAAGGAAAAATTTAAAAAATGTTTAAATTCTCCTTTTTTTTTGGAAAGCAGCCAACTTTACCAGCTGAGATCAGAGCTTGTCTTGCCTGGTGTCACAACAGCCAGTGTTTACTGTGGCTTATGAAGGTGCTAAGTGCTTCACACATATTAAATCATTTAATCCTGGTAACAACCGTGAGAGATGAACACTGTTTCTTTCCCTATTTTACAGATGAGGACCTAGAAGTGTGGATGCCAGGTAGTGACCAAGGTCTCAATGCTAGAAAGTGCAATTTTGGGGTATGAACTTGGACAACGTGGCTCCAGAATTGGTCTTCTTGACCACTACCCTAGGTTAGGAGAAGCAACAAGGCCAAAGTGGGTGGTTATGTGCCAGTTGCCTTCCACATCTCAGGTCTTGATTTATTTCCAGTCACTATCTCAGCCTTGTTGTAAATGAGAAGCAAGTTACAGCTAAAATGTAAGAACTGAAATGACACACAGCGTTCTTATTACTCTTTGGTCAAGGGCTCTAGTGTGCAAGTGTGTTGGGGGCTGAAGGCGGGGGAGAGAGTAGAGGCAGAAAACAGGAAGCTATTTAAGCCAATGGCAGCCCCAGATTATGATAACAGAAATGTGGGCCCTCTCAACTTAGTAAATAACAGACCTGGTTCCTAGCTCAATGACTTATCCCTGACTTACTTCAAAGTTCACCCAGGTGGTGGTAGTGGTGGCGGTGGTGAGGGATGCAACGAGAGAAAGAGAGAGAGAGAGGGAGACTTGATAACTGGTATCAGATACCAGGATGAATTCAGATCGGATACCTTCAGGAATAGAGATGTGGGGAATCTAGGTGGAATGGCAGAACTAAAGAACATCTTTTTTTTAGATTTAAGGAAGTTGGAACTAATCATTGGTGCGACTTGAGATAATCCTCATTTCTTCAGGAATAGAAATGTGTGAGAGGAGCCCTAGGTCAGGGTGAATGTCTTTGGTGTTGGAAAGGAGAGAGACTGGGCGATTGGCATTTACCTGGAGCCAGGCTTGCAGCAGCAACCTGCTAACGGCCAAAAGGGCTGTAGCTAGAAAGGCTTCTCCCAATAGAAGGCTTTTTGAATTTTGCTATGTGAAGAAGGGAAGAGAGCTGAGAGAGAAAAGCACCTCGCCAAAATGAGGCTTTCAAGTGTCTTCCAGAAATATCCAGGCCAGTCAGCGGATATGTGAGCCTTGTGCGCACCCCACCTTACATGAATCCTCTTGAAAGCACAGCTGGTACCCTCAGAAGGCTTCCTTGCCTTGCCTGGCTGCAGGAATGTTCATTTCCATCCTGGTCTCTGAGTGCAAAGTAAAGCGTTCGATGTGTTTCTTTTTGTTACCTGCACAGCAAACAGACTTCCAGTGGCAAGGACTTGTCTACATCTGTGTGTCCTGCACACCTGCTTCTCACTTTCACTCATGTCAAAAGGAAATTTTCTTCACTTGCAAAGGCTTTCATTTGACCTGCAAGATGTTGGCCTCCAATCTGGTAAGCAGGCTTCCAAACAAGCTTAATATCATTGAGTAACAGCAACGACAAAAAGTCAAATATTTGTTTTATTTCTTCATTAATATCTACAAGGTTTGCCCTTTGCCATTCAGGTTTTAAATAAATATATTTAGTGGTGGACATTTACTTTGGTCACTTTATGTTCTTCTCAGAGGATTTCAAGCCTCTGAAGGAGGCCAGAATGAAAGTTGACTATTTTATGAAGGTCTTTTTTCTCTATCTCTGATACTCCCTGATCTCCTGAGATTTGCTATGATTTGAAAAGCCAGCTCCCAGTAAGCCAGGTACGCCTCATTTTAAGAGAAAGATGTTACAATATTTACAAAAGATTTTGCTTTAAAGGTACTCATGACAGTTCTGCTCCAAATAAAGCTTCTCTTTTGCTTTTGGAAAACAGTTGTATGCCCTTTTCCAGGAACAAGTTTACTTGAATGCTAGAACTTGTCCTGAGGAGAGAGAGAAAATATTCAGGAGCTCTCAGGTTATTGGAAGGATGCTCCTTTGGGGAGTCTTGTTTCTTAGCGATAAAATCCCCACGGGCCAGCACTGTCATCCCTTCCTTTCTGGCCAGACATTTCCATCCTGATGGGGCTAGAACAGGTAAAGAGGTGAGGTACAGCCAGAGGCCTGGTGTGGCACAAGGAACCAGCCCAGCCTCAGGCTTTGAGTGTTCTGAGGACCCAGCCCACATCCACCACTGACTGGATTTGGGAGCTTGAGTAACTGCTTTAATCCCTGTGAGGCTTGGTTATCTTCCTGGGAAAGTAGAGCCAGTCACACATACTTCACAGGATTATGGCCAAAACTAAACTCTCCCCTACCCTCCTGATCCTCAGTTTTGCTTGGATAATTCCTGCCCAGACTTCAGTTCCCAGCTGAGATGTTAAGTCTTCAAGAAGTGTTCCCTGACCTTGTCTGGATAGCAGTCCTCCTATGGGCCCCAACTTCACCCTTTTCTCGTATCATAGCTCTTTTCATACCATATCACATGTCTCTTGCCCATTAAACTGCAAGTTCTGTGAGGACAGGAAACAGATATGTTTTGTTTATCTAGCATGTACCATAGCACCTGGCCCATTGTCAGCTCTTGATATTTGTGGAATGGAATCAAATTAATGCATTTAAAATACCTAGTGAATGTGTTGCCTATGATGGTGGCTCCTTTTCTGTCCTTGCTCTTTCTTGAATATCTTACAACTGTAGGTGGACTATTAATAATCTAATAGCCATTTACTCTCACTGTTGGATTTCTCTTCTACCCAAGTTGATGCCTAAAGCTAGAACTTCTTGATTTCTCTGTCTCTGTAAGCACATTTCTGCATAAAATTGCTCCCGGTTTGCATCAAACAGCCTTGTTTTGGAGATTTCCTGAAACTATTAAAAACTATTGGATGTAGCCCCGTGAGACTCATCCTCTGAGGAATCAAGGAGATTCTGGCAGTTAGGTGATTAGACCCTGGATAAACACGTCTCAGTGGTGGGGAGAAGAGAAGACGAGGAGTTTGGGAGCGAGAGAAGCTGGATTAGATTTGGGGTGGGGGGAAGATCGACTAGGAAGAGGGGAAGAGATTTGACACAAGGGATGCTGACCCGGCACACAGCCTACATAGTTAGCAAACTAAAATACTGAAGGTAAGATGATGTGTAACGGTTCATCACTGATGTTTTCTTCTGAAAAAAAAAGGGTGAGGAAGAGGAACAGGTAAGATAGAAGAATGGTAGCAAAGAGGAAATAAGAGCTGCTGCCGTACTAGCATTTGGCCTTGAGACCCAATGGGACCCCTTTTGGAGTAATGGTGGTGCTGATTTTTCCCACATTGCTTGGCCCATCATTAGCTCCTTGTGGCCTCACCTGGGTCTGCCCATTTCCTGTCACCTGCTGCCCAACGGAAAGCTTTTTCTGATTGCTGTAAAACTTGGCTGGGTTTGAAGTGTTAAGACGCTTTTGAGAAAAAGTTCAGTTCTATTGTCAATTCTAAGTGATAGTGAGCTTCTTTAATAGTAACGATTAACTTCATGGCTAAAGGTCACTGAGAGATGAAAGCTGAAGTAATTCTCAGGCTATTTAAAGTAACTCCTACTTCTTTTTGTGGATTACTGGGAAACTTCACTGAGGAAAGGTAAAGGGGAAAAGGAAGATAAGTCTACATGCCCTCAGAGGATGGAACACTAAGTAGTTTCTCTGTAGCTTAGGTTAATAAACATAGTTCAGACCATCTACATTAAGATCCAGGTTTTCAGAAAAGGCATACATGGGGAGGAATTTAAGGTTTTAGTGACCTAAAAGGGAGCAGTGGTTTAAGGGAGCAGTGGTTGAAGGGTCAAGTGATAGAGTGTGAACAACGTGTATTCATCTAGTGACTCTCTGACCGAAAGTGTAGGGAATGCCACCAACCAAAACAGCTCTCCTTTGCTTGCTTCCGTCATGTTTTCCAAATGCTTGTTTCTAATTTTTTTATTTTTTATTTTTGGTCTCACCAGTTTTATATGTACTACCAAGTAAACTGACCTTCTTATACGTATTTGTGTATTCTGAGAACTGCAGGTCCCCAACCCAATTGGCACCATTGTTAGCCTTTAATATTCTTCCACCTTCACCGACTCAGTGCACCTTCCTGCCCTGTGCTCCTTTGCTTCTCTAATACAAATACTTCCAGGGACCAACTCCTTTAATTTTTATCAGTTTATCACCACTGTAAATATGCTGGCTGGCTATCCCAGATCTGGGTGCAGAGAGACTGGATGGGGGTGAATGGGACAGGGAAGGTAATTTGGGAATCTGGGATTCTTCACATGAAAGTGCAGGGCAAAGTAGGCAGAAGGTGCTGTTATCATCATAAGAACTGGGTGCCAGATGCACCCTGGAGCTTGACCAAAGAGCACTGAGAGGGGAAACCTTTTCTGGGCCAACCAGAAAGGAATGACCCTGCCTCTCACAATTCGCCCCGAGGGCTACCCTTCTCCTTTAGATTAGGGGTGGTTGAATGAGCAGTGCTTGTCTGACTACCTTGCTGGATTGTTTGTTCCGCTAGAGTGAAAAAAAATGTTCTAATGCCTTTGACAACCTAATCATATATATATATATATATATATATATATATATATATATATATATATATATATATATATATATATGTATGTATTACTTAAAAGATTGAAGATTGGGGGGATTCTAATTTAATCTATCCTGGAAAAAAACAATCTAAAGGAGAAAAATGTCAAGGTTCCCTGTCAAGCGATTAAGGTAGGAAACAGATTAAATACAATCTTTTCATTCTAATGCATATCCCTGAGCCCTCCCCAGCTTTGGGTGTAGGAGGTGATAGAGAGAAGAATTAGGAGATGAGAGAAAAAGATCGGAGATTCTATGTCGACGTGTATGGCATCCTCCAGGCTGGGCAAAGTCTCAGAGTGAACGGCGATTCTCCCAGGAGTGGATGTAATTTGGTTGTGAGGCCTATGGTCTCATAAAGGCCCTCAGCTCCTCTCGGTCCTTGTGTCCTATACAACTTCCTTGTCACTGTTCATTAGCGCTGTGCCACGTTGTGCACTCCTGAGTATTATGCAGTGACTTGTTCATATATGTTGTTTACCAAATAAAGGTAAACACACTAAATGCCTATCAATCGAAACATACTTTTCAAACTAAAATAGTCTAACTAAAATATTATATAAAATATAACTAGAAAAGTTTAAAGTATAAATGAGAATCAGAACCAAATCTCTTTTTCTCTCTACTGTTTGGATTAAGGGTGAGGCAGACATAATAAAACTTCTTAGTCTCTTCCCAGCTTCCATTTTCACTTATTCAGTCAACAATCATCGGGTGTTGGGGAAGGGCCTGGCACAGGACAGGGTACAAAGTGGTGCAAAGTAAGCACTCTGCCCACCCTTTGGGCACCTATGTTCTGTTGGAAGAATGGACATGAATTAAATAATCACACCAGCCTGTGATTACAAACTGTGATCTGTGCAATGGAGTGGGAGTGCTGTCCACTCCAGATTCCCCTGCAGAGGATGGAAACCTGGTGCTGAGTTCATAGCAATGTCGGGCCCTAGATTGAAGAGGCTGGGCACCATGGAGACCTACATCTCAAGGTTATTCTTTCTTCTGTGAAGTTGAAAAGAAGAGAATGAGGATGAACTCAGTTGCTGAAGACTTGATTGGACAGTGAGAATTTTATTAGACTCAGGATGATATTCCTTTGCCTAATAAGCTTCTAGTAATCCATTTCTTGGGTCACTGAGCGTTCAAGTTAAACTGACATGGCTTTGGCTCCAAATCTATGAGGTCGAGGCATTTTTAAGATCCATCTTTGGAGAAAAATTAGCTTTACAAAGGCTCCACCAAATTTCAGATGATGTTAAACTGCTTTTCTTCCATTAGGAATGACATTTAATACATTAAAATGAGCACTAGTAGCAAAAAATTTAATTAAAGTAGTAACACATAACAGCTAAAATTTAAAAAAAACTAAAATAAAAGTGACTATAAACACATATTTTAACCCTTTGTGGGACTTTAAAAATGTCCAATAAATTCTTAGGGAATTAGAGTTCCAATTTTATGGCAAAATGATAAATTCTTAATACATATAAGTGACGATGTTTTGTTTAAATTCTGAAGTTTATACATTAACTTTACTATAAATTGAAGTGGCCATAGAGAATTTTTCATACCTAAAACAGATATGAGAAAGTTGATTTGAACACTGAAATCTCTTACTTCCTTCATGATCATATTCTCATAGAATTTTAGAACTTGAAGTGCATAGAGTTTACATTTATAAGTAATTGTTCTCCCATTTCTTCACCCTGTAAAAATTTCAATTTCTCTTTCTCCTCATATCAGACCCCCCATGCCCACTGTCTCTTTACCCCTTTCCTGTCCCTTGGTTACTTCACACACTAATCTATATAATTTGATTTCAAAGGTCTTCAAACTATTACTGCAATAAAAGGATTTGTAATTTATTTTAGTGATAGACCCTTTATTGATAGTTCCCTCTTGATCTCCATGATACTGTCTCTGTAAGGGACATTTGTTTAGTGCTCAACTAGGGCTTGAGCCATAGCTTCACATGTTACAGTGAGCTCATTTGGTCATGTCTCCTGGTTCTGTTTTAATAACTTCTTTAGCGTTAGTAGCTTGACACTGGCTAGGCTGACATTTTATTTAGAGCTGAATCATTTACATTAATCCAGAAGGTCTGGACATTCTCAGGAGGCCACCAGTCACTGTAGTCACTAGTGTAAGTTCACCAAATGCCTGCAATCTTTTGCATCATCCAACTTCCACTCTGGGTATAAAGAAACGCATGACTTGCTTTCTAAGAGACGGGGAAGATGAAAGTGGTTTCTAGCCATAACAGTAGTAACAGGCTATAAGAACTTGGTCTTCATATGGGAGCCTGTTCCTTTCATCAGAGACCATGCAACCATGCCTATGAATTCTTTCTTTGTTGCAGCTTGACACAGTGCCAGATAACCAATCAACAGGAGACATTGTTTCCTCAAAGAGCTTGTATGATGCTTGTCAGCAAGTCCTATGTGTCCGCCTGCACTCTACCCCTACCAATTAGCAAGCCCAGCTATGAGAACACATGTGCATATACTAATCCAATATGGAATTGAATCAGAGGAATGAAATGACAGGGAATACAGACATATTAGTTCTATTTCATATTTTCAAGTGTGCTTTTGCCTTTTGCAGAAAGGAACCATAAAAATCAGCCAAAGAAGACTGTTATGACAACCTCCCCACTGCTCCCCTGCTAATATTACCGAGGACATTGTCCATCATAATTCTCAGCATCCAGGTGAGTAATTTCTTTTGGTTTTAAGTACTGAAAATGTTTTGCTGTCTCTGGGAAACTGGTGTTTTCTCCTAATGAAGGATGTGTGAAAACAATGAAACTGACAGTGTTCCCATTTTTACTTTGGGTGGCAAGAAACTCAGAAATGATTTGCAAACCAACCATTGTTACTTTGTTGGACCTTTCGGCCCATAAAGTGGGTCCTACTTTTTCCTCTGATTCTAACAGTGTAAGCTGATTTATATCTTTCTTGGTGTTTATTTTCATTGTGCTCTTATATGGCATATATTCCTTTTAAGTCACCTCAGAACCTTTGTGATTTAAGGAAGATTATCAATCAATTAATAAAAAAAGCTAGGATAGGAGTTTCTAATGATTCTCATACACCCAGTTTTCCTACACCATCTCTGACAATGGTCAGGCTCTGTGTGGTTTTGGATCAGCCTGTCAGGAGGAGGAGCCTGGGAGGGAAAGGTCAGGTTTCCTTGACGCTGGCTTTTTTTTTGATACCTCTCACTGTTTAAAAGGCCAGCTTATTTGTCTCATTTGAGCCAAGCTGCCAGGGATTCTCAGAGTGAAGCCTCCTTCTCTCGGAGGTAAAGGGATTCAGGTTTGAAAGAGGCAATTTCTCCTCATAGGGAAGCAAAAAGACCTACTTTTGTGGTATAAAATCTTGGAAATTTTAGAACTACTGTGTATGTAGAGTTCTTCTGTATGTAGAATTCCAGGTTTTACAACATCAAGAACAATAACAGGGAATAATTCCCTGGTGGTCCAGTGGTTAGGACTCCATGCTCTCACTGCCAAAGGCACGGGTTCAATCACTGGTCAGGGAACTAAGATCTCTCACACACACACACAAAAGTACACTGGATGAAGTGGTGCATTCACACGTGTAGAACTCCAGGGTAGCCCCTCTACCCTTGCCTGTGAAGGTCTGCGCTCAACCCTGAATATCGTTCTGCACTCCCCACCTCCTCTCCCCATCCCGTGAGCAGGGAGTGTAACATTAAATAACAAAGACAAAACACTATGACAGGTTGAAGAGAGACCACAGAAAAAGGGAAGAAGTTTTATATTTTAAAACCCTTGAAGGTACTTTTTTTCTGCTTTTTAAACAAGAGACCCTGCATTTTCATCTTGCATTCTTCCTCACCAAATTAAACCGCTGGCCAGGCCGGGGAGCTTATAAGAAAACAGGTTCTCCAGCCCCATCCCAGATCTACTAAATCAGAATGTGCATTTCTAAGATTTCTAGGTAATTCAACTACATGTCAAGCTTTGAGAAGCAGTCATCTAGATGTGTTCTATCCAATATGGTAGCCACTGGCTGCATGTGGCTATTGAGAGCTTGAAATGTAGCTGGTCCAAATTGAGATGTGCTGTAAGTATAAAAAACACACAAGATTTTGAAGACTTAGTATGAAAACAATGTAAAATATTTCATCAATAATTTCTTTATTGATTAATGTTGAAGTGATGACATCTTAGATATATTAGGTTAAATAAATATTATTCAATGTAATTTTGTTTCTTTTTATTTTTTTAATAATAAAAAATAAAAGCTAGAAAATGTGACATTACAAAGGGGCTCGACTTTGTGGCTCATATTTGTGCCTCACATTATATTTGTATTGGACAGCACTGGTTACAGCTCCAATTCTACTTCTTTTTCCATCTAAGCTTTCTTATTCTCTGTCCTATTTTTTCAGGAAAAGGTTAACTAAAAGTACTCGAGTCAGTGTAATGATTTAACATGTTACTATTTCCAGATAACACTGAATTTTAACTGGAATCTTTTTTTTTTTTTTTTTTTTTTGCGGTACACGGTCCTCTCACTGTTGTGGCTTCTCCCGTTGCGGAGCACAGGCTCCGGATGCGCAGGCTCAGCAGCCCTGGCTCATGGGCCCAGCCACTCCATGGCATGTGGGATCTTCCTGGACCAGGGCACGAACCTGTGTCCCCTGCATCGGCAGGCGGACTCTCAACCACTGCGCCACCAGGGAAGCCCTAACTGGGATCTTTAATACCTTATTCCATTGTAATATTCTATAAGTTTAGCTTACATCAGTATCACCTGGAGGGCTTGTTAAAATGTGAATCGTATTGCTGGATCTTGTCCCCAAAGCGTGTGACTCAGTCCATCTGAGGTGGTTCCCAGGAATTTCATTTCTAACAAGTTAGTTCCCAGATGATGCAAAAAGTGTGGGACTGTTCTCACGGCTTTCAATATTGGCTACACATCAGAATCGCTGGGGTAACAAAAAAATTACCAGTGAGTGCCTAAACCCCACCTCCAGAGATGGTAATTTAGTTGGTTTGGGATTGGGCTTGGACAATGATATTTTAAAAAGCTCTCCAGGTGACCCTATCACGCAGCAGGGTTGAGAATGAATGCCTTAATTCAAAAGCAGTAGTAAGTGGGAATTACAGGTATTGCTGGCCCAGGGCCAGAGTAGAGATGCTTTCCTTTATTCATTTTCCTTTGGGGGTATAGAGAGCAAACCACACGTTTAATCTCCACCCTAACCTGATGTGACACGTAGGCTAATTGGCATCATTTAAATTTCATCAGTGATGAGCTGGGATTCAGGGAAATACAGTGATCTGCCCACACTGCACAGGAAGATAATGGAAACTCAGTGCCCACTCTTCCTTACTTTGAACATCCTTTATAAGCCCCTGATGTGCTAGAAGGTCGAGACCTGGCATTTCAGGTTCTCTCTCCTGTGTTGCCCTGTGTGTTGGCACCTCTCAGTGGCTTTTGATACAGAGGGCTCAGTCTGGGCTGTGCAGAGAGATTTGATTTACTTCGGAGAAGTTTGGCATCAAACGAAGTTACCAGCTTCAGTTGCAATTCTGCTGTGTTTGTCAAGAAGATGCATTTTAAAAATAATTTAATCTCTTGTGTTTGCCTTCAAGCGACAGGAAAAAATGTGAGTATGAATTCAGTTTAATGATGAATCACCGGTTTAGCACAGCCTCTGATTTGACTGACTCACTTGGTGTATGACTCATGTGTTGTTGGATTTATATTGTTTGAAGACGGCTTGCTATGACCCCTGGAGATGTTGTGTTTTCTTCTTAATTTTTGAAAACCATTGTTTGCAGTGTATAAAAAATAAAAAGAAAATACAAATAGTTAACACATAAATATTACTATAGATACACATGTATATATATACTAAGACTTTATCAGGGAGAGAGACTACTTCTTAGGTTATGACTGTAAGGTAAAGTCGGTTATTTGTTTGACCAGATCAATAATAAATATATTTTGTTTCTTGACAGTATGATTGATGTGCATGAACAACCATCCCCACGATATGTATTTTGAGTTGCTTCTCGATAGTTTGGATGAGTTCAAATGATAGTTTATTTGTCTCTGCTATTTTGGTCCCAGTAACCAGTGGTAAATATTCACGAAGTGATCGTGACCATTATGAATGTAAGCATTTTTTAGTTCAAATTCCTTAGGTTTATTTCTTGTGTTTTGGCTTAGATTACAGGGGTTATACCAATTCTCAGTGCCTAAGGACATGTTTTCTATTTCCTTTTCTTTCTTAGATATATACAAATCAATTTCATGTTTTCTGGGTTCTAGATTTAATATCACAATACTCCATTGCCTTCCATTCTTTCTAGAAGAGGTGAGACACTTGTTGCAGATGTGGGTCTGCCCATGGCTTTGCTCTTTGGAAGAGTTACTGTCTTTTACCTTGACGATTATTCATAACTCATGGAGAAGATATCTCTTCACAAACCAAATGGTAGGTTATTGCATGGCAGAAATCAATCTTTTAAATCAAAGCCTCCAAAGTCATATGCTGATAATTTTAACAACATCTCTTAAAATGACCAGAAATAAGTATTCTTTTCTTGGGACAACCCATGACATAAAAGATGTTTTAAAATACCTGACCTTTCCAAATACTAGTAATGCGAAGGAAGCTACGTTGATTTGGGATACTGAAATAAGCACCCTAGATGAAGTTTACAATTTTGCTATCTCTGATATAATGAGTAAATAATGTCTCTAAATAATACAGAAAACTCATTTTAACTCATAATATTTTCTCTTGACACACTGTTTCACAAAGTTAATAAAAACTGTGGAAATGGTTGATTTGAATTTTATCCCCTTTTCCTTCCCCAAACTTCTGTTGATGAAGATGCTATGATCAGTAAAATGTTTAAAATGACTCCAGTAGGTGTGCAGAGAGCCTATGTATTTTTTTTAAATGAATAATTTAGAGTTTATCTGAAAGAATTGACTGTGAAAGACTTGGCAGACATCATTAAACCAACTCAATGTAAATAATTAGTAAATACAGGAAGTTTGCTAAAACAATCTGGAAAATCTTTAAAATCTGTCTGATGAAGACCTATATAGGTATAAACACAGGCAGATATCTTTAATTTTCCCCGAATATTTTTTTGGTATATTTGTCTTCTGGTCTGGAGTACACAGAGACTTTTAGCTCCAAATAACAGAAACATAATACAAACTCTTTAAAGCAGAAACAGAAATGTTATGAATCAAGGGGCCCAAGTTTGTTTTCAGAGCTCTGTCTCTCTCCATCCTGCTTCTCTTGACTGCACTTCCATATTGTCCTCATTCTATCTATTATCTAAAAAAGATGGCTTATTGTTCATGGTTAGGAAAAATGACTGTAGGCAACCCCAAATTTCATTTTTCTTTCAACTTGCCACTTTAGAGAGGGGGAAACACTTGCTTGTATTACTTCTACATATGAAATCTCAGCAAAGACACAGGCTGATCCTGGTTGGGTCGTAGGTCCATTCCTGAACAAGTCATAATGGCCAGGGGAAGGCTTACTCCTGCCTTTCCCATAGGAGACTGGGAATGGATAGAGTCAGCCTCACTAACACTACATAAACTGTATTTTTTTTTTTTTAAGGAAAGATATGTACTGTTACCAAAAGAAAAGAGAAAGGGGGACTGGATGGACAAAATACAACAGACGGCTACTATTTGACTCTTTCATTGGTGTTTTGGTTTTTATAAGCTATAAATTTAGTGGCAAATTTGTCTTGTCTAGTGATTTCTACATAGGTTTTCAAGAGTATGAGTGTGTATGTGAGCACACATTTTTGTTTTGCTTCAAATATATGGTTATATTTTTTAAAGGAACATTCAGTTTTTACTGGGAAAATATATTCACCCATGTCCTGAACTCATCATGTCCCTGGAGTTTGTCCTCAGCATTGCTTTGGAAGTTCTGACCTAGAAATTATCTGGTTAATAACCACATGGAGAAGACAGATGTGGAAATATAGTGTGGAAAGGAGAAATAAATTCTTCATTAGTTCTACAATACTACTTAAAAAAATTTAAATGTGGGCAAACTGTTTTTCTCCACTACTGCAAGAGCACCATAGATTGGTTTGACTATTTTCTCGGCATATGTAAATGAAATCATATAGTGAATACGCTTTTGTGTCTAGCTTACTTCACTCAATGTTATATTTGTGAAATTCCTCTATGTTGTTAAATGTTTGTCCTTTTATTACTCTTTGGTATTCCATTGTATGAATATGCCACATTTTACTTAACCATTTCCATTCTGTGGTTGGTAGATATTTGCATTGTTTCCAATTTCAAGCTACTATGAAGTGTTGTTATGTACATTTTTAGTTATGTACTATGTTGTTTGAGAAGCATATGTATACATTTTTCTTGTTTATATACTTAGGAGAGAAATCACTGTATCATAGTACAGTTGCCCCTCCACGTGGGCAGAGTCAATCAACTGCAGACCAAAATTATTTGGGGAAGAAAGTTCTAGAAAGTTCCAAAAAAGAAAAACATGGATTTGACATATGTCAGTAACTATTTACGTAGTGTTTACATTGTATTAGGTATTATGAATAATCTATAGGTGACTTAAAGTATATGGGATTGACATGTACATATATTTAATGGATAACCACCAAGGACCTACTGTATAGCACGAGGAACTCTGCTCAATATTATGTAACAACCTAAATGGGAAAAGAATTTGAAAAAGAATAAATATATATGTAGATGTAGATGTATAAATATAAATACATATGTGTTTAGTAGATGTGCCAATTTTATTTTTTGAAGTGGTTGTACCAGTTTATAGTCTTACCAACAATTAATGTGAATTCTAGTTGTTTTCACATCCTTACTAACAGTTGATATTGTCAGAGTTTTAAATTTTAGCTATGTTAGAGGGTGTGCATATGTTTTCTTATTGTGGTTTTAATTTTCATTTCCCCATGACTAATGTGTTTGAGTATTTTTTCATGTGTTAACAGGTCATTTGTTTATTTTATTCTGTGGAGTGCTTGTACCAGTCTTTCGCCCATTTTTCTACTGGGTTGTCTTTCTTTGTCTTATGGATTTAGAAGAATTCTTTACATATTCTGGACACAAAACTACACAACCCCCTCTCCCCTCCCACACACACACACATTTGTGGCTTGGTTTTTCAGTCTTAACTGTATCATGAGATGAAGAATTCTTATTTTATTGTATTTCAGTCTATCACTCTTTACTTTTACCCTTAGTGCTTTTTACATCTTCTTCAAGATTCTCTTGGGTATTCTTGGCCCTTTGCATCCCCATGTACATTTTACAATCAGCTTGTCAATTTCCATGACAAGACTGCTAGTGTTGGGATTGCTTTGAATCAGAATTTTAGGAAGATCTCTCTTAGAAAGTCACATTTAGGCTGAGCCATAAAGGATTAGAAGGAGCCAGTTACATAAGGTGGGTGTGGAGGGGGGCAGAATTTTCTAGGGCAAAGGGAACATAATGTGCAAAAGCCCATAGTATAAAAAAATTTAGCTGCAAGGTGAAATGTGTGGCAGAAGGAAAGGGACTGAGGTGAAGCTGGCATGTGGATCAAAATCCAGATCCTACAGTTTTGAAGGCCGTGGTAAGGGGTTTGGATTATCAAGGGATCAGCAGAGACTTAGAAATCGTTGCTTTGTTTGCCTGCTGTTGAAATGTGTTTGTTAAGAAAAGACTTTACTTTGGCATTTATTCAACTTTTAAAAAATATGTGATTTAACTTGAAAAGCCCCTCAGAAATTCACAAAGCTCTAATTTGATTCTCTTTGACACGTTTATAATACGAGTTTTATTGGATTCTTTGATTCAGATTTGGGCTGAATAACACCCATGGGTACTTTCTGAACTCATTTAACTCCCACAATTCCCTGTACTTGAACTCAGTGCACTAAACCATTTCTTTGAAAACTAGGCAAAAATGTCCCCCACACCACGACTCAGTATATGTTCACTTCATGTCTATTTCATTCTTCTTTGTTCACTGGGAAGAGTCACAAAAGAGATGAGTCAACCGTAAATGCAGGAGTGTGAATCTGTGCCCATTATCCTCAAGCACCCATGGAAACACTTGTAGCTTAGAACTCTTATCAAAATGCCTTTTGTTATTTCAAGGGCAGCGCTAACATACACAATGACTATATGTTTTTGATTGCTTCAAAGAATCTTTGCTATTCTCTAGGAAGAATGCAGCTGCCTTAGCAATTGCAACACCACTCCGCGTATAAAATGCTCTTCAAGTGAGTCCAAGCTGTTATATTGATGTCAAAATGGGCAACCTTTACAGTGGTACTTTATATCAGAGTGATTATACATGGCTCTAGAAAGTAAATCCTTGTAACTTGGTCTTAATATGGTAAAAAAAAAACAATGCAGTTCAGTACATAGTTGAGTAACTTTATGGACAAGCTACAGTGTTAGACTCTTCTGAGGATAATACAAAGATGACCAAGGCTAAAAAACTAATACTTAGGGCCTTATCTATTCCAGAGCACAGGGGAGTAGAGTTCTATCATGGAAAATAATGTGGGTCAAGTGAGAGGAAATGGAAGAATAAGACACGAGTAAGGGAGAATTTAATAAGCATAGGTGAGTTATAAATAAAGCAATGGTGTAATCCTTGCTTTCCCAGCTCTATGTGGCCTTGGTAGTCCTGATCTCACCAACATGTATGATCTGGAAAAGTCTTGTCACCTGAAATCACGTACTGAGTAAATTGAGGTCAGTCTCTTCAGACCATATAGTTAATCCTGGATCTGAGCTCCACTCTGAACTCCTGAGCCCTTGTTATGGTACAGCCTCTTCTCTGAGGGCATGACCATGCTCCCCAAATACTCAGCTACTGTCTGGGCTGTGTAACAAATGAGAAAGCCCCCTGGGGCTCCCATGTTTTCTCCTGCTCAGTTTGTGAACATGCGTCTGCCAAAAGGTACTCCTCCTGTAGCCCATCTGCCTGGCCTAGGGTCCCTTGGGCAGTGGTGCTGGCATTTCCTGCATGGGTTGCCGAACTTCCTTGGACACTGCTGTGGATGGTAGGCTTACTTTCTTGCAGTGGGGTCAGCCTGGCAGCTTAGTTTGCCCTTTAGCTCTAGACCCACCAGGTTCTAATTTTCTTCCCATTTCTTAATCAGCCTTGTTGAGAACTCCTTTGATTTATCCTCACTACAGTAGATAATTATTTGGGATTTAGTTTGCCTTTATGGCCTTTTAGGTTTCTGCTATAGATTTATGAAATGACTTCTACATATTCTTGGTGTCCTGTACAACATTGCTTTTGATCCAGGAACTCACTTTATAGAAAAAGATACAAGGTTGATCCTTAAGGTTCATAGGTTTTATGTACCCATCTCTCAGAAGTACCTGGCCTTAGGGACTTCGCTCGTGGTGCAGTGGTAAAGAATCGCCTTCTAAAGCAGGGGACGTGGGTTTGATCCCTGGTCAGGGATCCCACATGGTGCGGGGCAACTAAGCTTGTGTGCCTCAACGAGAGAGCATGCATGCCACAAACTACAGAGCTAACATGCCCTGGAGCCTGTGCACCACAACTAAAGAGAGAAAAACCCACACACCACAACTACAGAGAAGCCCACATGCCACAACTAAGACCTGATATGGCCAAATAAATAACTAAATAAATATTTTTTTTTAAAAAAAGTACATGGCCTTAGAGAACAATGGAAAAGCCTACTGAAAACTTTGTAAACACCAGCTGGAAGATACTATCTTGCCAAATCAGTGTTTGTCCTGCCTGATGCAACATATACTAAGAATCATCCAGTGGTACATGGTGCTATTCTAGAACCAGAAGACATGTGTGTGTGTATAAGGGACGTAAATTGAAGTGATTCTTTACATGAAACTCTTAATGATACACCATTTACAAAAGTCTTTCATCTAATCTCTGCAACTCTGGTCTCAGCTGATTTAGAGATATCATATTCCAAGGGAGATATGTGTCCACTGAAATGAAAGCTGAGCTTCTCACCTGCCTATCTAGGCTCTTTAAAAAATTTGTTTCCCCATTTTATTGAGAGAAAATTGACATATAACATTGTGTAAGTTGAAGCTGTACATTGTGATGATTTGATATACATATATATTACAAAATGCATACCACAATAAGGTTAACAGTCATCACCTCACATAGCTACCATTGTTATTTTATTTGTTTAGTTTTTATGTGGTGAGAACTTTTAAAATTTACTTTTTTAGCCACTTTCAAGTATACAATACAGTATTGTCAACCCTAGTCACCATGCTGTACATTAGATCCCTGGAACTTACTCATCTTACATCTGAAAGTTGTTACTCTTTGATCACCTTTACTTATTTCCCTCACAACCTCATCCCTGGCAGCCACCAGTCTACACTCTGTTTCTATGAGTTCAGTTTTTTTTTTAATAGTTCACATATAAGTGAGATCATACAGTATTTTTCTTTCTTTGTCTGACTGATTTCACTTAGCATAATGCCCTCAGAGTTCATCCATGTTCTCCAAATGGCAGGATTTCCTTCTTTTTTATGGCCTAATAATGTTCCATTGTATGTATATGCCACATTTTCTTTACCCATTTGTTTGTTGATGGAGACTTGTGTAGTTTCTGTGTTTTGACTATTGTAAATAATGTTGCAGTAAACATGGGTTGCAGATATCTTTTCAAAATAGTCAATTTTTTCCTTCAGATTTATATCCAGAATTGGGATTGCTAGATAATATGATAGCTCTATTTTTAATTTTTTGAATTAAATACTCCATACTGTTTTCCATAGTGGTTGTACCAATTTACATTTCCACCAACAGGGACCAAAAGAACCAAAGGGTTCCTTTTTCTCCACATCCTCATCAGCACTTGTTATCTCTTGTCTTTTTGATAATAGCATTCTAATAGGTGTGAAGTGATGTCTCACTGTGGTTTTGATTTGCATTTTCCTGATGATTAGTGATGCTGATTATTTTTGCATGTACCTGTTGGCCATTTGCATATTTTTGGAGAAATATCTATTCATGTCCTTTGCTTATTTTTAAATCAGATTATTATTATTATTATTATTTGCTATTGAGTTATATGAGTTTCTTATATATTTTGGGTATAAATTCCTTATCAGATATATGATTTGTAAATATTTTTTCCCATTTGTAGGTTGCCTTTTCATTTTGTTGATTGTTTTCTTGCTGTGTAGAAGCTTCTTAGTTTGATGCAGTCCTACTTATTTATTTTTGCTTTTGTTGCTTGTGCTTTTGGTGTCATATCCAAAAAGTGCTTGCTAAGACCAATGTTGGGAGCACTTTTCCTGGTTACTTCTAGGAGTTTTATGGATTCAGGTCTGAAAATATCTTAGTCTTTAATCCATTTCAAGTTAACTTTTTCTCACATAAGGTAAGGGTCCAGTTTCATTCTTTTGCATGTGGATATCCATTTTTCCCAACACCATTTACTTAAAAGACCATCTTTTCTGCCATTGAGTATTCTTGGCTCCCTTTTCAAATATTAGTTGACCATATATGCATGGGTTTATTTCTGGGCTCTTGATCCTCTTCCATTGGTCTATGTGTCTGTTTTTTTTTTTTTTTTTTTTTTGCTGTACGCGGGCCTCTCACTGCTGTGGCCTCTCCCGTTGCGGAGCACAGGCTCCGGACACACAGGCTCCGCGGCCATGGCTCGCGGGCCCAGCCGCTCCGCGGCATGCGGGATCCTCCGGGATCGGGGCACGAACCCGTGTCCCCTGCATTGGCAGGCGGACTCTCAACCACTGCGCCACCAGGGAAGCCCCTATGTGTCTGTTTTTATGCTAGTACCATACTGTCTTGATTATTATAGCTTTGTATTATAGTTTGAAATCAGGAAGTGTGATGATCCCAGCTTGTTGTCTTCTTTCTCAAGATTGCTTTGGTTATTTGGGATCTTCTGTGCTTCCATATGAATTTTAGAATTTTTTTTCTTTTTCTGTAAAAAATGTCATTGGAATTTTGGAAGAGATTGCATTGAATCTATAGATAGCTTTGGATAGTAGGGACATATTAACAATACTAATTCTTCCAATCCAAGATCATGGGATATATTTCCATTTATTTATGTCTTTTTCCATTTCTTTCATCAATGTCTTATAGTTTTTGGTGTTCAGATCTTTCACTTCTTTGGTTAAATTTATTCCTAACTATTTTATTATTTTTGATGCTATTATGAATGGCACTGCTTTCTTTTCTCCTTTTCAGATACTTCATTGTTAGTGTATAGAAATGCAACTGATTTTTGTATTAATTTTGTATCCTGCCACTTTACTGGTGCAGAACAGTGGATATATTAAGTGAAACATTTATTATTTACTTATTATTTTTGAAGGAATGGTTTAGGAATGAAAGCATATAAAGATGTTGGGGAGCCAAAGGTGAGAGAGTGATGTGATCATTTCTTGTGTTTTTGGTTGCCTAGCCATGGAGTACCCTCTCCATTTTGGAGAGGTTTTACACTGGATTAATCTTGGTGAGAGCAGTGATCTGCTTCTTATTAAGGAGGCTGAGGGACCTGTCTCATGAAGGCTGGTGTGCAAGACTATAACCTGGCTCAACCAATCAGAAGCTCACATCTAGGCATGGAATCCTGAGTGATTGTGGCAAAGATGAGATGGTGGCTAGAATTCATTTGCATCGGGCTGCCCCATATTTTAGATATTTTCAAGAATGTGGAACAATGGAAGTAATCTAGAAACCTACTTGAAAGCTCATTAAGATTATCCCATAGATGTTACATGTTAAGAATATTTTTGCTTGTCCTGCTTTTAAAAAATATTTATCACCCCCTCCCCTCAAATTGACAGCATGGTACAACCAAAATAATTATAGAATATTACTGACATATGTGCTGTGTTTCCTTCCTACTTATTCCCAGCTCCTAATCTGATACATTGTAAGTACTTGACAAATGTTTGTATGAATCGATTTCAGGAGAAAGAAAATATGGTAATTATCAATTAAAAGACCTAGTCTGTTGCATTCTTTGAAGAAATTTCTAGTAATAGGAAACATTGACCATTTTATTTAAATTTTGTATATTTATTAGCAGTATTATCATGTTTATTATCACTCTTTGCTTGTTTCTACAATACTTTTTATTTGTTAGATTTCCTAGTACTTTAACTTTTTGATCTGCCTGGTAAGTCTAACAAAAAATGGATTAAAGACCTAAATGTAAGACCGGACACTATAAAACTCTTAGAGAAAAAACATAGGAAGAACACACTTTGACATAAATCTCAGCAAGGTCTTTTTTGATCCACCTCCTAGAGTAATGGAAATAAAAACAAAAATAAACAAATGGGACCTAATGAAACTTCAAAGCTTTTGTACAGCCAAGGAAACATAAACAAGATGAAAAGACAACCCTCAGAATGGGAGAAAATATTTGCAAATGAATCAACAGACAAAGGATTAATCTCCAAAATATATAAACAACTCATGCAGTTCAATATCAAAAAAACAAACAGCCCAATCAAAAAATGGGCAGAAGACCTAAATAGACATTTCTCCAAAGAAGAAATATGGATGGCCAAGAAGCACATGAAAAGCTGCTCAACATCACTAATTATTAGAGAAATGCAAATTAAAACTACAGTGTGAGGTATCACCTCACACCGAATAGAATGGGCATCATCAGAAAATCTACAAACAACAAATGCTGGAGAGGGTGTGGAGAAAAGGGAACCCTCTTGCACCATTGGTGGGAATGTAAATTGATACAGCCACTATGGAGAACAGTATGGAGGTTCCTTAAAAAACTAAAAATAGAATTACCATATGACCCAGCAATCCCACTACTGGGCATATACCCAGAGAACACCATAATTCAAAAAGACATATGCACCCCATGTTCATTGCAGCACTATTTACAATAGCCAGGCCATGGAAGCAACCTAAATGCCCATCGACAGATGAATGGATAAAGAAGATGTGGTACATATATACAATGGAATGTTACTCAGCCATAAAAAGGAATGAAATTGGGTCATTTGTTGAGACGTGAATGGACCTAGAGACTGTCATACAGAGTGAAGTAAGTCAGAAAGAGAAAAACGAATATTGTATATTAACGCATATATGTGGAACCTAGAAAAATGGTACAGTTGAACCGGTTTGCAGGGCAGAAATAGAGACACAGATGTAGAGAACAAACGTATGGACACCAAGGGGGGAAAGCGGCGGGGGGGTGGGGATGGTGGTGTGATGAATTGGGCGATTGGGATTGACATGTATACACTGATGTGTAGAAAATTGATGACTAATAAGAACCTGCTGTATAAAAAAATAAATAAAATTCAAAAAAAAATAATTTTTCTTCAGTTTAGAGATTAAACTGATGAAATTTATTGCCAGAATACTTTGAAATATGGATGACCCAGTGATGCTACATACTGATGAAACCATATGTAAATATTGGAAATCACTGATGCGCCATTTTGGCTCATATCATCAAGGGCATTGAAGTTCACCGTTCATTGTCCTCAAATTTTCATAGAATAGTATTGCAAAAACACTCTGATGAAAATGTCTGAGAGCTATCAGACTGAATACCCCCATCACCTCCCTGAGAACTAGCTTTTTTAGAAGTATAGTAGTAGTCTATGTACAGCTATATTGTATCAATGAGAGAAGGCAAAATGGAAAGAAGCAGGAGTTGAAGTAGGTATTCCACTCATTTATAGAGTTTAAATACTTTCCTTTTGGAAGAAGGGCCAGGATGCTAATTGTAGAAGTGGCTTTCCATAGCAGTTGAATCTAGTCAGTATCTTCTGGGGCTATAGGAATATTTGTTAATATGGGATCATCTTGCCCATGGTAAATATTTAAAATATGATTTCTAAAGTTAGTCAATATATCGGAAAATGACATATATACACCAATATGTATAAAATAGATAACTAATGAGAACCTGCTATATAGCACAGGGAAATCTACTTCATTTCACTGTACAGTAGAAACTAACATAACATTGTAAAACAACTATACTCCAATAAAAAAGAAGTCAAACTGCAAAATGGGAGAAAATATTTACAAATATTATGACTGACAAAGGGTT
Organism: Mesoplodon densirostris; assembly: GCF_025265405.1. Classification (NCBI taxonomy): domain Eukaryota; kingdom Metazoa; phylum Chordata; class Mammalia; order Artiodactyla; family Ziphiidae; genus Mesoplodon; species Mesoplodon densirostris. The sequence continues at coordinate 29,243,306 of NC_082672.1, forward strand.
AATATCCAAAATATATAAACGGTTCATACAACTCAGTATAAAAAACAAACAAAAAAATGCAGTTGGTAGTGGGTAGTAGTTGTGAATAGAAATCTTTCCAAAGAAGAGATATAGATGGCTAATAGGCATATGAAAAGATGCTCAACATCTCTAATTATTAAAGAAGCTCAATTCAAAACAGTAATGAGGTATCAACCTCACACCTGTCAAAATAGCTATCATCAAAATGTCTACAAATAACAAATTTTGGAGATGATGTGGAGAAAAGTGCCCTTTACACTGTTGATAGGATTGTAATTTATTGCAACCATTATGGAAAACAGTATGGAGGTTCCTCAAAAAGCTAAAAATAGAACTACCATATGATCTATCAATCACTCTCCTGGGTACATAACCAGAAAAAAAAATGAAAACACTAATTCAAAAAGACACATAAAACCCAATGCTCATAGCAGCACTGTTGACAATGGCCAATATATGAAAGCAATGTAAATACCCCTAAACAGACAAATGGATAAAGAAGATATGTTACATATGTACAGTGGAATATTACACAGACTTAAAAAGAATGAAATTCTGCTATTTGAAGCAACATGGATGGACCTAGAGAGTATTATGCATAACGAAGTAAGTCAGAGAAAGACAAATACTGTGTGATATCATTTATATGTGGAATCTAAAAATAATATAAATGAATGGATATGCAAAACAGAAATAGACTCACAGGTATATAAACAAACTAGTGGTCACCAGTGGGGAGGTGTAAGGGGGAGGGGCAAATTAAGGGTATAGGATTAAGAGGTACAAACTAGTATGTAAAAAATATATAAGCAACAAAGATATATTGTATAGGATAGGGACTTACAGCCATTAGCTTGTAATAACTTTTAATCAAGTATAACCTGTAAAAAATACTGGATCACTATGCTGTACACGAGAAACCAATATAATATTGCAAATAAATTGTACTTTAATTAAAAAAAATAAAATCTGAAAATGGATATGTGATTGAACAAGAAGCTTACAAAGTTTTTTTTTTCTTCTTTCTCGATGATACTTAATGAGATTTTACAGACTTTTTTCATACAGAAAAATTGCTAATAATTTCAGTGTTAAAGTCTGGATTGAAAAAAAACCAGCACGTTTTCTCTCTAATTCCTACCTCATTCTAGCACACATTCTACAAAGTACCTAAGGGTTGAAGAGATTGGTAAAAATCCAATAAACTGCATAATTTGAATACACTTTGCCCAACAAAAGAAGTAATTGTAGTGACGTCCAAGCAATTTAATTCCAATCTTGGAATTTGTTATTGAGCTGCTCCCTGATAACAGGTGGCAACCTTTGTTACAGGATTGGAAGGAAAGGAGCCAGTAGAAACCACCCCTGGCACCTTAGGACCCTCTGCAGTTACTCTTAGATCCCTATTAAATTACAGCATCTGACCTACAAAATTGTTTTTGTTTTTTTGTTTTTTTTTTAAGTGAGTGAGAGGAAGAAGAAACCAGTTAGAGGGAAAACGAGGGCTCATGTGAAATCAGCCTTAGAATCGGAGCGACACAGAGAAGCCGTAGAAGGATTAAAGATGACCTTCTTTGAGGACACGCTCCTCTTCTCCTCGACTTCTCTCACACTACCCCAGCTGATGCAGAAGCAAGTCACAAGACTGAGGTCATGTGAGTGCTGGGATGTAGGGCTGCTGGCTCAGCGCTCCTATGTAAGCCGCACTGAAGCCCTACACGTGGGCTGTCCTGCAACTGGGCTGCGAGGAAGGGTGGCTCTGCCTTAGCTAAGAAACTACTGGGAATGGCCTAATGCTTAGATGTACTTTATTCTAATTTTAGCTCTGTCTCTCTAGCTAGCTGCATACACAGTTTACTTAATCTGAGTCTCAGTTTCCTAGAAGAGTTGTCATGAGGATGATGCCTAAAGTATCCAGAATTATGCCTGGAGTTAGCAAAGTTTTGATAAATGGTAGTGATGATGATGATGATGATGATGATGATGACGGTGGTGGTGAGGGAGAGGAGGAGGAGGAGGAGGTTAAAGACGAGGAAGATGATTCAAAGAACCAAGCATTGGCTAATGCTGGCTTTTACCTAAACTTTGGATGAACCCAGCTCACTACCCAGATTAAATATTTTCTTCATGGCACTGAATTTGACCAGGCATTACAATGCACCTTCCTGTTTTTGTAAGATTTCTCACACACACACACACACACACAAACACACTTGCTGTCATTTCTAATCTCATATTAAAATTCATAAAAACAAAGAATGGCAGTCTTCAAACAAAACTGAATTATGATACAACACATTTGGATGAAACAATTTTAATTTTAAATTAGATTTCCTTTATTTATATTTTTTTAAGGAGAGAGAGTTTGCCATATGTAGGAAATTTCAAACATTCAAAAAGAATAGGAAAACATGTGTGACAAAATTAGCAGACGATCTTGACTTTTGACTATTTTCTACATCAAAAAATAAAATCAATAAATATTTTTGCTTAAGATTACAAAAATATTTAGCCATGTATATCACTCGAGATAATTTCTGGTAGTAGCTTTTTCTGAGACATCCTCAGATGACGGTACTACCTTCATAGAGGTGGGTAGAGAAATTGAGGATCAGAGAGAGCATAGAACAAACCTATAGCTTTCATTTGGGAATCCTTCTGGGTGAGGATGGAGTGGGAGTGATATATATATGTATATGTATACACACACACACTAAGATTGTATTGCAAGTTCAACTGAATTTTGTTCTAGTCATACTGCTGCTCATATATCCATTAGTGCTTACTTAATAGCATCATAATTAACTGTTTTCTCTTCTACTGGATTGCAAATTCTTTGCAGAATGGTGCATCAGTGTGGGATGGGGTGAAGGGCCTGGGTGGCAAAATTGTAGTTAATTCAATATTGTGTTGCCTGGGCTGAGTCTGGTTTGGTACGTAGTGGGTACTCAATGAATGTTTGAATAAATAATTGAATAGATGATTGAATGAGAGATACTTTGAGTGACTTGAAAATACCTTTTTTTTTTTGTTTTTTGTTTTGGCTGTGCTGCGTGGCACATGGGATCTTAATTCCCAGACCAGGGATGGAACCCACACACCCTGCAGTGGAAGCTTGGAGTCTTAACCACTGGACTGCCAGGGAAGTCCCGAAAATACCTTGTTCTTGAAATGAATAAAAAACAGCATGCTTTCTGTTTTCGTTTTCCCTCAATAGGTAATTGGTCTATGGTTGGCTTAGGTAAGGTTGGTAGCAGCCCACTGCATGCCAGGACTGGGCCGTCTTGTAACCAACTTGCTTCTGAAAGTGGTCTGAAGTGGGTGGTAAACACTATAAGACCAAATACCAACAGTGCTGTAAGCCAACGGGTACCATTAAGAAGGGAGGGGGTAGAAAGCTTTGAGGAAATTTAATAATAGAATTCAAGATTGCCATCAACTTTATTGACTCGAAACTCAAGATGTTTATAATTTTCAAAAAAGCTTTTCTTGGCCAATTGTATCCTGACAGTTGAGCACATAGCAGTAAAATGGATAATTAAGATTACTGGGAGAATAAAAGTCGCATGTAGGGTTATTACATTAGAATTTCTTGAATGAGTAATGTACTCACAGAGATAAGCTTTATTGCAGAAAACTGATTAACAAGTTTATCGTCTGTATAGTAGATGTTCTTGTTGAACGCTGAGGCTACTGGAAAATAAGATGGAAAGGACATTCAAAATGTGTTCTCGTTCACATTCCTTGATTAAATCGTGTTTGTCTCAAATCCTTATATGTGGATAAGAAATGTCTGGTAACTTCCCCTCCAAATCTTGAGATGCAAGCATTTTCTCCTCACGGGCTTAGTCAGTATCATTTTGGAGTACTGTATAACTTATTTTGAATAAGTTTATCTTCTTCAGCTGTAAACTATTAGCTCTAAATCGTTGCAGATCACATTTTGGGACAAAAGAAAAAAGAATGAAGAAATGAAACAAATGTAGGATGTAGATAATCTTTCACAAGTATCATTCTTTCAAGTCAGGCATTTTTAATGGGTTTGTCAGTGAAAATTAATTCTTAAGACATTTCTATATTTCCAAATCCCCCCTATCCAGTGGGTATCAGATTTGGGCCGTCTCCAAGAACAGGACAGCCAAAATATCTATGATGGTACGCTTCAATGAAGAGTTGAGTAGAAAGCTGTGACTATTCCCTCTCAGAGCATAGGACTAAAGGTATGGCTGGTAGTCCATACTCTTGGGAGAAGTACCTACAGCTTAACTTCCTCTGCTGAACTTTTTCATATCATCAGATTTGCTACACAGTGTTTGTTGATTGTCTCCCAGTGGCACAGGAAAAATGTGAGTAGTGGTGACAAGAAGCCCAATTAATTGTGTTAAGCCTCATCTTATATACGATATGTGACAATGAGCTATGGAGTAGTGGAAAGAACACCATCCTTGAAGAAGATCAGGGTTCTGACCCTACCTCTGCCACCTGGAAATCTTTGTAAGTCCCTTGGACACTCTGAGACTCAGTTTCTCCACCTGTTCTACCAGCCATAGGACTATTAGGAACATTAAATGAGATAGCCTATATACAGTTGCCTTGTGAAATGTAAAAAGTTGTGTAAGTATAAGGTATTATTTTTCCAAGTTATACTGAGTCTTAAAAGGCTACATAAGAATTTTTTACTAAATTAAAAGCATCCTAAATTTCCTCTTTTTCATTTTTTTGCGGTACACGGGCCTCTCACTGTCGTGGCCTCTCCCGTTGCAGAACACAGGCTCTGGACGCGCAGGCTCAGCGGCCATGGCTCACGGGCCCAGCCGCTCCATGGTATGTGGGATCCTCCCGGACCGGGGCATGAACCCACGTCCCCTCCACTGGCAGGCGGACTCTCAACCACTGCGCCACCAGGGAAGCCCCTAAATTTCCTCTTTTTGACACATCTATTTTACCTTAAAGAAGATTCCTTGGTTATCTGGTTAGAAAATTTTCAACGTAGAATGAGAATATTTTTATTTCTCTCGGGTTTTACAATCATCGTGTGAGAAATGTCTTCCTGGGCCCTTTTCACAACCCAATAGAACTGGACAAGGAACCAGAGGGCCTGGGTCTGTGACCAAATCCATCATTAACTGTATGACTTTGGCAGGTCCTATCACCTCTCTGAGCTTGTTTCCCAAACAATAAAACAATAGGAATAGTGCTACTTGACTTGCTTATCTCACAGAATTATTGTGGAAAGCAAATGAGAAAATGGTTGTAGACCACTTAGTAAGTGCTAATAAAATTCTGCTCAAACACAGCATTCTACATTATTCCTCTGACATTACTAATAATAGTTTGCTATAATATAAATGGACTTGACTATAATAAGAATGGCTTTTCATTTTGGGAGTATGTTTTCCAAATGTACAGTTAAATGAAACTATTATATCTATGTTTGCATGCAAGGCCAGCAAGAAATGGCACTAAAATAAATAACATCTTAGCTTTAGAGAAGTAGTTATTCAAATGGAAGTGGAATGCATTATGGCAAAATATTAGAAGATGGACCATTAGCTGCTTGGTTATTATTGCTAAAAATAGTTTTTTTCTGTAAATAAAATTATCTCAGTATTATAAGCAATCATTTTCAAACTTTAGAGCAACTTGGTGTAGTTTACTTTGTTTGATACAACCTAAGATGAAATGAAAGAGAATAAATTCCCCAGAAAAATCCAAACAACTAATACAAATAAGTTAGCACCATACTCCACCTATTGAAGCTTATGACATCTCTTTAATTTCCTGAGTAACTGACTCAAATCACCATTCGAAAGGCTCCTCAGGGCCTTGGATTATCCAGTAAATCAGATAATTCATAAGTAAATATCTAATTTTCTTTGTGCTATGCTGATATGGCTTCTCAGGTGAAATTAGTTTCAGAACAAAGAAAGATTCACACAGAAGGAACAGCACATAAGGAAAATGATTTTTTCCCCACATAATCTGGGCCTTTGACATTTTCATTTTAAGAAGAAAAACCATTTAGTAAATCAAAATTACATATTCATCATCTCTCTCCCTTGTGTGCCTCTAAAACAGTTTACTGCCAAAGTGTCTTTAGGTAATAGGCTGATATGTTCTGTGTAAATATATATCATTAGCAAAAAAAGCTATGCATCATATGCTATTGGGCACACTGCCATTGAATAGGTTCCATTGGACTCTGTAGGAAAGAGCCATAAGCAATATCAGAATGTTCTGAACACTTAACAGGGAACCAAGTGGAATGTTAAGTAAAAGGAATGGCTCATTTGGAATGTGCCAGTTTATACCAGTTCAGTTCTGGAACAAGAGTGAGTTATTTTCCTTCTTATCAACTAAGCACTCTTTCCAATCTCTCTCTCTTTAATAGGCAGCACTAGGTGTGAAGACTTCATCCATTCATCACCTTGTGCCATCAGTGGTCATGAAGAAAGATCAGCTAACAGCTCACAAGTAGTACAGACTTCAAGAAAGACAGTAGAGCCGTGCTGTTGGCAAAGCAGGGATTCTTTCACTGAGCCCTAAGAGGAGTTATGAAAACAACGCTGGCAACCTGAGGTTGAAATTTTCAAACTCAGGGCAGATTGTGGCCATGAGGTAACAGCCTTTTGCCGGCAATAACTTACCGTTGGCATTTGAGGGAGATACAAATAAACGTGGTTAGACAAAATAGACAAAAAAACATGGATATGTATGTGTGTATGGCTGATTCACTTTGCTGTGCACCTGAAACTAGCACAGCATTATGAATCAACTGTACTCCAATAAAAATTTTAAAAAATACTCTTTGGTTATGGTTATACAAATGTAAAAGCCATAGAACTGATTGAACCTCTGACCACTCTGTGGGAGAGAAAATTAAATATAACATTTAGGTTACCAAAGAATTGAATAAATAACTGGGACTCACTTGTATTTGGCAAAATCTGTCAACAAGCACTAAACTTGCCATCAAGCGAGTTCTCAGCCTGTATTTCCGACTCTAAACTGCCTATAAAATAAAGATGACATAGTATAGATTCAATGAAGCCAGAAGTAGGCCAAAGAACTCTCCATGTGATAGACCCTGCACAGGATTTGTCATTTAGATTCCATTTGATGGTGATTCTCAGTTTTTGAAATGCTTGACCCCAAGGACTCCTAAGTGAAGAAATGCAATCATATTCTGTTACTTTCTTCCTTGTCTTTGCTCAGTCTTTATCTTGGCAAGGGCTCACTAAAAGTAGTCCAGGAATTTAGCTAATTCATTTAATTTGAGACAATTGAAATTATAGCTTTAGTTTAAAGTCCCAAATATTTGTTAAAATCCTATGGTACCTACGTCAAGTGAAGCTTCACTATGAAATACTGAAGATGGCCTTTGGCCCCTCTGGTCACCTCACTTAAGGTTCTGTTGGGGAAATTCCTTTGCTCTGTCTTGAAATTTCTGTGTCAGCACTTCTGTTTAGCAATGCTTCTCAGACTTTCATGTGCATACAAATCATCTGAGGACTTTGTTAAAACATAGATTGCAAGTAAATAAGATAAGTAAGGATGGGGCCTGAGCTTTTACATTTCCAAGAAGCTTCCAGAGGACCATGTTGGCCCAAGGATAGACTTTGAGTAGAAAGGCACTAAACTTTGGCCTTTTCTACACCACTTACTCCACCCGTGGGAGGAAGCCTGATTTATCTAACTGGTGAGATAGCAGGAATCTGCCATCTACTCACCAGTGATCCTCCCATAAAGGGGCAGAGGCCCCTTGCTGCATATGGCAGCCTCTTTTGTCTCCTTCCTTTGCAACTGCCCTGCCAAGGAATGGAAGTTTTCTTCTCCATTTGGCAAAGCTCCTGGGCAGTTCCTGCCTGTGGGGGGCCGGAAATGAACACCTGGGCCTGTTGTAGATGGTTCTGGAAAGTCAGGGGGTCTAGTAAGGCTGCATTTTAGGAAGTCCCTTTGACATTGGTCCAAATATTATTCTAAATCCAGCTCCATCAGCAATAAAATTGACATTCTGATCTTTCATTTGAATCCTCTGTATGTTTCTCAGTTTGTTCTAAACCTAGTAGGGAAGGGAGGGTAATTAATTGGTCCTTTAAATTCTAGCAAATGCTATAGAAACCCTGGCCTCCTGATACAGGAGCTCATCATGGCTTCTAGGATATCAGAGGGTAGTTATCTTTTGCATGGGATCTTCAGCTTCTTTTCCCCTAAATGTCAAGGAGAAGACAAGGATGAGGGTTGTTTTGAATAAGGTTTTAAAAATGAGGTCACCTGTCCTGCTGTTGCTGGGCTTCTTACATATTCAGAACCTGTTGCGCAGGTTTAGGTCCCCTTAGAATGCTGGAATTCAGATGAAAGGAGAAGCCTGTTTTACCTATGGACTCCCTGGGAAAGCCCTAGTGCTCAGAGCAGCACAGGTGTCAGGCTTCTTCCTAAGAGAACAGGATGCCATTTTAAGGAGGTTAGAGACTCCAAGAGCTAAACTGTAACAACAGTGGCTCAAGTTTTGTTTAATTCTATTCCACTGAGTCTCCCATTTGGACACCTTGTAGTACCCAATTACTCCTCCACCAGCTTGAAAATTTGCCTGTCACTCAGCCTCACATGGTGACATTGCCTTTAACCCTTGTCTGACATGAAGTCTAGACCCTCAGGCTACCACTGAAAAATCATCCAGTTCTGTGTTCTCTTTTATGGGAACTGGATTTGTGGCATATTTGAAAGTACGATGGTTACAGTGACAGACCCAAGATTCAAATATCATCCCTGTCTATTATTAGCTGGATGCTTTAGAGTCTAGGGCTTGTTTAACCTCTCTGAGCTCTAATTTATTCATCTAAGAAGTGAGAAAAAATATTTACAGTTAAATGGGACAGCATAATAAAGTATCTGGCCTAGAGTAGACACCCAATAAATGGTGGCTACTACTATTAACATTGTAACATTTTTACTCAACCTTGCCTTGTGCTGTTCTCCAAGCTCTGGGAGAGCTTGACGTCCAACATCCACTTCCTGCCATAATCCATGGGAAAACATGTATACACACATGCATTGCCTGAATTCAATTGCTTACTATTTTTTTATTTTTTATTCTTTTATTATTATTTTTTTTTGCTGTATGCAGGCCTCTCACTGTTGTGGCCTCTCCCGTTGCAGAGCACAGGCTCCGGACGCACAGGCTCAGCGGCCATGGCTCACGGGACCAGCTGCTCCACGGCATGTGGGATCCTCCTGGACCGGGGCACGAACCCGTATCCCCTGCATCGGCAGGCAGACTCTCAACCACTGCACCAGCAGGGAAACCCCAATTGCTTACTATTCTTAACATCAACCTATAAAAAATAAAGTCAAGTAGTAATGTGCCTCAAAATAATACGTACATGTCAGGGAGGAAGAAATTTTCCTCTACTCTTCTAGATTCTTTTGTCTGGGGTAAGACTTAAATTGACATGAGACAGATTAACAGGAGAGCATCAAACAAAAATTTAATAACATGTATACATGGGAGAGACCCAGGAAAACTGAGTAATTTGCCAAAATGGCTGAAATCCTCACCTTTTGTCTTCAGCTAAGGACAAAAGAGGATGTTGGGGGTAGTGGTTTGGGACTTTAAGGGGGAGGAAGGCTATTCACATGAAGATAGAAAAGGAAATGTTTGGGAAACAAATGTTTGCTTCACCACACAGACAATGGGACACAGAGTGGACTCTGATCTCTGGGCCCTGCCGAGTTTCCCCACCACACCCGGCCCATATTCTTTGCAGACATCTCTGGTGATGGCTCTATTCTGGAACAGGCTCTCTATCTAAATTTTTTTTAGGCAGGTAGGGAGAATGTCAAATTTTCTTCTTGAGTCCTTTGGGCCTTAATTTTTTTTTTTTTTTTTTCGGTACACGGGCCTCTCACAGTTGTGGCCTCTCCCGTTGCAGAGCACAGGCTCCAGACGCGCAGGGTCAGCGGCCATGGCTCACGGGCCCAGCTGCTCTGCGGCATGTGGGATCTTCTCAGACTGGGGCACGAACCCGTGTCCCCTGAATCGGCAGGTGGACTCAACCACTGCGCCACCAGGGAAGCCCTGGGCCTTAATTTTTTTCAGCTCAAAATAGTCTGCATGCCAAAGAGATATTTTGGCGTGGCAAGTTTTGCTCACCTATGTACACAATTTAGGATTATCTGTTATGTTAATGGTTCTACTGATCTGTTTCATTTTCTTGATATTTTAAGTAGAGTAAATATATGGCAAGGTGTCTCTGAAGACTTAACATTTGAGGTTAAGAGGAATTCTCTGAGGAACTTCCCTGGCGGTCCAGTGGTTAAGACTCCATGCTTCCACTGCAGGGGGCAAGGGTTCGATCCCTGGTGTGGGAGCTAAGATCCCACATGCCGCAGAGCATGGCCAAAAAAATAAAAATAAAAATGACAGATAAGGGAATTCACCTACCAGATTATTTAAATTCTTCCATACTAAGAGATAGCAGATACTCAAGCTTGGAAACAGCATGCTACCTCTTATGATTGAAAACATGAGGAAGTTATTAAGAACATTAAAATGTGACCTGACAGGTTTCATAGTAATATGCAAAGTAGTGTGTTACAGTGAGAAACATCCTCCTTTTCCTTCTTTAAATGCCCATAAGGAAGGCACATAACCAGTTTCTCAAACTCCTTACTTGTTTAAAGTTCTTTGACAACATTTTGCTGCTGTCCCATCTTCATGGAAAAGAACACCCATGGGAACCAATGATAGCACTCACTTTTAAAGACCTTCTGGTCAGCAAATATAAATCATTATAACCACACAGAGCCAAAGCTCTGATTTCATAGAAAATCAAGAGGTACATATATTTAGCAAGTTTTCTTTTTGGAGATGGGGATGGTGAGGGTGATGCCATTTGATAAAGATCATACTGACTATAAAAATTTGAACTGTTGAAGAAATCCTTTTTTAAAAATTATTTGATCAAGAAAATGATTTTTTCAATGTTTATTTATTTTATTTATTCATTTGGCTGTGTCAGGTCTTAGGTGTGGTACTCGGGAGCTTTTAGTTATAGCATGTGGGATCTAGTTCCCTGACCAGGGATCAAGCCTGGGCCCCCTGCATTGGGAGTGCAACGTCTTAACTGCTGGACCACTAGGAAAGTCCCAAGAAAATGATTTTTTAAAAAGAGGAATTGATTTAAGATAATTTGGCAATTGACAGAAATGTATATTCCTTCAAGGCAGGACTCTTTATTTGTTTTGTTCTCTATATATACCAAATGCCTAGAACAGTACCTGACAATTAGCAGGGTTTAATAGATATTTGCTGAATGAACTCATGTACCAATTTTTTTTATATGTGACCAGTCATGCTATTAAGTCATCAAAGGAAGAAATTATTATTGATTAATCATCTTAGGACAAAGAGCATTTACTGTTTCTTCACTTGCCAAATTGATGGCTTTTTTTCTTACCTTTTTCTTAAAAAGCAAAAAGAAAAGAGGAAATTTCCATTTTCACCAGTGTGACCATTCATTCCTTTAAATGAAGAGAAATATGAGAACACACTCAAATAAGTTCAAACCTAATTGCAACTCAACTCTGTCCTGCTCTTGGAATAGGATAAGTCAAGAAAGTCAGCTCATAGCCTCTGTTCCAACAGTGATTCAGGGATCTAGGCAGCTTTCACTTTGAAACTGTCATTTTTGAGGGCTTTACTTCTAGCCACATGGGGAGCAGAGAGGAGTGTGGACATCTCACAAACACTCTAATTGCCTTGGACCAGCAGGGACCTACCCCTTCAACTCATACCCCCATTGGTGGGGACTCAGTCATATCATTTTCTCCTCACTGCAAAGGTGGCTGGGAAAAGTAATGAATACTGTCTCTTCCATGGTATCAATAGCTTAGCAGTGCAGATTTGATGTTGCTCTGTAGTTTAAAATATAAATTGTTACATTTTAGAGGGGGAATCTGATAGTGGGCAAGGAGAGAGTCTGTCATTTGCATATACTGGTATATTCTATTTTTTCAGCCAACTGAAAAATGATTCCAAGATTTTTATTCTCAACAGATTGGCATTTCTTTTGGTCCTGTTTAAATGCATCCCTTCCAATGGGCTAGTGGTTTATTATCAGCTTCCATTGTTTTTCCTGTTTTTCCTCTACTTTTATTAACAGAGTAAGTGCTTTGATTTCCTTGACCCTGGTTTCAACCAGCCATACTGGCATGTGGTCTGGACAAATGTGTCATTAATTTTCTTTAACTGATCCTGGAACTTGGCTAATTATATTTTTATAGTAGATGTATTTTTACCTCCAGAATATGGAATGAGAAACTGAAAACGTTTTACTCAGCAATTCAAGAGAACATTCAAAAGTTAATAAACAAAAAATGACAGCAAGAACAGCAACAAGAGCAAACAATTCTTTGTCCTTGAAGGCATGAGATCAGAGCACACCTTTCCTGGTGCTCAACTGTCTGTTTTTCTTGGTATAGATTTCAGAGAATTGTTTGAGTGGTTTTGTAACTTGTATCTGTCCAAGTCTTGAACTATGGTTTTATAGGTTGCTTTGTCTTTTTATCAACCAGAAAACATTTTTATTTATTAATGGAGCTGATTTGCAACAGTGATTAAATATATTTCCTCATCCTAGGCTAAAATTCTGATCAAAACCCTATGTGATTATCACCCTTTCACCATATGTATAGTCTCAGAGATTGTGTAAAGAAGCATTTGGAGCCTGTTGGATAATCCCTAAAATCTAGAGAATCTGATTCACACAGGAAACTTTCCATAAGTTATCTGGAAATAATCAATGGCCCAAAATATAAGGGTAAACTGCCAGATTCTCTTCTTACCTCTCAGCAGATGGCATCAAGATTTCTCTCATTTTCATGATATTATTTTGGCATTCCAAGTCCAAGGGCAATTTTTGATATAAGAATTCTGGCTTTAAATTTCCTGGATATTTTCTTGTTTTAGAAAATTTAGAGCCTTGGATATTTAGTGCTATCTCTTTGGGTTATATTTTGAATATCTCCTAGATGACTTTGTACAAGTATTTTGAGTTAGATGCATGTCTACATGTAAGAAACTTGCTGACTTTCACATTTCCTCACTTTTTTTTTTAAAGTCAGCACAGTATCTACTTCTAGAAATTTCCTTAATATAGTCTGTGTATTCTCTGTACTGAGCTTTCCTGTATTTTAGACTATGTATCACAAGCTATTGAAAAGACAAAGGAATAATTGTGGATCCTACAATCTGGAATCTCCAGGGACCTAACAATTGGGAACATTTACTTCTCTCACCCTCAGAATAGTGATGGTAGAAAGAACAGAAACTGAGAAACAATGTGACAAATTTAACATAGAAATGTGTTATGAAGATCTGATAAAAATGAGTAGAAAAAATTGAGAGTTGTTAACTTGAAATATGTTAAATAACAAGGCATACGAATCTATTTGGAAAGTTTTTGCCTCAGTGGTAATAGATTTTTGGTGTGCTAAACACAATTTTCTTTTTAGGCAGAGGACAGGAGATGGAAGGGAGGCCAGTGAGTGCAAGGGGAAGGAAGGTTAGACCTGATTAATTTCTAAGCAATATAAAGATTGTTGTCTTGTTGTCAGCCTGTTTCTCTTAATCTAATTTCAGCTGTCACCAAACAACATATATATTATATGTTTCATTGTGTGTTAGTCAAGCCTAATTTACTTTATTGACTAGGAGGCAAGTGGTAAACATGCTGGTTCCCTACACCAAGTCTATTTTATCTATCTTCTGCAGTAAAAGAATTCCATGCTTTTGCTTGGAGTGGCAATGTGCCCAGAATTCCTTGCAACTAGTGGTGGTCATATGACCCACTTTTGGCCAATGGAATGTTAGAGAAGTCTACTAGTGGAGCTTCCAGGAAATAAAACCTTACTTTTTCTAATAAAAGGGGAGATGTGTCTATTGTCCTTTGCCCTTTCCCCTTCCTCCTGCCTGGAATGAGAACTTTATACCTGAAGGTGCAGTAGCCATTCTGTGATCATAAAGACAAAGGTCACATGCTAAGGGTGACAAAGTATCGTATAGGAGGAGCTTGTTTCCCTGAACAATTTCTTAGCCCTGGACTGTCCATCTTTAGTGTCCTTGTAAAATGAGATCTATAGCCTTCTGTTTGTTTAAGCTCTGGTTGGTTTCTCTTTCATGCAGCCAAATGCAATCCTAAATGACTCAGCTTAATTTGACAGTGTTTTTGTAAGTTCTGCAATAGGATCCTTTCTGCTACTTCCATGGGGAGACTAGAGGCCAACTGTTCTATTGTCTGCCTTTATCTGTGCATAGAATTGGCATTACCAATACACAAAGGCTAAAGTTATCAAGAGGGGTATCTCTTCTCTGATAGCTGAAACAGTTGACAGGAAGAAATGAAAATGAAATGCTTTTTGTTTGATCATCTTTCCTGCCCTCAATACCCCTTAATTGCTATTTTGGAAACTGTTTTGGAATGTACTCCTTCCCTGTTCTTTATATCCATCATTGCCATCCTTGACACCCTCTCCCACCCTGCTGCCTTTCATTCTGGGTTATTACAAATGCATAGTTCTCTGGACACATTTTACAATCTATTTTAGAGCCAAAAGGACCTTAGAGATGATCTATTTCAATTCTATTATTCGAATGAAAAGGAAATGTGGAGAAAAAAGAGTAAGATAATTGCCCAGGTGAAAACTCCAAATGAAACAAGGCTTATTGGCAGTCATTTGTGTGTGACAAGCACTAACTACAATGGCAAACACTTATGGTGTTTTTACTATATGCCCCGCCCAGTGCCAAGCAACCTTCATGCTTTATCAATATTTCATCCTCCCAACAACACCACAAGGAAAGGTTTATAAGCATCTTCATTTTACAGATGAGGAAACTCTGGCATGGAAAGGAGAAATAACTTCTCAATGTCATATACCTAGTCATGTTTTACTCCAGGAGAGTCTGGGAAATGGAACCCAGAGCTGCTCATCCTCACCATAACATGTCAAGCAAATCAACCTACAACATCTGCCAGAGTGGAGATTGAAAATACTATATGATTAGTCTGTCACAGATTAATAAAAACCTTAAAAATTGCCCTGTCACACAGTAATCACTTATAAGTAGTTTGAGGATAATAAGATTTCCATTCATTCACTCAATAAATGGGAGGTTATGATATTTCAGGCTTCAAGCCAGACCTTGGGGATATAATATGGTACAAGTTCCAGTTCTTGCCCTCAAGAGACTTAACAGCTTATGGGGGAGACTGAGACGTAAAAAGACAAGTAAGTGCTGTATGCTCTATGCAGGCAGGAGAGGGAGGCATTCAACCAGTGACAGGATGAGGAGGCATCACAGGCATGGACAATATCATACGCTGAGGACAGAAAGTAAGAAAGAGCACGATGTACTGTGGGATGTCAGGTAGGCAGTATGACTGGACTATTAACTCAAGTGGTCATATATCCATAAGTATGCTGGGAGTTTGGTAGATAAGAGAAGTGAGAAGTCATCAAATGGCTTCCCTTGGAGAGTGATATGATCAGATTTATACTATAGAAACATCAACCTGGCTCTTCGATAGGGGCAATATCAAAATGAGGTTTTTATTCTGTCTTTAAAAGACTTCTTTGTTTTTCACATTCTTTTTTTTAACATCTTTATTGGAGTATAATTGCTTTACAATGGTGTGTTCGTTTCTGCTTTATAAAAAAGTGAATCAGATATATCCCCATATCCCCTCCCTTTGCATCTCCCTCCTACCCTCCTTATCCCACCCCTCTAGGTGGTCACAAAGCACCAAGCTGATCTCCCTGTGCTATGTGGCTGCTTTCCCACTAGCTATCATGTTTCTCACATTCTTTGTTTTCATACCATGCATGATAAATACTCACCAGAAAAAGAGAAAAGGAAAAAACAGATTCCTTGCTTTATTACAAATACATCAGGATGCTGAGATCAGGTAGGAATTGGGTTTTCGTGTATGTTTGGACAATTTGGTACAAGTTGTTTCAGGTGAATATGAACTACTCTTATTATGGATTTGAGACAGAACAATATTGAGTTTAATGCATTCATGTACATTTGCCTGTGTTTGTTCAAAACCTTCTATGGCTGGATGAGAAGTCCAATAGAGTTGGTGTTGACAAATAATGCACTCTCTTTTTTCAGACATACATTAAAAAATGAAAAACTTTTCTTGCTCTTTCTAAAAGGTCAAGTGCTTTATCCTGAAAGGCATCTCTTTAAGCCACATTCCAAGGCATCCTTACCACAGTTGAAGATATTTTTCTGAAATAACAAAAACATTCCAGTGACTGCTCTGTGTCATGTCAAAGTTGTGAGACAAAAAATGATGGTAGGTAATTATGCAGATGAAACCTACTCCAGCTGTGCTAATTATTAATGATAGTCTTTTGTTCCATGATTCATTATTGTGCTCAGATGCATTCACGTCTGTGACTGCCCTTTCTGAGCCGATATGGAAGAAAACACAGCCCCATTTTCAGCATCATATCCAGTGATGATGAATGTCTGCAATAAAGTCCATAATATGACACAAGGTACTTGTACAATAAATACTGAAAAATAAGGAAGCATGCTGAAAAGATGTGACTGTTTCACTTGTTAATGCCATTTTTTAATCTGCAGCAAATAGAGAAAATATAACTTGATCAGATTCTAAAACTACAATTCCTGAGTCTGTTTGTGATGTGTGCTTGACCTCTCCAGATGATGGATTTATTAATTAGAGTATTAAAAGGTCCATGACTTGGTGCTAATTCTGTTTAAAAAAATAGTGTTAGTGTCTCACTGAGAGGAAAAAGGAGTCTCGTATGATTAACTCCATGCTGGGTACAAAGTTATTAAATTTTTCTTAAGGTTCATAACAGGTAAGTGAAAATAGTCTATATAATTCTTAGTGCTTTCTTCACTTTGATATTTTCACAAACATTAATGATTAATTATTTTGGGTACTTTTCATCATCTCCTCTAAGATCTGTCTGTGCTATTTACCAGCAATGTGACTTTGAGCAACTTAATCTAAGATCTCAGTTTCTACACTTAGATTCTATGAAATGTATACAAGTAATATAACCACAGGGGTTGTTATGAGGATCAAATAAAATAAGTGAAAATGTCTAACACACTGTCTAGCACATATTAAACTCTTGCTGGAACCTGAGCAAAGACACTGCTCTTTAGAAAGTGGAGGTCACATCTCAAAGTTAAATGAAGGTGAGGATGACAGACACAGACAGGTAAGTACTTTTCATGATATTTTTGCTCCTTTCTTCCAAATTCAAAGTGAGAAATGTCAACAAAATTCTTTATAACTGTCCTTAGACAACTTTAGGAAGGTTAATGGGAATTTGAAAGAATTTTGAATTAGTAAAATGAGCTGTTGCTATACGTAATATGATTATGCTATATTTTTTCTGGTATAGCTGATAATGAATTTTCTTCTCAACTTTCAATGGTTAGAGATGTCACATTGCTCTACTTCAAAAATATAAAATTAAATCTGACTCTGAGCCTCTAGTCTCTAAGGTGCCAGGGTTTGGATCCCTAGGATCATTTAAAGATGTGTATGAACCATGAGATGAAAGCACAGTTGTAGTTGTCTTTACCATCACTGTTTTCAGGCTCAGGACTCCACTCCGTGGGAACACAACCCTCTATGACTTTTCCAGTTCTCCCAATCACCTCCTCCTTCACCTTGCTTGGCTGGTACTCCACCTGAACCTTGTTGCCCCTCTATCTCAGGCTTGGTTGATATCCCTTCTGGCAGGATGTGGGATATGATTTCCCGAGTGCCACCAAGGGACTGGTGGAGGAGAAACTCAGAAGTTCAGGGAGTTTCCTCCCTAGGAGGTGAATCTTGACCATTGAGAAATGGGAGATGGGAGGAACCCGTCTTTTTTGGTCCTTGTGGACTGTTATAAGGTGCAGTTCCTCCTTGCACACTCGCCTGGAGGAGACCTTCATGCCAAGTGAGCATGACTTCTGAGCAGCCTGCAATGTCTTCATGCTCTCTGAAGTGGTATCCAGTTCATAATTCATTGCATCACATTGCTTCTCATTTTTCCATGCCTCCTCTCCCTGTTTTCCCTACCCTCACTGCCCTGGGCTTGCATCTCCTAAGTAAAATTTTATGATCTTGATCTTTGCCCTGGGCTTTTCCTTATAGAAAACTTGGCTAAGACATCCCACAGCCATTCCCCATCATGTGCTGCATAGAAGTGGAGTGTGAATCTTTGCTGTAGGAGGGAATGCGCCTCCCATGTTGATCTCTTCCCAGTCTTAGGATACTCATCCTCTCCATGGCAGGTCCTTTCTTCTATTCAAACTTCAACATCAGCCTTTCCTAGTGAGTTCATATTTCCACACAAAGCCTGGATGAAGAATTGCCTTCAGGTGGCTTCACATCTTCTGTTTCACACCAAAGTCACAAATTACTTTCTGTGTTAGGGAGTACCAGACTTGGATCTCAAGCTTGGCTATTAAGATGGGGATGGGAAAAAAATACTTTTCTCTGAAAATACAACAGAAAATAAATTCTCATTTGATTATCTTGCTACACTAGCATCTCTCTGTTTCAGCAGTCCACACATCCAAGCAATTGAAAAACAAAGGAGATTCATTAAAATCCCATGGAATACTTCAAAAGGACCAGAGGTTTTCTCTAACTTCCTGGAACTTTAAGATTTGTACTTTCTCTGTAGAAACATGAAGTTTAAATTTAATCTAACAAAACTGTTTTGGGTAACAATTTAGGTAAACCTGCTACATAAAACCTGCTACATGCAAAGTCTACAAAAATAAAATTTTAAAATTCTACTGAAAACATAAAACAAATGAATAAGTAGAAAGGCATAGCTTACTCTTGAATAGAAAATTCCATATCATAAAGCTATTAATTCTTGTTAAGTTTTTAGATCTTTTCAAGCTGATTCTAAATTTCATATGAGTTAATAAACATGCAAGTATTGCCAGGACAATTCAGAATGAAAAGGAATAAGGAAAGAAAACTTGCCCTAGAGAATATAAAGCTAACCATAACGTTATACTAATTTAATAGTGTGGTACTTGCCAATGGAATAGGCTAAATTCCAGAAGTAGAGCCAGATACAGAAAAGGGGAATCAGGCCCTCTTAAGGGTAGTTGGTCCTGGTGTAAAAACCTGTTTGAAGGACATTTTTAAACAATATCTAGCTAACTTAAAAATGCACAGACTCTGCTTTTGCAGTTCTATTTTTAGCAATTAATCATACAGACATACTCAGAAACATTCAAGTATGTACAGACATATTTTTTACCATTTCTGTGACAACAAAAGCAAAAATAAAAGCCAATAAAATCTAAATTTTCAAAAGCAATCAGTTAAGTAAACTATGAAATAGCCATAGAATGGACTATTAAGCAGCAATCTAAAAAAATTATGAAGCAGCTTTATATGCATTGATACAGCTTGACCTCCAATAAAGTTTAACTGAAAAAACCAAGGAGCAAAACATCCCAAAGTTAGCAGAAGGAAAGAAATCATAAAAATCAGATCAGAAATAAATGAAAAAGAAATGAAGGAAACGATAGCAAAGATCAATAAAACTAAAAGCTGGTTCTTTGAGAAGATAAACAAAATTGATAAACCATTAGCCAGACTCATCAAGAAAAAAAGGGAGAAGACTCAAATCAATAGAATTAGAAATGAAAAAGGAGAAGTAACAACTGACACTGCAGAAATACAAAAGATCATGAGAGATTACTATAAGCAACTCTATGCCAATAAAATGGACAACCTGGAAGAAATGGACAAATTCTTAGAAATGCACAACCTGCCAAGACTGAATCAGGAAGAAATAGAAAATATGAACAGACCAATCACAAGCACTGAAATTGAAACTGTGATTAAAAATCTTCCAACAAACAAAAGCCCAGGACCAGATGGCTTCACAGGCGAATTCTATCAAGCATTTAGAGAAGAGCTAACACCTATCCTTCTGAAACTCTTCCAAAATATAGCAGAGGGAGGAACACTCCCAAACTCATTCTACGAGGCCACCATCACCTTGATACCAAAACCAGAGAAGGATGTCACAAAGAAAGAAAACTACAGGCCAATATCACTGATGAACATAGATGCAAAAATCCTCAACAAAATACTAACAAACAGAATCCAACAGCACATTAAAAGGATCATACAACATGATCAAGTGGGGTTTATTCCAGGAATGCAAGGATTCTTCAATATACACAAATCAATCAACGTGATACACCATATTAACAAATTGAAGGAGCAAAACCATATGATCATCTCAATAGATGCAGAGAAAGCTTTTGACAAAATTCAACACCCATTTATAATAAAAACCCTGCAGAAAGTAGGCATAGAGGGAACTTTCCTCAACATAATAAAGGCCATATATGACAAACCCACAGCCAGCATCGTCCTCAATGGTGAAAAATTGAAACCATTTCCACTAAGATCAGGAACAAGACAAGGTTGCCCACTCTCACCACTCTTATTCAACCTAGTTTTGGAAGTTTTAGCCACAGCAATCAGAGAAGAAAAGGAAATAAAAGGAATCCAAACTGGAAAAGAAGAAGTAAAGCTGTCACTGTTTGCAGATGACATGATACTATACATAGAGAATTCTAAAGATGCTACCAGAAAACTACTAGAGTTAATCAATGAATTTGGTAAAGTAGCAGGATACAAAATTAATGCACAGAAATCTCTGGCATTCCTATATACTAATGATGAAAAATCTGAAAGTGAAATCAAGAAAACACTCCCATTTACCACTGCAGCAAAAAGAATAAAATATCTAGGAATAAACCTACCTAAGGAGACAAAAGACCTGTATGCAGAAAATTATAAGACACTGATGAAAGAAATTAAAGATGATACAAATAGATGGAGAGATGTACCATGTTCTTGGATTGGAAGAATCAACATTGTGAAAATGACTCTACTACCCAAAGCAATCTACAGATTCAATGCAATCCCTATCAAACTACCAATGGCATTTTTCACAGAAGTAGAACAAAAAATTTCACAATTTGTATGGAAACACAAAAGACCCCGAATAGCCAAAGCAATCTTGAGAACGAAAAATGGAGCTGGAGGAATCAGGCTCCCTGACTTCAGACTATACTACAAAGCTACAGTAATCAAGACAGTGTGGTACTGGCACAAAAACAGAAAGATAGACCAATGGAACAGGATAGAAAGCTCAGAGATAAACCCATGCACATATGGTCACCTTATCTTTGATAAAGGAGGCAGGAATGTACAGTGGAGAAAGGACAGTCTCTTCAATAAGTGGTGCTGGGAAAACTGGACAGGGACATGTAAGAGTATGAGATTAGATCACTCCCTAACACCATACACAAAAATAAGCTCAAAATGGATTAAAGACCTAAATGTAAGGCCAGACACTATCAAACTCTTAGAGGAAAACATAGGCAGAACACTCTATGACATAAATCACAGCAAGATCCTTTTGGACCCACCTCCTAGAGAAATGGAAATAAAGACGAAAATAAACACATGGGACCTAATGAAACTTAAAAGCTTTTGCACAGCAAAGGAAACCATGAACAAGACCAAAAGACAACCCTCAGAATGGGAGAAAATATTTGCAAATGAAGCAACTGACAAAGGATTAATCTCCAAAATTTATAAGCAGCTCATGCAGCTCAATAACAAAAAAACAAACAATCCAATCCAAAAATGGGCAGAAGACCTAAATAGACATTTCTCCACAGAAGATATACAGACTGCCAACAAACACATGAAAGGATGCTCAACATCTTTACTCATTAGAGAAATGCAAATCAAAACTACAATGAGATATCATCTCACACCAGTCAGAATGGCCATCATCAAAAAATCTAGAAACAATAAATGCTGGAGAGGGTGTGGATAAAAGGGAACACTCTTGCACTGCTGGTGGGAATGTGAATTGGTTCAGCCACTATGGAGAACGGTATGGAGGTTACTTAAAAAACTACAAACAGAACTACCATATGACCCAGCAATCCCACTACTGGGCATATACCCTGAGAAAACCATAATTCAAAAAGAGACATGTACCAAAATGTTCATAGCAGCCCTATTTACAATAGCCCGGAGATGGAAACAACCTAAGTGTCCATCATCGGATGAATGGATAAAGAAGATGTGGCACGTATATACAATGGAATATTACTCAGCCATAAAAAGAAATGAAATTGAGCTATTTGTAATGAGGTGGATAGACCTAGAGTCTGTCATACAGAGTGAAGTAAGTCAGAAAGAGAAAGACAAATACTGTATGCTGACACATATATATGGAATTTAAGAAAAAAAAGTCATGAAAAACATAGGGGTAAGACAGGAAGAAAGATACAGACCTACTAGAGAATGGACTTGAGGATATGGGGAGGGGGAAGGGTAAGCTGTGACAAAGTGAAAGAGCGGCATGGACATATATACACTACCAAACGTAAGGTAGATAGCTAGTGGGAAGCAGCCGCATAGCACAGGGAGATCAGCTCGGTGCTTTGTGACCGCCTGGAGGGGTGGGATAGGGAGGGTGGGAGGGAGACGCAAAAGGGAGGGGATATGGAAACATATGTATATGTATAACTGATTAAATTTGTTATAAAGCAAAAAATTAAAAAAAAAATTCAAACAAAAAATTAATACTAAACTTTCTTTGGGTTATTTGTATGGAAATATGTTAATATAAATGTTTCAGACATTACATGAATTTCATAAAAATCTTATATGTTCTGGTATAATGTTATAAGTCATAATTTTAATTATTACTTTAAAATGTATATCTCAGAAATAACTAAATTTCCTTGTCAATTGCATTATTATGAACTTTCATCAAATCTTTAACCATGGTCATTTTTAAGTCTTTTGTCATTTATAGACAGTTCTGGGTGTATTCTGATGTTTTTGCAAAAATGTTCCTGTAAAAGAGTTTCATCTTCACAGAATTCAAAAGACTCTGACAAGTACTTGTTTCTGGTAACTGACTATACTGCTGAACTGAATGAATAAGCATTTTCAGAACTCTAATGGAAAACTGATAAATTCATAAATGTGCTAACAAAAGATAAAGATAAAAAAATTAATTACATAGGACTGAGTGAACTGATGAGGATAATTATAATTTTTGTGACTTTGTTTGAATTTAAAAAAAAAAAAACCCAAGGAGCACATATACACATATGTATTGATATATACATGTATATGCACACATACATATAAATAAACACACACATACATATAAATAAACACACACATATGTCTGTGTGTGTGTGTTTAAGAGAACTAGTCAGTCAGACTCTCATGTTCTAAGATACCATGGAGCAAGTTTAGAAATTCCTAGGAATTTGCTTTTGATAACAACAGCAAAAATTCACAGCCAGCCATTCTTTTTCAGTGTCCACACGCCAATCTCACACTATTGTTGTGGTAACTAAATATGTAAGCATATTTATATTTCAGAGATGAAGCAAATTTCCCTAATTAAAATTTAACAATACATACCTATTTAAGGTAATAATGCTTACATAAGAGCTTATCTATCTCAGTTTGCAAAATATATTAAATAACAGAAAAGTTCTGAAAAATATTCAGGTCTGCATTTCTGAAAATATTTCTTTGTTAAGAGGATTGAAACATTTTCCATTTCTTTGCAAGAGAATAATTTATTATCATTTAAAGTTTGTTTTTTTATTCATATTTCCTTTTGTAGATTTTCAAGTTTTCAAAAGTATATTACATAGCATGTTCATGGGCCTCTTGTTTTTTTAATCTCAGGGATAGCCTTTTCCCCATATTGTTATATTAAAAAAAATAAGCCCAAAAGACTGATATTCGAGACATCAGTGACTATTTAAAGGAAGTGAGAATCTTGATACAAGAGCTAATGAAGAAGTAGCTATTATTGGGGATAGTATAATGATCGCATTCCCATTTACAACCTTTTATCAACTACATAATTTTTCTGAAGCTACATATAAGTTAATCTCCTTGGCAGTTTTCTCCCATGTTCTTTTACATTGCAAATGTTTACTGAATCATGTTCAGTATTTTCCAGAAATTACTTTCTGTTTTTGGAAGCATTGACTTTATAGGGATGATGGTTTATTGGTCAATTATTAGATCAAAGTTTAGTTGCTTTATATCATTTCCCATTTGTTTAGATCAGTTTTGCTAACATTGTCTGTTTGATCCTTTAGTGCTATTGTTACCCAAATAAATGGTAGAACCTAAAATAATGGAATGGAAAGAAATGTCAATAATTATTTTCTTAAAGCCTCACATTGAATAGAAATCATGCAATGTGGTAACTGTCCATTTATCAAATGGAGACATGTCCCATGAGATATTAATAATGTCCATAATAAAAGAGTTTGAGGGTGAAATTGCTTCTTGGAGATCTGTAACACACAATAGCACACTAAAGGCTCTGAAAAATCCTGCACAAAGAAATCAGTCTTTGTTTAACCCAGTTTTTCTCAACTTTTCTGTGTCAGGAACCTTTGAAATGCTGGTGTGGTCTCATTAAATACACATATCTACAGCCTTCCTTACACTTCACTGCCATTTCTATTTATCATGTGTATGACTTGACTATTGATCTAATCTGACATTTGTCATGTCCAGCTGGCCTCTCTCACCCCCACTCCATCACTACTGCTAGAATGACATCCCTGCTGGTCATTGACATCTCATTTCAAATATCATCAGCAGTCTTCTTGGCTTGTAAAAAAAATGGAGAAATATGGGATATGACTAAAACTATGGCTCCCATCTGCTTTTGCTGTCACACTGTCACCTCAGACTGTTTGTCACTAAGAATGTGATGAGCATGATGCCTGGGATATAGAAGGGCCTGATCCTGCACTGTCTACCTATGGGCCATCTGGGGCAGGCAGCGGAGGTGAGCCAAAGATTACAATCCCGAGAGGTAGAATTTGCCAGTGATTAGATCTCTTGGCAATACATCCACAACAACTCTGATTTGTATTTCATGTTTTATATGCTGTCTGCTGACCTCGCTTTACAATGGAACCAAAGTATGTGTGGGTGTAATGTGAAACTAAGTTTAGGTCTTGCAGCCTGTCTTAAACCATGGCACAGGGAAGAGGTGGGGTAGAAGTTGAACTTGTACTGAACTTGTCTGCTTCCTGTTCAGTTGGTATGAATGTGTTGTTGAGCAGAAAAAAAAAAACCTCTCCATTGAGACTTAAATGGCTTCACTGAAACCTAACCTGGTCTTGCTGCCGCCACGACTTCCACGCATCACTGTTTCTGTGTATCCCTGAGTGGCCTCAGCTAGCTGTTGACAGGCCAGGCTGTGTTAGGGAAGTGGCCAGAAACCAAGGATAAAGGGGTGTTGGACAGGGAGGCTCTAACAGTGAGGACCTGTGTAATCTACTGAGTTTCCCTGGTCGCCTCCCTTGTCTGACCTCTGAAAGTCCTTTCCATCATTCTGTCAGGAGTAAACTTCGGACAGATACCCCCTCTCCTGTTGTCCAGTGCTTTCCTGGAACACCCCACTATAAGTGTCATCTTGATGTCTCTGCCAGCACATAGCTATGATCCACAGATCACAGACCTTATAAATCATGAGTCTATGTATCCTTCAAGTGATACTTAAAGGTGTCCTGTATCACGGACCTCTCATAACTCCCTTGGATGGAACCTAGCTAGGAAGTATTCATCTGAGAGTGTCTTCTTTTTTAATTTTTTCTCCCATAGTAAGAAAATTATTTTAAGCATCAGTTTTAAGAACCAAATAAACTAGAGGAGGAATAAAAATAGCATTGACATATTTAAGATTTAGGAGGAAAGTGGAAAATGTCAAAAATTAGAAATTGTGCAAATAATTTGGTAATCTCTGGGTATTACAAAATTTAGCTGTGGTCTGTAGACAATGCTGAAGGTTGTAGTATCTACTTGAAATTGAGCTTGGAATGTCAGCCAGCCTCAGTGCTTGCTGTTTTAGAAATACCACCTGCAAAACTGGTCTTGGTGGGAAGTTCAACCACAGTAATAAAAAGCCCGATGACCCTCTTTTATCCTTATACAAATTCAGAGATTCCCAGGCACTTCCTGACAGTATCTTCTTTCCCCTCTGTTGTGAAATGAAAAGAAAGCCAATGGAAAGAAGCTTTCTTAAGTCCACAAGCATTCCTGGCACTCTATGTAACACAACCCAATGGAACATGGAACTTGATCTGGGATTTCCCATTCTAGCACTTACTCAACCAGATACCATGAGACAGCCTTGCTGTAATTCATCCCTAGTCTTCTCTTTGGCTCTTCTTTCAGTGCTATCAGGTTATTAGCTGCTTTATGTTTTGCTGCTCCAGTTTCCTTCTTCATAGCTAATGGTCATGAAATCAGGTACTTGGTCAATTTCCTAGAAATTTGGCAGTGAGTACAATGATGACTCTTCACTCTTCGATGTTATGGTATTGAAACCCTTTCCTACTTAACACACATCTTTAGGGCTTTCTGGACATTTGCTGACCCATGCAATAGTATGTTAGAATGCAGATGAAATAGGTCCACTTATCTGAGTGGAGGAAGAGGTCTGAAGCCTAGAGAAAATTCTTTAGTCAATGACATGTTGTCAGCTTTACTCAATTCCTATGAAGAGAATGGAGTATGGCAGGAGGTCACAAAGTCCAAATGCTGTTAAGAAATCCTCCAGGTTGCATGAGTATACTTCTTCTTAAGAAGTATTTGCAATACAATCTCAAACGTGGACAGGAACGATGGGAATGAGTGAGCACCTGATTCTCACCATGGGTTGTAGTACTTGCTTCACTTTCCTGCATTTTTTTTTTTTTTTTTTGCGGTACGAGGGCCTCTCACTGTTGTGGCCTCTCCCGTTGCAGAGCACAGGCTCCGGACGCACAGGCTCAGTGGCCATGGCTCACGGGCCCAGCCGCTCCGCGGCATGTGGGATCCTCACGGACCGGGGCACGAACCCGTATCCCCTGCATCGGCAGGCAGACTCTCAACCACTGCGCCACCAGGGAAGCCCTTTCCTGCATTTTTGAAAAGAATTGTCCCTATTATCAACTCCATAGCTAAGAAGAGAATATGCCTTAAGGCAAAGTTTAAGATTGGGCAGGATAGTGAAACAGAGATAGGAACCTGGTTTCTTCTGTGAGCCCAGGGAGAAACATTTAAGGCATCATTCTAGAAACTGATGTTGGAGAAACCCAAGGACTCAGTTTTCTAGCAGCATGGGAAAAGCACTGGACTGATGGTTGGGAAGCTAACATTGGATCTAGTACTGGATCTAGTACTAGATCTAACATTCTAGTACTGTATCACTGGGTAACCATAAGCCCGTTTCTTGTTTGTGAGACTAAAGGAGGTCCAATGAAAATGGTCTTTAAGATTTCTGTTACCTTTGTTCTTCAGCATAACCATGTAACTCTGTGCTAAATAGTGTAACAGATTTTTCAGATTTCTTTTCTCAGTGATGAATCTATATTTTTCTTCTGACAAATAAATTGGCATATTTTAGTAAAGTATTAATATTTTCAAGACAAAATAAAACAGATCACCGTTTCCTCAGAGATTGGAATTGTGTATATAATATTTATGTTGCCATACTTTCTCATTTCTGATGGGACTGAGACCATGAATACTCAAAGGCAAATGGCTCTAAATCTTAATGGAAAGTTCCATGTTAAAAACATTATGGAATTTTGGGGGCTGATGAGAATTTAAGTCAGAAAGAGGGATCCAATAGATATTGATAAGATAAATAACATACAGATTTATAACTATTGAGCCACAAATGTAAATCTGAGAGTACTTACCTAAAGTGAAACAAACATCCATTTTTAAGAAACATTTGATCTTTACTTATCTCTTGAAATAATATTCTCTTCTGATACTTTTGCCCCCCCCTTTAGTTTGCTGTGTATAGAAACCAGCCCACAAAAATCTTTCCAGAATTGCAAATCTGCCTTACTTAAAATATAAGTATAATGAAATTTACTCTATATACCTTTTCAGGAACCAAGAGAATTTTGGTTCCAAAATATATTAATTGCACAGGATGAAAATCAATCCTATGAGAACTGAAACACATTTTTTTACTGGCTTTTCTTCCCTTGACTTTAGACCTCTGTGAAGTTGACTCTGTCTTTCCAACTATTTCTAGGAGTCCCCAAGAAGAATTGGATATGTCGTATTCAGTTTCCATGAGGCTTCTTTGATTTTTATCCTCTCTTTCCATTCCAACATCTTCTTCCTGTGTATCTCTATATCCACCAAAGGCCACTAAGCAGGATATTGCAGGACTACTGGAGAGCATAAGTCCTGCAGGGGTTGGTATTCTGTTGTGATGTGACGTGTCAGGAGTACTTTTCTTCCCTTTTGCTGTTACTCCCTGTTGAATAGGCAGAAAATCATTGCTGTTTTTGCCCCAACAGAACTCTTGGGAAAACAGATTTTTAGTTTCTCATCTTGAGTGTTACCATTCACCTTAAGACTTAAGACAAGTCTAGAGGGAGTTAGGCTGGGAGTAACCACCATGTTAGAGTCAAACTGTCTCTTCCCTCTGACAACTAAATCATTGTCATACCTCGCTCTTCTCTTAGAATGGAAGTCTTCTTGGATCCTCATGCACATAGATGTCAGGCAGACCTTCTCACCAGTTCACAGACATGCAACCATATGTCTGAAACTCACTGGCGCATACAACTCACATGCAGTTTGAAGCCCCCTTCCTATACAAGGATAAACAAGGAAATAAAAAAGATGCTGGGAACTGTAAAGTGTGGTAAAGCATGTGGCAGAGAAAGAAAGGTTTTGCAATATTGTTTTGTGAAAGATCAGGAGATTATTGCAATACTAATCTTAAAACATTACCGTAAGGCCATCTGAATGGGAGAGAGGGAGTGTTTGAGAGGAACCAGTCGAAGCAGAGTGAAAGGAAGGGAATGGGAGGGAGGATGCATTGAAGTTAACAATTCCTGGGCCTTGCGCTTACAAAAGCATTGATGATACACCATTTTCCACTCACCAATTGACAAGGATTCCAGAAGTAACAATACTCAGTTTGGGAAAGGGTATGGTAAGATAAATTCTCTCTTTCACAGCTAATTTATTGCTTTGCTTTGAAATCCTTTTTTTTTCTTTCAATTTTCACTGATAATGATTTTCTATACAGCATAGAAAATGAGAGGTACAATATCCTCTATATGGTTTTCCAGTCATACATTTAGGTCAGAATTGTACAAAAGCAGAGACTTTTGTTTTGACCTTTTCACGTATTTTGTAGTGCTTTATGAATGATGACACATCTGTGGCTGGGAGACATTAACTGCTTTTCTCAGGCCATGGACGGCCCTGGTGTGTGCTTCTCCCACTTCTCTGTAGAAGGCACTGTAAGCCTGCTAGACTCAATTTCTTGAAGACATTTAGACTCCCAGGAACACATTTCTCTTTAAGTTTTTGGCTTTAACAGAATAGACAGAGATATGCAGTGGCCTACATTAAGTTGTCCGTGATTAAATAAATGAATTCACAAGTACCATTTGCCAATTACTAAGAAAATTGCTTAAACAATTTACCTTCAGATATAATACAGAGAGAAACATGTGCCATTGTGTTGGAATAGAAAAAGTTCTGGTGTTAATATAATGGTATCAAAGGGTTTCTCTTATGCCTTTAAAAACAATTTTGCAGATTTGTTTAGTTCATTAACTGATTTCCAAATACAGCTTTTGAGTGAGAAAAAAAAATCAGAAATGCATTATGTATTAATGGATGGATGAGGAAGGGAAGGACTCCAAGAATAAATTGTAATGTGAGTTCTCTAAATTTATCAAGTAAGAACATTCATTTTTTTACAAATAGAACCTTTAACTTTATTTTCTTGGCAATGACTAGACATAGGAAGGAAATAATACTATCTGAAATAAATGAGCTCATATATATCATCACAGAATATGCTTAGTATCATATTGTTCCCATGTTAATTCAAGAAAGGAAAGGAAAAATTGTCTGGTGTGTTGTGTCAAGCAGCTGAGAAGCAAGTAAGCATCTTAGGTTCTTTCTGAGATTTTTATTATATATCCAAAATATTTGTGAACTATTTTAAAAATGGCGTACATGATAAATTATTTCTTTCTTTTAACTAAGAAAAATTTGAAAGTTACTTGCAGTCCCACAATAGTAATGCAACTATTGTCATTTTCACGTGTTTCCTCCATCTTCCACATGTGTGCACATGGGTTAGTTAGAATTTTATGAGCACGATCCACAGGTTCCACCCGCATAGATTTATTGTAATTCTTTTGGTTTAAGCCTCTGCCCAGAAACCTGGGGAGGAATCATGACGGACAAATGGCTTGCTACTTTTAAATCTGCTTGGTCAAAGTACAAAGGCCCTTAATAGTGACAACTGCAAAGCACCACATGGCACCTTGCCAACAGGAGGACAGTCACTTCTCTTTCGGGAAACTCCAAGGGGGCACTCGGACCACTGCTGATATTTTTGCTTCTCCAAGGCATGTAAAGATTATAGTCACTGTCTTCACTTCCTTAATTCTTCAGCCCACTCAAGTCTGTCTTTGGGCTTTTGCTTTACAAAGATCATCACATGGCCTCTCCATTGCCAAATACCCCAGTCTCTTTAATCTTGACCTATTTGCAGCACATGATCACATACTTATTGAAACCCTCTCCTTCTTCAGGTTCCACAGACCGAGTCTCTGGTTTATTTTTTCTTCCCGTTCTACTCCTCTAATTCTCCTTCAGGTCCATTTTTTGTATTTGCTGTCCACAGATCCTCACAACTCTAAGTGTGGTCCAAATCAAGCAGCATCAACAACTTCTGGGCTCTGATTAGAAATGCAGAAATCAGGCCTCACCCCAGACCTACTGAGTCAGAATCTGCATTCTGACAAGGCCCCCTGCTGGAACTTCAAGTCTGAGAAGCCCTGCTCTAAACAATGGTGTTCCCTAAGGTCTGTCCTGTGTTCTTTTTTCTCTTTTCCTGGATAACCACATCAGTGCCAGACTTTAACTTTTATATCCTTATGACTTTCAAAGTGACTCCAGCTAGATGTATCTTTGGAGTGCCAGGCATTCATTTCAATTTGCTTAACTATGTGCATATCCCATAGGCACAATGAACTAAATATGTCTCATATTGAACTCATTTTCATATACTCCTCTCTCTGCCCAAGCACCCAAGCCAGAAACCCATTATTCTTGATTCTTCCTTCTCCCAGCAGCGGTTGAATAGACTGATGGAGAAGCATCCGCTATAGAGAATACCCTGGGAAAATTTTAAATTAAATGCTTCTATTCTATAAGTCAATTCTCCCCCTCCCTCTCACCTGAAAAGAGGGGAAAAAATTCTATCAAGGTCAGCTGTCAGACCTGGTTTGCTTGTGGCTTCCTGAAAGAGCATGAAGTGTTTTCCATTGGAAAACCTTGCAAGTTTGGCTTAGCCTGGCTCTTTTCATTTGTTTTTAATAGTTTGAAATCAGAGTAGAGGGAAAATTGAATCCTAAACAAGTCTGTTAAGAGTGGAAGTGGAGGTCCTTTCCTAATGCAAGAGATGGTGAAAATATATACATCCTGGTTTGCCTTCGGACTGCTATTAAAAGGAAACATCTATAATGCTTTGGAAATTCACCAGATGTTGATGTTTCTTTATTCTTAAAGCTCTGTGCTTCCAGGAGGGAAAGTTTATGTTAACTATTCTTATTCAGGATTTTAGTTGCCCTTTGAATAACATCTAGAGTTGAGTTAGTCTGTTTGTAATTAGTTGAAATAACATGTGAGGGGCCAGAGACTGATGGTTGCCTACAAATAACCGGCATCCCCTCCTCCTCATTGACAGACTCCTGACTTGATTTGAGGTAGACTCTACCCTGCAGTCATTAGCGTGATGAGCAAGCAGCCTGCCTGATGAACAGCCACACGCAGAAGCATCTCTGCCTCCACCACCCTCTTCCTGCCACGCTCTGGAGTGAGCATCACTGCTATGGGAGCTGCTACCCTCTGGACAAGCTGTGACTTCTCATCACCTAGTTCAGAATCCCCAGAGGAGAAGGCTGACTCCATCTTCCAAGCTCTCCCTGGGGCCCCAGAGCACTGGCCCAGGGAGTGAGCTGAGCCTCTATACCAGTTTCCTGGAACAGTACACCCTTAGCATCTCTCAGCAGGCTTAGCATCTCTAAGGCTCTTCAGTATTGTCATTCACCTGTACGGTGTATACGCAAGCATTTGCTATCTGGACTGGATAACTAACCACCATCTGTAACACGATTTGTATGGGGAAAATGTGTTTGGCGCTCCAAACATCTAATTTACTAAGCAACATTTGCAGCATGGCCTGTGTGTGTATGTGGATGCCTGCCAGGGTATGTGGACTGAGATGAATCAGGAATCAAGAGCCTCAAAATGAAAAATGGATTTAATTCCTAAATAAGGCTGTGACTATGCATAGGAACAGATTTAGAGAAGCAAAACCCATAGATGGTTGAATTCAATGAAAAAAAAAACAACAAAAAAAACCGCAGCCAGCTAGCAATTTGATGTAATTCAACTATTTCCTCACCCACCCATTTGGCTGAAACCAAAGTAGTTTGTGCTGTCTTTTATCTAATGCTCCAAGATGTCCTCAGATGGAAATATTAATCAGGCTGCCACTAAGTCACAAATGCATCCCCAGAAATGCCCCTGCACCGTGAGTAAGGAGATATCAGCTCCACGCTCCTCCTATTTTCAAATAGAAATTTCCATAAGACTGGCAGAGACAATGTCTCAGTTTGGCATAACATTAAATCCTTTAAACCAGTTTATAGTGTTAGACCTTTATTAGTAGTAGTAGAACAAATAACTTGAAGTATACATCTTACATGGACCCCATCTGGAGTTTATTTATTTGTAACTTGCCAATTTCTTGTAACCAGCCAAATCCTTGTAAGGGGATTAGAAATATAATAAAAACAGTACAGGAGAAATAGCAATTTTCTATAGTTTCCACAAAGGGATTGAGAAGTAAAAGCTGATTAAATAAGTGCAAGTCAAAGTGGCTCAAACCAAAAGGGTAACCAAAGAAAATGTGACTTGAGTAGGTGATAGAGCTGTGGAGTGGCCCGAAGCCATGTCACTGGGGCCACCAGGCCTGAGTGCAAAGGCGGCCTCTGGCACTTACTGGCTGTTCAGGTTTGGAGAGCACATTGAACTTGTTTAGGCCTCGGTTTCTTTCTCTGTTAATGATATTTGCGGCTCTTGTTGTTGGGGCCAAAATAATCCTCCTAGGCTTGAAATTGTGCTGATGAAGATACATGTGTTTTAGAACATGATTGTGATTTTTATTTATTTATTTACTTTTTTGGTGTTGGTGGACCAACCAATTTGAAGTAAATTCCACATTTGCTTTTCAGACCTGGCAGAAAAATCATTTTTAGAGAAGAAAGAGACACTTTGTTTTTTAAAATATGCTATTCTCTTCATAACACCTTTCAGATTCTCCTACCCTAAAAAAAAAAAAAGGAGGATAATTGTAGCAGAATCTCTCAACACTATTTTAGGAGGCAATTTCATGTAGCACTGCTTCACTGTAGGCCACTCCTTCACCTTAGGTTTTACCAGAAAACTTGAGATGAAAGTTGGCTTGATACATTGCCATTACAAATCATCTTGACCTGTGGTCGTCCAAGTTTTCTCTAAGTCAGGGTCACGTCACAGGCTCTAAGTTCCATTAAGGTGCTAAGGTGGTGTCATTTACTGAAATGAGGAACACTGAGGTTGGGGAGGAGAGCAGAATACAGACATATATTTATCTGTAAACATGTAAGTTTGAGGCACAAATTTGACATCCAAGGGTGGATATCATATTGTCAGTTGGATGTGTGAATCTAGATTTAGGGATATGGTTGAGGCTAGGGGTATACATTTAGGACTCTTTAGGACATGCATGGTGTCTAGAACCATGAGGCTATGTATGGTCACCTAAGAAACAAGCAGAGCCAAATAGAGGAGAGGTAGGAGAAAAGGGAGGTTCTATGACATGACATCTGCTACATAGGTGGCTTTCCTAAACCAAAGTAGACTCCTTTTAGAAGTTGCATCCAGAGAGATTATAAGGTACTCTAACTTGAAGTGAGCTCTTCAAGACTTGTTTCACTCAAGGTTCCATAAGACATGGCAGTCAGAGGCAGTATGACTTGGTTCCATCCTGACAGGAGTAACATAAGAAAGGATGTACAGGTGATACCTAGCTGATATGTTTGCAGAGCTGGGCTGCAAGGATGATTCCACTGGGGTGGTGTCCACCAGAGGGGAAAGCAGTGCCCAGCTGAGGCTGCAGAAGTGAAAGGAGGGTTGAGTGGATAGAGATTTAAGTAATGGGAGGGGCCAGGAGAAGAGATAATGGCTGATGACTTTTGAGAACTAGCCGAAAAGGGCACTTAGGAAGCACCTGAGGAAGTGTAGCAATACCTTAGAGGAGGCAGTGGGGGATGCAGAGGAAGTTTTTCTTCATATTTTATTTTTTATTGAAGTATAGTTGATTTAAAATGTTGTGTTAGTTTCTGGTATACAGCAAAGTGATTCCGTTATATATATATTCTTTATCATGTATTATTCCATTATGGTTTATTACAGAATATTGAATATAGTTCCCTGTTCTATACAGTAGGAACTTGTTGTTTATCATTCTATATCTAATAGCTTGCATCTATTAATCCCAAACTCCTAATTTATCTCCCCTCCCCATCCCCTTTGGTAATCATAACTTTTTTTTTATAAAGCATGTTCTTATTAGTCATCCTTTTATACATATCAGTGTATACATGTCAATCCCAATCTCCCAATTCATCTGACCCCCACCTCCACCCCTGCTTTCCCCCCTGGTGTCCATACGTTTGTTCTCTACATCTGTGTCTCTATTTCTGCTTTGCAAACAGGTGCATCTGTACCATTTTTCTAGATTCCACATATATGTGTTAATATATGATATTTGTTTTTCTCTTTCTGACTTACTTCACTCTGTATGACAGTCTCTAGGTCCATCCACGTCTCTACAAATGACCCAATTTCATTCTTTTTTATAGCTGAGTAACATTCCATTGTATATATGTACCACATCTTCTTTATCCATTCATCTGTCGATGGGCATTTAGGTTGCTTCCATGGCCTGGCTATTGTAAATAGTGCTGCAATGAACATGGGGTGCATATGTCTTTTTGAATTATGGTGTTCTCTGGGTATATGCCCAGTAGTGGGATTGCTGGGTCATATGGTAATTCTATTTTTAGTTTTTTAAGGAACCTTCATACTGTTCTCCATAGTGGCTGTATCAATTTACATTCCCACCAACGGTGCAAGAGGGTTCCCTTTTCTCCACACCCTCTCCAGCATTTGTTGTTTGTAGATTTTCTGATGATGCCCATTCTATTCGGTGTGAGGTGATACCTCACACTGTAGTTTTAATTTGCATTTCTCTAATAATTAGTGATGTTGAGCAGCTTTTCATGTGCTTCTTGGCCATCCATATGTCTTCTTTGGAGAAACGTCTATTTAGGTCTTCTGCCCATTTTTGATGGGGTTGTTTGTTTTTTTAATATTGAGCTGCATGATCTGTTTATATATTTTGGAGATTAATCCTTTGTCCGTTGATTTGTTTGCAAATATTTTCTCCCATTCTGAGGGTTGTCTTTTCGTCTTGTTTATGGTTTCCTTGGCTGTACAAAAGCTTTTAAGTTTCATTAGGTCCCATTTTTAAATTTTTGTTTCCATTACTTTAGGAGGTGGGTCAAAAAGGATCTTGCTGTGATTTATGTCAAAGAATGTTCTCCCTATGTTTTCCTCTAAGAGTTTTATAGTGTCCAGTTTTACATTTAGGTCTTTAATCCATTTTGAGTTTATTTTTGTGTATGGTGTTAAGGAGTGTTCTAACTTCATTCTTTTACATGTAGCTGTCCAGTTTTCCCAGCACCACTTATTAAAGAGACTTGTCTTTTCTTCATTGTATATCCTTGCCTCCTTTGTCATAGATTAGTTGACCATATGTGCGTGGGTTTATCTCTGGGCTTTCTATCCTGTTCCATTGATCTATATTTCTGTTTTTGTGATAGTACCATATTGTCTTGATTACTGTAGTTTTGTAGTATAGTGTGAGGTTAGGGAGTCTGATTCCTCCAGCTCCGTTTTTTTTCCCTCAAGATTGCTGTAGCTGTTTGGGGTCTTTTTTTTCTCCATACAAATTTTAAGATTTTTTTGTTCTAGTTTTGTAAAAAATGCCATTGGTAATTTGATAGGGATTGCATTGAATCTGTAGATTGCTTTAGGTAGTATAGTCATTTCCACAATATTGATTCTTCCAATCCAAGAACATGATATATTTCTCCATCTGTTTGTGTCATCTTTGATTTCTTTCATCAGTGTCTTATAGTTTTCTGAGCACAAGTCTTTTACCTCCTTAGGTAGGTTTATTCCTAGGTATTTTATTCTTTTTGTTGCAGTGGTGAATGGGATTGTTTCCTTAATTTCTCTTTCTGATCTTTTGTTGTTAGTGTAAAGAAATACAAGAGATTTCTGTGCATTAATTTTGTATCCTGCAACTTTACCAAATTCATTGATTAGCTCTAGTAAATTTCTGGTAATTTTCTGGTGGCATCTTTAGGTCTCTCTATGTATAGTATCATGTCATCTGCAAACGGTGACAGTTTTACTTCTTTTCCAATTTGTATTCCTTTTACTTCTTTTTCTTCTCTGATTGCCATGTCTAGGACTTCCAAAACTATATTGAATAATAGTGGTGAGAGTGGAGATCCTTGTCTTGTTCCTGATCTTAGAGGAAATGCTTTCAGTTTTTCACCATTGAGAATGATGTTTGCTGTGGGTTTGTTGTATATGGCCTTTAGTATGTTGCGGTAGGTTCCCTCTCTGCCCACTTTCTGGAGAGTCTGTATCATAATTTGTTGTTGAATTTTGTCAAAAGCTTTTTCTGCATCTATTGAGATGATCATATGGTTTTTATTCTTCAGTTTGTTAATATGGTTTATCACATTGATTGATTTGCATATACTGAAGAATCCTTGCATCCCTGGGATAAATCCCACTTGATCATGTTGTTTGATCCTTTTAATGTGTTGTTGGATTCTGTTTGCTTGTGTTTTGTTGAGGATTTTTGCATCTATAGTCCTCAGTGATATTGGTCTATAATTTTCTTTTTTTGTCGTATGTTTATCTGGTTTTGGAATCAGGGTGATGGTGGCCTTGTAGAATGAGTTTGGGAGTGTTCCTTCCTCTGCAATTTTTGGGAAGAGTTTAAGAAGGGTGGATGTTAGCTCTTCTCCTGGTGTTTGATAGAATTCACCTGTGAAGCTATCTGGTCCTGGACATTTGTTTGTTCGAAGATTTTTAATCACAGTTTCAATTTCATTACTTGTGATTAGTTTGTTCATATTTTCTATTTTTTCCTGGTTCAGTCTTGGAAGGTTATACCTTTCTAAGAATTTGTCCATTTCTTCCAGGTTGTCCATTTTATTGGCATAGAGTTGCTTGTAATAGTCTCTTATGATGCTTTGTATTTCTGCGGTATCTGTTGTAACTTCTCCTTTTTCAGTTCTAATTTTATTGATTTGAGTCCTCTCCCTCTTTTTCTTGATGAGTCTGGGTAAAGGTTTCTCAATTTTGTTTATCTTCACAAAGAACCAGCTTTTAGTTTTATTGATCTTTGCTATTGTTTTCTTTGTTTCTATTTCATTTATTTCTGCTCTGATCTTTATGATTTCTTTCCTTCTACTAACTTTGGGTTTTATTTGTACTTCTTTCTCTAGTTCCTTTAGGTGTTCCTTTAGATTGTTTATTTGGGATTTTTCTTGTTTCTTGAGGTAGGATTGTATTGCTATA
This sequence comes from Mesoplodon densirostris, assembly GCF_025265405.1. Lineage (NCBI taxonomy): Eukaryota > Metazoa > Chordata > Mammalia > Artiodactyla > Ziphiidae > Mesoplodon > Mesoplodon densirostris. Next base: position 29,281,255 of record NC_082672.1, read on the forward strand.
AACTTCCCTCTTAGAACTGCTTTTGCTGCATCCCATAGATTTTGGATCGTTGTATTTTTGTTGTCATTTGTCTCTAGGTATTTTTTGATTTCGTCTTTGATTTCTTCAGCGATCTTATTTAGTAACATGTTGTTTAGCCTCCATGTGTTTGTGTTTTTTACGTTTTTTTCCCTGTAATTGATTTCTAATCGCATAACATTGTGGTTGGAAAAGATGCTTGATGTGATTTCAATTTTCTTAAATTTACTGAGGCTTGATTTTTGACCCAAGGTGTGATGTATTTTGGAGAATGTTCTGTGTGCAATTGAGAAGAAAGTGTAATGTGCTGTTTTCAGATGGAATGTCCTATAAATATCAATTAAATCTATCTGCTCTATTATGTCATTTAAAGCTTGTGTTTCCTTATTAATTTTCTGTCTGGTTGATTTGTCCATTGGTGTAAGTGAGGTGTTAAAATCCCCCACTATTATTGTGTTATTGTCAGTTTCCTCTTTTACAGCTGTTGGCATTTGCCTTATGTATTGAGGTGCTCCTATGTTGGGTGCATATATATTTAAAATTGTTATATCTGCTTCTTGGATTGATCTCTTGATCTTTATGTAGTGTCCTTCATTATCTCTTGTAACATTCTTTATTTTAAAGTCTCTTTTATCTGATATGAGTATTGCTACTCCAACTTTTTTTTGATTTCCATTTGCATGGAATATCTTTTTCCATCCCCTCACTTTCAGTCTGTATGTGTCCCTAGGTCTGAAGTGGGTCTCTTATAGACAGCATATATATGGGTCTTGTTTTTGTATCCATTCAGCAAGCCTGTGTCTTTTGGTTGGAGCATTTAATCCATTCACATTTAAGGTAGTTATTGATATGTATGTTCCTGTTACCATTTTCTTAATTGTTTTCAGATTGTTTTTGGAGGTCCTTTTTTTCTCTTGTGTTTCCCACTTAGAGAAGATCCTTTAGCATTTGTTGTAGAGCTGGTTTGGTGGTGCTAAATTCTTTTAGCTTTTGCTTGTCTCTAAAGCTTTTGATTTCTCCATTGAATCTGAATGAAATCCTTGCCAGGTAGAGTAATCTTTGTTGTAGCTTCTTCCCATTCATCACTTTAAATATGTCCTGACATTCACTTCTGGCTTGCAGAGTTTCTGCTGAGAAATCAGCTGTTAACTTTATGGGAGTTCCCTTGTATGTTATTTGTCATTTTTCCCTTGCTGCTTTTAATAATTTTTCTTTGTCTTTAATTTTTGTCAGTTTGATTACTATGTGTCTCGGCTTGTTTCTCCTTGGGTTCATCCTGCCTGGAACTCTCTGCATTTCCTGGACTTGGGTGGTTATTTCCTTTCCCATATTAGGGGAGTTTTTGACTATAATCTCTACAAATATTTTCTCAGGTCCTTTCTCTCTCTTCTCCTTCTAGGACCCCTATAATGCGAATGTTTGTGCGTTTAATGTTGTCCCAGATGTCTCTTAGGCCGTCTTCATTTCTTTTCATTCTTTTCTCTTTATTCTGTTCCATGGCAGTGAATTCCACCATTCTGTCTTCCAGGTCACTTATCCATTCTTCTGCCTCAGATATTCTATTGATTCCTTCTAGTACATTTTTCATTTCAGTTATTGTATTGTTCCTCTCTGTTTTGGTTATTTAATTCTTCTAGGTGTTTGTTCTTCAATTCTTCTAGGTCTTTTTAAAACATTTCTTACTTCTTCTTGGTCTTTGCCTCCATTCTTTTTCCGAGGCCCTAGATCATCTTCACTATCATTATTCTGAATTCTTTTTCCAGAAGCTTGCCTATCTCCACTTCATTTAATTGTTTTTCTGGGGTTTATCTTGTTCCTTCATCTGGTACATAGTCCTCTATCTTTTCATTTTGTCTACCTTTCTGTGAATGTGGTTTTCATTCCACAGTCTGTAGGACTGTAGTTCTTCTTCCTTCTGCTGTCTGCCCTCTGGTGAATGAGGCTATCTAAGAGGTTTGTGCAAGCTTCCTGATGGGAGGGACTGGTGGTGGTTAGAGCTGAGTGGTGCTCTGGTGGGCAGAGCTCAGAAAAAGTTTAATCCACTTGTCTGTTGATTGGTGTGGCTGAGTTCCCTCCCTGTTGGTTGTTTGGCCTGAGGCAAGCCAGCACTGAAGGCTACAGGCCCTTTGGTGGGGCTAATGGCATACTCCAGGAGGGTTCATGCCAAGGAATACTTCCCAGAACTTCTGCTGCCAGTGTCCTTGTCCCTGTGGTGAGCCACAGCCTCCCCCCACTTCTGCAGGAGACCCTCCAACACTAGCAGGTAGGTCTGGTTCATTCTTGTATGGGGTCACTGATAATTCCCCCTTGGTCCTGTTGTGCACACTACTTTGTGTGTGCCCTCCAAGAGTGGAGTCTCTGTTTCCCCCAGTCTTATCAAAGTCCTGCAGTCAAATCCCTCTAGGCTTCAAAGTCTGATTCTCTGGGAATTCCTCCTCCTGTTGCTGGGCCCCCAGGTTGGGAAGCCTGATATGAGGTTCAGAACCTTCACTCCAGAGGGTGGACTTCTGTGGTATAATTGTTCTCAGTTTGTTAGTCACCCACCCAGTGGTTATGAGATTTGATTTTATTGTGATTGTACCCCTCCTACCATCTCACTGCAGCTTCTCTTTTATCTTTGGATGTGGGGTATCTTTTCTTGTCAGTTCCAGTGTCTTCCTGTTGGTGATCGTTCAGCTGTTAGTTGTGATTCCAATGCTCTTGCAAGGAGTGAGCGCATGTTCTTCTACTCCGCCATCTTGCCAGAACCCTTGGTAAGCATAACTTTTTGTTTCTATGTCTGTGAGTCTGTTTCTGTTTTGTAAATAAGTTCATTTGTATCATTTTTTCAGCTTCCACATAAAAGTGATATCATATGATATTTGTCTTTCTCTGTCTGACTTACTTCACTTAATATGATAATCTAGATCCATCCATGTTGCTGCAAATGACATTATTTTATTCTTTTTTGTGGCTGAGTAATATTCCATTGTATAAATATACCACATCTTCTTTATCCATTCATTTGTTGATGGGTTTTTGCATTGCTTCTATATCTTGTAAATAGTGCTGCTGTGAATGTTGAGGTGCAGGTATCTTTTTGAATTAGAGTTTTCTCTGGATGTATACCCAGGAGTGGGATTGCTGGGTCATATGGTAGCTCTATTTTTATTTTTTTAAGGAGCCTCCATACTGTTTTTTCTAGTGGCTCCACCGTGGGAGGAATTTTTGAAGGCAGATGAGCTGAGCACTAGCCAATAATGAGCCTCTGCCATGTATGTTCTCTTCACATGCCAAGGATCTAAGTTCACCTCTCTCCTGTCTCAATTTCTGCCAGTTCACAAGTTTCAATCACTGACAGGCAGTAACCAAGAGCTGTGGAGGTGATTTAGCAGAGCAGCTGTTTAGAATCATGTTCTTTGAAGTTCTAGAAATTTCTCAGAGATCTTCAAGGACACAGAGGTGGGGTGGGAAGTGTGACTATGGGTCTCCCCAGGTCCACCCCACTTCAATGATACCACTCTTTCTTTATTCTCTTTCACATCACAGCTCGCATGAAGTTTCATTTGAAAGAAAAAGAGCTTAAAATTTTTTAAAAAACCTCACTGAACTACAGAAAGGATAAAGAGGTGACTGAATATATAAAATCCTATGCAGATGTGATTTGTTTGAGAAGCACAGGGGTGTATTGTTTGACTGATCGTCTAAACCAATTAATCTCTGAAATGGAACACAGAGGGAGAAAAAGGGACAAAACTGTCATACAACTGCAGTTAGTTGTGAGGTTATTTTATTGGCCTGATTCACTGAAAGACTCTCCTATTCAACTGAATAATCTTCAAACACACTGTATGCATCTCCCCAGCTGATGTCAACAGAGAGCTTTTCATGTTGTTGTTGTTTTTTTTAATTCTATGTGTCATGAATTTAGTACAATCTTAGAACACAGGCATTATTTTACTCCTGTAGTGTGTTTCCAGGACTTGGCTTAACAAGGGACTGGACATCGTTTCTTTCTTCAAAACACAGAAGGAGGGCTTCCCTGGTGGTGCAGTGGTTGGGAGCCCACCTGCCGATGCAGGGGACACGGGTTCGTGCCCTGGTCCAGGAGGATCCCACATGCCGTGGAGCGGCTGGGCCTGTGAACCATGGCCGCTGAGCCTGCGCATCTGGAGCCTGTGTTCCGTAACGGGAGAGGCCACAACAGTGAGAGGCCCACGTACCGCAAAAAAAAAAAAAAAAAAAAAACCCAAAAAACAAAGCAAAACAAAAAAACACAGAAGGAGCATGTGAAAAGTTAAAATGTATTAGGTGCCTTTCTTCTTCCAAATTATTTACCTTCAAGAAAGTATGGGGTAAAATGCTAACAGATGAAACTGTTGAACAAAGAGAAGAATGAAACTTTTGGGTCCCTAAGTCATGAAGCAGTATGGAATGTTATCCCATTGCCCGTGTGCCTGACTTCCACATCTTCTAATTCTGTTCTCTCAAAGTAAAGCTTGTTTCTCACCTTCTTGACAATTTTCAAGAGTGGTCTGGCACCTCTCTGCCGGTGTGCACACATAGCCTTGATCATGTGATTCTGTTCCATTCCCTAGAGGTCTTCCTATCTCATTTGAACACTTTGAATACTAAGACCTATCTTACATTTCTTTTATTCTTCAAGTGGCATGTACTACATGCTTAAAGAAAACATTGCCAATGCTTTCCTGGCAGAGACCACCAAGAATCCACCTGTAGGTAAACAAGATCTGTTTATGGCTCATTGTCGTGAAAGAGAACACACCTAATGGGGAACTGTGGAAGGTGGCAGAAATGAGTAATGATAGAATTTGGGGCTTGTGTTAGGTGATTTGGGTGAAGGTTTGAGGAAGTGGGGCTTTGCTCTGAATTGGACACTGTCAGGAAGTGGAGGTAATTCTGTGATTGGTATCATCATAGATCTAATCTAGAAGGAAGGGAGACTAGACTGAGCCTATAGCTGTAATCAGTAAATCCACAGCTGGAACTCATATTAGTCAGGACAGGTGGATTTGGTTCATTTTTGTTGTTTGGACAATGTTCAAGGTATTGTGTTGAAACATCGTGGTCTCGTGTCTGTCCTCATCCATCATGGCTACAGAGTGGCCTTGTCTAGTGTAGGTGTTTTGTTTTTGTTTTTTGCGGTATGCAGGCCTCTCACTGCTGTGGCCTCTCCCATTGTGGAGCACAGGCTCCAGACGCACAGGCTCAGTGGCCATGGCTCACGGGCCCAGCCACTCCGTGGCATGTGTGATCTTCCCAGACCGGAGCATGAACCTGCGTCCCCCGCATCGGCAGGTGGACTCTCAACCACTGTGCCACCAGGGAAGCCCGTGCAAGTGTTCTTTGAAATCCTTTCCATCCAATAGGGGAACACCAGAGCCTATCTGTCAGCACCAGGCCAGCTCCTGCTGTCGGGGACTGCTCTGCTCTTTCTCAACGTGAAATTGAATTGATTTTCAGCAGCATCACATCTTTATCAAAGATCCCTGGGTGGGTGAAGGCATCCCAAGAGATAGGACCTCTGAGCTTTAATCTCTGATCTCCCCTTTCTTTCTTACACTGAAGGTATTATATAACTTCTTTTCAAGGCTGTCTTTTGATCTATGGAGGAAGTTGCACTGAACTTCAAGGGAATCTCCCAGTTCTCTCCTTTCACTGGAACCTCACAGTAAGGATCGAAACCTAATTTCTTCTTTATGCTCACAAGGTTCTGGAGGCTAACACTTCATGTGCTTGTCCCATTCTTAAAGAGACCAGGTTACAGTGAGGCTCTGCCAAAGGAGGACAATGAATCCGAGGACACAATGTGGTCTTCTGTGCCTGAGGACTGCTTTCTGTACCCAACAAGTACGGCCATTTCATGCCAATCTGTTTGGAAGGTTTGGGTGAAAATTAGCAGGAATCTATTTGATCCAATCCTATGTAAAACATTTCTTTGGTCATTTGTCATGGATACTGAATTTTGAGCAGTTGTCATAAGCTTGGCTGCACAACAAAATCAAAGAGGAGCTTTAAAAAAAAGAAACTAATTTAATTGAGTGGTGTGGGGCTCAAATATCTATCTATCTAATTATCTATCTCTATCTATCTATCTACCTGTATCTATCTAATTACTTATCTATCTATCTACCTACCTATATCTATCTAACTACTTATCTATCTACTTGTCTATCTATCTATCTACCTACCTATATCTATCTAACTACTTATCTATCTACCTATATCTATCTAACTACTTATCTGTCTATCTATCTATCTATAGCTAACTACTTATCTATCTATCTATCTACCTACCTATATCTAACTACTTATCTATCTATCTACTTTTCTATCTATCTATCTACCTATACCTATCTAACTACTTATCTGTTTATCTATCTACCTACCTATATCTGTCTAACTACTTATCTAACTATCTATCTATATATCTATCTACTTATCTATCTCTATCTATCTACCTATATGTATCTAACTAGTTATCTATCTATCTATCTACCTATATCTCTCTAACTACTTATTTATCTATCTGTATCTATCTAACTACTTATTTATCTATCTATCTATCTATCTATCTATCTACCTATTTTTTAAAAATTCCCAAGGCAATTCTAACAAGACTCATTCTTAAAAATAAAGGGATCCTTTGCCCTGAGTTGATAGTGTAAATTATCCTTTGAGAAAGTCAAGGAAGATTGCGACTATAGGTATTTAGTTTTGATATAATTTGCCTTAAATTATTTGCCCTTGTTTGCTCAGGCCAATGAACTTTATGTGACTGACTCTTGGAAAAGCAATATTAAGCTAAAACCCCAAATGACAAATGAATCGTCTTAAAAGAAAACAAAACTGGCTAGTTTCTCCAGGGTTTTGATGAGTTAAAATAATTCTGCATCCGTGGTCACCCTCGCTGCTCTATAAACAGGATGAGGGGGCAGTGGCAATAAAAACGGGAGCGCCAGTGACTGGCGCTGGGTTGACAAGCAGACGTATAAACAGAGTCTTGGGAGGAAGTTGTGTTTATAGCAACTGAAAGGGAAGCCCTAACCTCAGAAGTGACTGAGGGACTTTGGTGCCTATAAATAGCTAGTCAGGTTATTTCCAACATTTGATTATAACTATTCATCAATAAATATCTTCCAATATGTGTTGGAAGTTAATCATTGGTTCAACACTCATTCAGATGTCTGTGGTACTTTGGGTTTCTGCAAAATCATTATAGATTAAGCCACATAACTTCCTGGTATATAGGCAGCACTGTGTTTCAAACTGACTTACAGCACTGAAAACTCTAAAGGCGAAGGTGGTTGAGGTATAAATTTCAACTCATATAACTTTGTATCCTCTGTGAAAGCCAGCAGGAAGGGTCGTGAACATGCTTCTGTGTAACTGATGCTTGTGATTACTCTAGAGAAAAGTATTTATTACGAAGAAAAGCATAGACTGAGCAATGTCCTCTGTCATATAGGCTGTATATGTATGTATATCTCTATATAGGTATAGATGACATATTTGCTGAAAATAAACACTTGTGGATTGACTGAAGTGATGTATACACAGAAATATATGGGAACCACAGCTCATTAAATTTGTAAGTTGACTCCCTGGGATACATTATTACCTTTAATTATATTCTAAAGTGAGGTACTGAGAATTTTATTATAGTGGAAGTATGCTATGTGATATTCTAAATTTTAAAGACATTAGTTTTTATTTGGGGAAAAATAAAAGGTAATATAATTGAGTGCTTAAGATGGAGGACTCTGGGGCCAGACTTCTTGGGTTTAAATACTTGCTCCATTATGTACTATGTGTGATCTTGGGCAAGTTATTTAATGTCTCTGAACTTCATCCTCATCTGTAAAATGGGACAACAATAACACTCATAGGACTGATCCCAGAGAATTAAATTATTTAATGTAATAAAACACCTGGAACAGTGCTTGGCACAGAGTAAGATCTTTATTATAAATACCAGGTGCTTAGATTTTTGGTCTCTCAGAGAGTTGAGTAGTGTGAAATGGATTTTGATTGAGCAAGGAAACTTGCTGAAACAGTCTCTGTCTATTGAAAATTATTTTTCTGAAATAACACCTGGTTCAGTGTCAGAAAAACTTAATGCTAAGCACCTGGTCTAAGGAATGCAGCTTAGGAAACTCCTGGGACTAGGACTGTCAGGTTACCTTGTACTTCCTATGACTTCTGAAGAGGAACAATAATTTCTTTGAACAGAAATCTCTGTTTCCATCCCAAGATGGAAAAAAAAAACCCCAAATCTAATTAAAATAATTTCAAAAGATTTTTGTTTATAGTGTGAATAATATTTAAGTATCTGTCATAGAAAATGCTTTCATAAGCCCAGAGGACACTGAAGGACAGAGAGGATGTCTGTAGTCCTTTGTCAACACTTCCTTTCATCTTCAGCGGCTTTATAGGGTTGACTTCTTAAACTTTCTACACAAAGTGCTGAGGCAAGACTCCCTCACAGATCTCTCTGGAAAGCAGGCCCTACTAGGAACTCTTCAGGGCCGCTGTGAATGCCTGCTGCCTGGCCGAATACTCTCTGGTTTGCAGTTACTAAGCTCCCTCTTAAATGGAACAGGAAATCAGTACCAAGACACCATCCATAGGCCCCGGAAAACTGTGGGGAGTTTCCACACTAGGGAGGTGTTCTGTTGTTTCTTTCTTTCTTTCTTTCTTTTTTTCTTTTTTTTTTTTTTTTTTTTGCCATGTCCTGTGGCATGCTGCATCTTATTTCCCTCACCAGGGATTGAACTTATGTCCCCTGCAGTGGAATCAGGGAGTCTTAACCACTGGACCGCCAGGGAAATCCCTGTCATTTCTTAATAAAAAAATTAAGCTGATTTACGATAACACAGGAGCTCAGATGCTAGAGAGTAAATGGAAAAGATTTAAAAGATATTTGTGTGTTCTTTTTTGAGCAGACAGGAGAATTAGCTTTATTTTGATGAAACTTTTAAGTAACATGGCACTGGCATTGAAACTGAATGTCCCATTGTTTAGCAACCATTATCTAAATAACAATGACAGCAAGAACAAAAATGAGCATTTCCTGTGCATGTATCACATCTTGGCATGGTTCTATGCAGGATATATTAGGCATTACTTGTTTAATCTTCACAACAACCCTGTAAAAATCACTATCATCTCGGGGTCCCAGAGTGTGGATGGGAGGATATTGTACATTAGAAATCACGTGGCAGAGCAAGTGATGCTGGGATTGACTCCAAGGCATAAGATGATTTCAAGATCACAAAAGCTGGATCAAATCCAGGTGTTCTTGGATTTGATCCCAGTGGTTAAGAATCCACCTGCCAATGCAGGGAACACAGGTTTGAGCCCTATTCCAGGAAGATCCCACATGCTGCAGAGCAACTAAGCCCGTGCACCACAACTACTGAGCCTGTGCTCTAGAGTCCGTGAGCCACAACTACTGAAGCCCACGTGCCTAGAGCCCATGCTCTGCACACAAGGAGAAGCCACTGCAATGAGAAGCCCGTGCACCGCAGCGAAGAGTAGCCCCCACTCGCCGCAACTAGAGAAAGCCCGCATGCAGCAATGAAGACCCAACGCAGCCAAAAATAAATAAATAAAATAAATTTATTTTTTAAAAAATCCAGGTGTTCTGACCCCCGTGTCTCATGATCTGGCATTTCTCCAACTAAAGAGTTTCAAAATGAGAGAAATGAATGACTGCTGAATATGGAAGTACTTTTATGTAAGGCTAATCCTGTTCTTCTATTTATTTAGTGCCCTTCACTGAAACAACTTTTTTCTATCAGTTATAAATGCACACAATATAATTCAAAGATTTTAAAAAACAAGACAAAAATTTAGCTTGTTACATGGCTGTGTGCTGATCCCTGAAATTGTGGGGGGCTTTTCTCGTCACAGGAACATACTCTGTGAAGAAAAGATTTACATAATCTCTAATACTGCCCTGAAGTCCTGAGTGAATTACATTTTTCCATTATAGTCCTTGCTTCCCCACAATCTCCTCCTGACCCTGAAAAAAAAAAAAGCCTAATTTTCTATCAGGGAAAGAAAAGGAGGCCATTAGTTTGTGTCTGGAAACAGTGGAGGAATTACTGAGCTATTTACAAGCTCTGCACATGTGGAATCAATCTGATATTCCATGAGATGGTTCAAAAATGTATTCAAATTATGTAGTTTTCAAATGTTAAACTTTGGAATTTGTTTCTTTTTTTTGGAGTTTTTTTCTTAATAGGAAGCTTTTTAGGATAGTTTGCCTGATGAATATCCCCTTTTGTGAATTTGAATAACAAATTGTTTATAATAATATATAAGTCATCTTAATTTATGTTTTATTCCTGTTTCCTGAAGGTTGGTGCAAGTCTGGTGATATGTATTTCTGCTCCTTTCCTAACAGGAAGGTGATGACTGCAGCAAATTGAAAGAAAATCAGGGCAAGGAGAAATCCCTCTATTTCATTAGGCTCCTGTTTTTGATAGTTGCCCGTGAATTTGCAGTCATACTTAATTAGCCATAATATGATTTCTATGCAAGTTTGTCCTTAAAGAATGTGACAGTGTTTAAGTACAGGTGGATTTTTAAGTGAGACCTTTGAAGCAATAAACTAAAAGTAAATGAATTATTCACGTAGAATTGGATATCTGTTAGAACTTCTGAGATACAACACTTCAAAATCTAGCTGAACTGGGTTAAAATATGTAAATTCATTAAAGTCAATGAAATGCAAAATGATATTTCAGTTATGTGCCAAATAAGATCCATATTCCTGGCCCAGTATAGACTTTTCCCATGTGTTTGTAATAACAATGCTGGAGGTATAGAAGAGATATAAACATTGTTGCATAGAATTGCTATTGGAATAATGCTCTACATTTCTGTGTAATGCTCTCACATATGTAATTTCTTTTGATCTTTGTAGCAGTTTCACAAAGTTAGATACTATTATCCCCATTTTACAAATTCAAGAGCTTAAGTATATAGAGAATAATAGAAATAGTGTATGGAAGACAGCATGAAACAGTGGAAAGAGAACAGACTTTGGGATCAGACAGATTCAGAATCCCACCTTCACCCCTTAGTGCATTGATGAACTATGAATATACTGTTTAGGCTCTTTAAGTCTTATTTTCATCATCTGTAAAATGGGATAATTCTACTGACCTCAATAAACTGCTGTGAGAGCCAAAGGCAATAAGGTATGTGGAAGGTCTCACTTGTCTCAGCTTAGCTTTTTCTGGAAGATATGGGTCATAACTCTAGGAGACTCCAAACCCAGTGCTTCTTGGGTATTTGGTTGAGATCTCTTTTCTGCCATTTATGACACTGGGGCACACTTTCCTGGGCCCGGTTGCTGAAGCCAAGGGAGCCCCTGATGAGAGAGGAGCAAAGCGACCTCTGCCCCAGATAAAAATCATCACCTTCCTGATGCCTTGTTATCCACATCTGGATTTAGCCGTCATTCTCCCCAAGCGGTAAAGAGCTACAGATGTGTGTGTACAGTAAGAATTACACGGTCCTGCTGCTTATATTTTCTATGCTTCACTTTTAGCTACTTTGTGGGTACACATGTTCACCAGCTGTAAGAAACTGCTCTATCCATGTGCAGGATTCTTATCACCCACAACATATGTCTCCTGAGGTCCCCTATATGCACGTTTTGGCTATCGGTTTGTGACATGCAGGGTATCCATGGCTTTATGACATTACTTGTCTCTAACAGCTGCAAAGGAAGAAGGTGACTGGCACTTGGTTAAGTTCACTGCCAAAACGGAGAAGTGGAGGAGCAGAGAGAAAAATTACGTGCACAGCATTTCACAGAGAGTCCATGACCAAGCGGAACGGATGTTACCGACCTCTTGTCCAATTCCCTGTCCCCCAGAGGGAACAACGCTCCTTCGACTCCTGAGCATGCCCTCACACCTTCCCTCTTTGCACCCTCACAAGTGTATTTTCCACACCACAGATGCGGGGGTCTCCACCCACTCCCACACAACTTATATTTAGCTCTGAAGACAAGGGTTCGCTTGACCTCAACAGAAATCAAAGGGGAGGCCAGACTGCCAGGGCCTGGAAAAAAGGAGGAGGAAACTAAAAGAAGTTTCTCTGTAGAAACTGCAGGAAAATCTCTGACCTTGAGGTCCTCGGAGAGAAGGCGTTCTAGCCCCGATGATGACAGAGTTGAATTAAAATACAAATGCTTCCAAATATCTGTTGCCAGGAAGCAGATGACATGCTAAGTTACTTTGCGGATTGACTACTTAATTCAGCGATTTCCTGAGTCAGGAATTGCCAGGAGAGCCATTTTGTCCTTTCTGGCAAAAAAGCCACTGGGATGGCTGTCTCCAGTCCCCTTTCCTGTGCTTCCTGCGTAGGAAGGCCTGTTTCCTGCAGAGAGATGCCTGATTAGACAGCACTATTTTGGTAGGCTGGGGACGAGGTAGCAAGGGAGGCCTTTCATTTGATATTGATTTGGGAACAGTGTGGATATCATATACATCATAGAAATATAAATCCTTTAGAAAACATAAAAATCGTGAATCCAAAGCAAATTAGACGCAGTAGAGGTCCAAAAAAATCATATTGCAACATTTTCATCCATTTGATTTTAAATGTTTTGAGATGCCTGTTTTATTTTTTGTGTAAAGAACTCTGCTTCAGTCTTAATGCAGCTTTTTGAAGCTGAATTTTGAGCGTTGGGATTAATATTTGCCAAGCGAATATGATGCTGCTAAGGAGTCTGATGCTGGTGAGGGATGACTTTGGGAAGATAGCCTAGCAGTAGGCTGGACTTTAAGATTTGACCCTGAGCCAGTGTGGGATTTTATAGGAACCCGGTGGATGAGCTATTTGTATCCCAGTTTGTAACTGTTCTTCCGTCGTTACAATCGATTCCTTCAGCAGTGTCTTTACCTTGCCCTAAAAGAAGTAAAGTGGCTGAATCAGAGGCATATAATTCAGCAAAGCTAAATAAACACAAAGGTCAGAACATTCAGGCAAAAGGGAATTAAGGGTAGGAAGTAAATTGTAGCCACAAATGAATTTGTTCACAAAACATAGAGAGTGAAAGATTTATTTCTTCTAATACTTGTTTGGTGTTGATTCCATGCGACCTCGTGTTGCTGTGTGAGGCTTGTGTGTGCCCTGACCACTCAATTAGATTGTTAGCTTCTCAAGGGAAGACTTCTGTCTTGGGCTTTGAATTCCGACAATTGTTCAGAGCCTTACTTGCCATCTGTTTGCTAGTATTGATGGTGATGGCTGAGTTTCTTCTCATCCACAAGCTTCTACTGTGGAGCAACAAATATTGCAACACTAAACATGTTAGCAATTATTTTGAGAGTTGTTATTTGGGATCACAGAGCATCCCAAGTTAATTGCCTTTAAACAAATTTGGATTTATTTCTTTGAGTAGTTTCTAATTTCTATTTTTAGGTTTTTATTTCAACGTCCTGGGGTTGGTCAGAGAGCTGTCACTGAGAGTAAGTTCGTGCAAAACAAAATCATCCATTGGCCACGGGGTGTTATAGAGCGATTCCTTCCCTAGTGGAGGGGGTGATTAGTTGACTCTAGTAGCTGATTCTATTCATTTTATAATTTCTTATTTTATTATAGCAGTGATTTTGCAATCGAAGCTCTATAGCTTATTCTCATGTTTCGTATTTCTTTAATCCTAAAGAAAAGAATGTAAAATAAATACTTGACAGATGGCTTTAAAATTTCTGCCCTTGATTTCTCGGGCATTGCTTTCCAATAGGAGGATTATGCAGGCCTGAGGGGTCTCTGGATGTATCATCAGCCAGTTTTGGGATTTGTTGTCACATCTGCCAAAGAAGGTCAAAAAACAACAACAAAAATGAAACAAAAGAGAAAATCTGAAGCTTTCCCTTTGGCTTTTTTCTAACAGCACTGATAGAGAGTTTAAGTGGAAAGAAGTCAAAGATATTAACTAAAATGAAAATTTGGTAATATTTTTATTAAGGCATACTATTCAACTGTATTATTTTGGGTAATAAATGACTAATTCTAGTATATATCCATAATTAATAAGTAATTTAGTGTATATCCCAATAAAGGATAATAAAGCCTAAAAATTATTAGCTCAGCTTGTAAATATGGCGTGAATATAAACTTATCCTGTCTTAATATGCTTTTTGAGTCTCTTATTTGCATCTCCTATCCACCAGAGGACCAATTTAAAGTAGAGAACAGATATCATCTAGAAGAATAAATGGGAAGAAAATGGAATAAAACCCTTTGAAAAAAAGAAAATAGTTGTAAGAGCTGAAGGGGGACATTCTACATATTGAATTGTATTCTAGAGCTATAATATTTAAAACCATGTGGTGCTGATAGAGGTAGAGACTGCCCAGTGAATCAAGGTAGTCTAGAAATAAGTCATAAAAGATCACCTAGTATATATAACAATAATATCACAAATTAGTTTGAAGAGAGAACATTCAATAACGGATGTCAGGACAATTGCTTAATTATTTGAATAAAACATCTTACTAGTTTCTCATTTAGTACCACACACCAAAATAGATCAAAGTGGATAAAATAGTTATACACTGAAATGAAGCCATTAAGCAACTGAAAGAAAATATAGGTTTTTAAAAAATCTTATTATGGAAATAAACTTTCTAAGGCAAAAAAACAAAGAAAACTTAAAAGGAAGATTGTTATATCTGACAACATAAAGAACCTTTAGAAATGTTGTATGTCTATAAAGAATTTAAATTTATTCTTAGTAGCAAAACGTTATTGAATAATATTGCAGCATATACAACAGACTATTACCATCATTATATAAAAGGCTCTTATAAATCAACAACAAAAATAGGAAGATGCCAGGGCTTCACTGGTGGTGCAGTGGTTGAGAGTCCGCCTGCCGATGCAGCGGACGCGGGTTCGTGCCCCGGTCTGGGAAGATCCCACATGCCAAGGAGTGAGTGGCTGGGCCCGTGAGCCATGGCCGCTGAGCCTGTGCATCCGGAGCCTGTGCTCCACAACGGGAGAGGCCACAACAGTGAGAGGCCCGCGTACCGCAAAAAAAAAAAAAAAAAAAAAAAAAAAGGAAGATGCCAAAGTATTGAATAAAGATATCGAAGTTAATTAACAAATGAACATGTGCAAATAGCTAATAAATATCACGAGTTTAGTCTCTAATTATCAAAGAAATGCAAATAAAGTCGATGTGATATTATTTTTCTCCCATCAAATTATCCGAAATTTAAAAATCATAATGTTCTGTGTTGAGAGGCACTCTATTCACTGCTGATAGAGATATAAATAGATGCAACTTTCTGGAGGACAATTTGGAATATATATTTTAAAAGCCTTAAAAATTTGCCCCTTGATACAAAATTCTACTTTTAAGGATTTTCCCAAAGGGAATAAGAGATGTACACAGCGACTTTTGTGCAAGTATGTTCATGTGGCATCGTATCTTATGATACAATATTGGTAAAACAACAAATGTTCAACAACAGGGAAATAATTAAATAAAATTTGAGAGATCCATATCATGGCCTATGACGCAATCTTTAGAAGTTGTGTTTCTAAGAATGACAAAATGAAACGCTAATAATATATATATATATAGTTTTTAAATTTTTATTTATTTATTTTTGCCTGTGTTGGGTCTTCGTTTCTGTGCGAGGGCTTTCTCTAGTTGTGGCAAGCGGGGGCCACTCTTCATCATGGTGTGCGGGTTTCTCACTGTCGCAGAGCCTCTCCTGTTGCAGAGCACAAGCTCCAGACGTGCAGGCTCAGTAGTTGTGGCTCACGGTCCCAGTTGCTCGGCGGCATGTGGGATCCTCCCAGACCAGGGCTCGAACCTGTGTCCCCTGCACTGGCAGGCAGACTCTCAACCACTGCGCCACCAGGGAAGCCCTAATAATATATTCTTAAAGAAAAATCAGAATGCAAAACCATGTGATCTGAATATTGGGGGAGGTGAAGGAGGCAGGAAAACAAGAAAAAGAAAGTGTCTGTATATAAATTATGGAAAACAGAAATAACAACAGGAGGGAAAGAAATCAGCAGTTATCTGTATTTTTTTTTCTTTTTTCTATGTTGGGGGACAATAGATATTTTTAATATTTTAACTTTATACTTTTCTGAATATTTTCAACTGTTATTTTTATAGGTGGAAAAGAATCTTACAACAAATACTACATTTTTTTGGTTTGTTTTTGTTAAGAGCACATGGAAACACATTTTTGGGTGCTGTAGGTGATAAGCTTCCCCAGAGCAGCGTATTGCTATCCTATGCTGAACAGGGCTTATCTCTTCTGCCCAGTCAGGACACCAGGAGAGTGACTGTAAAGTTGGTGGGGCTCTTTCTGTTCAAGTGACTCTACTAAACAATACATTTCACTTGGCAGTTTATAAGGTAAATAAAAGGTTTGGTTAAAAATGAACTACATGAAAAATGAAACATGGTCGGTGACATAGAATGACTCGTCCACGATGGGTCTATGGGTCTTTTGTTTTGTAGACCTGATCCTCTGTTACTCTGTCTGGCTCCTATGCCCTTCACAGCAGGGTCATGAGGTGAGCGAGGTGTACTCTGGCTTTCACACCTTCTGAGCCTGTAGACAGGTGGGTCCATTTCCATGATAGTTAAGGACAGAAATCTCCTGATGGAGAGCTCATCCAACAGGAATTGCTGCCTGGCACAGCGAGCTTGGCTAGTGTCCTGAGTGTGTGTTAATTATTAATCAGATAGGTCTTTCATTCCAGCTCCACGGTGTCTACTCTTCCCATGGAGTTGCAATTCCCTTCTGTGTTAGTGAGGCATGGCCAGTGGCTACACTTGCTGCTCTCTTGTCGGCATCCATATGCATTGTCTTACAAGTACTGCTTGTGGTTCAAGTTGTAACAGGTGTCTGAGCTTCCTGCTACTGGATTTGTTTCTGTAACACTTTGGACAATAGCTGTGGACACTAGCACCTGGAATTATAAAGAATAATGAGTAGGGTACAATTAAATATCCCCAGGCTTTAAGCCAGCATTTGTATGCACTGATAATTTCCTGTCAAATGAAAGGCTGCTTATGACATCCTTATAAAGGCAAATGTCTTTCCCCACTTGTCAGCCTTTGCAAGCGGACCTTTGAATCAGGCACCATGCCTTTGATCTGTGAAATATTTAGCAGTCATTGTTTCTGGCCACTAGAAATTCATGTGCTTTGGAGAAATTCGGTCCTAAAAACTATGGATTCTTTGCATATCATCTAACTATGTAAAAAGATCCTCTGAATGTGGTTATAAAATATAATCAAACGATTTTTAGCAAAAAGACAGCAGAAAAAACTTCAAGGCAGTTAAGTCAATCCCTAAGCAGTTATTAGGTGCTGTGATCAAATGGGGTTACTATCCTATTTCTATTAGATCTAGAATTAACTCTAAAGTTACCAAAACTAAGGCTAAAATGAAGGCAATTTCTCCAGCAAAGATTTGGCCCATGAGTCAGGTACTTCACAGAAGAAGAAAATATTCAGCCAGTACACAAATGAAGAGATGTTCAACATTGATAGTGGCCAGGGAGAAGCAAGTCCACACCACAACAAGTACAGTTTTACACTTAGTTGATTGGGGAAAATTTTAAAGTCTGATATCATCAGGTATTGGAAATGGTGAAGATCACCAGGATCTCCGTGTTGTTGGTGGGAGTGTACCCTGGTGCAATCTCTCTGGAAAGTAGTTTGACATTACCTCCTAGAGTTGAACATCATGTATCCTTTACCCCAGCAGTTATGCTTCTGGATATATACCCAAGAGAAACTTGATACCAATAACAGGAGACACAGTTAAAAATGTATAACTGCATTGTTCATCATACTGAAAAAGAAAAGCCAAAAACAAAACAAAAAACAGGACAGAGCCCAAATGCCCATTGCCAGGATTGTGGAATAATGAGTATTCCCATCATGGATATGGTACATCAATTAAAGATAGTGAACTACTGAGGTGTGAAGTAACATAGATGAATCAAAGTTAAAAACAACCAAAGGAATACTACATACTTTGTAAGGAATGCATGTAGATGCACTAATACTGCTTTAAAAGAAATTGAGGGGTTTATGATAATAGGATTTAGGATAAGATTCACCTCAGATCCGTTGAGTTTGGGTATTGGGATGCTGAAGACCCGAGTTAGATGGAGATTGGAGTCAAGGTTCTGGCTTTTTGTTTTGGGAAATACATTTGTGGATATTTATTGCATTTATTAGAAATAACTAACTGAAAAAATAATAAAAGCAGGCTATGCATTATTACTAATAAGTGTGATTGTGGTTGATTCCTTTCTGTCCACCTGAGGTCTGTTGTCCAAAATGAAAACCTTTTTACTTCTGTATACAAGAATTTTGTAAAGGATAGAAAGCACAGGGTCATGACATGTTTGAATTCAGACACTGTCCTTTACTAGCTGTACGATCTTGAGCAAGTTACCTAACCTCTTCATGTTTTAGGTTTTTCATCTGTAAAATGGGGATTATATTTGTGCTTTCCTGATAGTGTCATAATGAATGAAAATATTAGGATCACACTTGTAAAATGTAATGAATTTAGCTTAGTAGCTGAGACCAGTTAAGTATTCAAAAATGATTGGCTGGGGACTTCCTTGGTGGCACAGTGGTTAAGAATCCGCCTGCTAATGCAGGGGACACGGGTTCGATCCCTGGTCCTGGAAGATCCCACATGCCACGGAGGAACTAAGCCTATGCACCACAACCACTGAGCCTGTGCTGTAGAACCCGCGAGCCAGAACTACTGAGCCCGTGTACCACAACTACTGAAGCCCACGTGCCTAGAGCCCGTGCTCCGCAATAAGAAAAGCCACTGCAATGAGAAGGCTGCGCTCTGCAATGAAGAGTAGTTCCCCACTCTCCACAACTAGAGAGAGCCCGCATGCAGCAACAAAGATAACACAGCCAAAAATAAATAAATAAATAAATTTTAAAAATGATTGGTTGATAATATTATTAATACTAGTTACAGTAGTTTCATATTACTTGGACTGATTAGGCTAAAAATACAACTTCCTCTTTATTTAGTTCTGTTCTAATGCATGTCTTTCCCAGCTATTTTAATCACTGTACCCTATTTTCATTTTTCAATCCTAGGTTAGGCTTGAGGGCTCACCCCATATCAACTTTGGAGAAGAAAGATTCTTCCCTATTTGAACGGCAGATTTCTTCCTTTGGCTTCTTGCTACCATTCAATCAGCTACATATGAATGGAATTAGCTGAGAAGTCTTTGACTACATAAGGTGCTGGCAGATGCCCGCAATTTCTTATTTAGGCAACTTGGGCAATCAGAGAAATGAGAAGATGTGAAGGATAATATGGTTTTGGCAATGTAAGTGTGGAAAATAAAAGTTTGCTGGCTGAAATGATTCTTTTCTGTAGGTATACTTTAAAAATTTTTGAAATGGCTCATATATGGAAAAAATATATCTATCATATTTTCTCTATGCCAATCAGAAGCAATGCTAAGTAGAGACTTGATTTTTCCTCT
Organism: Mesoplodon densirostris; assembly: GCF_025265405.1. NCBI lineage: Eukaryota > Metazoa > Chordata > Mammalia > Artiodactyla > Ziphiidae > Mesoplodon > Mesoplodon densirostris. The sequence goes on from NC_082672.1 coordinate 29,300,812, forward strand.
AGTGATATAGCTTTGATCTAAAGGGCTCAGTATATTCTGTTTTTTTTCTGATAATAGTTAAAATATAGATTAAAAAACAATTCACTAATGAGTTATATAATTATAGCAATATGATTATATAAAATTATAAATAAGACTTCTGTACTGAATTCTAACTCGTGTACAAAATGGGATACTAATTACCCTTTGTAATACTTTGAGATTCCCAAATGAGGAAAAAAACCCATGTGACAAATATGAAAAGGAATAAAAATTTTGTGTATATATATATATATATATATATATATATATATATATATGTATAAAATCACTGTTTTTGTAGTTACTGGAAATTTTTTGTTGCACACACAAAAAATTGTGCATTAAGCTAAAGGGTAACAGTTTGCCCTTCCTGAAAAATGTGAATAAAGGAACTTATAAACTGTAGTAAAAAAAATAAGCCCTGTATCATAGCAATTTTCCATTTATTTGTAAAAATCCAGTTAAGCTACTTCAAAAGAAATTTCAGATGACCTCTGCCCTTGGCTCTCTGCAATTTCAATTGAAAATCACTGTCAGTGATGGTTGAAGAATTGTGGAGCACGAAAAATGTGCCCTGAGGCTGGATGGGAAAGGGAAGATGTCCCAGTTTTCTGAAAGGGGAAGAAGTTTAGACTCTTCAGACCACAAAATGGAACATTTGATATTGATACTGAAAAAACTTTGGAATGGATTGTCATTATGAGCTCCTAGAAAGGGGAGAGGTACTCATTTAAGTCAGAGTGAGATGAGTAAGGACTCCTCTTAGAGACCTCACTTCTGTTTGGTTGGGCCATGGAGCTGTCAGAGTAAGCAACTCAGGGTCTCTTGGTGACTCTGTAGCTGGGTGGGAGAGCAAGCACGTTGGAACCCAAAATAGCTTGACAGGATGGAACAATGGGCCAAATTTAACAAGATATGAAGTAAAAGGGAGAGATATAAAGGCTGCCCTTAGTTTCAGAAAATTAGCAACACAAAACAGGAGGAGTGGGCAGATTGCAAGGCCAAGTCCAAGGTTTAAGCAGATTGTATCCTGCACACAGGTGCCTGGCTGAGGATTGTGTGTGAGTAGGGACTGTGTCCATCCAGACAGAGCAACTCTTCCTTATTTGCAAAAAGGCACAGTAAAGTAGAAGGATGAATGCTTGGAAGAATACAAGTTAGGGGTTTTGATGAACTATGGACTCAGCCAATTACTACTATAGTGTGATCACCATGAATTGGGGAGGTTATTCCTTGACATGCCATGTCCAGAACAAGGGTGGTCAGTGTCCAAGCTGAGTTGGATATATTGATAGTGGAAAGAAGGACAGTGGTGAATTGGAGCACAACTAAAGAGAAAGGCGAAAACTCTGGAAACTGTGATTTCTGAGCAATAGTGAAAAGGAGAATGTTTAGTCTGAAGAAGGGAAGATTTAGAAGGGCCATGAGAGATTCCGAGCAAATTACACATGAGCATAGGATACCACAAAGCAGGGGATCAAATCCTGAAATGATATTAAAAATTTTTTTGAAATGAATTTTACATTTGAGATTTAAAACAACACATCAGGAGGGTGGGGGAGGGAAGGATTGGGAATTTGGGATTAGCAGATGCAAACCAGTGTATATAGGATGAATAAACATCAAGGTCCTATTGTATAGCACAGGGAATTATATTCAATTTCCTGTGATAAACCATAATGAAAAAGAATATGAAAAAGAATATATAAATGTATAACTGAATTACATTGCTCTACAGAAATTAACACAACATTGTAAATCAACTATACTTCGATGAAATGTTTTTAAAAAATAAAACAACAATCAAAGTTTTCATTATGAGGACATTTAGAAAAAAATTTTATTCCCTTACTTTATAATTCAGTATTTTAAAATTTTGAATTACATATTGCTTGAAAGGCAGGGAACACCATAATCTTTTTAATGCTTAGCGTTTCTAAAGTCTTAACCAAGGTCATAAAAGATCTAGAACTTTCCATCAAGTTGACATGTCCAAAAATGGAACAGACAGTGCTGTCTGCTTCTAGGGTGGCTAAGGCTGAGAGCAGGCACCGCTTGCTTCCTGGGTGTGATGATGAGGCAATTTGTGCATTGGATAAAGTGTGGGGCTAGATGACATTTGAGGTCTCTTCTCATGCTGAGATTCTAAGATTCTGGGAAAAAGCACTTTCTCTTAAGAAAGAGGAAAATGGAGATCACCAGTATGATTGTCTGTTCCTTCACAGAGAACTCCAGAACTGAAGAGAGAAGTGTAAGACTAATGTAAGAATCTGGGGCGTGCTCAATTTTTCTTTCTCCCTTTTGAGTAATTTACTAGGGTCACTTCATGAATCCTCTTTTTAGGCCTGGAGTGTTAAACCGTTGAGGTTTGGGACATTATACTGTAAGGTCTTGGGTTTGACCTTGGTGAGGGCTAGTTAGCTTTTAAAGGTTTGATTTCAAAGCAAGCAAATCACCTTACAGCAAATTTATGTCTCTAAACTTTACTGAAAACTGCAACCGTCTTTGCCAAGTATGCTCAGAGTAGCAAGTGGGCAACAGAGAATAGGTAGATAAGTTAATATTTACTTTCCTGCTAGAGAAGCAGGAAAATATATGTGTCTATATATGTATGTCGAGTGGCTGCAACATCTTGTGTTTATCCTCTGTCACAATAAGTCTATCATTCAGAGGTGACTACCCTTTACTACCCCTTTGATTGGCGCTTGGGCTTATTTTGCAAAAATATCAAATACACATTTCCTGACCCTATATATGTTTATATACTGTATTAAGCTAAAGGATGACGATTTGCCCTTCCTGAAAGAGGAAGTAGATACATATATACTCGCACAAAATTATCCACATGTAATGAATTGTCTACTAGAGAAGAATTTGATGTTCCTTGGTTATGTCCTTATTTTATTTATTCTCAAGGAGACTAGAGTATAGCTGATGAGATAGCAATTAAAAAATAAAAAAAACCCAAAACAGGCAGGGCTTCCCTAATGGCGCAGTGGTTAAGAATCCACCTGCCAATGCAGGGAACATGGGTTCGAGCCCTGGTCTGGGAAGATCCCACATGCTGCAGAGCAACTAAGCCCATGCGCCACAACTACTGAAGCCTGCATGCCTAGAGCCTGAGCTCCATAACAAGAGAAGCCACTGCAATGAGAAGCCTGCGCACCTCAACAAAGAGTAGCTCCCGCTCCCTGCAACTAGAGAAAGCCCACGCACAGCAATGAAGACCCAACACAGCTGAAAATAAATAAATAAAATAAATAAATTTATACGAATAAAAACCAGAAAAAAGACACTCAGAGTTAACCATACCCCAAATATACTCCTCCCTCTATTAGCTACTTGACTCTTAGTCTTATTGTGGGCTTATGCTGGGGATGTGTGGGGAAGGGCTTTGAGGCAAACTTATGTGGAACACCCATATCCTAGTGAAATGGGACGACATATACAGCAAAAGCAGCCTTGAAGGAGAAGAAAAAATCACAGAGGGCAGTCTGAAGATGCACACAGATGAAGAAAGGGGCTTTCAGGTAGACTTATTTTTGATCATTTACATTTCATTTCTCTACATGTTAAGAAGTGGCCTTCTTAACACGTGGAGGCAGGGCAATGGTGGGTTTGCATCGAGGAATACTGTTCTGATTTTACATAGTTATGATCATTCTCAACAAACAGGCTGAACTCCTTGCTGTTGGCTAAAGATCAGGGAGACCAGACCTTCCCAGCAGGGTTGACCTGGGATAAACAGGTCCTTGGCACTTGCTGCCATCAGTGGAGCAAAGTCAAAGTTGGGGGCACTTTGAGATGATATATTTCTCCAAAGTCAGGATGTATTGTATATCAGAGAAGCAGGAGAAGGTGGTGGTGTTTTTTAGGCACAGCATTCTCCACTGTTGATTGGTTACACTCTTAGAATTAACCATGTTCTATGCCAGTTTCTGCCAAGCATATATGATATCACCGTGGAAGTGAAGTGACTTACTAGTATTTTGTACCTAAGGGACATATAGTTAAGTAACGGGAACCTTGAACCTCATCCCTTGATCTAAGTAGAGCTTCAGTAATAGAAGTCTGCCTCTAGACGCACAGTTATATAACTTTGCTGTTTGAACCTCTTTGTGTGTGATTGTTTTGTTAATCCAAGGCATCACCATGGTTACCTCCTCAACTTGGACGTTACATAGAGCTCTGTATAGCAAAGGTGCTATATTACATGTCTTAAACTCTGGGTTCCAGCACTGATTGAATTTTTAGGAAAAATAAAACTGAAAGTTTATATCTCTGCTAAATTTTTATGTTGAAACCTAACCCCCAATGTGACAGTGTTTGGAGATGGGGATGGGGGCCTTTGGGAGGTGATTAGGTCATGAGGGTGGAGTCCTCATGAATGGGATTAGTGTCTATAAAAGAGACCCCAGCAATTTCCCTTGTCCTTTCCATCATTGAGGAAACTGCAAAAAGACAGCCATCTATGAACCAGGAAGCAGGCTGTCTCTCACCAGACACCTAATCTGCTGGCATCTTGATCTTGGACTTCCAGCCTCTAGAACTGTGAGAAAAAAGTAAAAAAGAGGGCCTCCCTGGTGGCGCAGTGGTTGAGGGTCCGCCTGCCGATGCAGGGGATACGGGTTCGTGCCCCGATCTGGGAGGATCCCATATGCCGCGGAGCGGCTGGGCCCGTGAGCCATGGCCGCTGGGCCTGCGCGTCCGGAGCCTGTGCTCCGCAACGGGAGAGGCCACGACAGTGAGAGGCCCGCATACCGCAAAAAAAGAAAAAAAAAAAAAAAAAAGTAAAAAAGAAAACTTGAGGAAGCATCTGAGACAGAGAGGAGAGAGAGAGAGAGAGAGAGAGGACAAGCAATGGCAACAACAAAAGAAAGTAGAGTAAGAATCAGCACCAGGTAGTTCTCAGTTTATAGACTGAATAGATCCAATCAGACAACTCAATGGAGACAAGTCACTTAGAGATTTAGGAACATTCCAGGGTTTCTTTATCAATTGGGCCAAACATACAAATTCTTTCCACTTAAGTAAACTGTGCTTATCCCAAGGCTCTGAAAGGCAAGTCAGATTTCTTCCACTTAAGAAGATATACCTCATATTTGGTATATTTCTCTAGTTACATAAATGTTTACTGAAATTCCTTCCAGGATTATAGGTTGAAAACTTGGAGAGACCCTTTATTATGTGACAAGTTGCTCCTCCAAAGATAGAAAACTTTACTTGAGATTTAAATTCCTGACCAAAAATGCCTGCAAGAGATAAGGATAGATATATACATTGAAACCACAAATACTAGAGCTACGGTAGGTGGTTTGGGGGAAAGGGTATGGACTGGGAAGAAATGTTTGAGATAGTAGAAAATACACTGTAATGCATTAACTTCCAGCCCCAACTTTTATTCAGTCTTTCTTGGTATATAAACATAATAAACTGTGGTAGGCTTTAAATGATCCCATTTTGTATTCATTCTTGGTTGAGAAGGCCCTGAGGTTGAGGAAGGGAAAGGAGAAACTCCAAATCCTCTTTCTATGAAACTTGGAGTGGGAGAGAACAACGGGAGTGATCCTGTTCTACATTTCAGACAAAGTCACAGCCTCACAGTTTAGCTCTCTCCTAGGCAGAGGGAGGGATACTCTCCGAGCAGAGTGAAGGGTAAACGAAGGGATGAGGGAGATTGGATAAGGTGAAGAGGGGACAGTTTTCACTCTGTCTCCTCCATATTGGGCATCGTGATTACTATGAATTCCTTCACTATTACCAGTCACATCCAGGACGTGGTCAGATGACCGAATACTTGAGTGTGGACCAAAGCAAAAATAGGGTGCCTCGGTCTAAAGACTCACCTATTAGTATATAACTCAACATATAACTCTCAAATCTCCATGTGAAACATAGAAAAACAATAAATAAATTGCTGTGGGTGTGTTTTAAATGAAATAGTACAGAGTGATACAAGGCACTCCTTTTTAATGATTGGCAAGCCAAAGTGATAAATAGTGGCCACCACCAAGAAATGGACTAAGATGAGACTCATTGATCAATGTGCATAGAGAGTCTGCGGTCATTACTCACATACCTTGACAAAACCCCTGAATTTTCTAAGTGTATTAGAAAAGGGCTCCAATTCTAATAACAAGGCATTTCTGAATCCCATGTCATAGAGTCGGCTATTTTTGCCACTGGGAACCTATTATAATCAGAGATTACTTTTCTTTAAAAAACTTTGTAATCAAATTATGCCTATTTCTACTAGGCTTTACTAAAACTGAAAATGTAAGAGTTTTAAACTTCTATAATCACTTAAAATATTGAAATGGCTTTGGAGGCTCTATTAAGTGTTAGCTAGTAAACCATTCATTCTGATGGTACAAAAGGCTCTGATCTGCTGGAGAGAGAACATGAGACACACCACGGGTATGGTTTTACTTCACCATAAATCAGTGTAAAGCAAATGTGCTGGCTCTAACAAGGCAGGTTAATTATTAAATTCACAATTTTTTTTCTCTTTAAAGACTTGGTTGTTCCAAATACATTTTCAAATTTTTTCAGAGGCCTGTGAATTAATATCTTCTTCCCCTCCATCCATGTTCACTCTGGTCATCAAAAACATCCAAAAGCATTCCCCTGACCTTAAAACTGGACTTTTCAAATAGCCTTTAGTCCCCTTCTCAGGGTGAATCAATGAATGAGTGAATAAAAATGCTGAAATTTCAAATGTAGTTCTATTTTGAGCAAAGTCAAAAGAACAGCTGAGAAACAGATCCTGCCTCTAAAGGCATAATCCTTCTTTTTCTTGTTGCCATCTTGTCATCCCTATAGCTGAGTTGGAGCTAGAGCTGGAGGCCTGTTCTGGTCATCTAGTCCTTGGAAGATTCAATGGGAAAATACACTTTTTTTTTTTTTTTTGCGGTACACGGTCCTCTCACTGTTGTGGCCTCTCCCATTGCGGAGCACAGGCTCCGGACGCACAGGCTCAGTGGCCATGGCTCACGGGCCCAGCCGCTCCATGGCACGTGAGATCTTCCCGGACCAGGGCACGAACCCGTATCCCCTGCATCGGCAGGTGGACTCTCAACCACTGCACCACCAGGGAAGCCCGGGAAAATACACTTTATAAGGACAAGATTTCAGAAATCCTGATGTATTAACCTGTATTTAGGGTGTGATTTTGTTATAAGGAGCAGGAGTGTTTTCTAAGAGATGCAATTTCTGCCCATTAGGCCTTGATGATTTAGTCTTTTAAAATGAAATATGTCAAATACACAAAACATATAATGATTAACAAAATTAATTGTCTTCCAAAGCCTTAAGAGCCATTTATAATTTTATTGAGGTTGCAAAATAACAAAGCAACTTTTAATTATCTCTGCCCATGGGAAAAATCAATAGCTATCTTTCAATTTCTTTTTAGACAATGATGTAAACTTGACAATATAAATACTAATAAGCAGAGAAATACAAAAGAATGATAACCATAGGGGGAAGACAGAGGAAGAAGGGTCACTAGTGGATTCTCTACAAACTGAGCAGTGAGCCCTAGCACTCATTTCCATTTGGCAAGAGTGTTTTTTTGTTAAATCCTTGACCATATATATATAGTCATATATATAGGCTCATATTCTTTGCAGGGTTAGCATGGATGCAAAGTGGCTTTTCCAAAATACAGTCTAGCTAGAGCAAAAGAGCCACCCGGCTTACTCAGCTTTTCTGATTAAGATATTATGATGGGGGCTTCCCCGGTGGCACAGTGGTTAAGAATCCGCCTGCCAATGCAGGGGACACGGGTTCGAGCCCTGGTCCGGGAAGATGCCACATGTTGTGGAGCAACTAAGCCTGTGTGCCACAACTACTGAGCCTGCGCTTTAGAGCCCGCAAGCCACAACTACTGAAGCCCGTGTGCCACAACTACTGAAGCCCACATGCCTAGATCCTGTGCTCTGCAACAAGAGAAGCCACCACAATGAGAAGCCTGCGCCCCGCAACAAAGAGTAGCCCCCGCTCACTGCAACTAGAGAAAGCCCGCGTGCAGCAGCGAAGACCCAATGCAGCCAAAAATTAAATAAATGAATAAATAAATAAATTTATTTAAAAAAAAAAGATATTATGATGAACAGCATTCAGCACTTTGGTTACCCACACTGTCCACGTCCCAGGCAGCATATATTATCTCTGGCTTGCATTCTTTGTTTGCATCCTTGTCATGTTATAGAAGAACTGATCCTTATGTTTCCTTGGTTATTAAATAACTCAATATTTTTAAAGGTTTCAACAAATTGAGACAAATATGTCAGTGGACTCTGTGTCCTCTGTACTTTGATGCTGTGCTATGCTGGTCATTTGAATATGCAAGACAGCAGGAGGTTGCCTCTTGGCATCCATCTCTGTGACAATCATTTCTTCTACTCCAAAGTATTGTCTAAGAGAGTTGGTTACACGTGGACATTTTAGGATGTGGTCTCGTTGTATAAAACTGAACAATATCTTCAACTTCCAATGCTTTATAAACAATATATGTGTAGATAGCTGACCTTGCAAGAAGTGATTTCTCAGTGAGTTTTATTTTGATGTTATTTCACATGCAGGATAGGACACATCCTGATTTGTACTTTAGGAAGACATGTTTCAGGGGCAGCAGAAAATACCGGTAAATGTTCCCTCTCAGAACAGATTGCTGTGCTGGTATCTGTAGATGCCCGAGGCTGAAGCTCCTTTTGTAATTATTTTTAAACTGCTTCAAATCCCCAACCTCCCATCCTCCCCATATATGGCAAGTTCTTAATGGTGCTGTTTCACAAGAAATCCATGATTGTGATGCTGTGTGTATTTGTGAGCGTGTTAGGAAAGGAAAGGAATATATAAAGACAAGAGATCTTAAAAGATCTTTATTTGTTCTGAAACTATATTTGGATATAAATAGAAGTAATACATCAATCTGTTTTTCTTCCAGTCAAAATGAATCCTTCTTCCCTGTTGTTTATTGTACTTTGTTAAACCTCTGTTATCCTTACTCTCTTAGTTGGATTTGAAATAATGTTGTGTGCGTGTCTTTCTTTCCAGCTCACTGAACAGTGATTCCTTGGGAAGTAGGGACCAGATTTCGTGTTTCCCCCTCTGCACCTGTGGGCTACTAACCGTGTACACATGGAGAAACCCAGCTGCTCGGTAAGACCATTTCATTTTGTTTCTCTATGAAGGGCTGCACTCAGGAGACTGAGATCAGAGCCACAGTGGGAAACTGTGTGTTTTGAGACATTTTTGTGTTCACAATGTAAATGAAACAACATTGTTGCAGCGGTCCTTTCACTCTCTGAGGACACATCAGAGAGGCATTTGATTTCTCTTCTAAACCCATGGTGACGCTCATCTCACAGGCACACCAGATGCCGCCGTCAGCAGGTGGACCCTGCAATGGCCACGGCCCCAGAATGGATTGCACAGGCCGAGGCTGTGGATGGAGGTGGAGGTGGGAGTGGAGAGGTAGAAACAGTTAAGGAGGAGGGCAGCCAAGGTGTTAGTGTTCCTGATACTAACTCTTTCATTGGTGTGTCGAGTGGGGCTGCTGGGAATTGTTCCATAAGTTCTAGTTTGTGAAATGGCTGGATGCAATGCTATATGGTAAACAAACACATCTCATATGCTGAAGAGTCTTTAAGAAGTAATGTCTGGGGAATTCAACTACTCTCTTTAGAAGAGGGTCAACAGTGATTTGAAGTGTGGGGATATTTTCAAATCTGCACACCATAGCCAGGCATCAAGAGTCTGTGCTATAAGCTGTGACAAAAGCAAACCCCATCTGGAGATCGTATTGGTCATCCCTTTTGAGTGGAGCCCAGAGGCGGGAAAGCTTCTGAGCCAAACTTTCTCTGGAGTCTGCTCAGAACTCCCTGTGGAGCGCTTTGGGGTTTCACTTCCTCACATGGGTAGTGCTACGGGTCATCCTGATTCTTCACCCCCTCCCCCCAAATGATAGCTCCCTGGAGCCATTAAGCAAAGCAGGTAAAGTCCACAGTGCAGTCAATCCAGGCTGCACTAGCATCCCGCGCGGAGCTTAAAAGCCTGCACTCTGATGCGTGAGTTCTACCCCCAAGAGTTCTGATGAACTGGTCTGGGGTGGGGCCTGGACATCTGTAGTTTGTAAAAGCAATGCAGGTAATTCTAACAGAGCTAAGGGGTCCAAGGTTGAGAAGCTCTATGTCAGAGGATTAAGAAGAACAGCACAAGCTCCAGTGCGTCGGTACAGCCGAGTGGGGCAGTGCAGACAGCAGTGCTGGGGCATCTGTAGCGCCACCACAGTCACCCCAACAGCAACAGAGGCAAAAACAGAGGAGCCACGCTGGGCTGGGAGAATGCCAGAAAAGGAAGAGACCGCGCTCATATCTTAGCTCCGCCAGGCACTGAAGCATGGAATCATGCCAGCAGTGCACGCCACGCTCCTGGCACAGGTCTGGGGACTGTGCACACGGAGTGAACAAGACTCAGTCTGTGCCTTTGAGCAGGACAGACGGACATTACAGGTGCGTGACGGAGTACCCAGGGGACGCAAAGGTGGGAGTCTCATTCTACCTGGGGTGGGAGCTGTGTGACAGGAAGGCGAAGCATTATCCTCGAGTCCATCAGGTGGCTTGGGCGATCGGGTGTAGGGTGTGCCAAGGTGATGATGGTGGTGGCCTGGGGGGTTGGCCTGGAGGCAGGAAGAACAGCTTAGTGTGTCGACTGAACTGCAAGCACTTAGCTTAATGCGGCTGGAGGGGTGTCAGGGCCAGGTGAGAAAGGGCCTGAGTGTCCCCTTAAGGAGCACCAGCTTTTCCCAGTGTGCAGAGGGGCCACAGAAAAGGAATTCAGCAAGGGAGTCACGTGGTCAGGGTTTCCTTCTGGAGAAATCATTCCGGTAGATCATTCTGGCAGCCAGATGACACTGGGGGGACTGTGATGGGAAGTCGGGGAGCAGCTGCCGTTGTCCAAATGAGACAAAGCTAGTGTCTGAATAAAAGCAGGAACTGAAGGTCACAGAGGAGGGAGATGGTCAGAGAGAAGATACCGAGCCCTTCCCTTTCCTAAGTGGCTCATCAATGCCTCAAGGAACGGCGAAATGTTCTTCCACTGCAGGGGGCATGGGTTCCATCCCTGATGATCCCTGGTGAGGGAACTAAGATCATGCATACTGTGCTGCGTGGCTAAAAATTTTTTTTAAAAAAGAAGAAGAAAAAAAGAAACCTTCTTTTGGAGTAAAGTGAGAAAGAGGGAAGAGATATGGGAACATATGTATATGTATAACTGATTCACTTTGTTATATAGCAGAAACTAACACAACATTGTAAAGCAATTATACTCCAATAAAGATGTAAAAAATAATAAAAAAAATAATAAAAACCTCATGAAAAAAAAAAAGAAAGAAAGAAATCTCCCCAGATGAGTTCAGAAGATCATGGAGAGGCACTCTGATCAAAACCTCTGCTTCCCAGGGGTGCAGCCCTCTTATGGCCTGGGGTGATCATTCCCTGGGCTTTGTTGAGCCTGCGTGATTAATGGGCAGGAAGAAGTAAGGACAGTGTCAGGAAAACACAAACTCAGGTTTGTCCATCCAATGATCAGAGGCAGTGATGACAAGCACTGAGTCCGCCACCACCCACGCAGATGGAGGAGATGTGAGCACTGGCTAATTTAGAAAGAATGAATAACGCCTGCCATCAGCCCGAGCCAGAGGACGAGGCAAACTCTTTGTGGGAAGTAGAATTTGTTTCCTTTTAATGGGTATATTTGGAAATCTAGTTTAATGTGCACTTGTGGTTAGAAGAAAAACCGTCAAATGGCTTTACTACCGTGGTAAAGTTTTTTGGAATTCAAGGAAGGTGAATTCCCCCTCCCTCCAGAATTGCCCGACTACAATTTCCTATAAGATATGTAAACTAAACCCATATATTTCATGCTATTCTCATCATGTGAAGTCAGCCTGAAACTAGAATTTAAAGAAAAATCAAGACTAATATAAAAAGGTACAATCCAAAGTCCTTTTCAGCTGTCTTGACATAAAAATCATGGGCAGAAAGCGGTGTCTCTGTTGTAAAATGGAATAAAAATTGCTGGAAAATTAATACAATAATACTTCTGTGAATATCTACAGAAAAAAGAATCCAAATTCATTTATCCAACATAAATTAAATGCATTGGTTCTCCCTCTCCCAACTTTTGAGGTTACTTTTGGGGATGTTCATTTTACAGTTTTATGAACATGAGATTAATGTAGCTTTCTGATGAGATGCAGGCTTATGGTTCTCTCTCTGTCTCCATCTCTCCCTCTCTGTTTCTCTTGCTCTTTCTCTCTCTCTTCCTTGGTATAAATCACTTCATCTCAGTTACCCTAAATAAGAACTAAGTTAAATGTTTCCTTTATATCTTTTCTGTATTTTCCAAATTTTCTACAATATTTTACTTTTGTAAAAAGAGCTATTTTAAACACACACACAGACACACACACCTATACTGCTCACATACACCCCCTGCAAAAGCCCTTTGATCTGAGTTGCCTCATACGCTTCCCTGGAAGGTTGAGTTGTGGCTAAACATCACTTCTGAGAGCTCTGCCCTCACTCGTCAGGGCACCTTTATGTTCACTGTTTCTCCTAAGGCAGGATGGTTGAAGCATTGCTCTGACCACGTGTTATCAACCCCGTGACAGTCCACTGTGAGCCCTGGTGACTCCAGAGGCAAATGAAAGGCTGTTTCTGATCATGCTGAGACGAAGATGCAGCAGAATCACCCATGAGACTTCCTAATCAAGGATGTTCACACTCTGCCCCTGAAGGCTGTGATTTGGCAGGTCAGAGGGTACTTGCAGATTTATGACGCTGATGGGCACCTGGGTTGTGATCAGCTGCTTTATCCTGTTTTCACTCAACCTTTCTCCACATCCTGACACAGGCAACCCTGGGCTGGTGGGTTTGAATGGTATGCAGCACTTCCCAATGACTTTTAATTAATTTTCAGAATTGTTCAGGAAATATTCTCGATTAGAAAAAGGGGATGTGAAGGAGAAACTAACAACATTCCTCATTCTCAGAAGTTTAAATTTTCATATAGGATAATTACAGAGCATAATAAGAGGTCTTAAAGGAGAAAATAAATGGGGTGATATGGCAGAGTGGTGGGAGAGGGAGTTTGAGGCAGGTGCCCAGGGACGGCTGTGCCGATCAGGTGATGTTATAGTGGAGAGTTTGAGATGAGAGGGAGCAGGTTATGCTCAGAAGAGCAGTGGATTTTTTCTAGGCAGAGGCAACAGCTACTGAAACAAGAAAGAACTCTGCATGTTCTAGTTTGGTGTCTAGAATATCATGTGTAAGAGGAGATGCTGGGGAGGTCAGTGCATGGAGACTTGTTCAGGCCAAGGACTTTAGGTTTTATTCTAAGTGCAGTAGAAGAGCACAGGTTCTTCAATGGAGTATGGTGGAGGTGACGTAGGAAATCGATGTTTTCAAAGATTACACTGGTTTATATATGGAGATAGATGGGTGGGAAATAATAGCAGAAGCAAGGAAGCTTTCGGGAGACTACTGCGATAACCTAGGTGAGAGATGATGACAGCTTGGATTTGGGGGGTAGCAGAGGGATAGCGAGGGGTGAATCAAGTTGGGGTCTCTTTGGAGGTAGACGGCAACTAGGCTATTTGTGGCAGATTCATGGTTCTGATTGGCTATATGACAGCTGGAGATCAGGCCATTGGGTCAAAAGCCACTGCAGGGCCTCCTTCCCATGAAGGTAAGTGGAGAGAATGCTGACTGGTCTCACAGGTTCAAAATCCAAGTTGCCATTTGTCCTTTTGGACCATTAGAATAGTTACACTGTGGCTATTGTAAATGCCTTACTGTGTCAAAAGGGTGAGATGCTATTTTTGCTGAGGGATCAGTTTTCAGCTGCAGAACTCCATATTCTGGGCAACATTTGGAGCTCACTCAATTATCCTCTCCTACGTCAGAGGTGGAATAAGTCTAGGCTTCAATCCTAAGAGTACCAAGATGTAGGGCAGGCCCCAGGCATCTAGTTCCATGCTGCACCGAGGAGTTCCAACCTCGTCTGAACCTTTGGGACCTACCTCTTGAGAGGACCAGAGCTAACCTGCTTCTCAGAGGCTGATTCTGAGCTGGAGCCAGTCCAAGTGCAGGACAGCATCCTCCCATTCTCTATACTCTTACTCAATGTGACTGTGGTCTCTGTGAGTTCACCCCAGCCCTGCTCAGCCCCTGGGCCGGCTCCAGAGAGTCTAAGTCTGCTCACGTATTGGAGGATGGGATGGGAAGGAAAGTGTTACTTGCTAGCCATTGTGGGCAAAAGCAGAAATGGAGTTAGCAAATGCCTTACTTCCCCATTTCCTATCATGAGAAAATGGTGAGATGTTGCAAAACCCACAATTCTCAGATGGGTTATGTACGTGTGACATGGTGGAACATTCCCAAATACACAGCTTGAAGAAAATATAAATAAACCAGTGTGTAAGTCAAATGACACACAGATTGCCCTCAGCATGAGGAAAGATTTTTGTATGCATGTTAGCTACAGGTTACAAGGGTGCTCCCAAGAGTATGATCCAAATTCTTTATCTCATCCCCAAACAAATTTTATAAAGGACTTGGACCCTTATGCTTACAGCACTGTGTGAGGGGTCAGGAGTAAATTTAGAAGGAATTTGAAGACATGAGAGCTATAACCATATTTTTTACAGCTTAAAAATAGAGAACAGTAATATGGATATAAATGCAGTAAGAGTGGTAAATATTGTGTCAAGAAATTATTTAGGTTCTCTTGAAAAACAAGTTTCAGAACAATACATCGAACATGAACCATTTAATTGAAAACTGAAAAATTGTGTGTTTCATTGAATCTACAAAGCTATCAAATGTAAGCCAGCTCAATTTCAGAAATGTTAATATGTGGGCACATACACATTTTAAAGTCAATTAAGGTTTTTATAAGTGCTTTTTAGAATTGTTTTTAAATAAATGTTTTTAAAGGCAGAAAGAATGTCAGAACAATATATTTGAAAATGTTAATGGAGAAATATTATACTTTAAAATGTTCAAAATATACCTCTGGGGGAGGGGAGGGGGATGGGATAAAGGACCCTATATATTATTCTATACTCTTTTACATTATTTGAACTTTTTATAATGAGTATGTATTGAGAGAATGTGTGTATGTGTATAAATGACACTGATTCACATGGGTAAAGCTACATGTAAATTTGCCAGTCAAAAAATTTTGTGTGTGGAGCAAATAAGCTAATAGATCCTGATTTTATTAAGCATGGCAAATGCTCACATAATTCAGGGAAGGTCAAAGAAATTTTCTGTTTGTGCTGCAACTGCACATTCCTACCTGCTGTGAAATAAACCCAGCCTTCCTGCCAGGGTCTGTTGATTCAGCTTTGCCGTCTGGAGCAGTCTAGCATTCACAGTCTGAATGGAATAATGCTGCTTTGGTCAGAGGCTCTGCCGGGAGCAAAGTTTGCGGTAGGTGGTGTTAATTACATTCTTTCCATAAAATAGCAGGGCTCTAAGCATGGAGCTGGGTAGAAACTGTGGAGCACATGTGGCAGCCGAGATTTAGGATATAGGCAAAGGTTTGTGGGTGAGAACAGCAGGCAGGCAAGGCCATAAAGTCAGGGAAGTGGCTGCCTCATTATTCATGAGTCCTGTTGCTTCTGAGAACATTCTGTACCATGTGCACTGTAGGCTTAGGGCACATTCCAAAACCATTTTTTATTATCGTTTAGAATCTCATTTTCAGAGTAGGTAGATAAATAAGCTGATAGTTAAACATTTGTAAAGCAATACATTCCAACAGAATCTACCCGTTGACCATGGGACCAAAGGACATCACAGTGCTTTAGAGTCAGTGCAGAAAGCAACCTTCTCAGGTCTACTGGAAAAGAATATTCATTCATTTCTTCATTCATTCATTCATTCAAGAAATGACTTATTGAGTGCCTTCCATGTGCTGGAAATACACACTGATGAAAACGGAGAAGCTCTTGCCCTTGTAGAGTTTACATTCCGGTGAAGGTGACAGATAACGAACAGACAAGACAGAAATAATTACAGACAGAGGTGACAGTGCTATGAGGAGCATGAACAGAGTGACATGACAGAGAGTAAGTGGCAGTGAGAATGGGTGAGGGGTTCTTCACACGGTTTAGGGTGCAAAGGAGGCCCTGCTGGGGAGGCATCACTGGAACGTATTGCTGAAGGCTGCAAAGGCAGCAGTAGAAGCTTCAAGAAGAATCCCTCCCTGAGCATCAGGAGACCTGAGTCTAGGTGGGCAATGTATTCCTCAAGGAGCTGCCTGGCAGTGAATCTAAATAAACACAAATCTGTTAACTGAAGAAGAATAATTTTTATGTGAAAATACTTTATAAACTGCAAAGAATTTTATAACATTACTTCCATTCAATGTTCATAAGAGCTTTTCTAAGTAGGTCAGATAAGGATTAAAATTAGTTGGATGCTGGCAAGTCCAGCTACATAATTTGCAGTGCCCTGTGCAAAATAAAAAAGCAGGACCTCCTGTTCAAAAATGATTAAGAATTTCAAGGCGGCAACAGCAGAGCTTTAAACCATGAAACTTCTGAGCACAGGGCCCTGTGTGACTGAACAGTTGCCTGCTAGTGAAGGGTTGTCCTGGACACTTTGCTATCATCAGATTTGGTGGTGAAGGGGAGGGGAGGGGGTAATTGTTTGCTACATTTATATCCAGGGTACATATGTTTACAAAATACTCAATTGTCAATGACTAGTTTTTATTAATGTAACTGTACCATTGAGCTTATTCCAAGAAATCTGGTCTGTTTCTTCATTTGATATTTTCTACCCTTTTCTTTCAATAATTTAAATATCTGAGAGAATGCTTAGAGGGCCAATATCTTTTCCAAAAATCTGTAGCAGTTGAGTTGTTTAGATGTAAGTTGTCTTGAGGAAAATGACTTTTGTGCCGTAAAGAGATCTTAGTTTGCAACGAGAATTCCTGACTGTGAGTCCTGCTTCTGCCCTTTAATGTTTATGTGATCCTGAGTAAACTGCCTAGTCTCACTGAACTTTAGTTTCTTCTGCAAAATGGAAGAAATTTCCCTTTACAAATGCGTCCAAATTGTTGGTAAGGAGTCAGTGAGATCATGCTTGCTGACCTGCAATGCGTGGCTCATGGAAAATGATCCTTCAGTGGTTTTCTGCTTGAAGGCCAAGAAGGACTGACAGTCAGCTGGCTTGCACTAATTGTTAATGGGAGGTGTCATTTCTTTTTTTTTTTTTTTTGCAGTCTGCAGGCCTCTCACTGTTGTGGCCTCTCCCGTTGCGGAGCACAGTCTCCGGACGCGCAGGCTCAGCGGCCATGGCTCACGGGCCCAGCCGCTCCGTGGCATGTGAGATCTTCCCAGACCGGGGCACGAACCCCTGTCCCCTGCATCAGCAGGCGGACTCTCAACCACTGCGCCACCAGGGAAGCCCCATGGGAGGTGTCATTTCTGATTGGGGGCATGTGTTCCTTGCTGTTTATTAAATATTTTGAACATCATCCTTGTATGTTAGGATGTGTGCCATACTGATTTGCAAAAGAATGGTAAGCTTATAATTTTATTTAGTGTATTAATAATATCTCAATGGGAAGACATGCAATTTTTGAAAATTGAGGTCAAATTCACATAACATAAAGTTAACTATTTTAAAGTGAACAACTCAGTGGCAGTTAGTGCATTTATAATCTCATATAATCGCCATCTAGTTCCCAAGCATTTTCATCACCTTAAAAGGAAACCTGGTACTCATTAGCAGTCACTCCCCCATTTCTCCTTTCCCTTAGCCCCTGGCTACCATTAATATGTTTTCTGTTTCTATGGATTTACCTATTCTGGATGTTTTGTATAAATGGAGCCATACAATATGTGGTCTTTTATGTCTGGTTTCTTTCACTTAGCGTGTGTTTTCAAGGTTCACTGTATTGTAGTGTGTATCAGTACTCACTTCTTTTTATGACTGAATAACATTCGACTCTGCATATATGCCACGGTTTGCTTATCCATTTATCTGTTGTTGGACATTGGGCTTTTCCCATGTTTTAGTTACTGGGAATAGTGCTGCTATGAAAATGCAAGTGCATGTATTGATTTCAATACCTGTTTTCAGTTCTTTAGGTACATACCTAAGAGTGAAATTGCTGGGTCATATGGTAATTCTATGTTTAACTTTTTGAGGAACCAATTATGCAATTTAAAGCCAAATAGGTAATCAAACAGACTATTTATTATAAAATATAATAATAGAAAGAAAACTCTTCCATTCCTTTTGCTTTTCTATCCCAGCTGCTGGTTCTTAAACTACTGCTACCATGAGACTGACCAAAATCAAGGACTTGGGTTCCAGAGCCCCTGCTTTTGACCGAGAGACCTCCCAGCTAAGAGCTTGAATTAATAAGAATGTGTTAGATCTCAGTGCTGGAACATATGAGCCAAATTGCATTTCGTGTCTCCATCTTCCACTGTCTATTATGTAAGCCTGTTGCTTTTAACAACACCTGAGTCAGTCTAGTGAAGAGAACTATTAGCCAAGGTTAATTATCTTCACTGAAATGTGAGTAAATGAAAGAAAGTGAGTCATGCACTAAAGTGATTTTACGGCAGTTTATGAGAGAAGGGTAAATCAAATGTTCAAATCTAAACTACTGGGAACATCTGAGTGGGGCTGAATCATATGTCTGAGTGGATATATATTTTATAGCACACGCCTGTACATCCTTAAGGTGACTGTCTCACTGCTGTGGTCAGACTGTTCTCTTCCTGGAGACCTAGCGGTGACCTCTCCAAACCCATCAAGTGAAGCCCAGGACACCTCACATGGGGACCACCCATATTGGGCAAAAAGAAAACAGAAGGGGAAAAAAAGAGAGCGGCAAAGTCACGTTTCTTCTTCAGAGTTTCATCAAGAGCTAGCTCTTATCCTGCAATTGGTTATTTCTCCTAAAATTCATACATTTTAACAAATTTTAGCACAGCAGCCTAAGGAAAGTAGTACGTGGGGAGTACATGGGAATGAAATGACCAAAGAGAAAGGATGGTGTTTCTCCAGCCCCATCACCACCAATGTGTGTATCACAGATGCATTTTTGCTGTCTCAGCCTAGACGCCCTCATGCCTTCTTCACCTATTTGTTATTCATTTATTTAGTTCATGATTTGATTTCTTAAGTCTGCCCCAGGCACTATTTTAAATGTTCTCTGGAATATATGCATGACTCAGAGTGAAATCTGCTCTCAGTAAGCTTGTGGGTAGAGGAAAATGTTGGGCGTGGAAGCCCCCAGCCTTAACATGGTAGAAGGGTTGTAGGGGAGGGGTTAGAACATGGACTGTGGTCCCAGATCACCTTGATTTGAATCCTGTTCCACCTTGGCAGAGTGACTTCCTATCTCTGTCCCTTATATCCCCATCTATAAAGTGAAGATAATACTAGGACATATCACACGGGCTTGTTTTGAGGAAAGCACTGGAACAGTGTTGGCACTGGGTAAGTGCTACAAAAAACTAAGTGACAAATACAGTAACAGAGAAATGACTGAAGTGCCCTGGGATTCAGAGGCAGACATGTGCTGGGAGACTAAGAAGGTTAAGGACAGAGACTGCATTTGATCTAGACCTTGAAGGCTCAGCTGAATTCTCTATCTGATGTTCTTTATTTACCTGTCCATCTGAGTCAGTGCTCTCAGCATTACATAAGCAGAACTTTGCCCAAATCTCTCTGTTGCATATCTATTAGCATGTAATATACACCTGGCTCTTAAAACATGCTTTCTGAGGGCACTGAGAAAGCAAATTTTTTCTTACATAAGAGTTAGTTATTTGTCCTTCAAATAATCAAACCACTATTTGCTTGACTTTGAGTTAGTCATCTCACCTCTCTGGGACTCAGTTATCCATTTGGAGTAGTAAAGGTCTAGACTCAGGAAGCACAATGGCTTTTAAAAATAACTAACTCTAAATATTATGATTATTAACAATATTGTTGTGAGTTTTTTTTTTTTTTTACAAATTTAATCAGTTATACATATACATATGTTTCCATATCCACTCCCTTTTGCGTCTCCCTCCCACCCTCCCTATCCCACCCCTCCAGGCGGTCACAAAGCACCGAGCTGATCTCCCTGTGCTATGCGGCTGCTTCCCACTAGCTATCTACCTTACGTTTGGTAGTGTATATATGTCCATGCCGCTCTTTCACTTTGTCACAGCTTACCCTTCCCCCTCCCCATATCCTCAAGTCCATGCTCTAGTAGGTCTGTGTCTTTATTCCTGTCTTACCCCTATGTTCTTGATGACATTTTTTTCTTAAATTCCATATATATGTGTCAGCATACAGTATTTGTCTTTCTCTTTCTGACTTACTTCACTCTGTATGACAGACTCTAGGTCCATCCACCTCATTACAAATAGCTCAATTTCATTTCTTTTTATGGCTGAGTAATATTCCATTGTATATATGTGCCACATCTTCTTTATCCATTCATCCGATGATGGACACTTAGGTTGTTTCCATCTCCAGGCTATTGTAAATAGGGCTGCTATGAACATTTTGGTACATGTCTCTTTTTGAATTATGGTTTTCTCAGGGTATATGCCCAGTAGTGGGATTGCTGGGTCATATGGTAGTTCTATTTGTAGTTTTTTAAGGAACCTCCATACCGTTCTCCATAGTGGCTGTACCAATTCACATTCCCACCAGCAGTGCAAGAGTGTTCCCTTTTTTCCACACCCTCTCCAGCATTTATTGTTTCTAGATTTTTTGATGATGGCCATTCTGACTGGTGTGAGATGATATCTCATTGTAGTTTTGATTTGCATTTCTCTAATGAGTAAAGATGTTGAGCATCCTTTCATGTGTTTGTTGGCTGTCTGTATATCTTCTGTGGAGAAATGTCTATTTAGGTCTTCTGCCCATTTTTGGATTGGGTTGTTTGTTTTTTTGCTATTGAGCTGCATGAGCTGCTTATAAATTTTGGAGATTAATCCTTTGTCAGTTGCTTCATTTGCAAATATTTTCTCCCATTCTGAGGGTTGTCTTTTCGTCTTGTTTATGGTTTCCTTTGCTGTGCAAAAGCTTTGAAGTTTCATTAGGTCCCATGTGTTTATTTTCGTCTTTATTTCCATTTCTCTAGGAGGTGGGTCAAAAAAGATCTTGCTGTGATTTATGTCATAGAGTGTTCTGCCTATGTTTTCCTCTAGGAGTTTGATAGTGTCTGGCCTTACATTTAGGTCTTTAATCCATTTTGAGCTTATTTTTGTGTATGGTGTTAGGGAGTGATCTAATCTCATACTTTTACATGTCCCTATCCAGTTTTCCCTGCACCACTTATTGAAGAGACTGTCCTTTCTCCACTGTACATTCCTGCCTCCTTTATCAAAGATAAGGTGACCATATGTCCGTGGGTTTATCTCTGGGCTTTCTATCCTGTTCCATTGATCTATATTTCTGTTTTTGTGCCAGTACCATACTGTCTTGATTACTGTAGCTTTGTAGTATAGTCTGAAGTCAGGGAGCCTGATTCCTCCAGCTCCATTTTTCGTTCTCAAGATTGCTTTGGCTATTCGGGGTCTTTTGTGTTTCCATACAAATTGTGAAATTTTTTGTTCTAGTTCTGTGAAAAATGCCATTGGTAGTTTGATAGGGATTGCATTGAATCTGTAGATTGCTTTGGGTAGTAGAGTCATTTTCACAATGTTGATTCTTCCAATCCAAGAACATGGTACATCTCTCCATCTATTTGTATCATCTTTAATTTCTTTCATCAGTGTCTTATAATTTTCTGCATACAGGTCTTTTGTCTCCTTAGGTAGGTTTATTCCTAGATATTTTATTCTTTTTGTTGCAATGGTAAATGGGAGTGTTTCCTTGATTTCACTTTCAGATTTTTCATCATTAGTATATAGGAATGCCAGAGATTTCTGTGCATTAATTTTGTATCCTGCAACTTTACCAAATTCATTGATTAGCTCTAGTAGTTTTCTGGTAGCATCTTTAGGATTCTCTATGTATAGTATCATGTCATCTGCAAACAGTGACAGCTTTACTTCTTCTTTTCCCATTTGGATTCCTTTTATTTCCTTTTCTTCTCTGATGGCTGTGGCTAAAACTTCCAAAACTATGTTGAATAAGAGTGGTGAGAGTGGGCAACCTTGTCTTGTTCCTGATCTTAGTGGAAATGGTTTCAGTTTTTCACCATTGAGGACGATGCTGGCTGTGGGTTTGTCATATATGGCCTTTATTATGTTGAGGAAAGTTCCCTCTATGCCTACTTTCTGCAGGGTTTTTATCATAAATGGGTGTTGAATTTTGTCAAAAGCTTTCTCTGCATCTATTGAGATGATCATATGGTTTTTCTCCTTCAGTTTGTTAATATGGTGTATCACATTGATTGATTTGCGTATATTGAAGAATCCTTGCATTCCTGGAATAAACCCCACTTGATCATGGTGTATGATCCTTTTAATGTGCTGTTGGATTCTGTTTGCTAGTATTTTGTTGAGGATTTTTGCATCTATGTTCATCAGTGATATTGGCCTGTAGTTTTCTTTCTTTGTGACATCCTTGTCTGGTTTTGGTATCAAGGTGATGGTGGCCTCGTAGAATGAGTTTGGGAGTGTTCCTCCCTCTGCTATATTTTGGAAGAGTTTGAGAAGGGTAGGTGTTAGCTCTTCTCTAAATGCTTGATAGAATTCGCCTGTGAAGCCATCTGGTCCTGGGGTTTTGTTTGTTGGAAGATTTTTAATCACAGTTTCAATTTCAGTGCTTGTGATTGGTCTGTTCATATTTTCTATTTCTTCCTGATTCAGTCTTGGCAGGTTGTGCATTTCTAAGAATTTGTCCATTTCTTCCAGGTTGTCCATTTTATTGGCATAGAGTTGCTTATAGTAATCTCTCATGATCTTTTGTATTTCTGCAGTGTCAGTTGTTACTTCTCCTTTTTCATTTCTAATTCTATTGATTTGAGTCTTCTCTCTTTTTTTCTTGATGAGTCTGGCTAATGGTTTATCAATTTTGTTTATCTTCTCAAAGAACCAGCTTTTAGTTTTATTGATCTTTGCTATCGTTTCCTTCATTTCTTTTTCATTGATTTCTGATCTGATTTTTATGATTTCTTTCCTTCTGCTAACTTTGGGATGTTTTTGTTCTTCTTTCTCTAATTGCTTTAGGTGCAAGGTTAGGTTGTTTATTCGAGATATTTCCTGTTTCTTAAGGTGGGATTGTATTGCCATAAACTTCCCTCTTAGAACTGCTTTTGCTGCATCCCATAGGTTTTGGGTCGTCGTGTCTCCATTGTCATTTGTTTCTAGGTATTTTTTAATTTCCTCTTTGATTTCTTCAGTGATCACTTCGTTATTAAGTAGTGTATTGTTTAGCCTCCATGTGTTTGTATGTTTTACAGCTCTTTTCCTGTAATTGATATCTAGTCTCATAGCATTGTGGTCGGAAAAGATACTTGATACAATTTCAATTTTCTTAAATTTACCAAGGCTTGATTTGTGACCCAAGATATGATCTATCCTGGAGAATGTTCCATGAGCACTTGAGAAAAATGTGTATTCTGTTGTTTTTGGATGGAATGTCCTATAAATATCAATTAAGTCCATCTTGTTTAATGTATCATTTAAAGCTTGTGTTTCCTTATTTATTTTCATTTTGGATGACCTGTCCATTGGTGAAAGTGGGGTGTTAAAGTCCCCTACTATGATTGTGTTACTGTCGATTTCTCCTTTTATGGCTGTTAATATTTCCCTTATGTATTGAGGTGCTCCTATGTTTGGTGCATAAATATTTACAATTGTTATATCTTCTTCTTGGATTGATCCCTTGATCATTATGTAGTGTCCTTCTTTGTCTCTTCTAGTAGTCTTTATTTTAAAGTCTATTTTGTCTGATATGAGAATTGCTACTCCAGCTTTCTTTTGGTTTCCATTTGCATGGAATATCTTTTTCCATCCCCTTACTTTCAATCTGTATGTGTCTCTAGGTCTGAAGTGGGTCTCTTGTAGACAGCATATATATGGGTCTTGTTTTTGTATCCATTCAGCCAGTCTGTGTCTTTTGGTGGGAGCATTTAGTCCATTTACATTTAAGGTAATTATTGATATGTATGTTCCTATTCCCATTTTCTTAATTGTTTTGGGTTCGTTATTGTAGTTCTTTTCCTTCTGTTGTGTTTCTTGCCTAGAGAAGTTCCTTTAGCATTTGTTGTAAAGCTGGTTTGGTGGTGCTGAACTCTTTCAGCTTTTGCTTGTCTGTAAAGGTTTTAATTTCTCCATCAAATCTGAATGAGATCCTTGCTGGGTAGAGTAATCTTGGTTGCAGGTTTTTCTCCTTCATCACTTTAAGTATGTCCTGCCACTCCCTTCTGGCTTGTAGAGTTTCTGCTGAGAGATCAGCTGTTATCCTGATGGGGATTCCCTTGTGTGTTATTTGTTGTTTTTGCCTTGCTGCTTTTAATATGATTTCTTTGTGTTTAATATTTGACAGTTTGATTAATATGTGTCTTGGTGTATTTCTCCTTGGATTTATTCTGTATGGGACTCTCTGTGCCTCCTGGACTTGATTAACTATTTCCTTTCCCATATTAGGGAAGTTTTCAACTATAATCTCTTCAAATATTTTCTCAGTCCCTTTCTTTTTCTCTTCTTCTTCTGGAACCCCTATAATTCGAATGTTGGTGCGTTTAATGTTGTCCCAGAGGTCTCTGAGACTGTCCTCTGTTCTTTTCATTCTTTTTTCTTTATTTTGCTGTGCAGCAGTTATTTCCACTATTTTATCTTCCACCTCACTTATCCGTTCTTCTGCCTCAGTTATTCTGCTATTGATCCCATCTAGAGTATTTTTTATTTCATTTATTGTGTTTTTAATCGATGCTTGATTCGTCTTTAGTTCTTCTAGGTCCTTGTTAACTGTTTCTTGCATTTTGTCTATTCTATTTCCAAGATTTTGGATCATCTTTACCATCATTATTCTGAATTCTTTTTCAGATAGACTGCCTATTACCTCTTCATTTGTTAGGTCTGGTGGGTTTTTATCTTGCTCCTTCTCCTGCTGTGTGTTTTTCTGTTTTCTCATTTTGCTTATGTTACTGTGTTTGGGGTCTCCTTTTTGCAGGCTGCAGGTTCGTAGTTCCCGTTGTTTTTGGTGTCTGTCCCCAGTGGCTAAGGTTGGTTTAGTGGGGTGTGTAGGTTTCTTGGTGGAGGGGACTACTGCCTGTGTTCTGGTGGATGACGCTGGATCTTGTCTTTCTGGTGGGCAGGTCCATGTCTGGTGGTGTGTTTTGGGGTGTTTGCGGACTTTTTATGATTTGAGGCAGCCTCTCTGCTAATGGGTGGCGTTGTGTTCCTGTCTTGCTAGTTGTTTGGCATAGGGTGTCCAGCACTGTAGCTTGCTGGTCGTTGAGTGAAGCTGGGTGCTGGTGTTGAGATGGAGATCTCTGGAAGATTTTCGCCGTTTGATATTATGTGGAGCTGGGAGGTCTCTTGTGGACCAGTGTCCTGAAGTTGGCTCTCCCACCTCAGAGGCACAGCACTGACTCCTGGCTCCTCAATTTGGGATGATCTGTTGTCTATTCATGTATTTCACAGATGCAGGGTACATGAAGTTGATTGTGGAGCTTTAATCCACTGCTTCTGAGGCTGCTGGGAGAGGTTTCCCTTTCTCCTCTTTGTTCTCACAGCTCCTGGGTCTCAGCTTTGGATTTGGCCCCGCCTCTGCGTGTAGGTCGCCGGAGGGCGTCTGTTCTTCGCTCAGACAGGACAGGGTTAAAGGAGCAGCCTCTTCGGGGACTCTGGCTCACTCAGGCCGGGCGGGAGGGAGGGGCACGGAGTGCGGGGCGAGCCTGCAGCGGCAGAGGTCGGCGTGACGTTGCACCAGCCCGAGGCGCGCCGTGCGTTCTCCCAGGGAAACCGTCCCTGGATCCCGGGACCCCGGCAGCGGCAGGCTGCACAGGCTCCCGGAAGGGCAGTGTGGGCGGTGACCTGTGCTCGCACACAGGCCCCTTGGCGGCGGCAGCAGCAGCCCCAGCGTCCCACGCCCGTCTCTGGGCTCCGCGCTTTCAGCCGCGACTCGTGCCCGTCTCTGGAGCTCCTTTACGCGGCGCTCTTAATCCCCTCTCCTCGCGCACCAGGAAACCAAGAGGGAAGAAAAAGTCTCCTGCCTCTTCAGCAGCTCCAGAGTTTTCCCGGACTCCCTCCCGGCTAGCTGTGGCACATTAGCCCTCTTCAGGCTGAGTTCTCGCCGCCAGCCCCAGTCCTCTCCCTGCGCTCTGACCGAAGCCCGAGCCTCAGCTCCAGCGCCGCCCGCCCCGGCCGGGGAGCAGACAAGCCTCTCGGGCTGGTGAGTGCCGCTCGGCACCGCTCCTCTGTGCGGGAATCTCTCTGCTTTGCCCTACCCAGGTATGTGGGGAGTTTCTTGCCTTTTGGGAGGTCTGGGGTCTTCTGCCAGCGTTCAGTAGGTGTTCTGTAGGAGTTGTTCCACGTGTCGCTGTATTTCTGGTGTATCTGTGGGGAGGAAGGTGATCTCCGCGTCTTACTCTTCCGCCATCTTTCCCGGAAGTGTTGTGAGTTTTAGACTTGTACCTCATTCACATGGTTTACGAAGAGTTGACTACAAATCTTGTAAGCCCTGGGCCTGAGGTTTTTAGTGATTGATTTCTCTCTGAAGTTTTATATTATAGAATCTCCAAAGGAGCTTTCCAAAACCATAAGACTGCCAAAAATTTTATTTGACCAACAAAATTTACAATGTTTATGCCGATATTTATAAATTCCATCCTTATCCACCCCACCCCTCTCTGTGTCTGTTTTCCCTCATTTTACCTAGTTAAGGAAAACCAGCTAGCTTACTACTGCAATAAGTTCAGTGTACTTCCTACAAATACGGAAATCTCTAGAAGGAATAAACTTGTTTTTTGTTTTTGTTTTTTTTTAGTTTGTGATCTAATTTCAATTAGACCTACTACTTAATTTCACTCTGCTTTGGTTTATTCATACTTGTTATAGATCCATGTACTGTATTGCCCAAGAGAACATAGAATTTTGGTTTGTTTTCTGTGGGCTAGAATCACTTTGGGGTGTAATGGTTTCCTCTAGTCAGGATAGTTAACAGAATCCACTGGAACTAGTTTAAGAAAAAGGGACTTAATTCAAGGAATGGGAAGTCAGAAGCAGGTTCTAGACTGAACTTTCAGGAACCACCACTGAATTGGCCTACCTGAGTAGCTGCTGCCTTTAAAAGAAGAAGGAAGGAAATTTTAAAAACCTGTAGTTGTAACTGTTAGCTCTGGGAATAGTCCACTATGCTGTAATGTGCATCATCAATATGGATTCACCCCTCTCCCCATTCCCTGACTCTCAACACCCACAAAACTAGGGACCAGACCTGGGACCTGTACTATTTTTCAACAGCTGCTATAACAAAGTGCCATAAACTGTTTGGCTTGAGCAACAGAAAGGTATTTTGTCACAGTTTTGACAGCTAGGAGTCCAAGAGCAAGTTATCAGCAGTGCTGGCTCCTCCTGAGAACTGTGAGAGAGAATCTGTGCCATGTCTCTCTCCTAATTTTTGGTGGTGTGCCAGCAACTTTTGACATTCCTTGGCTTGTAGATACATCAGTCTGATCTTTACTTTCATGTTCACATGTGTCTGTCTCTGTGCCCAATTTCCCCCTTTTATAAGAGCATTAATCATATTGGATTGGACGCACCCTAATGACCTCATCTTAATTGATTATCTGCAAAAACCCTATTTCCGTATAAAGGTCACACTCGCAGGTACTGGCGGTTAGGATTTCAACATTTTTCAGGAACACAATTCAACCTATAACAAGACCTCTGCAACTATTGTTGCAGAAAAGACAAGAAAACCAAGCACCACCACTGCAATGATGCTACTAGAAATAGCCGGGGTGGCAGAATGGCCTCTGCCTTCCAAATCCTGGGTGCTTAGGTTTGTTTGGTGGAAGTTTGACTTTGGAAGGAGCTAGAGCTGTTAAGGGAATCTGGCAAATGACAAAAGGTCTGTAGCTCTTCAGCCTCTGGGATGCTAAGTGGGGTGAAATGGAGATGGATGGGCTACAGTAGAGTTGGATGAGCCGATCTGCATTACCTTCCACTTAGGGAAGTGGAGACCTGTAAGAGACACTGTGTAGACTAATGAGCTAATGAGTAATGGAGCTAAACAATAGCATCATTCATTAGTAGTGAATCACTACTTTCAGTCCCAGGACACGATTTATTAAATCTCTTTTTCAACTACTACAAGCTATTTATTCTTGGACTGGAAATTGTAAGTATTTAAAAAGGCAAGTGATTTATTTTCTTCTGACCAGCAGGATTATCTTTAGGCCCAATATCTTTGAAACCTGTCAGAGCCTAGGGGGCATGTGGTATATAAGTACAAAGGAAAGAACAAGGAGCAAAGGAAAACTTTGACTTATGCTGGGCTGGTTAATAATGTCTACCCACCTGTTCTGCTCAGTTAGAAATCTTAGGGACATCTTCATGCTTCCCTTTCTCTCACATCCTAACCCAATGTTTTCATTGCCAAATCCTAGAAATTTTGCCCTAAAATGAATTTCAAATTTGATCGTCCCACTTCATTCTTGTGGCCACTCTCTGAATTAAGTCCCTCACCACCTCCAGATGGATGTCTGCAGTAACCTAGTATTTCCACCTCTATATTCTTTTCCATTCCTTCTTTCATGGTATTGTCAGAGTTATTCTTCCTAAAAAGGATTTGGCTGTGTCCAACCCATTTTTCAAGTCGCTGCTCTCCTAATGATTGTTATTAATAGCTATAGTAGAAGCAACAAACTTGTTCTTTTGATTTTGTAATCTTCTTGAACTTTTCCATGAGCTACATTATATATATATATTATTATTTTTTTTTTTTGTGGTACGCGGGCCTCTCACGGTTGTGGTCCCTCCCGTTGCAGAGCACAGGCTCCGGACGCGCAGGCTCAGCGGCCATGGTTCATGGGCCCAGCCGCTCCACGGCATGTGGGATCCTCCCGGACCGGGGCACGAACCCGTGTCCCCTGCATTGGCAGGCGGACTCTCAACCACTGCGCCACCAGGGAAGCCCCTCTTCTTTTTTTCTTTTCTTACTGGTGTCAGTGTTCAGACCACCATTCTTAAATTATAAGGCGTGTGATATGAACTTAAAACCTTCCTTGTAATTCTAGTTCATTTTCTTTATATGGTATCCGTAAAGATGAAAAGCCTTTATACTCTCATAAGATAACAAATCATAAGCTTGAAGAATGATAATAATTTTTATCTACCTAAAGTTAGAAGAAAGAATGGAATTTGCAGTCCAACATGCATTTCAGGCCATAGTTTAGAGGTTTTTATCATACTCCCCCCATCTCCACTTGTTGACTTTCTACATTTTTCAGCCTGTTTCAAATGCCTCAGTCTTCACAAAGGCTTTCCTGGTCCCAGGTAACCAGCCAGGATTGCTTTGTTTTCCCACCCTTTTCAGGTCTTTGTTTTGCTGTTATCACACTCTGATATTTTAGTCTGTATTGTAGTTACTGGGGGCACACGTGGTATAAAAGGGAAAGCACAGACTCTGGAGGTGGGCAGATGGAAGCTCGACTGTGTTTATGTCTCCTGGGCTGTGTGGCTCAGATATGTTGCCTCCCTCACCGAGTCCCAGTCTCCTTGTCTTTAAAATGAGGCTAAGAGTAGCTGTTTTGCAGAACTGCTGTGAGAGTTAGAGAGAATGCCCTGCTGGGAGCCCTCCCCGCTGCGCCTGTGAGGGGTAGCGGTGGAGAGCCTGGCCTAACCTGCAGCGGCAGCACGTTTGCCTCTCCTCTAAGGCCCCACCTCTGTCCTTTTCTGTGGATACTTTGCAGAGGCTGGAAGCACCTGGAACACCGGTGCTGGAAGAATCTTTGTGGAATTGGGAAAAACTGGTCTTTTCTCCAAAACAAACATTATTCCAGCTTTTCCTATAACTCCTTTTTTTTTCTTTTTTTAGCTACACATTTATTTATTATGGCTATGTGTATTGAGCAGCTTTGTCAATTATATTCTGAAATTTGAATATTTGGGATCATGAAACCAGATGATCAGTATCTTTTATAAGATACTTAAAAGTAAATCAAATCTGCAGATAGTTAGAAGCAGAATGTGTATGGTATGGTATGTATGAATATGTGTGGGTATTTCCGTGGGTATTTACCCAGAATTGGGAGAAAGTTTGCTGTCCCTTAGTCCTCAGGGTCTGAGTCTGCAGGCCAATGGCCTCTGAAACAGCCATGCAGAAGAGAGTCTTGTAAACAAACTGTATAAAAGAATTTAAACTTTTCAGTGCTCATTCTACATGAAGATGAAGCCTCATCTACATAAATATGGGTTTCCCTGACTGTATATTTTCCCTGGGTATCTTTTGGTCAAATTTCTCTATAGGAGAAAAAAAAACCCAAAACCTTTGCTATGCTATACTGTAAAGTATATGATTAACTCTTTGTAAGTGGAAGGTCATGAGTCCTCCCCTCATACACCTCTTTTCCTCTTGGGAAACTACAGGCTCTCTCATGCTTCTCTTCTGTTGTTTGAGTGACAAAACTGTGACACGGGACAGAGCCTTGTTTCCACCCAGCTTTCCTGGGCTCCCGCGCTCAGCATCAGTGCTTCACTGGCTGCCCTTTCCTCCCAAGCGTGTCAACAGAGAATAAGTACCAGCAGCAGATTTTTAGGAGGACACTGAGTACTATATTTAAGAATTCTTACTTGCCTTGAATTTTTCAAAAACAAAACCAGTAGAAATAAAAACAAAGACTATTTGGTCAAGGTCCTGAGGGCCAGAGTGCCAAAGGGCAACATTAAGGGAGTTCAGAAATGAGGGGACCAGCCTTCTGAATAAAATCTAGGTTTCTGGAAGATTGTGGGTATTCTTTTTTTTTTTTTTTTTTTTTTTTTTTTTTTTTTTTTTTGCGGTACGTGGGCCTCTCACTGTTGTGGCCTCTCCTGTTGCGGAGCACAGGCTTCGGACGCGCAGGCTCAGCGGCCACGGCTCACAGGCCCAGCCGCTCCGCGGCACGTGGGATCTTCCCGGACCGGGGCACGAACCTGTGTCCCCTGCATCAGCAGGCGGACTCTCAACCACTGCGCCACCAGGGAAGCCCCCTGTGGGTATTCTTTTATGAGCTCTGACTGTTACTAACACATTTTGGGGAAGGGGAAGACGTCAGAAACCTGTACTCTGTCTTCAGCCATTTGTTTTTTCGTTTATTCAGAACATCTTCCATTTTCTCTGCTAAGAATGTGACATATTTTCTAACAAAGGCCACAGGCCATTATAAAACATTCATCATGTGACAAAGACCCACTACTATCACAGTAGTTCTCCTTCCATCTCACTGTCAAAACCACACAGTGAGAATTTACTGCTGGCTATCTCCTTGATCCTTTGTTTTGGGAGTGCAGCATCTGATCTGGCAGTCCCTCGTAGAAAGTGGGACCTATAGCTCTCAGCACTACTGCACTTCTATGCAGATGCATGCAGTTATGCTTCATATAATCAAAGAATTTAGGACTGAAAGTCATGAGGTCCTTACCACCGAAGACATTTTCAAATTTCTCAAAGCCACGAGGTCTAGGTTATTTCCTAGAACCTAAGTGTACCTTTTCACTGATCCCTATTAACATTTAAACCTATAATTTCAAGATCTTAAGATCTTTTTAAATCTTGATCTGTCTTTTGACATATTGTTTATTCTTCTTTGTCTCATGTGCAAATATGATTAATCAATATTTATCAATTCTCTGTGAATTATTCAATTTATTATGAATTTACTAACTGCACTATCATGTAGCTGATTCTATGAGGATATTAAAGAAAAAGTTGCCAAGTACCTTTAGAAATGAATATATACCACATTTATAGCATTTCTAAACTTATACTCTAATAAGTTCATCATGAAGCTAGTTGACCTTGACTTATTCTTGGTCAACCAGTGGGAGCTCTCTTTGGTTGGCACTTCCTTTGGTAAGTTCTACGTAACATCTGTTTAACCAACCTAACCTTTGTAGAACTTTGTTAAAGATTGATGTCAAACGTTCGTCAGTAATTTTTGGAAACTGCCTTTTAAAAAAGTTGGGACATTTGTCTATCTCTAGGTTTCCAGCATTTCTTTAGTTTCTATAAATGCTGAAATTATAGAAATAGACCGTTTGATCACAATATGGATCCTTTCAGAAACTTGAGGTAGTTCATCTGAGCCTGGGAACTGACCATGGATAAATAGGGCAGAGTTTTAAATGCATTTATTATTTCCTCCACTATTTTGATCTCAAAGCCTTACTATGTTCTATACTTTCCAGTTGAAAGATACTCTCTTTCTAAGGCAGAAAGAAAATAGGAGAGAATTCGTTCATCCTTTCTTGTCTGTTAATTTTATGCCATCTGTCAAGCAGTGGGTCCACCTCTTCTTTGTTTTTAAAAAAGTCTTTACTTGCCCTTGGCAATTTGTGCAAGTGCTTCTGGCCATTTAGCCTTTTATTTCAACCTGTGCTGTATTTTCTCCTCTCCAACCTCCCCTCCACACCCCAACCCTTTCTATTTGACTTACTTGCACTTTTTTCTTGTATATTACATACCTGTACTTTTAATACTAAACCCCTCAGCTTATTGTGAGGCTTGAGTGTGCGCAAAATTCCACTGCTAGCAAATCTTGTGACTGACTCGCTTGATCTCTCAGAGATTTAGTTCCTTCATCTGTAAAACTGCAGGATGAAAATATATGACTTACAAAGTAGTTGTGAAGGTCAAGTAGAATGGTAACTTCAAAAGCTTTGGGTAAACTCTAAAGCACTATCAAAAATGTAAGGTCTTATAATCTAGGGAACCAAGTTGTATTATATAGAAACATATGTACATAGACTATTAATACTGGAAAGGACCTGGGAGTTCATCTAGTCCAACCCTCTCAATGAACATATAAGGAAACAGATCAGGAGGGGCAATGGAATTCGCCAAAGCTGCCAGCTGGAGGTAGCATGGTAGAGAGTTTAGCAAACTGTGGATGGTGACTCATGATCTCAGATGTTGCTGTCCAAATCTGGTTCTAGTCCTGGCTCTGTTGCTAAATAGTTATGACTTCCTTAGAGCTGAACTTGAAATTACCCTGCCTTGTCCCCCACTCCCCTTTGCATTCACTGTGCCCTCTTCCGTTACCTTACCTTCTTTCTCAACACAGACAAGTCAAGACCAACCTTCCCAAGACAGCCTTGCCTGCTTTAGATTCTTCTTTTATTTTCTGCTGAGGCTCATTTGTTGTTCTATGGTCAGAATGGTTTTTCTTGCTGTTTTGCTCTTTGCCATTTAGTGGCAAACTGCTTCCAAAGATGTCAATGAAATTAATAAGTAAAGCACGGGAAATGGAAGCTCTAGGGAAAAGCTGGCATAACTTCTTTGTTTTGAAGAAAATATATAATTAAACAAATTAACAAGTATTTATTTAGTGCCTGCTGGATATGAGGTCTGACAGTTTACACAAGGCAGTATATTAGAACTCAAGCTCAAGGAGTTTAAAATATTCTAAAGGATATTTTATGTATCCATTATATAAATAATGCTGCTTTCCCCCAGGACTCCTGATAATAGCTACCACTTCTGGAGTATCTACAGGTTGTGTGTGGACTTGATGACATATTTTGTCTTATTTAGCACTGCAAAGAAGCACTATTATTCCCATTTAATGGATGAGGAGACTGAGACTCTCAGAGAGTTTAAGTTCCTTGCCCTGGGGCACATAGGCCAAATGACATAATCAAAATTTGAACTTACATTGGCCTGACTTTGTTTGTGCTTTTAATGCAAGTTTCAGAGATGTACTTCCT
Source organism: Mesoplodon densirostris (assembly GCF_025265405.1). NCBI lineage: Eukaryota > Metazoa > Chordata > Mammalia > Artiodactyla > Ziphiidae > Mesoplodon > Mesoplodon densirostris. The sequence goes on from NC_082672.1 coordinate 29,334,740, forward strand.
GTTGTAAATTACATGTCTGACTACACCCAGTATTATGAAGTCTGAGATGACATGCTTATTTTCTCTCAAATTTGATTCATCCAAATAATTAGGGATAGAAGCAAGGAACACTTAATTTTAGAAAATCAGTCAATGGCCAGATGGAATTCTGCCAAGAACCATTTCTAGCCTGGCAGTTTCCTATCTTAGATCTGGGCCTTTCCGTCCTCAAAATATACAGATCAAACACTTGCTTTAAATTTACTTTTAAGGTACTAAAGAGCAATAGAATAATTAACTAAATCAGAATCTATATAACTTTATTGAAAATTTACATATACAACTATTTCCTACATTTCTTTATTTTCTTGCCAGTCAACAGATGTAATTTATTTTACATGGAATGCACTGACTTGGCCAGATTTTCTGAACTAGGCACTCTTTATTCTGTCCTGCCTTAGCTACTAGCTCTTTTTTGAATAAAGGCCTCTCCCCTTAGGCCTTTTCCAGAAGTATTCAGATTGCAATATCATTGTAATTCTTTTAATGGGAAATGGGAGCAGCAGTATAAACATTCATCCCAAAGCTTAGTCTTGAGGTTGTACTGTCCTGACCTGTGTCCTGAAGAGGAGAATGGGCTGGAAAACACTTAGAACATCCATTGTGTCCCTGAAGACCAATAATGAAAGAAGATGTTAGTATGTGTGGGTGACCTGGGTTTAGTCTGAGAGGTTTGTTTGTTTACTTGTAGATAGTAGCATTCCATAGATGTTCTTTTACCATCAGAGGAATTAGCAGATTTTTTTTTCTGTAAAGAACCAGTAGCCATTCACTGTTTATAAAGATAAAATGATTTCTGATGCTGCTAAATCTAAACAGCTGCTACGTAGGATCTCCTCCAGTATCACTGCCACTTAAATCCAACACGTGCAAATTCATATACATTTGTTCAAACAAGTCAGGGGTTTTTAGTTGACTATGTTGATCGGGCAAGTGGTAATAAAACAAGACTGGGCATCCATTAGCCTCATCCTCTTTGTGGTTTTGTTCACACACATACTATGAGAATTTGACCTTTGGATCTATTTACCTGTCTGAAAAATAACAATAATAGGCACTTTGGTACTACCTACTTGTCTCCTTTTTTGGTGTACTGAGGATTTAATAGTTAAGCTCCCTTAGTTATCCAAATGAAGGGTTTGGCATCATCACCAACTATGATTAAGGAAATGAGTGAAGTGACAAGCATTCTACCACCAGAAAGTATTTCTGGAGTGAACTAATCTTACTTCTTGGTTCTCCATCATCAAATCCATACTGGAATATGGTTTAATATAAAGCAGGTGGAATAACTTGTTTTTACTGTTCAGGCTCTACTGACAAGCTTTACTTAATTAGGATTTAGTTTGGAACAAGGGGTTAAAGAGGTATTATCAGTGATTACTCCTGACACTTTAACATAGTTTTTTAGTTCTTAAAATGCACCTAATCCTGAATTTCAAGGAAGAGAAGGAATGATGGGGTATGGGTAAATCAGAAGGGATTATGTTCTTCTTGTAATTGCAATGTATTGTGCTTTAACAAAACTCTTTACTCTTTCCCTGGCTCCTGAGTTAACTTTTAATCTTTTTATTGGAAAAAAAAATGCAAGTAAGATTTGTTTAATTTTTTCCTACTTGTTCATGGTATGTCAGAGGAGGGGTAATCCTAAGAAGTTTACACTAAAGTAAAACACTGTGGAAAATAAGGGGGAAAGATAGGGAGCACTTATAAACAAATGTTCCTTCACGTTTCCTATGGAAGAATTTTGCACTAAGATGTATATTTATGAAAAGCAACAATAATTGGTTCTTCAGCTCTAATCCTCTGTAACTTTAATACAAGAAACATGAAAACAAAAACAAAAACGAAACAAAAAAAACAAACAAAAAAAAGAAACATGGACCATCTACTTTGTGTAGACACTGAAAACACCGTGTAGACACTCAGGAAACACAGAACTGAATAAGCCATAGACATTGCCTTCAATGTTCCTTCTGTCTAATGGAGGAGACTGAGGTGTAAGCACTAAGTAGAAGATGGATTCAAGAGTCTGAACAGAAGTAGGACAAATGACATACATGGAGCAAATAGGGGAAGAAAAGATTAAATGTGACCTGGGTGGTCAGGTCAGATTTCGAGACGGCTTTGCATTTGGTTGGAGTTTTGGGCAGATTTGGGGAGACAGCATTTCATGCTGAGTACCAACAAAGAAATGGGGACACAGAAGAGCCTGTTCGGGAAGTGATCAGAAGACTGATGGGGCAGGAGAGTAGGATGTTGTGTGAGAAGAATTTGGAATGGTAGTTTGGGGTCAGGCTCTGGGGGAAGATGAATGTTCTTCTCTGACTACCAATTCTTTTTGGAACAAAATCTCACATGAAACTGCAGAGACTCTTCTTCAATTGCCTTTCTTCAAATGCACTTGCTGTTTTGAACAAGCAATACCTGTAAACTGTCTCATCAAGCAATGTTTTTATTAAAAAAAACAAACACAGACAGAAAACAAGATCTGTTAAGGCATGCAAGTATTGCAAAGTCTGGGTCACTTAGCAATGGGTCATAGCTATGAAGTAGCAATTAAAGTTAGAAGCAGCCATAGAATTCACCTAGTGCAGCCTTGTATTAGTTTCTTATGGCTGCTATAACAAATTACCACAAACTCAGTGGCTTCAAACAACACAAGTTTACTCTCTTACAGTTCTGTAGGCCAGAAGTCCAAAATCAGTTTCACTAGGCTAAAGTCTAGGTGGCTGTAGAGTCGGTTCACTCTGGAGAACATGAGGGGAGATGTCGTTTCCTCTTCTTTCCCAGCTTCTATTGGACACCTGTATTCATTGGCTTGTGACCAGTTCCTTCATCTTCAAATCGCATCACTCCAATCCATGTTTCCATCATCACCTTGGCTTCTCCTCTGACTGACTCCTTCTGGGTCCCTTTGATAAGGACAGTTGTGATTATGTCAGGTCCACCTGTATAATGCGAGATAATCTCCCCATCTCAAGTTCTTTAACCATCACAGCTGCAAAGTCCTTTTTGCCATATAAGGTAACACTCATAGGTTTCAGGGACTAAGATGTAGACATATTTGCAGGGGGGGAGGGGGCATTATTTAGCCTGCCACAAACCTCCACTTTTTTTTTTTTTTTTGCGGTATGCGGGCCTCTCACTGTTGTGGCCTCCCCCGTTGCGGAGCACAGGCTCCGGACGCGCAGGCTCAGCGGCCATGGCTCACGGGCCCAGCCGCTCCGCGGCATATGGGATCCTCCCAGACCGGGGCACGAACCCGTATCCCCTGCATCAGCAGGCGGACTCTCAACCACTTGCGCCACCAGGGAGGCCCCAAACCTCCACATTTTATAGATAAGAATGTTCAGACTCAGCTTGGTATAAGACCATACAAGTAGCTGTTGACAGAGCTGGGCTTATAACTCATGGTGCCTGACTCCCAGTTCTTTCTATTGCACCATGATGTCAGTCTTTCATGCTCTCAGTGAGGAATTGGTGGTGCTTTTGGAAGGCAGAGACCCCAGCCAGCTGAGACTGGGACTGAACAGGAGTACCCAGAGTATCCATTTAGGAGTGGAGAAGCCTCTTCATCCTGGGCAAGGACCAATTTGAGAAAAGAGTAAATGTTCTTTTTAGGACCAAAAAAGGCTGGGGAATTGTTCTTTCATTGAGTGGAGAAGAGATTGGGGGAAGGAAAAGAGAAATGTGCAAGGAAAGAGAAGAAAAGAGAGGGAGGTATGTAGAGAAAGAGAAGCTATAGTTGGAGTCAAAAGGAAAAGAGAAAATCATCATGTGTATCCCATAATAAAGCCACCCTTCTGTGTATATGGTCTCTGAAACCAAGTGTATCCTGCCACACTTTCTCTTCATTAATGCCTAGACTTTATCTTCCATAACAACTGTATTATTTTGTTTATGTATTTTTTGCTCACAAATTATATCCTTTACTGATTCATCCTCCTCAGTATTAGATTCTCTAGAGAATAGCAATAATTTCCATTTCTTTGTACACCACTGAGCACGAAAATGTGCTTTATAAGAGTTTTAATCATTTTAATGATATACAGAGTGCATCACACTAATGCTATCATAGCATTTTTCTTTGAAAAAGTTCTGGAAAAATTCCAAACTAATTTTGTACTTTAACTGAAAGAAGAGCTTGAGGCTAATATAAAGGGCATATTGTTTTTGAAACTAATAAAGAAAGTGAAGATTACCAAGAAATAGCAAAGACATATTGTAATAAAATTGGAAAAGCAATGCAAGAGATGAAATGGGACCTTTGAGAGGAAAGGGGAAGTTTAAAAATGATTTTTAACTATAAATGGGATAAGGAAAGGAGAGTATAAAATGTTTCCCTGTTATTACAAGAGGAAGCATTGCTGATTGATGATACTAAAATAAAAGCTTAAAAAATGTTCATCTTTATCCAAAAAGTGATCTACAAGAAGAGTCAGTCTACATGTTAATTAGCAGAGAAGTGCATCAAGTTGAAAGAATATGGAAGATTATCAATATATTTACTAATAAATATTGAGTATTTTTAAGTTAATGTTTCTATGTCTTATAAGTTCCTAGCTTCCCCAAGGTAGACAAGTTTTATGCTATTGTTGTAATTTGTCCTATATCAGTTCATAGATTTCAATAGACAATGGGTACTTAGTAAATATGTGATAATGATTACTAATATGAATTAAAGCTGTTGACAATATCCAAAAACTTAAATATTTGACTTGGAATATTTATTTATGCTCATCAACACAGAATATATAAAAATGAAAATAAATCTAGTATGACATAATTTTTATTTTGAGCACTTTCTTTTGGGAAAATGCCTGAAAAACCTACTCAAATGCTCTTCACTCCTGCCCATGGAAATCTCACCTATTCTTCAAAGCCCAACTGAGTGACCACCTCCTTACAAGACCTTCCCTGGTCCCCTCTAAGTCATTTATGACTCTTTCAAATGTCTACAATACTTCAGGTGATTCATATTGCCCTCATAATTGCACATTGACTTTAATTAAAATTCTTTCTGTTAAGTCTATATCATCTACTAAATAATAATTCTTCAAAGGCAAAGACTGTCTATTCATACTTATATGCCTAGTGTACTAGTTATCTGCAAATGAACAATATAGATAAGTATGAATAAATCAATGAAAGGACTGTTCTATAATAGTACCTCAGAATTACCTTCCTGAAATCCTATGTACTCTACCTATTGAGTTGCTTCTTCTAGGCTTGGGGGTGGGATCTTCAATTTTATTATTTTTAACAGACTGCCAAAGTTATTCACATATAGCCAGCTAGGCACCTGGCACCAGTAGCATTTAGGAATCATTCATCAATAATTCAGTCAGATAAAGTGCATCTTATTGTGTATCTCTGAGGTATGGTCACCATGAGTATGGGTAATTACCAGAGAATGGGCAAACTTTTTTTGAGGGGAGATAAGAGTAATGGAAGGTATCCAAAAGCAAGTAATAGAAGGTATCAACTGGAGGTGAGATGGACTGTTAATTCAGGTAAAGCTAATCTTCTGAAGAAAATCTGGGTCTGCTCTGCCTAGTTAGTCCAATCCCATTCATACCCAATGGAGAGTTAAATGAAGACCACTAACTAGGCTCTAGAATACTCTTTCCTGTTCTCCAAGAGCTATCAGGGTGACTATGAGTCATTCTTTTACATCAAGACCTGTTACAATAACTTTATCTACATGTCTACTCATTTAGTTTTACAGTAAATGTAAAGGCTACCCTTCTAAGTACAAAGTCTTCACTTTTCATACTGTCAATAGTTACCTGAAAGGAGTTTTTATTAAAGATGACTACTTAAATTATTCTCAACTGCATAATAATATGCTAGTAAAGAGAAGACTACAAAGCCTCAAAGGCAAAGAAAACAGAAGAAAATAAGGAGATGAAAGATCTGAACCTTTTTATGAGACACAAAGAAGATGAAGAAGTGGTAAGTGGCTCAAAAGAGAGGAGGAAGCTATAACTTACAGGACCTCCAAAGTAAATAACGAATGAAAAGTGAGCTTATTACCATCACAGAATCCCTAAGAGACTAGAACTAGAGCGACTGGGCTCTTAGATCTCTTTCTGCACCAAAGATAGCCCATGGTTAACCTACACTCTTGCCAGGAGCAGGAGATTTGAGATTTAGTCTCAAGCAACATTGAATGGGGAAAACTTCAGGCATGGAGGCATGAAGAAGATGTATGAGACATGGGCTGATCATAGAGGGATTGAAAGAGTCTGCATTTGAATAGTAGGACCCCTGTCTCTTTTCTGCTCTGTGTTTATCTTCCAGATATTTACTTCTCAGGCAGAAGACTCTTCTTTGAAGAAATGAATGTCACCTGAGAAGAGATTTCCATATCCCGATGTTTGAGAGTCTCACCCAAAGTATTTGACTTCCATCCTGATTATTTCACAATGAGTCTCATCAGTTGATAGCCTCTGTGCCTGCACGCAGAGCTTTCAGTGCCTTGTTCTTAAACGTTGATTGGTGGCCAAGGATCATCAGATGTTCTAGGAAAGCCTCCAACACAAAGGAGAGATCAAATATACTAACAGAAAAGAAGAAACTCAGATATTCAGATCGTTTAGGGTATGGCTTAATTTTTCCACTTGTTTCATTTACTGAATTCCTCTGACTACTATCCCTGCCCCAGTTCTAATAAATGGATCTTTGCCTCTTTTTTTTTTTTATGGCCAAGCTCTCCTCTTTTACCTCTTCTGGGGGTCCCTGCCTTGTTCCTATGCCCAAGACAGCCTTGATACCCCACCCAGTACTTATTCCTGCTCAACTTTATGGTCTTCCCTGTTCTTATTCCTAGCCACTCAAAGGTCACTTCTCACCAGGGTACTCAAATCAGCACTTGTAGGTTTAGTCTTGTTCCCAGCCCACCAGTCATTTCTGACCTGCCCATCTGCTTACCTGCTTGTGAGAGTTTAGACTTCCCATTGTCTTGCTCTGCCCACCTGTTGTAATACTTGAACTTCTCTTGCCCTGCTGATGTCTACTGGTTGCCTATGCTTTCCCCTCTTTCCAATCTCTAACCTGTAGGACAAACTGGTCTTCTCCCATTGCCTACAGCTGTATCTGCTCCCTAACAACCTAACCCACTTAGATGGATATGTGTTCTTTTCAATTCCTGGTCCCTCTAAGGCTGAGCCCTCCTAGTGAATCCTTAACTAAGTACCAAAATAGATTCAGCACTTAAGAGTCATCTACTGCACCCTAGCCCAGGGAGTAAGTTGGTCCAAAGTTGCCCATGAAAAGGACACTGCCCTTTGGTTGAAAGAAGAGAAAACCTCTTTTATTCTTAATTCCTTTACTGGGAGCTAAAATCCTGATTGCTTGTGTCACTCTGTGACATAGATTAGCAGTGGTAGAGACCTGCCATTACTATCTGCCTCTACCAAGTAAATTGTGCTCTGCCATCCCAGCTTCCACAGCTGTAAAGCCCTGGCCACATGGGCTTTACCTGGTGCTGCCTTCTTCCAGTCCACCTGGGTGCTGAGTAAAAGTTCCAGAATTCCATAGTTGAATTGCTGCAGCTCTGAATATCCTCTAAACAAAGAAAGTTTTTTGGAGATGAATTTTTGAACTTGAAAAATCTCAGAATGATTAAAATGAAGGCTGATGCATGAAAATACACTCCCAAGAGATATCTTCAAGTAAAAGTCTTTAATTCTTTTTTAGGTTCTAGAGGAAATAAAGGAGATAAAAAAACACTTAATTTTTTATACTTCTTTCAGAAGTAAGCCTTCTATCTGATGAGCCATTAAATACCCAATAAGAGAAATGTTCTTAAGGTGTAAATTGAAATAGGGAAATCTTCTAAATTCACTTACATTTTTTCATTGTGCTTTCTTCCAAAGTCTTATTTAAGTGTAACTTGCTTTCTCATAAAATTGAGTTTCAGATTTTAGCTCCTGAATATTACCCACTTAGTCAAATATTATAAATCCTTCAAAAATGGTAAAATATTGTCTTTAGCAAAATATGTTGTAATCATGCAAAACACATGATCATAAACCAGAACACTGCTTTAAAAACTTTAATTTTAATCCACCAGTTAATTGTTTTAGATATGGTTTTATTTCCCAAATGCAAGCTGGTGTCACTCATGGTATGGAGGTGATTTTCAGAGGGGCATAATAACAAGGAATAGTATTAAATGAACTACGTAGAGGGAAGGCTACATGTTCTTAAAATTCTTTTCAGTCCTTCTCCTTAGTCTGGCAGTTTTTTCAATTCTTTACTTTTGTTAATTGCCCATCTTTAAAAAAAAAAGCCGGCCTCGGGCACTGAGGCTTTCCTACATTCCAGGTAGAGTTACAATCACATTGTTATGTTTTATTGCTTTTTAAGAATAATTACCTCTTGTTTATGACAAATGATGTTGGTATTAAATTTATGATTGCTTTATTCCAAGAATTATTAATTTTACTACAATGTAGGCAGTATGCAGATAAGGTACATGGGCAGTTGGTATGTGAACAATAGACTCTTAGGAAACATTGGTTTCTGGGAAGTTTGAGTGTTTCTCAAGCTTGATTAGTTGGTTGATTTTTTTTCACTGAATCAACCAAGTCAGTTGGTTGTTTGATGTAAGACAGACATAATCACTGGTGACTACAAACTTGCCACATATTAATAAAATACAACTGTGTTTAGATCTAATGGTAGTTTTTAAAGGAGATCAATTCTTTTAACACCCTCTGAAATAAACATCTGTTGGTAGCCCCGTCTACCTTTAACTTGAGAGAAGTCTCTGAAAATTGGAATAGATCTGTTGACCTCAACAAGAGCACAAACACAGTGCCATTGAGAGCAAGGAATCTTGTGGTAAGACTTGGTAAAAAAAAAAAATCATAAACACCAAGGATGTTTGTATATTTTCAAAAATTATTATCTAAAAAATATTTTCATAAATTCTTATAGAACTTCTAGAGCTAACCACAGAATATGTACAAGATCCCCCTTCACCTAGGATATTTGAGAAATATTTGGCTTCTCAACCACATTTGTTTAACTATTTTTTTTCTAACTTCCTAATCTCTAAAGCTAAGAATCCACAAATAATATGACCCTAAAGCTGAAATGAAAGAGAAACAACTGATTATATATATATGTACTAGCAAAGCACACTGGGAGTTGGTGCCACACTGTGAATTGGAACAGAGCCACAGAATAGTGAAACACAGGCTTTACCAAAGGAGCCCACAGGCTAGTTGGGCAGAGAGGGGTGGGGAGGGCAACCATAAGACAAGACAGGATATGAATGACTTAATTGCACAAATCAAAATTATGGGGATTTGAATGCAGGAAACTTCTCCTCAGTAGGGAATAACAACAAAGCCCTAGAAGAGATGGGCCCTGAAGAGTGAGCAGAATTCAGACAGAGTGGGTATTCTAGATAGATCACCCTCCAACTTTTATTGAGAATATTCTCTGTACTAGGGGCTGAGGGCACAAAGAATAATATAATAATGATATTGATGGTGATGATGATAATAATAAATCTGTTATAGAAAAACACCTTAGTGGAAGACATGGGTGCAAATTTTTACCACACAGTGTATTAACTAATGTAATAGAACTCTTTAGAAGCAACCAGGGAGGAAGAAATTATTTCTACCTTGGGAATTGAGAAAGCATTTATTAAGGAAATGAACTTTGATCTGGAATTTGAATGATGAGTGGAGCTTTACCAGATGGAAAAAGATGAGAAATATATTCCAGACAATGAGCACAACATATGATAAACCATGGAGGCATAAAAGAGCATAATGTGTTTGGGAAGGGTGAGAACCTTCTATGTGGTTAGAGTGTCAGGGGAGGAGGTGAGGATGGACATAGTGATTAATAGAGAAAGTGCCTGGAAAGACATGTAGAATCTAATTTGTGAAAGGTTATGTATGCCATGCAATGGAATTTAAATGTCATTAAGACATTGTTATAAGTAAGACACTGTAGTTCAGATCTCTGTTTTTAGAAGTATCATTTTGGGGACAGGATAGAGGTGATACAGGAGAAGTGGTGCAGGGGAGGTAAGAGGAGGCGCCCTGAACAGACAGAGTCTTGCATGGGAATATGGCCTAAGAGTAAGGGAGTTTGGAGTGAATTGTAGAGTGCCTTGGAGGTCATACTGAGGTGTTGGCATTGAGTTCTGTAACAACAGAAAACTGCCAATGCTGTACTTTATGAAGACTGATCTGGAAAGTGTCTATGGAACCTATTACCATGGAGAGACTTGAGGGCCCAGCTCGGGCATAAGATGTGGCACATACCACTCGTTGCTGATCCACCACCTGTTCTGTCCCTGCTTCTTCCTCCCTAACTGAATCCTGGTTTTGTTCCATTATCTTCTCTCCTCTTCCTAGCCATGGTCTTCAGAAGATGAGGCCCTATTCCTTGCCCAGAGGATGAATCTGTTCTAGGATAAGACTATGGAGTCCATTTCTAACCAATGACATGTGAAGAAAATCCTCTAGGGGCCCCTAGGAAATGTCTTCTTTTTTCGAAAAAGGGAAATACAGGAAGAGACAGTCTCTTTTGCTGAAAGTTGTCTCCATATGGCACTTGGAACTGCCAGGCCACCATTTTGCTGGGATAAGAGGAACTAGTCCATGGACAGAGCAAATATTCAAGGAACCTGATTCCTTGATGATGTTAAGAGCCACTGATTTAAACAAACTTGGAACTGCCTTCTCTTCATCTTAAAAGATGAGCTGGTTTAAGAAAAAAGCTAATAAGCTAGATTTTATACATTCTTACTGAGCGTGAGGTGAAGATGTCTACAGAGAAAGTTCAGGGTTGACATGTTGGGGAATGAAACCAAAAGCCAAATACAGTTCTTTCCCTTGCCATAGGCCTGGAAGAATTATAAATACTTACTCCTTGCTACACTGTCTACTATTAATTATTTCTGTCTTCATAAGTATAATTAATGCAATTTATAGCAATAATGGATAACACACAATGTATTGAACAATCTCCTATTTGGGAAATTCCATTAGTGCTTTCACAACACTAATGTTGGTGAAAGGCTTCTGCTATTACTTCAGTTCACAGGAATATGTACGTGTGCAGTGTGGCAGAAAGGAAGGAACATATACCTGGGCTCAAATAGCTGCCCCTCCACTAGGTTACCATTTGGTCCTGGCCAAATGGTTTAATTACCGTAAACCTCAATTTGATTTCATTTTAAATCTATTTCATAAAACTTACTTTGCAGGGTTTGTGCTTAGTAATGGTGATACAGTATGCACCCACATTTTCAAAAGTGCATTTTTAAAAATTGAAGTACAGTTGTTTTAGAATGTTGTATTAAATTCTGCTATACAGCAAAGTGATTCAGTTGTACATATAGATACATTCTTTTTTAAATCGCATTTCCCTTTGTTCTTAAAGTTCTTAAAACTGTCATTTATAGATTATGATCACCTATTCTTGATTTCCATTTGAGTTTTCCCCCTATCAATGTCACTGCTAGCTCAAGAACCCTCAGGTCCCAGGAAGGAGCAGTTACATATCTGTTTGTGGAACTCAGGACATGGAGGCAGCCATGCCAATTGCCTGGCAGGATCACTGCGTCAGAAGTGTAGGCCCAGTCATTTTGCTTCCTCTCTTATTGTAGCATGAACTTTCAGCACTCAGGAGAATGCATCTCCTTGCACTCCGCAGTCAGCCTGTGGAAAGACTGGGAATTAGAAGTGGAGCTGGGCTCATGGAGGGCTTGAGCCTACAACATGGGCTCCAGTTCAGCCGGACAGAGAGGCCATTAGTGGGATATGAGGATCTCTTGCGACTAATATTAAATATGTATTTTTATCGTTCACTTGTCTTTGTGCCTTGTACGCATAGCTCGCTCGGGAACCACAGTAAGAGTGGATCAGGCCAACCCATGATTTAGATATTTTTATTGTCATCAGCCACTGGCAGGGTTTAATGCGTTTTGACTAAGCACCAAACTTGACAGTGTCCCTGGATAATCTGAACACTTGGGTTCATTCCTTTTTAATTTAGTGACCACTTAGCCCTAGTTAGGACATGTTCTTCTTTAGCTTTTATTGTGTGTGTGAGAGTTACCTGATAATTATGGATGTCAGTTTCCCTTTGATAATTGGGAACAAAAATGTTTCCACTTCACTTGTGAAACTCAAATGTTTGCTTTTATGGCAATACATTCATTATATAAACTCCAAAATCCATCAGAAATATTTGGTCATTAAATGATTCACTACTTTTTTTTAAATAACCACTCCCCCAGGAGCAGGACTGGGGGAGGGGAGAACATAGTTTATTTTCCTCTTTCTGGGAGTAGCCCAGTGAAAAAATATATGTAGTGGACACACTCATGTATAATGAAGGAAAAAAAAACTTCAGTGTTTATCTCCCAACCTGCACTTTGTACTTTCTAGGTGAACTTGAGTTTGCCTGCCTTCCTTATTACACATTCAATCGGAGTTCTAACTTGAGTAAAGTAGAAGGTGAAACTGAGATATTCATCTAATTTATATGAGTTCATTCTCTGTCCACCTATGTTCCTCCTTCTCATAAAAAACCTATATATAAACACCGCAGCTACTATATGAAAGTAAACAAGTTTAATAAATGCATATCCCATTAGCATAGAGATATTCTGAGCTGAGTGGGTTCTTTGCATTTTTTAAGCCAGGGTTTCATAATGAATGTTGATATTTTGGAGCAGTGCCTGGAAAACTGCACAGAAGCAAATCTGCTCCCATATTTTATAGAAAACTTGTATTTCTATAAAATCCTAACTTCTTCCTCTAGTCTACAAGGTCCTGTATGAGCAGGCCTAGTGTCTCCCACTCACTCTTCTCTCCAGGCACACTGGCTTTCTGCCTTTCTTTTCTAACTCACCAAACTGGTTTCCACCTCAAGTTCTCTGCATTCCCTTTGCCCCACCAGACCTTCACATGGCCTGTCAACCGCTGCGTGTATTATCACCTCCTCAGACAGCCTTCCCTGCCCAAGCTGTTGACACGGGGCTGCCCAGTAGACACATCAAGTGAGATAAGTGGGAGTCAGACATGTAATTGTACAATTCCTAGTAGCTACATTAAATAAATTAAAAAGAGGTAAAATTAATTTTAATAATGTTTTTATTTAATCCAGTATCTCTAACATATCATCATTTCAACATACAATTTGTATAAAAAATTAATGAGATAGGGGCTTTCCTGGTGGCGCAGTGGTTGAGAGTCTGCCTGCCGATGCAGGGAACGCGGGTTCGTGCCCCGGTCCGGGAAGATCCCACATGCTGCTGAGCGGCTGGGCCCGTGAGCCATGGCCACTGAGCCTGTGTGTCCGGAGCCTGTGCTCTGCAACGGGAGAGGCCACAACAGTGAGAGGCCCACGTACCGCAAAAAAAAAAAAAAAAAAGAAAAAAAATTAATGAGATATTTTATATTATTTTTCTCATACTAGGTCTTTGAAATCTGGCATGTTTCTTCAGGATATCTCAATTTGGACCAGCTACATTGCGACTGGTGGCTACTGTATTGGACCACACAGACTTAAAATAACACCCCATGTCCAGCCACTCTCTACCACATTACTCTGATTTATCATTATTGGAAGATTTATTTGTGTTTGAAATCATCCTATTTGTTTATTTACTTGTATATTATCTCTCTCTCCATCCCTTATGAACCCCCTGCCCTGAAATGAAAAGTCTAAAGGACCAGGGGCTTCTTTTTATTCTTTGCTGTATACACAGAGCTTAGTATATTGACAGTTTTCAGTAAATATTTGTTGGAAGTTTGATGAATAAGAAACTGATGCGCTGTTAAAACAATGAGTCAGTGTGGCTTTTGCTTTTTGAGTCTTCCCTTCCTGGTGCTAGGTTTCAGGTCAGTGGAATAAATAATGACCACACCTTGCTGTCCCTTTTCCCCTTCCCCATCCATGTCCTCCTGTAACTATCCTGTGTGGTCTGTATCCTACCAATTTTCTGATACGTGACTGTTTCCTTAAGAGAAAGCACTTTCCAGTCCACCGTTAAAGCTGCTCTCAAGTTAGCATTCAACTCATACTAAGCAGGAGAAAAAAAAAAAAAGCAAACACCTGGACTTTCTCTTCTTTCCCCTACTAACCATTACAAGATTTTCTCAGATGGTAGTCAGGCTGTAACTTGTATTTATTATACTTTTAGTCAATGGGAGGAAACCCTGGATCTGTGATTAGCTGTAGGCCTTGTGGAAACTGCCCTGAGGCTCAGAGTTCTGGAGGTTTCCTTCCACTGCTCCTCTAGATGTGACCCAGTCTTGCCTGTGTGACAGTGGTCAAGGGCTCCAGATTTGCCTGTGCTCATTTCCTCCATCTTTCAAAGGAAAGTCACAATCATTGCTTATTTCCAGTATAAGACTATAGAGAAAAATCAATTAAAAAAATTTTTTTAAAAAGGCTATAGAGAAAATAACCAGAAAGTATATTATGTCCAGTAATGAAAAGCATTGTTGCTGTTCATACAAAGCAATGGGCACTGACCTGGTACCTAGGATTCTGTTCTAAATGCAGGTATCACAATAAAAATGGTTAGAGTCTTAGAGACTGGGTCAGTATGTGAGGTAAATGGTAAACTGGAAGTGGGGTTTAAAAAGAATTCTTACCCTTTCTACAGTTAGAAAAGTTTGTGGAAAGAGAAAAGTTTCTGCAAGCTTGTTTTGGCATTTAATTACCTTGGCGTACAACTACTCCTGGGTGAAACATAATGAAGAGAATGTTGACCCAATTCAGCCCATCCTCTACATACCTTTTTCTCTCTCCCTCCCCTGGGTTATTGAAATTGTGCTCCAGAATAAACTTGGCTATGGTTTATTCACAAAACCTAAATAAGGGTTGTCACATTTAAGAATGTTGAGTTCTCAATTCAGAATTCACTCATTCATTTAAAAAAATGTATACTGTGCACCTACTATGTATAAAAAAAGTTGAAATGCAAACATAAATAAGACCCTCAGGGGGCTTCCATTTTAGCAGATAATACATTCATTAGACAGCAATTTCTGTGATTAGTTATTCAATTACAATCATAATGAGTACCTTGAAGGTGGTGTGAGAAGATTTAATGGAGTCCTGATTTAGTCTTCCCCCTAAAGTGTCTGGTCAGATAAATCCTGAGAGGAGGGTTTAGTGGGCGAAGGGGGTTAGGGAGATTTTCAGGAGGAGGGAGCAGCAGGTGTCAATGTACTGAGGTAGGAGGAACCTGGCAGAGGCACCAGAATAAGCAATGGCCAGCTTATAAATAAGCAATGCTCCCCCAAAGGGCTCCCCAATGGGAGGGAGCTAGGAGAGGAACAAGGGGCTAAGAGAGCAACAAGGCCCAGAGCCCAGAGTCTCTTCTGTTTTCCCCAGCAGGGCCAACTATAACCGATTGAGTGATCCTCTCTATTCATTGACCTGATACTTAGCTTTTTAGCACCTACTATTTTTTTTTTCCCGGTACACGGACCTCTCACTGTTGTGGCCCCTCCCGTTGCGGAGCACAGGCTCCGGACGCGCAGGCTCAGCGGCCATGGCTCACGGGCCTAGCCACTCTGCGGCATGTGGGATCTTCCCGGACCGGGGCATGAACCTGTGTCCCCTGCATCGGCAGGTGGACTCTCAACCACTGCGCCACCAGGGAAGCCCTAACACCTACTTCTTATGTTAAGCCCTCAAAGGTTGTGGCTTTCCCATGCTCCATGAGCAGATGTACAAATCCCTCTATACTCTTGTCTGGAGGATTCCTGTGCTGAGTCATCTGCTGCGGTAGCAGACGAGAAGCACCAGGGGACAGAAAGCCTTCTCCTCTGTTTGCTTTGGTAGAACACAACATGATGAAAATGTGCACTAATTTGATCTAAAGTGTTGAATGAAGAATTAGCAAGTATGGCTACTACCAGGTTCTGAGCTCACTGCCTCTCTAATCTTGGCTGAGCATCACAAAAACAAACAAGCAAAATTATTAGTGAGTTTACTGAGTATGATTTAATTTGCTCAGCATTAAGCCAGGAAGCTTAACTAACATGTCTTAATGAAGCTGTGGCAGTCACATGATGATGGTGAAAAAACAATCAAGGGCCATTTGAGGGGACTTCTCAAAACCTGGTACCAGGAAGCAAAAAAAGTCAGTTTTCAGCTCTCTTTCAAGACTGCTTCTACATTGGAATTAGGGTTAGGAGGAGACCTTAAGAGAGTTGTAGAAGGTTTTAAATGTGCAATTGGTTGGGCCAATGCAATTCGAGAGTTGTTATGCTGTTAATAGGAAGACAATGCACCTTCCACTGGATGGAAGTTATATTCAGTCTCACCAGGTTTATGCTAAACTTCTGGCAGCTATGTTTCCAACACATGATACCTATGGGGAAAAAAGAAAAATAGATAAGGATACTCATTACTACAAATAGGTCATGGACTGGGTAGCATTAGCCTCACACTGATCACGTCTTCCTGATTGCTGCAGATGGAAGTCTCATGCCAGCCACGCGTCAAACCAAATAATTAGCAGATGTCACCAATGGTAATCTCGTGGTGTTTAAAAATGGAACAAGTGAATCAGCAAAATATTTAGGGAGGGAAGCCCACATCAACCATTCCATCATCAAAAGTCTTGTATACAGAGACAAAAGTCTCTGTATAATCAAGGTTCTTCAGCATGACCATGGAAAAGAAAATGGAAGCCTATAGCTCAAGCATAACTATAAATGCCGACTGTGTTATAAATAACATATTATGTAGATAGTAAAAAAAAAAAACCCTCAAAACAATATTTAAAACTAATCACTAGGGCAATTCCTCCCTGTTATTATTATCATTGCCAGTTATTCAAAAGCAAATGGCACTGTTGAAAGTGAGGCATGATCTCTTTTCTCTGGAAGAACACACTTTGATAATAGAATACTAATATGCATGGATCTAAGAAACATACCACAAGTATGTTTATACATGGAACTAATATGGAAAAGCCTAACACTGGCACAATCGAAATTAGAAAGAATAGTATGATTTAGGGAAAGTTAATAGACATGCTTAGTATGAGACAGATATTGTCCTGAGCACCTGTTAAGCATTACAATATGTATACTTCAAACTAACCCTGTTGTGTTGGGTTTACTATTATCTCCATTCTTATAAGAGATTTGGGGGAGGGAAGTAGTTCTCTTCACAAGGAACAGGGTCAGGTGTGGAAACAGCTCTGTCGACTCTGTGGTGGACCTTTGTTGATAGATTACCCAGCATCCATCCCCTCTTCCTATCAGCATCTCTGTTTCCTTTGGGGGATTTACTTCCCATCCATAGTGGGTCATCTTGGCAGGTCAGAAAATTCAGATAAGCTCTTCTTTAATGGAGGTTCCAGAAGTATCATTTGGCCACATTCTTCCTCTGGGAAGGATTTGAAGGGAAGGCCTTCTAAGACCTAAGCCTGGTCAGCTGGACTTCCTTTCTTTGATTTTTCTGTTAGCCTCACTTTGCGGCATGCAGAACTTCCCTGACCAGGGATTGAACCCATGTCCCCTGCAGTGGAAACACAAAGTCTTAAGCACTGGACCACCAGGGAAGTCCTCTCTCTTCGATTCTGATGCAAAGAGGGAAGAAACTGCCCATTCCAGGAGGCCCTCCTGATTTCTGTCCCATCTCTAAACCTGATTCTTCAGACTTCAGTCAACTTGGTGCATTGTGCTCACCAGTATCCTTCTAATAAATTGAACCAGAGTTAGCATTTGTTGCCTGTAACCAAAGAACCTAACTAATGCCTCAAGGAAAGTGCACTTGTAATTCCTCCAACCCCCAACTCTGTCAAGAAAATACAATTTTATCTTTATTTCAAATATTGAAATAACTTCACAAATAAAAGATTAGGTAGAAGTTCTTATCATAAATAGAATAATATGCAAATCAAAACAATGTTGACTTTTATTTTTATTTCAATTGGTATTTATACATAAATTCAACATACGGAATTCGTTATCTCTATGTAAACACAGCTCATCTTCTAGGTAGATTAGAATTACATTCTTTTTTTTCAAATTTATTTATTTTATTTATTTATTTTTGACTGCATTAGGTCTTCGTTGCTGCATTCAGGCTTTCTCTAGTTGCAGCGAGCGGGGTCTACTCTTCGTTGCGGTGCTCAACTTTCTCATTGTGGTGGCTTCTCTTGTTGTGGAGCACGAGCTCTAGGCACGCAGACTTCAGTAGTTGTGGCTCGTGGGCTCAGTAGTTGTGGCTCACAGGCTCTAGAGCGCAGGCTCAGTAGTTGTGGCACACAGGCTTAGTTGCTCCGTGGTATGTGGGATCTTACCAGACTAGGGCTCGAACCCATGTCCCCTGCATTGGCAGGTGGATTCTTAACCACTGAGCCACCAGAGAAGCCCCTAGAATTATATTCTTGCATTGCCATTTGAACTCTTTTCTAGCAAGACCACTTCCCTTTGTCATATAAAAGTAAACTCCAGCTGATGTGCCCAGATCAGGCGAATTTTGAATTTGTGGGTAATGCACAGTAATTATTATTAACTGGATCCTTACCAAGTGCCATGAACTCCGCTCAACTCTTTACAAAGAATAATTGTGTGCGGTAAAGGTTATCATTCCCATCTCACACATGAAGAAGCCAAGGTGTAGAGAAATGAAGTTCAAACAGCAACATATGTAAGAAACCACGAAACCAGCCCTTGAACTTGGTCTGCCTGAGGCCAAAGCTTCACATCTTCCTGCTAGGAGAGACTTCTCCACTGCTCAGTGGAGAGCCCAGGTTCCTCCTCCTCCCTCAAACCCTTCAAGGGGGCTTTCATTGTCACCAAGTCACAGAGGAGGAAACTGAGACTAAGAGAAATTAAGTGCCTGCCACAGTTCACAGAGAAGAGGGCTTTGTCATTCTAAAGCCATCACTGCCCTGACCTAACCCCCTGGGAGGCTTCATGGTGTATAGCTTAAGGAAAAGCAGAGTCACCACATGTTTATAAAATGAGTACAATTCTCCCAGTGCATTGTGTGTTTCCAAGAATGCAAAGCACTTTCACCAACCACCTGGATTCTCTTAAACCAGTAGGACTTAATAGCAGATAGTTTGAGGAATCTGTGCTGAGTCAGTGGAGCCAGGCTGTTAAAACATTAGTCCTCATCCAGTGATTTTTGGCAAAACACAGAATCCTGGAGTGGAAAGGGAATTTAGAAGTGACTTAGTCTAATTTATTTTATCTCAGTGGGGAATCTGAGGGCTAAATAAGTTCGGAGACCTGCCCTCAGTCCAAGAGCTTCTGTGCCGCAAACTGGAAACTAGGGAGCTGGTCTCTAGATGCCCAAGGGAGTGTTCTTTCCACGATGAGCTATTTCCTCCCCTGGGTACTATTTAAAGGTAAAGTACAAACTAGCTTAAGAGAATATCAAAAGCCTGATTAGATAGTCAAGTTTCCATTCTTTAAAAACCTTTTCCATGCCAGGGCATTTGCCTACAGAACAGATCCTAGCTAGATGGAACCAGATGCATTTTCGCTAGCCTAATTCGGAGCATGAATGCTTCACGGTGAAATAATGGACTTTCTGCAAGCAAGGAGATAGTGTGGTGGTAGGTGCAGAAGAAATGCAGGCTGCCCACTCACATTTCCACCTCTCAACAGTCTCTAAAATTGCAAGATATTCCCCTAGTGCTCAGCGCGCTAAGGGGTCGCCCCCTCTCTTCTCCCTCCCCCTGCTGAATCATCTGAAGGAGATTTCGATTGGCAGCTTGCTCCAGTCTTCCCACACAGTATGTGGGGCTCCCACCTCCAGCCCTAAAATACAGTCGCTCAGCTCTTGTGTTCAATATCTCTTATTTTTCATTGCTTGCTCCCATTGAGATAGTTTTGTCAATTCCAAAAGGTCTGTGTCTTTGTTCTCTTCCTTGTACAACATCTAAACATTGTGACAATCAGAAGCTGAGGATGAAGGGAAAGCAGCAGGACACAGGCCCATACAACAGCCTAAGCATCAAAATTCAGTCTTCACTTTTGAAAATGTGACTACCATTAAATATGTCAGGTAACATGGAAGGACTACCTGTTATTTTCTTTTTCCCTACCATTTTTTTCCAAAGTGGGAGGCCCATGAAATGCAGTCTGTAACCCACTGCAGGATGGATGAGGACTTGGACTGGCCAGGTACAGGCTGTGTGTGCTCTTTAGACCTGGGACACGCACACAGAGCAGCTGGATGGGGAACTCCCTGGATGAGAGCCAGCTGGTTAGTTTTGCTGATGCTGTCGGTAAAACTGATCCTTGTGAGTGCCTGTCCTTGTGTTCTTCTGCCCTTTCTTCCCTGCCCATTTTGGAATTAAGATAGTCTTTGGCTATTCTGACTCTTCCTTCCTTACTTTTCTCAACCATCACATAGGAGATAATGACAATCAGATGGCACTGGCTCGCCACTTATGTAGAATTGCCTCTGGCTTTATGCCCAGACCAAGAGAACCTTAGAACTGGAATTTGGGGATGATGGCTTTTGTTCTGTGCTGCCCAAGAGCACTCACTAGAGACTAGAGACAGATGGTTTGCAACTTAGCACTGCAAGCAAAAGTTGCCTGGTTTTGCATTTTGGCCACTGAATATCAGGACCTGGGTTGAGCCAAGAATTCTGAGCTGGCCGTTGGGGCTGGTTTGGTTCTCAGAAGTCTCCTAATAACTGTGGCGCTATGGACTCAACTTCAAAGACTAAGTCCTGGAAAAGTGTCCCCCAATTCCCAAGTTCTGCCGTGGGAGAGGGGGAAATGCTCATCACACCAATCTTCGATGCAATGTTAATTCACTGTTTTGCATCCAGATGTTTTTGTTCTCAACGCCAGAGGTGAAGAGTCTGAGCGATCGTGTACAGATGTTAAGGACTTGTCCAAGTTCACATAGCAAATGAGTAGCAGAGCGGGAGATTATTGCCACATCCAAGCTCTACTCACTATACCACTTTCATTCCACTCCTTCCAAAAAATAAATATCAATTAGCCAACTCTGTTCCCAGCATGAAAACACTAATCTTTTCATGTAATTAGATCTTATGTCCCCAGTTAGATTATTGGTCCTCCTAGTAGGTAGTAAGTCTAATATTTTGTTCTCATTCTTGCAAACAATAAATACTCCAGGAATAATTGCTGATTAATATTAACAGTAAAGTGGTTTCAAAGATATGTTTTCAGCCCTGGCCACCTTGTAACTTTTTTCTTTATTTTTTCTACTTTAAAAAATGACTAAGGCAATACCTGCTCATGGTAAAAAGATACAGTATATAAAATAATCACTTCCCCATCTCAACTCCATTCCATTTATCTGAAATAATCAATATTGTTAGGTAGGTAGCCTTTCCCATCTATTTCCACGCACATATAAACACATGCAAACATATGGACAGACACACCATTTTCCTCTTCCTTATTATTATTATTATTTTTTTTGCGGTACGCAGGCCTCTCACTGCTGTGGCCTCTCCCGTTGCGGAGCACAGGCTCTGGACGTGCAGGCTCAGCGGCCATGGCTCACAGGCCCAGCCGCTCCACGGCATGTGGGATCTTCCCGGACCGGGGCACGAACCCGTGTCCCCTGCATCGGCAGGCGGACTCTCAACCGCTGCGCCACCATGGAAGCCCCTCTCTTCCTTATTTTTAAAGCAAAATAGCATTGTTATCCTACATATTACTCTGCAGCCTTGTTTTTTCAATTAAGTGTATATCACAAATATCTTCCCAAATCAGTAAATATAAAGCTTACTCATTCATTCTAATAGCTGCACAATAGTCCCTCTAATGAGTGGATCATAATTTACTCAACCATTCCCACGTTCATAGTTAATCAAGTTCCCACTGTCTCCTAAATAGCTTCCAATTTGACCACTGTGCTGTGTGGCATCTCACGCACACACTCCTGATTTTATAGCTGAGGTCAATTCATGTCTAAAACTACGTCATTTACTCCTTGGGCAAATGCCTCCAAAGCTCTAGAGAGTTTGTTTCCTATGAATTAAAATAACCATATTAAGGTATTCCCTCTGTTCCATAATCGAGGGGAGAGTATGCCTTTTCCATACACTATTATTTAGGTAATGTATATACAGAATATATGATTCCCATTAGAAAATGGAATATTTTGAGTTTACAAAAGAATCTTACATCTTTTGTGATAGCTTCAAATATACAGGTGTTTGTAGCATATAATTTCTACTCCAATTTAGTTGTGACAGCAACAACAAAAAGGTTTTGAGGCTGTTTTCTTGACTTTTAAAAATTGTTAGTCCATTGAAATGTAAGCTCCACAAGAAAGAAACTAAACAAAACGTAGAGTCCAATGTATACACAGTGTGTAGTGTGATGCCTGATGCACAAAGCAGGGACTGTTTCTGCATTAGTTGAATGAATGAAAATCTGTTTTAAATGTCACGCACTCTGAATCACACTCTGTTTGGTCAGGAAAAAAAAGTCATGTTCTAACTCATGCTTTAGTTTTCCTTTTCCAAAGGACTACAGGGTACTTAGTTCCCTGAGCTCAATTAGTTTCTGACTCAATTAACTACCAGAAGTTGACTCCTGGAGACTGTGAGTTGGCTGGGGAGAGAAGCACACATTCAGACACCAGCTGAGAATACAATTTCCAAGACAACTTAGAAGGGGAAAGGTGGTTTAGAAGCTCAAGCTCTAAAGGCATTAGTTATCCTGTATATCCATCCATATATGCCTCTATTGGTTAAATAAATCATAATACAGGGGAGTACTGTGCTGTCATTAGAAATAACGATGTAGGAGAACACTGAGTGCCATGGGGAAATGGGATATATAACATCAAAGAGAGTATGATCCCATTTTAGCTAAAGAAAATATAGCCAGAAAGCATACAGCCACCCTGAGAGACCATTTCTGATAGCTGACATCCTGCTAGAGTGTCCCTAACTGCATCCTTTGGGCATGGTATAAAAAACACTGAGACCTACACAGCCACACTGTGACAAACACCAGCACCAAGAAGAGGAAGAGTGACCACTCCAATGCCAAGGTGACCACCAGAGGGCTATCGGTTACCAGGGTGTAGTAATTCTCTACAGATGGTTTCAGGAGGAAGGGAGATCATCTTGGATGGAGCACACCACCTTTGCATTCTTCCCTGAATCTCTGTCTCAAATCCTAAAAACAGCTTTGACTGTCTCAGATACATATAGACTTTTCCTTCTTCACTTTTTGTGAGTGTGTGTGTGTATGCTTCTTTGTGTGATTTTGTCTGTATAGCTTTGCTTTAACCATTTGTCCTAAGGTTCTGTGTGTCTGTTCTTTTTGTTTGTTTGTTTGTTTTTAGTATAGTTTTTAGCACTTGTTATCACTGGTGGATTTGTTTATTGGTTTGGTTGCTCTCTTCTTTCTTTTTTTATGACTTTTAAATATTTTTATTTTTAATAATATATATATTTTACTTTAAAAACTTTATTATTTTTTCTTTCTTTCTTTTTTTCCTCCCTTTTTTTCTGAGCCATGTGGCTGACAGGGTTTTTGTGCTCTGGCCAGTGTCAGGCCTGTGCCTCTGAGGTGGGATAGCCAAGTTCAGGGCACTGGTCCACCAGAGACCTCCCAGCTCCATGTAATATCATACAGCGAAAGCTCTCCCAGAGATCTCCATCTCAACACTAAGACCCAACTCCACTCAACGACCAGCAAGCTACAGTGCTGAACACCCTATGCCAAACAGCTAGCAAGACAGGAACACAACCCCACCCATTAGCAGAGAGGCTGCCTAAAATCATAATAAGGTCACAGACACCCCAGAACACACCACTGGATACTGTCCTGCCCACCGGAAAGACAAGACCCAGCCTCAACCACCAGAACACAGGCACCAATCCCCTCCACCAGGAAGCCTACACAACCCAATAAAACAACCTTAGCCACTAGGGGCAGACACCAAAACGAAAAGGAACTATGAACCTGCAGCCTGAGAAAGGAGACCCTCAAAACAGTAAGTTAAGCAAAGTGAGAAGATGGAAAAACACACGGAAGATGAAGGAGCAAGGTAAAAACCCACCAGACTAAACAAATGAAGAAGAAATAGGCAATCTATCTGAAAAAAGAATTCAGAGTAATGATAGTAAAGATGATCCAAAATCTTGGAAATAGAATGGAGAAAATACAAGAAATGTTTAACAAGGACCTAGAAGAAATAAAGAGCAAACAGTGATGAACAACACAATAAATGAAATTATTCTCTAGAAGGAATCAATAGCAGAATAACTGAGAAAGAAGAACAGATAAATGACCTGGAAGATAAAATAGTGGAAATAACTACCACAGAGAAGAATAAAGAAAAAAGAATGAGAAGAATTGAGGACAGTCTCAGAGATGTCTGGGGCAGCATTAAACACACCAACATTCAAACTATAGGGGTCCCAGAAGAAGAAGAGAAAAACAAGGGGACTGAGAAAATATTTGAAGAGATTACAGTTGAAAACTTCCTTAATATGGGAAAGGAAATAGTCAATCAAGTACAGGAAGCACAGAGAGTCCCATACAGGATAAATCCAAGGAGAAACACGCCAAGACACATATTAATCAAACTATCAAAAATTAAATACAAAGAAAAAATATTAAAAGCAACAAGGGAAAAACAGCAAATAATATACAAGGGAATCCCCATCAGGTTAACAGCTGATCTTTCAGCAGAAACTCTGCAAGCCAGAAGGGAGTGGCAGGACATATTTAAAGCGATGAAAGGGAAAAACCTACAACCAAGGTTAATCTAGCCAGCAAGGATCTCATTCAGATTTGATGGAGAAATTAAAACCTTTACAGACAAGCTAAAGCTAAGAGAATTCAGCACCACCAAACCAGCTTTACAACAAATGCTAAAGTAACTTCTCTAGGCAGGAAACACAAGAAAAGGAAAAGACCAACAATAACAAACCCAAATCAATTAAGAAAATGGTAATAGGAACATACATATCAATAACTACCTTAAATGTAAATGGATTAAATGCTCCAACCAAAAGACATAGACTGGCTGAATGGATACAAAAACAAGACCCATATATATGCTGTCTACAAGAGACCCACTTCAGACCTAGGGACATATACAGACCGAAAGTGAGGGGATGGAAAAAGATATTCCATGCAAATGGAAATCAAAAGAAAGCTTGAGTAGCAATTCTCATATCAGACAAAATAGACTTTAAAATAAAGGCTATTACAAGAGACAAAGGAGAACACTACATAATGATCAAGGGATCAATCCAAGAAGAAGATATAACAATTGTAAATATTTAGGCACCCAACATAGGAGTACCTCAATACATAAGGCAAATGCTAACAGCCATAAAAGGGGAAATCGACAGTAACACAGTCAAAATAGGGGATTTTAACACCCCAATTTCAACAATGGACGGATCATCCAAAATGAAAATAAATAAGGAAACACAAGCATTAAATGATACATTAAACAAGATGGACTTAATTGACATTTATAGGACATTCCATCCAAAAACAACAGAATACACTTTCTTCTCAAGTGCTCATGGAACATTCTCCAGGATAGATTATATCTTGGGTCACAAATCAAGCCTTGGTAAATTTCAGAAAATTGAAATCATATCAAGTATCTTTTCTAAACACAATTCTATGAGATTAGAGATCAATTACATGAAAATATCTGTAAAAAATATAAACACATGGAGGCTAAACAATAAACTACTAAATAACCAAGAGATGACTGAAGAAATCAAAGAGGAAATCGAAAGATACCTAGAAACAAATGACAATGAAAATACAATGACCCAAAACCTATGGGATGCAGTAAAAGCAGTTCTAAGAGAGAAGTTTATAGCAATACAATCCTACCTCAAGAAGCAAAAAACATCTCAAATAAACAACCTAAACTTACACCTAAAGCAATTAGAGAAAGGACAAAAAAACCCCAAAGTTAGCAGAAGGAAAGAAATCATAGAGATCAGATCAGAAGTAAAGGAAAAAGAAATGAAGGAAACAATACCAAAGATCAATAAAACTAAAAGCCGATTCTTTGAGAAGACAAACAAAATAGATAAACCATTATCCAGACTCATCAAGAAAATAAGGGAGAAGACTCAAATCAATAGAATTAGAAATGAAAAAGGAGAAGTGACAACTGACACTGCAGAAATACAAAGGATCATGAGAAATTACTACAAGCAACTCTATGCCAATAAAATGGACAACCTGGTAGAAATGGACAAATACTTAGAAAAGCACAACCTTCCGAGACTGAACCAGGAAGAAATAGAAAATATAAACAGACCAATCACAAGCACTGAAATTGAAACTGGGATTAAAAATCTTCCAACAAACAAAAGCCCAGGACCAGATGGCTTCACAGGCAAATTCTATCAGACATTTAGAGAAGAGCTAACACCTATCCTTCTCAAACTCTTCCAAAATATAGCAGAGGGAGGAACACTCCCAAACTCATTCTATGAGGCCACCATCACCCTGATACCAAAACCAGACATAGATGTCACAAAGAAAGAAAATCACAGGCCAATATCACTGATAAACATAGATGCAAAAATCCTCAACAAAATACTAGCAAACAGAATCCAACAGCACATTAAAAGGATCATACACCATGATCAACTGGGGTTTATCCCAGGAATGCAAGGATTCTTCAATATATGCAGATCAATCAATGTGATAAGACATATTAACAAATTGAAGGAGAAAAAACATATGATCATCTCTTCATCCTAGATGCAGAAGAAATTGGACAAAATTCAATACCCATTTATGATAAACACCCTCCAGAAAGTAGGCATAGAGGGAACTTACCTCAACATAATAAAGGCCATATATGACATATCCACAACCAACACTGTTCTCAACGGTGAAAAACTGAAACCATTTCCTCTAAGATCAGGAACAAGACGAGGTTGTCCACTCTCACTACTATTATTCAACATAGTCTTGGAAGTTTTAGCCACAGCAATCAGAGAAGAGAAAGAAATAAAAGGAATCCAAATCGGAAAAGAAGAAGTAAAGCTGTCACTGTTTGCAGATGACATGATACTATACATAGAGAATCCTAAAGATGCTACCAGAAAACTACTAGAGCTAATCAATGAATTTGGTAAAGTAGCAGGACAAAAAAATTAATGCACAGAAATCTCTTGTATTTCTTTACACTAATGATGAAAAATCTGAAAGAGAAATTAAGGAAACACTCCTGTTTACCATTGCAATGAAAGGAATAAAATACCTAGGTATAAACCTACCTAAGGAGAAAAAAGACCTGTATGCAGAAAACTATAAGACACTGATGAAAGAAATTAAAGATGATATGAACAGATGGAGAGATATATCATGTTCTTGGATTGGAAGAATCCACATTGTGAAAATGACTCTACTACCCAAAGCAATCTACAGATTCAATGCAATCCTTATCAAACTACCAATGGCATTTTTCACAGGACTAGAACAAAAAATTGCACAAATTGTATGGAAACACAAAAGACCCTGAATAGCTAAAGCAATCTTGAGAAAGAAAAACGGAGCTAGAGGAATCAGGCTTCCAGACTTCAGACTATACTACAAAGATATGGTAATCAAGACAGTATGGTACTGCATAAATACAGAAATATAGATCAATGGAACAGGATAGAAAGCCCAGAGATGAACTCACGCACATATGGTCACCTTCTTTTTGATAAAGGAGGCAAGAATATACAATGGAGAAAAGACAGCCTCTTCAATAAGTGGTGCTGGGAAAACAGGACAGGAATATGTAAAAGAATGAAATTAGAACACTCCCTAACACCATACACAAAAATAAACTCAAAATGGATTGAAGACCTAAATGTAACGCCAGACAGTATAAAACTCTTAGAGGAAAACATAGGCAGAACATTCTATGACATAAATCACAGCAAAATCCTTTTTGACCCACCTCCCAGAGAAATGCAAATAAAAACAAAAATAGGGTTTCCCTGGTGGCACAGTGGTTGAGAGTCTGCCTGCCGATGCAGGGGACACAGGTTCGTGCGCCGGTCTGGGAAGATCCCACATGCCGCGGAGAGTCTAGGTCCGTGAGCCATGGCCACTGAGCCTGCACGTCCGGAGCCTGTGCTCTGCAACAGGAGAGGCCACAACAATGAGAGGCCCGTGTACCGCAATGAATAAATAAATAAATAAATAAATAAATAAATAAATAAACAAACAAACAAATGGGACCTAATGAAACTTAAAAGCTTTTGCACAGCAAAGGAATCCATAAAAAAGACAACCCTCAGAATGGGAGAAAATATTTGCAAATGAAGCAACTGACAAAGGATTAATCTCCAAAATTTACCAGCAGCTGAATATTAAAAAAACAAACAACCCAATCCAACAATGGGCAGAAGATCTAAATAGACATTTCTCCAAAGAAGATATACAGATTGCCAACAAACACATGAAAGGATGCTCCACATCACTAATGATTAGAGAAATGCAAATCAAAAGTACCATGAGGTATCACCTCACACTGGTCAGAATGGCCATCATCAAAAAATCTACAAACAATAAATGCTGGAGAGGGTGTGGAGGAAAGGGAACTCTCTTGCACTGTTGGTGGGAATGTAAATTGTTACGGCCACTATGGAGAACAGTATGGAGATTCCTTAAAGAACTAAAAATAGAACTACCATACAACCCAGTAATCCCACTACTGGGCATATACCCTAAGAAAACCATAATTCAAAAAGAGTCATGTACCACAATGCTCATTGCAGCTCTATTTGCAATAGGCATGACATGGAAGCAATCTAAGTGTCCATCGGGAGATTAATGGGTAAAGATGATGTGGCACATATATACAATGGAATATTACTCAGCCATAAAAAGAAACAAACTTGATTTATATGTAGTGAGGTGGATGGACCTAGAGTCTGTCATACAGAGTGAAGTAAGTCAGAAAGAGAAAAACAAATTCTTTAAGCTAACACATATATATGGAATTAAAAAAAAATTGGTTCTGAAGAACCTAGTGCCAGGACAGGAATAAAGACACAAACGTAGAGAATGGTCTTGAGGACACGGGGAGGAGGAAGGGTAAGCTGGGATGAAGTGAGAGAGTGGCGTGGACATATATATACTACCAAATGTAAAATAGATAGCTAGTGGGAAGCAGCAGCATAGCACAGGGAGCTCAGCTCGGAGCTTTGTGTCTACCTACAGGGCTAGAGTAGGGAGGGTGGGAGGGAGACACAAGAGAGAAGGGATATGGAGATATATGTATACATGTAGCTGATCCACTTTGTTATGAAGCAAAAACTAACATACCATTGTAAAGCAATTATACTCCAATAAAGATGTTAAAAAAAAAGAGAGAAAATATATAGATGTCTATTTGTACATGTACAGAACCAGAGGATATATACTAAAGTGCTAGCAGTATCTCTAGGTGAAGTGATTATGAATACATTTTAAAAATTTTTTCTTCTCTTTGCTTATTTTTCTGTCAAAAATATTTAAGATAAACAAGAATTGGAAGAATTGTTTCTGTGAATATTACGTAACTCTTATTTGCCATCTTATCAAATCAAAGCAGTTGTTTTCCTTTAACTAAAACTTTTTCTACAACACAATGCTTTAAAAAAAAGAGGGAAGGGGTAATCTATGTTCCCAAAGCCAGAGAACCAGCAAACAACACTCTCATTACCAAAGGACCTGGAAAAATAAACCAGGTAGATTTTTCTCTCTGTGAAAGTGTTGAAAACTGTGATCTACCTGACTATTATGCTGACAAGCTCTAGTTGCAGAGAAATAGGTTTAATTATAAGAATTTTTGACAATTGTAGTTTCCTTTACAAAACTGACCAGTTTTGTGTAGAAATATTTTACTTTGCTTAGAAATCTCCGGCTGGTATAGAGGAGTAGCTGCATATTGCATGAGCAATTAGATCAGGGACAAGCAACATGGGAACGAATTTTGCAGCATTGAAATCACACATATCTTAAGCTGGTCACATGTACTTTAAGTGGCTTTCCTAGGAGCAGCAAAATACAGTTTGCTGAAGTGCTTCATGATCTGCCATTCTTACTGTTTTGTAAAAGTAACTAAGCTTTTAGTTGTTACTTCTGGCTCCTGATCATTACAAATTATGAAGGATTATAGTCTGGAACTTCTGGTTTGGTATAAAGGGTCAGATTTGCCCCAAATGGTGACATTTAATTGGAAATAGGAGAGTAGCTAGAAAATGACTGGGCTTTTGCAGTTCTCCCTTAGGAGACCACGTGCAATTAGTAACTTGAGAAAAATCCACGTCCCTGGCACAGAATTGGCAGCTGGACATAGCACAATCCCAGCACAATAAAGTTCCCAGTAACTATTTGTTAAATAAGTGAATTTGTTGTATAGATGTCCAGACAGAGGACCACACTGAAAACTCACACTTTCAATCTCCCCTAGCCCATTTGCTTCATGTAAATTAACTAAAATTAAGCCATTTTTCCAGGTAGTTTCTGTATAGTTCTGCCAAAGATAAGTCTCAAGTTTCTGTTGATCTCTAGAAAAATGCCTAAGAATTTAGTCTCCCGATATTATTTCCTTAATTCTAGTAGCAAAATAAAAACGAATACACAACACACATGCACACAATCTTTTGCAGTTAAACAGCTTAAGAGCATAATTCTTGTAAAAAGGTACACACACACACACACACACACACACACACACACACACGGCATCTGAGCATAAATAGCAAAACTCTAGAGTCTGTAATAACCTGTCATGTCTTTGGGGATTTTTAAATTATGTCTGAACTTACTAAAATAATTTTCTTTATTCTCCTCCTCCTCTGTTTTCTCACTATTTTTAAGCAACTACTAAATAAAACTTATACCTAGAGAAGGTGGTAAAAGAGGGCAAGTAGAAAGAACCTATTATTAAACATCTATTGTGTGCCAGGCATTACTTTAGGCATTTTACATATAATATTTCTTTTAATCCTCAAAAAGCCCTTGCCAAGTAGATATCATTAACACTATTTTATGCGACAGGAAACATATTCAGAGAGAATAAGAGACTTGCACAAACGCAAGCAACTAATAAATGATTGAGCCAGCCTGGAACTCAAGTCTTTCTGTCTGACAGGCTTAGAGTTTTCAATAGAAATAGAGTTTGCACCACTGTCAATAGTGTGGAAATATTACTGCTCCCTAACAGAAGATTACTGATGACTTGGAGGGCCAAAAGTAGTAGTCATTTAACCTGTGATGTCTTCCCCAGCCTCCTCCTATTTGACTGTGGTGTCTAATTTTGAGCAAGTGACCCCCGGAGCTTGAACAAGAAAAGAACCGTGGTGTGGAAACCACACTGGTTGACTCAACCCTTGTCTGGGGCAGCATTCTTATTTAGTTCCCTTCCTCTTCTCAGTTTCAGGTCCCAGCCTGTGTCTGTGTCCTTTGCACAAGGAACAGGTGGTCTTCCATGCTTTCACGAAATGACAGTCCACGATGTTTATGGTGATTCATCTCAAGCTGTCCAGTACATTTTTTATTGCACCAAAGATCAACAGGAACTTGAGATCTTTCACAGAGGTGAAAGATCTCTCTGACAAGAGCTGGGCACACTCTCAGCATTTCCTTTTACCTGGTTGCCTTTTTATTTGTGTTCCTAACAGATGTCCTGGATTTAAATAACTTGTTTATTTTTCAGTTAAACTTCACAATAGTTAATATTGTTCCTATGGTACAGAATTAATCTTGATGAGGTGATGATATCAGGAGGACATCGAGCTCTTCTTTTATTGACTCCCTTTTGTAAAGTTCATAAAAGTGAACTTTGATTCACCTATTTACTCTGGGAGTTAAGAAGGTGACACTTACTGATATATTTTGATATCTGTAAAAAGTATATAGCCTTTCTGATACTTATGTTCCTGGTTTTCAGGGCTCACAGAGTCAGAAAATGGAAATGGGATGCCTCTAATGGTTCATTATCATCACCACATTTGTCCAGTTTAGCCAAACAAACTGTCTACTTCAGGGCCCATCCTTCAGAGGTATGTAGGACGTAATCATATTTTCTCTATCATATCCATGTTTATATATGGATGTTACAAAATTTACATTATTCAGTGTACCATTCTATATCTCACATTATTCTCTTAAATGTATTACATAACTATTTCCCCCAAGTCAATAAATATTTTCCTGAAGCATAATTTTTCTAGGATGTGTTCTATTCCTTTTCAGTATGTGACATAATTTATTCAACTAATCCCCTGTCATTAATTTTTTTGTTTGTTTCCAATTTGTCTTTGCTATGAAAAATGTTTAAAAAAGATTTTTGTGTGTGGATTTGTGAACATAGCCCATATCTTATTGTAAATTTCTATGAATGTGGAATTACTGAGTAAAGGTACAAACTCATTCTGAAAAAGTGTGATGATGCCAGTTTTTATATTCTCCACCAGTTTTACTTCCTCTCTTTCTCCCTTGCTTCATCATTTCTGTGCTGACCTTAAATCTCAGCACATGATTTGGGTTCCTTTAGAAGCTGGGAGCGTGTTGTGTTCATTTCCCCCACTTTGCTTACTCTGCTGAACACCTACTTTTGTAAGTTCCTTAAAATAAGCATTTGTGGAGTCGTAAAATGACTGCGTGTCTTTCATTTGACATACAAAATATCTGTGTCAAAAGTTAGACAATCCCTTTTTGAATTATAGTTTTCTCTGGATATATGCTCCAGAGTGGGATTACAGGATCATATATGATAGTTCTATTTTTAGTTCTTTAAGTTTTTATTCCACTCCTGGTCATAAATCCAGAGAAAACCATAATTTGAAAAGATACAACACCCCAATGTTCATTGCAGCACTATTTACAATAGCCAAGACATGGAAGCAACCTAATGTCTATCGACAGATGAATGGATAAAGAAGTTGTGGTACATATATACAATGGAATATCAGTCAGCCATAAAAAGAATGAAATAATGCCATTTGAAGCAACATGGATGGACCTAGAGATTATCATACTAAGTGAAGTAAGCAAGATAGAGAAAGACAAACATCATATGATATCGTTTATATGTGGAATCTAAAAAAAAAAAATGATACAAATGAACTTATATAGAAAACAGAAATAGACCCACAGACATAGAAAACAAACTTATGGTTGCCAAAGGGGAAAGGTGGAGAGGAGGAGGGTTAAATTAGGAGTTTGGGAGTAACATATACACACTACTATATATAAAACAGGTAACCAACAAGGACCTACCATATAGCAAACTATACTCAATATTTTGTAATAACCCATAAGAAAAAGAATCTGAAAAAAATAGATATATATGTGTGTGTATAATTGAATCATTTTGCTGTACACCTGAAGCTAACACAATATTTTAAATCAACTATAGCTCAATTTAAAAAATGTTAGACAATCCCACATGTGTCAAATTAGTTATTTATAGCTTTTTGCAAAGCTCAGTAATGTGTCAGAAAGATTCTGTGGTTGATCATAGATAAAATTTCTCTTCCAAGGAAATTTCTCATTCTTCTATAACATAAATGTACTTTTCTTCAGATAAAATTGATTAAAAAAACATATGGAAGTATAATTTTGGATATGTGTTCAAGATTCATTAGTAATAGTTTTAAACTTGTTTTTTCACCTGAAAATATATTGGTCTTATATCCATTTATCAGCTGGGATAGCTGTGCATTTAAATACAATACTAGTGCATTTTTTTGTCTTGGAATTTCTGTATTTCTTGGGCAAGTTAAAGGAGTTCAGAGAGTATTTGTATTGGAAATATACAAGTGTGCCAGCCACCAAGTTATCTATAAACACATAGGTCTTGGCATTGGACTAAGAAAATAAGTCCTTTCATTTGGTGTATACACAATGTTCTGAACAACTATTATGATTCATTAACTTTTCCACGTTTCTGTGTGGAGTTCTACTAGCTCTTAGAAAACTAGCTCCGACTAGCTTGTCATCTGATCACATACAGAGAACAAGTCAGGTGAAAATGGAAAAAGCCAAGCAACTAATCCTTTAAGAGGCAATGATGATTTTTCAAAAAGTCATCTCAGTCTAGTTAATAAATTGTTACCTCTCTCCCTGAAAGGAATCTTATTTTACAGTAGAATTATAAATATACATTTGAATATTAACTTTTAATATGCTGTGTTTTGCTACTGTCTGTTCATATGTTGCAATCTCGGCCTCAGACAACACCTTCCTTAAGCTCCTTACGGAGGGTCTGACTTGGGAGTTATTTGCTTCTAGCCATGCCATTGTGTGAGAGCAAAATCTAATTAAACAGAGCTTGTTTTTTCACTCAGTTAAAAGCCTTGATACCTATTCAGTGATGATTGATGCTAGCAGATTGAGTTGGAGTTTCATAACTATAAACACTTCCATTTTTCAAGCACTTATTATGAGCTAATACTTTACATTTGCTATATAATTCTTATGACAGTCCTGCAAACTATCTGACAGATGGTAAAACAGACTTAAAGTTCCTAAGTCTCTTAGTCAGGGTCCTACAACTAGTAGGTGGCAGTTGGGATGTTCAAACTCAGCTCCTTTTTACTCCGGAGCTGTGTCTTTTCCATTGTCAGACACTTCTGAACATTTTCATGCATCTGTGTGTGCTACTGGCATATGAGACACAGCAGAAGAAATCTCAGGGGAGGAAGGGAATTTGGGGTTCATGTAGCAGCCACCTCACGCCATGCTTCTGGAAACACAAGCTTGCCAAGAAATGTCAGCCTCTGATAGCATAACTGATCCTCCCTTTCTCAAACCAACATTGAAGAAGGAGAAGAGCCTGAATGTAGGGAAATTTTGTTTTTTATTCCACACAGGTACCTTTTTGTCAGCATTCCTGAGATATAGAAAGCTGAGAAATTACAGGGAAATTAAAAATAGCACAAACACTAATTCTCACACGTGCACACCTCACAAGCACACATGGAAAACACATTTGTCTTGTGTGGCACAGTTAATGGGAGTAGGGACAATAAATAAGAATGGTCTTTAAAAAAATTCAGACACTAAAATTTACCTGTGGTTTCTTCAGAATGTTGGGAATGTGACGTGGCCTCATAGGTTGAATAATGGCAAAAACATATGGGCCTTCAGAAGAACATTTTTTTTAGCCACTGACTTTCTTTAACATTCCAGGGGAATTGCTCATTTCTATACATTTTAAAATAGTTTGGTGAAGCACTGCAAAGACAATTTTTAAGTTACATATTTAATATCAGTCATAATTTTTTGGTAACTGCTGGTTCTCAGTTGCCTGTCCCCAGCAAGAGCTATTTTAGATACAGTATTGCCTAAAGAAGTCAGGATGGGCTAGGCTATTCCAAGTTTCCCTAAGATGATAGCACAGGGCTAAGTACTTCTATTTTCACCCTCTTGAGGTAGGTAACATTATTGCACCCAGTTTTCAGATGAGGAAACTGAGACCCAAAGGATATTAACTAACTTGCTCACTAACGTGATAGACAAATAGTAGAGTTAGGATTCAAACCCAGGTGGTTTTGTGCCAGCATCCGGGTACTTCATCTCCAGGCTCTACAACCCAGAGAGAGCCAGGCTAGTCGTTGGGAAGTTAATCTTTCAATGATTACTGCTCTGTGTTCATTCAAGGTTGGAGAAAGGGCTCTAACCAAAGCTTTATCAGATCACCTTGAGCAATACTTGGATAATAAACCAAAGAAAGAAAAGGAAGGAAACTGCTTAGGATTCAAGCCTGGTGATCTGTGAACTCCTAAAGACCTTAGTCTTTGAGTTAGTCATTAGTCATTGAGTGCCCCTCAGAGGGCATCATTTCTGGCACAGAGCCAAGGAAGAAGATGAAAAACACATCTCTGGGTGGAAAGTTTATTTAGATATCATGAAAGGGTCATCCTGTCCTAAGGGATGACTGGTGCTCATTGCTTGGTCTGGAGCACATGCCTAGGGTTTCAAATGATTCTTGACTTCAGCTCCTGGCATATGCAGAGCAAAGCAGCAAATGCTCATTACCCCCAGCATGAATCTATCTCACACACTGTGCTGCCCCTGTGGGCACATCCACGTGGAGCTCCAGAGCTTTTTCTTTTAAAAACATGTAGGACTTCACAATTCCTTTGCCTTTCTTGGCCCGTCCCCTGGGTGGGGCTGTTTGCTTCTCAAAGCAAAATGGCTTCTATCTTTGGGAGGTGCATCTAAAGGCAAAGCTACTTTATTTATAGGCTAATCATAAGGCCATAATTGGATTGGATCTATCTGCCAGTCACCCTGAGATATTTATGGCATGTGCTTTCTCCAAGTCTGTCTCTTTCCATTGTCCAGATCAGAGGGAAAGTAAGAGAGGAAGGAGGTTAAGTTACGGAGTATTGCTTAGAGGTGATTCACCAAGGGTGTATTTTAGCCCTGGGTTAGACACATAGAGTGTTTGCAAAAAGAAAAAAGAGAAAAGAAAAAAGAACAGAGTAGCATTTTGTGATGGGAATCAGGTGCAATTAATCCTTCCTACCTTGTTGTTTCTTCTGAGTATATTCAGACTAATTTAAGGATTCTCTGGATTATGTATTGCAGTTTTATAAAAATTTTATTCTGTTTTAATTTGAGGTTTATTTGCTTTAGTTTATGGTTATTTTATTGTTTATTTCATAGGCTTGTTTTTACTTAGAGGAGCCACCTTGGACAAAGAAAAAACTTTAGAATAAGTGTTGTGTGTTGGGATAAAATAAAAAGAGAAAAGGTAACCTAAATCCGAGTCCTGGCTGTCAAGCAGCATGATTCTGGATGAGCCATATAACTTTTCCATTTGTAAAATGTTTTGGGTCGGGGGCTTCCCTGGTGGCGCAGTGGTTGAGAGTCCGCCTGACAATACAGGGGACACGGGTTCGTGCCCCGGTCCGGGAAGATCCCAAATGCTGCGGAGCAGCTGGGCCCATGAGCCATGGCCGCTGAGCCTGTGCGTCTGGAGCCTGTGCTCCGCAATGGGAGAGGCCACAACAGTGAGAGGCCCGTGCACCACACACAAAAAAAAGGTTGTAAAAGGTTTTGGGTCATATCAGTGATTCTCAAGCATGACTGTCCATCACA
Organism: Mesoplodon densirostris; assembly: GCF_025265405.1. Classification (NCBI taxonomy): domain Eukaryota; kingdom Metazoa; phylum Chordata; class Mammalia; order Artiodactyla; family Ziphiidae; genus Mesoplodon; species Mesoplodon densirostris. The sequence goes on from NC_082672.1 coordinate 29,371,851, forward strand.
GTCACCTAAAGAGTGTTTTAGAATGAGATGACTGCTATAAAGCATGTGGGGACTTTTGGGGGTGATAGAAGTTTTCTATATCTTGATTATAATGGTAGTTGCATGCCTGAATACATTTGTCAAAATCTGAGAATTGTACAGTAAAAAGGATGAATTTCACTGTATGCAAATTATCTTAATTTTAAAATTTAAAAATATTTTTTTAATCTCCCGAATATTGATATATTGAAAAATAAATGCCTGGGTCCCATTCCAAACCAACTATCTACTGAAGGGTATCTATTCTTTTAACCATCTCTGTACTTGTGAATCTGATGGGAATCAACTCAAACATTCTAAGTTTTCATGATCCCAGGTTCAGGTGTTGGTCAGCCGTGGCCATGAAGTCAAGAGTAGCATAGGTGGCAAAGAACAGCATGGTGACTACAGTCTCAGCGTATCCGGACAGACCATTTAAATCACATGGGGAATGGAGGAAAAATGTGTGGCTAAGCTCTTGAGTCTAATACTCAGTTAGAGCAACCTTCATGATCAATCAGCCAAAAAGGTGGGAGCAGCCCGGTACTGACTGATATTAGAAACCAGTGTGAAGATGGAGGATGTTGAATTTAGAACTGTATATTACTAAAAGCTATTATTTTCCCCCTAGCATTACAAAGGAAAGAAACAGTGCTTTGAGATGAGTCTGACACAAGTCACATGATGATAGCATGTAAGTGTCCAGCAGAAACAGGCTCGTTGATTTGGACCATGTGGATTTTAAGAAGGAAGAGAATGCATCCTCAGGTCTGACAGAGATTTTGGGCCCAGCATCAACCTCTGAGAGTATTTCACCATAACACTAAAAAAGATACATGAGACCCTCAAAATTAAAGGTGTTTACTGATAGCATTAACAATACACTGGGCTCCTAATAGGAAAATGGAATGTTGAAAATAGCTTTGTTTAAAGTTCTTGAAAGAATGTAGTAGGTAGGTTATGGGGTGTGTCTCTTTCAAAGTACACTTCCTCAGGATCATCCCTCCCAAAAACCCTTCTGAAGCTGGAGGATTAGGTGACTACACATCTACAGTGTAGCCACAATCTCTGGCTATAGCTGATGGATGGCAGCACAATTGGGGATACTGCATATGGCAAGACCAAGATGGTTCTCTGGGGAAACCAGAATGAAAAGTCACTGAGGAAGTGGGTTGCAGTTGTGCATGGGAAGCCAAAGCCACAGGCAAGCTAGCGTGCGAGGGAAGCAGTAACTGCAAGTAGTAACAACAATTACAACAACAAGAACAGTAGCTAACACTTATGAAATGCTTCCGTGTGTCAAGCACCATGAGAGAATCCTATCAGGTGGGCAACATCACCATCTTGATGATAAAATGAGGGAACCAAGATTTGGATGTGATGACATTCCTAAGGTCACACAGCTGGCAAGAGGCAGAGCTAGGAGGCAACCCAGGTAAGGCCACACTTAAGCGAGTTTACACAATCTCTGTAAGCATTGGTCTGCCTCTTAGGAAGCCCAGGAGGCAGCTGTAGTGAGGAAAATGGAAGGGATGTGCAGGGGGAAAGGGCAGAGCAGCGGCCCCATTCCTGAGGGCTTCTGTGGTCCCAGCTCCAGTCTGCACATGACCTTGCTGTGCTTGGTGGAAGGTGTTCTGTTTTAGGACCTTTGCTCTGATTTCTTTAATGGAATTACTTGTCCATTTTTTAAAGGTTTTACCCACCCCTTGGTTCCTCACCCCACTCGTCACCCTACTCTGATGAAAGGCACCATTTATAAGGATGCCCACAATCCTGAAGAATACCGAGTTGGCATCCTAAACAATGGGCTGGTGTCCTCAGTATATTTTCATGAGGAAGCTGTCCTATTGTGGAGACAAAATGAGCTGACAAGCTCCCTCAGTCCCTTGGGTTTACCAGAGAGGATCAGACTGAGGGATCGTCTAAGAGCTCAGGAGCAGGTGTGCTAGGAGAGCTTTTCTCTCAAAAGGCTCTGATAGGGGTCAGCAGGGCAGACACATAAACCCCCAGGAAGAGAGGATGCTCAATCTAAAGGACAAACTGACCACTGTGCAAATTTCAGAGCTGTGGACTCATGGGGACCAGTCTTTAGTTTTCAGCATCTGGAGAGATGGCTCCATTTTTTTCAATTACAGTGAAACACACCAGCAAGGGAAAGATCTCCTCTGGCTCACCTGTTTGTTTATTCTGCTCTCCTGTGACTTCCCAAAGGGTTTTCTTAATACTGTGTGACTTCAGCTCTTTGACCCCCTGAAGAGAAGTTCTGGAACTGATGACATTTCTCTCTAATCTTACCTTAGTGTTTTTTCTGAACTGAGCCACTGAGGACTTCCTGTTTGAGGCTGAAAAATAGTTAAGCAAGCAGCTCCAGCCAGTTTGATACAACATCAGAGCTGTTGTTAGGTAGGGCATTTTAATCTCACAAGCACCAGCCTGGGTTGCCAGGTTGGCACAAAGTAACAGGCAACCTCACCTGTCTTCCTAGTTAATCTGGTTATCCTAATGGGGATGATTTCCCCGCTGTGGAGACTTGATGCTCTCGGCACCTGGACAGCGCCCAAGGCTTGACTCAGAGGTGAACAAGAACTTGTTGAGGACTCAGTTGTTGACAGCAGAGGCTGCAGGTGCTCCCTGACTGGTGAGTGGTCCTAGACTCACAGGAATGTGCACACTAGTAGATCGTGAAAGACTTGTTCCAGGAAAGCAGCCTTGGATGAAAGGAAAGGACTTGGAATCCTTTGGTCCTCAGAACATACTTCACATTCTTTATGGCATTGTGGCCTCTTTTCCTTTCCCAAGGGAAGCGTGCACTTTTACATTTGTGTGGTGCCCTGCATGTGGCATCCTAGCTGAAGCATCATTACATTCCTGTCTGTCTGAAGAAGCTTGCTCTGTAACAGGAACTTGCTTCGTAAAACACTTAGGGAACGCCTAGTCTCAGCAGTGCATTATGGGAGAGGGCTGGAGAGCTAGATTTAGATCACCCCTCAATCATGTGGATGGAGCAGCCCCCAGTTATCCCAAAAGGCATTTATTAATTTTCCTGCTGTCTGGTTTGGTCATCTGTATCTTTAAAGAGTGGTGGGCCTCATCTGGCAACTCCACATTGCCTGGAAAACCTGGGGATTTGCCATTACCTCTTTGTAGAGGTATTCTACCAAGTACAGGAAGAATCCATTATTATTATTCTTGGCTTCATTTTTAATCCACAAAGTACCTAGGAGACAACTCACCTGTTAATAAAGTTTCATTTTCTGATTTAGGAAAACAAAACGAATCAAGAAGCTTTGAAGCACATTTTTGAATTGTGCTGACAAAGTCATTTCTAAACCTTTGAAAAGAGATTCTGTTAGCCCAAAAAATAAAATAGAATAAAATAAAATAAAATAAAAGAAGCTAAAAGAAGCAGAGTTCTTTTTGTAAACTAGCTAAAGGATTTATTCCTTGAGAGGTGGGTTAGAATCCTAACTCCATCTCTTTCTAGCTGAGAGACCTTGGGTAATTTACTCAGGTTCAAAAAGCTTCTTCACAGGATTGGGTGCAGACTAAATGAGACACATCTGTACACTGGCCAGCCCAGTTTGGCACATAGGAGGCCTACATAGAGCATACGGATTCCTGTCCAGGCTTCTGTGTTAGCAGTTCTTAGCCATTCTTCCAAAAGGGGCATCACAGAATCAGAGTGTGGATTGCTTTCCCATAAGAGCCACTTCAAACCATAAAAGAATAAGAGAGAGTCAAGAAAAGGCCTTCCAACCCTTTACATTAAGGATACTTAAAAAAAGCCAGCATACTAAAACCTCTTGTCACTTACTTTGCCCATTATGGGCTCTAATATCCAAAGCTTTGGGGGCTATATCAGGATAAAGACACACACTCAAAGTCCTGGAATTTGTTGCTCCCCTAAAACGTCTTTGAGGAGGGAAATTGTGGGAAGCCTGCATGGATGGCCATGGTCACGGACTCATGATGTCACTGAATGAGAATCATTGTCATTCTGGGCCATGCTCAAATTAGGGGGAAGCATCACTCCTGTCATATTTTGGGTAGCAGCCATTTAACTAGGGCACAAATGATTAATATATTCACACAGATGGAAATGTGTACTTCTATTATTATAAAATGCTTGGGCCCACCTATTTTTGTTTAAAAAATATATATATTTTTAATAAAAGCAGCTCTCATACATATGAACCAGATGCAAAACAGAAATAGACTCACAGACATAGAAAACACACTTATGGTTACCAAAGGGGATAGTGTGTATGGTGGGTTGAGGTGAGATAAATTAAGAGTTTGGGATTAATGTATACCCACTACTATATATAAAATAGGTAAACAACAAGGACCTACTCTATAGCACAGGGTACTATACTCAATATCTTATAATAACCTATAGTAGAAAATAATCTAAAAAAGAATATATGTATTGTAAATTAACTATACTTCAATAAATTAATTAATAAAATAAAATAAAAGCAACTCACATCTGTGTTCCCTGGGCTACCTGAGCATGCCCTCGAAGTAGTATGACTCACCCAGGACTCTCACCCTGTTTCTAATGTGTTTCCCTGCTAGACTCTGAGCTGATCAAGAACCTGTGTTCAACTCTTAGTTATTTCTATTACTAGATGTCTGAGCTTGGACATTATTTACCCACCTTAGCCTCTGTTTCATCTCTGAAATGGTGGTAATAATAGTATTGATAGTCTGTCGTCTTTTTTGTTTGTTTGTTTTTTCTGGTGAAGATTAAATGAGAGCAGAGACCTTAACCCAGTGCTTGACACATATTAAGAGTTCTATAATTGTTATTATTATTGTTGTTGTTACTATTGTGATGCCACTTCCAGCACTCACTCACATGAGACTAGAAGAGTTTTAAAAAATTGATTTATTGTAGCTGGACCATAGTCCTGCTCATCTAGCTTTGGGCTTTGACCTACAGGGCTGGATGTGGTTGGAGAGGAATGGCAACAGCATTGACTGGCTTCACGTTAAATTCCTGACTGTTGATCTCAAGTGGGCACTTAACGCTGCCCAGTAATCACACAGTATTTCTCTGATCTAATCATCTTTTCACTCTCTAAGGTGAGGAGTTCATACTCTCTTCAGTCTCAAACCTCCCATTCTTACTCTTAGCTAACGATCATGCTTCTATTTCAATGACAAAAGGGAAAATATGCAATCAGAGGAGATAGCTCCCATCACCTCCACATCTCCTCACCACCCAGTCTAGAAGTCTGTGTAACATTCTATATTCTTCCTGTAACCACGGGTGGACTGCTGTGCCCTTGGCTAAACCACGTCCTCCTCCCAAGCACTACAATCCATCCCCTCTTGCCCACTCAAGGTCATTGCTGTAGTGTTCTCCCCTCTCGGCATCCTTGATTTTTCTTTTTCTACTGATCATCTCCGTTAGCATGTAAACATTGAACATTCTCTCCCACCTTTAAAAATCTGATTTTGACTTTTTTTCTCCTTCAGGGACACCCCCATTTCTCTCCTTCCCTTTAGCATTAAGTTCTTTGAAAGAGTTGACCATCATATCATCCATCTCCAATATGTCTTCTCCCGTTCTCCCTTGAATCCATTCTAATCAAGTGTGGCCCCTGCCACTCCACTGCAGCTGCTCTTGCTAAGTCACCAGTGACTTAGGCACTGCTAATTCCAATGGTCAGCTCTCAGTCCTCATCTTATGTGACCTGTCAGAAGCATTGGAGGAGTTGAACACTTCCTCTTTCTTCCAAGACCACACAAATACCTAGTTTGTATTAATTTTCTTTATTTTTTCTTTATTTTTAAATATGTTTAATTTTTATTTTTTTTCATACCTAGTTTTTAACTTACCTTCTGGCTGTTTCTCCTCAGTCTCCTTTGCCCTAACCTCTAAATATTGGACAGACCCAGGATTCAGAGCACGTATCTCTTTTCTTCACCCCATATGTCTTTCCTACTCAGTGTTGGGAACCAGCAACTTGACTTGGTAGAGTGTTAGAAATGCCCCACACCCATAGCCCCAGACTTGCTGAATCAGAATCTGTATGTTAGCAAAATCCCTAGTAATCCATTTGCACATTAATATTTATGATCACCATAAGTGATCCTATCTAATTCCAGGCTTTAAGGCTACATATTTGCTGAGCTGACTACCAAATTTATATTTCTAGCCAAGAATCTCCAGTGAAATATAAACTCATTCATCCAACCACTAGCAGCTTTCCTTCGTGGATGTTTTATAGTCATTCCCAACTTAACCATCCAAAACTGAGCTCCTGATGTCCCCACTCAACCTGCTTCTCCAGTGCCCTTCCCTCTCCTCATTAATAACAACTCCATCCTTCCATTGCTCAGGCTAAACCCTTGGCATCATCCTTGCCTCTTTTGCATATTTGGTCTGTCAACAACCCTGTCAGTTCTACGTTTGCGATGTAGTTAGAATTTAATTGTTTTCATCACCCCAACTATCTCGGACCAACTCTGCTTCCGTTCATTCCTATTCCATTCTCTAAATATCAGCCAGAATAAATAAATTGCTCTTTCTTGAAGAAGCTACACATGTCACTTCTCTGCACATTTCATCGACCAAAGGTAGAAAAATGACCATACTTTACTTTAGTTTAAAGGATGAAGAGACATGGAAGTTCAATTCTACAATGCGTCCAGAAGGGCATGACATATATTTGCAAAAGTTCATATATAGAATTACAACAGTGTTTAAGAAAAACTCTCCTGTTTTCCTTCATTATGCTCACAGCACTACTCTGTACTGCAAATGTGTGGGAGTGTTCCCCACACCAAGCAATTCTCAGGTTTTACAGACACCAGCTGAGTATTCTATAATTTAACTCAATTCTGACGTTATATACCTGGAGATAGTGTCAGATCTCACAGATCCTACAGGTTAAAGGCTCAGTCCCATAAGACTGGAAGCCCCCCCTCCACTCCTGCCAATTGCAAGTCCAGGTTGTTACCTGTGTTTCTGACCAATTGCAAGTCCAGGTTGTTACCTGTGTTTCTGAACAATCAGCTCTCAATTGGAGGTTCCCATGACCCTCTCCTGGGGTTTGATTAATTTGCTAGAGAGGCTCACAGAACTCAGGAAAATACTTTACTCACTAGATTACTTATTTATTATAAAAGGATAATACTCAGGAACGGCCAGATGGAAAAACTACATAGGGCAAGGTATGTGGGATGGAGTGCAGAGCTTCCATGCCCTCTCTGGGCACAGTACTGTTCCAGCATCTCCACATATTCACCAACCTGGAAGCTCTTTGAACCTGCAGTTCAGGGATTTTTATGGAGGATTCATTGTGTAAGCATAATTGATTGAATCATTGGCCACTGGTGACTGATTCAAACTCTAGCCCCTTTCTTTTCCCTGGAGGTGGGGAAGTGGGGCTGACAGTTCCAACCTTCTAATCAGATGGTTGGTTGGTGTTCCCCTGGCAACCAGCCCCCATCCTTAGGGGCTTTTCAAAAGTCCCCTCATTAACATAAACTCAGATGTGATTGAAAAGGACTTCTTATGAATAACAACAACAACAACAACAAAAAAACACCTTTCACCTTTATCACTCTGGAGCTATTTCAGAAATTGAGGACAAAACCAAATATTATAAGAAAAGGTGCCCCTGTTGCTCTAATTACTTAGGAAATCACAAGGGTTTTGGGAGCTCTGAGCCAGGACCACAGACAAAAACCAAATATATATTTCTTATCATAAATCATAACATCACAAGCAGTAACAGAAAGTTAGAACTGACATACAGAATACAACTATGTCAATTAGAAATTTGAATATGTAGCCATAAAAAAAGCCATAAATCAGGTTAATTGTTTTTAAAGCTTCATTCTGCTGAATTTGTGGAGATAAGTCTTAGATTCCAGGGGACCCAAAGCAGAGCATTTGGAAGAAGTTGAGTAGTAGGTGGAGGCGGAATCCTGTGGAACACTGATGTTTGGATGAGCAAAGAAGGTGATGAGAGAGACTGAGGAGAAAATGTAAGTGCTTGAGAAGAACCAGAAGAGTCTTAAGCCAAGAAGGTAGAAAATTTGAGGAGATAAGTAGTTAACCGTGTCAAGTGCAACAAAGCCCTCCAGTAACAGACTGAAAAGAGACCACGGAAGTGGGCACTGTGGAGATGTTAGTGGCATATCCACATAGAACCCCAATGCACCTCAAATTCAAAGTCACAATTCCAAGTTCATCATCCTTCTCCCCAATCACACTCTTCCTCCTGCATTTTTTATTTTAATTTTTGGCATCTAGCCACCAAAGCTAGAAAGCTGAGAATAATTATATGCTCCTAGAACACCCACATCCACTCAATTTCATGCAGATTTCTATTCTGGAATATATCTCAGATCCTCCTCTCCTATCCATCTGTACCCCACAGCTGTAATTTGGGCCCTTGTTAGCATTTGCCTTGAGTGCTTTATGACCTCCTGACCAGTCTCCTTAACTCTGGTCTGTTCCTGTAAATCTGTACTAGTTATCTATGTCTGCATAACAAATTATCTTATACTTGTAACTTAAAACAACAATAAAAACATATTATCTCTCACTGTTCCTGTGGGCCAGGAATTCAGGGAAAGCTCAGCTGTGTGGTTCTGTCATGAAGTTGTCGTCAAGATGTTGGCTGGAGCTGCAGTTGACTGAACCCTTGACCAGGGCTGGAGGATCCACTTCCAAGATGGTTCCCATGCATGGTTTGTAAATTGCTGTAGTTGTTGTTGGAAGGCCTCAGTTCCTCCTTGGGGGTCCTCTTTGGTAGTCCTCCTCACAGAGTGGCTTGTATCACCTCATGGCCTGGCAACCTAGCTCCCACCACAGCAAATGATCCAAGATGCCAAGACAGAGGCTGCAATTCCTTTTATGACTTAGCCTCAGGACTCATCTGCATCATACCGTGTTGATCATGCAAAGTCTATTGGAGAGAGGAGACCACATAAGTGCATGAATAGCAGAAGGTGTCAAGAGTTGAGCCAAGCTACACCATGGTGTTGCTGCCTTAGCATCCATTTTGTTTAACCAAGTGGCCTACAGGGACCTTAAACTGACACTAGCCCACTCATGCAAACTCATACCCCAGATAGCAGCCCGCAGAGTCACAAGCAAACGTAAGTTCCCGACATGACTTGCCTAACAACCCTCATGATCAAAGTCTCCCTTGCCTTCCAGCACCTGTATATTTTATGCACCCCTTAATAAGACTCCCATGGGGCTTACCTGTGCTGCAGGTCCTGCTCCTCTCTTTCTGTCTGAACTCTGCCTTGACCTTCCCATGTGATCCCTTGAGGTGTGCCCTGTACTTCTTCTAGGACCTGTGAGTAATAAACCTTTCTATTTCAATTTCTTCTGTCATCTGTGGTTGAACTTCAGCTTACCATCCAGCATTCTGTGCTCCACTTAACAGATGTTAATTTAACAAAGTTATAACGGAAGGCCAGGATCACCCAGATCATCTCGGAGGCTGGCTACCTAGACATTCTCTTCACTGCTATCAGAGTACTCTTTTAAACTTTTACGTACCAATTTGAAGTGCAAGTGGTGAATGTACAGTGTGGGTAGGGAGACTGCACAGAATGATAAAGGTTTGGCCCAGTTGCAGAGAATGGGAGAGGAAGCAGTAGATTACAGTGGACAAGAAAAGAGATGTGTTGAATGGCATTAAGAGTTTGGCTGAAGATCATGAATCTGTAGTGGCACCAACCTGACTCTTCAGAACATTTTTTTTGCAGTGCTAAATATTCTAGCCATAGAAAAATAGAGCACAGGTTTTGGTTGTGATGCAGTGTTGGGATTTTAACAGGAACATGGAGTGCAAGAAAGGGAGACCCTGGGCATTGTGTTGCTGGTGAAGAATTCTAGTCATTAACCACGACACCCAGATTGAGTAGGAAAGTAAATGGGTTTAGGAAGAAGCTGATAAGTTGAGAGAAAATGGGGTTATCAGGAGAAAATGGAGTAATGGGGGACGTGAAAGAGACATAGAACAGTACGGGTAGATTTAAAGGCATCAGTGGATGTGAAAAACTTCAAAATACAGGAGAAAGATCAGAGTGGGTATTGGAGTTCAGGGCATCTCAGGAGGGAGTATTCTGGCTTGTAACATGTCTGTGATGTGGCCATGGGTGTAGGAAGCTGGAGTTCAGAAGTTCAAGAAACTGGAAAGCTAGAGTTTTGGAAAAGTCATCCACTTGGACGTTGAAAGGTGTCAGTGTTATTCAACATAATAGAAGGATGTGGGATAGAAAAGTGAGCTATGAGTGAGGTACCAAGGTCTAGGATAAATGTCAAGTGGCTGGTAGGGGACAGCAATCTGGAGGGTAGAAGGCAGAATAGCCAGATGCCATGGGGGTCTTTATGCAAAGATGAAGGAACAAGAGTTTGGAAGAGGCATTGAGGAGCTGTGAGAATACTGATACTGCCTTGTGGCCTCACACTTGGTGGATGGTACTGTTATTTGGCTGGATTCTGCTGATGGGCAACAGGGAAGAATTAACATCTTCCACTAAAGGTTTCCTAGGGAGATGGTGACTTTGTAAAGAAGTCATCTTTTTTAAATATTTATTTATTTTATTTACTTAATTAATTTTTATGTCTGTGTTGGGTCTTAGTTGTGGCGCATGGGATCTTCATTGAGCATGTGGGATCTTTCGTTGTGGCACACAGGCTCTATGTTGTGGTGCGCCGGCTTCTCTCTATTTGTGGCGCACCGGCTTCTCTCTAGTTGTGACATGCGGGTTTTTCTCTGCTGTAGTTGTGGCATGCAGCCTCCAGAACATGTGTGCTCTGTAGTTTGTGGCACACAGCCTCTCTAGTTGAGGCCCTCGGGCTCAGTAGTTGTGGCACTTGGGATTAATTGCCCCACAGCATGTGGGATCTTAGTTCTCTGACCAGGGATCGAAACCAAGTCCCCTGCATTGGAAGGTGGATTCTTTACCACTGGACCACCAGGGAAGTCCCAAGAAGTCTACTCTTATTTAAGATAAGAAGATAAAGTTATCATTCTGTGAAGGCATGTTTAGGATGTGTGTGTGTGTGCATGTAAGGGATTTTAATTACCATGAAACAGGAATTTCAGAGAGTATACTTGAAAAATTTAGAGAAAGGAAGGAGTGGAAAGGTGGGCAGGTGAAAATGACACAACACAGAGGTATCTGAGGATGAGAGTATGGAAAAACAGATGAGAAAAATTGTGTGTTTCAGACGGTAACATGTGGGGATAGGATTTGAGGCAAGGTGGAAATAACTGTCCTTGTGGTTTCAAATGAAATCTGGCAGGAAGTTTTGGCAGAGACCCAGCAGAACTCACTTTGAGATGGTGAGTTTGTGACAGCAACATTTGAGTAGAATCTCCTTAATCAGGGGTCTCTGAAATGTTCCAGGTGAGTCTCAGGGGCTTTAGCTTTACGTTTCCAAAGAAGGAAAACTCTTTTCTACCTAGAAAGGGCCTGGAAGTTTAGGGAGCTAAGGACAATTTCAATCAATGGGCAAAAAGTGTGGGTTTACATATGAAATAGATAAACAACAAGGATTTACTGTATAGCACAGGGAACTATATTCAATATCTTTTTTTTTTTTTAATGTAGACCATTTTTAAAGTCTTTATTGAATTTGTTACAATATTGCTTCTGCTTTATGTCTTGGTTTTTTGGCCCTGATGCATGTGGGATCTTAGCTCCCTGACCAGGGATTGAACCTGCACACCCTGCACTGGAAGGCAAAGTCTTAACCACTGGACTGCCAGGGAAGTCCCTTCAATATCTTATAATAAAGTATAATGGAAAAGAATAGAACAAAATATATAGATATCTACATATATAGGTATATGTATAATCAAATCACTTTGCTGTAGACCTGAAACTAACACAATATTGTAAATCAACTATACTTAAAAATTATTTTTTGAACTTTTTAAATGTGGGTTTAAATTTGAATCTGGTCTGTAGTCTAGTTAATGATATTGTACAATTTTAACTTTCTGGCTTTGGTATTGTTCTATATTACATAAGATTTTACCATTGAAGGAAGCTGAGTGAAGGGGACACCGGACTCACTGTATTATTTTTGTAATTTTCTGTGAGTTGATAGTGATTTCAAAATAAAAATTAAACAAAAAGGAATGATATAAGGCATAATCTGAGGGGATCTAAGTCCTAAGAGGGAGGAAATGAAGAGTAATGCACATTGTGAGACAGAATGGGATGGTATGTGTGGTTCAGGGAGATGGTCCATGACTGTTTTCAAGTGACTGGGACCTTGAGGGCTGACCTTCAGATCTCTGTGGATGTAATGCATAGAAAGCTTACTCTGCGAAGCTCCTTAAATGTAGAACCAATGCTCCTTGTGGACAGCAACTTTTTGCCTGCTTGGGTGACTGCTGAATCTTCAGCATTTAGGACAGTCAATATTCGGTGCATATAGGTTCTCTTTGGTTGAATGAATGAATGAATGAATGATATCTCAGGGACTAATACCATGGATAGGTTCTAAAGTGTTATTCAGCTATTTATTCCTCAGTTTATTTTTCAGGAACTCAAACTTACCCAATATGACCATTATTCTCTCAAGAAAGATGAATAAATGACTTTTGGAGACCATCCTCAATGTTTTAGAGAAAGAATAGAAAATAATTTTTGTGGGGGAATAAGAGTTTGGTTAGGAAGTAAAAGAGATGCCCTATTTTTAATGGGGCTCTAGTGTTCCTAAAAAGCTGTCTAATAAAACTATTTTTTAAAAAAATATGTATTTTTAAATTTATGGCTGCATTGGGTCTTTGTTGCTGCACACAGTCTTTCTCTAGTTGCAGTGAGTGGGGGTTACTCTTCTTTGCAGCACACGAGCTTCTCATTGCAGTGGCTTCTCTTGTTGTGGAACATGGGCTCTAGGCACGTGGGCTTCAGTAGTTGTGGCACGTGGGCTCAGTAGTTGTGGCTCACGGGCTCTGGAGCAGAGGCTCAGTAGTTGTGGCGCACGGGCTTAGTGGCTCCGTGGCATGTGGGATCTTCCCAGACCAGGGCTTGAACCCATGTCCCCTGCATTGTCAGGCAGATACTTAACCACTGCACCATGAAGGAAGTCCCTCTAATAAAACTTTGATTTCCTACTTAAAAGAGAAAGCCACACAACTCTATCTAGAAACATCTTAGCTCTTTACTGGGGAGGATAAAATAATAGCTACCATTTATTGAGTGCTTGTGTGGTCTGGCATTGTGATAAAAAATTACATACATCATTTTATTTAATTTTCCCAACAACCCTCTGCAGTTATTAGCTCTGGTTTACAGGGTAAGAAAATTAGACACAGAAAGGTTATGCAGACTCTGGTCACATGGCTGAAATGTTGAGGAGCTAAGTTTAGGTGCAGTCTGATTCCAAAGCCTGGACTGGAAAAAAAATTCTTTTTCTATTAAAGAGTAATTTACATACAGAATAATTCATCACTTTTAGTGCCAAGTTCTGTGAATTTGGACTAATACATGCAGTAGGATAACTACCACCACAGTCAAAATGTAGAATATTTCCCTCACTCCGGAAAGTTCTCTAATGCCCCTTTGTAGTCAACCCCTCCTCACACACCTAGCCTCTGGCAACCACTGATCTTGCCTCTATAATTTTGCCTTTTCCCGAATGTCATATAAATGGAATCATAGAGTATTTACCTTCTGAAACCTGGCTTCCTTTACTTACTATAATGCATCTGTGAACTTCATCCATGTTGTCTCATGTGTCATAGTTCCTTCTATTGCTGAATAGTACCCATTGTATAGGTGTATTAGAGTTTGTATGTCCATTCACTAGTTAAAGGGCATTCGGGTTATTTCTATATTTTAGCACTTATAAACAAAGCTGCTAAAAACACTCACATTTAGGTTTTTGTGTGAACATAGTTTTTGTTTTTCTAGGTTAGGCTTAAGAGTAGATTGCTGGCTCAAATGGTAAATGTATGTTTTATTTTATAAGAAATCCTGCACTTATGACCACTGTAGTGGTTCAAGTCATTCTCCTATAACCGTTTTGGAAGGAGCTAATCAGACCAGTAATTGACAAGTTGGAGGCAGATAGATTAAATGCTGAACTCCAGAAACCTGGATATAAATCTTATATCTTATTATATTGTGCCTTCTTCAAAGGAGTAATAATAAAAGAATCAATCCCTGTGGGTGCTTTGTAGATGAAATTGAAAAATATATTGATGAATTTTCCTAAATGATGCATCTCTATTGACCCCCAGCCCCCCGGGGCTGTTTTCTTTTTAGCAATAATCATTTAATATTCTACGGACTGGTTTACATTAGAGTACATCAGCATGGGGAGAAAAATCGTGTAGTCAGTTTAAACGATTAGCATGAATACTATAGAAACACGGGAAAATGCTTTTGACATGTTAAGTGAAAAACAGCAGAACCCAAAGCAATATGTGCACCATTATCTAGAGTTTGGTGTGAGAGGGAGCACAGGCTTGGAACACACAGTACCCAGTTCTAGCGCTGCCTGCAACTTAGGAGCTGTGAGACCACAGGCAGGCTTTACCTCTGTTTTGGGTTTGGTTTTTTTTTATTTGTTTGTTTGTTTTAAGATAAAAGGGAGACAATAAAATTGACCTTACAGGGTGACTAAACGTTTTCAAATGCCTGGCACAGAGCTGAAGTTCAACTCCCCACCACCACTCCCACCATGTATGCAGGGTGAACCATAACTCTGGATGAAATTAGGTTTCTTCAACAGAAAAAAAAGCACCCTCAAGCTTAAGATGAGCTTCTTGAAGGCAGAGACTGTGTCTTACTGACTGCTGTGTCCCCAGACCTCAACAAAAGCAGGATGAAGGTGATGGGATGATGGGTCATTTATTACTACCACTGTCTACAGTTGTTAAAAAGGCAGTCCAGGGCTTCCCTGGTGGCGCAGTGGTTGAGAGTCTGCCTGCTGATGCAGTGGACACGGGGTCGTGCCCCGGTCCGGGAAGATCCCACGTGCCGCGGAACGGCTGGGCCCGTGAGCCATGGCCGCTGAGCCTGCGTGTCCAGAGCCTGTGTTCCGCAGCAAGAGAGGCCACAACAGTGAGAGGCTCGCGTACCGCCAAAAAAAAAAAAAAAAAAAAAAAAAAAGGCAGTCCACTGAATAATCTGTCCAGTGAATAAATTTATATTACGTAACTGCTCAAGAGGGTGTTGGCTGGCACAGGACAGGAGGAAAGAGTGGCATTCCTGCAGGACCGGTCTCTTTACACGAGATGCTACAGGTCTATGTTTATGGTTGTTCTCTTTTCAAAGTTATTTCTTTCCTGTTCTTGAATAAATTTTGAAAAATAATAAATTAGAAGTGATGTATAAAGCAATGAAAATCCAAATAAAACTAAAAGAAAGATGATAATGAAAAATCAAACACTAGGGTAAAATGAGAAAGAGGAAATAAAAATATAAAGTGATAGAAAACTAGAAAAAATAAACTAGAAGGAAAATAAACAATAATTCAAGAGTGCAATGAACACACATTATTGTTCTAAATAGGAAACTTGATAAGTTATTTTTAGGGACTCTAGGAGGTTAAGGAATAAAGCCAGATTTTATTTTTATGGTAATAAGGAAGCAGACCAAGCTGAAAGTTTACCACACTTGTATTATTTTGGCATTTTGCCATACTTACCTTCTCCATGGCTTGGGGTTCCCTACACACACTACTTAAGCAGGACTCCTCCAGACTGAGCTCAGGGCAAAGGAGAGACCCCTGAGCTCTCCCAGAAGATTCTGTTCACCTTTAGTATTTCTCTCATTTTAAGATATTTGTGTTGCAGATAATACACTGTGTCCACTTAACATTTGTTAAATTAGGCAGCATATCTCACCTATTTGGCCCCTGTGAGCTTTTACATTCATCTGGGGATATAATCACAACATATCAGGAGCAGTACGTCTAGACATACTACTCCTTGGTCCAAACGGAAGGCTGTGAGAGTCATGGACTCTTGAGTCAGATAAATGTGGATTTAAAGTATAGCTCCACTACTAACTGCACTGTAATTTTGAGCTGGAGCTTGGTAATATGGAGCAGAGATCCACCCAGGCTAGCTCAAGTCAAGAGCATTTATAGTAGATTTGTATCGAAGTGAATCTCAGGGAAAACCAGGGGCATAAACCACATGGTGCTGGGTCGTGTTGAACCTGAAACTGTGTTGGATTGGTGTAGCTCAAGAGACCCCTGTGGCTTGTGGACCTGCCATCTTATGATTAATGTGACTCTGGTCCATTCCCCAAGTCTGCTCTAAGTACAATACCTCCCTGACTTCTCATTGATTAAGATTATCCCCATTCCCTTCCAGTTTTTCTAAAAGGAATGATCAGGTTGGCCCAGGTCATTTTGTGTTTCATAGCAGTCCATAAGCCAGGGGTTGTTGGCCAGCCTGTGGCTACTCTTTCCCTTTATCCATCCTTGGTCTAATCATCCATGTCCAGACAAAGAGGGTCAGGGGGAAGCAAGATCATGTGACACAAAATACGGCCCCACAGCCTGCAACAGCCCTAGGACTGGTTGATAGAAGGGTCTGTGGCCACACAGTTAATGCAATATGTCTGGCACTTTGAGCCTCAGTTTCCTCATCTGTAAAATCAACATACTGACTTCTGGTTTCTATTGTGTCATAGGAGGAGCTTGGAAGTTGCTGCTCCAAGTAAAAAGCTGAACAAACTGAAAAGTCTGCAACTCTTCTTAGATCCGTAACAGAAATGAGGTCACAGGGCAAACTTCTGCCCGCCACACTGGAGGTACAGACAGGTAGATACAGAGAACCACAACTTATCTGAGCAGAAACCCAGAGCAGACAGTTCACAGACTAGGAGAACATATTTGCAAAAGACATATTTGATAGCGGGCTGTTATCCAAAATATACAAAGAATTCTTAAAATTCAACAGTAAGAAAACAACCAATCTGATTGAGAATTAGACTAAAGACCTTAACAGATACCTCACCAAAGAAGATATAGACAGATGAAAAATTAGCATATGAAAAAATTCTCCACGTCATATGTCATCAGGGAGAAATGCAAATTAAAACAACGAGATGCCACTCCATGTCTATTAGAATGGCTAAAATCCAGAACACTGGCAATACCAAATGCTGGTGGGATGTGGAGCAACAGGAACTCTCATTTGTTACTGGCGGGAATGCAAAATCGTATATCCACTTTGAAAGACAGTTTGCTAGTGTCTTACAAAACTGAGCATAATTTTACCATATGATCCAGCAATAACACTCCTTGATATTTACTAAAAGGGACTGAAAACTTATGTACACCCAAAATCCTGCACATGGATATTTATTGCAGCTTTATTCATAATTGTCAAAACTTGGAAGCAACCAAGATGTCCTTCAGTAGGTGAAAGGATAAATAAACTGTGCTACATCCAGACCATGGAATATTATTCTGTGCTAAAAAAGAAATGAGCTATCAAGCCATGAATAGACATAGAGGAAACTTAAATGCATATTACTGAATAAAAGAAGCCATTCTGAAAAGGCTACATACTGTATGAGTCCAACTGTATGACATTCTGGAAAAGGAAAAACTAAGGCAACAGTAAAAAGATCAGTGGTTTCCAGGGGTTAGGGAGGAGAAAAGGATGATTAGGCAGAGCACAGAGGATTTTTAGGGCAGTAAACGTATTCTTTATGATACTGTAATAGTGGATACATATCATTATACATTTGTACAGACCCTCAGAATATACAACACCAAGAGTGAACCTTAAGGTAAACTATGGCCTTGAGGCAATAATGATGTGTCAATGTAGGTTCATCAGTTGTAACGAAAGTACCATTCTGGTGGGGATGTTGATAATGTGGGAGGCTAGGCGTGTGTGGGGCAGGGGATATATGGGAAATTTATGTACCTTCCACTAAATTTTGCTATGAACCTAAAACTACTCAAAAAAAAACAAAAACAAAAACAAAAAAAAGTCTACTTGAAAAGTAACCCTAGCAGATCAGAAAACTATATATAATTCCACTATTCAAGAGGCAGTAGAGCTTCATGATAAGAGCAAAGTCTCTTGTACCAGATTATTTGGATTTGGCCTTGACTGTGCAGTTTACTGGATGCAAAACATTGGGCACTTTCCTAACTTCTCGCTACTTCGGCTTCCTCATTTATAAAACAGGGTACTAAAAATATTGTTGTTGGTTACTATTGAGTGAATATATATGAACTGCTTAGAATAATGCCATTTAAAGTTTGCCTGTTATTGTTATTTCCTTTCAGAATCATTGTGAAGATTAAATGACACATAATAAGCAAAAGCACCCAGGATACAGTAAGTGCGCAGTAGAGGTTCACATCCAAATAAACTGCCTGCCTGCAAAGCTTTGTCTTAGGCTCTGCTTTCAAGGGAATCCAGATTCAACCAAGCACCTACTATGTGCCATCACTGTGCTTTCATGACAGAGAAGCTAAAGAAATGACAACCTAATAGAAACACGCAGTGGTCTGCTCCAAAGACCTTGACTCCAGAATAAAGTGTTGTCTTAATCACAGCTTTAGTTCTTCAAACCTTGACTTTAGGATTAATAGCTCACAGCTCTATGTTCAAAGAAATATGGTGCATCCACCATTAATAAAGTGAAGCTTCCTTCGGCACAATTATTTGGAAAGTCACAAATACAGTTGATGTGGATAGGCGTCACTACACTGGCAAAAGGGAACCCATCAAGTATCTACAAATAAAAGGTATGACAGGGGCTTCCCTGGTGGCACAGTGGTTGAGAATCTGCCTGCCAGTGCAGGGGACACGGGTTCGAGCCCTGGTCTGGGAGGATCCCACATGCCGCAGAGCGGCTGGGCCCATGAGCCACAACTACTGAGCCTGCGCATCTGGAGCCTGTGCTCTGCAATGAGAGGCCGCGATAGCGAGAGGCCTGCGCACCACGGTGAAGAGTGGCCCCCGCTTGCCACAACTAGAGAAAGCCCTCACACAGAAACGAAGACCCAGCACAGCCAAAATAAATAAATAAATTAATAAACTCCTACCCCCAACATCAAAAAAAAAAAAAAAAAAAGGTATGACAGGCAAAGTGGGAGAATGAGGGAATGCTGATTTCTCTCCTTCAAAAACCCAGGACTTCAGCAAATTCCCAAATCAGTGGCACTTGCTCAGTAAACTCTGTAGACTTGACTTTAATCTGAGGGTATTTCCACTTCTGCACGCCATATTTTTTTGTGCATGTGTGTATTTACATAATATTCTTTTTAATTGAGATATGGTTGATTTATAATGTTGTGTTACTTTCAGGTGTACAGAAAAGTGATTCAGTTTTATATATGGGGAAAGAGTCTAAAAAATATGGAGTATAATTCCCTGCATTATACAGTAGGTCCTTGTTGGTTATCTTTTTTTTAATTTAATTTAATTTTTTTTGCGGTACGCAGGCCTCTCACTGTTGTGGCCTCTCCCGTTGTGGAGCACAGGTTCCGGACACGCAGGCTCAGCGGCCATGGCTCACAGGCCCAGCCGCTCCGCGGCATGTGGGATCTTCCCGGACCGGGGCACGAACCTGCGTCCCCTGCATCAGCAGGCGGACTCTCAACCACTGCGCCACCAGGGAAGCCCTGGTTATCTATTTTATATACACTAGTGTGTATATGTTAATCCCAAACTCCTAAATTATCCCTCCCCTCCCCTTTCCCTTTGGTAACCATAAATTTGTTTTCTACCTCTGCTTTGTAATTAAGTTCATTTGTATCTTTTTCTTTAGTTTCCACATACAAGTGACATACTAAGTGAAGTAAGCCAGACAGAAAAAGACAAATATCACATGATAACCCCATATTTTTTTTTCTCCTCTGTCAAGTGACCAGTGGTGAATCAATGTGTTTTCACTCTAAACAGCTAATGGAAGTGTCTGTCAACTCCCCATGCCAAACAACTCAAAAATAGTCAAGGGCTTAGAACAGGCTCTAAACGCAGAGCCCTGTGTTAGGCCGGTCAGCACTGGGCAGGCAGTACGTCACTCAGTCTTGGAGTTCTCTCTTGCTCAGCAGTACAGTCACAGTCAGAGGAGTCCCCAGGGGTGCTACAAGATGAATCACCATCAGAAGCCCTCTGGCTTCCCAAACAAACTGACCTGTGCATAAGGCTGAAGGCATGGATCAGAAACTGAGCAGGAGGTTTCGCTACCAGGATACCCTGATCTTTAGAGTCAAATTCACAAGCTGCCCATGCAATGTCATCAACCCCACTCTTTCTACTTAATGTTATAGAATGAGCCCACATAAGATGCTTGTCCTTGGGAGAGCAAGTAGTTTCCCAGCCTGAAGAAGGGCTGCCAGAAAACCACCCAGCAGTAAAGGAGGGAAGACCCATGCCTGATAAGGCACGTGCTGACATCTCTCTTTCCTGGCCCACATGGGGTGAGGTCTCTGTGTCCCAGTAGAACTAAGGGTCTCCTGTACTTGCCTTCAGTGCTGCTCTTGGGACCACTTGGTCGTCTAGAAAGACAGAGTGCTGGTCCAGCAGGCTCAGGAGCATCCCTCTGTGGTAGCTCCTGTTGGGTGGACTCATTTATTAAGTGACACTCAAAACACCTGGGTAAGCTGAGCAGGGTCCCTAGTCTGTCATCACCGCTTGACCTTCCACCTGACTGACCTTCTAGTGCTTCACTGCCTGGAGCAATGTTACCCTACTTCTCACACGCTCTACCATGAGACCTGGCAGGTCTCTCACATACGATTGTGTTGTTGAACACTGTGTAAAGAGGCCCTACAGAAAGGACACACAGGGCTAAAACCCAGCCCCAGAGTTCCCAGCCAAGTTTGCTTCCACCTGGCGACATTGTCACCTTCCAAAGGCTTCATGGCCATGGGGTTCTTCATGTATTCAGGTAACACCTTTACCTCTGCTTTGCCTGGCCTGTCAAGCCCTGCCCTCCTCACCGGCCCCCACTCCGGACCCAGACAGCCAGAGACAGGGAGTCAGGTCTGTGGTAGGAGTACCACTCTCCCCCATAACCACAGCCAGCCCCACAACAGCACAGGAGAGAGGGTGACATGAGAACCCCCCTTCAAGAAAATTGTGTTGGATTTCTACTTTTAGCCTATATTCACATTCCAACTTTTTCTCCTTTTCTTTTTCTAACTTATTCAACACTATATTTTTCTACTTTATTCAACACTACTGAACTCATGTTACAGACAAAGATCTCAGTGAGGCCCTATGAGTAACACAAAGATGGAGAAAGTAGATGCAGTGCCCTAGGAACTCACCAACTGATATTTCTGAAAAGTTAAATAAAAATGCATCTTTTTCCACATCACTAAACCTGCTTTGGAAGCTGATTTATTCAAATGGACTAGAGTTTGAGGTCAACTATGAATCAAGCAGGTTCTTGAACACCCAAATTGATTTTCTATGAAGAAAGAGAAATCTTGGCACTACAAGGCCAACTGAACTACACAAAATAAATTTTAAGTTGTCTGATTTTTATTCATCTAAACATAGCAAAATGTTACCAGAATTTTGACACGGTGGAATAACCTGGAAACCGGAAAATATGCAAAGGACAAAAAATTAAAAGGGGAAAAGGGATGCGTGGGATTTTCAGGACTTCTATTCTCCTGTGATAAAGGTCTATTGACATACAAATGAATCCTACCTAGTAAAGTAGGATTAACAGCTTAACAACAAAAACAAAAAAGATAAGTATGATGTTTAACTATAAAAGCCCCAGTATATTATAGGACCCCTCACCCTGAAATGTTTTCTGTTTCAGACCACAGGCAATGCCAAGTGGTCTTCCACATCACACGTATCCCTGCTGTGTGCACCTTGGCTCACAGTCACCGAGCTGGATCAGAGCTGACTGATGTGACGTTATCTGCTTCATCTCAGATTTTAGGGCTCTTACAGTCTCTCTTGGGATGAGCAATGCGCTCTATGTGTTGATTTCAGTTTGCAAAGAAAGGAACCTCCTGTGTCTACATGCTGGACCTGACCTCACAGGTGTTTACTCATGAGTTTACTCAGGAGCTCAGCAGGCCTCCAGCCTCCTCCTACTGCTTATTTGTATGGAACCGTCCAGAATGTCCTTTTTTTAAAAAATTAAATTTTATTTTTTTATACAGCAGATTCTTATTAGTTATCCATTTAATACATATTAGTGTATATATGTCAAGCCCAATCTCCCAATTCATCCTACCACCACTGCCCCCCCGACTCCGAATGTCCTTTTTTGACCAGAACATCACTCATCGTGTTTCATCTTCCCGTCGTAAATTCTGCCAATTTAGTGATCATGTGTATGAGTTGGCGCGGAGCACTCCTACGCATTTTGGCACCAGCCCCATAGTCTCCTGTGCCTGTTGCCACAGAACAGTCTTTAAATTAATGATGTATCTGCTGTGCCTCCTTTCTTTACCTGTAGCAAGACGAAACTTGAGCTAGTACTTTTGAAGTAAAATTCGGAAGAATAACAGGTCTCATTTAATTGCGTTTGATCTAAATACACACACACATATATACACACACACACATGCAGAAGCCAGGTGTGTCTAGCATTTCTCTCTCTGGAGTTGACAGGTTTCAGTAATGCTCTCAGTCTGAGGACATCTCACAAATAACACATTACCTCCACCTTCCGGATACCCTGCAGCTTTGTGATTTATTATCTAGCCTTGCCTTTCTCACTTGTTCCAATCCCTCTTTTGAGTCCTGTCCATGAAGAGATATCATTGTTAGGATATGTGATGCATAAAATTAAGAGCAGCAACTCTCATCTTCTCTTTTATGAGCAGGTTTGGTGGTACTTAAATGCCCAAGGCCAGATACCTTTGATTTTAGAGGGAGACATAGTGATAACTAGAAAGGGAAAGAGGAGGCCTAGCAGAGTGCCAGGAGCTGCAGGGCTTCTTCTCTGCACCCTGAAGACCACTGACCAGGGCTCTGGCCCCAGCAGGAGGCACAGGTCAAGGGTTCAGACACTGCATGTTTTTCCCAAGGACTAAATACACCACAGTCATCATCTCAACTTTCAGCTGAAGGATAGGGGAGTTGATTTTTCCATGGTAGAAATGGTTCTTTGAAATGTCAGCAGTGGGGAATTGATCGACTAAATATTGGTATATCCACCTGATGGACTACTATGCAGGCTTTGAAAATGAAAATTTTAAGACTATGAAGTCACCTGGGAAATGTTTACAATAAAATGTTAGTATAAAGATCAGAATGCCCAATTTCATCAACACTGTGATTGCAGCAAGTAGGAAGGAATATGGAAAAGACATTTTTTTTAATGGGCAATTTGTTATATGGGTGGAACTGGGGATTTGTTTCTTTTAATATATTTGCAATTTTTATTATAATATGATTGCATTGTTTTTAAAAATGGAACCTAGTCATGAATGATTTTGAGCCTAGTCTTTAATGATTATATCATTAAATACTTTTTTCCAAAAATGCTGTGTATTGGATTGAAAGGTAAGATCCCTGATTGAAGTAACCCCTTTCCACTCCCTGTTTCTCTCTCTTCTTTTTAATCTCCAGAACTTTAAGCAAGATGAATTAATGAAGTATCACAACTCCAGAGAATTTACAAGAGAATCTTTGAAGTGCAAGCATAGCAGATCAGAACCATCATATTAAAATTTCTTGTAAAAGTAAACAAAAAGAACTTTTTTGTGTTCTTTTAAGTAGTGTTGACTTTTTTTTTTTTTTTTTGTGGTACGCGGGCCTCTTACTGTTGTGGCCTCTCCCGTTGCGGAGCACAGGCTCCAGATGCACAAGCTCAGTGGCCACGGCCCACGGGCCCAGCCGCTCCACAGCATGTGGGATCCTCCCGGACAGGGGCACAAACCCGTGTCCCCTGCATCGGCAGGTGGACTCTCAACCACTGCACCACCAGGGAAGCCCTAGTGTTGACTTTTTATATAAATTTTATTTGTTTAGAACAGCATCAGATTTATAGAAAAATTGGAAAAATAGGATATAGAGTTCTAATATACTCTGTAACCAGTTTTCCCTGTTACTAACATCTTACATTAGCATGGTATATGGCATATTTGAATTATTGAACCGATATTGATAGATTATTATTATTAACAAAAGTCCATACTTTATTCGTATTTCCTTAGTTTTTATCTGTTGTCCTTTTTCTGTTCCAGGATTCCATCCAGGACCCCACATTACATTTAGTTATCAAGTCTCCTTAGCCTTTCATGGCTGTGACAGTTTCTCAGGCTTCCCTTGTTTTTGATGACCTTGGCTGTTTTGAGGAATATTGGTTAGGTATTTCCTAGAATGTTCCTCCATGGTGATGAATTGTCTGTTGTCTCTCTTGTCATTAGTCTAGGGTTATGAGTTTTGGGGAAAGACCACAAAGATAAAGTGTCATTTTCACCATATCATCATATCAAGGGTACAGACTATTAACATGACTTATTCTGTTGATGTTGACCTTGACCACCTGGCTGAGAAAGTGAAAGATGTTTTTGAAGCATTTACCAACTTGAGTATCTGCCAAGGAGAAGAGTTAAAGTAAACATGGCAAAAAAAACCCAGAACAAAACCATAAACAACAAACAAACAAACATGACAAGGCCTTGTTGACTACCAGGATTTATTAAGAAAACATCACTCTTCACATGAGCCTGTCTTCTCTTCTACATCTGCTCCAGCCCTCCCTGCCTTGGCACCTATATGTGATTTTATTTATATCTTAGTGAGATATTCATATTTATATCATTTCAGAGATTAAAATACCACAGACCCTACAGAAGGCTCTCATGTACAGTTTTGTGCCATGAAGACATGAGCCTACTTTTATGTAAAGGGGGAGATTGTACACATAAAGACATCTTTCTTTCATGCTGACAAAATGACTACATTTCATAGAGTTGTCAAATCGAAAATGTGCTACTGTGTTGAGGGCCAACCGCCTGAACCTCTGTAGATCCAGGGCAGGCAAGGGGAGTAGGGGTAAGATTTGCAGTGAAGGGAGCTACTGGGGAGCAAGGGCTTTTAAGTAGCCTCACTTTCCACCTCACATTGTCATTTTCCCCTATAGCTGACTCATTGAAGTTACTTAATGAAGATGGTGAATGAATAACTGAATATTTGAATAAAGAGCTGAGAGGATATAAAAAGTGAAGCGTCCTAGAGACATGGGTCACTGGCAGCACGACTGCAGCCCTTTCTAAGGAATGGATTCCATCCGTGGCCTTTGCTCCATGAAGTCTTTGCTCATTCTGTCAACTGCACCCACGCCTCCACTCCAGCACACACACACAGATTGGACAAGCCTGACCCAAGAGTCTTTCCCTTGGAAATTTGGAATAAGAAAAAAAGGAATGAATTGCCAGCAAGAGATTTTCCTGGAGTTGTCAAATTGCCACAGGCTTGAGAAAGCCAAAGCCATGTGCAAGATGAAATTATAAAGTGGCCTGAAGAAGAGAGAGTAAGCTGGTCAGGAAAGGATGACCTTGAGAGAATCTGAGTCAGAGAGAGGCCAGGAAAGGGGACATGAAAGGGACCAAGGGAAAAAGATCAGTGCTTAAAACCAGGTAACATCCAGGGCCTCGTGGCTGCTATCCATTCTAATTTGTGTGAAAACTTCAAATAATACCCATGTCTCTTCCCTAAAGTCAAGTGAATCTCTGTTCCTTAGGGTTCAACGAGCATTGATGAAAACAGTATGATTCTGTAGGCCCCTGGTCCAGTAACAATCTATTAGGAGAATTTTCAGATTTGTACAATTTTCCTTGCCAACCCCCCCCCATTTTTAATGTCTTATAACTGTGTATCTTACAGTCAAAATTCCCAGTTTACTGTTTCCTAAAAGGTTTATTTAGACATAGTTCAGGAAAGAGGAAGAAGATGGAAAGCAATGGCCACACCCCCCCTTTCCCAAAGCTAACTTAGAGCTCTTTTCCCAGGTCATACCCACATTCTTCCACCTCCTTCTGGATGGAGCCCATTGCAAAGCTTTGAAGTCCAACTTGCAAATACACCTGGGTGATGCAAAAATCTGCTTGCTCCGTGAAGTTACTGGGCTGTGCTACCTTTAGTCATAGTAAAGGCATGTATCTTTCCCATTGCTGATGATGTTTTTATGAGCTTGGTTATGTTATGAACTTGTTGAGTCATAATAACAGTGCATTTGTTATTTTATAACATGACCGAAGAGTGTATTAAAACATGCCACGAGTATTATGTACAGCAACAGATTTATGAAACATTAGTTAAAAGATGATTGTTATTTAGACCAACAAAATCTTTAAATAAAAATATTTGAATAATTATGCTTCCCTTGAATGTAGCCTCTGCTTCTTTTCCATAGTGATTTATTTGTTCCCTTTAAAGTACATTTATTGATACTTTCTTGGAGTTCAACTTTTTAATTTAGGAACCATTTATTAAAAAGCAACATTTAAAAGTATAATTGTGATGTCTTCAATTAACTTTTTTTTTTTTTTTTTTTTTTTGCGGTATGCGGGCCTCTCACTGCTGTGGCCTCTCCCGTTGCGGAGCACAGGCTCTGGACGCGCAGGCTCAGCGGCCATGGCTCACAGGCCCAGCCGCTCCTCAGCATGTGGGATCTTCCCGGACCGGGGCACAAACCTGTGTCCCCGGCATCGGCAGGCGGACTCTCAACCACTGCGCCACCAGGGAAGCCCAGCACTTGTGTTTTCTTCTCTGTTGCTTCGTAGAATTTTCCACCAAAGTAGCTCCCAATGGCAGAAGGTCATGAACACAAACCCAGAAATCCCCAGTCTTCAGCTAGAACTTGAAGCAAGTTCCTATAAACATTTCTTGGATGTCTCCTATTTTTTCTTATTCATTTTTCTTTTTGCCTTATAATAGATGTTCACATTTGAGTTACTATATCAATAATGTCCTCCAAATCTGTATATAAAAGTAGATAATCCCGAGAGATATATCGTGTACTTCCTGTGAGTTGGCTACACATTCACAATGGTGTGTACACTCAAGTTTAAGTATGCACTAAGAATAGAAGATGAATTCTTTTGCTATGATTTAAAGAATAAGCTACCTCATTTATGATTTAAAGCATTGATTACATGTGACATAAATATACAAACAGAATTATCAAGTTTATGGCATCCTATAATGAAAGATTATGACTGAATATTCATTAAGAAATATGTGATGATTTGTTTTTGTAAGCTTTGCCTAAAAATTTATTAGAAATAATAATAATAAGGGTTTTTTTTTAAGTAGATGTCTTGATTTTCCTCCTTGACAGGAAAGAAATGGCTAACAACATTTTATAGGCCTCAACTGGCTGTCTGATAAAGTCACCTCTGGCAAGATCCAGCAGTATTTTGTGTATGTTTCAAAGGCTGCCTGGTGAACTTTGCTAAGTAAGCTGGAAGTAGTAAATGTATCCATTAACTGCAAATTTCTCTAGTTGACCACTCAGGGTTCTTTGCTTTTTCTGGAATCAAGGAATCCATCTTTGGAAAGATGCTCTCTTCACCTTATAAGAATGCAAACCCGATTTGTTCTCTGCGGAACCATGGTCCAAGCCTCCCTTTTCCAGGACCCAAACCAGAAATAATAATAATTTTTAAATCATCATAAAGGCAGTACTGTGAGTAGTAAAGAGCAGTCTCTGGGGTTAGGTTTGAGTCCTGGCTTTACTCGCCTACCATGTGACCTGTGCATGTCACTTCACCTCCTGTGCTCAGTTTCCTCACCTATAAAATGGAAACATTACTACTTACAATGTCAAGTTGCAAGAATAATTAAATTAGTAAATATATGTAAAGCGCTGTGAACGTCAACTGGTGTTACAAAACAATTGGATAAAATTTATATACATAAATAAAGTTGATCATATATTGAGATTTATTTTATTAAAGGAGCGGCATCAATGCAGGGTTAATTTTAGAGGGCGGAACTCAGGCCCTGCACTCCTATGTGAGTTAGAACAGCAAACATTGACCTGTCTTCTGCCACCCCCATCCCCATCTAACTGTGACAGCAGTTCACAGCCTGCTATCTCCCCTAACTCTCTGTCCCAAAAGATAAGCCATGAAGCCATTGGAAAGAGGCCATCCATCATGACATCACTTGATATAATTATTCTTTAGAAACTCGGTTGTTGGCCTGAGGTGGAAGTGTGCTGGGCAGGGCTGTCAGGAAACAGCTGAACAGGCTTTGTCTTTCTGGCGCTGTCTTGTCTCTGCAGAGTATTGTTCCAGGGTATACATTCTTTTGTTTGTTCCCACATCTGGACTGGCAAACTTTAACCTTTATTAAAGACAATGATGAAGATGCTTATTGACATTGACCTCAGAGATCACCTCTTAATGGAACCACTGGCAATTAATTTTTTTTCCATCACCTTGGTCCCTTATTATCTTTTGGTGATAAACCCGATGTGGATATTTTTCTTTGTGCTGATAGCTTAGCAACCAGACTTTGGGAATCCATGTTTATATTGTTTACAATAAACCCAGTTAGCTTAGCAACCAGACTTTGGGAACCCATGTTTATATTGTTTATAATAAACCCAGTTTTCAGTTGAATCTACTCCCACTATGGCACTGAGATAATACTTCAGAATGAAAAGGGCCTCATTGTGGTTGTAAGCACATGCAACAGAAATAGGTTTCATAAACAAGAACAAAATATAGGTATTGTGTATGTAAAAGAACAATGAGTACGAAGCTCTCTTGATGATGTTTACACACATTGAACCTCTAAATAGTGAGAAGAATCAGGAACTTTCAGAGTTCAAAGAGCCTATTTGGCACAAGAATGGGATTCCCATCTGAGCAGGAGGTCACCATGTGACTGTTTCTGTCCACTGGCTGATTACCTGTCCAAGGTCTGGAAACTGTAAGCCTAGAGAGGTCTTCTCTTAGAGTACTTAAAGCACTTGTTCTTTTCCCTTTGAGTTCAGACAGGTAGAGGTGTAACAGAGAATTTATAAAATGGTGGCTGAATGACCCATCTGTTAAAAAGAGAGATGAATGTGCAGTCTTTACAGCAAAGGATCAATGGTTATTAACATTATCAAACACAAATTTATATTGAGCTCCTTGAAGTGTTAGGTCTCTATTATCAAAAGTTAAAGTACATTGAGGGCAATGAGAGGGAAAGGAGCTGCTGAAATCTACATATTGGAACGTAGGGACTGAGGAGGCAGATATTTCAAGAGTGTTAAAACCAGTATGTGGCAATGAGTACAACTATGGGCTTCATTTCCAGACAGACCAGGGTTCAAATCCTAGCTCTGCTACTTAATGTGTAAGATTTTTCTAGCTTCTTCTAGTCTTGATGTTCTTCTGCATAAAATGAAAAACTTTAGACCGTTGTTGTAATGTTTTAAAAAATAATGTATGCAAGGTTCTTGCATGATAGATTTTGAATAAATGATGGTTATTATGTAACTGTTAATTGAAGAGGATGTAAGAATAATATACTTTATGATTTGATTTAGTAGCTATAGTTATAGGTTACATTTGGTACAACTCTCCTGAATCAATCAGTTAAGAAAGCATTTCTAAAACTTCTACTATGTGCCATATCCTTTGTGGGTATTACAGCAGAGAAAGGAAGAAGCAACAACAAACAAAGTTAAAACTTATTAGCCTGTGCTCTCATGAGGTTGTATCTGACTTATTGTCAAACTTAAAGATCCTAACACGTAGTGGATATTTATGAATATTTATGGATTAGTAAATGAGCCAATGAATTTATAATTTAAGACATGGTTTCTGCTCTGAAAGAAGCATACAATTCAGGAGAAGGAGATACATGTACACAAGTAACAGTAGGGAGAAAGACAGGGAAGGCCATTGTACCCCATCTCCAAGATTTCAGCCAAAATGTTGTTTTAAAAGCCTAACCTAGTGGAGTGATAATGCTTGTGAATCCTTCAGGGAAAACCTGCTAAAATATCAAACCAACATACCTTTACTGACGCCTGCTACAGCCTAAGCCTAGAACTAGGCTAAGAAACACAGAAATGAATAATGCTTAATTGGGGCTCTTGAGGAACTCATAATGTACTAGAGCTGATACTGCTAAAGTCTTCATATTGTTACACTGAGCTAGGCCTAAGCTTTACTGGATAAAGGGCTTGCTTTTTATATTTCCAAGTGTACACAAAATCATGTCACATACCAAAATATGCTTAATGAGTGTGGTTGATAAAAACTAATTTTAAGAAGGTACCATATCAGGATAATACCCAGATAAATATATGCTAATAGAGTTATATTTAATAACATTGAAATTGCATCTTTTCACATTTTTAATTATAATGAAGTCTACATGTTCGAGATTAAATAAAAAGAGACACTTTCAATCTTTTTCCCCCTGAAAATTCTTTTCTTTCCTAACTTGTTAGTTACTAACACAACCCATTCACCATGATTCAGAACTCATCCAGCTACCATCTTCCTTTTGGTT
Organism: Mesoplodon densirostris; assembly: GCF_025265405.1. Classification (NCBI taxonomy): domain Eukaryota; kingdom Metazoa; phylum Chordata; class Mammalia; order Artiodactyla; family Ziphiidae; genus Mesoplodon; species Mesoplodon densirostris. The sequence goes on from NC_082672.1 coordinate 29,402,303, forward strand.
ATTTTGTTGGGTTCCAGCACCTTTAGCACAAGTTTATAATAAAAGGAAGCAGAAGAAAAACTCAAATCAGTGATTTGTCATGTCAATGTTCTGTTATCCTGAAAGGTTATATACAGGATAGAAAAATGAAATTGTTAATTAGTTTGTATTTTTTTTTTTTTTTTTTTTTTTGGCAGTACGCAGGCCTCTCGCTGTGTGGCCTCTCCTGTTGCGGAGCACAGCCTCCGGACGTGCAGGCTCAGCGGCCATGGCTCACGGGCTTAGTTGCTCTGGGGCATGTGGGATCTTCGCGGACCGGGACACGAACCCGTGTCCCCTGCATCGTCAGGCAGACTCTCAACCACTGCACCACCAGGGAAGCCCCAGTTTGATTGTATTTTGAATAATCAGAATTTGAACTTCCTTGACCATTTGGGGACCTACCTATTCCCACTGTAGGCCATGTGACTCCACACTCACCTTAGTGACGACAAGCCTAAACCAATCCATGCATCTCAACCTCCCTGAACTCAGTTTTTATTTCAGGGATTGGCACATAACCCAGTTAGAGACAATGAGATTTTTCTAGGTCTTCTGGGAAAGGTATCCTAGACCTCTTTCACTGAATGGTTGTAAGAGGATAAAGCAAATGATTCCACTGCTGCTATTTTGTAATTACCTGAGACTACAGTAATACAGCTGAAGGCAGAGCTGAGGTTTCTATGGTATCGTTTTGGGCCGGAATGCAGACATGCTGAAGCCATCCTCTAATCCTGAAAATCACAGTAATAATAACAGTATCTTTTCTCCTAAGCCATTTTAGCTGGATTTTGTGTCACTTTCAAAGAAGAGTCTGCACACATTCTGATTTTCCAGAACAGTCCTAATTTTAGGTAACTTTCTTCTTTTCAATTAAGACAATTAGTTCTAATTTTAGGTAACTTTCTTCTTTTCAATTAAGAAAATTAGTTAAGTGTTATTAACTGTAAAACCCAGCATGCCTTCATTTTAATACTATTGTAAGAATTTTCATATAAAGGATTGAACAAAGCCCCCTGCCTTTTTGCAAAATTTTGCTCTCTCTCTCTTTTTTTTTTTTTTTTTTTTTTTTGCAGTTCGCAGGCCTCTCAATGTTGTGGCCTCTCCCGTTGCAGAGCACAGGCTCCAGACGCACAGGCTCATAGGCCATGGCTCACAGGTCCAGCCACTCCGCGGCATGTGGGATCTTCCCGGACCGGGGCACGAACCCGTGTCCCCTGCATCAGCAGGCGGACCCTCAACCACTGTGCCACAAGGGAAGCCCATTTGCTCTCTTTTGGGTACAGAAAATATTTCTTTATCTGTGGCTATCAAAGACGATTCTTACAATCTTGTTATTTTCTGAAGTTGGAATTATCAAAGTAAGACATTCAAGAAAAACAGAACATCAGATAGGAATTCCCTGAGTGTCTCCCTACCAAACCACCAATCCAATTACATCTGTATGCATCACCTCTGTTTTTCCTGTTGAGAAAAGACACAACCCTTTCTATGAAAGGCCAATTTCTCTGCCCATGCATTGATTTTCAACCTCTCTTTCCTTCAACAAAAAGGATTTTTCCCCTAAAAAAAGGAAACAGAAAAGACAACCACCCTCCTATAACTGTATCTAATCAATAAATGAATGAATGAATGAGTGGATGGATGAATAAAACCTCTCAGTTCTACTTACCCTCATCATCCTGCTTTTCTTTCAAACTTCTCAAAAAAAATTATCTTTACTTATCTCCGTGTCTTAATTTTTTAATTCATTATCCACTCCAAGCTGACTTTTACCCTCTTCCTTCCACCAAATTCCACTCATCAAAATTATTAAGATGTCATCATCAAGAAATCCTGCGGTCATTTTTCAGTTCTAGTCTTCCTTGTCTTTTCTGTAGCATTCACTTTTGGATACCCATTCCTTTTGAAATACCCTATGCCCTTAATCTTCACTACAGCACAAGTACTTGGGTTTTTTATTACATATTTGATCACTTCTCTATTTTCCTTTTTCAGGCTGATCTTTCTCTACACAGACATCAAATGCCAGAATTCCTCAAAGCTCAAGCCTACAACTAAAATATATCCTTGCCCAAAGCCATTACATAAATTTGCTTTTTCATTTTGAATACAGGAATAATTTGCTATGTCAAGGAGTAATATTATGATAGTTAATGAAAAAAAGGAATATTTTGAGTTCCCAAGATAAATTTGTTTTCCAAAGAACTTGGAGTACTTACCAGATATTTCTCCCTTTCATGACTTATGTAGGGGGAAAAAGCTGATGGAGTTTGTGTAAGTTCAAGGAATAAACTAGTAAGAAGGAAAAAAAGAAGAGAGAAGAGAGGTAGGAGAAGAGAAGTGATGGAAATGAGAGTGAGAAAAGTTTTCTGATAAATGTCCAAAGTTCTAAAACCTTTGACCGGGTTTTACAAAACAGATCCAAATGAGTGAGCTTTTCATTTCTCTCCTTTTTCGATTAGATAGTGGGCGTGCTGAGGGTTTGAGAATGGTCATATTCTAAAAGGTTCCTGATAAGGAAGCTTCTGGTGAATGTGTAAATCAAACCCCTGCAACAATCCAGACAGTCTCTCTCCAGTGTCTCCCATTAATGCCGTTTCTGTAGGTCAAGGCAGAAAACCTCAGTGCTTGAATGAGAGGGAAAAAATGATCTCAATCCCTTAATATATTCCTAGTAGATCGCTATCATTATCTGCAAAAGTTTTATGTATAATTAGAGGGTTTATTTTTGCATTACAAAACTATCCCTAATTATGTGTTATTTGCAAATTGCTGCAGATCTATATTCATCTTCATGATGAAATGAGGGTCTTGCTCCTCACTGTATTAATATCATTTCTACATTGTTTTTTCTCCTACCCCAAATCTTCTGATTTAGTGACAGGTCATGTTCAAAATCTTTTTTAAAAGCATTCACCTATCTTTCCATACATGTGCTGTGTCAAAACATCTATTCATCACTTGTCTGTCCTCTAGCAGAAGCAGGTGGAGATAAGTCATGATAGACAAAAGCAGACACTAGAACAGGCTTTTATACAGATGTTGTGTTTGCTATGTTGAAGTTCTGATACAGATGCTTACTCTAAGTATTTTCTTGTTTCTTTGATTAAAAGTGTCCAGCAAAGTTATGATAAGGGATACCCTTTTGGGGTGGACCTCTTTCTAATGAAAAGAGATTCTTTTTACACTAAACAAATTGGTCAAGGCCATCCTGTGACTGAGTAGAGACAGGATAATGAAGAAGAAGTTGATTGTTTCCTCAAACTTTTAGCACACCTAAGGATTCATGAACCCAGAAGGCGAAAGAACATTTTTTCAAACAAGAGCAAACAGTTTAGAAAGCCAAGAAATATGCAATTAGAGCAAATGATTTCACAGTCTTCAAAATTTATTTCAATAATTGACTAAGTTATTGCCAGAAAATTGTTCTATAGGCTAAATTGAAGTCCTTTATTTTATATCTCCTAACATATAAATCTACAAAATTCTACCAGCACTGCTAGACGCTGCTCACTAGCAAGTGAAAGGAAATTCAAGGGGTTAAAAATGTACCCTTATGATTATACAAGGATTATGGACACCAAGAATTAGTAAGTTCCAAACATTTGAAAATATGAAGAAAACCATTTTCATTTTCAAATTTAAGGTCAGTTTGAACATTGAGGATGAGTTGTGCAGAATTTAAATTTCCATTCTGATGCTTATTTTCATTAGAAATAGATGACTCAATAGCAATAAAATCAGTTCTTCATGTTAGTATCTGTTACTTAACATTTACTTGTAAAATATGTTTATTAAAACAATAATGTAGATTATCTTGTCTCTAGATTATTTCTCCCACTTTCAGCAATGTAAAAAATCCAGTGTAGTTGAAAATATTACGAAGAAACATCACAGTATGACATTAAATGATGACTTAGTGAAGAAATCCATCAGGATACCTGAGGATACAAGTTTTCATACTCAGTATTATTACCAAAAATATTTATTAAGAGCTTCTCTGCACTTCTATTCTCTATGTTAGGAAATCTAGTACTCCTTAAAGAACCCAGTATGGGTTCAAATATTTTTCAACCTCTTCTAATCCGTTACCTTAATCTGTCACTCATATTTAGGATTCTCCAGGATTTACTATTTGGCCCATATATGTGACACCTTCTTAAGCAATCTCACTCCCCTTGTCACTATTAATTAGTCTCAACAAGTATTATAGTAATCTGAGAGCTAGAATAGCATAATGGTTAAGAACACATACTCTGGCCATGAACTTAGGCTGCCTAAATTCAAATCTCATCTCTCACACTCACAAACGTTATCTGAGTCTCAGTTTTTCAATCTGCAAAATGCAGGGAATAACAATACCTACTTGATAGAGGTGTGAAGTTTGTATGTGTTAATATTATCAAGTGCTTAGAACAGTTTGTCACATTGCAAATAGTCGGTGTTGGTTGTTATTATCTTTGTCATTGATTCCCAAATCTCTATCTCACCAGTAACCAAAACTCTAGATCTAAACAAATTCCCTAAAAAAAGAAAGTCTTAATAGGCTGCGCTAGTATCACCTGGGATGCATATTCAAAATGCAGATTCTCAGCCCTCATCCCGTATTTCATCAATTAGAATATCTGGGGATGAGACTCGGGAATCTGTATTTTAACAAATGTCCAGACATTTTGATACAAAATATCATTTGTAATCACTTTTTTGGTTTATATTTATTGTATCTGATTTATCTCTACTGGGCTGACCCTCAATCACCTAGAGCTGAACTTGTCCCAAACTGGCTTCATCATCTCACCCTCAGAAGACATCCCTTCGAAGTCATTGGCATCACCTGCCCAACACTCAACATGACATCCTGGAGGTATCCTTGACCTCTGACCCTGTCAGTGCCCATTTGACCCCTACAATTTCCATGTTTTCTAAATATATCCTCCCTCTCTCCATTCCTATTGTTATTGACTTTATTCATTCATTCAAAAATTAATTATTGTTTTGTTTTTTCTTTTTTTTTAACATCTTTATTGGAGTATAATTGCTTTAAAATGGTGTGTTAGTTTCTGCTTTATAACAAAGTGAATCAGTTATACATATATGTATGTCCCCATATCTCTTCCCTCTTGCATCTCCCTCCCTTCCACCCTCCCTATCCCACCCCTCTAGGTGGTCACAAAGCACCGAGCTGATCTCCCTGTGCTATGCGGCTGCTCCCCACTACCTATCTATTTTATTGAACACCTACTGTGTGGCAAGCAAGGGATACAGACATGTATATGCTGAGATTTCAATTTAGTGTAGCTCAGGCCCTTACCATCTCTATCCTGGACTATAATAACTGCCCACTGACTGGTTTTCTGTGTCTTTAATCTTGAGTGTTTTTCGAATAAGCACTTCATTTTAGTTAGCAGTGCTTCACACTGCTAACTAAAATGAAGTCTAACTATGTCAGTCTCGTGTTTAAAGCTCTCACTTCTAAAATAAGGTTAATCTCCATGGTGCTGGAAACCACCTTTACCAAGATGTGCTGACATCTCTACCCCTCTTCATGTTACTCTTTTCATCTAGGACCTTTGCTCCAAGAACACTAAGAAATTTGAAGGTCCCTCTCCTACACCACAACTGTGTCAATTAAACACACTTGTATTCAGCTGCTACTCTTTCCCAGTTGTGTGTGCAGAACTTTTTTCGATATATGACAGCAGAGATGGAGGGCCTTTAGCCCAGCCTTGCAGGGTAAGAAAGTTTCCTGTTTCACGTCTCAGTACCTTTCCTAGTAGTGTTCTTTCTCGAAACCTCTGCAATCCCCCTGTCCCCCTCACCCTCATTCCCTCTTTTCTAGTTTACCTTTTTCATCCTTCAAGATTCGTCCTTCCCAGTTAATCCCTACATCTTCATGCCAGGCTGGCCTAAGTGACCCTCCTCTGGTATCTCAAAGAATTCTAAATATTATGTTCACCATGTCGGACTAACATTATTGATTTATGTATCCACCTTTCTGACCAGACTGAAAACTCCTTGAGAGCAAAAATTTTTATCATCCTTGAATTCTTGGCAGCCCAGGGTTAAGGCAACCATAGGAATAGAGGCATGGTCCCACCCTGACCCTCTCCCCTTCTCTTCTTACCCCCAGTTCCATCATTCTTTTTTTTTTTTTTTTTTCGGTATGTGGGCCTCTCACTGTTGTGGCCTCTCCCGTTGCGGAGCACAGGCTCCAGACATGCAGGCTCAGTGGTCATGGCTCACGGGCCCAGCCGCTCCGCGGCATGTGGGATCCTCCCAGACCGGGGCACGAACCTGCCTCCCCTGCATTGGCAGGCGGACTCCCAACCACTGTGCCACCAGGGAAGCCTTCCCTCATTCTTTATGAGAGCACATCCAAACTCTGTGCAAAATTCCTTCTCCTCCCTCTCATTCTGCAGTCCTCCTTGGCTGTCCTTTGGACCTAAGAGCCAGCATTTCCAGAGTGGCTTCCACTCTATGGAAGACAGACCTGGGAGAGGCTGCAGCATCTCTGGGAAGGGAGTCAGGTCATTAGGGCAGGTAATTCCGGGTCCCAGGTAATTAGAGCATCATCTGGTTTGGAGGTGGGACCAGGGCAGACATGTTCCCTTTATCTCATGGGGAGGGACGAGGTGGGAGGAGGGTGTCTCTAAGGGGAAGGACCCTGGCTATCTGGATCTAAAGGCAGGACCAATCCTGGGTCTAAAAGCTGAACACAGATTAATGCCAGGTACACAAGTGAGGCTCAAAATGGAACCTTGAATAATTGTCTGACTCAGCATTTCCCAATCTGCCAAACACAATGTCATGACAAACTCCCATGCTACCATCAACTGTAACCTGGGTGCCAAGAAAATTTGGGAATTCTCTGTTTTAATAAACAAATGAACACAGATTTAGAGTTGTCACTCTCATGATATCACTCCCACTCATAACCTGAGTTGTTTTATGGTAGGAGAGGAAGCAGTGGTGTGAGGGTGGAGGGCTACTGGGGTGCTGCTCAGCCCATGCAGCCTTTTCATAACTACTAAGGAGAGATTTCACTTGTAAAGGTTATAAATTGTACTTTTACTTTCCCACAATTTTATTTTGGTGGGGGGCTTATCCAAAATTTTAGTTTTCACATGAACTAGACCCCCTAAAATATAAAAGCACTTAAAAATACTGATGGCTTCAAGTTTTAAACACTTTAAAGATAGCAGATGCAAACTAGTATGTATAGGATGGATAAACAACAAGGTCCTACTGAATAGCACAGGAAACTGTATTCAGTTCCTGTGATAAACTGTAACAGAAAAGAATACAAAAAGGAATATATATATGTATAACTGAATCACTTTGCAGTATAGCAGAAATTAACACAACATTGTAAATCAACTATACTTCAATAAAATATTTTAAAAAACAGTTTATAGAGAGATGAATTGCTCTTTTTATTTTAATTTTATTCTTTTATATAGCAGGTTCTTATTAGTCATCCATTTTATACACACCAGTGTATACATGTCAATCCCAATCTCCCAATTAAAGAGAGATGAATTGCTCTTAATTGGAGATATAAATAGTGAAATGTCATGGACGTTGAAGTTTCAGATGTCGATTCCAGTCCGAACTCTAACACATAAGTGGTGTTTCCTTGAAAAAATAACTTCAGCTTTCTGGAATTTAGTCTTTCCACAAAATAAAGGGCTAGAGCTTCCCTGGTGGCACAGTGGTTGAGAATCCACCAGCCAATGCAGGGGACACAGGTTCGAGCCCTGGTCCAGGAAGATCTCACATGCTGCAGAGCAACTAATCTCATGTGCCACAACTACCGAGCCTGTGCTCTAGTGCCCGCGAGCCACAACTACTAAAGCCCATGCATCTAGAGCCCGTGCTCTGCAACGAGAGAAGCCACTGAAATGAGAAGCCCGTGCACTGCAATGAAGAGTAGCTCCCGCTCGCCACAACTAGAGAAAGCCTGCACGCAGCAACGAAGTCCCAATGCAGCCAATAAATAAATAAATAAATAAATTAAAATAAAATAAAGGGCTAAAGATGCCCCCTCCGCAAGTCTGTGGTGGCATATAAAAGAGCTGATATAGGACTTCCCTGGTGGCGCAGTGGTTAAGAATCCCCCTGCCAATGCAGGGGACACAGGTTCGAGCCCTGGTCTGGGAAGATCCCACATGCTGCGGAGAAACTAAGCCCATGTGCCACAACTACTGAGCTTGTGCTCTAGAGCCCGCAAGCCACAACTACTGAGCCCATGTGTCACAACTACTGAAGCCTGCATGCCTAGAGCCCGTGCTGCAACAAGAGAAGCCACCGCAATGAGAAGCCTGCGCACTGCAACAAAGAGTAGCACCCGCTCGCCGCAACTAGAGAAAAGCCCACGTGCATCAACGAAGACTCAACGCAGCCAAAAATAAATAAATAAATTTAAAGAAAAATACTATTAAAAAAAAAAGAGCTGATATGTAAATTGCTGGGACTCTGCCTGATGTGGGCTCTGACTGGCATGGGAAGGGTGACATGTGATAGACTTTATTTTCATCTGGTATATCTGTATCAGGACATGGGATGAAGAAACAGTAAAACTGAACACAGAGAGAACTAGCTGAAAAAAAGAGAAAGTTGGTCTGCAACAGAACCCAAATCAGAGACATTCTTTTGACCATTCCTGATAGATAAAACAAAACAGACTAAAAAGCCAAAACAACAAGTAAACTCTTCTTCTATCTGCCTTTTTCAGAATTCTTCAGTGAATCAGACAACAGGCAGAAGGAGAGCCATTACCTGCACCCAAGGGAAGGGGGCAGCCAGGTAAGCAGGAACCACTTGGGCATAATCGCTGGGACACAGCCAGGCCAGACATTCCCGGGTGAGGGAGCAGGTGTCATGGACCTCCGGGAGCCCAGTCACAAAGATAGAGCCAGGTCTCAGGAAGAAGGAGGGCTTGTCAGGAATTTGAGAGAGTAACTCCAAATGGACCCAGCCATATAAAGGTGCCTATAGGATGGGAGATCTGCTGTGAAGGAGCCCAGCGGTCAGCAGTGTCCCGGGTCAAGGTCAGCCTGGCAGATAGGGGAGCTGAGACTGCAAATAAGAGCTGAAATTCACCTCCAAGGTCTAAAGGAGTCATTTACGAGTAAGACCTAGGAGTATAGGTGGAACTGAAGATTCTCCTGGGAGACTGAAGAGGCAGAGAAGCAAAGGAGTGAAGCAGAAGTGTCAGCTGGTAGCTGATGTGCGTATATTCTGATGTACATCCGTTTGCTGAATTATTTTCCCGTAACTAAGCTGACTAAAATCAGCCTCCTTCATTTCTTGTGGAGTTAGTTTTCCTAAACTCACTGTTTTGCTGTTCTTCCAGAATCCTTTGGAAATTGGTAAGTAAAGGTACCAGTCATCTCTGCAGACTCTTTCCTTCTGCCCTTATAGGTTAATATCTCCATTACAATATGGTGTCCAAACAGAAACTGTTTCGATTCTGGTGCGTAAATATCCTGTCCACTGATTTGGAAACTTTTGTTAGCCGTAGACAAACACAGTTTATACAGAGGTACAATATATTTAAAAAAAGACACAAGCGGGGCTTCCCTGGTGGCACAGTGGTTGAGAGTCCGCCTGCTGTTGCAGGGGACACGGGTTCGTGCCCTGGTCCGGGAAGATCCCACATGCCACAGAGCCGCTGGGCCCGTGAGCCATGGCCGCTGAGCCTGCGCGTCCAGAACCTGTGCTCCGCAACAGGAGAGGCCACAACCATGAGAGGCCCACGTACAAACAAACAAACAAAAAGACACAAGCAAGCTGTTTTGGGTGAAGAAAGAGGATGTTTGTTGGGCATGGGAGCTGAGACTCTGGAGTTCTGCTAGACTGTTTCTCTCCCTCACCAGCATGCATTCTCTGCTCAGAGAGCAGAGTTTGAAAAATGCCAGTCTGGTCCAGGTACCAATTCCTTATCCTCTTCTTTCAGATTCATGTTACATAGCTGCTCACCTGCAAGGGGGAAAAAAATGCTCACTCTCTGAAGCAGCACATTCTGCAATATCTTTGATCAGTTCTTCCTTTTTTTGTACCACCAAGTTTGGTCTTTCTGGAATGTCCACACATCAGCACCCTTTGGTACCATGTTAAGAAATTTTATCTTGAAGTTTTGTGATTTAAATCAAAGGATTTCACAAAACTCCTAACTTATATCTTTAGAATATATCTATGCTTCCTTCCTTACTGCCAACAGCATCATACAGAAAACAGAAAAAAGCATACTATTTTTAGAAAAGAGAAGGTCTGCCAGGAAGCAATCTCAACAAGATTTGGGAAATAAAAAACATGTAAATTAACCATGTGTATATATAAACAAAAGCACAATCCCTAAGATGAAGTATCTAATCAATGTTTCAATGTCAATGTAAATTAACCATGTGTATATATAAACAAAAGCACAATCCCTAAAATGAAGTATCTAATTAATGTTTCAATGTCAAAATGAAAACAACTGACTAATGAAATTGTTTTAGTAATAAAATCTTCTTGATTAAAGGGGGAAAAGCAAACCAAATTCAAGTCACAAAAGCATAATGAAGGCATATTTATAAAAAAAAGAAGTAATACATTGCTGACCTACAAAATAGTGTAAACAGCAGGCAACATTTTGACTTATGATTTCAAGGTAATATGCATTATTTAACCTCAAAAATAAGGCAACAACTAAAGTGAATGGTGTGATTTTCCTTTGCATATCGTGAATTATATGTAGCACAGATTCTATATTCAGAATCTGTCAATATTTAACTTATAATTGAAAATAACTATATCAGGTTGGCATTAGGCTACAGCAAGTTTCATTGTTATAAACAAATGAACTTTCTGGTTGTACCTGATAAGTTCATTAAACACCACAGAGTGAATGTAGCCACCAAAAAGGCTAACATGATTTTAAACTGTAAATAGAAATATAGCTCTGGACAGCAAAATCGAGGTTTGATATTTAAGAGTAAGGATTGGAATCCCAATCACACAGCTGGGATATCTTAAAATAGTGTGTATTCTAAGACGAGTGGACAGAATAGAAACTATGTCATACAAAGAATAAAGAATGTGGGAATATCCAATTTAGAGAAGAGATGACTCATGAGAGATTTGATCATCATTCCCAGGATCTAGAAGGCTGTCATAGAAATAGCAGAAACACAGACCTACTTCCACACACAGAAATATTCAGAAATAAAATAGACACTTACAGAAGAATTTAGATTCCTATAATATGGGCGTTCAAGCAAGGACATTTGGTGGAGACATAGTTAAGTGTTTTTCAAATGTGATTCAAGACCAATTTGAGAGTTATAAAATGAAACCAACTTAGTGCATCATTACAGTTTCTTGTGAATTGCAGTCCAAAAAAGTGTGAAAGTCAGTGTTCTAGGTATCATCTTCCTAATTCCCAGAAGAAAATCAGGAGCCACACACATCTGATCTCAGTCACAAAACTTTCATTTAACCTCTTTATGAGTCAGTTCCCCATTTGAAAAGTGGAGAAAATCATGACAGCTACCTCTGGAGTTTCTTATACATACATTACATTTAAAAAAGATATATCTAAATGCTTAATGCTTTTTAAAGATTAAGTTATCATTTCTGCCCTTAACTTCTTCGAAATTACTTCAAAGAAAATCAGAGGTTCTTGTGTGTTTTTGTTTTTTTTTTAACCTCATTCCTTGTTTTCTTCCATCATTGACACTGACATGTACAGATACAGGTGGCTCTGATAAGATAAATCAATAGGGCAACATCCCTTGGAACAGGTTATAGGGGCGGAAAAGGGTAACAGAGCATGTGCCCAGCAATTTAATACAATAACATGATTCATTCCCAGACACCCAGATGTAGCTCTGTTGCTTTCTGCAAAGACTTTGGAGGGAAAGGGAACACTTCCATTTTTTTTCAATGGCTCTTTTGCAACTGTTAACTTTGGCTGTTGGTGTCTCCCCAGCTGGGACATTCATGTTATCAGAGAACTGGTCCCTCGTGTGTAAGCCCCATTGTGTGACCAAGGCTTCTGTGCTGGATGCTGTACCATTGGTGTTTATTGCTGCTTGGGTAACAGGAAGAAACCTGGTACTTTTGTACTGTTCAAACACTCATTCTATTCATGGCCACTGTTTATGCCAGAGAAAAATGTTCTCACAGAGAGACCAATAATTTAGAAAATATTTGAATGGGAGGTTGAATAGTTTCTATTGGTGTCTTTATTAGTAATCTTGATTTCTGAATACAATGGAACTGTGTTAGAAAGTGTTCGCTATCACAGATTTGGTTTATTGGAAGCCAAATCTGTTCCCCATGTACAGAGTAAAATCTCTATAGCCACAAGACAATAAGCCTATAATATGCATAATTCTTATTCCAGATTTCTGGGATAATAGGATGATTTGTAATCAAATATATGTATGTATGCAGTGCTCATTTTAGAAGATGAACAAAGTAAATAAAATAAAACATGAGATGTCATTGCAGATATTTTAGAAAGTACAAAGCTGCTACTATTCATTTAAACATTTAAAAGTTTTCCAAATTAGAGTACTGAACTGGGTAAATGTAAGAGAGATTTAGACTCTGAGGAATATCTAGAGGTTTGTGAGCTGCTGACTTGTCTCTCCCACTTTTTTTTTTTTTTTTTTTTTTTTTTTTTTGCGGTACGCGGGCCTCTCACTGCTGTGGCCTCTCCCGTTGTGGAGCACAGGCTCCGGACGCGCAGGCTCAGAGGCCATGGCTCACGGGCCCAGCCGCTCTGCGGCATGTGGGATCTTCCCGGACCGGGGCACGAACCCGTGTCCCCTGCATCGGCAGGTGGACTCTCAACCACTGCACCACCAGGGAAGCCCCTCTCTCCCACTTTTGATTAAACTAGTACAACTGAGGAAGACCCAATTCTTTGAAATGTTTTTTATGGTGTATAATGGGTTATAAGTCCTCAAAGTCAATTGTGCAGAGATAACTTTATTTATCCATAAGTTAATCTAATGTCTGGAAGTTTGTACCTCTTAATCCCCTTCATCTATTTCACTCTTCCCTACCCCCCACCTCGGCAACTAGTTTGTTCTCTGTATCTATGACTCTATTTCTGTTTTATGTTTATTTATTTATTTAGATTCCACATGTAATTGAAATCATATGGTATTTGTCTTTCTCGGTCTGACTTATTTCACTTATCATAATACCCTCTAGGTCCAACCACGTTGTTGCAAATGGCAAGATTTAATTCTTTTTTACTGTTGAGTGATATTCCTTTGTGTGTGTGTGTGTGTATATATATATACACACACACATACACATATACCATATATTCTTTATCCATTCATCTATTGATGGACACTTAGATTGCTTTTACATTCTTAGCTTTTGTAAATAATACTGAAATGAATATTAATGTGTATGCATCTAGTGTTTTTGTTTTCTTAAATATTCGCATGTGGATTTACTGGATTGTATGGTAGTTCTATTTTTAATCTTTTGAGAAATCTCCATATGGCTTCCATAGTGGCTGCACAAACTTACATTCCCACCAACAGTGCATGAGAGTTCCCTTTTCTCCACATTCTCACCAATACCTGTTATTTGTTGTCTTTTTGATGATAGCCATTCTGACAGGTGTGATGTGATATCTCATTGTGGTTTTGATTTGCATTTCCTGATGATTAGTGATGTTGAGCATCTTTTCATGTGTCTGTTGGCCATTTGTATGTCTTCTTTGGAAAAATGTCTATGTCCTCTGCCCATTTTTAATAGGATTTTTTGCTTTTTTGATATTGAGTTGTATGAGTTATTTCTGTATTTTGGAAATTAATCCCTTATTGAACATATCATTTGCAAATATCTTCTCCAATTCAGTAGGTTGCCTTTTTATTTTGTTGATGGTTTCCTTTGCTGTGCAAAAGATTTCTAGTTTAGTGTAATCCCATTTGTTTATTTTTGCTTCTGTTTTCCTTGCCTGAGTAGACAGATCCAATCCAAACAATTATTGTTAAGACCAACGTCAAAGAGTTTACTGTCTATATTTTCCTCTAGAAGTTTTATGGTTTCATGTCTTACATTAAAACCTTTAATTTATTTTGAGTTTGCTTTTGTATATGGTGTAAGAAAGTGGTCTAGTTTCATTCTTTGGCATGCAGCTGTGCAGTTTTTCCAACACCGTTTACTGAAGAGGCTGTCTTTTCCCCACTGTGTATTCTTGCTCTTTTGTCTTGCTCTTTTGAGACTAGTTTTGTGGCCTAACTTGTGATGTATTCTGGAGAATGTTCCATATGTGCTTAAAAAGAATGTATATTCTTCAGCTTTTGGATAGAATATTCTGTATATATCTTTTATATGTCTTATTTACCTATTATTCTAAGCTAATATATTCCAAATTCTTATTATTATGTAAAGTAGAATCTTATTTCAATTCTAATCAGCTTCAAGAATTACCTCTAATATGAAGGAATTAAGGAAATAAGCCCCTAGTTATATCTGTAGAAACTAATCATCCTCTTGCCCACTTTTGTGATTTGGATCTTTTAAAGTTCTATTTTTCTGGAAGTATAGGGAAGAGAATTCCACACAGCAAAATTCTAGGTATGGATGCAATATAATTTTATAACAAGTAGACTTTTTAGTATCCTTCCTAATGAAGCCAGACTGGATAGATCATTTTTGTTGTTGTTGTTTCCAGAAGGATATATGGCTGTATACACACACAGTTTGTGTTATTTCTAAAATACTTTCCTGCATATAACTGAGTCTACCTGTTCGGAGAACTACTTGGATAATGTTTGTCACAATCTTAACTTAGAAGTTTGAAATACATCTGTGGCTTTCTTGTTTACTCACAAAACTCTGAGATCAGATAGGGCATTCTAGAAGAAAGATGATGAGATTTGGAGCCAGAGGTCTGAGTTCTAATAACATCTTTATCCTTACTAACTGTATTATTTGTAAAATATTTCACTTCTCTGAGTCTTAATTTTCTCAGTTAATAAAAACAATTAATAATACTTAGGTCTCATTTTTGAAGGTAAAGA
Organism: Mesoplodon densirostris; assembly: GCF_025265405.1. Taxonomy (NCBI): domain Eukaryota; kingdom Metazoa; phylum Chordata; class Mammalia; order Artiodactyla; family Ziphiidae; genus Mesoplodon; species Mesoplodon densirostris. The sequence goes on from NC_082672.1 coordinate 29,417,365, forward strand.
ATTCTCCTGCAATGAGTGAAATGTAAAGATTTATTGTTATATATGTCATCTGGAAGCTATTGAGTCTTTGAGGTAGCCAGGGAAAACCAATCCATTCACCCCTGCTCTACATGAAGTCTCTTTAAGCCCAGGTAATATCAAATGGGGTTGTGTTTAATGACACATACTAGAGGTACAGAGCAGTATCCTCTGTGCAGAGGTCAGGCTAGGCAGTTGAAAGATTTTCACAAGAACCTGTGTATGACTATGCAGACTCACAGGAATTCTACTAATTCATTCATTCACCTGTACATCCAGTAAGTTTTTACTGAGCACTTACTATGTACCAAGCATTGTGCTCAGCATTGAGGACAAGTTTCAATAAGATATGATCTTTAGTTTCATAGTCTAGTTGGAAGTGAAGGTGGACAGAAATATAAATTGATAATTATAATTTAAAAATGTAAGTTCCATTTTAGAGGTATGTCTGAACAACTAAGAAAGCACAGAGGAGGGAATTACAAAGTCTGACTGTGGCAGTGAGGCAAGGTTTCACAAACAGTGATCTCAGCTCTTTTCACCAAGGAAGATTGAAAAAATGGGATGTGTGTGTATGGGTGTGTGGAGAGGTGTGTGTGCACGTGCAAGCGTGTGGTGGAGAGGGACGTGAAGCTTCAGTGCATCTTAATTTGTTAGCGTAAAATTGGCCATAAATGATCCTATTTCTATGCAATGCAATAAGCACCTCTGACTCCCTAAATCCGTTATACCTTCTCTATTCAGATGTAGTCATTCTCTTAATGGACAGTATATTCTTACAAGGGATTCATCAAGTTGATTAATGGAAGGCTACTTAACATATCCAGAGATCTATTTCAATAACTTTAGTCCTGTTTTTGACACGAATTAATCATTTTTTCCCTTGAGGTTCTCTCTCACACAGTTCAGTTCTCTCTACTAATTCTGATAAAGGTGTTTTTTTTTAATAAATTTATTTATTTAGTTTTGGCTGTTTTGGGTCTTCTTTTCTGTGTGAGGGCTTTCTCTAGTTGTGGCAAGCGGGGACCACTCTTCATCGCGGTGTGCGGGCCTCTCACTGTCACGGCCTCTCTTGTTGCGGAGCACAGGCTCCAGACACGCAGGCTCAGGAGTTGTGGCTCACAGGCTCAGTTGCTCCGCGGCATGTGGGATCTTCCCAGACCAGGGCTCGAACCCATGTCCCCTGCATTGGCAGGCAGATTCTCAACCACTGCGCTACCAGGGAAACCCCTGATAAGGGTTTTTATAGTGGTAATTATCTGAGATTGGGACAGATTTTCTCTGAGGTAGCCTGTCTCTCCAAAGTGGTCTAAATGGAGCACAAAAAATTCAAAAAGCAATGTTCTCATGTGAAAAAGTGAAGAGGGAGACAAAATGAGATGAACTGAAAAACTTCACTTTGTGGTGCTGAAAAATTCGTGGTTACTCAGTGGCTTTGGAACTAGTACTAAATATGTTTCACCCCTCTATTTCCCAATGTTCTCTAAAATGAAACCTACCAAAGCAGGTTTCATAGCAGTAAACTCTTTCCAGAATCTATATGAACAACCAAAGAAGGGTTCTAAGAAGAATATTGGGAATCAAATAAAAACATCTAAATTCATCAATATATTTTGATAAGAATTTTAAAAAATATTTATCCCTTTAAAGTTCAGGGAGATGTAGTAAGCTAAAAATTGCATTCTGAATGCCACAAGCCAGTCTATTTTTTTAAGAGTATAAAAAAAGTAGACACATACAGATATTCCGAAACAGATGAAACAAAAAGGAAGCTAATGACTCAACGTTTTTGACACTTACCAGTGGGTTGACTTGGTTTTACTTCCAGGCACAGGCAAAGGTTCAAGTTGGAACTCATTTTATTCAAACTGGTTTTCCCACCATCTTTAGTTACATCGTGACAGAACTCCCACCTCTATGCCTCAAATACCAAACACTTTGCCAACACTTTTATTGGATTAAAGAAAGAGCTCAAGTAAACATGCTGTGATACCCCCCAAGAGCACATATCTTGTTTTCACTAGCTCCTCTCCTTCCCTGTTTTTGCTAGACACTTTCACTGATGTGAGGCTGAACTCAGGCAAGACCACACCTCTTTGCTGCCAGATATTTTTGTAGAGAAGTAATCTGTAAAGCACAAATGCACTCAGTTCATTGCCCAGCCAGCTTCCAACTAGACCCAAACCCTTTTAGCTGCAAATCCAATATCATTATTTGGTACAAAATTTCTAGCCACTGTCCTTTAAAGTAGACTGTAATCCTTAAAATTTACACAATCCAAGGAATGCCTGTTTGTCTGTCATATAAAGGAAGAAAAGTGTCTTCGTCTTGTCTGAGAGCCCTAAGATATCCTATAAAGCCTTCTAGATCTACCAGGCAGTGATGCTGATAGATTAAAGCCATGAACTGCTCTTACCTCCCACAGTAACATGTATGTCATCCTATAAGATTTATGCAAACCACATAAAACAAACTAGGTTTGTTCCCATGATCTCAGGTCTCTGGGTTTAGTTTTGATTTGCAAAAGCCCACTTGCACAGGAAAATACAAAATGTGCCTGTTACCAAAATACTTTGGAGAATATAATTTTTGCCTCAAGAGTGTCTTAAAGTTTCACTTCACTCCCCACCACTGTTACCCACTTCTATGCTTAGTGTGAACCGCCCCTTCAAAATGTAAGGACTTATATTCTCTTTTCCATCTCTTTTCCATAGCATCAATTGACTTGAACAAATCATGGTTCTTTTTTTTTTAATTGAAATATAGTTGATTTACAATGTTTCAGGTGTACAGCAAAGTGATTCAGTTATATATACATATATATTCAGTTATTTATATATATATATTCTTTTTCAGATTCTTTTCCATTATAGGTTATTGCAAGATATTGAATATGGTTCCCTGGGCTATACAGTAGGTCCTTGTTGTTTATCTATTTTATATATAATTGTGTGTATCTGTTAATCCCAAACTCATTATTTATCCCTTTCCTTACCTTTCTTTGATAATCATAAGTTTGTTTTCTATGTCTATGAATCTGTTTGTTTTGTAAACAAGTTCATTTGTATCATTTTTTTAGATTCCACATATAAGTGATATGATATTTGTCTTTGTCTGTCTTACTTCACTTAGTATGCCAATGTCTAGGTCCATCTGTGTTGCTGCAAATGGCATTATTTCATTCTTTTTATGGCTGAGTAATATTCCACTGTGAATATATACCACATCTTCTTTATCCATTCAACTGTCGATGGACATTTAGGTTGCTTCCATGTCTTGGCTATTGTATTTAAATAGTGCTGAAGTAAACGTTGGGGTACATGTATCTTTTTGAATTAGTATCTTAGTCGTTTCCAGATATATGCCCAGGAGTGGGATTGCTGGATTATATAGTAACTCTATTTTTAGTTTTTTAAGGAACCTCCATACCCATGGTTCTTTCTTCTCTCAATAGTAGCTTACTTCCCCAAGGATGGCTTCACACAGTTACTTAAAACTTTTCCACGTTTAAATTGTTCTCAGGCTAGAATAATTTAAGAGTCAATGGTAAAGGGCAGGAACAAAGAGATCCCAGGACAATTGGTACACTTGATGGAAAAGAAGGAGTCCTACTCTGGGCCAGAAATGATTGTTTATGCTTGGAACACAATAAGTACTATGGCAAGTTATTAGTAATGCATCCCAGGTAAGACCAAAGGCCTGATTATAATTACAAAAAGTGCAGAGATTTGAAAAAAAGAACACACAATACTTTAGATAATTCTGATAGTTTATTACCAAATACTACTCTGAACAAAATTAATCCAGTAAAGCAAACGTGACACAGAGGGTTCAGTCAGTTATAATTATTTTCTGTGTATGGTCTAGGAAGGCAAGAAATAGGATTCTGCCAGTAGCATGTCATTTCCTGCCCAGTTATGCCCAAAAGGCCTAATGGGCTTATGTGTTTGTAGAAGAGTATGAGTTTTGGTCTGATGATGGGCTTTAGTTTAAGAATGAGGATTAATTACATAAAGCTGTTCCCTTCTAAATAAGCATTCTGGAGATTATTACATTACTTAAAAGTGAAGTGTTGCAATATGTTAGTTTCACAGTATTGAATCTTGCCAAAATCTGGAGAGGTTGTACAAACAATGTTCTTATTGGCCTGTTTATGACCCATAGCTTGTCCGACTTCAGTCCTCATCTGTATCATGACCACGGTGTTACATAGACACTAGTTGTCTCCATATGCAAGACATAGGGCTATACCTTTGGTTAAATTAAAATACCAGAGAAGAAATTATGGAAAGGTTATATATACATGAAGGTAGAGGTGGGTGGGAGGTGGAGGAGTGGGAGGAAGAGAGTGTTCCCTAGTAAAGTCAATTCACACTTTAAGTACATAAGAAAACCATCTAAGAAATATTCTGATCTTTGCTTTAATTAGCCCTTGGTTCAAGAGTTTCCATCTTCAAGACAATGCATTTGCTATGGACCACTTACATGGCAATAAGAGTGACCATCATTATGTCTATCAATCAATCACATTACCTTCCAGTGTATCCTTTGCTGCCCAGATTGTGAAAAGTCTTATTCAGAGCAGTAATTCTGGAACAGTTCTTATCTCACAAAAGGGGATATAAACAAAATGCTATAATGTTGATGAATCTTCAAGGAAATATTAGAGCTGTTCTACTGACATTTTCATAAAAGGGACAAAGAGTGACTGTGTTACAGTTGAATTGTCCCAAGAAGAAAAGTATTCTAACAAGAAATGTCAATGAAAATACTGCAAAGAAAATTCAACAATATATTACCTAAATTAGTTATAAAATGTCTGTTCTAATCACTGCCTCCCTAGCCCCCAAAACATTTTTTCTGGTATAGGAATATAATAAACAATAAAGCAGTGTAATTATTTAATGAGGTAAAAGCATAAAATAATATACAAAGCAATTATCAAAAATCTTTAGTAAATAAAAATCTATTTGAAAGATTTTGAAATTTATTTCATTGCAGCACAGAATACTGTTGGAAAGGGAAGGAGTAAATACCAATAATGAGTAACAATATGTGAGGAGGTCAAGATAGGCACTTTGCATGTTCTTTCCCAGTATGAAAGAATCAAAGCAAATGGAATAGTTTACCAACAATAGAAAGCATTGAAATTCAAGTTTCTCTCAAATCCAGAGACATTCTTTCCATATTATCTGGATGAAAGGTTGAAAATTGAGTTGGTTATTTGAAATGATTTAGCTACTTGACACCAAATATCTAGGGCTGGGTGCACAGACAAGAACTAAAATTCAGTCAGGGACCCACCGGAAAGGTGATTCCAAGGCTCCTTCACCTGCTACCGTGTATATTCAGGTTTTCTTATTTCTAGATAACTAAATATAAAAAGAAGTTTCTACTTTCTACTTTTCAAGTAGAAGAAAAAAGGAAACCAGGAATATGGACAGATTACTAGTGTTATCCTTGCTAGATATCACCCTTCTTTTCATTCAGCCAAGAATTTTTAAATCATATGGAAATTTTTCCACTAAGGTGATCTGAAATAAGAACACTCCCACATAAATGGCTAAAACCTACAGGCTCAGCCCAAAAAATATATTTGGGAAAAGAACATTCCAATAAAATCAAGGGCAAAGGTTAACATGACCAAAAGTCAAACCAACCTTTCTGGAAACATGGAGGCTTCTTAATTGATTTGGAAGACAGTAATTATATTTATTTGTCTTGTGTAGGAACCATTCCTAACCCCTTCTAGAGGGGTAAATTTAGCATTGCCAAAGAAAGGAAACTCAGCACCTTTCTTAGGGACCTGCTCCAAAATTACTTCACATTCTACATAGTGGCCTATTAGTGATAGCCTTTGAAACTTCTTTATGCTGAGAACCACGGTGAGGGTTATTGTGTCCAAAGTATTGATTGTGACCTTAGAGCGATGAGAAAAATACCTGAAGACCCTCATCTGTGCCAAGTGAGAATGTACTTCTCTGTCTGCTTTCTGGATACAAAATCTCAGCTACAGTACAAACACTGGGAAAATGTGAGATCTTTCTAGAGGGAATCCTTAATATCACATTCTAGAACATTAAATCAGCATGTTAAAAGTCAGATATTTTTGTTTTCTTCATGTAAATAAAATATAATAAAAGCTATGGTTGATAGATTTTCTGACATTCCTTGTTGTATGTGACACAGGCCCCCCAAAAATGAATTGGAAATATTTTCTTTAGTTCTATACTTGTGCTGTCTGATATGGTAGCCACTAGCCACATGTGGCTATTTAAATTTAAATTATTTTAAAATCTATAAAATTAAAAATTCTGTTCCTCAGCTGTGCTAACCATATTTCAAATGCTTGATAGCCCCACGTGGTAGTGGCCATCATGTTGAATAGCAAAACTATAAAACATTTTTATCATTGAAAAAGTTCTATCGGACAGTGCTGCTCTATAGCATACATTACTATTTCTAATGTATTACATTTACATTGAGCAATCTCATCAGTAGGTTGGTATCAGTATTCATATTTTATAAGCAAAAAACATGTGATTCAAAAAGGTTAAGTGACTTGTCAAGGTGACATAGTGAGTGGGGACTTGCAAAAAGCTCAGACACTCACCTAGTTTTAAGCCTTGTCATCTGAATTCTATCAAGTGCACTTTAATAGAAACTTCACAGTGATGAACACTTAAAACAGATCACCAATAAGTTGGTCCCTGACCTCAGTCCCTAAAATAATCTAAATTTCCCGTTTAGGGTTTCTTAAATGAGATTTTCAGACTTAAAAAGAGACTATCATGTGGTTATAAGAATCCATCAAATTCCTTTCTCTTGGGCTTCCCTGGTGGCGTAGTGGTTGAGAATCCATCTGCCGATGCAAGTGACATGGGTTCGTGTCCCGGTCCGGGAAGGTCCCACATGCTGCGGAGCGGCTGGGCCCGTGAGCCATGGCCGTCCGGAGCCTGTGCTCCGCAACGGGAGAGGTCACAACAGTGAGAGGCCTACGTACCGCAAAAAAAAAAAAAAAAAAAAAAAAAAAAAAATCCCTTCTCCTTGCTTCTAAATTGTGTTACACCTTATCCTCTGTTTCTTATTTCATATTTTGGATCCTTCTAATTGTGTCACAACTCTACCAACCCTTTATCTTTCATTTTAATATTTTACCCAGATGCTCTAGGCTCTTTTCTGGATCTGGCTTGTGTTCATAAACTATGACCTACAGAACCTGAATATTTCCCTCAGTCCCAGACTCTAAAGGCAATAGATTACCATGGCTGGGGAAAACAGTTGCTAATGTCCAGGATCACTTAACTCAGATTTTTTTTTTAATTGAAGTATACTTGATTTATATTGGCTCAGATTCTGATCTTGCAAACACTATAGGCAAAGAGATGGCCATAAAGTTATAAAATAGCCTATTGCGAGGTCACTGTAGGTTCAATAAGTTTTGGATTTCTAATCATCTATATTGTCACAAAAATGCATGCTAATTTTAAAAAGATGTGCAGCAACAAATAGTATAAATGGTTTGAACACATCTCTATTTTGCTGACTTCTTCATGGACACAGTTAACACATGTATATTTAATAAGAACATCATCTTAAAAATATGCAATTTTAGATATGTTATTCAATAACCTAAACTTCTTTATTCTTCCTGACTTTCTGTCTACTTGTTCTATCAATTTTCGAGAGGTTGGTGTTGACATCTCTTACTATATCATGGATTTGTCTATTTCTCTTTACAGATCTAGCAGTTTGCTTCATGTATTTTGAAGCTCTGTTATTGGGTGCATAAGTATTTACAATTGACATGTTCCCCTGATTAATTGATGCCTTTATCATAATAAAATGACCTCCATTATATCTGGTAACATTATTTGCTCTCAAACTTACTTTTTCTGATATTAATATCAGCTCCAGCTTTCTTTGGACAAGTTTTAGCAGGGCATATCTTTTTTTATCTTTTTACTTTAAACCTATTTATTTCTTTATACTTAAAGTAGATTTTTTTTTTTGAGCACCCTGGGTCTCGGTTTTTACCCAGTATGACACTCTGACTTTTAATTGGTTTGCTCTATTTATATTAAATGTTATTACTGATATGACTGAATTTAAATATACCATCTTGTTCTTTGTTTTGTTTCTTATCAAACCTTTTTATTTTTCACAAGTATTTTCTCAAATGAATTTTTTACATCCAAAGTAACTACTATTAAAAGGTCCTCGGAAGCTTTGTCTGGCCTTCTGAATATTGCAGAATGTAAATGTATTCTTTTAAAACCTTTTTTTGTACAGACTTTCAGTTAAGCATAGTAATGATTTCTCTCTATTCTCTGCTGAAATCCTTTGGATGTGACACAAAAAAGTTTTTTAAAAACTTTTTATTTTGAAATAATTCTAGATTCACATCTATTTGTAAGACAATGCAGAAATCTCACCCAGTTTCTCCCTATGATAAGATCTTACACAACTGGAATTGACATTGATGTAATGCACTGACCTTTTCCATGTTCAGCAGTTTCAGATACACTCATTTGTGTGTGTGTATTTAGCTCGATGCAATTTTGTCTCCTGTGAAGAGTTGTGTGGCTACCACCACAGTGAAGATCAGAAAATTTTCATTACGAGGTTTCCCCGTGTTATCCTCCTTTAGTCACCACTACCTGCTGACCCCCAATCTCTGACAACCATTGATCTATTCTCCATCTCTACAATTTTGTCATTTCAAGAATGTCATTATAAATGAAAATTATAGTCTTTAACTTTTTTAGATTGGCTTTTTCACTCACCATAATTCTCTTGCGACCTGTTCCAGTCTTTACGTGTATCAATAGTTCATTTTTTTTAATGCTGAGTGGAATTCATGGCATATATGTACCACAGTTGGTTTAACTATTCTTCCAATGGAAAATATTTGGGTTATTTCCAGAAGAACAAAAGCAACAACAAAAAATTTTCTCTGCTAAAGACTCTATGTAAAGAATAAAGAGACAAACTACAGACCTATAGAAAATATTTGCAAACCACATAACCAACAGAAGACTTGTATCTAAAACATATGAAGAACTCTCAAAACTCAACAGTAAAAAGCAAAAAATACAATTAAAATATGGGCAAAAGACATGAACAAACATTTCACTGAAGAAGATATACAGATAGCAAATGAATATATAAAAAGATGTTCAACATCATTAGTCATTAGGGAAATGCAAATTAAAACTTTAATGAGATACTACATATCTTACAGAAGAGCTAAAATTAAAAAACGGTAATAATAGCAAATTCTGGTGAGGATGTGGAGAAACTGGACCACCCAATCATCACTGATGGGAATGCAAAATGGTATAGTTACTCTGGAAAAGATATGGCTGTTACTTCCAAAACTAAACATGTGCTTGCCATATGATGTAGCAATTGTACCCTTGGGCATTTATCCCAGAGAAATAAAAACTTAAGTTCACACAAAATCCAGTACATGACTGTTTATGGCAGCTTTATTTATAATAGCCAAAAATAAAGGGATTTTTAAAGGGCATAAACCCAAAGGACAAAAAGCACTGGTGGATTTACTGTGAAACTAATGAAGCATAAGCTTCAGGGCTTCTCTCTGCTTGCATGGGTGCCTTCCCAGGCTCTGGGAGGTACTCTGGCAATGTGTTCACATTTTCATATATTTTTGTAAGATTTGCAAAGGTAAGCCTTTTGCTTTTGTTTAATTAATTAAAATTGCTGTGTATTTCTACTCTGACTTCTCCTTCACCAGAGTGTGCCTTGCATTAGATGGTGACTATGGTCATTTTTAAGATCTGGCCAAGGAAGTTTATTTGGTTATACATTGAATTTTGGTTTAGAAAGATATATTTATGCTGCGTGCAATCACTTCTGTGTATAGATATGTTATTGCAAGTCATCTTATTGTGGGTCTGGTTCCAGAAATACTTCTGCTACCCAGTTTATCTACACAGTAGACATCACAATGCAAACACTCAGGGTCAGAGATGTTTTATGGTATGATTGTTTCCTGTGACACCAGGCATCAGTGTATCCAAGTAGAGCAGGAGAAGTAAGAGTTAAAATATGCAAAGCTGATGTCTGAAAAACTGATGTCTGAAAATTGTTCTAAATACCAGGTAAATAATAAGTAAATAATCTGGTGTCACAAACCATATATTTTTTCCTTTCTGATGAGAATTTTACCAACTAGGATTTATAAGATTTCTGTGTTTGTAGAACACAGCCTAATATTTTCATGCCTATAGTATAAAATGTCAACTATATCTATGTGTTAAGTCACACCCCAACTCTTGGGGGGGAAAGAAACAACTTAGCCATGCTAGAGAAAAGATTGAAATACTTTCCCACTTTCTCCAAAGAAAGAGATGTTAAAAAATTGTTCTTGGGCTTCCCTGGTGGCACAGTGGTTGAGGGTCCTCCTGCAGGTGCAGGGGACACGGGTTCATGCCCCAGTCTGGGAAGATCCCACATGCCGCGGAGCAGCTAGGCCCATGAGCCATGGCCACTGAGCCTGCGCGACTGGGGCCTGTGCTCTGAAATGGGAGAAGCCACAACAGTGAGAGGCCCGCGTACCGCAAAAAAAAAAAAAAAAAAAAAAAAATTGTTCTTATATGGAGGTAATCAAAGTATATGTAGCCAGAAAAAATTATGGGGAAAACTATTATAGAGTCATGTTGGGCTATTAATCAATAAAAATATTAGGTTTTTAAAAATTTTGTGGTATTTGTAAACCTTTTTTGGTTGTTATTTTATGACTTATTTTCTTATTCCAAATAAGTATTTGTTTCTGCATCAAATTTTGTATTCATAATTTTGTCCTCATTTTCTTAAAGAGAGAACTCAAAACTGCATAAACTTTAGTCCTCATTTAACTTAGATCTGTCCTCAGACAAGAGAACAGAATCAGGAATAAAATTTGGAAATTGGAATGCAGGAGGATGAGTGGTTGCTAACTTAGCAAACCAGAAGGTGCCCAAGCAAACAGTAAGGGGTCCAAAAACTTAAGCTAAAACCTAAGATGGCAGTGAAGCATAGAAGCATATATAGAACCCCAGAAAGGCTAAGGTCATCCGAAAACAGGAGCATATCAAGCTAAAGCCAGAGAGACTGATTAAAATCTGTTTAAGAACAACTAAGTGTTCATAATATTATATAACCATTGAATGTTAATTTTATGAACAATTGTCACATTCCCTCAATTCATTGAGAAAACGAAGAAAGTTATGCATGAAGAGTGGGATAAGGGTGTAAGAAAGTTAAATTCTCATCATCCATAGTATGAAATTAATGAAAATACCTAAAACTGAAAAATCAAGAAAGAGAAGCATAAACGTGTTATTTTTTTAATAGAGGGGAAATAGCAAAAAAAAAGCTATAAAAAAGTTGGAAATTGTTGTATCTCAGGGACAGAGTAAGTGATAACATGGAACTGTTATTGTTTGCAATAAGCCTTGTCCAATATTTAAATTTAAAATTAAAGAATTTAAATGTACTCAAATGGGATCTTAACAATGCAGTTTGTTGTTCACCTTGCCTTTTCACTTAACTATGACTTGGTGTTCTTCCTAAAGCGGTACATATAGATCTACTTCTTTCTCTTTTTCTTAATAACTGCATAATCATCTGTTTTATTGATATAATGCAATTTATTTACCCAAGCTTATACTAATGAACATTCAGTTTGGTGTCAGATTTTTTTAAAATAAAAAGCCTTAGTGGCAAATCTCTCATGGCATATTTTTGCTTGTATATATTTAGTATAAACTGCTAGCGGTGCATTTTTAATAGATTATTTGAAAAAGAGTTTTGTTTTATATTTTGCATTTTTTAAAAATAAACGTTTTATTTTGGACTAGTTTCTTTTATTAATAAAAAATGTGAAGGTAGTACAGAAAGTTCTCATATACTGCACACTGAGTTTCCCATTTTAGTGTGGCTCATTTTACATTAATGCACCAATATTGATAAATTATAATTAACTAAAGTGCAAACTTTATTCAGATTTCCTTAGTTTTTAACTAATGTCTTTCTTCTATTCCAAGATGTTTGTTTTTTGGTATTTATCCTGCATTTTTTTTTTTTTTTTGGTTTTATCAGTTTCCTGGATCTGAGGTTTGGTGTTGGTCATTAATTTTCGAAAATCCTTCGCCATTATTATTTCAAATGTTTCTTCTGATCCATCCTCTTTTTCTTCACCTTCTGATATTTTAATTACATGTATGTTATACTTTTTAAAAATTATATTACAGTTCTTAGATGTTATGCTCTGCTGTTTTTTTTGAGGGGGGAAGTTTCTATTGATCTAACATTAAACTAATCGATTCTTTTCTCAGCCATGTCCAGTCTACTAATAAGCCTCTCAAAGTCATTCTTTATTTTCTATCACAGTGGTTTTTGTTTTCAGCATTTCATTTTTAGCCTTTCTTAGAGAGTTTACACTCTCCACTTACATTACCCATCTGTCCTTGCATGACAGTTCCTTTCAACATCTGTGTCATATCTGAATCTGCTTCTGATGTTTGCTTTATCTTTCCAGAGTGTGTTTTTCCTGCATTTGGCCTGCCTTATAATTTTTTGTTGAAAACCAGACATGTTATATTGGGTAATAAATGGGAACTGGGGTATATTGGCCTCTAGTGTGAGCTTTTATGTTAATTTGCTAGGAGTAGGGCTGTGTTTAATGTCTGAAGTAGCAATCGGTGCCAGTGACTTTGAATTTCTCTGGTTTTCTTGTTTCTGACTTCCCTCTTGAGTGATGGCTCCCTGCAAATGCTCCTCACTCAGAGTTTGCAGATTTCAGCTCTAACTCTACAACTCCCAGCCCTTTCTCTATTTCAGGCTAGACCACATTCAGACTCCAGCAATGTGTCAAAATTGCCCTGTAAGTGTTCCTACCAGAGTGGCACCTGCTTCTGATAAGCAGATGTGACTCTCTGGATTCTAGATTTTGGGGTGCCAATTTGTTCTGTGACCTCAGCTCTCCAATGAATCTAAGAAAAGTCATTGATTTTCAGTTTGTTCAGCTTTATCTTGTTGTAAGAAGGGGAGTGACCACTTTCAAGGTCTTTACACATCAGAGCTGAAACTGGAAATCTCCTAGCACAGGAGATAGTTGGATAGATATTGGCAAGTTGCTTTCCAAAAAAAATTTTACCAATTTACATTTTCATCAACGTAACTTAAACTTATTTTTAAATAGCTTGACATCCACACTTCCTTGTATTTGACCTTGAGACTGTGAGACAAACCCTAGAGAGTTGATATTGGAGAAAGTCTTAAAAATAACTTACATCAAAATGTAAATGTATTTTTGTTATGCATTCACATATCCTATTAAATTTTATTACAATGGTGGTTGTTGTCTATTTTGATTTCCAAAGGGACTCATTAGTTTGACTTAAAGAAAGATAAAGTAGGGTGAGGTGGGTTGTATTCAAATGTATTATAAGTTAAGAATTCCTCCAGTTATGCTCCTTCTTAATAGGTAATAGGCAAGTAATAGGCAAAAACATTGATTTTGCTATCAAATTGATAGGTTTACATGTATCTGGACTTCCACATACAGAATGTGTCACAATTTTCCATAAGTTAGGAATCAAAACTGAAATTTCTGACTTTGGTCTGGCTTCAGGAGAGAGCATAGCTCAGCTATTGTGTGCATGCAGCTGACTTTTACACAGGAATTAATCCTCAACAGTTTCAAACCCTATTTCTTCTTTCTCTTTTAAAACAGAAATATCCTTCACTAGAATTTCTGTTTCCTTGATTATTTGCCAGGAAAATAATGAGTGCTTTTTCCCTATCTATCTTTCTGTGCAGAGATGATGAAGCAGCAATGAGTAGATTTTTCTCTTTTCCCACATGAATGTTATTTTTCCATAAATATTTTTTCTGTAAGTGGAAAATACACTTCAAAATCCAGTAAATGCTTTTTCAGTCAGCAAATGGCAAAATTCTAGCAAGCCAATGATGTTTTTTTCTGTTGAACACAACCTTTCAACAATGATTTCACCTCACTGAGTATTTTATCCTGAAAATAGGTATTCTTTGCTGTAAGGAAAAATGGATGAAAGAAAGTTGTAATATATATTACAGAGTCAAAATGAAAAAGAATTGAGTCAAATAGATTTGAATAACCAAGCCATCTTAACTCAAGCTTAATTTACTCCAAAAGTGAAAGAAGTGAAGACAATATAAGGGCTACGTAATTATTGTTAAGAATCACAGTGTCATTTGTTCACTCACTTTAGTATAAATGTCTACAAATAATAAATTAATTCTATATTCCAAGGAATGTCAAAAGGCTCTCCATCCTTGTAAATAATAAGTTATGGAAAGGAAATGAATATGAAGTAAAGCTAAAGTTTTTACTGCAGCTTTGTTTTGTTAAGCTCTATACTCATAAGAAATTGAGCCACAGTGAAATGTGACTTTACAAAATGTTATCATTTAATGTCTTAAAAAATGAAAAAATAAAACAAGTCATACTAGATGCTGAGATGGGACAAACTGAAGAAGTTTCCACATTTATATGGTAATGTTACTATAAACAGTGTTGAAAACTGTCCAATATTCAAGTTTTTAAAAAATAATTCAGGTCAAAGCCCTCTAACCATGGAAGTATATCTATTTTGTAGTTTAATCCATCACCCATCTGGATACCTATCCAATTCTTTTAGACATTCACCATCTTTTACTAAAACCAATTTTAGAACCTAAAGATTTGAGGTAAATATGAATTATGCTTTTTAAAAGAGATCATGCTGCCAGTAAAAGTGAAATTACCAAAATGAAAGCTTACTATCTGAACATAAGGCTTTTCACTCCAAAATCCTTCTGCTTCTGTTTTAACAGAGTTTCTGAGTGGGAGAATGTACCGAAATCGCCCACTTTACAGCTCACTTTCTAAACCAGCAGCCTAGAATTAGAGGAATTTTATCCATGTACAGATAGGCAACAATAGTTAGAATATCTTCTACATTCAGGCATCAGGAATTTCCCTTGCTCTATTATTTTTCCTCAAGTCAAAAAAAAAGTTTCTCAAAAGATTCTCATGCTACTAAATTATGCTTCAATGTTTGTTTATGTCATCAAAATTGTGGCACCTATAATTTATGTCTTTTCTTTTTCTTAGTTTGGATAGAAAATATCATTCCAGAGAAAGTGCTCAATCCTAAAAATTTTTTTATCATGAGAGAAACAATAACAGGAATGATGGTGCCATTTAGATGTGTAGCCCTGTCAAATAAACACTAACCCTAAGCTTCTGACAAGAGTCTTGCAGATGAGACTAATCCATTTCATGATGGTTTGGGGGTTAAAATTTAGTTTATGAACTTATAGAGTGGAGACTAGCTACTTTCAATAAGTGGAATGTCAACTCTTTATCTGTGGGTTAGATCAGAGATTCATTTTATTCTGAGAAGGCTAGGAACAATGGTAGGAAATGAGAAAGAATGGAGAGAGAGAAGTGGGAAATACAGTTGACTTTTTACTGTTGGAAAATCGGGCATTTCATATAGGTGATCTACTCTCAGATGCAAGAGTGAGAATGTGCTTGCAGTAACAACCAACCCATGTGCCAGTAAAAGCCATGCTAGTGCCATGTCAAGCACATGTGTAGTAAGCTACTAACTCTTTTTGGAGACCCATTACCTCCTCTCTTTTTCTCCATCCATCTAACTACGTTTCACCTTCTCCAAAAATGTGTTGTTGTTCACAACCAATGGTTTGGGTTTTTTTGCCCTCTTTTTACTGGTTTTGCCTTTTTGAGCTCTGATAGCAGCATCCTGAAACAATTTGGACCTAAAAAAGTCTATACAGTTCAGTAATCTTTTTGTTGAAAATGTATTATTCCTAGCTTGTGTGATGCTACCAAATACAGCATCTTCTGGTGCAATGAAGTAGGAGTCAATGTAGAATAATGAGTAAGAGCTCAAGCCCCAATGTGAGAAAGTGTGGGGCTGTGTCCCATTTCCATCACTTTATAGATGAGTGTTCTTAGCAAAGTACATTTATTCACTGAGTCCTTGTTTTCTCATTGGCAAGTGAGTGTGAAAATAAAAACTTGTTTTGTGGGTTTTGAGTCAATATTAAATGAGCTCCTCGCTGAATATCACTTAGCTTAGAGCATGGGATATAATAGACACTCAGTAAATGTTACCATACAAAAAAGTTTCAGCAAATGACATAAATCTACTCTAACTGGAAAGAAATTGAATACAGTATCCATACCTTGTTTAAAGCAATTCCTTGGAAATGTGGTGAGGAGTTTAAGGTTGATGGATATGCATCTTAGAATCATGTGCTGAGTGTGCAGCTTTCTGGATTCATGACACAGCTTAGAGGGCGTAGAACAGTAGCCAACTGATTCTGATAGGCGACAGAGCCTAAACGTAATCCATTACGCCTAAGGCGTCAAATCTGTGGTATTCTTAACATCAGTCATTCCTAATTCATTTAGATATTAAAGCAAGATTGCATCACAGGGAGAGTTCCTGCCACTCAAGTAAGGTCCAAAGGCTTTTATCAAACAAGGTCCAAAAATAGACAGTCCATTTTAAGAAGCTGTTCCTTACAGGATGACTTAAAATACAGTGTAGACCTTTAAGAAGCTTCCCTTCTAGAATCATTGAGACTTGGCCTTTTAGTTACACATCATGATTCAGACACAGACATGATACATGATAGGGACACAGACGTAGAGAACAAATGTATGGACACCAAGGGGGGAAAGGGGGAGTGGGATGAATTGGGAGATTGGGATTGACATATATACACTAATATGTATAAAACAGATAACTAATGAGAACTTGCTCTATAGCACAGGGAACTCTACTTAGTGCTCTGTGGTGATCTAAATGGGAAAGAAATCCAAAAAAGAGGGGATATATGTATACATATGGCTGACTCACTTTTCTGTACAGTAGGAACTAACACAGCATTGTAAAACAACTATACCCCAATAAAAATTTAAAAAAAAAAGAATCTCCGATTATTTCCTAGCCAATTACTTCTTGCTAATTTTGACTGAATTCACATTTCTATAATAATGTATGACTTGGAATTTAAAAGCTATGTGCTAAGTGATATAAGTGTTCCTCCAAACAATAGGCTCAGTGCTCCAGTTTTGTTCTTTGTGAGCTCCTATAGTTGTATGATATAGTCATGTAGAGTCCAAGTAAATTAGTCATTTTTTTCATAGCAATGTGCAATAGTCATTTGCTTGTTATCCTTTGTTTGTTTATGGCTACCCAACAATGCTCTGATCCAGTCTTTGACATTTATTCCTGCAGGTCAGCAGATGACATAAAAAGAAATTAAACAGTGAGTTGTCAATTGACTCTTTGTTAGTAAGTCTGGTGGAAATTTTGATAGAAAAGTGACAGTCAAAAACAACTGTTTAAAATAAAGTTTGTGAATGATGTATGGTTTCCAATAATCTATTCTTTCCTTTTTCTCTTTTACCACTGATAATCAAGATTTGGCTATAAATACCTCTCCAGATGCAGAGGCTAAAACAGCCAATCAACATTCTCTGCAGTGTCTTTTATGAGTTCCTGGATGAGTGCCTTCCCATTTTTTTTTTCTGGTAAGGAAATGTGTCCAGCATGCCTTATGCTGGGTACTTCAATATTAGCTCTTTTTCCTCAGGACATTCTAGTTTAATATACACAAAGTCATAGATGCTAGCTGACATATACAAAAAAGCCATGTAAGATATTGACATTATCACCAAGAAATTTCTTTAAAGTGAGCCATATTCTAAGGCAGTGTTCCTCAAAATGATACCACTGCAACTCAAAGGAGGCAAAAGAAGCAATCTTTACTTACCTTTATGATCTCCTAGGAAAAGCCCTGCAGTGTCCTGGTGTCTTATACCCCATATTGAGGAATCCTAAGGTAACACTTAGCCTATTTCCTCTTGCTTCCTGGTTGACAAGGGAGCCCTATGGGCTCGGACTTCCTCTGCCCAAGATGAAAAACAGACAATGGTCTAGCTACAAGGGTCATTGTTGCAGGGTCTTGAGTGAGTGAGGTTAAAATTGGTAATAGTCATTAAGATATTAGAGCAAATCATTTCAATCTTCATCTCTAATTTAATAAAAAGTCTTTGACTCAGTTAAGTAAAGTATTTCTCCACGTGTGTTTCCCTGCAATTGGTTTGTCTTACTGCCTAGTTTCTATGAGGTTGAGTTATAGATTGCACTGCTGTTAATCTTGCTGCCTTGTCTCTGTGGAGCAGGGTTGTAAACTGGAGGAGACTTTGCTGATCCCAAAAGATTTTCTGAAATAGCTCTGTGGTCAAAATAAGAAATAATTATTGGGAAGAAGCAGTTTCTCTAGACAATAGTTTAAAAAGCTTTAGGAGTATTTGTCAATTGCCCCCAGAGCTGGCTTCATGGGCATGCAAAGTGCTCAGGAGAGCCTTGGGCTTGGTTTAATGCTCTGCTATTGCCAATTTGATTCTTAACTTTATTCTTGAACTTGTGTTTAAGTGAAACCAACAGAATAATGGAACACATGCATGAGCAGAGAAGATACATATGCTATGCATGATTGCTATGATTCCTTTTGCTCCATTCTCATCGAGTGTTCATGATAACCCCTGAGCACAGCAAAAGAATTCACAGTATAGGAATTCATTGAGACTTGAAGCAAGTACAAGCAAGCGAGTTAGGTCTATGACTAAGTAAGGGGGGGTGGGGGGCGGGCAGTCTGGCAACTATGAGAGGCCATGTTTTCCTTTCGAATGAGAACTTGCTTCAAACGTAGATAGAAAACAATGGAGTTCTAAGAAAATTGAACAACTAAGGAACTCTATCATATCCTTTCTTATTCATGTTTACTTCCCTGTTTTAGCCGATCGCATGTGTTAGAAATCATGACATAAAGGAAAGAGAAAGATAGTGATCCATTATTACCTTTCCTTTTAGTCCTTCCTTACCCACCTGTAAGTTGAAGTAGAGAGTGTTAGTAGAATATAATGAATATTGAGAAGTGAAATAAAAATAGTTGAGTTTGGGCCTCCCTGGTGGCGCAAGTGGTTGAGAGTCCGCCTGCCGATGCAGGGGATACAGGTTCGTGCCCCGGTCTGGGAGGATCCCATATGCCGCGGAGCGGCTGGGCCCGTGAGCCATGGCCGCTGAGCCTGCGCATCCGGAGCCTGCGCGTCCGGAGCCTGTGCTCCGCGACGGGGGAGGCCACAACAGTGAGAGGCCCGCATACCGCAAGAAAAAAAAAAAAAAAAAAATAGTTGAGTTTGTATACTGTAGCATTTCTACTTTTCCACAAAATATATATTCATGTATGAGCTACAAAATACATATTATGTAATTTTGATGATTTTGATGAGTTAAGTGCTTTTATATTTGTTTTTAAGACTGGCATGCACAACATAAAGAGGAATGGTAAAATTAATGATAAGAATTTAAAATTTTATCTTTTCTCTATAATGGCATTAAATTAACAATTAATAAAACACCATAAATCAAGAGAAAGACTATGGAGGAAAGGAAAAAGCTTTATATCTAATATTTCTGATAGTACATTGTTTTCTGCTTTTTGAATAAGGGGTTCTGCATTTTCATTTCATTCTGGGCCTGCAAATTATATAGCTGGCCCTGGTTGCTCCAGAGCTGCCTCTTCTTGATTTTGCTAAGTCATTAAGAGATGGGGTTTGGGAGGAATGGAAGGGGAGGTGAGGCACTGAGGAATCCCTCAAACCTCTTCTCTCCTGAGGCCCTGTGGACTTTATTGTTTTAATGAAGGTCTTTCTTGCCTTATCCTGAAATTATTTTAATAGTAGTAGTTTCTATCAGTTTCCCAACCAAAGAGTGTTCTCAATATTCCTCGTTTCTGACTTTCTAAACACACACACACTTAAGTCACCTTTGCTTTCATTGCTTCCCATAGGGCAAGTTCAAGAGGCTGTATTCAATCATCTACCTTCAAAACCATTTCCTTTTCATTCCATTTTTAATCTCATAATTTGAGGTCACTAAAAATATGCTGTATGTATCCTGCAGAGTTTGATCCTCTCCTTTCTCCTTTTTGTTTGTGTTCCAATTTCTTTCTCATTTATTCTTAGGTGCAAAGAACTGCAGTCAGGACCTAGGCCTTTGTAGATGCCTTGTTGGTTTCTAAGGAAGAAAAAAAATGAGTCACGTTGCTAATGCTCTTTAAAGTTCTCCTAAGAGATCATAACCAACTGACTAAGATGTCAGTAATGTTTTAACCCTGCCTTCAATTCTAGTTGCCTTTCATAACCTTAAAGTAAATTTTTTGATCTTAGCATAGGCTCTAGTCTTGCCTTTTCAGTTGCTTTGATCCCAAACCTCACATTGTCTAATTCCTGGAGTCTTAGTATCAGAAAGTGCTAAGAACTAAATCGTCTTCTGGTTTCTCTTATCCATATCCTAACAGAAACTTTAAAATCTCAGAACAGTCTTCATACCTGGCCCCTACAGATGTACCCTGCCTCATTTCTGCCTTATTGTCGACAATCCAGAAATACCAAGTTATGATAGTTTTTCAAATGTGCCTAGTGTATCAGGTCCCCTTACTTTTCTCATATTAGTCCTTCTATTTAGAATTTCCTTCCCTATCTTCTTCACCTAGATAATTACTTTTCAAGCCTTGAGTGTCATCTCAGACATTACCTCCTTTAGAAGAATTTCCTATTCCTTAGTAAGGTGAGTTAGGGCCCCAGTTAAGGCCCATGCTAACCTGGGTATCACTCCACTCAGCACATGCTATATTATACCAAAATCATCTGTTTATATGATTGCCTTTGGACCCCGCTGTGAAGTCCTTGAGAGCAGAGATTTATCTTTTTATTTTCTAAAAGTTTTAGAGTCCTGGGCACACAGCAGGTATTTAGCACATATTTTTTGCCTGAATTAAAATGAACTGATAACTCACTATGTTGTGTACCAGGAACTAACATAGTGTTGAAGATCAATTATATTTCAAAAACAAACAAACAGACAAACTCATTTTAAAAAAATATCAGATTTGTGGTAACCAGAGGCAGGGGATAGGGGCAGGAGGAATTGGATGAAGGTAGTCAAAAGTTAAAAACTTCCAGTTATAAGATAAATAAGTACTAGGAATATAATGTACAGCATGATAAATATAATGAACACTGCTGTATGTTCTATATGAAAGTTGTTGAGAGAGTAAATCCTACCAGTTCTTATTACAAGGAAAAATATATTTTTCCATTTCTTTAATTCTGTGTCTATATGAGATGACGGATGTTCACTAAACTTATTATGGTTATCATTTCATGATGTATGTAGGCCAAATTATTATGCTGTACACCTTAACTTTTATAGTGCTGTATGTCAATTATATTTCAAAAAACTTGAAGAAGGGCTTCCCTGGTGGCGTAGTAGTTGAGAGTCCGTCTGCCGATGCAGGAAACATGGGTTCGTGCCCCGGTCCAGGAGGATCCCACATGCCGTGGAGTGGCTGGGCCCGTGAGCCATGGCTGCTGAGCCTGCACATCCGGAGCCTGTGCTCCGCAACGGGAGAGGCCACAACAGTGAGAGGCCCGCATACCGAAAAAAAAAAAAAAAAAAAAAAAACCTTGAAGAAATAAATAAATAAAATAAACTGAATTACATGTGCTCTAATCTACCATGTTATATATCTTCTGGATATTATTTATGTGGTCCTAACCCAAAGAACACTGATAAACGTATAGGAATTATATGCACCAGCATTATTCTCCTAGGATTTTTAAAGCTATAAAATCTTAAAATTAGGAAGAACCCCAGAATATCCTACTCAATGCAGGTATCCCTTTTACAAAGTTTTGATCACTAGTTATCCATTTTTTTAAATTTAATTTTATTTATTTTTTTATACAGCAGGTCCTTATTAGTCATCAATTTTATACACATCAGTGTAGTTATCCATTTTATTTTGTCATTTCATTTTATTTTATTCTTTTAACCAGGGTTGAGGGAAAAGGATGATTGAGGAGGTGATAGTTTCATGTGTGCTTTCTACCCAAAGACAACCGTTAGTATAAATTTTCTTTTCCAGAAGACTACTGCAATCAGGAATGAGCTCTTCAAGTCAGATGTAGGGGAAAGGTCACCAGAAACTTTTACTATACCTAGATTCAGGCAAATCCTTTCCCAAGAATATCCCAGAGAATACTCCACAAAATTTTCAGGTATTCAAGAGTTCTGGGGACTTCTCTGGTGGTGCAGTGGTTAAGAATCCACCTGCCAATGCAAGGGACGTGGGTTTGACCCCTAGTCCGGGAAGATCCCACATGCCATGGAGCAACTAAGCCCATGCACCACAACTACTGAGCCTGCGTGCTACAACTACTGAAGCTCGTGCGCCTAGAGCCCATGCTCTGCAGCAACAGAAGCCACCACAATGAGAAGTCCACACGCCACAACGAAGAGTAGCCCTGTTCGCCGCAACTAGAGAAAACCCTCGCGCAGCAACGAAGACCAAGCACAGCCAAAAAGAGAGAAATAAATAAATTTATGCAAAAAACTGAGTTCTGTTGTTAGCTCAGCTAAAGATTAGCCATTTAGAGAGCAGTTTTGGGTCCTTCTCATGGGGTTTAGCTAGAATTTTGATTTCTTGGGACTCTTTCAATTCTTTCCTTCCTGGGAAAGTTAACTGCATGGGTTGTCATTTTCTTGTGTCCTGCACCACTTACAAAATTGACGTCTGTTCTTTTTAGACTAGAATAAGTACACTGGATTCCAAGAAATAACTTACAGGTTTTTCAAGTTTTCCAGTATCAGTATCTCCTTGTATATCTGTCACATCTACCTTCACGTAAACACAGAGACATATGTAGGACTTTAGCCCTCTGGTGGTGATGAAAGCCAGGCTTGAGGGTCAGATTGAAGACTGATCACCTGTCCACATGTCTAGGGGACCCAATCTGATGAACAGGGCCTGGGCCAGGAATCCCACACATGAGTTTTCCTTCATGTACTGCTTGCCAGTTCTTTATGAGATTTAAGGGTCTCTGACCCTTTTCTGTCTCTCTGCCGATTCCCACTATCGCTGAAATAGGCAATGCCTGCCTAACTTCTCCAGCTTATTTTGAGAGTCGATGGAAAAAAATATATATATGCAGAGTTAAGTGCCATGGAAGTGGAAAAGTATCATGTC
Organism: Mesoplodon densirostris; assembly: GCF_025265405.1. Classification (NCBI taxonomy): domain Eukaryota; kingdom Metazoa; phylum Chordata; class Mammalia; order Artiodactyla; family Ziphiidae; genus Mesoplodon; species Mesoplodon densirostris. The sequence goes on from NC_082672.1 coordinate 29,440,549, forward strand.
CACTCTTCTATCCATATTGAGAGTTAATTGTTTAGCTTACTTTGCATTATAAGTTGGTTAGTCTAGGTGGAGTGGAGCAGAGAAGGAAGGTCAGTGATATATGGGAGGAGGTGTCTAGAAAGAAGGAAGAATGGACTAAACAATATTGGCTTATTTCTCCATGTATTGATTTAGACCTCTTCTTTTTTTTAAGTTTTTTTTTAAGATGTTGGGGGTAGGAGTTTATTAATTAATTTGTTTTTATTTTTGCTGTGTTGCATCTTCGTTTCTGTGTGAGGGTTTTCTCTAGTTGTGGCAAGCGGGGGCCACTTTTCATCGTGGTGCATGGGCCTCTCACTATGGCGGCCTCTCTTGTTGTGGAACACAGGCTCCAGACGTGCAGGCTCAGTAGTCGTGGCTCACGGGCCCAGCCGCTCCGTGGCATGTGGGATCCTCCCAGACCAGGGCTCAAACCCGTGTCCCCTGCATTGACAGGCAGATTCTCAACCACTGCGCCACCAGGGAAGCCCCTAGACCTCTTCTTAATCGGAGAGACTCTTTATTAATCCAGAATGTTTTTCTCTGAAAAGAAGATGAATTGTTAATAACTTAGGACAATAAGATGGCGAAACTTCTTACTTATGATTTGACACTATGGATTACTTCTTCCTCCCCGTTTTTGTCTTTTGAGAGCCAGAATCACCCCACAATGAATAATGGAGAACAACATGCTACTGGGCAGGTTCTCTGAGTGTCCACAGCACTCAGACCATAGTTAAGTACCCTATTTGTGGCCTGTGGCATTGTGCTCACTGCAATAACTAAAGCAGCAAATACTTCCTGCTCCAAAAGTCACCAAGCATACATGTGCTGCCCAAGAGTCATCCGGGCAGCTTTATGTTCCTCCCCTGACAGAGCTAGTGTTTGACCAGTGAGCCAGGATGGCGGAGGCTTTGACAGTTTTTCTAAATTTTATTTTTAATGTTCCTTCTAGGCTCCAGACTCACTGGAGACATCCTGACACAGTATGCTTTGCCTAGCACAATGTGATGCCCTTTACCTAGTAAGAGTGAGTCTCATAAAGGTGCTGCCTTCCCCCGAAGAACAAACAGCGGAAATGCATCAGGAGAGCTCAGCTGCAGACAGAATGCACATCGTGAAGCAGGAGCCACCACGGGATTCCTTAGATGAAAGCCGATTTCAATGAACATTGTGTTTCAAAGCCTGCTTCCTCTTGCGCCGTATGAGCTGCAGAAGGAACATCCCACTTGCGTCTGCTGACACAAAAGAATGCTGTGGTTGGGAGATCTTATCAAGCCTTCCTGTGCCACAGTAACAGAGCTCCACTTGTGTCTTGTAAGAATTGCTCATTGTTTCATGGGGACGACTGGCTCCTTTGGGTGGGATCTGACGGCATCTCATGGAATGGAGGTAGGTGGTGTTGGGAGATCAGCCAGCCACATGACCCAGCTTGCTGGCTTTGGGGAAGTCAGAGAGAGGAACAGACTTCACCCAGGTCTGTTGAATAGCTAAGCATTTAAGGTTAAACTATTAAAATAGGCTTATGCTTTGTGTTTACTACTATCTTCAACTGTATATGTTAAGAACAAAAAATAAAAATGATGGTCAGAGTTTCTCTGTTGGTATAAGCTGTTTCTTCTCTTTTAATCAACTCACCTAAAGCTGTCTCATTCTGATAAAATTGAAAAGAATAAAGGAGATTTTTTTTGAAAACAGAAATATATTGATTTAAAGTCATCTCTGGAAAATTTAGATGCTAATAAGTAAATACATTAGCGTTTATCACATAAACCTCAAAAACATTTTTTTTTATGAGGATGAACCTCAGGTTTAAAATTATTGCCTTTATATTTAAAAGTGTAAGTTAATAATATTGGATTAATTAAATTTGGCCAATTCTAGATGATGTATCCTTTGCTTAGAAAGTTTGTGGCTTCCCAGTTTCGGCCTCTTCTAATAACGAAAATTAATGGCTACTTGTTTAGCTATATGGAGAGTAGGATTAGAATTTTTTTCTCTTTTCTCTTCCTTTCTAAAGGCTTGCTGAGTAATTAGTACATATAAGAAATATATAACTAGATATGATATGATATGGTATGATATGCCAAGGAAAAAGGGTGACCGTGAGTTTCCTAAAGGGACAATGCTTGAGATTAACATTTTTAATCTCTCCCTCCTGTATCTCCATGTAGTACTTTCTGAAGTGCTCTTTGCCCTAAATGTACTCATATTCAGTTATTTCAATAACAAAAATTATCTTCCTCTTACTCTGTATAAGGTTCTGAAAATCAAAATATTACCAAAACACCATCTTTGTTCTTAATGCATTTATTAAAATTATCAAATGTTGTAATTTGTTTTCTCTTAGTGAACTGTGAGCCTCTTGAAGAAAGGCGTTGGGTCACATTCATCTTCTTGTCTCCACTGTTGAGCACAATGTCTTGTACATATTGGTATTGACTAAATATTTACTGAATGGATGAATAGATGGATGGATGGATGGATGGATGGATGGGTGAATGGATGGGTGGATGGCTGGCTCTGCTGTAGTGCCTACAGTTACACATGGGGATTTGACTCCGGTTGTCTACATGGTTCTTGGCATGACAACACCTGTTCCTTCTCTAGGCCTTTATTATCCCACTCTTAGATGCATAGACTGAAGAGATTTTCAAGATCACATAATCCAGCTCCTTCAGTTTACAGTTGAGGAAATGAGACTCAGAAACAGAATCTGATATATTCATAGTCCCACAGCTAACAGGTGCCAGATCTGGGTTAAAATCCAGTTCTCCTGCTTTTCAGTCAAATGTCCACTACATTATGTTGCTTTCTATGACTCATATTTGGAGGCTTTAAGGAACCCTTTGTGGCTGCTGAATTCATATGTTGATGGTGCTGAAGCAAGGTAAGAACAAGAGTGACTCATCTGTATTCAGGCTGATATCATTCCATGTTTTTCTCTGAAGGTGCCACATTCAAAATTCAGTGGTTGGTGTCTGGTCCCTCCCTAGTCTCCTAGATAAACTTTGGAGATGGCGCAGTCCAGCCCTATTCCACTGGTCAAGATTTCTGTTTTACACAGAGTCCAGCTTTTCAAAGCTCTTTCCAAAGAAGCTCATGCTCCTCCCATCTCTAGGTCTTCCTGCCATCAGGACGTGCTCCCAATGTATCACCTCTGATTGCCTGGCCTCCTGTTTCTCTGAATTATGCCCAGTCATGCTGCATCTAAATGCTTGTGTTTGACCTATATTTAAACAAAATGTTGTTCATTAAGAATTTAACCTTTTATTTTGTAATAACCTATAAGGGAAAAGAATCTGAAAAAGAATAGATAGATAGACAGATAGAAAGATAGATAGATAGATGTCTAACTGAAATACGTTGCTGTACACTTGAAATTAACACAACGTTATAAGCCAATTATACTTAGATTTAAAAAAAAGAGAACTTAACCTTTTAGATTCAACTATTTTAGAATGAACACAAAACAACAGAGATGAATCTCAACATAATTATGTTGAGTGAAATAAGAGAGACAAAAAAGAGCATTATTGTATGATTCCATGTATATAAAACTCTAGAGGGAATTCCTTGGCAGTCCAGTGGTTAGGACTTGGCACTTTCATTGCCAGGGCCTGGGTTCAAAACCTGGTTGGGGAACTAAGATCCCAAAAGCCGTGCAGTATGGCCAAACACAAAAAACAAAAAATGAACTAAAAAATAAAATAAAACTCTAGGAAATGCAAACTAATCTAGAATAGGAGAAAGCACATCAGCGGTTGTCTGGAGAGGTGGGGAGGGAGAAGCAGTGAGGTGTGGGGGGAGGTTAGAAAGAGGATGAAATAGATTTTTGAGGCTGATGAGTATTTTCACTCTCTTGATTATAATGATGGTTTCATGGGTGTATGCAAGTGTCAAAACTTATCAAATTGTACAATTTAAATATGTGCATTTTATTGTATGTCAATTATCCCTTAAAAATTGAGTTTTTTTTTTTTTTAAAGAATGTAACCTTTTAAAATTCAGCCAAAATACTGTGTTAGTCAGGGTTCAATTACAGAAGCAGAAACATTAGGGGATACTTATATAATATAGTTACAGGGATTTGACCCAATGTAATTGTTGTGTGTGGTTAATTCATGTCTGTAAGGTTGTTGTCTTCACATCTGATGTTGGAGCTTGAAGTCCAAGGAAAGGCTGTCAGGAAAAGAGGGTGTATGTAACATGGGGAAGAGACTATTTTAGAACAAGTTGGAATCCAGAGGCACAAGCTGTAGCTCAAAGGGAGAGATTGAAACTTGTATCAGTTCTTAATGCCTCTGACCTTGATTGCATGGATGTCCTGCAGAAGCAGGGCCCTTCATCACAGAGTTAAACACACACACCTGGCCCAGGAATTGGAGGAGCTGGAGGAGGATCCAGGGAAGGCAGAGTAGTGACAGGCCCAACTACTGTCTCTGGTAGGAGGTGAGACAGCAGAGAAAAGGCAACTGTACGAGGTATGAAATGGCTGCAGCCTCACACACCCTCCAAATTTTTCACAAGAATGTCCCTCTGCCCACTCTAACCAGAAATATACAAGAGAGAGATTCTGGGAAATATAGTTCAGCCTCCTCAAGTTCACTCATTACAAAGTTAGTTCTTGACAACTTGCACTTGAACACATTTCTTTACATCATACTTACTCTCCAAATAAAGATAATAACACAGCCATGTCTCTACCTAACATGATGCATCTATCCCAAGTACAACTCAAACACATTAACCTTTCCCCAGAAGAGGATCCAAAATTTTTGTTTTGGACTTTGGGTGATGTTTGATTTTAGTGTGCTCCTTGTTAATTCACATTTCCTCTCTGCTATCCTATAATTTATATACTGAGATATTAAGTCTACTACTATTAACACATCTTACATTAGATAAGGGCATGAGAAAGAGGACAAATACAAAAATATTTGGGTAAATATATATATATAAATATATTTATATGCATATATGTATATAAACTGTATATAATTATTCATACATATACAGGGTCGTATCATAGTAAGGAAGAAATACTCATAACTATTCCAGTACTTATATCTGCAACTGGTTGTGTGGTCATAGCTGGTATTTATAACTACTTCCTTCCACTACCTATTCCATATTCCCTTCATCTTCAGCAAACACTTCAGCTAGTTGTGGATCTTTGCCTGGTGGGGTGAACCAAGTCTTCAGTCCTGAAGGGTCTGGGTCATTAAGAGTCCTGTTCATTGAGTTGATGTAGCTTAATCACAGAGTATGGGAATACTGAGAGGCAACCTAGTGGATCTTTAACATTGGAGACACTCCCCTTTACCTCTTTGTGTAGAAGCAGCACAGGTTCAATCACTCCCTTCTGTGCCTCTTGATTCAATGGCATGAGTCAAGGGGCACTCCAGTTCAACAGAGTCATCATTGTGTGCCCTGGTAGAAGCACTCCTCCCTTTGGAACTCTAGACAAGCATATCCTAACATCATAGGGACTGGAAGCAACAGTTTAGTGGATCACCAGGGACAATAGTGGAAGGAGCCTTTCTCATCATCACCCCTTGTTCCCAGGCCCATGAATACTGGCTGTGGGAGAAACAAAAACAAATATTGGATGATGATTTAGAACATATTTGCATCCTGGACAGCTGGCCATAACTGAGTCTTCAAAGGGCCATTCCATCATTCTATCAAGCCAGCTGCTTCAGGATGATGGGGAACATGATAAGACCAGTGAGCTGCATGAGGCAATTGCTGTACCTCATTTGCTGTGAAATAAGTTTCTTGGTCAGAAGTGATACTTTGTGAAATACCATGGTAGTGAATAAGTCATTCTGTATATGGTTTTGGTGGTGGTTTGGGCAGAAGCATTGTGAGCAGGGAGGACAAATCTGTATCTAGCGTCAGTGCCTATTCCAGTAAGAACAAAGCACCACCCCTTCTATGAGGGAAGATCTGATCTAATGTAATCAACCTGCCAACAGGTTGGCTAGTTAGTAGCTGTGAATGGTGCCATGAGAGGGGCTAACTGTTGACCTCTGCTATTAGCAGATTGGACTCTGCAGCAGTCATAGTCAGGTGGTCCCTGGTAAGTAGACATGTATGCTGCTGTGCCCTCACATAACTTTCTTCTCTGCCACCATGGTCACTTTACTCATGAGCCATTTGGGCAATGACAACAGTTGCTGGAGAAAGAGGCTGACTGATGTCCACAGAACGGCTCATCTTCTCCATCTGGTTTTTAAAATATTTATCTGTTGAGTTCACCCTTTGCTGAGCATTCACATAGAACACAAATATCTTCACATACCATGTCTGTTTGGAGAGATCTGTCAAGCTACTTTGCCTCCAGATCTCTCTGACACCAATTTTTCAATCACATTTCTTCCAATTCTTTTGACCTTCCAGCCAAGTATTAGCCATGGCCCATAAATCAGTGTAGACTTGTACTTCTGGACATCTCTCCTTCCAAGCAAAATGGACAACCAGGGGCAGTGCTCAAAATTCTGGCACTGGGAGGATTTCCCTTTACCACTGTCCTTCAGTGGGAAATCCTTCAGGGACCATTGTCCCTACCATTAGACAGCTCAGGTCGCACAGTACCTTAGTGACCCATGGCCAAGCATTCAATTTCTACTAAGACCCAGTAGCAAAATGTAAGCTATTTCTTAAAAGAAGAATAGTTATCCACAGAGGAGGACTTTATTCTAAAATCCTAAGGATTTGCACTGTGAGCCACCTATTGGAATCTGAAAGAGGCTCTAAATAGCATCCCTATCTGACAGTGACATTTCAAGCACCATTGGATCTTCTGGATTAGATACTCCGAGTGTAACTGATCAGGACGCTATGGGGCCTTCCTGGGACAGACCCGTCCTCTGCTGTAGCTTCTCTCTGAAGTATCTAGATAATAGTATGTGATGCACACTTCCTGAGTTGTTTCACAGATGCTAAAACCACCACCAAATGGAAGAAATTAACTACTTGATGACCATAAACCCCTAGACCTCCTGGGGCCTAAGGATTGATAATGTGAACCCCTGTGATACTGCCCTGTTACTCAACATCAACCAATCAGAGAATTGTGCACAAACTGATCATATATGTTGCGACCACCCCCCCCCTCACCTGGCCTTTAAAAATGTTTTGCTGAAACCCTTCGGGGAGTTCAGGGTCTTGGGAGGCATGAACCACCACGCCTCTTTGCATGGCCCTGCAATAAACCTTTCTTTGCTCCAAACTCCCACGTTTATTTGGCCTCACTGTGCCTTGGGCACATGAATTTGCGTTTGGTAACAACCAGTGGTGGTCTGGGCTTCTTATAGATCTTGCTCTTGTTCTGGGCCTCTGCTCACACCCGTAGGTTATGAGGTCACTCAGTAAAGGGGTCAGAAAGGATACCTTAACATGCCACAGACTGGACACCTAGACATTTCACTGGGGTTGCAGGTCCCTGATTTTTAATGGGATTTATTCCCTACCTTCTGGCAAGCAAATGTCTTACCACTGTGTGGAGAGCAGGTGCTCCTTTCTGCTCACCTGGTGCAGGAATCAGAGAAGCTGAAGGAGGATCCAGGGATGATGAGACAGTTGTAAGTCTGGCCACAGCCAGCAGGTAAGCAACAGTGCGGATGAGCGAGAATAGGGCTGCTGTTTCCCTTCCTCCCTCTGCATCTCCCACAGCAGCTTTCTTATAGCCCACCTGCACTTGAAACATACAGGAACAGAAATTTGGGAAATGTAGTTCATCCTCACCAAGTTGACACATTACCAAGCTACCAGAAATACAATTTATAGTAGATTATTATAGGGTGGAGAATCTAAATTTAAAAAAAAAGTAGATGGCTATCCTGGCATGATCTTCTTTCCTGAGGAATTCATACGACAAAAATAATTTCTCTTACCTACAAGACCTTGATTCCACAGACTATATGTACGTGATCTGACCCTGGGGAGATTTTCAAAAGAGAGCTCTGTCCAGAAACATATATTATTTTTTAATAAGTAAATGCTTAACCGTGTGAAAATATATTCACAGTTTGAGTGTATTTATCAACTGCTTTTCCAGAGAGACTGAAATTTGTTGAGGTTTAAGGGTGGTTTGGGTTTTTTTAATGTTTAGTCTTCAAAGAATAAGAATTTGCTTTTAAGTTAAAAAGTGTGCTGCAGGCCAATGGCAGTGCGATGGACTTTTGCCTTGTAATGAAAAGAAAGCCTCAGAATTTGCTCACCAGGCTGCCTGGGATGCAGCTCATCCTGGTGCTGGTGAAAGACCAGTGTGATTTCAGAACTGATTGCTTGTGCATCTTGGCATGTAGAATCTTTTTCTTTTGTTTCTGAAGTCTATTGTCTAAGAGAGAGCTGACACCAACTGTTGCTTCTTACTATATGAATCTACAACTTTCTCTTAGAAAGTGGTAAGATGATTACAAGGAAGGCATGTGTATGTAGGAGAGTGCCAGCAAGACAGGCTTTGCAGAGACTTAAAGGGCAGAATTCTCAACAGAGAGCAACAAAAGAAAGAGAAAGTCCAAATGAGACCAAGGGGAAGATGGTTTTCAAATCGACCTTTCCTTATCACAAGCCAATTCATGACTTCCTGATGAAGACATTTGTTCACCCAACTGTGCTGGTGTTTCTAAATATTCCCATCACACAGTAACAATTGTCAACACCTGCCTCAGACACAGGAATTGGGAAAAACCACAAGTGGAAAAGAGACATAAGTGTACAACCAATGTGACCATTTTAGTGATGAAATTGGTCACCTCAGTTAATTTGCTGAATTGAAGGATTAAAAGAAATGGGCATATGGTGCCTTTGACATAGTATTGGCTGAATAACCATTTAAAAATATAATTGGATGGTTGAAGTAAGAAAAGTAAGAAAAGAGTCATATCTGCTCTTCATACAGACATTTGGCAAATGTTTGACCCTATTCCCCAAAGAGCTCTGATTTCTTTTTTCCCCACCATTTTGGTCCTTGAAGCTTTAAAATCTCAAAGTTAATCCCTAGGATTAGAGCATATTAGGATCACAAGAGAGACTCTGAACCACTGAACAAAGGAGGGAGGGACATAGAACAGAATCGAAAGAATTATGGAAAATTTCCACCTATGTACAGGACACACCCTCATGCAAACAAGGCTCTTAGGCTAAGGCTATATTTTATAAAAATGAGACAAAACACTTGATAAGCCCAGAGAGGATAAGCAATATTTTTGTTTGTTTGTTTGTTTGTTTTTTAATCCTCCAAAATCCAGTACCACAAGCTGAGCAGTTGGAGGGAAAAGCCTTTTGTCATCTCTGTTTCCACATGTCTATTTCCTTTATGGAGCCCCAGCAGTTTGAGGGGCTGTCAAAGGCGAGAGGCCAGTGCGTCAGCAGCTCTGATCCTGCATTCGCCCTGATACTCACTGCATCCATCTCTGCCCCTGGCTGGCTCGCTCTGACAGGAGGCACCAGGCTGGGGGGTCGCAGGAGGATCTGTCAGGCTCATTTCTCTCCAGCTCTGCAGTTGGCTCTGCGTCACTCAGGAGAGGGCAGGGATCGATCCCAGGCTAGGGATCGAACCTGTGCCCCCTGCATTGGCAGACAGATTCTTAACCACTGTGCTACCAGGGAAGTCCCAGCCATTTTTAATATGAAGTGCCAGGACAGATTATCCAAAATTTAGGAAAGAAAGAAGTCAGAATTGCCTCTTCACTATTATTAATACCTGGTAATTTCTCACATTGATGGTGTTTTTTAAACACAAATTAACAGTCAACAAAACAACAAGGAAAGAAGAATGAGATGGTCATTCTAGTGCTTTATTTTTCTGGTTTTCTTTGTTAAGCGAAGTGATGGCAGGTGATGGGGTTGATAAAGTACAGACTAGAAATGAGCTACATTTAGACACTGTCTACAATGGGTTTTCCTAGGATTAAGCCCTTATTTAATTTTAAATCCATGGTTCTATAGACTTGTGTTCTCTGAATGCAGCTGTGTAATTAGTAATCATCATTAATCATTTCTACTTCTGTACTTCTACCAACAAAATTATAACAACCTATATTTTTAGTAAACTCTAACTGCAAGTTTAATTTGATATTTATTTATTACTTTAAGAAGCAGTTTGCTGAACTGATTATACACATCTAAAATAATGTATCTGAAGATAGAAATAAAACTTCCCATCAGGAATAAATAGGATTTTCAAAAGAAGAGTATCTGCCTCTTGGCAAAAGGAAAGGAAAACAAAACAAAACAAAACAGAAAATTAGGCTTCCAGGCTTTTTCTACCTTTTTTTTTTTTTTTTTTTTTCACTTCATTACGTTTTATTTATTTTTTTATTTTTTATTTTATTTTTTATTTTTTTTTATTTTACAAATTTAATCAGTTATACATATACATATGTTCCCATATCCCCTCCCTTTTGCGTCTCCCTCCCACCCTCCCTATCCCACCCCTCCAGGCGGTCACAAAGAACCGAGCTGATCTCCCTGTGCTATGCGGCTGCTTCCCACTAGCTATCTACCTTACGTTTGGTAGTGTATATATGTCCATGCCGCTCTTTCACTTTGTCACAGCTTACCCTTCCCCCTCCCCATATCCTCAAGTCCATGCTCTAGTAGGTCTGTGTCTTTATTCCTGTCTTACCCCTATGTTCTTGATGACATTTTTTTTTAAATTCCATATATATGTGTCAGCATACAGTATTTGTCTTTCTCTTTCTGACTTACTTCACTCTGTATGACAGACTCTAGGTCCATCCACCTCATTACAAATAGCTCAATTTCATTTCTTTTTATGGCTGAGTAATATTCCATTGTATATATGTGCCACATCTTCTTTATCCATTCATCCGATGATGGACACTTAGGTTGTTTCCATCTCCGGGCTATTGTAAATAGGGCTGCTATGAACATTTTGGTACATGTCTCTTTTTGAATTATGGTTTTCTCAGGGTATATGCCCAGTAGTGGGATTGCTGGGTCATATGGTAGTTCTATTTGTAGTTTTTTAAGGAACCTCCATACTGTTCTCCGTAGTGGCTGTACCAATTCACATTCCCACCAGCAGTGCAAGAGTGTTCCCTTTTTTCCACACCCTCTCCAGCATTTATTGTTTCTAGATTTTTTGATGATGGCCATTCTGACTGGTGTGAGATGATATCTCATTGTAGTTTTGATTTGCATTTCTCTAATGAGTAAAGATGTTGAGCATCCTTTCATGTGTTTGTTGGCAGTCTGTATATCTTCTGTGGAGAAATGTCTATTTAGGTCTTCTGCCCATTTTTGGATTGGGTTGTTTGTTTCTTTGCTATTGAGCTGCATGAGCTGCTTATAAATTTTGGAGATTAATCCTTTGTCAGTTGCTTCATTTGCAAATATTTTCTCCCATTCTGAGGGTTGTCTTTGCGTCTTGTTTATGGTTTCCTTTGCTGTGCAAAAGCTTTTAAGTTTCATTAGGTCCCATGTGTTTATTTTTGTCTTTATTTCCATTTCTCTAGGAGATGGGTCAAAAAGGATCTTGCTGTGATTTATGTCATAGAGTGTTCTGCCTATGTTTTCCTCTAGGAGTTTGATAGTGTCTGGCCTTACATTTAGGTCTTTAATCCATTTTGAGCTAATTTTTGTGTATGGTGTTAGGGAGTGATCTAATCTCATACTTTTACATGTCCCTGTCCAGTTTTCCCAGCACCACTTATTGAAGAGACTGTCCTTTCTCCACTGTACATTCCTGCCTCCTTTATCAAAGATAAGGTGACCATATGTCCGTGGGTTTATCTCTGGGCTTTCTATCCTGTTCCATTGATCTATCTTTCTGTTTTTGTGCCAGTACCATACTGTCTTGATTACTGTAGCTTTGTAGTATAGTCTGAAGTCAGGGAGCCTGATTCCTCCAGCTCCATTTTTCGTTCTCAAGATTGCTTTGGCTATTCGGGGTCTTTTGTGTTTCCATACAAATTGTGAAATTTTTTGTTCTAGTTCTGTGAAAAATGCCATTGGTAGTTTGATAGGTATTGCATTGAATCTGTAGATTGCTTTGGGTAGTAGAGTCATTTTCACAATGTTGATTCTTCCAATCCAAGAACATGGTACATCTCTCCATCTATTTGTATCATCTTTAATTTCTTTCATCAGTGTCTTATAATTTTCTGCATACAGGTCTTTTGTCTCCTTAGGTAGGTTTATTCCTAGATATTTTATTCTTTTTGTTGCAATGGTAAATGGGAGTGTTTCCTTGATTTCACTTTCAGATTTTTCATCATTAGTATATAGGAATGCCAGAGATTTCTGTGCATTAATTTTGTATCCTGCAACTTTACCAAATTCATTGATTAGCTCTAGTAGTTTTCTGGTAGCATCTTTAGGATTCTCTATGTATAGTATCATGTCATCTGCAAACAGTGACAGCTTTACTTCTTCTTTTCCCATTTGGATTCCTTTTATTTCCTTTTCTTCTCTGATTGCTGTGGCTAAAACTTCCAAAACTATGTTGAATAAGAGTGGTGAGAGTGGGCAACCTTGTCTTGTTCCTGATCTTAGTGGAAATGGTTTCAGTTTTTCACCATTGAGGACGATGCTGGCTGTGGGTTTGTCATATATGGCCTTTATTATGTTGAGGAAAGTTCCCTCTATGCCTACTTTCTGCAGGGTTTTTATCATAAATGGGTGTTGAATTTTGTCAAAAGCTTTCTCTGCATCTATTGAGATGATCATATGGTTTTTCTCCTTCAGCTTGTTAATATGGTGTATCACATTGATTGATTTGCGTATATTGAAGAATCCTTGCATTCCTGGAATAAACCCCACTTGATCATGGTGTATGATCCTTTTAATGTGCTGTTGGATTCTGTTTGCTAGTATTTTGTTGAGGATTTTTGCATCTATGTTCATCAGTGATATTGGCCTGTAGTTTTCTTTCTTTGTGACATCCTTGTCTGGTTTTGGTATCAAGGTGATGGTGGCCTCGTAGAATGAGTTTGGGAGTGTTCCTCCCTCTGCTATATTTTGGAAGAGTTTGAGAAGGATAGGTGTTAGCTCTTCTCTAAATGCTTGATAGAATTCGCCTGTGAAGCCATCTGGTCCTGGGCTTTTGTTTGTTGGAAGATTTTTAATCACAGTTTCAATTTCAGTGCTTGTGATTGGTCTATTCATATTTTCTATTTCTTCCTGAGTCAGTCTTGGCAGGCTGTGCATTTCTAAGAATTTGTCCATTTCTTCCAGGTTGTCCATTTTATTGGCATAGAGTTGCTTATAGTAATCTCTCATGATCTTTTGTATTTCTGCAGTGTCAGTTGTTACTTCTCCTTTTTCATTTCTAATTCTATTGATTTGAGTCTTCTCCCTTTTTTTCTTGATGAGTCTGGCTAATGGTTTATCAATTTTGTTTATCTTCTCAAAGAACCAGCTTTTAGTTTTATTGATCTTTGCTATCGTTTCCTTCATTTCTTTTTCATTTATTTCTGATCTGATTTTTATGATTTCTTTCCTTCTGCTAACTTTGGAATGTTTTTGTTCTTCTTTCTCTAATTGCTTTAGGTGCAAGGTTAGGTTGTTTATTCGAGATATTTCCTGTTTCTTAAGGTGGGATTGTATTGCCATAAACTTCCCTCTTAGAACTGCTTTTGCTGCATCCCATAGGTTTTGGGTCGTCGTGTCTCCATTGTCATTTGTTTCTAGGTATTTTTTAATTTCCTCTTTGATTTCTTCAGTGATCACTTCGTTATTAAGTAGTGTATTGTTTAGCCTCCATGTGTTTGTATGTTTTACAGCTTTTTTCCTGTAATTGATATCTAGTCTCATAGCATTGTGGTCGGAAAAGATACTTGATACAATTTCAATTTTCTTAAATTTACCAAGGCTTGATTTGTGACCCAGGATATGATCTATCCTGGAGAATGTTCCATGAGCACTTGAGAAAAATGTGTATTCTGTTGTTTTTGGATGGAATGTCCTATAAATATCAATTAAGTCCATCTTGTTTAATGTATCATTTAAAGCTTGTGTTTCCTTATTTATTTTCATTTTGGATGACCTGTCCATTGGTGAAAGTGGGGTGTTAAAGTCCCCTACTATGATTGTGTTACTGTCGATTTCTCCTTTTATGGCTGTTAATATTTCCCTTATGTATTGAGGTGCTCCTATGTTTGGTGCATAAATATTTACAATTGTTATATCTTCTTCTTGGATTGATCCCTTGATCATTATGTAGTGTCCTTCTTTGTCTCTTCTAGTAGTCTTTATTTTAAAGTCTATTTTGTCTGATATGAGAATTGCTACTCCAGCTTTCTTTTGGTTTCCATTTGCATGGAATATCTTTTTCCATCCCCTTACTTTCAGTCTGTATGTATCTCTAGGTCTGAAGTGGGTCTCTTGTAGACAGCATATATATGGGTCTTGTTTTTGTATCCATTCAGCCAGTCTGTGTCTTTTGGTGGGAGCATTTAGTCCATTTACATTTAAGGTAATTATTGATATGTATGTTCCTATTCCCATTTTCTTAATTGTTTTGGGTTCGTTATTGTAGTTCTTTTCCTTCTGTTGTGTTTCTTGCCTAGAGAAGTTCCTTTAGCATTTGTTGTAAAGCTGGTTTGGTGGTGCTGAACTCTCTCAGCTTTTGCTTGTCTGTAAAGGTTTTAATTTCTCCATCAAATCTGAATGAGATCCTTGCTGGGTAGAGTAATCTTGGTTGCAGGTTTTTCTCCTTCATCACTTTAAGTATGTCCTGCCACTCCCTTCTGGCTTGTAGAGTTTCTGCTGAGAGATCAGCTGTTATCCTGATGGGGATTCCCTTGTGTGTTATTTGTTGTTTTTGCCTTGCTGCTTTTAATATGATTTCTTTGTGTTTAATTTTTGACAGTTTGATTAATATGTGTCTTGGTGTATTTCTCCTTGGATTTATTCTGTATGGGACTCTCTGTGCCTCCTGGACTTGATTAACTATTTCCTTTCCCATATTAGGGAAGTTTTCAACTATAATCTCTTCAAATATTTTCTCAGTCCCTTTCTTTTTCTCTTCTTCTTCTGGAACCCCTATAATTCGAATGTTGGTGCGTTTAATGTTGTCCCAGAGGTCTCTGAGACTGTCCTCTGTTCTTTTCATTCTTTTTTCTTTATTTTGCTGTGCAGCAGTTATTTCCACTATTTTATCTTCCACCTCACTTATCCGTTCTTCTGCCTCAGTTATTCTGCTATTGATCCCATCTAGAGTATTTTTTATTTCATTTATTGTGTTTTTAATCGATGCTTGATTCGTCTTTAGTTCTTCTAGTTCCTTGTTAACTGTTTCTTGCATTTTGTCTATTCTATTTCCAAGATTTTGGATCATCTTTACCATCATTATTCTGAATTCTTTTTCAGATAGACTGCCTATTACCTCTTCATTTGTTAGGTCTGGTGGGTTTTTATCTTGCTCCTTCTCCTGCTGTGTGTTTTTCTGTCTTCTCATTTTGCTTATGTTACTGTGTTTGGGGTCTCCTCTTTGCAGGCTGCAGGTTCGTAGTTCCCGTTGTTTTTGGTGTCTGTCCCCAGTGGCTAAGGTTGGTTTAGTGGGTTGTGTAGGCTTCTTGGTGGAGGGGACTACTGCCTGTGTTCTGGTGGATGAGGCTGGATCTTGTCTTTCTGGTGGGCAGGTCCACGTCTGGTGGTGTGTTTTGGGGTGTTTGCGGACTTTTTATGATTTGAGGCAGCCTCTCTGCTAATGGGTGGTGTTGTGTTCCTGTCTTGCTAGTTGTTTGGCATAGGGTGTCCAGCACTGTAGCTTGCTGGTCGTTGAGTGAAGCTGGGTGCTGGTGTTGAGATGGAGATCTCTGGAAGATTTTCGCCGTTTGATATTATGTGGAGCTGGGAGGTCTCTTGTGGACCAGTGTCCTGAAGTTCGCTCTCCCACCTCAGAGGCACAGCACTGACTCCTGGCTCCTCAATTTGGGATGATTTGTTGTCTATTCATGTATTCCACAGATGCAGGGTACATGAAGTTGATTGTGGAGCTTTAATCCGCTGCTTCTGAGGCTGCTGGGAGAGGTTTCCCTTTCTCTTCTTTGTTCTCACAGCTCCTGGGTCTCAGCTTTGGATTTGGCCCCGCCTCTGTGTGTAGGTCGCCGGAGGGCGTCTGTTCTTCGCTCAGACAGGACAGGGTTAACGGAGCAGCCTCTTCGGGGACTCTGGCTCACTCAGGCCGGGCGGGAGGGAGGGGCACGGAGTGCGGGGCGTGCCTGCAGCGGCAGAGGTCGGCGTGATGTTGCACCAGCCCGGGGCGCGCCGCGCGCCCTCCCAGGGAAGCAGCCCCTGGATCCCGGGACCCCGGCAGTGGCAGGCTGCACAGGCTCCCGGAAGGGCGGTGTGGACAGTGTCCTGCGCTCGCACACAGGCCTCCCGGCGGCGGCAGCAGCAGCCCCAGCGTCCCACGCCCGTCTCTGGGCTCCGCGCCCTCAGCCGCGACTCGCGCCCGTCTCTGGAGCTCCTCCACGCGGCGCTCTTAATCCCCTCTCCTCGCGCACCAGGAAACCAAGAGGGAAGAAAAAGTCTCCTGCCTCTTCGGCAGCTCCAGAGTTTTCCCGGACTCCCTCCCGGCTAGCTGTGGCACATTAGCCCCGTTCAGGCTGAGTTCTCGCCGCCAGTCCCAGTCCTCTCCCTGCGCTCTGACCAAAGCCCGAGCCTCAGCTCCAGCGCCGCCCGCCCTGGCGGGGGAGCAGACAAGCCTCTCGGGCTGGTGAGTGCCGCTCGGCACCGCTCCTCTCTGCGGGAATCTCTCTGCTTTGCCCTACCCAGGTATGTGGGGAGTTTCTTGCCTTTTGGGAGGTCTGGGGTCTTCTGCCAGCGTTCAGTAGTTGTTCTGTAGGAGTTGTTGCACGTGTAGCTGTATTTCTGGTGTATCTGTGGGGAGGAAGGTGATCTCCGCGTCTTACTCTTCCGCCATCTTACCCGGAAGTCTTTTTCTACCTTTAATGTGAAAATGAATATTCACGTGGGATGGTTTTAGACTGTCTATTAGAAAATGCATATCAGGTAACAGATGTATAATTTATGGACCTGATTGCTTTAAGCAGAGAAGCTTAAAATGAGTTTTTGCAACTCAGGTTGTTCTCATGAGGCAAACATATGCTAATTATTCAGAATTGAGACCTGACTGTGAAACATAAAACCAAAAGGAAAAGAAACTTAAAGAAATGTTTGAGAAGTAAAATGTCCCACCACTCAGAAAGATTTTCTTGTCTCTTTCTATGGGAAGAGATTAGGTCGTTGTTTATATTCTTGAAAACTCCATTAGATAGTGAGAACTGAGCAGCTGAGATTCTCTTATGGGACAGTACGTAGACATTCCCTGGATTTCCAAGCTTTCCGGGGTGGATGGGTAAATAGATGTATCAACTGGAGCTGAGAAGCGTTCTCTGAGCGAGCCTCAAGATGTGAAGGAGACAGGGTTTATTTCATGTATGAAATTGAATCATTCATAGACTCAAGCACAAAAGTCTAACAATGAAGATGACTAACATGAAATTATCACTGTCAGACTTACATTATATCTGGAAGAACTGGATTATAAAAGCCAAGTCACGTGTTGTCAAGGGCCTGAGGTTTGCAAGGAAATTCTCTCAAAAAGACCCATGCAAAAAATGTCCTGAAGTAGAATCTGAGACCTGGTAGCACAAAAGTGCCTTGAATGTTCTTAACTGGCAGGGTGAAGACCAGGGGACAGGGGCAGTCTTTAAAGTAGCCACAGCCCTTCGATCACATTCAGGAACTGGTGCTTCGAAAAAACAAACCACCAAAAAGAGTACAGATAAATGTCACAGCAAATCAAGTTAAAACATGGTAAGCCAAACTTTATACTCCTGTAAGAATAAGGAGTCCCAAGGAGAGATACACTGGACTTTTCAAATATTCTACAAACAAAGAGCAATGCATCCTTCACTAGCATCTTATTTCCTGGTTTTTGTTTTATTTTGTTCTGTTTTGTTAGTATTCATTTTTTTTTTTTTTTTTTTTTGCGGTATGCGGGCCTCTCACTGTTGTGGCCTCTCCCGTTGCGGAGCACGGGCTCTGTATGCGCAGGCTCAGCAGCCACGGCTCACGGGCCCAGTCGCTCCGCAGCATATGGGATCCTCCCAGACCAGGGCACGAACCCGTATCCCCTGCATCGGCAGGTGGACTCTCAACCACTGCGCCACCAGGGAGGCCCTGTTAGTATTCATTTTAATGTCTTCTTTGGAAGAGGTAGATTTTTCTCCAATTTAAAAAGAAACAGGAATGACCATCTAGAGTAGAATGGATAACATACAGTAGAATCTTGCATGAATCTTAGAAGTGTAATATTAAGAAAAACAAGTCACAGAAGAATATGTTTAATATGATTCCATCTGTACAAAGGTCAAAATTAGGTAAAATTAAATAATGTATTTATAGAGATCCATATGTAAGTGGTAAAACTATAAAGAATAGCAAGGAACAACTATATATAATTCAGACTATATAAAATGCAACTATATAATGCAGAATTATTGTTATAATTATAAATGCAATTATATAATGCAACTATATAAAATGCAGAATTATTGTTTCTTGGAAGGGGGCAATAGAGAGAGGGAGATGTGATCAAGGAGGCATGGGTGGGAGTGTAAGGGGGGTGTCCTAAATATGGACAATATTCTGTTCTACTTATGTTGATGGTGCATGCCTGAGTGTTCATTTTATTATTCTTCTTTAAACTGACCATAAATGTTATCATATTCTCTTATAAATGTATAATTTACAAATTTGACTTTTTAAAAAAGAGATGGATCAATTTTTATCATTTCATTTTGCTTCTTGAAATCCTAACACTCCTATCTTCTGAAGGTAGTCTTCACCTAGAGAAATCTGTGAAGAAACTCAAGATGCAGGTTTCCAGACTCGTAGACAATGCAGCCATAGAGCAAAAAGAAACAAATACATTAAAAATTAGGGAAAAAAAATCACTGGTTGGATGATTTTTAAAAGTCGGCCTCCATATGTACTGCCTGCCATGGCCTGACACTCAAGGCCTTTTACCAGTGGAACCCAGTCTTTCTAAAGAGTATTTCCTAGAACTTCCCTGTGAAGCTTCTTTCCTTGTGAAATATGATTCCCTATGCAAGCCTTACATTTTCCACCCTTGTGCTTTGATGATCTCATTCCAGTTACCTACACTTCCCACCCTCTTGATGATTGGCCATCACAGTTTGACCTCTTCTGGGAAACCACCATGATAACCTCATAACCTCACTCTGAAGTGCTCTAGCCTTTTCCTGAACTTTTCAACAACTGCCTATTTAATTTTTCGAGCAGTTAATCTTGTGTGCCTTGTAACACTGGCATTTTCACCAACCAGATTTATTTTCCTCCTTGGCAAGGAGCTGGACTGTATTTCCTGTCCTCCTTTGCAGGTAGCTGTAGGCACATGATTGAGTTCTGCCCAAAGGAATGCAGATACCGGGTGCATAGTTCTTCTCCAGGCCCTTTTCTAACACCTCCCACAAAATCCTCCACACCCTCTTTCTTCTCATCAGTGGTTACTTACAGGAACCCGAAGAAACACTTAAAGCTCTAGGGAATTGTAGGCTCACATGAGGGGTCAGCAAACTTTTCTGTAAAGGGTCAGATAATAAATATTTTAGGGCTTTGAGGATATATAAGGTTTCTGTTGCTGCTGCTACTGCTTCTACAACACTTTAAAAATGTAAAAGCTCTTCTTAGTTTCTAGAATTGGGCTGGGTTTGACTTGGGGGCTGTAGTTTGTCAGCCCCTTCACCAATGAAAAGGTCTTAGATTTCAGAATGCCTATGTAAAGCACAGCCCTCTCCCCCCTACTCCCCCGCCTCTTGTGTCTGCAACTGACTCACTTGGATTATGATGGGAATGATAACTTTTACTGTGTTTCGCTTTCTCTGAACTATAGCTATGAGAATTTCTATCTCAAATGCAATAAAAAGATAACTATTCGGGGAACTTGAACAAACAAATTTTGGGGAGTTGCTTATTCTAGAAGCATCTTGTTTGCTATGCTGTTTTGTCTAGTCCTTGCCTAGGGAACCATCATGATCAAACACATCTGCCTAGGCCAGAGCAGACTGCTTTAAAATCACAGCTTTAAAATCCAGCAGAAGAAATTCCCAAGTTGGAGGAGGATCAAGAGGAGAATCTGGAAGAGTAAACAAAGAAAGATGTGCGCTTCACCACATAAATTGAATCTGCAAAGCATATGGAAACCTCAGGTGTATCTGAATCATAATATTAATATTTTCCCTAAGATTTACGGTCTCCTTCCTTCTCTTCTCCACTTTTCTGAAATAACCCACATCTGTGAAGTTTCTTCTTTTTTTATATTTCTCAGTCCCTACTGATGCACAGAACTCACTAGTATCGACAAGCCCAGGCAACTTTTGGTAGCAAGTCAGGGTGGCGTAATGAAAGGTGGCGTAATGAAAAGTTTCTTCTTTTTTTATATTTCTCAGTCCCTACTGATGCACAGAACTCACTAGTATCGACAAGCCCAGGCAACTTTTGGTAGCAAGTCAGGGTGGCGTAATGAAAGGTGGCGTAATGAAAAGTTTCTTCTTTTTTTATATTTCTCAGTCCCTACTGATGCACAGAACTCACTAGTATCGACAAGCCCAGGCAACTTTTGGTAGCAAGTCAGGGTGGCGTAATGAAAGGTTTGGGGAAAAAACTCCCCACCGCAGTCTGGTTCACTCAAACAGCTTGCTAAGATGATGCGGTTCTCATGCAGAGAAAGTGCTCCTTCACCTGTACCAGAAAGTTGTTCCCCCTAAGACAGCAGATTTCATTTGTTTTGACACTGAGTGAGTTGCTCTTTTCTTTCATAGGCTGACACTTGTTCTGTTCCTTGAAGCTGCAAACTACCTCAAGGACAAGTTTTTCTTTCTACACATACTGTCTTCACTTACTTACTGATGTGCAAAACTTGAGAAGTACAAAAGGAACAGGAATACCAAGCAAAAAGCCAACAGACTCTGGTACATGTTCTTGTAATGCACTTCCATTACCAAAGGAAGACGGTCTCTTTTTGATTGTGATGTGAAAAGTAGACAAGTGATAGCTTCCTACATCTGGCTTAGTTAAAGGAAGTTCAAAGCCTTCTCTATATTCTGGATTCCCACCTTCCTATCTCTGAAATTATATTTATAGAGACTATAGAGTAGATCTTAATTCTCAGCAACTACAAACAATGGACTCTGAACAGTTATTTATATGTGAGTTTTGAATCTACCGGCCTCTGTTCATTATTTGATGAGCTAGTATTAATAAAATATTCATAGCTCATTTGTTAACTCTTCCAGGGAACCAGCATTTCACTCAGACCTCTGAAAATCATCATTATGTGCTTTAAGAAGCAACAGAAAACCCAACTGAATAAGAACTGACCTCCTTTCTGGCTGCCCTGGTAGATCACGCTTAGTAGCTGCAGTCTTCATGGTGCCTGTCCCCTGGACCAGGACACCAGATGCCCCATGACTAAGTCTAATGCATCTAGGAACCATAGATGGAGGTGGGGCAGGATGGGGAGAGAGATGACTGACTTTTGCATCCCATCAATGAATGAATGCTGGTCTAATTTGTTTAGACTAATCTAGAAGAACCCAAAGGGATAGAGCAGAATTAACCTTGTGTTGAATCTCCTAATGTCTTTCTTCTAATGCAATTATTTAAAATACATAACTCAATAGAAAAGAGCAGCTCTCCTATAAATTTCTTGAAATGTTTATTCATAGGAAGGGTGTTGCAAATTTGATTAATTTTTAAGGATTTGTTAGATATTTTCCCCCCAAAAATGGATGAAAAGATGAGCAGTTTTAAATTTTGAGTATCTTAAGAGCAACATTGGCCCTAGTGAAAATTTGTTTGAGAAAATTCATAGAAAGTTAATGTGAAGCAACCATATTCTTAGAAAGCTTCTATTTAAGACTCAGTTGGGTCAATTCTGAGGTTATTCTGGGAGTTGGATACATTTGTTCTCTCTCCAAATCACAGTTTCTGACGTGTTATTTTACAAGTTCTTGGTCTTTTTCTGAAAACTG
Organism: Mesoplodon densirostris; assembly: GCF_025265405.1. Taxonomy (NCBI): domain Eukaryota; kingdom Metazoa; phylum Chordata; class Mammalia; order Artiodactyla; family Ziphiidae; genus Mesoplodon; species Mesoplodon densirostris. Next base: position 29,462,610 of record NC_082672.1, read on the forward strand.
ACAGGTTTTTGGAAAAGTTAATAATTCAGTGAGTAAAATATGCTTATGTCTGCAAACAACAGAGATGAAACAATGTGCCCCATTTTTATGTGAATCTTCCTAACGGTATTAAAAATGCAAACCCAAATCTGACATAGAAAACGTGCAAAAGACTTTAGCCTTTAAATCTTCTCTGCAGGTTTTCCTTATCATACAATGTTTTCAATTTTCCTTGAGGTGAAACAATTTAGAGCCCAGCTTTAGACCACTCTATCCTATACTACAGAATTTAAAAAGGTTCTTAGAAAAATGTGGCTTCTATGAAAAATAGCTGTATTACACCAAAATGACTATTTCTACATTTTTTCAAACTAACAGAAAGATAAATTTGAGGATGCTTCTCTTATAAGTGATACTAATATCTTTTATGAATGCATCAGTGCAAATCAGATTTGATATCTTGTAAGGAGATATGAGTAGGACTTATCAGGTTTTGCAATGATACTTCAGTTATATCTGGGATGTAGCTGTCAAACAATAAGAATAACCTCCTAGTCCATAAAACAATATGCCATCTTCAGACTAAAGATGAATACTGTATTTTAGAAGACAAAAAGTTCCGTTTCTTAGGTTGCTATTCCATCTGTCCATAACTTCACAGAAAATTATCTACTAGAAGCTCAAACTCAAGTAAATAATTTGTGAAGTCATACATAAATTCATGGAAAGAAAGGAAATCCTTTCTGCTGACAAACTTTGCTGTGAGCAGTGCGAGAAGCACGGCTCTTCTCCCCTGGAACCCTTAGTTTCCTTTGCCTGGAATCCTCTTTCTCTATCTTTGCCTGGCTACCTCTGTCTTGCCTTGGGATCTCAGCTTAAAGGTCACCCTACAACGATCTTTCTGATCATCCAGTCTAAGTAGGTGTCCTATTATATAATTGTCCATGTAGCCCTTATAACTAACTGATATTCTTGGGTTTTGTTTAATGTCAGTTTCCTTGCACTTGGAGAGCATGAACTTTGTGATATTCATGTTGTAATCCTGGCATCTAGAACACCTGCTTAGGCAGGTGTTATGGGTTGAACTGTACCCCCAGGTCCCCCAAAATACGTGTTGACATCCTAACCCCCAACACCTCAGAATGACCTTATCTGGAATACAATTGCTGCAGATATAATTAGTTAAGATGAGGTCATGTGAAGTAGGGTGGGCACTTAGTCCAAAAAGACTCTTTTCTAAGAAAAGGGAAAGACATACAGACAGAGAACACTACATGAAGACACAGAAACATGGAGAAGATGGTGATGTAAAGACAGAGGCAGAGATTGGAGTTACGCTGCTACAAGCCAAGGGACACGTGGGGCTACTAAAAGCTGGAAGAGGCGAGGAAAGGTCCTTCTTTAAAGCCTTCGGAAAGAGCATGGCCCTTCCAACACCTCAATTCCCTTTTCAAATGCTGACGGCTCTCATTCCACCCCCTCACACGATGGCCAGATACATGCCTTAAAAATGATACTAAAGAAAAATGGGATTTTAGCAATAAAGACTTGTTGTATAGCAAATGGGCTGAAACATATTCTATTGCAGTTTTCTGGTTCAGCTTGAAATAATATTGCTATAATTTCATCAGAAGCACTTACAGGAGGAAAGATTTTTACCATAACTTTGTACTAATGTTACTGTAAATTTACATGTTTCAGTTAGCATTATTTAATAATTTTAAAATGCATTATATATATATTTTTTCTTTTTTGCAGCAATAAGGGCATGCCTTTTGGACAATGGATGGAATCAGAGTTGAACTGAAGCCAACTCCAGTTTTTTAAGGAAAAATTTTCATGACACTTCCAGGTGGGCAGATTCAAAGACAGCATGAATCAGTGTCAAAATGATAAAGGAAATATTCTGGGTTATTAATTCCCAAAGTCTGCATGACCAAAATAGTAATAGCTCAGAAACACAAATTCAACATGTACTCATTGTTAAAACTGATGTTTAGTGATTCCTTTTTTAAAAATCTGAAATCACTTGAAAACCAATCATATATGTGTGTGTGTATATATATACACACACACGTGTGTGTGTGTGTGTGTTTGAAACCACTAGCATTTGGGAACTGAAAAAGTTTATGATGAAATCCTTAGAAAGGCTACTATAGCCAGTCACTCCATTTATATCAAGTATATCTTCATAAATCAGTGGGAAGTGTGTTCACTTATTCCTCGGTGCCATAAGAGCAATTTCTTTAGCAGTCATATTATCCTATAATTGCAGTTTTCTCTCTGTCTCATCTGGACACAGTACATAGATTAAGTAAAAAGAAGCAAAGGGATGTACTGAAAACAAAGATCAGACTTTGTTGGGGGTCATGTGCAGGGTCTGAAAGCATTTCCTGTCTCATAGGAAGCATTCACATCATGACTTGTCATCTATACTGTCTAGCCCACTGTCTCCTAATTTCCTGGAATAAAACCAAACTAAGCAAAACAATAAAAATGACAATTTTTCTGTGTTTTGGAATTCCAAACTCTTATTACTGGAATGCTAAATCTTTCAACCCTACTGGCTATTGTGCCGTCCAAAATTAACAGTGGTTTTTAATGGTTTGTTTTTTAAAATGTTATGCTTCTATGTATATCCCATAAATTATAACAACTTATTTTAAATATTACTCTAAAATTCTGCAAAAAATTGGTTTAGTACTCAAATCAACTTTTGTTTTTACTTCTGCAAATGGCTTGAACAAAACTCATTCTCCCTTAAATATTAATTGGGTTTTAGATATAGGCAAATGACCAGAAAGTGAGTAAGAGGAAAATAGTCCTTAGTTTCGCCTGTGAATTTGCCATTCTTCCCCTCTACATGTTCTTGCTGGTCTAATGGTTTCCAAATCTGGTCCATATTTTATCTTTTTCTTATAAAAGAAACCATCCCATACGGAAACAGGGTTATATTTTATCAGTACCATCATGACCAACTACATCACCATCACCACTTTTCAATTTGCAGAAAATTCAGCATTATCTGCCAAGTTGGCAAGATGTCAAAAGTGCATAGATTGTTTTAATGAGAATAATTTCTTCCATTGTAGATGAATTTTAGGGACTCATGTCAGGTGTGGGAGAGCTTCTGTGTCATATGCTTTCACGTCGCACAAATTAGTAGGATGGTACATGTACAGAGGCTTGAAGAAATCAACAAAAAACTCTGCTTTTCAAACCAAGTTGAGAGTTGATTTTAAGATGCCCTTGGAAATGTGCAACCATGAGTGAGGTGTCCCTGGAGTAAAGGGTCAAACAGGAGCTTCAGGATGGGTTGAGGTGCGTGTGGGTCAGTATGTGTGTGGTAGAGGTTTGGCTAGTACACAATTTAATATCTATTTTTAAAAGAAACTCAGATTATGGAGGCAAATGCAAAATTTTCATAAAATTTTAGGACAAAAATGTTCTGTCCTACTTTCTGTTTGGAGCAAGCATTCATAGAGAGTACAGATTCATTTAGCTTAAGGAGAAGCATTTCAGGTTTATCCAATCCAGTGTCGTTATTATACTGGTAAGGAAATAAAAGTGACTTACCAAGCCACTAGAAGATAGATTTTCTGACTGTTAAGCCTCAGCTCTGATTCATAGCTCTCTGAGGAAAAAGGAAATGCAGAATTAACATCTATTGAATATCATCCATGTGCCGCACACAGTGACAGCTGCCAGGTACTGTCTTCTTCCCAAGCAGAGGTTAAGGGCTAGGCTCCCAGTTAGATTTCTTCAGCAGGAAATTGTTTCTATCTCTTACTACCTTTGTGACCTTAGACAGGTCACTTAAGTTCTCTGATTCCTAGTTTCTTCATGTATAAAATGTGGTTCATGAATGAACCTTGCTTACTGACAAGGATTAAGTGAGATAATCCTTAAGGCTTCATAGTGTTTAACACATAAATGTTGGCTCAATGAATATTGAATACAAAAAGAGGAAAAGAAACTTGGCATGTCATGGGGTGTGGGGGATGAAGTAAGTGGGAGGAGATTTTATGCCTATTTTCACAAATGAGAAAAATTAGAGTTGGGTAAAACTCAGTAATTTGCCAACAAATTGCAAAACCAGAATGTGAAGTTTTATCTGTTTCAACCCAAACTTCAGGTTGTGTCTGCTATACCACAATGCCTTATAGAAAGGTTAAGAGGCTCAGGGAACTAGAAAGAATGCTGGGATCATCTGCTTGGAGAGCCAGCTACTGTGCTCATGCTGAGCTCTGAAAGCCTCCTGGCAGCTTCCCAGTAACTTTAGAAATCTACAAAGCTCTGAACTGGGTGCTGCCCAAGTGGCAGAAGCCAATGAGAATATTCAGGTGACAGTGCAAATATCACTCTAGGTTAAAGTCTGGAATGTAAAGTTGGCTTCCTTTAGCTAATTACCAGTCCATTCTCAAGGGCAAGTACTGTGTGTGCTCTCTTTCTGCACAGCTGACTTACTCCACGCCCAGAACTCTAAGAACTTGCTCTGTAAGACTTTGCTCTGTAAGAAATTGCTCTGTGTCAGCTCTGCCAATACTGTGACCTTGGGGAGGTCATTTAAGTCTTCAAGCCTGGTTTAGGACAAACGCTAAGGCCACACCTCCAACCAACTAATGCAGATTCTTACAGAATGAGACCCTGAAATATCTAATTTTTATGTAAACTTTTCATTGAAGTCAAGCTTACATCAGAAAAAAAAAAGTACAAAGTGTACAGTTCCACTAATTTTCACAAAGTGAATACAGTCTCAAATCAAGTAATAGATCAATCCAGACCAGAAGACACCCCTCTAGGCCCCCTATTAGTCACTCTCTCCCAAGATAACCACTATATATTCTTACTTCTAACATCATAGCTTACTTTTGCCTTTTTTTTTTTTTTTTTTTTTTGCGGTACGTGGGCCTCTCACTGTTGTGGCCTCTCCCGTTGTGGAGCACAGGCTCCGGACGCGCAGGCTCAGCGGCCATGGCTCACGGGCCCAGCCGCTCCACGGCATGTGGGATCTTCCCGGACTGGGGCACAAACCCGTGTCCCCTGCATCGGCAGGTGGACTCTCAACCACTGCGCCAGCAGGGAAGCCTCACTTTTGCCTATTTTTGATATTTATATAAATGGAGCCACACAGTGTATGTTCCTTTGTATCTGGCTTCCCTTACTCAACAGAATGTTTGTGAAATTCATCCATGTTATTGCATGTAGTTACAGTTTGTTTGTTCTCATTGCTATATAGCAGGGGGTCAGCCTCCTGTTTTGTGAATAAAGTTTTGTTGAAACACTGCCAGGCTAATTATTTGTTTTCCCTCCCCCTCCTTCTCCTTCTTCTTCTTCTTCTTCTTCTGATGGCTTAGCAGTGGTAAAGTTTTTTTATGATTTTTTGAGCAAATGTCAAGAGGAGACTGTAATAGAATTTTATAAATGAATATTCTCAATTGAATCACATTCTATCAGGGTTTGGCACTACCTATCTGTGTGAAGATGAGATATATAAAATCTCAGTACAGATCAGCATTAGATGAACATTTGCTATTGATTTCAATCATACTTTGAACTTCAATGAAGCAAAATGTATACTCCCCAAAAGAATTTCACTCTTCATATTAATAGACCTATATTATCAGAAACTGTATTCAATTATTATTTTGTTTTGAATGGTATCAATTTTAAAATTGTGAAAACTGTTTCTCTGTTGTGATATAAGTACCTGCATCCTACATAATAGCCTCCATTTTGATTTTTCTGGCCCACAAAGCCTAAATATCTACTGCATGGTCCTTTACAGGACAGGTCCTTTACAGCTCTAGACAGTGCCCAGTACTAAAACTAAGTGTGCACACAGTAATTTCTTTTGCTTGTTTCTGAGTCTTGGATAATTGTTTCCAACAGAGAGAAGCACACAACTTTTCTCTTATGAAGGTTATGTTCTGCACAGGGAAACCAGGCAATAATTAAAAATGGATAATAGATAAGGGAGTGCTATGATGAAAATAAGGTGATGTGATAAAGATGATGGGATAGAGTGATGGGGATGCAAATAGATTGGCTGGCCAGTGAAGGCATTACTGCGGAGGTACCTGAGAGTTAGGAATGATAAAAAGGGACCAGATGGGTGAAGAGTTTGGGGCAGACCGTAGAAGCATTGGGAATAATAAGTGCAGAAATCTTAAGGCAGGAATGAATTTGGTGCTTTTGAGGGAAATAAAGAAGGCCAGTGTGGCTAGGCCAAGATTAGAAGTGAGCTATAGTGAGAGGGCTGGCAGCACCCAGGGCAGGTCTCCTGTCTGCCTCCTGCATGGATCATGAAGCCTTCAGGCTAATTTGTTTCTGTATTGTCTACAGCTGCTTTCACACGACAGTGCCAGAATTTAGTTGCCACAGAGACTGTTTGGCTGCCAAAGCTGAAAATATTTACTATCTGGCACTTGACAGAAAAAAGTTTGCTGACCCCTGCTCTATAGTATCCAATCACGAGTATACCAACCTTTCTTTATCCACTTTACTTTTGATGGGCATTTGGATTGTTTCTAGTTTTGAGTAAATACAAATAGTGCTGCTGTGAACATTCTTGTACATGTTTTTGGTAGCATGTGTACATATTCCTATTGGATGTATGGCATGTGTATTTTCTGAAACCTCTGATTGATCCTAGTGTACAGACAGGTTTAGGCACTTCTACTTCAGAGATGTCTAGAGAGTTGAAACCCAAAGTGTTTAAACTGTCGTGCCCAAGGTTACACAGACAATAACTGGCAGAGCTGAGACTGGCAACCAAACCCCTGTTTCATGGAACAGTGCTGTTTTTCCACTGTAGTTCCTATAGCTGCTATCTTTAGAACATTAACTTAGAAGGGTCTTTTTACTTATCCAAGGTCCTTCACAAATACGACTCTTTTCTATCATATGTGGTTGTACCTTTTAAAGAACAGGAATGGATTATATAAATCACTTAATCCAACCCCTTCATCTTATAAATAAGTAAACTGAGGCATAAAAATATTAATAATTTGCCCAAAATAGGCATTTGAATCATGACTTTTATCATGTACTACAAAATGATTTTTAACTTGCTGTTGCATCTGCACTTGTCTTTACATTTAATACTATTCCAGTCAAGTAACTGACACAAGGAATGCCTATTTGCTTCAACTATTTAAATTTACAGAAATATCTAAATTAAAACTCATAATTTCTCCTTCCCCTTCCAGCTCTATGACCTCTCCCCTGCTTCTAGGTGATCCATTTTAACAATTTGTATTTTCATCATCTACATATAAATATATTAAAATGCCTGTAACTGGTATGAGTCCACAACTTTGATGAGGAAGACATATAACTTAATCTTTCTTTAACTCAAATTAATTTCTGGCTTGAGGTTCCATCCCATCAGTTAGGTGGCCACTCAGTCTCAGTTAATTTGGAATAACCTCCTTTTTTCCTATAACTGGGTCTGCATTTCAGGGAGGAGGTTATGTAGTACCAAGAAATTGAGTGGGAGGGAGAGCATGAACAGCATCTGATTCTTGGTAATCATAGTGATATTGATACTTCCTTCATCTGGGCCTTGGTCACTGGTTCCCACAAATGCATTGGCCCCTGTTGTCAGACCCTGTCAGGTATGGTGGTTTCTGTGCCATGTCTGAGCCACAGCACTCTGTGCCAGGCTGCGTGACGCCTTACCTGCCTGGCTCCCTACAGCCATTTCCTCTGCAGGCTCTTACCAGCCTCCCTGGCCTCCACCTGGAAATCGAGTGCAGTTTCCTCTGGTCTTAGATCCCACCATCCTAGCTGTAGTTTTCCAGTTACACAGACTCCATCTGAGGCTTTTGGCATTGGGCCCCTTTCTTCCAGGCTCACCTCCACACTCACTGCTTTCCTTCCAATACAGTCTCATCTCTCCCCAAGCTGGGAGCATCTCCTCTCCAACCTTTAATATGCATGCTTGTACACATATTTTGTATTTTCATGTCTGTCAGATACCTTTTTCCAGTCAGACAGTGGGGAGACCCCTCTCTTCTCCAACCCTCAAATATTTGCAAGGTTGACTTTTTGGAAACTGGTTGCTAGGACGATTCTTTTGTCTGTTCATACCTCATTGGGAACAACATACCTGGGCCTGAATGGGGGTAATGGTAGAAGGGGGTAAAATGTGAACTACTGGAAGAAAAAAAAAAAAACATGGTTAATATCACAATCTTATCCTACTACAAAAGTAGGCACATCTGTGAAATAATTATTTAGTTTTGCTTTTATTCTAAAATTGGCATTATACAGTATATCAAGCTGTAGCTTGTACTTTTTCACTGAATGTATCTTGGACAAATACATGCATACAGATATGACTCATTATTTTTAATGGCTTCATAGTACAGTTTGTTCAATTATTCTCCTTGCTGATGGATATCCAGGTTGTTTTTGTTATTACAAATAATGATAGTATTAACCAATATTTATTTGGTATTAAAATATAGTAGACAATGTTTTAAGCACTTAACATGCATTCTATCATTTAATCTTTAAAAAAATTTCATGAGATAAATATTATTTTGCCTTCTTTTTTGCAGATAAGAAAATTGAAGCACATAAGGATTGAATAACTTACAAGGTAAGTTATGGATTTGAATTTCACTGAGTCTAACTCTGGTGGCTGTGCTTTTAACCATCATACGGTTCTGCATTTTTCCTTCAATAAGCACACCTGTATACAGGTTTATATAGTTTATTTTTATTTCTGCCATATAACTACACAGAACTGAGATTGTAGGTAAAGTCTCTCTGCATTTTTATATTTTGACAAATGCTGGCAGATTACCTTTGGACTGAAGCAATTTACAGAACCATTCCAAGTGTTCAAGAGTAAGGATTACCCCCAAGACTTACCAACAGTGGGTGTCAGGCCTTGTCTGAAGTTACTTCATGCTGGTAGGAACACTCTCCCTCCATCCCAAGTGATGATCAGGTGTTTCAGTTTTCACTTCCATGATTATTAACGTGGGTGTCAAACATCTTTTCTTAGGTTTATTGGTCCTTCGTATTTCCTCTGCTGCAAATTGCCTGTTCACATCTGTCATTTTCTAATTAATTTGCAAGAGCTCTTTTTGTATTAGGGGTATTAAGCCACTGTCTTATATGTACTATAAATATTTTCTCTTACAAGATCATTTGTTTTCTTCTTTATAACACACAGTAGTTATACATGTTAATTTAATTGACTCTTTTCATTTTTTCCTTCATAAATGAGTTACATAGTAATCTATAGTATGAATAGTTTTTTAAAAATATAATATGATTTACCCTGTTTCTTATCTTGCTAAAGAAAGCTTTTCTCATTCCATACCTATACAAATGTTTTCCTGATTTTTCTTCTAATATCTTTATAGTTTTTCGTGTTTTATATTTGGTTCCTTAATATAGCTGGAATTTACTTTTGAATATTATATGATAGGAGTTGATGTTATTTTCTTGCTAATAGATAGCCAATTATCCCAGTTTTGTTTATCATATGTACTTTGAATTGTATGTATAATGAATATTATACTTCCTCCCCTAATGACTTTCACTCCCAGATACACTTGGATCTACTTCTGGACCCTATTCTTTTCTATTGACTTATCTTTCTTAATATCAGTATCATTCCACTTTGATTCCAATAACTTTAAAGTAAAGTTAGATATCTGTTAAATGAAGAACTCTCTCCCATTTCTGAGACAGAACTATAAAGTTCATTAGATACTTTTCTTCTCCAGATATTTAATAATATCTCAGTAGACCAGGATGCTACCTTCTTATAAACTGGTTTTCTCATGAATGAAGAAATGCAACTTTTTTAGGCAAATGAAGCTCCTTATGTCTGAAAAGTTACACAATCTGACATTTTTCAAATTCTGCTATATAATATTATCAATGGATTGACCTTGAATTTGGATTAGAATTGGCATTTTCTCTCAGCTTTAGATGTCATCTAAAGTTCAGACAATAGAGAAATAAGCCAATAAGGGGGAAAAGCTAGCAAATTTATGACTGATAAAAATCATTATTTTGTTTGAATAGAAACAATTGAATTTAGCAATAATTTAACTGAAAAGTTAAATACTTATTACTCTTGTAATTCAATGTTTATTTTTGGTGTCCCTTCCCCTGTCCCCAATCTTTATCACTAATTTGCACCCGGCTTTAATTTTAAAAGCTTTTTATTCCAAGCTTCATTATGGATGTGAGAGAGCTAAAGTTTATGGGTTTTTTTAATGCCAAGGTCTTAACTAATTTTCCATCAAAGTCCATGGGTGTGTTGGTTCTTGTGACTTTTGCCTAGGCTATTCCTGTTTGTAAATGTAGCTCCATAGGCATATTTCTCTAGATCTATCTATGTTCAAGTAATCCAAATAGAACTGCCCTGTATGTTGTATATTACTAATTTATAACTGAGACTGGCACAACAATGATTCACGTGCCGTATGTAATATCTATTACTGCTTCCTACGAACTTTGAAAACATTTTTTATTTTGAGAAGAATTCTGTCTGAATATCCACCACAGTGGATTTTTGCCCTCATTTCCATAGTATTTATTTTGGGTGGTGTTTGTGAGACGATGAGGATCTATTTTGGTTGGGGACCCTATTCTCTTCCCAGAGGAGGAAGTGACAGCCCAGTGCTTTGTCTCCAGCTCCAAAGCTGTTAGACAGTTCAGACAGGGAGCTCTGTCAGCCAGGCACCAGGAAGGCTTCTCTCTTCTGATGGAACAACAGAACAATTGTTACTATTTACAATGGGCGAAATGGAAAAGTATTCTTAGAACAATAAGAAAAGGGAAAGTCAGCCACCAGACAGGAAAGAAGGCTTTCAAGCAACATCAAACTCAGAGAATGTGAATGTCTTTTAAATGTAAACAGTTTACCCATAGCACCTCTCCAAATAACAATACCAGGGGTGCTTGCCATGTGCGAGGCACTTGACTTAACACTATTATCTCTAATCCCCTAACAACCATACAAGTGTTAATCCAGTCTGACACAGAAAGAAACGGAGGCCAAAGAGCTTGTAATAACCACTCCATGGCTGGTAAATGTGGAATTCAAACCCAAATTTGTATAATACAGTTAAGATATCCCCGTACTCTTACCTACCTTTTTTTTAAATTAAAAAATGCATGGAGGTTTACAGTTCTTACTGGGTGAATCTATAATCTCCTTACAAAAAGCACCAGGTAGCGCTGAGGGCTCCATTGATACTCTGAAATGTGTTCTTTCTGAGTTTCTCTGAATACTGCAGAGGCAATGGGAATCAGAAGAAAACTTGCTAAATGCTGTGTGATATGACAGCCCCCTTTGTCACATACATAATTATTCCCTCTCTATCACTCTCAAATTCTGCAAATGACCTGTGGGATGAACTCTTATTCTGCTTACAGTAACTTCAAACCTTGAAGACAAGTGTGTAGATTAGATATCTATATTCACAATAACCATCATACTCATTTTTAAAAGACCAATTGGGTTATCTATGGCACCAGTATGATATATGCATCTGAAAAATAATCGTCTGTTTTAAAAGAGTTGGCCTTCTTTCCATTAGAGTTTTAACATTTCACTGAAAGTTTCTATTCCATGCTAGATCAATGAAGCAAATCTTACCTTATTTGTAGATAATTTACAAGAGGTGAGAGGAGAAAATAATGGATCTCAAAGTGAGATGCTGACTGGGTTGTTTTGCCTATGTAGTAATATATGAGAAAAAATAAATAATTGATCTAAGAGCTATAATGGACCATGAAAAGTTGCTAGTTTTCTAGTTGCTTCAGATATAATAGCACAAATAATTGTATCGTTTTTTGCTAACTTTTTCTTTTGTTCCACTGGGCCCAACCTGGGCCTACTCTACATCTAGGTGGACAAAGGGGATGTTTGTGTGGTATTATTTAAAGCTCCTCTTCTCACCGACTAGTACCACGTTTTCATTCAAGATTTCCTTGTCCTCGGCTCCTGCAATGGCCCGCCACCATTTTTAGAAATATCCACTATGTAGAGGGGAAGGGAACTTCATGTTCTCACTAGCTCTTGTTGGTAACATTTCCACAGATAGGTTAGTCATACATTAGTTACCATCACAGAAAGCAGGATTCTGGGCAAATAAATCAGACAAAGCAGCAGTGTACAAGACAGGTAAGTGAAGTTAGGGTGGTGAGAATAAGATGACTGGCATCTGGAACTCTGTTGAGGGCACTGAACACTAAGAGGAGGATGGGGTGGAATGGATAAAGAATGATAAGAAAGAAAGCATTAAAAGAAAAATAATTCCCCCGAAGAGGAGATAGAAGACTTCCTCATCCTTTTGCCTAAGGTTCCCTGAAGTCTATGTTTGTTAAAATGATCAATCTATAGGACACAACAGACCTTAGCAGGGCTGCCATTCTTACAGTCCTCCTCAGAGGGAAACTGCCATAGCCACAGCACCTGCTGAGGAAGTTACTCTAGGAAGTTCCTCAGGCATAAGTGTCCGCATTTTCTCCACATCAGCCTGCTTCCCACAGACAGTTGGAGCAGCGTGCATGCCTAACCCAAAGGCAGTAATCTAGTCAGACCAACAGCCTCCAAGGTGGTCTGCTCTATGAATAATGGTGACTGCTTGCACAACCTACTTATTTTTACTTAAAAGAGCAATTGACAGACCAACTGTGGTTCTTCAGACTTCGGTATTTGGCAGACATTTTCTTGAAAATGAACAAAGTGTGTCTGTCATTTCAAAAAATGACCTGGCAGTATGTGCTGTGAATGATAAAATTTAAAATTTGAAGTGAAAAATAGAGTTTTGGGAAACGTGTAGCTGCCACCTTGAACTTGACAGCTTTCCAAAACTTAAACACTTTTTTAAAATGCTGATGAGAGAAGATGGCGGAAGAGTAAGAAGCGGAGATCACCTTCCTCCCCACAAATACACCAGAAATACAGCTACACGGGGAACAACTCCTACAGAACACCTACTGAACGCTGGCAGAAGACCCCAGACCTCCCAAAAGGTAAGAAACTCCCCACATACCTGGGTAGGGCAAAGCAGAGAGATTCCCGCACAGAGGAGCGGTGCCGAGCGGCACTCACCAGCCCGAGAGGCTTGTCTGCTCCCCCGCCGGGGCAGGCGGCGCTGGAGCTGAGGCTCGGGCTTCGGTCAGAGCGCAGGGAGAGGACTGGGGCTGGCGGCGAGAACTCAGCCTGAAGGGGCTAATGTGCCACAGCTAGCCGGGAGGGAATCTGGGAAAACTCTGGAGCTGCCGAAGAGGCAGGAGACTTTTTCTTCCCTCTTGGTTTCCTGGTGCGCGAGGAGAGGGGATTAAGAGCGCCGCGTAAAGGAGCTCCAGAGATGGGCGCGAGTCGCAGCTGAAAGCGCGGAGCCCAGAGACGGACGTGGGACGCTGGGGCTGCTGCTGCCGCCGCCAAGAAGCCTGTGTGCGAGCGCAGGTCACTGTCCACACCGCCCTTCCGGGAGCCTGTGCAGCCTGCCACTGCCGGGGTCCCGGGATCCAGGGGCGGCTTCCCTGGGAGAATGCACGGCGCGCCTCGGACTGGTGCAACGTCACGCCGACCTCTGCCGCTGCAGGCTCGCCCCGCACTCCGTGCCCCTCCCTCTCGCCCGGCCTGAGTGAGCCAGAGTCCCCGAAGAGGCTGCTCCTTTAACCCTGTCCTGTCTGAGCGAAGAACAGACGCCCTCCGGCGACCTACACGCAGAGGCGGGGCCAAATCCAAAGCTGAGACCCAGGAGCTGTGAGAACAAAGAAGAGAAAGGGAAACCTCTCCCAGCAGCCTCAGAAGCAGCGGATTAAAGCTCCACAATCAACTTCATGTACCCTGCATCTGTGGAATACATGAATAGACAACAAATCATCCCAAATTGAGGAGCCAGGAGTCAGTGCTGTGCCTCTGAGGTGGGAGAGCCAACTTCAGGACACTGGTCCACAAGAGACCTCCCAGCTCCACATAATATCAAACGGCGAAAATCCTCCAGAGATCTCCATCTCAACACCAGCACCCAGGTTCACTCAACGACCAGCAAGCTACAGTGCTGGACACCCTATGCCAAACAACTAGCAAGACAGGAACACAACGCCACCCATTAGCAGAGAGGCTGCCTCAAATCATAAAAAGTCCGCAAACACCCCAAAACACACCACCAGACGTGGACCTGCCCACCAGAAAGACAAGATCCAGCCTCATCCACCAGAACACAGGCAGTAGTCCCCTCCACCAAGAAGCCTACACAACCCACTAAACCAACCTTAGCCACTGGGGACAGACACCAAAAACAACGGGAACTACGAACCTGCAGCCTGCAAAAAGGAGACCCCAAACACAGTAACATAAGCAAAATGAGAAGACAGAAAAACACACAGCAGGAGAAGGAGCAAGATAAAAACCCACCAGACCTAACAAATGAAGAGGTAATAGGCAGTCTATCTGAAAAAGAATTCAGAATAATGATGGTAAAGATGATCCAAAATCTTGGAAATAGAATAGACAAAATGCAAGAAACAGTTAACAAGGACCTAGAAGAACTAAAGATGAATCAAGCATCGATTAAAAACACAATAAATGAAATAAAAAATACTCTAGATGGGATCAATAGCAGAATAACTGAGGCAGAAGAACGGATAAGTGAGGTGGAAGATAAAATAGTGGAAATAACTGCTGCACAGCAAAATAAAGAAAAAAGAATGAAAAGAACAGAGGACAGTCTCAGAGACCTCTGGGACAACATTAAACGCACCAACATTCGAATTATAGGGGTTCCAGAAGAAGAAGAGAAAAAGAAAGGGACTGAGAAAATATTTGAAGAGATTATAGTTGAAAACTTCCCTAATATGGGAAAGGAAATAGTTAATCAAGTCCAGGAGGCACAGAGAGTCCCATACAGAATAAATCCAAGGAGAAATACACCAAGACACATACTAATCAAACTGTCAAAAATTAAACACAAAGAAATCATATTAAAAGCAGCAAGGCAAAAACAACAAATAACACACAAGGGAATCCCCATCAGGATAACAGCTGATCTCTCAGCAGAAACTCTACAAGCCAGAAGGGAGTGGCAGGACATACTTAAAGTGATGAAGGAGAAAAACCTGCATCCAAGATTACTCTACCCAGCAAGGATCTCATTCAGATTTGATGGAGAAATTAAAACCTTTACAGACAAGCAAAAGCTGAGAGAGTTCAGCACCACCAAACCAGCTTTACAACAAATGCTAAAGGAACTTCTCTAGGCAAGAAACACAACAGAAGGAAAAGACCTACAATAACGAACCCAAAACAATTAAGAAAATGGGAATAGGAACATACATATCAATAATTACCTTAAATGTAAATGGACTAAATGCTCCCACCAAAAGACACAGACTGGCTGAATGGATACAAAAACAAGACCCATATATATGCTGTCTACAAGAGACCCACTTCAGACCTAGAGACACATACAGACTGAAAGTAAGGGGATGGAAAAAGATATTCCATGCAAATGGAAACCAAAAGAAAGCTGGAGTAGCAATTCTCATATCAGACAAAATAGACTTTAAAATAAAGACTACTAGAAGAGACAAAGAAGGACACTACATAATGATCAAGGGATCAATCCAAGAAGAAGATATAACAATTGTAAATATTTATGCACCAAACATAGGAGCACCTCAATACATAAGGGAAATATTAACAGCCATAAAAGGAGAAATCGACAGTAACACAATCATAGTAGGGGACTTTAACACCCCACTTTCACCAATGGACAGGTCATCCAAAATGAAAATAAATAAGGAAACACAAGCTTTAAATGATACATTAAACAAGATGGACTTAATTGATATTTATAGGACATTCCATCCAAAAACAACAGAATACACATTTTTCTCAAGTGCTCATGGAACATTCTCCAGGATAGATCATATCTTGGGTCACAAATCAAGCCTTGGTAAATTTAAGAAAATTGAAATTGTATCAAGTATCTTTTCCGACCACAATGCTATGAGACTAGATATCAATTACAGGAAAAGAGCTGTAAAACATACAAACACATGGAGGCTAAACAATACACTACTTAATAACGAAGTGATCACTGAAGAAATCAAAGAGGAAATTAAAAAATACCTAGAAACAAATGACAATGGAGACACGACGACCCAAAACCTATGGGATGCAGCAAAAGCAGTTCTAAGAGGGAAGTTTATGGCAATACAATCCCACCTTAAGAAACAGGAAATATCTCGAATAAACAACCTAACCTTGCACCTAAAGCAATTAGAGAAAGAAGAACAAAAACATTCCAAAGTTAGCAGAAGGAAAGAAATCATAAAAATCAGATCAGAAATAAATGAAAAAGAAATGAAGGAAACGATAGCAAAGATCAATAAAACTAAAAGTTGGTTCTTTGAGACGATAAACAAAATTGATAAACCATTAGCCAGACTCATCAAGAAAAAAAGAGAGAAGACTCAAATCAATAGAATTAGAAATGAAAAAGGAGAAGTAACAACTGACACTGCAGAAATACAAAAGATCATGAGAGATTACTATAAGCAACTCTATGCCAATAAAATGGACAACCTGGAAGAAATGGACAAATTCTTAGAAATGCACAACCTACCAAGACTGAATCAGGAAGAAATAGAAAATATGAACAGACCAATCACAAGCACTGAAATTGAAACTGTGATTAAAAATCTTCCAACAAACAAAAGCCCAGGACCAGATGGCTTCACAGGCGAATTCTATCAAGCATTTAGAGAAGAGCTAACACCTGTCCTTCTCAAACTCTTCCAAAATATAGCAGAGGGAGGAACACTCCCAAACTCATTCTACGAGGCCACCATCACCTTGATACCAAAACCAGACAAGGATGTCACAAAGAAAGAAAACTACAGGCCAATATCACTGATGAACATAGATGCAAAAATCCTCAACAAAATACTAGCAAACAGAATCCAACAGCACATTAAAAGGATCATACACCATGATCAAGTGGGGTTTATTCCAGGAATGCAAGGATTCTTCAATATACGCAAATCAATCAATGTGATACACCATATTAACAAACTGAAGGAGAAAAACCATATGATCATCTCAATAGATGCAGAGAAAGCTTTTGACAAAATTCAACACCCATTTATGATAAAAACCCTGCAGAAAGTAGGCATAGAGGGAACTTTCCTCAACATAATAAAGGCCATATATGACAAACCCACAGCCAGCATCGTCCTCAATGGTGAAAAACTGAAACCATTTCCACTAAGATCAGGAACAAGACAAGGTTGCCCACTCTCACCACTCTTATTCAACATAGTTTTGGAAGTTTTAGCCACAGCAATCAGAGAAGAAAAGGAAATAAAAGGAATCCAAATTGGAAAAGAAGAAGTAAAGCTGTCACTGTTTGCAGATGACATGATACTATACATAGAGAATCCTAAAGATGCTACCAGAAGACTACTAGAGCTAATCAATGAATTTGGTAAAGTTGCAGGATACAAAATTAATGCACAGAAATCTCTGGCATTCCTATATACTAATGATGAAAAATCTGAAAGTGAAATCAAGGAAACACTCCCATTTACCATTGCAACAAAAAGAATAAAATATCTAGGAATAAACCTACCTAAGGAGACAAAAGACCTGTATGCAGAAAATTATAAGACACTGATGAAAGAAATTAAAGATGATACAAATAGATGGAGAGATATACCATGTTCTTGGATTGGAAGAATCAACA
This sequence comes from Mesoplodon densirostris, assembly GCF_025265405.1. Lineage (NCBI taxonomy): Eukaryota > Metazoa > Chordata > Mammalia > Artiodactyla > Ziphiidae > Mesoplodon > Mesoplodon densirostris. The sequence continues at coordinate 29,480,330 of NC_082672.1, forward strand.
TTGTGAAAATGACTCTACTACCCAAAGCAATCTACAGATTCAATGCAATACCTATCAAACTACCAATGGCATTTTTCACAGAACTAGAACAAAAAATTTCACAATTTGTATGGAAACACAAAAGACCCCGAATAGCCAAAGCAATCTTGAGAACGAAAAACGGAGCTGGAGGAATCAGGCTCCCTGACTTCAGACTATACTACAAAGCTACAGTAATCAAGACAGTATGGTACTGGCACAAAAACAGAAAGATAGATCAATGGAACAGGATAGAAAGCCCAGAGATAAACCCACGGACATATGGTCACCTTATCTTTGATAAAGGAGGCAGGAATGTACAGTGGAGAAAGGACAGTCTCTTCAATAAGTGGTGCTGGGAAAACTGGACAGGGACATGTAAAAGTATGAGATTAGATCACTCCCTAACACCATACACAAAAATAAGCTCAAAATGGATTAAAGACCTAAATGTAAGGCCAGACACTATCAAACTCCTAGAGGAAAACATAGGCAGAACACTCTATGACATAAATCACAGCAAGATCCTTTTTGACCCACCTCCTAGAGAAATGGAAATAAAGACGAAAATAAACACATGGGACCTAATGAAACTTCAAAGCTTTTGCACAGCAAAGGAAACCATAAACAAGACGCAAAGACAACCCTCAGAATGGGAGAAAATATTTGCAAATGAAGCAACTGACAAAGGATTAATCTCCAAAATTTATAAGCAGCTCATGCAGCTCAATAGCAAAGAAACAAACAACCCAATCCAAAAATGGGCAGAAGACCTAAATAGACATTTCTCCACAGAAGATATACAGACAGCCAACAAACACATAAAAGGATGCTCAACATCTTTACTCATTAGAGAAATGCAAATCAAAACTACAATGAGATATCATCTCACACCAGTCAGAATGGCCATCATCAAAAAATCTAGAAACAATAAATGCTGGAGAGGGTGTGGAAAAAAGGGAACACTCTTGCACTGCTGGTGGGAATGTGAATTGGTACAGCCACTATGGAGAACGGTATGGAGGTTCCTTAAAAAACTACAAATAGAACTACCATATGACCCAGCAATCCCACTACTGGGCATATACCCTGAGAAAACCATAATTCAAAAAGAGACATGTACCAAAATGTTCATAGCAGCCCTATTTACAATAGCCCGGAGATGGAAACAACCTAAGTGTCCATCATCGGATGAATGGGTAAAGAAGATGTGGCACATATATACAATGGAATATTACTCAGCCATAAAAAGAAATGAAATTGAGCTATTTGTAATGAGGTGGATGGACCTAGAGTCTGTCATACAGAGTGAAGTAAGTCAGAAAGAGAAAGACAAATACTGTATGCTGACACATATATATGGAATTTAAGAAAAAAATGTCATCAAGAACATAGGGGTAAGACAGGAATAAAGACACAGACCTACTAGAGCATGGACTTGAGGATATGGGGAGGGGGAAGGGTAAGCTGTGACAAAGTGAAAGAGCGGCATGGACATATATACAGTACCAAATGTAAGGTAGATAGCTAGTGGGAAGCAGCCGCATAGCACAGGGAGATCAGCTCGGTTCTTTGTGACCGCCTGGAGGGGTGGGATAGGGAGGGTGGGAGGGAGACGCAAAAGGGAGGGGATATGGGAACATATGTATATGTATAACTGATTAAAGTTGTAAAATAAAAAAAAATAAAAGAAAATAAAAAGAAAAAATAAAATAAAATAAAATGCTGATGAGATAGGTGATATTAACAAATGTGATTTCTTGGATACCGTGTAATGATGTGTCAACATTTGCAAGATCTGCATATCTCATTGAACTAAAATTTCCAGATGACCAATACTTAATGTTACAAAAGCCACGAGTGAAATATTCATTTAAAGTTCAAGGTAGATACATGATTTTTTTTTTTAGAATAGTGAATTTTAATGTAACCGAGTAAGCAAATTTCATTGATATGACTTCAAACTTCATGTTGCAACTAATCTTTAAGAAAGCACCACTTGCCGAGTTTTGGTATTCTATCAAAGAAGAATATCCATAATCATCTGGAAAGGCTATTAAAATACTCCCCCTTTTTCCAAATACACATCTGTGTGAGGCCAGATTTTCTTCACATACTTTAACTAAAACAACATAATGCAACATATTGAATGCAGAAGCAGATATGAAAATCCAGAATTTTCTTTTAAGCCAGACGCTAAAGAGATCTACAAAACTGTACAATAAATGTATGCTTCTCCCTAATTATTTCCATTTCTGAATATACAGTTATTTTTCAGAAAATGTTATTTATGTTAACAGGTAATGAGTTATTATTATTTTAAATGCATTAAAAATATTTTTCAAACTTCTCAATTTTAATTTCTGATATGGTAAATAACGATTGATATAATCCACATAAACAAAACCTCTTTGGGTTCCTCACCAATTTTTAGAAGGAAGCTTAAGACCAAAAAGTAGAAGCTACTGCTTTTATTCCCATTCCTTCTTGTAAAAGGTAGGTAACTCTAAAGAGGAACTGCATTTATGGTTTCATTGCAAAAGGAAAAAAATCAGATACAAAAAATTCAGAAATGTCCAAAGGGAATTTCTGTTTTTGAGACCAAAGTCCCAAGTTAAATATATGAAAAGTAAAATAGACAAAGACCCACACAACCAAAATATTTTCTTGGCATACTGATAGCTCGTTAGCTAGGAATCCAGCATATCGTATGAACGCAAAGTCAGCTACTAGGTTACATTTAAACTAAGACAATAATTGCACAAACAGGTTTAATCATTGACAGTGCAAAAAAAGTCATCTATTTTGAATCAAGTGAAAGACTTTCCTATTTTGAAAATATATGTATTCTTTAATGCCACCAGATTTAGTCATTAAAAACTGGATATTAAACAAAGATCTTATTTGCATTGCCTTATTCATATACAATATTCAGATAACAAAAACAAAGCTAAAACTTTTAAAGTCATGCACAAGCAACTGCTCACCATTTCTTCAGAGGCTTTGATAGTACAAGAAAGATTATATCTTGGTGACAGTGGTAGTTTAAGTTTCAGTCAAATTCTGTCAATTACAATAAATTTCAACAATGACAGTCTCAATTGTTGAGCTTCCAGAATGTGTTTTGTCAAATATTAGCTTAAATAGGTTATTACCTCTGACTTAAAATACCTTCGTTATTAAGATATTTGTATACATACTCATTATAATAAATATCTGATCTGTAGCTTTCTTGAGTTTTGGTTCAATATTGATTAATGTTTTTCACTAAGTAAGAAATAGGTGTATTTTAAAGAATACAGATACAGACATGAGGTGCTGTCTTGCTGTTTTTATTATTGTAGTTTTACTTCTTATACAAGTGAAAAACTGAAAAAAATTTACAATGTAGCTACACTAACCAAATTCAATAAAATCTAAGTTAACTATGATAGTTGAATCAATGATGTGGCTTTCCAGAAGTTAAACCACTGCTGGCAGCAAGCCCCTGGCACTACTCTAGCAGAATTATTTTGGTTTGACATGAAGATACTACAGTGTTATTAAATGGTAATGCAGCAAAACCTTCCTAGGTACAGGATGCTATGATATCATTGTTCTTCACTCGTATTCTTATTAGCCAGAGCTCTTGAATTCATCGGGCACTGAATTCCCCTAATGGTACCAATTTTGACAGTGATCACCCAGATGATCCCACATTTGATCACAACAATTATTTTATTACCTTTAGAAATGAAAATGCAAACCTTAAAAATTCTGTAGAGAACTTGAGTGACCTCAACTGTGTGACCTCAGAGTCCAGTTGAAGAAACCATGCTTCAGAGTAGAAAGCCTTGGCTGGAGCTGCAGGAAATAGCCTGCCTGCAGAGGAGATAGTCAGGGATGATTTTATTCCTGAAATTGGAAATATACAAGCGTGTCAAAGCTTTCAGAGCTATCCTAATTGAAGGGCCACAAGGTAGAGAAGCTACTCCTCAAGAGAAGAGCCTTTCTTTTTCTTGGGAAAGCTAAAATTTCCACATTGATTTCCACTTACCATTAAAAATAGGAAGTTTCCATGTCAAGAACCCTTTTACTTGAAAATTTTATATAAAATTACTAGTGAGCATATTTTGGCAACATTTGCCCCATTCTAAAATCTAAAGCAGAAGTCAGCAAACTGTACCAATTGCGAGTATAATTAAGTTCACTGTCTGTACAAGTGTGAGCTAAGAATGTTTTAAACGTTTTAAGAGTGTTGTCTTAAAAAAATAAAATAAAAAGGAAAAAATAAGCCAAATAATAAACAGAGAAGGTATGTGGTCTGCAAAATACAAAAGAGTTACTCTATGACCCTTTACAGAAAAAGTTTTCTGTAAACCCCTACTCTAAAGAACTGCCTATTTTTTTGAAAGTAATATCAGTCTTGTCTTGGGGAAGGGGTTGATAGTATTCATATTCTGTCCTCTTTCTTCTTCTTCTTTTTTTTTTTTTGCGGTACGCGGGCCTCTCACTGTTGTGGCCTTTCAAGTTGCAGAGCACAGGCTCCAGACATGCAGGCTCAGTGGCCATGGCTCACGGGCCCAGCCGCTCCGCGGCATGTGGGATCTTCGCGGACCGGGGCACGAACCCGTGTTCCCTGCATCGGCGGGCGGACTCTCAACCACTGCGCCACCAGGGAGGCCCTGTCCTCTTTCTTCTTGATCCTCTTTCATCCTTTACCTTTGCCTCTCCTGTTATCAAATTAAAGGCTTTTAATATATTGCTATATATATTTGTTAAATAAATACTATCATTCAGTCCTTTATTTTAAAAACAGGTGAGAAGGCAATTTATATTAATCCTCCTCTTTTAAAAAAACACTAAAATGAAATAGTCTGCTTAAAAATTTTTTTTCCTGTGGGACAGTAATCTTGAGAAAAAGAAAATGTGACCTATTTACCTTAAATGCAGTAAGTATTAAAGCAAAACTATTCCTTATAGTCTTCAATTTGTCCTCTCATTCTTTTTTTTTAGTAATATAAAAGTAGGTCACTGACGTTCCCTAAGTTTGGGAGTAACTTGAAAAATGTTTAACCCGAGCTCAGTGCTTCCCACACAGAGTAAGTAATTACTAGACCCGGTGAAGGACCACAGAACATGAACTTCGCTTTCTAAAGCTCTTTTCCCAGGAATTAAAGCATGAATAATATTTGTTTAGTAAAAATCTAAATGGATTAATACTCTCTAAGCCTGCAGAGAAATTCACTTTCAGAGCTTCAAAAAGGTTTATAAGCTTCATTAATAATCCATTTTAAGTATGATTAAGTGCTTAGAATATGTTTAAATAGCCAAGAATTAGTTGTTTGATTAACTAGTATGTTCTACTTTACCTGTCTCAGAGAACACATTTAAATAGCTGAACAAATGTCATAATTACTCACTAAGGAAATAAAATGTGGTGGGTAAGTGTCTGGGTTCTATGTCATCTTCAATGGATTATTTAGGAAAGAACATTTGAAACTAAGTCCACAGGAATATGCACTGGGACACAGACTGCTGATGAGAGCATTTGGTCCTCAATTCTGAACTTGAAAGACTAAAGAGAATAATGTTTTCTTCCCTGAAGGCAGATAGATGGGTACTTGCTAAGAGCTTCCTTAAGCAAGAAAGTTAGGATCCCTGCAGCGTTCTCCAGCCCCTCAGTCTTGGTTTCCTTCATTCCAGAGTTATCCACAGGAAGCAAGAAAGAAGCACCAGAAGAGAGAGGCTGTGGAGCCCCTTGGCTGTCTAAGGACTTGATCTACATTAATCTGTGTGCTGCCCGTGGGTCTAGGTGGTGAGCCCACCATAACCGCAGACATCTCGCCTGTTAAGAAATGCTGATCCAGAACTTAACTCAAGAAGCCTTGGGGTCATTAGGGCTGCAACCAGCACGCCCCTGGCACATCACGCACACACCTCTTTGGACACTAACTGTTGCCAGCAAACAGCTCTGTAAGGACTTCGGAGGAGATCGTGCCCTCCAGGTCTCTGGAAAAGCTGGTAAAAGTTTCTGAGGACACAGAGGGCACTGCCTTCCCAGCACCAGGAGAATCCTGCCCTACACCCTACAGTCCTTATCTGCAGACTCAAAGCGTGGTGCTCAGACCCCCATGGCTGTGGGCAGCAGCCTTCCCAGAGTCGGGACTACAGTCTGCTGCAGCTGCTCTCCTGGGTGCCTCACTGCTGCTCCTGGACTTCCACTTGAAGTTCCATTCTTTCCCTGACCCCTCAGGCCAGCTTGGACCCAAGTCCTGACATGTTCACGTTCTCAGACTTTATCCCTCCAAGTATGCATGAGTCAGGGCAGCTGGGATCTCTGGATCTTAAAGCACCTCCTCCTGCACCACTCCTACCCCTACCACCTGACCACACCTCCACCTTTGCCCCTGCTGGATCTTGACCTCTGGCGCTCTCAGAGCAACCAGCCAGCTTGAAGTCTGAGCTTTGGCCTGCACCCTATAATTCAACCTTGTCTCCTCCTCAGGCTTAATGCTCCTATGCTTGTTTTATGAACTTACCCTCCAGCTCTGAGCTCTAGCTCTGCCTTGGCTGGCCTGTTACCTGAGCCACAGAGCCAGGCTGGCAGAGTCCCTAAAGTCTCTTCATGCTTATTCCCCAGGTTTGCTGTAGCTATTTCTGTGCTTCCAGATTCCAAGGAATCTCCAAATATAGGACAAAAGTGGAAAGTAAGGGAAAGAGAGTTAATAGGGAGCACATTGTCCCGGTAAATTTCCACTGTGTATGCTGGATGAGGAATTACTGAAAGGCAGTTCTTACATCACCATTGACAAGTATTCTTAAGGGAAGGTGAGGCTTGGGTGATAGAATGAGATAGATATTCACTGGAAGTAGAACAATCCTGAATCGAAAGTTCATCTCTTTTACTTGGCTCCTTTCATAGATAAGAAAATGGAGGACCAAAAATATAAATGGACTTGACCAATATCACTCTACTTAAAATAGAGCAAAGTTGGAACAAGAGTCTTGCTTCTTGGTTGGGTATGGTATTCTGCACCTTCGTTCTTTCAACAAGCATCCATTGAGTATCTACTCAAGGTCATGTTATTACAATTTACCAATTCTTGGGTATATAATAGGTGTGAGAAAGATTCAAAATAAATATAACAAAAAGAGCCATTTTAAGGGGCATTGATCTGGTAAAAAAAAAAAGTAAATATATATTAAGGATTTAAAAGTAATCTAAGGTTATTTATGCTTGTGTGGTAAGAGAAGTATACGTAATAAATAAATAGAAGTTTTCATGGGAATTCAGAAAGAAGAACCATCAAATTGGGCTATGATTCTCAAGGAAGACATGTTGGATGGTACAGAAATTAAACTGGGAGACAAAAAGTAAGATTTAGATCCCTTGAAAGGAATGAGAAAGAGTTTTAAGTAGGAGAAACTGAAGTTTTTGTTGGGATTTAGAAGAAAAGGTTGTATTATTTGTGTGGGAACAGATTATAGAAAACCTTGGGAAAAACCCATCACAAGTGTTCAGGGGCTTCCCTGGTGGCGCAGTGGTTGAGAGTCCGCCTGCCGTTGCAGGGGACACGGGTTCGTGCCCCGGTCCGGGAAGATCCCACACTCCGCAGAGCGGCTGGGCCCGTCAGCCATGGCTGCTGACCCTGCGCAACTGGAGCCTGTGCTCCGCAACGGGAGAGGCCACAGCAGTGAGAGGTCTGCATACCGCAAAAAAAAAAAAAAAAAAAAAAAAAAGTGTTCAGTAGGCACCGAGGAGCCACTGAGGTGTTTAGCAGGAGAGCAGTCATGTGCAAAGCAAAGTGTTAGGAAGACTGGCCCAATAAAGCTAGACTGGGAGGCAGTGGGAGTAGAGGAAGAGAGTGAGAACCCAGAGCTGTTAAGACAAGTTACTGGGTCATTAAAATAGCCTTCAACTATAGAAAATTCTTAAAGAAAGTCCATTATATCATTTTCAAGTACTTAGAGTAATGTCATCTCATGATGAAAACAAAACTGCCACCTTCGGTCCTGACAAATCTGCTGAAGCCAAGAATTTAGATTGTGTGTTCTTATCATGAAGATTTTATAGAAATGGATGAAGGTATTGCTCAAAAATAATTTGTTCTCAGATTAAGCAAACCACCTACTCCCCAAACAAAACTTTTTATCTTGAATTTGTGTGAACATCTCTTTCACAGCTGTCACGAAATGAAACAAGACTAGTTTATGCTCACATAACTAAAAATTCTCCATGAGTGTATTCTAGGTTAATAAACATTTGCTACTCTATCAGGAGTTTAAAGGCACAAATAACATTAAAAACAACAATAAAAGATAGGAAAATGAAATTCACTCCCAGTCCCATTACTCCAATCCAGCTGTTTCTCCTTTTCCCAAGTCCTTTTTTCCAGGCTTTGTTCATATACTGTTGTGTCTCTTTTTAAGATGGTGAAACTGATTACCCATAAAAAGAAATGTAATAAAATTGACTATCTTTGTCGCTAACATAATAATTATCCTGCCTTTATTAAATAAGAATGGCTGGTTGGTAGATGGCAATATGAAGTAGATGGAAAATTGGTTTTCCTGACTCTGAGCTCTTCAAAGTAAAGATCATACTGTGTGGAATCTCTTACAGAAAGCCTGATTAAATCCAGCAAAGTGGTCTGTAGTTAACTGTCTTCTGCTCCAACTAGCTGACTAAATGATAAAGGACAACAGCTGCAGTACTTGCTTTGTGTGTGTCCTTGTGTGTCTGTGTCTTAATTGCCAAGTTAGACACTAATCTCTCTAGTGAGTTGAACATTAAGTAGGTTGTTATTCTCATGGAAAAAAAAAATCTACATCTCTTCTTATGGATTTTAAAGAAATTAAACCCTGGCTATTTATTACTAATATGCTTTTGAGATCAAGTCATCATTGCTGGAAAGGAATGTTTTAATATTTACTCCATTAATATTTGAATACAGCTACATTCATACTCTAGTTATATGGATTGTGTGTAATGGTTCACTTGTCACTGATCAAGTCATTACCCCCAATGAACCAGATTTGTCTAGCTGGAGGCAATGTTCTAGGATGTACTCCATTTATTCAGAGGTTTTTGGTTTGTTTATTTTAATAGCCCTTGTTAGCAAAACCTGAAACTTGAAAGTTGTCCAAATTCACTACCAAAATGTAGCTAGAGCTCCAATTTGGTAATGAAAGTATAAAAAGGTCTTGATTCCCAATGACCTCTGTGTCTCTATTTACTTAAATTTGCATACACATCATGATCTTTGCTTATGAGTTACAGAAGCTGAAATGGAGAACTTAGGTAATATTGCTTTCAACAGTTGAATACATGCTATAAAAATAAAATCAAATTCCAAAAAAACCAAAAATTAATTTAAATGGTTGTTATAATTTCATCAGTGCAAATGTCCAATACCATTATAACTGCCATGAAGATCATTTTACTGCAAAAATGATTTTTTGTGATATTTTTAAGAAACTAAAATCTATTTTCATAGTTCCAGCTTTTATTCCATTAACTGATATTCCATGTGATGCTTATTCCACAAGAGCCAAAGCAAAAATGATCTGTGCAGAAGACATTGTTGTTATTGTAGTAATTGTCTCCACTAAGGATTAAAATGCTCACTATTTTACTTATAGTTTTGGAGAGAGATCAGTATTTTATACACAAACAGTTTTGGCCACAAATTAATTTTTCTTGTGCCTTGCTGTTTTTAAACTAAATACCTTCTGACTGAAAATTGTTTCTCCATAATAATTGGTAATAATAAAATAAATGTCTATTGGAAGATTTTCCACAAAGTTTGTCTCAGTATATTCTCATAAAGTCTTGCGAGGTAGCAATTACTGTTTTATTTTTTGATGGGTCAGGATATTGAAATCCAAATGAATTAAAAATCTTTTTAATTCCTATAACAAGTCAATGGAAAACCCATATTTTGAGTTCATGGCTGGCTTCCCAGTACATTGTTCTTTTCATCAGCCTTGTATATCATGTGTTGATTGCAATGGAGCAATGATTGAAAGTCCCCATAAAGGTTACCTTAAAATTGTTTTATTGTTTCAGCCAAAGTATTTTGTCACAGTCAAACGTGGTGATTCGTACTCTTGTGCTTACTCTGCACTGGTCCACCAGCGCTTTGCTTGGCACAGTTTTAAAGCTCTCACTTATAAGTGGAAACATATGCCCTCCCTCATCTCCTGTGTCTGCTCTCCCCTCATCCAGTATCCTCCCTCTCACCCGGATGCTGCCACATCTAATGAGCTTACAATTATTTTTAAACTTCTTTCCATGAGGTGGTATCTGCATACCAGCTGGGGGGAGACAATGTAATCCATCTTGCAGAAGTTAAACCATGGGTTATGTGAAGAGCAGGAGGTGGTAAGAAGGGGATATTTGATGAAACTCTCCATAGAAATGTCAAACTCCATGTCACATTTCTATCTGACTCCAGATTTCAGAGTGCATAATGTTTGTGCTAGAACCAATCAGTGGAATCATTTCAAGTTCGGAGAAATATTTCTACCAGATTAACAAAGAAAGACAGAGAGAGAGTGAGAACAAGAGAGAGAGAAATGGAGGGAGAGAGAAAAAACAGAGGAATGGAGAAAGGAAAGAGAAGCAAAAAAGAAAAAAAGATGAAGAAAAAAAGGAAAGAAAAAGAAAAGAAAAAAGGGGGAGCAGGGCTTTTTGTGCATCCATGTTTTCCTACTCAAAAATATAATAATGGCTTAGCTAATTTGATTCATTTGGCCAGTGAAGATGGTTTTGGTTAGAGAACAATAAATTTCATCTGGCCAGTGGCCTTAATTGGCAAATTCCTATCAGAGGTTATTAATGGGTAAACAATGCTATGACCAAAGAACTAGACAAAGGTATATACATATTCCTGTTGAAGAACAACAGAATCACATGTGAAAGAACAATTTGGATAATGGTCCAGTACCATGTAGTTGTTAGGAGCTATTGCCTGAGGTTTCCACCTGAGGTAAGGAAGGAATATTACATGGCCCTGCCATGGCCATGGCATTCTCATCTCAGTAAGCATCACCACCAGCTACTTTGGTCCAAGCCTGGGACCCATCAATGTTTCATACTTTCTTCTCAAAAGAAAAACACCAGGAAAGGGATCTAAGAGATAGAAATCTCCTGACTAATTGGAAGGTGGGTGGGTATGCTAACCAGTCCTCTTCATCTCTCTCATTTTTCTTCACTGCAGCTGTCTTACTTTAAGCACCCATTTTGTTGTGCCAGTATAATTCCAACAGTAGCTTGACTCTTCCTTTCTCCCTAATCCAGCTACCATGCTCTTTCCAAAGCACAAATAAAATCCTTTCGCTAAAATAACTTAAAATCCTTGAATGCTCTGCCCTGCCTCAGGATAAAATTCAAAGGCCTTCACCAAGAATGCAGGGCCTTTTATGAGCCAACCCTTACGTAATTGTCAAGTCTCTACTTCACGTTCTTTCGTCCCTCAAACTGCCCATTGAACAAACTTCCATGTGGTTCCAGAAAAGGACACACTGAGTCATGATGGCCTGTCTGTGCACTAGCTGCTCCTTTGGAAGGGTCCTCTTCCCTGCTATTTCACCTGGCTGGCTTGTTGACCTCATCTCTTTCGACAAGTCTCCCTGCCCCAGCCCGCCTCCTGGTGTCAGAATCTGTTTTAGGTATCCCTCCAGAGGCTCACTCCCATCTCATGATCTACTTTCCCTTATCATGGCAGCTATCAGAATTTGTTCCCTTTTCTGTGTCCACACTAGATTTTTAACTCCTTCCTAGCAGGCACCTAACACATTCCTGCACAGATACATGCTCATTTCAGTAAATCCTTGTTTAATGACTTAAAGAATTAATGAACTAACAAACCACATGGTAACCAAAAGAAATGAAGAGGAGACAAGGATATGAAGTTTGGGATGGGTGGTAGTGGTGGTAGAGTTGTTTCTCTGCAGTGTTACCTAAACTGGATAAAATGGCAAGAGTCCAGAACTGGACTGGGTTCTAGTCTAACTCTGACCCTAACAGTGCACCTTCGGGCAGGTCTCTAAACCTCAGCTAACTTTTCTATGTATAATATGAACCTCATATGTTTTTTGGTATATGTGTGTGAGGATAAATAAAATATCACAATAGCATGTTTATAACATTTGCTAGAACATACTAGCAATCTAATAATTAAAAATCTAATAATTGAGAATCTAATAAATAATAACTACAGCCCCTTGAAGTTCTTTCTCTGATCCTACTGAAGTCAACCCATTCAAGTCAGCAACGAAAGAGCTTTAGACTAGCAATTTACGATAGCGAATTATCAATTAAGCAAACAAAAACTTCTTGTACAGGAGAGGGCAGATAGCAGAAGCAAGAAGAATTACAATCCTGCAGCCTGTGGAGCAAAAAACACATTCACAGAAAGGTAGACAAAATAAAAAGGCAGAAGGCTATGTACCAGATGAAGGAACAAGATAAACCCCCAGAAAAACAACTAAATGAAGTGGAGATAGGCAACCTTCCAGAAAAAGAATTCAGAATAATGATAATGAAGATGATCAGAACCTCGGAAAAAGAATGGAGGCAAAGATCGAAAAGATGCAAGAAATGTTTAAGAAAGACCGAGAAGAATTAAAGAACAGAAAAACAGAGGTGAACAATACAACTGAAATGAAAACTACACTAGAAGGAATCAATAGCAGAATAACTGAGTCAGAAGAACGGATAAGTGACCTGGAAGACAGAATGGTGGAATTCACTGCTTCGGAACAGAATAAAGAAAAAAGAATGAAAAGAAATGAAGACAGCCTAAGAGACTTCTGGGACAATATTAAACACAACAACATTCGCATTATAGGGGTCCCAGAAGGAGAAGAGAGAGAGAAAGGACCCGAGAAAATATTTGAAGAGATTATAGTCGAAAACTTCCCTAACATGGGAAAGGATATAGCCACCCAAGTCCAGGAAGTGCAGTGATTCCCCGGCAGGATAAACCCAAGGATAAACACGCCGAGACACATAGTAATCAAATTGGCAAAAATTAAAGACAAAGAAAAATTATTGAAAGCAGCAAGGGAAAAATGACAAATAACATACGAGGGAACTCCCATAGGGTTAACTGCCGATTTCTCAGCAGAAACTCTACAAACCAGAAGGGTGTGGCACAATATATTTAAGGTAATGAAAGGGAAGAAACTACAACCAAGATTACACGGCAAGGATCTCATTCAGATTCGATGGAGAAATCAAAAGCTTATAGACAAGCAAAAGCTAAGAGAATTCAACACCACCAAACCAGCTCTACAACAAATGCTAAAGGAACTTCTCTAAGTGGGAAACACAAGAGAAGAAAAGGACCTACAAAAACAAACCTAAAACAATTAAGAAAATGGTAATAGGAACATACATATCCATAATTACCTTAAACGGGAATGGATTAAATGTTCCAACCAAAACACACAGGCTTGCTGAATGGATACAAAAACAAGACCCATATATATGCTGTCTACAAGAGACCCACTTCAGACCTAGGGACACATACAGACTGAAAGTGAAGGGATGGAAAAAGATATTCCATGCAAATGGAAATAAAAAGAAAGTTGGAGAAGCAATACTCATATCAGATAAAATAGACTTTAAAATAAAGAATTCTTCAAGAGACAAGGAAGGGCACTACATAATGATCAAAGGATCAATTCAAGAAGAAGATATAACAATTATAAGTATATATGCATCTGACATAGAAGCACCTCAATATATAAGGCAACTGGTAACAGCTATAAAAGAAGAAATCGGGGTAGAGGATTAAGAGGTACAAACTACTATGTATAAAATAAGCTACAAGGATATATTATACAACATGGGGAATATAGCCAAGGTTTTATAGTAACTATAAATAGAGTATAACCTTTAAAAACTGTGAATCACTATACCGTACACTTGTAACTTATATAATACTGTACATCAACTATACTTCAATAGAAAAAAATTAAAAAAAAAGAAACTATTGATAAAAAAAAAGAGGAAATCAACAGTAACACAATAATAGTGGGGGATTTTAACACCTCACTTACACCAATGGACAGATCATCCAAAATGAAAATAAATAAGGAAACAGAAGCTTTAAATGACACAATAGACCAGATAGATTTAATTGATATTTATAGGACATTCCATCTGAAAACAGCACATTACACTTTCTTCTCAAGTGCGCATGGAACATTCTCCAGGATAGATCACATCTTGGGTCACAAATCGAGCAGCAGTAAATTTAAGAAAATTGAAATCATATCAAGCATCTTTTCTGACCACAACGCTGTGAGATTAAAAATGAATTACAGGGAAAAAAAAAAACGTAAGAAACAACAAACACATGGACGTTAAAAAAACGTTACTAAATAACCAAGAGATCACTGAAGAAATCAAAGAGGAAATCAAAAAATACCTAGAGACAAATGACAATGAAAACACAATGATCCAAAACCCATGGGATGCAGCAGAAGCAGTTTTAAGAGGAAAGTTTATAGTAATAAAATCTTACCTCAAGAAACAAGAAAAATCTCAAATAAACCATCTAACCTTATACCTAAAGGAACTAGAGAAAGAAGAACAAACAAAACCCAAAGTTAGCAGAAGGAAAGAAACCATAAAGATCAGATCAGAAATAAATGAAATGGAAACAAAGAAAACAGTAGCAAAGATCAATAAAACTAAAAGCTGGTTCTTTCAGAAGATAAACAAAATTGATAAACCATTAGCCAGACTCATCAAGAAAAAGAGGGAGAGGACTCAAATCAATAAAATTAGAAATGAAAAAGGACAAGTTACAACAGACACTGCAGAAATACAAAGCATCCTAAGAGACTCCTACAAACAACTCTATACCAATAAAATGGACAACCTGGAAGAAATTGATGAATTCTTAGAAAGGTATAACCTTCCAAGACTGAACCAGGAAGAAATAGAAAATATAAACAGACCAATCACAAGTAATGAAATTGAAACTATGATTAAAAATCTTCCAACAAACAAAAGTCCAGGACCAGATGGCTTCACAGGTGAATTCTATCAAACATTTAGAGAAGAGCTAACACCCATCCTTCGCAAACTCTTCCAAAAAATTGCAGAGGAAGGAACACTCCCAAACTCATTCTATGAGGCCACCATCACCCTGCTACCAAAACCCGACAAAGATACTACAAAAAAAGAAAATTATAGACCAATATCACTGAGGACTGTAGATGCAAAAATCTTCAACAAAATACTAGCAAACAGAATCCAACAACACATTAAAAGGATCATACACCATGATCAAGTGGGATTTATCCCAGGGATACAAGGATTCTTCAATATATGCAAATCTATCAATGTGATACACCATATTAACAAATTGAAGAATAAAAACCATATGGTCATCTCAATAGATGCAGGAAAAGTTTTTGACAATATTCAACACCTGTTTCTCATAAAAACTCTCCAGAAAGTGGGCATATAGGGAACCTACCTCAACATAATAAAGGCCATATATAACAAACCCACAGCAAACATTATTCTGAATGGTGAAAAACTGAAAGCATTTCCTCTAAGATCAGGAACAAGAAAAGGATGTCCACTCTCAACACTATTATTCAACATAGTTTTGGAAGTCCTAGACATGCAATCAGAGAAGAAAAAGAAATAAAAGGAATACAAATTGGAAAAGAAGAAGTAAAACTGTCACTGTTTGCAGATGACATGATACTATACATAGAGAATCCTAAAGATGCCAACAGAAAACTACTAGAGCTAATCAATGAATTTGGTAAAGTTGCAGGATACAAAATTAATGCACAGAAATATCTTGCATACCTTTACACTAACTATGAAAAATCTGAAAGTGAAATTAAGGAAACACTCTCATTTACCAATGCAACAAAAAGAATAAAATACCTAGGAATAAACCTACCTAGGGAGAAAAAAGACCTGTATGCAGAAAACTATAAGACACTGATGAAAGAAATTAAAGATGATACAAACAGATGGAGAGATATACCATGTTCTTGGATTGGAAGAATCAATATTATGAAAATGAGTATACTGCTCAAAGCAATTTACAGATTCAATGCAATCCCTATCAAATTACCAATGACATTTTTTACGGAACTAGAACAAAAAATCTTAAAATTTGTATGGAGATGCAAAAGACCCCAAATCGCCAAAATGGTCTTGAGGGAAAAAAACGGAGCTGGAGGAATCAGACTCCCTGAATTCAGACTATACTACAAAGCTACAGTAATCAAGACAATATGGTACTGGCACAAAAACAGAAACAGATGAAGGAAACAAGATAGAAACCCAGAGATAAACCCACGCACATATGGTCAACTAATCTATGACAAAGGGTGCAAGGAGACAATGGAGAAAAGACAGTCTCTTCAATACGTGGTGCTGGGAAAACTGGACAGCTACATGTAAAAGAATGAAATTAAAACACTCCCTAACACCATACAGAAAAATAAACTCAAAATGGATTAGAGACCTAAATGTAAGACTGGACATTATAAAACTCTTAAAAGAAAACATAGGAAGAACACTCTTTGACATAAATCACAGCAAGATCTTTTTTGATCCACCTCCTAGAGTAATGGAAATGAAAACAAAAATAAACAAATGGGACCTAATGCAACTTAAAATCTTTTGCACAGCAAAGGAAACCATAAACAAGATGAAAAGACAACCTTCAGAATGGGAGAAAATATTTGCAAACGAATCAACAGACAAAGGATTAATCTCCAAAATATATAAACAGCTCATGCAGCTCAATATTAAAAAATCAAACAACCCAATCCAAAAGGCAGAAGACCTAAATAGACATTTTTGCAAAGAAGACATATAGATGGCCAAGAAGTACATGAAAAGCTGCTCAACATCACTAATTATTAGAGAAGTGCAAATCAAAACTACAATGAGGTATCACCTCACACCAGTTAGAATGGGCATCATCAGAAAATCTACAAACAACAAATGTTGGAGAGAGTGTGGAGAAAAGGGAACCCTCTTGCACTGTTGGTGGGAATAAAAATTGATACAGCCACTATGGAGAACTGTATGGAGGTTCCTTTAAAAACTAAAAATAGAATTACCATATGATCCTGCAATCCCACTACTGGGCATATACCCAGAGAAAACCATAATTCAAAAAGACACATGCACCCCAATGTTCACTGCAGCACTATTTACAATAGTCACGTCATGGAAGCAACCTAAATGCCCATCGACAGATGAATGGATAAAGAAGATGTGGTACTTATATACAATGGAATATTCCTCAGCCATAAAAAGGAACGAAATTGGGTCATTAGTTGAGACGTGGATAGATCTAGAGACTGTCGTAGGGAGTGAAGTAAGTCAGAAAGAGAAAAACAAATATTGTATATTAATGCATATATGTGGAACCTAGAAAAATGGTACAGATGAACCAGTTTGCAGGGAAGAAATTGAGACACAGATGTAGAGAACAAACGTATGAACACCAAGGGGGGAAAGGGACAAGGCGGGTGTTGTTGTTGTGATGAATTGGGAGATTGGGATTGACATGTATACACTGATGTGTATAAAATCGATGACTAATAAGAACCTGGTGTATTAAAAAAAAAGGAAAAAAAACTTGTACAGGAGAGGTGCAAGAAAGAAGGAAATTGCTGAAGGATTAAGTTCAAAAATGAAGGGAAATATCTAATTCACATTAGTTTCCTCTATTCTTTAAATCTTCCCTCTCCTTTTCTTCTTGCAATACCTTGGTTTATTACATTTTATAGAGATAAAGTTTACATACAAATCTTATATGTACAATTTGATTAATTTTGACAAATTTATATGCTTATATAACCAACAGCACAATCATGACAGAGAATATTTCAAAAGCTTCAACATTTTTCTTGTCCTCTCTTCCACACAATACCTCCAGAGAAAACATATATAAATTAATTCTATCTGCTGTTGAACTTTATATAATGAAATAACATTTCCTCTTCACATAGTATTAGTCTGTGAGGTTCATTCATATTACTGTATATATGAACGGTTCTTCAATTTATATGAATATGTCACAATTTGTTAATCCCTTCTCCTGTTGCTGGACATTTGAATTTTTTTTTCATTTTGGGGTTATTACAAATACAGGTGCTATAAATACTCTCCGATCAATCTTTTTGTATACATATATGTTTATTTCTCTTAAATATATGGAAGTAGGATTACTAGGTCATGGTGTAGCTGCATGTTTAATCTGATAAGAAAACAAAAAACAGTTTTCCAAAGTTGTTGTATCATTACATACTCCCATCAGCAATGATGACAAATGCAGTTGCCCATAAATCCTCACGAATATTTGTGTTTGTCAACTTTTAAATTTTTGTTCTTCTTGTAGGAGTGAAGTGATATCACAGTATGGTTTTAGTTTGTATTTCTTGTTGACTAAGGATGTTGAGCAAATTTTCATGTTCTCATTAAACATTTGTATATTTTCTTTTGTAAAGTGTTCAAAGCTATTGTCACCCGCTCCTTTTAAAAAAGGAAAAGAAAAAAAAAGCTTCTTGTAGGAGATGTTTATATACCATGGATATAAGTCCTTTGACATATATATTAAGTAGAGTTAGTGACATGTCTTTCCATATTTTTTAGGATTTTTTGATGAGCAAAATCTTTAAATTTTGATAAACTTTGCCTTCCTCAAGGTTACAAAGGTAGTCTGCTATGAATTGTACTAGAGATTTTATAGTTTTAGTCTTGACAGTAAGATCTATGATCAATCTTAGTTTTATGTAATGGTGTGAGATAAAGGTTGAGGTTCATTTCTTTTTCCTGTATTTTTATCCAGTTGATCCAGCATCATTTGTTAAAAGGAGGATTCATCTCCATGAATTACATTGGTATTTTTGTTGAAAATCCATTAACCCTACATTATGTGTGGAATTATTATCAACTCTATTCTACTTGTCTAGTCTTACAAGTACCTCACAGTTCTGATTTCTATAGTTTTATAGCAAGGCATGAAATATGATGTATATCCACCAACTTTGCTTCTTCTTTTCAAATTTGTTTTGGCTATTCTAGGTACTTTGCATTTGCATATAAATGTTGGAATCAGTTTGCCAATTTCTGGGGGGAGAAAACCCTGCTGGGACTTTGACTGGCATTATATTGATTCTCTAGATCAATTTGAGGAGAACTGAAATCTTAATGATATCCATTATTCCAGCTTATAAATATGGTGTGTCTTTCCATCTCTCTATTCATTTCAGTTTGCTTTTATTTCTCTCAGTAATGTTTCATAACTTTTAGTACAAAGGTCTTGTACTTTACTTTGGAAAATTCAGTTCTTAGTATTTTATGTTCTTTGATATTATTATAAATGAAATTACTGTAATTTCTTCCTCAAATGTTTAATTGAGTTACTACGAAAGTCATTTGAGTCTAGGGATGTCATCATGAGGAATTTTAAAATTATGAATTCAATTTCTATATGAAAAGGATTATTTTACCAGTGAGTGTATTGTTAACCATAAGTTTCTCATTGACCCCATTATTAGACCAAGGAGATTTTTCTTTCTAATTTGCTGTGAAATTTTACCACGAAAGGGTTTGTATTTTTTCAAACTTTTTCTGTATTAACTGAGAGAATTATTCTCTTAGTGTGATAAATTATATTAGACTTTTGAATATTGAAGTAACCCTGCATTCCTGAGATAAAAACTACTTGGTCATAAAGTATTATCCTTTTTACATATTGTTGAATTCGATTTGGTAATATTTTAGTAAAAATTTTTGCACTTATGGTCATGAGGAATACTGGTCTATTATTTTCTTTTCTTGTAATGTCCTTGAAAGATTTTGGTATCAAGATTATGTTACCATCATAAAATAAGTTGAAAACTATTCCTTTATTTTCTGTTTTCTAAAAAATGTTCTCTAAACCAGTGCAGTCATCTAGTCTGGCATTTTCTTTCTGTTCAGTTTTCTACTACAAATTTAATTTTCAAACCAATTTTGGACATTTCAGATTTTCTATTTCTTCTTGGGTCAGTTTTGGTAAAAATACTTTTCAAGAAATTCATCCATTTTACCTAAGATGTTAAATATATTGACATAAAGTTTTTTACAATATTCTCTTATGATAATTTTAAAAACTATTGGATTTCCCTTTTTCATTCACAGTGTTGGTTAGTTGTATTTATCTTTATCAGATTTCTAGGGCATTATAAATTTTAAAATATCTTTTCAAAAACCAATTTTTGACTTTTAAAATGTTCTGTATTGTTTTCTTCTTTATTTATTTATTCTCTTTTCTTTAATATTTCCTTTCTTCTACTTACTTTAGGTATTATTTTCTCTTTTTCTAGTACTTTAAAACAAAAATTTGGATTATTGATATAAAAGATTCCTTTTTTTTTATTATCAGCCTTCAAAGCTTTAAATTCTTCTCAAAGTACTCCTTTAATTTCAATCAACAAATTTTGATAGGTTATATTTTTATTATCATTCCACTTGAACTATATGATCAGCTTTATTGAGATACAATTTACATAAAATAAAATTCACTCATTTTAATTGTACAGTTTGATCAGTTTTGGCAATTCCATATAATCACATAATCACCATCAGAATCAAAATATATATTATTTCCATTACCTCCCTGCAAAATCCCTCATGCCTCTTTGTAGTTAATGTTTTCTTCTGATCCTAGAAATGTTAATGCTTGTTTCTTTACATCCTTAATATTTCCTTAATGTTAATGTTTCTTTAATGTTTCCTTAATGTAAATATTTCCTCTGATCCTAGAAATCACTGTTCTTCCTGACACTAGGATTTTGCCATTTTTAGAATTTAACATAAGAAGAGAAATACTATAATAGTCTTTTTTTTAACATCTTTATTGGAGTATAATTGCTTTACAATGGTGTGTTAGTTTCTGCTTTATAACAAAGTGAATCAGTTTATAATAGTCTTTTGATTTGACTTATTTCATTGAGAATAATGTTTTTAGGTTCATTTATGTTATGCATCAATATATTAATATTGTGTTCCATGATAGTTCTAGTAGGATTTCACAGTATGAATTCATCAATTGATGGACATTCAGTTGTTTCTACTTTTATCATTTATGAATAATGTTGCTATAACATTCATATAAAAGTCTCTAGGTGAACATATATTTAATTTCTTACTTCAATACATAGGAGTGGGGGCATCCCTGGCAGCACAGTGGTTGAGAGTCCGCCTGCTGATGCAGGGGATGCGGGTTCGTGCCCCGGTCCAGGAGGATCCCACAGGCCATGGAGCAGCTGGGCCCATGAGCCATGGCCGCTGAGCCTGTGCATCCAGAGCCTGTGCTCTGTGACGGGAGAGGCCACAACAGTGAGAGGCCCGCGTACCGCAAAAACAAAAAACAAAAAACAAAGAAAACCATAGGAGTGGGATTGCTGAGTTGGATGATAAATGCATGTTTACAAAAACTTGACACTGCCATACTGTTCTCCAAAATTACTGTAACATTTTGCATGTCCACTGTGTGGGAGTTAGAGTTGCTCCACATTTCTCACTGGCACTTGGTATTGCCAGTCTTTTTAATTTTAGCCATTTTAGTGAGCATGTAGTGGGATCTCATTGTGGTTTTAATTTGCATTCCCCTGATGACTAGAGATGTTGAGTATACTTTCATATGCTTATTTGCCATCTGTATATCTCCCTTTGTGAAGAATTTGTTCAAATCTTTTGCCAAATTTTTCATTGTGTTTGTCTGCTTACTATGGGATTGTAAGAATTCTTTATAGATTCTGGAACAAGCCCTTTGACAGACATATGCTTTGCAAGTATTTACTCTCAATCTACAGCTTGCCTTTTATTTCCTTCAGTCAGTGTGTCTTTCTAGAGCATAAGTTTTTAATTTTGCTAATGTCCATTTTAGCAAGGTTGTCTTTTATAATCAGTGTTTTCTGTCCCCTGTTTAATAAATCTTTGATTAACTCAATATCACAAAGATTTTCTCCTATGCATTTATCTATGAGTTTTATTGCTCTTGTATTGGGGTCTATGGTCCATTTTAGTTCATTTTTGCTTATAAAATGTCATAAGGGTCAAGGTTAATTTTTTAATTCATAGAGATATACAATTATTTCAGCACATTTGTTTAAAAGACTGTACTTCCCCTGTTAAATTACCTTGGCACATTTGTTGAAAATCTATTGATCATGTAAGTGTGGTTCTATTTCTGGATTCTATTCCATTGATCTAATTGTCTATCTTTATACCATTGCCATACTGTCTTGAACACTGTAGCTTTATAATAAATTATGAAATTGGGTAATGTAAGTCCTCCAAATTTGTTCTCCATAAATAAAGGCTAATCTCCTTAATATATAATAGCTCCTAGAAATCAAGATTAAAAAACCATCCACCAAAAATAGAAATGGGCAAAGGACATGAACAAAAAGTTCACAGAAAAATAAATTAAAATGTCTCTGAAAGTTATGACAATATGTTGTCACACTCATGATAAGAGATCAAATGTTAAAACTACTCTAAGGCAACATTTGTCCTCTATTGGATTAGCCAAATCCAGAAGTTTGACACACATTCTCTTGGTAAGGATGTAGAGAAACAGGCATTCTCACACATTTGGAGGGAGAAAAGAAAATTACAATTCTTAAGGAAGGGAGGCTGGAAATATCAACATTACAAATGCATTTACCCTTTAAGTTGGGGAAACTGGATCCCAGAATCTAGCTTTTAGTTACATCTGTACCCAAACAAAATAGCATATGCAAAAGTTTGTGTCTTGCAGCATTGTTTGTAATAAAGAGACCGGAAACTATGCAAGAGTACAGCAACTAGGAGACTGGTTGAATGAAAACTAAAACATTTATATATTGGAATACTATGCGACTGTCAAAAAGAAAGAGGAGGATTTCTACATACTGCTATGGGGAAATCTCTATATTTTTAAATGAAAAAAAAGCAAAACGTAGAAGAGTGAACTCAATCTTTTTTTTTTTTTTTTTTGGCGGTACGTGGGCCTCTCACTGTTGTGGCCTCTCCCATCGCGGAGCACAGGCTCTGGACGTACAGGCTCAGTGGCCATGGCTCATGGGCCCAGCCGCTCCGCGGCATATGGGATCTTCCCGGACCAGGGCACGAACCCGTGTCCCCTGCATCGGCAGGCAGACTCTCAACCACTGCGCCACCAGGGAAGCCCTGAACTCAATCTTTTGTACAAGAAACAGAGGTATAAGAATATTTACTTGGATATGCATAAACAATAATATAAAGCTAAACAGAATTCGGTAATAACTTAGAGTGGGCATGAGGAGAAGGTGGTGGGTGGGGACAGAGGAGAGTGACACTTCTCAGTGTACATTCTTGTATAGTTTTAATTTTTGAGCCATGTTCAAAACGAAATTTTTTTTAAGAGAAAAGAAACTCAAGGAGATCCAGGGTAATAGTATAAGAATGTTGTAATAACATACTCGGGCTTCTGTCCTACTAGATGTGGTTTGGTGGGGTGGTAGCATGTGAGGGAATCTTGCCTTCCAGGAAGGAGGGGCAGGGTCTAGGGGGCTCAGTGTTCACAGGTAGCGTCTGGGCACCAAGTCATTCCTTACAGTCAGAGCATTAGCCCAGTTTATTTTGGTCCCACGCATGGCTTGATTCCACTCATTGTCTTGGCTCTCTACACTGGTAACTCCGGTCATGAAACTGCCCTGGGGAAAGAAGTAATAGGTTATCCAAACCAGCTTCCTCTCCCTGTCACCCGGCTCTATGAAGGTCTCGGGGAAACATTACCAAGTGTTTCCATCACTTTTCTTTGAAAGGCTTTTCTATAATTACCTTTTCTCTCTCAGGAAGACAGTTTCATTGCACCTAATCTAAATTTGGGTTTCCTAATTCCATTACATATCTTATGAAAATAGTTTGGACAATGCACATAATCATCCTCTTTGCTGATGTTTCAAGGAGGAAAAGATTCTTAAATGATTCCTCTAACCAGGGCTTAAGTTGGATGCTCTCAAGCTTTTCCCTTGGTAAACTCAGAGACGCAGAGCAGAGGATTGCTCATGCTGCTTGCTCAAGCAGACTAATGTTTCTGGGCATTTGGACTAAACAATCACTACTTCTGGAGTCTTCCTTCAGCTGTGGCCCCAGCATCGCCTTTTAATAGACCATATCTTCTATTATTCACAGCAGGGGAGGACATCATTGGAGTTGACAGAATGTACAGCTGTCCCAGGATGAGGAAGCAGATGCACTTAGGGCCAGATAAAAGTGCCATCTACCTGGTCTTATACTGTACAGCAGAGAGAGAAAGGACAACCATCCCCGATCCCCTTCTCTCTATGTGCCACGGATTTGAGGGGAACCATGAATAATATGCTTATGTTCCCTGTGCAAATCTGAAGGTAATTGGTTTAGGTGATTTGAGTGTGACCAACAGAGAAGCCAGGGGTATTATTTTTATGGATGTTCCCTCAGGACATATGATGAGAGGAATGGAAGCTATTCTCTAAGCAACTGGATATGAGACCAAGAGAATAAAGAGGGAAAGGCAATGAAAAATATATGTGTAACTCAGGCATATAAGGTCCCTCTGCCACACGGTTAACACATCCTCTAGCTCCTTGCTACTGAACATGTGGTTTATAGACTAGAAGCATCAGCATCACTAAGGAGCTTGTTAGAAATGCAGTCTCGGGCCATACTGCAGATCCGCTGAATGGGAATTTGCATTTTTAACAAGATCTCCAGGTGATTCAAATGCACATTAAACCTTCAAAAGTGCTCCTCTGGGCTTCCCTGGTGGCGCAGTGGTTGAGAGTCCGCCTGCCGATGCAGGGGACACGGGTTCGTGCCCCAGTCCAGGAAGATCCCACATGCCACAGAGCGGCTGGGCCCATGAACCATGGTGGCTGAGCCTGCGCATCCAGAGCCTGTGCTCTGCAACGGGAGAGGCCACAACAGTGAGAAGCCCGTGTACCGAAAAAAAAAAAAAAAAGTGCTCCTCTAACCAGCAGACGTAATTAGAATGGTATCTCCCTCTCACCTGAGCTCTGCCTTTTAGCCACTCTTCTCCTGTACTTCAAACACCTCCCAGGCTTGGAGTCTGAATGAACCCAACAGATGCATGTTCTTCCATGGGACCCACTGAAGTGATGGGATGTGATATACCTCCCTTCCGTTGCCATCCCGTCCACTCACTTGGCCCAAAGCAGAAACATCAGATGTTTAAATAAAGCAAACATCTTCATTTTAAAAATCGAGGACAGTTTTAGAAGCATTCCTAAAATAGGAGAGGAAAAGTTCAAACTCTCACCTTCTTGAACCACACCCCTCTCAAGACCCTTCCTCTATAATTCCATCCACCTCCCGGGACATCGCAGTGGGGGGTTCCCCTCACTTATGCCTCACACCATCCTCCCTACACCCTTGCAAGGAGCCAGGTCTGTGACATTCTTTCTAAAGTTGTGGATTTCAGCTGACCTGTGAGTGATGTGGGTGACTCAAGGACCCTTTGTCGGTGATGGAGATGAAACGTCCTGATCCGATATGTGGCTCCATTTCCACACCAGAGTGAGCTGCAAACAGATGGGTCCTCTAACTAGGGGACTTACTGAGATAGTCTGTCACAGAAGAGGCAGTTCAGTGTGATGAATAAGAGCACAGCGTGGAGCTAGACTCCCTGCATTCCAACCCCGACTCTAGTTAGAACAGCAACTGGTAAGCATTGGATAAGTACATGCTATCATTACGTGGCGGCAAATAATTTCTAAAATTATTCAGAACGCTGTGGCCCTGTGAAAGTAAAGAGCAATTTGTCTGATTAGCTTAGAGCCTGATACAGATTTACAGGAAGGAAAAGCAACATCTATGCTGAAGAGCTCTAAGGTCTTTTGTGCTGGGCAAGAAAAGAAGTCAAGATTTCTTGGTGCTTCTTCCTCAGCCTCAGTCTCCTGACTTCACACATAAGCTTATTGCATCTGAGCACCTTGAGTCGCTCAGAAAATCGACTCCACTTTCCCAGTGTTTCAAGTTTCCCTGTTATTTCACTTGACTCTGATAATAGTCTTTCTTATTGCAAATATTTGTCACGTGGGGCATCGCTGTTAATTTCCTTCTTGAACATGATGGTGGAATGGAGGAGCTGGCATAGAATGATTTCCATGTAACTGTATAACTATAACGAATAGAATTAAGTACTCAAAGGAGCTAAATACAGATAGATAGAGAATTTTAGCATTGACATGTCTCTTTTTAACAATACGCTAATTGTAATAAGGTCTTTTTTGTCCAGGGTATTCAGAATAGCTCTCAGTAAACTTGGCTGATTAAGAACAATACTCCTTGAGTGACTAGATGTTCTGTGCGGTGAGTCAGCCCTGGGGTGGCCTCCTGTACTGTGTATCTGCTAGCGTGGCTCTAGGAATCATTGCCAGGCTGGTTAATTTGGTCCAGATATTAACAAGATGGGAATCCTATTTTGAAATATGCCAAGACTTACAAAAAAAGAGGGAGATCTTTACCATCATACCAGATGGAATTTTTGTGTGGGTTTAGAACATTTCTAGATTTTCTATGAAATTTAAAAAGTTGTTTTTATTTTTTAAGTGGTAATGATGTGCTATTTAAAGAAATAAAAGGATTTTTTACACAATATAATTATGAAAATTCTAATTAGAAGAAACTCAAAAGATCATCTACTGCAACATTTCGTAAAATGTTGGCATTGCTTCAATGGTACCTTTGATGGAGATTATTCTATGATAAAGCAGAGAAATATGTCGTCTCAGGAGCCAAATGAACTGGGGCTTAAGTACCAGTCATATCATTTCCCAGCTAATATTTGACCTAGGTCAAGTTGATTAATTTCTGTTAGCCTCAGTCTCCTCATCTATAAAGTGGTACATAAAGTCTACCCTAGTGGGCTTCCCTGGTGGCAGAGTGGCTGCGAATCTGCCTGCTAATGCAGGGGACATGGGTTCAAGCCCTGGTCTGGGAGGATTCCACATGCCGCGGAGCAACTAGGCCCATGAGCCACAACTACTGAGACTGCGCGTCTGGAGCCTGTGCTCCACAACAAGAGAGGCCGTGGTAGTGAGAGGCCCGTGCACCGCGATGAAGAGTGACCCCCGCTTGCCACAGCTAGAGGAAGCCCTTGCACAGAAACGAAGACGCAACACAGCAAAAATAAATAAATTAATTGATAAACTCTACCTTTAAAAAAAAAAGCCTACCCTAGAGTTATTAGTAAGATTTAAATGAGATAAGATATACATAGAAAACACTCAGAACTATGCTTATGTGTGCCATGATGCCATATAAAGCATTTTGTCATAAGTGTCCAGTGAAATTTCATAAAAGCAAAACCATTCAAAACTTATAGTTCTGTGAGTTTTTTTATTGTCTACCTTCTTTGAAGAGTTGTTATTAGGAATAGATTTATAATATTCAAAGCACCTAGCACATAGTAGATGCTCCATAAATTACAGGGGTTATTCGTATTTCTTCCAGATGAATATTCTACATCTTTTATTTATTCATCAAATATTATTATTGTGTGCCAGTGGTTTAAGGAAACCCAATGAATAATACACTTGTGTTTCCTGTCCAAGTGTGCAGGCAATTTGTTTGAAGTGCTTTGAGTGTGACAGGCAGAGAGAGGTCAGGAATTTGGGGCTAAATAACAGGTAGATGATGGTGCCATAGATTGAGCTAGGGGAGACTGAGGACAATAAGACTTTGGGATAAGGGGATGAGGAGGAGGAGTTAAGAATTCTACTTTTCACATATTAAGTTTGAGATGCACATGAAACATTCAAGTGAAAGGTCATAGAGGTGGTTGAATATATGAGGCTGGAGATGATATTTGGCTGTAGAAAATCATGGGTTCATTATCACACATATATGGCATTCAATACAATGGAACTGGATGAGGTGCTTTAAAAAGTTGTGTAGAGGGGCTTTCCTGGTGGCGCAGTGGTTGAGAGTCCACCTGCTGATGCAGGGGACACGGGTTTGTGCCCCAATCTGGGAAGATCCCACATGCCGCAGAGCGGCTAGGCCCGTGAGCCATGGCCGCTGAGCCTGTGTGTCCGGAGCCTGTGCTCCGCAATGGGAGAGGCCACAACAGTGAGAGGCCCGTGTACCAGAAAAAAAAAAAAAAAAAAAGTTGTGTAGAAGGAAAACAGAGCCCCAAACTGGAATCTGAGGAGCTCCAACATTTAGAATTTGGTGGAGGACAAGGAGCTCAGGAATACCTCAGGAAGCTGATGTCATTGATGGATGGCTTAAATGTTTAAGATGTTTCATTTTGAAACTGTCTCTTTGGAATTTCAAAATACTGGCCTTTTTAAAAAAACATAGAGCAAGTCTGTTCCTTCAGGTAGATGAGGAAGGCTCTCTGAATGTCTATTGGATTTTTCTCCTTTAGCCTCAAAATACCCACATGTCCTAGAACGTGACTAAGAAGCAGACATCACCCAGATCCTACCCTCCCAGCTTGACCAGCCAGCCACCTTCAGGACTTCTAAGCAAATACAGAGTGAGATGAAGTAAAAGGAAAACAGAGGAATCACTTTCAAAATCCACTGCCATGGTCTTAATGGATCGTGACAGTGGCTGTAACTAACAGAGCAGTTGTATAAAGCATGGAAATAATCTTTTAGAAATAACCATAAGGCTAAGAGGGCAGAGTCTAAAGTCAGTTGTGCTTCCAGCAGCTTTAAAAATATGGAGTGAGAAGGCATGTTCTGGTGATATAAAAACAACTACAAACCAGCTGGACTTCTACTGAAATTAAGATGGACTGTTCACATTTCTTCCTTGAGTTCATGACACTGGCCAATTCATATGTCTCTGCCTAGTCCTGGTTTTGATTTCCATTTCATAACTCTGATTTAGTGCATTTGTTACTCAGCTGTGTGATCTTATATTAGTATATCCATTAACTGACTTTGACATCAACCCAATCTCTGCCTTCCACGTTTCATTTTGGAAACAATATTTACCTACTACTTCTTTGATACTTACCTCAGGTTTTGGTCTCGCTGTATCCTGATATATCTAGAGAAAACCATATGTAAAACCAGGCACTATATGTTAAAACTCCAGCCATTAGGCAAAAGTCAGATTTTCTTCTTGTGCTCTGTGTAGAACTGGAGATTTATCTGCATTGGATTTTTCAGACACCTCTGCATATCTAGGACAGTGCTGTGCTACCCAGTAATTTCTTGACCAAGAAGCAGTGGCTAGCCAAGTCAGACCATTCCAGCCTGGTGGGTCTGTGAAGTGTGATCTCCATCTAGGTACTAAGTATCTGACCAGATAGTTGGTTGAGGGGGTTCTACTCAAGGTATCATGACTCAGAGCTGAATTTACTTCCCTTTGTGATGCTAACCATCACCCAACTACAGGACCATAAGCTGGGTTTCCTTCTGGTGTGGCACTTGCCACTGCCTTTCTAAGGCTCACTCGCTCATTGGGAATCTCCTCCTAAGGACGTCTTCTACCTCCTTCTTTTCCAAGCAATGATTTTTCAAAGCTTGGCCACATCAGAATAATCAGAAAGAACTTTAAAAATATAACATATGTAAGGTATTCTTTAGGAGGTTCTCTTTAGGTAGACTCAGGTGGATCCACAATTCCACATTTTCTAAAGTCCCTTCTAAAGCTTTCTAAACCTGAGTGACCAGGTTTGGAAACCACACTTCCAAAGAATCCAAGTCAGAGGCAGTAAGGTCATGGCTTCGTGGGCCGTATCTTCTCTCTGGTCTCACTGTGTCTGGTTACCAACATCCAGTAGCTGTATTGGCCAGTTTGTTCCCACTCTGAACAGTTCTTCATTCTCAGGTTCTGATTCTCAGGTCTTAATGGTCTTACTGGTTACTCCAGATTCTCTGATCCCAATAACCCTTTTGATTTCCTGTTCTCATTCACTGAGAAGATCTTAATTTAGTTTCTGTGGCTTGATACAGGATAAGCTGGCACAGACTACACTCATCAAATATCCATGCACCCCAGACATTTCCCAGCTCCCCACTCCCTGCCCCCCATCATGTTACTAGTTCTCTCCAAGGGATTGGGAGCAGTAGAGACACATATAATTTCTGGGATGAGGCCATTAAAGGCTGGTGTGAGTTTATATCCTTCTCCTCCTCCATAGCAGCAATCTTGAAAGTCACATACTGAAATGGCATCCTCACAAGATGGAGACCTCCTGCATGGCTGAGTCATAGAAGAAGGGGATTCCCTGCCAGTCTCCATCAGTCTCTATGGGAGCAGTAAATAAACTTTTTTTTTTTTTGCTGAGCCACAGAGATTTCAGGGTTAATTTGTTACCACAGCATAGTTGACCCTGTCCAGGACTAAACAGAAACAACGACTTCTGGATAAGGTGCTCCCAAGAGAACTAAGCCCAAGCCATCACAACCCATCTTCTTAATTTCTTGTCCTCTTTCCCTTCCTAATAGCACATTGGAAGCACCCACTGGAAACCACAGAGGACAAGTCATGCTAGTTACATGGGATGGAACAGCTGTGCCTAACAGTGAAAAAAGTGAATCACAATATTGTACACCTATAACTTATATAATATTATACATCAACTATACTTCAATAAAAAAATAAAACTACAACTTAAACTGGGATTGACATTTCAGAAAAGTCATTTTCAATCATTTTTAATTCCTTTAATGTTTCCCTTAACTCTTGTACATTCTATATCAAAGGTGGCAAACTCAGGTGGGAAACTAAAATGCATGCAGTAGGCAGATATAAAATAATGAGCAATGGTAGGGCCTTGCGCTTGGAACAGAACAAACAGAAGAAGGCTTGACCACCTCAATGTATTCTAAGGTACTCTGTAATGGCCTATATGGGAAAAGAATCTAAAAAAGAGTGAATATATGTATTCGTATAACTTTTGCTGTACACCTGAAACTAACATAACATTGTAAATCAATTTTATCCCAATAAAAATGTTTTAAAAATAATAAAGATATTCAAAGGAAATCGAAGAAAATAATAGCTCCAACTTAAATAAGAGGCTGCAACCCAATCATCAACCTGCCATGGTAGCTATGGCCTGAAGCTCTAAATTCCCCCTTGTAACTCTTGTCAAGTCTAAGAGTCATTTTTGAAATTTTACTATACATATGAAAAAATACTATGCAGCTATTAAAAATGTAATGTGAAAGAACAGTAGCTGGCAGAAAAAATAATATATATGTATATACATATATATATTTAAAATTTAAAAATAATAAAATTTTGCCATTTGCAGCAACATGGATGGACCTGGAGGGCATTATGCTAAGTGAAATAAGTTAGACAGAGAAAGACAGATACTGTATGATATCACTTGTATGTGGAATCTTAAAAATATAACAAACTAATGAATATAACAAAGAA
This sequence comes from Mesoplodon densirostris, assembly GCF_025265405.1. Taxonomy (NCBI): domain Eukaryota; kingdom Metazoa; phylum Chordata; class Mammalia; order Artiodactyla; family Ziphiidae; genus Mesoplodon; species Mesoplodon densirostris. Next base: position 29,511,762 of record NC_082672.1, read on the forward strand.
GAAGCAGACTCACAGATGTAGAGAACAAACTAGTGGTTACCAGTGGGGAAAGGGAGGAGAAGAGGGACAATATAGGGGTAGGGGATTAAGAGGTACAAAATCTAGGTAGAAAATAAGCTACGAGGATATATTGTACAATAAGGGGAATGTAGCCAATATTTTATAGTAACTATAAATGGAGCATAACATTTAAAAATTGTGAATCACTATACTGTACACCCATAACTTATATAATATTATACATCAACTATACTTCAATAAAAAAATAAAACTACAAAACAGTTATAGTAGGATACCAATTTTGTGGAATAAAATGTGTAGAAAAAAAAGACTAAAGGGTACCTGTACCTAGTTAGCAGAGTTAATATTCACTCCAACCCAACAGAATGGATATCTCTGGGTTGTAGGATTATGGGTAATTCTTACTGACTTCCTTTTATTTTTGTGTATTTTCCGTCTTTTCTAAAATAAACATTTTAATTATCAGGAAGAAAATGTTATCTTAAAAATCCATATTTAGGGGCTTCCCTGGTGGCGCAGTGGTTGAGAGTCCTCCTGCCAATGCAGCGGATGCGGGTTCGTGCCCCGGTCTGGGAGTATCCAACATGCTGCGGAGCGGCTAGGCCCGTGGGTCATGGCCTCTGAGCCTGCGCGTCTGGAGCCTGTGCTCCGCAACGGGAGAGGCCACAACAGTGAGGGGCCCACGTACTGCAAAAAAAAAAAAAAAAAAAAAAAAAAAAAAAAAAAAAAAATCCATTTTTAGGGATAAAGGGTAAATGTATAAGTATATTAGCTATGAGAATTTCTAGTATTTTAATTCTATGTACTTTATAATACAGTATAGTGTGTGTGGTGCATTATAAGTCTAACGATAGTTTACTAAGTTATATAAAAACTAACCTGGAAACTGCCATTCATTTACAAATTCTAGTTAAGTTGAAACGTACATCTCTATTATCCTTTACATATTTCAGAAAGAAATTACGCCCATCTTAATGATTATCGTAACTATCTTGCAGCAACAACTTAAAAATATACCATCATGGGCACAAGTTGTAACAGGCAATGAAAAATTGCCTGTAATTATAATTACAGCTACCAAAAGAATGCAAATAATTGAGAAGAATTTTTGTTCTCCAAGTTTTGTTCCAGTGTTTATTCAGTGGAATGGCTTGGCAATTGTGAGTTCACAACTGGCCTGAGACTGGTTCATTAAACTCTAATCTGATTAGGGCTTTTTGTTTCTTTGTTCTCTGTGTCCTCAGGTGGCAATTTTGGCTGAACATTGCAAATTTTTGCCGCATGTCAGGTACAGAAACATAACTTTGCCTGTGGATTACATAATAAGAACACAATTCTCAGGCCTCAATCCTAAAAATGCAACTCTAGTTAACAGAGTTCCACTTCTGTCCAAACAGTCTTCAACATGTAAATTTTGTTACATATGTAACAAAGCACTACACATGCATTTATGTATGGATAGCCAAATGTGTATAATTTCCCAGAGTCATTACCAGTTACATATAAGTTGCTTTTAAAAAATTATTTTAAAACATTCCTAAATGTTTTTTATCTCAAGAAATTAAACATTGATCTAATGTAATTTAGAGTCAGATAGCAAGATGGGTGGAAAACATGGTAAGGGAGGTCATTTGTCAGGAAAGGGGAGTGAAACCTAGGGTCGGTTAGAGAAGGAGAATCACAAAACCATCTGGAAAAGGCTTTACGTTAGATATGAAATATAACTAGGACCCAGCAAAATCTTCAATACCGAAAAGCAAGTATGAGTCAGTGTGCTATGCTGATGGGCAGAAAAGATCATGGGGGACCATGGCCAACAAGTACATTCTATCCCAACAGTCACTGCTGGATGACCCTATGGTCATAAGTAAACAAACATCAGAAATTTTCCACTTTAATAAATACACTGAGAATTTTATAATCAAGAAATCACCTAGAAAAGACAAGTTGTTCTGCTAGACTTATACATTTTATGTTATTTCAAACAATAAAATTGTATTTTTGTTTATGTGCTTAATAGCTTAGGAGGTCTAAAAGTCTTATTCTGGTTCTGGCAACAATTCAGGTGAATATGGAAAAAAAATGAAGACATATATCAGGGCAGGTCCCCTGACTTTAGCATATTCTGCATGAGACATGAGTCCTGACAGGAGAGGGTAGGCGTAAGGCTCTAGAAAGTTCTAGAATGGTGGCTTCTAAGTGTGTGTGCACTCTCAGCTTTAGTCTTCAGGCACCTTTCCCGAGAGCATGCCACCATCCGGACATGCAGCCTACAGCTCCTGGAGCAGCAGCTGGTTTAATGGAGACGTATGCTACATTAGGAAGGATTCTAATTGCAATTGGTGTTGTAATATTTACACTGTTGAAGGTATTTGGTTCCTTTCTTAGAAGCTGAATATGAAAACTGTCTGCCAACTGGCTGTCAACCTGTGAAGGATGGGAAGCATCATATGATCAAAATAGGCATGATGATGAATTTGATCTATGGAAGATCTTCTCAAGTCTGTAATGACACCAAAATGAATTGTCCTCAGTTGAAAGGAACCAAAAAATTTTACTTTAAAATCTATAGAAACACACCTGTGTTCCCCATCACTGTAATATGACTCGGGCTTCTAAGTTCGCAATTCTATGAAAGAAACAGAAAATCCATCTCTCTCTTAAGCTTCAGACCCCTGGGGACTTGAAGAGGGACCAAAGAAACCCTTCCAGGCTCTCTATTTTTTAGTTTTTGGTGTTTAACATGCACTCCTAACAGTAATGAGCTTAGTTCCACGAAGCACCTTCTGGGCCAAAAGATAAGACTTTCTCTCCCCCAAATCACATTTTCTCAAATATTTTCAAAGCTGAGATATAAGCCTTTTAATAAAATTATGCAAATTTTGCCCTAACTCCAAATGTTTCCGGAACGAAATACCTCCTTGAAGAGTCACTGTTTTGCAATGTCCACATGAGGAAACAAAAGCTAGGAACAGCAGGCAAGGAGGGGGTTCCATGAGGACACCCCAAACTCGGCTTCTATTTGTCCCCAAAGTTATTTTGTGCAAATTCAGAGCAACCTCTGCTTCTAAAAGGCCACACTCGCTGGGATGAGAATGCTGACCAGTCATTAAGGGATTATCTTCTTTTCAGAGTAGAAGCCCAGCTCGAATGCACCTCAATCCTGATTTGAACTATCTGGATGATGGGATAAAAACATCTAAGGCACAAGCCCAGGGCGATGAGCAGTGAAGCAAAGACACTTGCATCCTTCCCCAAACTGAGATGCAAAGGTACGTTTGAAAAAGAAAAGCCATGTAAGAAATAATTTTCTACTTCCTAGTTTCTCTCTTAAAACAATGGAAGACATTTTCTTGGAAATTAGACTCAGGAAAATATGACAGCATGTGTCAGGGTGACACATGCTTAACATTTCAGATGGGGTAAGACTCCTTGTTTAAGACTAGTATACTCAAGTCCGGAAGATATATTGTGGAGAAGCAGGCCAACTGTTCTGATCCCGCAATTCTTGGGCCTTCTGCATGTGAGTTAAACCAAATCACGTACTTGAAATTGCCACAGGGGCACTGTCTTATCACTCAAGTGACTCCTTGGAACTCAGTGCTGATGAAAGCGATGAATTTTGGGGACTCAGGTAATGTTGCGACAAGAAAACAGTGTTTATGTTTGAAGCTGTCTCCTCTTCTCTACACCTAAATGATGCGGTGTGTGGCGGGGGGGGGGGCACATTTAGGCCCTGGGCACAGCTCCAGAGCAGCTTGAAGGACCCCAGCTGCCTTCTGAGCTGGCTCTTTGCATCAGCTAGCTATTCCCTCTTCAAGGTGAAGGCCCTTTTCTCCCTAAAAGCAGTGCTGGAAGGTGAAATGTTTGGCAAAAGAGCCTCAGACAAAGGATGGGCACAAGAGAAGAGCAGCACACGTGACCTTTGCCAAATTATGATTTTGACCCCAGTTCAGCATTTTGAGGGTCACTAGCTAAGGATGACATTTATTGCCAGCACGGCATTTCCTTGTAATAAGGTCTCAGCTGAAAATCCAACTCCCATCAGCTTTCCAAAATTCACTTTTATATTTAAAAACACACACGAGATGACAAACCTACAAAACTCCAGCGCTTTCTCTCTCCCAGAGTCATGCCTGCCTGCCCTGGCTCCGTCCCTGTGATATGCCCTCAGCACAGCTCTGTGCCTGCAGCTGGGAGGTGAGTTGCTTGCACAGAGGCTATTTGCCACCGTCAGTCTAGACGATGTGCACACTAAGCTAGCATCTCCATCAAGGAGTTTAAAAGTTAGGAACACCAGCAGTTTCAAATATGTAATCTGATTTCAAAATCAAGTTCCTGTGTTTCTGCTACATCCGAGTGTCCCCAGCCACGATGGGCTTGACTGTCACTCTCTTGGCTGCTGTGTAACTTCTCTTGCAGGTCGCTTCATATTTATTGGCTTTAAAATTGACATCTCTAGGTCAGCAGAAGTGAAGGAGTTTCTTCCTTGATTTATTTGTTCTTGTTTATGTTCAGTTATGATTAGAAGCCACCTCTACATAGCTGCTCTGTGGTTTGTACTGTGTTTGCTTCTGGGATTTCTTCTAACAGCACTGTTCCATAGAATAACAGTAATATTATGAAAATGGAATCCGTTTTTACAGTTTAGCATGAGGCGGATGGTGTTCTTTTATTAAAAATTGCTGAAGGCTGTAATTTGTAGGTAATTAATTAATCCATGTGAGATTTAACCTTAATATGTATTTTCCCCAGAGAACATTTTTCTATAAGCAGAAAGACAAAAATGAAAAATTAAATCAAACCAAAACACACCTATCAAACTCTTCTGATCAGAATAGCAACATCCTCTCTGTGCTCACGTATCTCTGAAAAACGTGGCTCCCCACTTTGGTCTGAAATGTCAGGTTGTACAAAAAAAAAGAAAAGAAAAGGAGCCGTTGGTGGGTTTTTTGGTTTGGTGGGGTTTTCTCCCCTAAAATAACAAAGACTTCATAGACACAGATCAACGGCATGTTCTTTTCCAAGAAATTTCTGCAAGAAGGTTTTCAAATGTGGTCATATTACAACGTTAAGTATGGATAACACAGCAAAGAGAAAAAAAAGGATGTTTTGGCTGGTACATGTGGGTATTAGTTTGCAGTCTTGAAGCTAACTGAATATCCATAGACTCTGGGTTGAGTCCAGGGAATGGCTCTGATGCTCTAACTGGTTCAGACTGGTTTGGTTGCCTGAGTTAGAAGTGCTAAAAGGGAACAGAAAACAAATCTCCTTACTGGCTGCTTTTCTGAGCATCCTTACACAGGGCACAGTTGTGAAAGAAGGTCAGGAATGACAAGGAGACAGGTTATGCCTCAGAACTATAGGTATTGACTGTACTGTAAAGGGACCATCAGTGTGTGTGATGAAGTGGATCATTTTCTAGTTTTCTCGTTTTCAGAATTTTAAAATTCATCGTAGTAGACTCAGAATAAACCATTTTCCACTGCTCTTATCATCTTCAAATGTGCCTTGTGATGTTAGAACGGTTAAATATTAGCTTTTTCTTTATTTTTCTGCCTCCCCTGCTAGAAGGTAAATGCTAAGGAACCTGATCGCTTTGTTTATTCCTCTAGCCTTAGATCTGCACTAGCGCCAGGCACATAGTTTTTGCTCAAGAAATGTATGTGGACCAAATACTGATTAATCTCTATTAACTTTATGTTCCATGAAGCTGACTGATGATATGCCTATAGCTTCTGAAATAACACTACATTATTTCATACTCACGGAACACCAAAGGCAAAGCCCTACTTTTTTATTTCAACATACAGAACAAACTGCTAACATCTTGAGACTTTTAATATTCTTGCTTCAAATGAGTTGAGGCCTCCTCCTCACGTGGAGAGTTATTGATTGGTTATCAATTTAACTACTTATGAGATTGTTTATTTCTGGAGTGGAGGCCAGAAATAACACTGGAAGAGAAAACTCTTCCCAAAGTTCTCTCATGAATGTATCATCCAACTAAAGAAAGCTGAGAAAACATTACTTCAAAGTGTTTTCAAGAACGTGATGTCAAATTTTGCACACCGATGCAGTGCTGCTTTTATTTCACATAAGCACACGTATCTGTTTTTAATAAAATGTTGAGAGAAATCTTGTTACTTCTGGAAAGAAATGAGGAACAAATGTCCTCTTACAACTTGCAAACTTTAGCCAATATGTTCTTGGACCAATGGGCCTGTCTCAACTGGTGTGCTTTCTAAAATAGGCAGATTTCTAGGCTCCATCCTGAAACTTCTGATTCAGTAGGTAAAAGTAGGGTACAGAAATCAGAAATGTTTATAATCACACCAGGTGATTTATATGAAAGTTGAAAGTTGTCTGCAGACATTACTTTGAGAAAAATAAAAAACAGAAAATGCCCTGATTGGTAGAAGATCCTATAAAATCTTGGTTCCCTTTGAGCTCAACTCTCATTAGATTGTAATTTAGGCATTTGGCTGCTAGACAAATACCTATAAATTTTGATTATAAGAAAAGTAAAATGGCTCTCAGCCATTGAATTGTGGGAGGAGATATATGACTTCTCTCCAAAACGTCCCCAGATGGTACATAAGTAAATAAGTATACATAAGCTTAGAATTTCTCCTTTATTTTCTCAGAAAACTTCTCGTAGTTGAATCCAGTTCAAAAATGTTTATCGTTTCTATTCTTCAATAGACTGAGGATTTGTTTAGGTTGATGCTACAAATGTTGGCAGAAGTCAAGTGCAGGAAAAAAAAATCAATAGAAATATTCCATCTTCATTTGGCAAACCACAAAATATTTTCTCCCATATTACCTAATTTGATTCTCAGAGTAACTCTGTGAGGGAATCAGGGCAGGTATGTGTTAATCTAATTTTGCATATGAGCAAACCCAGGACCAAGGAGGTTCTCACTTGCCCAGTGCTAAGCAGAATTAGCAATGGAGAAGCCAACCCTCTTGGGACCGCTCGTGCCTAGTTTAGTGTTTAATTACTCTTCATGGTCCCTTACATATATCAAAATATACTTTCTCATTGCTTTTCTTCCCTGACTCTTCTTTCTCTAGAGATGTTGCATGGAGAGTTCTTAGCACATTGCCCAGCTCATGGTAACCAGGAGGAAGAGGAGAGTTGGATGTTATTGTTGTACTTAAGATTAAATGAGATAACATGTGTGAAAAGTGCTTTTTGTAAGTTACGCAATAGTATACATATCCATGCATATATTATTATATGCATATATGACTATATGCATATATGCATGTATTATTATTACTAGTATTATTTTATTTTTTCCTTTTTTTTTTTTTTACGGTACGCAGGCCTCTCACTGTTGTGGCCTCTACCGTTGCGGAGCACAGGCTCCGGACACGCAGGCTCAGCAGCCATGGCTCACGGGCCCAGCCGCTCCACGGCATGTGGGATCTTCCCGGACCAGGGCACGAACCCGTGTCCCCTGCATCGGCAGGCGGACTCCAAACCACTGCACCACTAGGGAAGCCCTAGTATTATTATTAATACTACTACTATTGCTTGTCTTTTCCTAGGCTTTAAGCCTTCAAGAGGGAAACTCTTGAAGCTTACTCAGTGTATCTAAGGAAAAAAGAGCTACCAACAGCAAATTTGGTGATAAATCATAAAAGGAAAAAATTGGAGGAAGGAATACATGCAAAAAGAAATAATACTTTTTTAGAGTAAGAAACAAATTGGAGTATGCTGAACTTTGAGGAAGTGCTCAGATGTAACTGAAATTGAATTGTGGGAGGAGATATATGACTTCTCTCCAAAACGTCCCCAGATGGTACATAAGTAAATAAGTATACATAAGCTTAGAATTTCTCCTTTATTTTCTCAGAAAACTTCTCGTAGTTGAATTCGAATCTGCCCGAGATGTTGGCCGCTTCAGAGGAACCACACAGGTTGGCACCTGTGCTGCGAGGTATCCTGACTGGACCAGGTCTGAGAGAGTCTTTTCTATCCTGGAAGCAAGGAGGTGTTTCTCAGCAGGATGCTTTGCCTACTTCTCACAGCCTGATAAGGAAATGGAACACAGACTGCCTCACTGCCTTGTTATTTTCACTCTTAATATTTTCTAGTCTCTGCACCTCATTTCTTTGCCCATAATTCTGTATCGCCAGTTGTAATCAAATCCTACCTTGGAAATGTCAGACTTGGGAGGAAAGAGAGCAGTTGTTCCAAAAGCTGCTGCCATGGGCTCTTTTGCTGTGTCATAGTGTGGGGAGCGCTTAGACGTGAAGTTGAATTACCAGAATCCTTTCCATCAGACAAACACTGCCTAAGTCTGGTGTAAATAACTGGCGTGATGACTCGAGCCAACTGTTCAGAATAGGAATGGAGTAAACATCAACGTACTACAAGTACCTGTCTCTGTGTACATCAGGATAACTGCATAAAGGTCTGAGAGGCTTGAAAGGTTTTTCTCATCTAGTTGAGTCTGAAAAAGAGAAAACAAAAGAAAGCTTATCATAGCTGACAGATTCACAAATGTCATGCATCTCACAACAAATTCCGATTCACATTATTACGCTGATGTACCACTGATTGTAGTCTGGATTGGACCTAACTTAAACCAGAATCTGGATCAGATAACACCTGGCATGCTCACTTAACTTACTGGGGCATCAGCTGCCGATGCTTCATCAATCCCCATTTGCTTCATCAAATGCTCACTTAAGGGGCTTCCCTGGTGGCGCAGTGGTTGAGAGTCCGCCTGCCAATGCAGGGGACACGGGTTCGTGCCCCGGTCTGGGAAGATCCCACATGCCACAGAGCGGCTGGGCCTGTGAGCCATGGCCACTGAGCCTGCGCATCCGGAGCCTGTGCTCCGCAATGGGAGAGGCCACAACAGTGAGAGGCCCGCGTACCGCAAAATAAATAAATAAATAAATAATAAAAATAAATAAAATAAAATGCTCACTTAAGAAATTCATAAGTCTTAGCCCCCTCTAGAAGCTCATAAATCTCCTTTGAATCCCATTACACAACACAACACCCACCCAACACCAAATACTTAAAGGGTGCATTCAAATAGTATTTGAGAAACAAAATTCAACATGCTACTCTAGGAATTCTCACGCCTACTTCTTTAAGGGAAATTTTTTAATTGCTGAGAATGGGTATTTTTCCTCTTCTTGAGTCTTGTAAGGAGCTTGAAAGCAAAAGACACTTTTCCTGTGACATTTCCCTCCAAATAGAGAGATGGGGAAACACCTTTAAGATATTCAGAGGACACAAGAATGCGGTCATCCCCAGCCCCACCAACTAATCTGGTCTTTTGAACCAGAAAGAAATCAAAATATTTCAAATTCTTTACAGAATCCTGGGATTTCAAGATGAAGCAGACTCTCTGGCCTCTCCACTCCATTCCTTTGTTCCCATATCTGAATATCTTCAGGCTGATAAGCATCTGCCTGTAATAAGAGCTCTATTTACTAAGCATCTACTGTATATCACACCCTGGACCAGGAGCTTCACAAACCTCATTGCATTTGGAATTTTCAGTCCCTGGAGGTATTGTTTGCACACCTTGCAGGTAACGAAAAGAGGGTCAGAAAAATGTAGATACTTGGCCTAAGGTGATAAGAGATAGACAGAAAATCTGAAGCCAGTTCTGTCTTCCTGCAAGACTTCGTGCTCTATTTCTGTCTGCACATCTGCACGTATGTGATTTGCTGTACAGAGATATCGAGCTTCCTTTATCCAGGTTCTCTGTTTACTAGTCATATGACTCTGTGCAGGTCACTTAACTTCCAAAAAGGTAGGTTTCTGACAAAACGGAAATGACAATTCTTGTTCCTTGTACTTCATAGGATGGTTGAAGTGAAATGAAATTACACATATACAGTATTTTTGTAAGCACTAAAAAAGTCTTCAAATCACAGGTGTGCACTCTCAGGGTTAGGTCTGACTATACAGCAGAAAAGTCCTCGTGGCTTTTTAGGCTGAGCTGTATGGCATGCGGGATCTTAGTTCCCCGACCAGGAATTGAACCCGTGCTCCCTTCATTGGGAGCGTGGGGTCTTAACCACTGGACCGACAGGGAAATCCCAGTTGTGGCTTACATGAGAAGACAATCGATTTCTCTCTTATGTGAAAGATGACCTGAGGGAGGCAGTCCGGGAAAGGCATGGCAAGATGCCCAGCGTCTGGCACCCAGGGTCCTTCAGTCATGTTGATCTCTTCTTTAGTACATCACCCCATGGCACCATATGGCCCCACCCACACTGACTACAGTCAGCAGATAAGAAGAAGACCAAATGAAGGGTGCAATTCCTCTCATAAGAATTCTTTCCCAGAAGTTGAACACATTCCCCATTTCCCCATAACCTTAGGTTATCCACTAAATCATATAGAGATGTACAAATTATGTTCAGATGACAGGATTTATTCATAAGGTTTTAGATGAAATGAGTCATTTTCCCAAGAGCATAAACGATGCTTTCAGATTATTTCTAGGAGAAGATACACATCAGATATTATCCTTATTTCCAGGTGGCATATGTGAAATACAGAGTGACTACAGGGCTTGTTAAAAGTCACATGGTTAATGGATTAAAAAATCCCAACAAGATATTTGATAGTTGCACCTTCTACACAATTTTTTGCACAAAGCTGCTGGAGAGAAAGTATAAAATTCATCCAATCAGCCAAATGTTGGCAGGAGAACAATCCAAACATCCTGAAGAATGACTCAAATGTAACTTTGAGGAAACATAACTAAAACCAGGGTTCTTTCCATCAAACTAGAATGCTATAACCAATAATGTAGTACTTGCAAAATTGGGAGGCAAGCAGAAATAAAAATTCTAGCTACATACTCCCTCACTTCCACATTTCATTTTCATTTTCTGTCTAACAATGACAATTTTAAATATATGGATCCTCTAATTATTGACTCTGGTACAAGCTCCTGCTTCTTCCCATAGACGACCGCCATGTTGACTAATGACTAGCACCAAAGGATGCATCCTCGCAATGTTGAGATACGTGTAGAAAGAACTTCAGGCTAGCACCACTTATTCAAGGCTATGACAAATTATTTAAAAAAATAAAGTACATACATTGTGCTGTAGAATAAAACATTGTGCATGGAATTTAGGCTAAAACACAAGACTATGGCAGATGCCTAGGCTACCTCTCCCAGACAGCCAGGAGTCACTGTCACTCTCCTCTCACTGAGGTGTCTCTAAGAGGGATTTGCACACTGCACACTTCCTCCCATACCTCATTCTGGCCTCTACTTAAGTGTTCCCTCTTAACACTGACTTCCCCAACGACCTTATCTAAAAAGCCCCATACACTCCTTCACCCCACTCTCTCTCCCTCACCTGTTCTAATTTTCCTCTTGGCACTTAGCACCTAACACTGGCCATGTCTGTATTTCTGTCTTTATAGTCTGTCCCCAAATAAACTGTGAACTCTGCAAGTGTGGGACTTTGACTTGTGGACTGCTATATCCTAACTTCTGCCATATTTACAGAATAAATAAAATAATGAAATATTGAGAATTTGAGGCACTCTGGTAGACAAGAGAAAATAATTGATTTGGGCGGGTGATCCCATGATATGTCCCTTAAATCATACCATAGGTGTCTCTGACTAAGCTTACAAAAGCCTTCAGAGAGACCTTAGTACATCTTATAGGACACTTTTCACTCTCATTAAAATGAAACATGTAGATAAAATCAGTCATTTCTTTCAAGGCTTCTGACTGATTCCCATTAAGGTTGCTGCCCTTACAATAGTTCCTTAAGTGACTGGTAATAACCTTATAAACTCTCAGAGTAGAGAATGACAAACACATCCACATTCACTGATTCATTCATTCATTCAATTATGCAACAAATATTTTTTGGAGTACTTACTATGAGCAAAGCAATATCCCTGAGGATATAGCAGGAGCCAAAGTCCCTGCCTTCATGGAGTTTATTTTCTAATGGGAAGAGAGATGGGTGATAGAGAAATCAGCAAGTATATTTGGGAGGGTAAGAAATGCTGTAGAAAAAAAATAGAGTGTAAGAGAGATCAGGAGCTGAGTAAAAACGGATGGAGGGGACAGTTACACCAAGGGAGATTAGGGAAGAAGAGAAGAGAATCTGAAGAAACAAGAGGTTATGCAATGTGGAAATGGGGAGGGGAGGGTAGTTTCAGGGTTGTATCTTGGCAGGAGGAGAGGCTCCAGGCTGAAGAAGAACCAATGAGAAAGCCCTGAGTTAGACCTGTGCAGGTGTGTTCTGAGACCAGCAAGGGGGCAGTGTGGTGGCATCTGCTTAGCAGGCGTTGGGTCATTTGGGACAGTGTAGTGCTGGGGTCAGTGTGTGCGGAGAGCAGGGAGTGAAGAATGGAAGGTCTACTTGATAAGATTGGAAGGATACCAAGGGAGCGGGCCATCCCTCCTAGGCCACCACAGAATTGACTCTGCTCACTGAAGTGAGGCCCGTGAGCAGATTCTAAGGAGAGTGGCATAATGTGACTTACTTTTTGAAAGATCTTTCTAGTAGCTGTGTTACCAGTAAGCCACAGGGACACAGAGCATATGTAGAAAGACCAATTATATGGCTGCTGAGAGAAACCAAGAGAAAGAGCGAAGTCAAGGTGGATGCCAAGAGTTGGGGCCTGAGTGGCTGGCAAGACAGAGTTGCCACACAGTGAGGTGAGGAAATGCGAGGGCTTTGGGGCTTGGGGACGGGGGATTTTAGGCATCCAGTTATAAATAGCAAAACTCATGTGGCCTGTTTAAGCAGCAAAGGGATTGAGCAGCATTCAGAGTGGCTGAAGGAGAGCCCGAGTGCCAGGCCTGGCTGTCCCACACGCTGCTCCAGACAAGTTCCATGGCCCAGAAGACCCAAGTCCACGTTGACACCGGGTACCGGAAGCTCCGCCTCTGCCACCAGAAGCCCCAGCTGTCACTCACCAGAAAAAAATATCAATAAATACGTTATTCCATATGCTTCTGCTTCTCACTTCCCTCTTCAGATAAGGACCACCTGATGGGCAGAGCCGGGTCCCAGACCGCTGAGGAGCCTGGCTGCAGGCGCCGGTTCTAGCTGGAGAATCTGAGGGCACCAACTGTACCCCCGCCCCTGAAAAGCGAGTCACCAGGGCTTGACCACCAGCAAACCCCAAGATATTCTTTTTTTTTTTTTTTTGCGGTACGCGGGCCTCTCACTGCTGTGGCCTCTCCCGTTGCGGAGCACAGGCTCCGGACGCGCAGGCTCAGCGGCCATGGCTCATGGGCCCAGCCACTCCGCGGCATGTGGGATCTTCCCGGACCAGGGCACGAACCCGTGTCCCCTGCATCGGCAAGCGTACTCTCAACCACTGCTCCACCAGGGAAGCCCCCCAAGATATTCTTGCAGTCATTTCTTTGCTCATTACTAAATGCTCCGTGAACATATTCTTAAAAGGGACATGATATTTTTTTTTTCTCGACTTCCAGTTCCAGACCAAGTTTCTTGTGGAATGTGCAGCCAGCCTTGTCCCAGATCGGATAAAGGCTTGAAGCAGGGTGGTGAAAACTACATCACTGTTTGAGAAATAGTTCCGTGAGAGAAAAAAAAAAAAAAAAAAGGTGTTTGAAACTTGGGAATAAAACATTTCCAGAGAAGAATTAATAATAGTCTTCAGGCATAAGAGGGAATATACATCATGTAAATGATAAATGGATAATTAAAATTGCTTACATCGATGCTTAAAAATTGGAAATTTGGGAAACCCTGGTCTGGCGCTCCTTAAGAGTAGTCATTATTATCAGATAATTATTAACTATTCATTTTATTTATTGAGAGGTTACTAATGTTAAATACTACTGTGCAAAATGCTTACTTTCAACATCTCATTTGACTTTCATAATAGCCCCATTTAAGCAAGACTAGGGGCAGAGAACTTAAGTACCTCGTCTAACTGGTAAGTGATGGAATTCCAATGCCTTAAACTCATTGCTATGAAACCGTATGCTGCCATTTAATCTCTAAGAAGACAAGATGTCAAGTAAGGACCCTGGAGATCCACAGTATAACAATCTGCCCCAAATAATCTCATTCAATGTTTATCTTAACTTTGTTTTTCAAGTATCTTTAAAATGATCTGCTAGTTCTTCATTGCTAGGAATTTAGCCTTCTTTGTTTACAAAAATATGTATCTATGTGCAAAGGCACTTATTCCAGTTTTTTTTTTCCATAAGAGGGAAAAAAAACTAGAAATCTAAAGTTGTCAGTTAGAAACCTTATCAATAAGTTTCATCATATCTACATAATAGAATTCATAAGTAAATTACTTAAAAGATCTTTAAGATACACTTTAAAGTTTAAAATATCTAGATGGAAAATAGTGGCTATAGTATGATTCTATTTGAAAAAAATATATACACAGATTTATATGCTTGTAAATACATAAAACATTTCTAGGAGTATGTCCAAACCTGGGAGGAGGGGAAAGGAATCTGTAAAGGGCGAGGGAGACTTTTACCATTCATTCTATATGTTTATCGTTTCAATTTTCTACTTTTACAGTTACTGAAAGTGAGCGTCTTCAATAAATTCTGTGTTTGAAATATTGTTGAGCCTTTTGAAGAAGCTATTTTATGTCTTCCTACACTTCATTTTAAAATTATAAAGCTGTAGAGAACTTTGTATTGTTTTGCTCTTCATACCAAATGCTTTTATTTGTCTTGATTCTTTTTTCAATATTTATGGCTAAAGCAAATTGCACAGTGTTAATATGCAGACATTTGCTATAAATGATCATAGTTTCCCTCTAAATAAAAAGAACGCAGAATTGAACACCTAGAGATGGTTAAAATGGTAAATTTTATGTTACATATATTTCACCACAATTTAAAAAAAGACTAGAGCTTCATAATATCAAGTATTGAATGGAAATGTAATCATCTTAGCTAACATTTCTTTGGTGCCTGCCCGGTGCCAGGCTCTGTGAAAAGCGCGCTGCACGTTTATCTCCCTGCATCTTCAGACTTCTACAACCTTGCTGTTTTTCCGGCCCATTTTACAGAGAACACTGAACGAAATGATTTGCCTCAGGGCCTGCAGCTGGCAAGCGATGAATGTAGAGGGAGCCCAGAAATTCTAATTCCAGACACAGGAAGCCCTGTGTTGATACATTACTCTTCACAGCCTCCGTAATTCAAATGAGTTTGACTCTTGGAAAGATAACTGTGACATTCCCAAAGAAATGTGACTCACTTCTTGTACATATATAGTGCAATGTGAAGCTTAAAAACATAAAAAAAAAAAATATTTAACACTAGTATCTGGAAATTTTAGGGCTATATTTTCTGATTTATATAAAATGAATTTTGACATCAGTACTTGGTATTCATAGCCTAGTTACTAATTTATAGGTGATGTTTTCTATATACAATAACTGGAATACACTGGCTAGTTTAACTTTCTGCCTACATCAGTGATGAACAGAAAATGTCTTTTGTTTTCATCTTTATTACTGAAAATATTTCTGAAATATGTTAGTATACCTTCTCTTCTTAGTAGACTCATAATGGAATCTTCTTTTGATGGAAGATTTCTTGTGCAGTTATTACACATATCAGTGATCATTGTCTAAAAATATGTTCAGCTGAATTTATGTTGAAACTGTGCTCCATCCTGAAAATATCCTTTTTTTATACTAAATCATCAATAGGAGTTTGTTTTAGGTCATTTCCTCATGTTTTCTAAAAATAGAATTTTCAAAGTGATTCTGGCTAAGTGGATTTCACTTAATAAGGTTTGGCTACACACTAATGTTTCAGATAGTTCCACAAACACATAATTCTTGAATTACTGGATTTGGAGAATGCTCTACAGTGAAAGACACTAAATACAGGACAAATACTGAATGTATTGTTTGTTAAAAAAAAAAAAAGAGGACGCTGTGCTTTTACCAAATACACATTCCTGCCACACCCTAATCTCATCTCTCACCCACATACTCCTTTGGAAAAGACAGGCAGGTGTGATTCTGGTCTCTCTTGCCCCTCATGCACCCCCTTACATTTTTTCTTTAAGTACAGTCACTAGAGTGTGTGAGTGTGTGTGTGTGTGTGTGTGTCACAAGATCTTTGAGTCAGCTAATCACATTTCTAACCTAGCATAGACATGCCTTCAGCAGCATTCCTGACAGACTACAATCCAGTCTGAATGTTAATTCTTTTAGTTATTGGGGCCTCTGCATCATTGGACAGTCCTTCCTTTGTCAGACAATTCTAATTGCTATAATCCTGCTGCCACCGAAACAGTCAACTATCGATACTAGTTCTGACATCTAGAGAAACTCAGATTATGAACATACTCTTCCACAAACAGACTTCCCAAGTGTTCTTTGCCCAAGACCTTTCCTTATCCAGTTAGGGATTTATTGAAAATGATAAAGCCAGAGTCTGTACAGGCTCCTTATAACCTGTGGACAAAATGTTTATTGGAATGTATAGACTTGTCTTTCATGATAAAGCATCCTAGGCTGAATTTATTTTTAACATGGATGGAAGTAATTCATTTGCATTATGTATTTGAAGAGTACAGGTATTTATATCTAATTGTTCTCAGGTATTGACATTCAATGAAGCTATGCTAGAAGCCACACAAAGTGTGTTTTAAACAGACAATATTCCATTTCTCCTTGCAGACTGTCTAGCAAAGTCCTCAGCTCACAGGATGAATAAATGATGATGGAACAACAAACAAAAATAATAAGCTACACACACAATCATGAACACACTAAAAGGCAGCAGGGTAACAAGAGCCCAAGATAACAAACAGGTAAAAAATTGCATAATTAGGTCTTAAGAATGTCTTTAGTTGTGAAATATGGATGACTCACCTCGTGATTCTGGGTGTGGGTTAGGAAATGTTCACCTCTCTTAAACTATCTGGTAGAAGCCAACCTGACTTCATGTTTTGCCAGTCTACTGGGTGTTTGCTCTACTGGGTATCATTAGCCAACCAGTTTGACAAGAGTTCTTTGTTTTTTGCACTGATACGATTTATTTACTGAGTTGCCTGAACAAATGGGTTGTAATTTAGGCTATTGTAATGGAGAAGCCTGAAAGTGGGTTTTGAGAGGATAGAGCTCTCTTCCAAGGAAGGACTATTCCACAGTTATAGTAACTGATGAGAAATGATTCTCTTGATGTCCACGTCAGTGAAGCCACTGGAGGGTGGGGAAGCAACCCTGCAGATTAACGTGAATGGTGAAACATAACTCATTGAACTAGTTTCCCCTGAAAAAATTCTCAGCCAAACACTTCCTAACCTCTCTCTTCCTTAGGGTACCCCTAATAGACTGGAAGGGGAGTAGTTTACCTGGAGAATTTGAGGCTTGTTATGTAGACATTCTAAATATTTTATTTGTGAGCAATTAAATGAAGTGAGAAAACAGGCTGCCTGTGGGAAAAGCGTCAGCCTTTGAATAATCAAACTTGAAATCAAACTCCAATTCTGCCATCATTAGCCTCATGACCTCAGATTCTCTCTGAGTCTCAGTCTTCAACTGTAAAGAAATGCTGTGAAATTTATATGATTTATGTAAAACACCCAGGATTGTGTTTGGTGCAGTGGTTCTCAAAGTGTGGTCCCCAGACCAGCATCAGTATCACCTGGGAACTTGTTAGAAATGCAGATTCCAAGCCCCATCCTAGACCTAATGAATCAGAAAGAAACAGAAAGGAGAGAGCAGCAACAGGTTTTTAACAAGTCCTCCAGGTAATTCTGATTAGCATAATAAATTTTGAGTACCATTATCCTGGCATATGAAAGTCTCTCCAAAAATGGCAACTGTTATATACTTCATATTAGTCAAGTACTTTACAGCTTACAGAGTTGCTTTTCTGCCCGAAATACCATCTACTTTGCTCAGGTTTGCATTTCTTTTGACCCAATAATTCCACTTTGCAGAATTTCCTCAGGAAATAATCAGAGATGTTCAAAAAGATTTTATGTAATAGGTTATTCATCGAGGAACTGATCATGTAAGTAAAAATTTTGAAACTAGACTTAAATAAACAATATGATATGGGTTTAATAAATTATGGCACATCTATGCGATGGAACACAGTGTAGCAATTAAAAATCATGTCATATATTGTATTTGTCAGAGCAAGCGTTGAGAATCATCTACACCAGAATCACCTGGGAGGCTTTTCAAAATGCAGATCTCTAGTCTTTATCTCAGATTTATGAGTTAGAATCTGTGAGCGAGGGACCTTAGAATCTTTCCTTTCCACGTGCTCCTAAGTGGTTCTTACGCACACAGAACTTTGAACATCATGTTTCAGATTAATAATTAATAACATGGCAAGTATTCATAGTATATTATTATGTGGATAAAAACATATTACGAAGCAAATATTTACAGTAACTCAATAACATAAGCACCATGTATGTATAAAGATGACCAAAAATACAAGTGCTAAAATGCTAAGGAATTATCTCTGGATGGTAAGATGGCAATTCTGGTGCTGGTTATTTTCTTCTTTTAAATTTTCTACATTTTTGGTAATGTGTGTAATTTCAATGAGAAAAGGGATGTTATTTCAAAAACCACATATTAGTGTGTGTGATTGATATATGTAGTGAGGACTTCGTATTTATACCTGAGGATCGAAAACTCTGATGTAGATACATATGAACAAGAAATAGAGAAAAAAGTAATAAAATCAAGACACGGAGGAACAAAGCAAATATACTTGTGTCTCAAAAGGGAAGGCATTTAAGTCTGATTGAGGAATGGGAGCCAAGATAAATTCAGAATTAGATTGGAAACCATCTCCTGCTCTTCTCCCATCCCCTGGCCGTGCCCAGAGGGTAAGCTGCAGTCTGCCATCCACTAGGCAATGCAGGTGGCTGGGCATACTGCTGACTCTGTGTGGCCTTGATGATGACTAAGGACAGAAAGAAAGGAAACCAAAGGATGCTAACCTGGCACAGAAGTTGCAGAGCCTTCATGGAATTTTTTTTTTATAATAGGAGGGTAGCCCATCTTTCAGGGGTGATGTAGATGTGATACTTTCTGAAGTCAGAGCAATGGCATACATTACAGCTGCATGTCTTTTCCAGACCCCTGATGTCCCCTGTGGTGGGCACTGGCAGATAAGTGATAGGAGCGCCTGCAGAAGACAGTCTCATGGAAAATCCTCCTCTACCCCCAACTGATCAGAGCAACTGGCACTTAAAGAACTGCTTTCAGCAAGTGTGTATTAACTGTCTATCCCAGGCCCACCACCAAGCTGGGCCCCACAGAAAATATTAAGGAGGTCAAGAGTGAGGACTACCAGTGCAGCCCCAGGCTCAGAAGGGGCCACACACTTGGAACTGAATGCTCCGTGGTCACCTCTTGAAATTCTTAAAAATTTGATCTTTGAATGAATGTTTTCCAAAGTGAAGTCCAAAGGGACAATGGAGCATAGGGGGTGGGGATGAACTTGTTCATCACCCCCTCTTGCCTTCTCACCCTCACAGGTTATTGGCCTCCTCCTCCTCCAACCCCATCCAGGGACCACAGCCAATGAGGCAGACAGGTGCCTGGATGAAGGTGCAGGGAGGTCCGAAGTCAGCTGTGCATGCCCCACGCACCATGTTGCAGGGCAGGGCTCAGGACACCTGGGAGGGTCTGCACTCACCTTGTAAGTATCCCCATGCTCCAGGGGGCACAGTGTTACACAGCAAACAGAAAACACCATGACAGGTCAAGAAAGAGACAGGAAAAGGAAGGAAAGCTCTTTTTCAGGCTTTTTGAACAAGAAACCCTGTGGGGTTTTTGTCCTGGACCTTGGAAATTAGGGAGTTGGTCCTGATGAGAATTTACAGGGGTGGGAGGAACCAAGGGACACATACTAATAAATAAAAGGGGAGGACACACTGGAAGAGGATCCTCCCTTGATGAGTATTTCTCCTCTGTCTGAGAAAGCTAATCTATCCAGGAAGGGTGTTTCCCTTGTAAGCATCACACTGTAGAGCAAATCACGGTTAAATAAGAAGAGTATTTTCTCTGAAGGGAGTCTCTAGTGATTATAGACTAGAATCAGCCTTCCTTAATGACATTCCGTACAAACAATCATTCTAAATACTCTTTCTCTCTCTCAACCTGTCTCTCTCTCTCTAAAAACATATATCCAGGACTAATTAGAGAAAGTATTGGGAGTCTAACAGACAAGTTCTTAGGCTTTTGCTAAACAATGTCGGGAGGGAAAAAACACAATCATAAAAATGAATTGAGTTCACCTTTCTTCCTAGAAATGATCTTTCCAGCAACCTTCTATTGTCCTCCTTTTCAGAAGTTCTTTTTTTTTTTTTTTTTTTGCCGTACACGGGCCTCTCACTGTTGTGGCCTCTCCCGTTGCGGAGCACAGACTCCGGACGTGCAGGCCCAGCAGCCATGACTCACAGGCCTAGCCGCTCCGCGGCATGTGGGATCTTCCCGGACCAGGGCACGAACCCGTGTACCCTGCATTGGCAGGCGGACTCTCAACCACTGCGCCACCAGGGAAGCCCCAGAAGTTCATTTTTAAAAAGTAAAAATTGTGCTTTTTGAAAGCATGCGATCACAGTTTGTTTGTTAGCATTCTGGAAAGTCAAGGTCACACCTGCACAGACAAATTGCAATGCAAATGCTTATTAGTGCAAAATATGTGCATATTTATAAAAATCATTTCTAAGTTACCCCATAGAGTTCAAAACCACTTTAGTTGCTCAATAAAGTGAGAGAACTCCATTAAACTCCTAAGTCCTGTTGAGTGTCCCGATGAAAGAGAAGAAGGAGTGTGCTTGTTTAAGGAGGTCTTTATAAGACCTAGACCTTGGCCTAGTTTACTTCAAGTCACATGGACTTCTTCACTTACTCTAACAAAAGAATGAGCCAGGATCTTCTTACTTATTTGCTTGCTTGTGTGTCCTGTGTTATGGAGAAAAGGGCGTAGGTAAGAAGTGGTTGACGACTAAACTCAGCTTCCTAACAGAGGTAAGATGCATGTATCTATGTGGCTGGGTAAGTCCACAAGATGGGGACGGATGGGATCTCCAAGCACTTCCACCCTTAGACCCCGGCAGACAAGGCCCAAGCGTGAGGCCCATGCTTTCGTTTAAGAGGAAAGCAGGCCATGAAGCCAGGGGGACATGCCCACCTGGAGCCAATATACTTTTTTCTAGTCCATGCTTTGGATACCTTGAACCCGAAACTTTCTTTCTAAATGTCCCAGCCTGCTTCTAGAACTTGCATGGGCCTATTCTTCTTGTGCAGTATTTGGGAGATACATCTCAAAGTCATCTATGTGGTAATGTGACTTGCAGGTTAAAAGACATTTGATCCCCAAAGTATATCTTTGATTATTCTTTATGGAGATATAATTCACATGCTATAAAATTCACCATTTTAAAGTGTAAAATTCAGTAGTTTTTAGTACACGCACAAAGTCATATAACCAGCAGATCAAATTAACTGTGGTGCTTCTCCCAGCTTGCTCACTATAAAGGACTTCTCTAAAACAAAATGTGTACTTAAGAATCCTTCCTTCTAAAATGTACCAAAACCTAGTAACATCTAAAAGATTCAAAACAGAAACATGGTAATGTACTCTGCTTTGTCTCTTTATGACTCTCCTCTTAGAATCATAGGGCCATGAAGACCAAAATCTTGGAAGATGAGCATAGCAAGGTAGCAAGTGTGGGTGAATGATTTTTTCCCAAAAGGATCCTTCACCCCTTCTGAATAAGGATCAAGAATGGGGAAATATACAAACCATAATATTGGTTAATAAGATATACATCATATTTTTTTATCCTTGTAGACAGCTGACTTGACTATACCCCAACTAGCTGAAAATGAAAAATTTAGTCACGTGGGCTATTTAACATCAGGTCATTTAAAAATGATAACCCAGTGTTATTTTTGGTATTTTTCGCCCCTCAAATTTATTGTGTTTGTAGACATAGCCACAATTTGAAGAACAGAATGTATGCTCAGAAATGTGCTACACTGATGAATTATGCCATGAAAAAAGAGGCAGGCTATATTTTTGACTTTTCAAGTAGACAGTTACAATTTGCATTTCTTACTTTCCATGTGTGTCATCATGGCTTTTTCCCTATAGGTTTTTCAATGCTCTCTCCCTGTTCTTTTCTTGTTTTCTTCATTTCTGACCCCATAATTCCTGAATCACCATTCTGCCACTTGCAATTGTTTTCAAACTAATGTGTTTCACTCATACATTCCAGGGATATATCCATCAGGAGAAAATTGCAAGTGCCAGTAAAAATTGTCTCTCTAATTTGTTAATACATGCCTGAAAAAATACAGAAAGTGTGAGATGAGTACAAAAATAACTTGAAGCAGAAGGCTGAGGAGTGGGAAGGAGAGGAAATGTACATAATAAGTAGTTTGTTGATTTTTTTCCCCTCATAAACTAACCCACATGTCACTGCCTGCTATGGGTTTGTCTAGTGCCTGCATTTTTAGCATCCACCAGTGAAGTTCCAGGCCACTGACTCTCGGGTTCATACTTGTCAGTGGTAATTCGTGCATCCAGCCTGTTCCTTTCCTGGCAACTCTTCTAAGAGATGGAATGTTGTAGCCTCATTCTAATCATAAGGTTCCTTGGGAAAATCTCTTGGATGCTGTACAAACCACTCAAATCTAATCTTTCACTAGGGATAACTGAAATTTACAGGTCTACCATTACCATTTGTATTTGTGGTCCTTGTGATTGGTATTAACAGTAAGCTTCCAGAGTGTCAGAAGGAGTTCACTGCATACACAAAGCACCAAAAACATTGAGGATTTTTGCTGCCTGAAGAGCACTGTGCGTGTTACCCTGTGTAGTGGAGAAAAATAGTTGCACAGCCTGTATTTCCCTCAGTTCAACTTAGAAAGCATTACTAGGTACAGCCCCGTCCTAGGCACAGAGAGGCTTGCAAGAATCGCTCGTTCTCGAAAAGCACAGGAAAGCAACTAAGAAAAAAAATAAGCCTGTGATAGAACAATAGAATCACAAGTATGTGCTGTGGTGGTATAAAATGTGTCTACAAATGCTTAGAAAACAAGGAATTCATTCGGTGGAAATAATCTGAGCAGACTTCATTACAGAGTTAATTATTCAGCCGACCATTGTAGGAATGATAAGATTTTGAGTTTGGCACAATAGAGAGAGAACGCCTTCTGAGCTGTGGAGGAAGAGTGACTGTAAAAGAATAGAAAGCCAGAAGTCCTAGCAGTGTAGCTTGAAATTTAAACCTCATCTATTCTACAAGTCCCTTCTAGTTAAAGGTGGGCACGTGACCTAGTTCTGGCCAGAAAGTTAACTGAAATCTGCTAGGTGCCTGAGTGAGAAGCACTTGCTTATCTCGATGCAAAGAGGCAGACACAGCCAGCTCCAGCCTCCTTCCCTCTTGTTCCTGCTGGAAAGATACAACACGTGAAGGAAAGGCCAAAGAATCACGAGAGGCTGGACTCCACACCTCTGGCTACTCTATACCATGGAAAAAATAACCCCTCTTGAATATAAGTCACATTTTCTATTATTTGTAGCCTAGCATATTCCTAATAGATATTCTTAGGTGGTGTTTTGGTCAGGAAGACATTACCCAGATTTTAGTTGTATTGGGTAAAACAAATTTTAAAATAAAATGCACATGATCATAGGTTTATTTCATGAGAAGGTGATGGTTTTAGAGCTTGCAAGTTTATTCACTTGAAGAATAACACTTAAATAATTCTCTCTATATATAACCATTTCATAATTATAGCTAAAAGCAGATTTCCTGAGCTTTTAGCCACATTTAATCCATTAAGCCTCACTAACTCAGATGAGCACATCTAAACCCCTCTGTGTGGCCATGAATTTAATGTCAGCTGGGATTTCAAGGGACAGATCCTTTTACAGTGTCATTTATTTTCCTTTAGTTTCTTTTCCAAGTCCACAAAGTAATGTGTATGCTGGCATTTTTTTTTTCATATTTAGAAGATTGTTGTATCCACTCCAAAATGTAATCTTTTTACAGGGCCTTCTCATATTTCATGAAATAAAAGTGGCTTAAGAATGCATAGTCTCGGGCTTCCCTGATGGCACAGTGGTTGAGAATCTGCCTGCCAATGCAGGGGACACGAGTTCGAGCCCTGGTCTGGGAAGATCCCACATGCTGCAGAGCAACTAGGCCTGTGAGCCACAACTGCTGAGCCTGCGTGTCTGGAGCCTGTGCTCCGCAACAAGAGAGGCTGAGATAGTGAGAGACCCACACACTGCGATGAAGAGTGGCTCCCGCTTGCCACAACTAGAGAAAGCCTTCGCACAGAAACGAAGACCCAATACAGCAAAAATAAATTAATTAATTAATAAAAACTCCTACCCCCAACATCTTCTAAAAAAAATTTTAAAAAAGAATGTATAGTCTCTAAACCCTTCAAGAGTTACTTTTTCATCAATTTTAGTAACTGTCAGCAGTGATCGGGCAGGGATAAAGGATAGCATTATCTTGAAAGCATCAACTTTCCACGGACTATAAAAACTGGAAGGGACCATAAGGACTCATGGATCCCATCACTGGTTGATCTTCAAAATCATCTTTTTAAAAATAAAATTTCTGAGATTCATCCCCAGAAATCCTGATCCAATGGATCAGGAATGAAGGCCAGAAATACCTTAAAAAAAAAAAAAAAAAAAAAAGTCTCCAAATACCCAGCCAGACTTGGGAAACACTAATCTAGTTGAGTGCTTCTCCAAATGTGCACACCACCCAGCTAGGGATTGGGTTAAAATACACTTTCTGTTTCAGTAGATCTCCAGGTAGCCTGAGATTCTGCTTCTCTAACAAGCTCCCAGGTGATGCCCGTGCTGATGATCCGAGAACCACACTGAGTGGGGAGGATGCAAGCCACAGCCCATCTTTTGTATCCTAGGTGTGACAGCCCAGACCGAGAGGTGAAATGAGTTGTCCCGGTCACTCAGGCATGGAGTGGCAGCATGAGGACCAGAACCCAGCTCCTTTAATCCCCAGGCCAGCACTCCTCTCCACTATTCCACTGATTCCAGAAAAGAGCAATCCCTCCTTGAGAACCGCTGGTGATGGTGAGGGCTGGAGAACATGAAGACACTTTGTTCACTCTCTTGTTATGGAAGCTTTAAGTAGTTTGTGATCCCATTCTTCACCTCTCTTCAACTTCTATTTCCACCTCATATCTGGCCAGTGGCATGCTGGTAAATGTTTAACTACTGGCTCTCTGGATAGAGAGAGGAGAGAGGGAAGCCCTGATGTGCAACATTAACTAATTTCCATGGCATGGAATCCTAGCATGACCACTTGGAAGATACTGATGAGCAAAATTTTCACATATTGAGATGTAGGGGAGTCATTCTGGTTTATACCTGAGTTAACTTGAATTTTATGCTAACTAAAATGACATGTTTTGTGGCCTATCAAACATACATTGTACATCTGCTTTAATTATCAGAAAAAAGGGCACATTGACCAGACGTAAAGAATGTCCATGTTAAAAATAAAGATTAAATGCCTCTCTTCCTGGGACGCCAATGCTGGTACTCTTTTGATGATAAGACTCCCTTCCCAGGTGCCAAGGCCATGCTGACTTGCTGTGTACAAGCTGATCTGTGTGTGTGTGTGTGTGTGTGTGTGTTTTACCTTGAAGAAATGTGTCCCTGACTTGTTTAATGTTCTTTGTTCTGACAAGTTATAAAACTGTGCTGAAAACCCTGTTTCTCTGGAGCAGTTTCTCAGAGTAATCTGGCTTCTGGGCTAGTCCTCAGTTTGGCTCAGATAAAACTCTTTTCTATTCTTATTATTGATTGTTTATTGATTATTTTCACCAACAATGCCCACCTGACGTTACTGAACATGGAGCTGGATAAAGATGCACACAGCCAGCTCTCATGAACTAGCGGGAGCCAGCTCCAACCTTTCCCTCCTCCAGCTCTTCTCTGACCCAGAGGAGATGAGGCCAGAGGCCAGGACAGCAGCTGTGGTTCCTGCCAGGCTGCCAGGAGCTGGTACCTGGCTAAGGGCAGGAGAAGAAATAACACTATTGGTTTTTAAATTCTGTTTTGTTTTGGCCATGCCACACAGCTTGTGGGATCTCAGTTCTGCACCCAGGTATTCAGGGATTGAACCCTGGCCATGGCAGTGAAATCCCAGAATCCTAACCACTAGGCCACCAGGGAACTCCCAAAATAACTCTATTGTTTTTTAGGCAAGTCAACCTCCGATGTAACTGGTAAAATGTATTGATTACGTGTTAACAATGAAAATGCCTTAGGAAAGCTAATTCCAAGAAAAGCAGAAGATCATGGGGAAAGTATCAGCTTATAAAAGAGCTAAAGCATTTAGAGACTGAAAACAAACAAGCAAACAAAAATGAACTGATTAACCCAAAAGTGGACAAGTATATAGATGGATGCTTTCATTTAGTCAAAATAGAACCAAAACTGGATTAATTTTTTGAATTTATTTTTTGAAGTATAGTTGATTTATAACGTTATGTTAATTTCTGCTGTACAGCAAATTGATTCAGTTATACATACATATACTTTCCTTTTTGTATTCTTTTCCATTATGGTTTATCACAGGATATTGAATATAGCTCCCTGTGCTATACAGTAGGACCTTGTTTTTTATCCATTGTATATATAATAGTTTGCATCAGCTAATCCCAAAGTCCCAATCCATCTGTCCTCCACCCTCCTCCCTCTTGGCAGCTACAAGTCTGTTCTCTATGTCTGCTTCTGTTTTGTAGGTAATTTCATTTGTGTCATATTTTAGATTCTACATATAAGTGATATCATATGGTATTTATCTTTCTCTTTCTGACTTACTTCATTTAGTATGATAATCTCTAGGTCCATCCATGTTACTGCAAATGGCAAAACTTGATTTTGTTTTTTGTTTTTTGTTTTTTATGGTATGCGGGTCTCTCACTGTTGTGGCTTCTCCCATTGCGGAGCACAGGCTCCGGACACACAGGCTCAGTGGCCATGGCTCACGGGCCCAGCCGCTCCACGACATGTGGGATCTTCCCGGACCGGGGCACAAACCCGTGTCCCCTGCATCGGCAGGCGGACTCTCAACCACTGCACCACCAGGGAAGCCCAAAACTTGAATTTTTAATTCAAGGCTTCAGTATTGACTGGGTGCCTCCTGTGTTCAAGACATTCAGCTGGGTTCTTGTAGTATAGGTTTTATTTTCATGTGATCTGATTGTAATGTTTTTTTTCTTTTTCCTAATATAAACCACTTCTGCTAGGAGTCTCACTAGAGAAGGCAAGACAGTTCCCTGGACCAGTACAGGGGTGACTGCACCTCATTGGCCCCTGGCCACCAGGTAATTTATGTTATTTTTTAAATGAAGGCTCTCTATTAAAAGAGATTTATTATATTAAGCAGTTTATACAGTCAGAGACTACACACAGTTATGCAGAGCAGGTACCATTGGAATTGGACTGACCAATAAGGGTCCATATAACAAAAAGTTTACATTGTTTAGACCTAAGACATACAAAATAGTATAGATATGATATTATTATTCTTATTCATTAAAAATACAAGTTTCATAGAAGTATTATTTTCCCATGTAATTAATGAACAATGAAAATAAATGCAAGAAAAAGAATAACAAATATGGACTTTCACCATGAAGCTCAGATATCATAAATATTTCTATCAAAAATAGCCTTGGTTTTTTTTTTCTCTTACATTTCCATTCTCACCTATTCTCTCTCCCAAATAGAAATTCCTTTTACCAATTAAAAAAAAAAAAATTCTCCGGACTTCCCTGGTGGTGCAGTGGTTAAGAATCTGCCTGCCAATGCAGGGGAAAGGGGTTTGAGCCCTGATCCAGGAAGATCCCACATGCCGCCCGTGCACCACAACTACTGAGCCCACGTGCCACAACTACTGAAGCCCATGTGCCTAGAGCCCATGCTCCGCAACAAGAGAAGCCACTGCAATGAGAAGCCCGTGCACCGCAATGAAGAGTAGCCCCCGCTCGCCACAACTAGAGAAAGCCCGTGCGCAACAACGAAGACCCAACGCAGCCATAGATAAATAAATAAATAAATTTGTAAAAAAAAAAAAAAAGCATTCTCCCCAACTTCCTCCTAAATGCTATCATTCTCAGGGGGAAAAAAATGAAATGGAATTCTTTCCCATTACATGTATTTGATAAGTGCTGCATAGAATCAGAAACACCTGCTGTAAGTTCGATTGCTTTTCTTCTGTTATCAATCCCTGTAGTTCACTGCAACAAGCCAAAAGCCAAAGAAAATTCAGAGAAATTCTGCTTAAACTACATTTAGCAAAACCAAGCGAATAGGTTTAGAAGCAGAGGACCATTATGAAGTGACCTTATCTATACAAAAACATTTAAGCAAAACCTAATATGAATGAGTCCAAATTTCTTTATTTAGGGTTATCTAGAGGTTAAATTACAGATTCTTTGAAGGTTTGTCTTCAACTTACCTAGTAAGAGGTTTGTTTTAATGTCCACAGCATGCCAGTTTAATTCAAGAGTCTATTTTGGTACTTCCCTGGTTGTCCAGTGGTTAAGACTCCATGCTGCCACTGCAGGGGGTGTGGGTTCCATCCCTGGTCAGGGAACTAAGATCCCGAATGCCACGCAGCCAAAAAATAAAAATAAAAATATAAGTTTAAAAAAAGAGTCTATTTCAATAAATATTTATTGAGCACCTACTATATGCAAGGTCCTGAGCAAGACATTGCAGATACAACAACAAGTATTAACAAGGAATATAAAATAAACTTCTACTTCTTTGAACATCAGCACTATGCTAAGAAATATTTTGAACTATGATCTAATATTTAATCCAAGATGGAATAATCCAGCTGGTTTATAATGTAATCCAGTTGGCTCTGATAAGGTAAATATTGTCCCCATTATGCATTCCCAACAATAACAAATTCTTAAATATTTTGATCACTAGAGAGATAAGTGAGAGAGTATAACTTCAACAGACATCCATCCTCAAAGTGAAACACAATCTTGAGGTCCTGAACAAAAGGACAGAAGGTTTTTATCAGCCTCATACATTTGTAGGGTTCAATTTGTACTTAATAGGTTTGTTATGAAGATCAAAAAGGATGAAATGTACCGAGAATTTGTGAGCTCAAAGCACCACACAGATGTAAAGTGAAGCAATTATTACTATGTATAGGTCTTTACACACAGAAATTTCCAGGATCAACTTTTAAGAAGCTCATAGTGCAAAAATATGGTATTCTCTCCTTCTAGAAAACATTAAAAATTGGTCAGTATCTGGCTTTGTATTTCCCCACAGTTAATCTGAGTGAACTGTAACTTCCTTCCATGGTAAGGTTATATTTTACCCTTTATTCCTGAAATCCCTTTGCTTTTCTTTCCTTCTTCCTCTCCCTTTCTTTCTTTCTTTTTTTTTTTGAAAACATACACCTTCCATCCCTTTAGTATTATTATTATTACCATCATCATCTTGACTTCTATAGCTGAAAGAGACTGTGCCATCTTTCACGTTACAAAGGAAGAGATGAGAGCTGAAAAAGGAAATGTCAGTCAGAGATAGTGGCAAAAATAAGCATAAAGCCCAGGTTTCTAAATCCTAATCAAGTATTTTCTTTGGTGCATTTGGCCCAATACGAAAGAAATAAATCCAAGTTTTGAGGATTCCAAAGCTTTGGGCTCAGGGAAAGGAAAGTTATATCAAACCAGAGTTAAGTAGGATAAAAATAATGTGAATCATTCATTGACTTGGAATGATGCATTAGTGAGAGATACATGTCACAATAGGTGACTTCTGTATCTACCTTGAAATACCTAAATTTTTTTGGTTGAATTATGTAGTTAAATGCGTGTATCATTTATTCACTCAGCTATAGAAAAACCAAAGCCAAATATATCTCTATGTACATTTTTCCTGAATTGCTTTCAACACAATTGGAGCAATAATTATGTTGAAATGTTGGGACCAGTCTGTAAATTTTTCCCCAGTCAAATCTGGAAAGGTCTTTTGTATGTATCTATTGGTTTTAATTTCAGATATTGCGGTTTTCAGTTCTAAAATTTCCTTTTGGTTCTCTTCTACAGTCCTTTGCCAAAATTTTTAGTCCTGCCTTTTAGTTCCTTAAACATATGAAGTATAGCATTTAAAAATGTTTGATAGGTTCATCATCCAGATCCATCTAGGTCTATTTCTATGAACTGTTGTTTATTTTGGTTTTGGGTCCTATGGTCTCCTTTTAGGCTTGGTTGTTTTTGAATGGGTGCTGGACATTATATATGAAGAAATTTAGAAGTAATTTCGAGCTCTTAATGATATTATCTTTCTCTAAGGAGCATTTACTCTTGCATCTAGCAAGTAGTTAGGCTTGAGGTATTTGCTAACTGAAAATAATATAAATCCAGTATGGATTAGGATGATTCAAAGATGAGGTTCAGTCTCTATGAGGGCTTATCTGTTATTGAAATTGGCAATCATTTCAAGGAGCAAAGTGACCCCCAAATACCAGGCTACATTCTCTAGCTTCTTTCCTCTTCCAATCTTTGTCCTACAATGCCTCACTGAATCATTACTGTTCCAGAATAAAACCAGTAAATTCTTTAAAAATCTTCTGAATGCCCATAATTTCATGTACTTAGTTTAGTATCTAGCATTACATGAAATAGGTTTAAACTGATAGATTTAATGTGATTTTCAAAACATCTTGAGCCATGTTAAGTCCAGAGTAATTTGGATAGGCCTTAGTCTACCTTTCCACATTTACCTCTGACAATATTTAACAATTTCATATCTGTCAAACCTGAGATAATCCTTCATGAAATTTCAGAGTCTTTCAGCCTTTGGAAGTGTCAGTGTCCTCTGTGACCCTGCTAACTTGATTCTATATCCCATCTACCCAGCCTCCTTCTCTATTTTTTCTTCTCTTGGCCAGCTCTTAATCATGATTCTGCTCAGGCATGGTGAAATAACTAGACAAGACCAACTCCCTGAATATTTTGGGAGCATTAATCACTACCCTTTATTAATTCTCTATTGGCACATACAAAATCCATTCTAAAATAAAAGAGCATTTTATGATTCAGCACAGACTTCCTCCAGAAAGATTGAAAGAGATTTCTAAGTTTCATATTACAGATTAGAAAGTAGATACAGATTTTTGGCCTGATAAGAAAGCAAAAATACGAAGGACAGAAATGTCAAGATCTTACAAGATCAATGGCAAGGTTGGCAGCAGTAGGCAGGCCTCCTGATTTTGAGTTTAGAATTGTAACCTTAAGAGGTAGATATGTTTAAGTGAAATAACCAGTAAGATGACCAGCTAGTTATATCATTCTCATTTAAAAAAAAATCTATATTGTTTCAGTTTCTTTGGGGACCATAACTGGTCCCCTTTGTGCAAACATTGGCAGAAATGGTGGGTACTTTCATTTTGCTCTGTGAGCCTATAACTAAAGATCAGTTCTCTCTCTGTATCTCCAGTTCCTACTGCAGTGACTAGCGATTACACTCAGTAATCACATGAAGGATGCACGTGTTCGTGTCAACTAAATTATTTATTTATTTTGATTATAATTTATAGGTTTTATATAATCTTTCCAAGATGACAAGAAAGCTCCTTTGGGGGAGGGAAGCGTAGTCCTTGTTTGTCTTGTTTTTTACCCATATCCTTTCCTTCTAACACCCTCTCTCCCTCCTCCTTCTGGCCCTCTCTTCCTCTCCATCCCTGTTTTGGAAATCTGGTTAGTCTAATTATAAGCTATCTAATATAAGAAGGAAATAATTTTAATGAAGGTTTATTTTTGATGCTTTGCCGCTTTCCAGAATTTGCAACAATGGCAGGAATCTTAATAGAGGTGTCAACCACTGCATGTATTTCAAAAGGGGGAACACTCAAGCCAAAGAACAGCATCTAAGAAAGTCCAGCAGGGGAGGACACCCCCCACCCCAATTCAAACCATCAACAGTAATTTGGAGTGTGGACTAGACTTTGAGAGCCTGGTATATTGTATAATATATCAGTATTTAAGTGCCAGTCACACTTCTGGGTGTCAGAGATCACTTCTTCATTCGCAGTGAAAGAGTGGAAGATGACTCTTGTGTCTTTGCTATTGATGTAAATAGAATGGCATGGGTGGACCTTTGGGGAGATAGAGAAGGGACTGAGTGGGGTGGTAAGGGAATAATCCTCCCGGCCTCCTTCTTCTTCCCAATTTGTGCACAAGCTGAGCTTTGTAAGGTGCCCAAGGACATCGACTTACTCCACAGCAGTTACAAGTGAGACAGGCTGGGACCTGGAACCTGGTACCTTTTATTGCAGTGCTTGCACCTGGACCAGTAACAGCATACAAAGAAACTATAAGGGACTAAAAATAACTGCATGAGATGGGAATAAAGACACAGACCTACTAGAGAATGGACTTGAGGACACGGGGAAGGGGAAGGATAAGCTGGGATGAAGTAAGAGAGTGGCATGGACACATATACACTACCAAACATAAAATAGATGGCTAGTGGGAAGCAGCCACATAGCACAGGGAGATCAGCTCGGTGCTTTGTGACCACCTAGAGGGGTGGGACAGGGAGGGTGGGAGGAAGACACACAAGAGGGAGGAGATATGAGGATACATGTATATGTATAGCTGATTCACTATGTTGTAAAGCAGAAACTAACACACCATTGTAAAGCAATTATACTCCAATAAAGATGTTAAAAAAAAAATAACTGCATGCATGTGCAGTTGGGGCAAATTATGAACAAGAAGATACAAGAAGACCAAAACCCAACTGCCATTTCTGAGGTGCTGGGAACAAAAGTAGTAACATAATGTGCAGGATCCCTGCACACAGCACCACCAAGGGAGCGGGCAGAGCACCTAAGCCACGCCTCCAGACACGCCCATTGACCTGCCCCTACCTTCACCCCTTTAATGGCTCACCTCCACCTTGGAGAGTGAGCAAGGGCACCTGTTACTTGTTTTCACTACCTCCTGCTACAGCCTGAGTCCCAGAAAAGCCTTGCCTGGATTCCTCATCTCGCCTCTTATCAATTTCTATTGATTAAAGAGTCCAAGAACCCTGGTCGGTAACACAAACATTCAAGATTACAGTGAGTGTCGACCTTAAATAGCTTAGGTACCAATCTAAATCCCACAGTCTCTCAACCTGACCTTGTCCTTTCTTTGGGTATTTATATACTCCTGGAAGGGAAAATCATTCCATTACATAAAGGAAATTACAAAAAAATGTACCCAAACCCCATAGAGTAATTACAATATTGCATCATTTTTGTAATAGTTAAACAATTTCAAGTCAGCATAAAATGTTGGCCAGGGACAGGGATTAACAAATCTTAAATGTGAACGTTTTGGATCTTTCATTTAGTTAAATCCATTGAAAATCTTCATGTCATTAGTGCTTTTTCAGGCATATCATCATTGTATGTATGTTTGGAGGTGACTTCCAAGAGAGACTAACATATGAAAAAGGGGCCTTTCAATCCAGCTGTGACCTTCTTATAGGTACCGAAATTTTGTAGTTCTTACGTGACAACTGATTTCTGCTCTATCTGGTTTATAGGATGGGATAAGTTGTTTCTAGAAGCACATCTCTTATTTATAATTTAAGCCTAATTTGGGTTTTTTAAGAGTATCTCTTTAAGAATTGCCTTTCCTTCAGGCTCATATCTACCCTAACAGCTATTACATCTGTAATAGAAGGAACAAGGATTTTAAAGACAAGATTGTTACTTGAGAATATATGAATACTCCCTGTGGCTTGCCATTTCTTTGAAGATAGGAGAGTGGTGTGAGATGCCCTCCCATTTTCAAAAGGTTCTCTGGGGAGGGCTGTCATTCACAGCTACCTGGACACACTGGAGCAAGACACATACACTGTGACAAAGATCACATAGGAAAGAATCACTAGGGCTGAACAATGCATTGCCACCATTTCAAGTATCTCTGACAGTCAACACTTTCGTAAAGAATAAACATATTTTTTCAGCAGTTGTGCTGGTGCTTGTTTTGCTTTTTTACACTAGCCATTGTTGGTGCTTATTTCTGAGTGCCACGTAACTTACAGTAAATGACCACAGGCTTTGTCACTCAGCTCACCCTTCCTTTGAATGTGCATTTCAACAGGACAAGGGGTGAGGCTGCAATGTTTGCTACTGAGTCACTGCAGTCCTTACACTCTGGGAGCTCTCAGTAATGAATGACCGGGAAGATGACAACATCCCATCATTGCTGTGGTTTTTAGAGGCTAGTAAACATTAACATTTTGTTTTAGCTACAAATGAAAACAAAGTTTTTACATTTCTTGTGTGTATATGGGGATGTAAATGTACTCTTATATAAGGACACATACACCTGGTAATTCAAATAAATATGGGGCATTCAAGAGGGGTGTCCTCTTAAGATCTAAGTGGGAATAAGTAGTAATTGCCAGATAAGGTTCATTACCAAGGAAGTGTGAAGTAGATGAAAAAACTGTCCATTTGTGGCTTTGTACCGCCTTTAGTTTTCTCATTTCAGTTAAAAGATGTCCCATGGCCTTATCAGCCCTTGGTCTTGCCTCTTCAAATATAATGTTTTTAATAACTCATACAGTTTTATAGGATGTTGAAGTGAGAGTTATACGTATAAAAATTAGATCTGGGCTTCCCTGGTGGTGCAGTGGTTGAGAGTCCGCCTGCCGATGCAGGGGACACGGGTTCGTGTCCCGGTCTGGGAAGATCCCACATGCCACGGAGCGGCTGGACCCATGACCCATGGCCACTGAGCCTGCGTGTCCGGAGCCTGTGCTCCACAATGGGAGAGGCCACAACAGTGAGAGGCCTGTGTACTGCAATTAAAAAAAAAAAACACTTTATAAAAAATATGTGATGGTAAAGTTGACATTCCTGTCATGGGTCTGGAACTGATTTCCCTTCTCTAGGTTTCTTTAGATACCTGCCTGGGTTTTGCTCCTGGTCCCCAGTCCATTCCTTCCTTCACCACATTTATTTTTCCTCATCTTTTATTTTATCCCATAATAAAACTACTTAACACCAGGTTAACTAACTGTGAGCCTCATTTGTTCCCTTAAAATAATGCTTAGATTAAATACTTACCAAGTAATTACTAATACATGCTAAGTTCTCTTACTTTCTGATTACCAAGTGAAGAAAAAATTGTGATTATTCTGACCTTCTCTATATAAGGCTTAAAAGAAATAAACCCATTTACTAGCATAGAAATTTTTGAAAGCTGTCTCTTTGATCTAAGTATTCTCTGTATATCAATTTTGTATTCTGAAACTTTACTGAATTCGTTGATGAGCTTTAATAGTTTTCTGGTAGCATTTTTAGGCTTTTCTATATATAGTGTCAGTTTTACTGAAAACAGTGACAGTTTTACTTCTTCCTTTCCAATTTGTATTCCTTTTTTTTTTTCTTTTACTTCTCTGATTGCTGTGGGTAATACTTCCAAAACTGTTGAATAAAAGTGGTGAGAATGAGCATCCTTGTCTTGTTCCTGATCTTAGAGGAAATGCTTTCAAATTTTTACCATTGAGTATGATGTTAGCTGTGTGTTTGTCACATATGGACTTCATTATGTTGAGGTAGGTTCCCTCTATGCCCACTTTCTGGAGAGTTTTTATCATAAATGGATGTTGATCTATGTATTCTCAATAAAGCTGCCCTTTTACCCTCCAAAAAGATTTTGCACATATTAAGGATCACTTTTTGTGCTGGTAAGTTCTACTCTCCACTCAAGGAGTTGACGTAACTCCCACCCCATTAAGTATGAGCTGTACGCAGTGACATCCTTCTAAAGGGTGCAGCATGGAAGGGGTGGGGAGGAGAATAACTCCACAGTGGAGAACCTGACAAATGCTAACTCAGCCAAGTGGTTAAGGTTAACATCACCAGTCTTAAGTCATATTGATAGCAAGTACCCTCCATATGATGATGTGATGGGAATGGCAATTACCTCTGTGATCTTCCTCCCCAAAGCCCATAAACTCAGTCCAATCCTGAGAAAAACATCCAAGGAACCCCAGATGAGGGACAGGCTACAAAATACCTGACCAAATTGTCCTTGAAACTGTCAAAGTCATGTAGAACAAGGAAAGTCTGAGAAACCGTCCCAGTCTTGATTAGCTTAAGGAGACAAGGTAACTAAATGCAACATGGTATCCTGTGTAGGATCCTGGAATAGAAATAGGACATCAGATAAAACTACAGGTATCTGAATACAGTATAGACTTTAGTTAATAATAATATATTAATATTGGCTCACTAATGGTGACAAATATACCATAATAATGTTTATAATGGGGGAAATGGGTAAAAGGTGTATGGAACCAATCTTCTTAACTTTTCTACAAATCTAAAAATATTCAAAAATTAAAGGTTTATTTTAAGAAACAGAAAATAAAGCAGGAAAAAATTAGATCTGATGCCTTAAGAAAACAAGGACTTGTAAATTTGAGAAAAAGAGACTGTTGGGGCAATGTTGCTTCATTTCACTTATAAAATATATTTTTCCTACTAAGAAATCTTGTAGGGTGTTTGACTTTTTTTTTTTAACATATAAAAGTAGGGCACTGCCTATGAATCTAGTCAGTAAGAATGACCCAAAGGAACTCATCTCTGAAAATGCATTTAGATTGGATTTCTTACCTTGAGAATGAACTGATGACCCAAAAACCTTATTTCAAACGTTAATCAGCATATGTTAAACAGAAAATTTTTATATTCTGGAATACAATCTAGGTCCTGTAATTGGTAATTAGAGTGTAAGTTCATGTCTATTTTTCTTTGGTATTATTACTCTGGAACACTTGGACTATTTCTTGAGAGTGAAAACTGTGGATTATTCAACCCTATTATGTGCTCAAAACCTATATAGGTTTTTTTTTCCTTTATTGTAGCAAAATATGTATAACATAAAATTTTCCATTTTAACTGCTTTTTTAAATTTATTTTATTTTTTTTTTTGCGGTATGCGGGCCTCTCACTGTTGTGGCCTCCCCCGTTGCAGAGCACAGGCTCCGGACGTGCAGGCTCAGCGGCCATGGCTCACGGGCCCAGCCGCTCCGTGGCATATGGGATCCTCCCAGACCGGGGCACGAACCCGTATCCCCTGCATCGGCAGGCGGACTCTCAACCACTTGCGCCACCAGGGAGGCCCCATTTTAACTGCTTTTAAGTGCACAATTCAGTGGCATTAATTACATTCACAATGTTATACAACAACAACCACCACTATCTATTTCCAAATTTTTTTCATCACAACAGTAACTCTGTAAACATTAAACAATCACTTCCTATTCCTCCTCCTGCCAGCCCTGGTAACCTCTAATCTACTTTCTGCCCCTATAAATTTGCCTATCCTAGACACTTAGTATAAGTGAAACCATACAGTATCTGTCCATTTGTGTCTAGCTTATTTCACTTTGCACAACGTTTTCAAGGTTTGTCCACATTGTAACGTGTCAGATCTTCATTCCTTTTTATGGATGAACAATATTCATAGTAGGTACATACCACATTTTGTTTATCCATTCATCTGTTGATGGATATTAGTGGTATTGTTATCTTTTGGCTATTCTACACAATAGGCTTTGTAAGTGTAAGTCTTTAAAAAAAATAATTTGTTGAACCTTCCTGGAATGCAAAACTTGGCTTAATTGTAGTTACCATCAATACCTTTCATTTGATGCCGAAGAAGTAAATACGCTAGAAATGAGTCAATGTATGTTGTGTCACTTGCATTTTCAGAGGTGGCTCTAGAGGCCCCAGGCCAAAGTTACAGGGGAACAGGTCACATTCTTCCAGAAAGACTTGCTTCTGTTGTCTGTTCTTTTATGTTTGGTTTTGTTTTTGAACAACTCTTTTAAATGTTATGTTCTTGCCTTATTCCCTTTTCTTTCTCCCTTTCGTCACGACTGTATTATCGTCAATAAACTTGAGTAATTCACATTTCAGTTGATGTATGTTGATTATTAATTAGCATACCAACTACCACCATAGCCTTTAAATCAAGTTCTGCCACCTGGCATAATTAACCAAGTTGTATGGATGACAGGAACATAAACTCGAGGGGTTGCGATTGCTAGAACTTACCTGTGGAATTTGCACACCCCAAATGCAACTCCTCGTTTCCCTTAAAGTAGATTTTCTAGATTTTGTCCCGTAGTTAGCAATATTACTATTCACCTCATCACCCAAGAAAGACCCCAGGGAATTACTCTTGACACCCTCCTCTTTCTCACTCCCTAATGTAAAGCCTACAGATTTCGCCATGCGTAAATATTTATCAAATTGTCCACTGCTCTCTATTCCTCTATTTCCACTTGCACAGCTATAATGGAAGCCCTCAGCACTCCTTGCAATTCTTCTTGGAGACATAGACAAGAGGGCCCTTCCCCAGACGCTGTGCTATAGAGAGAGCAGCATATCACAAAAACAAAAAGTTGTTGATGAACATGCAGTGACTGTCACTCAGCACTGAAATAGTCAACCCATAACCCCAAACATCCACTTTTGAGACTAACACTGTTCAAGCCCCAAGGAAACCTTTCTCTAATCTCTTCTCCACATCTCTTCCCTTAAGTTCCTGAAACAAAATGCAACCAACCATGTGAATGTTATTAAAGGTGACAATTGTGTCATTACCTAGATAAGTGAAAAAAGGCTTCTCCCTTCACGTTGCTGAGGAATTTAAGTAAGCAGATGCTTAGGTGAAAAGAAAGACAAATTAATAAGCTTGATGTGCTGAAATGAATTGTGTCCTCCCAAAATTCATATGTTGAATTCCTAACCCCACTACCTCAGAATACGACTGTATTTGGAGATAAAGTCTTTAAAGAAGTAATTAAGTCAAAATGAGGCCATTAGGGTGGGCCCTAATCCAATACAACTGGTGTCCTTATAAGAAGAGGAAATTTGGACATAGACACACACAGAGGGAAGACTGTGTGAGGACACAGGGAGGAGACAGTCCTCTATAAGCCAAGGAGAGAGGCCTCAGAAGGAACCAACCTTGCTGACCCTTTGATCTTGGACTTCTAAGACCCAGAACTAAGGAAATAAATTTCTGTTGTCTAAGCCACCCAGTCTGTGGTACTTTGTTATGGTAGCTCTAGCAAGCTAATACGCTTGCCAAAGTATTTCCTCTCAGATGGCATAACTGCATATTTGTTCCCAGTATGCCATTTTTTTTTTTTTTTTTGCTTCTCTTTGTGTTCCAATTTACGGTTCTGAGTAGCACCTTCAGAGTTTAGCCCTGTGTCTCTACCTTAAAGAACTCCTTTGACTATACCTTTCCTCACAGGCCTAGGAGTACAGAGGGCCAAGAAGTGCCTATGAAGCCTCATCTTCTCCCATTCCAGAAATCCCTGTCCCAGTAGCCCTGAACCCATCACCAGGGACTGTGCCAGCCTTTCTCAAATCCTTCCCCAGGAAGATGGATGAACCACTGCTGTGTATATACCTAAGCCTGAGAGAC
This sequence comes from Mesoplodon densirostris, assembly GCF_025265405.1. Taxonomy (NCBI): domain Eukaryota; kingdom Metazoa; phylum Chordata; class Mammalia; order Artiodactyla; family Ziphiidae; genus Mesoplodon; species Mesoplodon densirostris. Next base: position 29,551,306 of record NC_082672.1, read on the forward strand.
ACCCAGAGCACCTGTTTGTGGGTGATACAGTTGGAGTGTGGACACGTAGACTGGAACGTCCACATTTAAGTGGCAGGAGAAGGGGATGAAGTGTGGAGCTGAAGCTTCAGGCTAGCTTTGCTTGTGCTGTGACCTTCTGACGTGGTTCTCTGAGAAGCTCAGTAGCTCTTAATTTGAATCTGAACTTTCAGGTCCTTAAGAAGGTATATTCATCAAAAATTGGGGAATAGCACATATTTTATTTTATGATTTGTTAATATGATTTATAACCTTTATATATGTAGACGTATGACACATGAGTCTTCATATATTGCTTCAGACCCCACGAATATTAGGATTAGGCTTGGTGGTTCTGGAGGGATGCACAAATTAGAGCAATATCTGCCACTGTTGCACATAGAGCCTGGGGAAAAAATTGCAGTATTAAATAATTAATATTACTCTTAAATTTGTATATAAGCATATTGGTCTAGACAGAGAATGTGTGACACATGATATTAAATTTAACATTAGCAATGAGGTGGATATTAAAATTAAAATTGCAAATACTCATGTTCTTATAAACATTTGATATGATCTCATTGTTTTTTAAAAATTCAACAAAAATTTTGTCCTGTTTAAATTATTTTAATTCTTACTGTGCTTTATCATTGGTATTTTGTTTTAAATTTTAATTAATTATATTAAATATTTCAAAATAAAAATACATTTTAAACTATAGGGAACTTTTTTTACATTATTATGATTTATAATTTTTGACAATACATTAAAAATTTGTACACTTTCTAAAAATTTCATACATTTTGATTATAATTATGTTTTTACATTTTCTTTTTTATTTCTTTAGAATAAGCAAAAAATGTGATTTATGATAGAAATAGAAAATGCTACAGTGGAATGCAGATAAGATATAAAAAGAAACAAGAAATAGAAAAGCTTCTAAAAGGCAAGCTGCTTAAATTTTTTTTTTTTTTTTTTTTTTTGCGCTATGCGGGCCTCTCACTGTTGTGGCCTCTCCCGTTGTGGAGCACAGGCTCCGGAAGCGCAGGCTCAGCGGCCATGGCTCACGGGCCCAGCCGCTCCGCAGCATGTGGGATCTTCCCGGACCGGGGCACAAACCCGTGTCCCCTGCATCGGCAGGCGGACTCTCAACCACTGTGCCACCAGGGAAGCCCAATCTGCTTAAATTTTTAAAAACTGGACACAATAAAAGTGAGCAGGTTTTTACTGAGTGTGTCCCACATAAAAATTTTGAATAACACATCACAAATTTTTTGTTTAATGAGGATTTAATTATTGACCAAAACAATGAAAATGAACAAGAAAAGTATTCTAATAGAATCTACAACTTGGGAAGAGGTCCAATGAAATCTCTGCAAATTCACATTCTTTACTAAGTAGAGTTAATTACTGACTGAAACAATGAAAACTTCTGAGGTCCTCCTTGACATTTGTCCTAGTGCCTTGCATCATTCCCAAAGATAGCCTCCTCACAGACCTCTGTCCTCACTCTGTCCTATGTGCTGCTGTTAGAGTGGGCTACCTGACCCCGTCCATTGAAATCAACCTGCCACCACGTGGAGCACAACTGCCCGAGGGCAAGTCCTACGTGTTGTTGATGACGCTGGAGCCAGTGAAGGGTTCTGTGGTTACACAAGTTGGAGAAACTGTATGTAGTACAACCACTTTACTTCTGGAAGACTTCTCAAGGACTTGAATATATTAATCCTTTGTTTAACTCTCCAGGAGGGATCTATATCAGGCAGATCTCCCAAGTGTTTTCACTGAAAAGTTTGTAGGACTGGTGTTCTTAGGAAGGTTGGTCTAGAGCATTCCCCGATGTAGCCACTAGCCATGGATGGCTATCAAGCACTTGAAATGTGGCTAGTCTGGATTAATACAAGTTCTAAGAATAAAACACACTGTATTTCAAAGACTTAGTACAAAAAAGAATGGAAATTACCTCAGTAATAATTTTTATATTGAATACATGTTGAAATGATAATATTTTCTGATATATTGCATTAATAATATATATCACTCAACAACAACAACAACAAAAAAAACTCAAAGATACAGAGAACAGATTGGCGGTTGCCAGAGGTGGGAGTTGAGGGGGGTACAAAATAGGTAAAGGTGGTCAAAAAGTACAAATTTCCAGTTATAAAATAAGTCAGTCATGGGAATGTAACATATACCATTGTGACTGTAATTAACAGTATTCTATTGTATATTTGAAAGTTGCTTAGAGAGTAGATCTTAAAAGTTTTCATTGCAAGAAAAAAATTGTAACTCTCTGGTAAGGATGGTTAACTTGACTTACTGTGGTGATCACTTTGCAATATATACAACTATTGAATCATTATGTTGTACACTTGAAATTAATATGCCAATTATATCTCAATTTTTTTAAAAAATTCAAGATATATATATAGACTAATAGATTGCTAAAATTAATTGTACCTGGTTCTTTTTTTTAATGCAGTTACTAGAAAGTTTAAAATTCCACCCATGGTTTGCATTTTATTTCTATTGAACAGCAATCATCTACAGGACAACATGATACATAAGACCACTCAGGATCTGGCATCTACTAATCTCTCCGGAACTTTCTTTCAATACTATCTCCCTTTGAGATCTAATTGCTACACACTGTTTAAAGAAATCCCTCCCTATCCCTACCAACCATGACCATCAGCAGTATCAAATGTCGTAACTCTTCTATTTGTTCAACTCCTGGAACTACATCAGGCTAATTCTTGTTAAGCCTTTAGGTATCAAGCATCAGTCACTCATACAGGAAGCTTATGCTGAAATCCAGACATACCTATCCCTTAGCCTGGTTAGGTGACCTTCCTCCAAGCACCCGTAATTTCCTTCTAAACCTTTAACCTGTACTAACTACATGTCTGTATAAGCATCTGCTTATGTATCTCACTCTTCTTCTTTAAGCATCTTGAGAGCAGAGACACGTCTTACTTTTTTTGGCTGCACAGCGCAGCATGCGGGATCTTAGTTCCCTGACCAGGGATCAAACCCGTGTCCCCTGCAGTGGAAGTGTGTAGTCCTAACCTCTGGACCACCAGGGAATTCCCTTTATATTTCATATTCCTAGCTCCTATCCCAATGGAAGAATGAATGAATGACTCAAGAATGAAGCAGATATTGTTCCTCCCCTAGTGGAGTGCAATCTAGAAGATGAAGCAGATAGGTGAATAGATAGTTCAAATGTGTTGCTTTAAATTGTGTTATAAATGATACTGAGAATTATAGGGAAACTCTGAGCAGAGAACTTAACTGGGGTCAGTTTTATGGGTAGACAAACTGTACTGTTGCACAGGCTACATAGCAACTGATTTGTTTTTTTCCCAGATAAACATACCCACCTACTATTGGATATCAAGTCACTATGAGATGAAAAATATCATCTATATTTTTTTCTGATGTCTCTATTAAACAACTAGTTAAAAGTAAAATTTTCAGTTCTTTGGGAGAATAAATATAGTTTATTATAATAAATTAAAAGGTGTTATTTTCTGTTCTTTTTATTTTTTACATTTAATTAATTAAAACCAGTGAATGTGCATACACAAAAATTTAAATACTGCTTAGTATTCACCATTGTTTTCCCCACTGCAAGTTACAAGTTATATGTTATCACCTCTACCAAATTATTAATTTTAAGCCTCAATCTCTGCATAATAATACAGATGTCTCCCCTTCCCCAGTATAAAATGAACATGATATTCTTTTACATAGGAAAAAACAGTACTGGTATTTGAAGTTAATTTTTGTTTTTATCAAATAACTAAGGTTTTCTACTGTCTATAAACAAAGACAGTCTTGTTTCCAGTTTGACTCCCTGGTTCCTGAATTCTGTGTCAAAGCCTATAGCTTTAATGGTTAGGATTTCCTTCCATAAAATGAGAGTTTTCACACATATTAAGAATTCTCTTAATGATTCATTCAACATTGTCCTGGTGATAAAATACAATGTGGCATTATAAGTTTCCTTCTTAGTGTTTATAATGCACTAATCTTTGTAATGTTCTTCTCCCTAAGATTACTTCCACATCATTTATCTTTTTTTTTTTTTTTTTTTTTTTTTTGTGGTATGCGGGCTTCTCAGTGCTGTGGCCTCTCCCGTTGCGGAGCACAGGCTCCGGATGCGCAGGCTCAGCGGCCATGGCTCACGGGCCCAGCCGCTCCGCGGCATGTGGGATCTTCCCAAATCGGGGCACGAACCCGTGTCCCCTGCATCGGCAGGCGGACTCTCAACCACTGCGCCACCAGGGAAGCCCTCATTTATCTTTTAAAATTCCTAGCATCAGTAGTAGAAAAAGAAATGGCAAGATTATCCTCTAAAGTATTAGCTGAACGCGGGCTTCCATAACCAACACTGATAATTAAATTCAGCTAGTTGTTTATACTATATTGTTTAAAAGTTATTTTATCCTGAATGCCTGGCTTTTTGACAAAATTCATTCATTCAACAAATATTTATTGAGTGATTCCTACATGCTAGTGTTTTTCTAGGCTCTGAGGACACAGCAGTGTACAAGACACAATAGTCCCTGGCCCAAAGGAGTTGATAATCTCATGCAGGAAACAGTAAATAATTAGTACATAAAAATCTCAGATGGGGCATCCCTGGTGGCGAAGTGGTTGAGAATCTGCCTGCTAATGCAGGGGACATGGGTTCGAGCCCTGGTCTGGGAAGATCCCACATGCCGCAGAGCAACTAGGCCAGTGAGCCCCAACTACTGAGCCTGCGCATCTAGAGCTTGTGCTCCACAACAAGAGAGGCCACGATAGTGAGAGGCCTGCTCACAGCAATGAAGAGTGGCCCCCACTTGCCACAACTAGAGAAAGCCCTTGCACAGAAACAAAGACCCAACACAGCCAAAAATAAAAATAAATTAATTAAAAAAGAAAGCTCAACATTAAAAAAAAAAAAATCTCAAATGATGCTCTGAAAAGACATAAATGCTGTGAGAAAATGAGAATAGGGAAAGGTGATCTGACAAGAGGGTTAGGAAGATGCACCCACCTTGAGTGTTGTGTGGCCACGATTCACCTTGACTGCATCATGACCACATTAATCTCATCCTGCCCAAGCTTTGCTGGCTTGGGAGTCACTTAATGAATATTATAACTCTTCTACTCTTGCTGTTCTCGTGTCTCTTACTCACATTATTTACTGTTTCTATTATTTTTCGGCCACCTCTAAGACCACATAAATGATGGGCTCAGAAATATTTCTTTCTTTCTTTCAGGAAGAAAGCTCAGAAATATTTCAGTGAAACTAATCTGTTTGTTCAGTTTTTCTTGGTTTAATCCCTTGAGGCAAGTGTCATTTGATGGAAAGAGAAAAGAACATGAAGTCAGAAAATTTGGCTTTGAACCTATTCCTACTTATTGGCTCTTACTTAACCCAAGTCATGGTTTTCTTTTCTTCAAATATGGGAAAAATGATGCTGCTGTGAGGTGTTAACTGAGAAGTAACACATGGATCATCCAGCAAAGTGGAGGGCACCCTTCTGAGTATTGACTTTCCATCAGACAGCCAATAACTCTGCCAAAAACGCAAGACCCACCCTGTTCTCTAACAGACCAAGGCAAAATTCCCATTAATATAAACATTCAAGTTCTAGAGACAACACAAAGATCATGTTTGGATGAAGCAAAAACTCAGGAATAAAAAGTAGTCATTTAGATATGTGAAGTCTATTCTTGTTCCATTGGCAAGAAAGTAAATGAAGAACAAATCCACACACAGAAAAAATAATCTTGATTCACTGGCATCAGGAAGTCATCCTTGACTTCTCTTACCTCTCACATCCTATGGATTACCAAATCCCATCAATGCTGCCTCCTTAAGGTCACTTTCTATTCCTATAGCCTATTCTTAGCTCACACTGGCAGCGGCATCACATCTGGGCTACAAAAAAATCTTTTTCCCTGATATCCCTTCTTCCATTCTTTTATCTCCATACCTCCTTCCTCTTGCCCACACCAAAAGGGGGAAAACATTCTAACAGTGACTCAAGAATGAGTTTTCTAAGATGGAAACCTGGGCTTCCCTGTTTGTGCAGTGGCTGAGACTCCGCCTGCCGATGCAGGGGATGCAGGTTTGTGCCTCGGTCCGGGAAGATCCCACATGCCGCAGAGCTGCTGGGCCCATGAGCCATGGCCGCTAAGCCTGTGAGTCCGGAGCCTGTGCTCTGCAACGGAAGAGGCCACAACAGTGAGAGGCCTGCGTACCACAAAAAAAAAAAAAAAAAAAAAAAAAAAAATTAAGATGGAAACCTAACCATGTTACTCTTTGGCCTAAAACTGTACAAAGCCTTTTCTTGGTCTTCAGTGTGAAATCCACTGTGTAGCATGACATTATTTCCATTGCTGCTTCTTCCTATACATTGTGCTGCAGCTGGGATGAACTGCTGGCTGTGCTTTTATACTTACTTCTGAGCCTTCATTCATGCAGCTCCCTTTGTTTTGATGGGTTACACCAGTCCCCTTCCCCAACCCCATTTCATTTAGCTGACTCTAGTGATGATGTCCTTTTAAACCTTCTCGTCTCACCTTCCCCCCATCCTAGCCCCGCATGGGTTAGATGCAGGACCAGCTACGCAACTGCAGGGCCCAGAGCAAAATGAGAATGTGTGACTTCTTGCCCAAAAATGATTAGGAGCTTTAAGACAGTGACTGAAGAGCATTAAACAAAGCACTGGGCCCTTCTAAGTGCAAGGCCTTGTGCACAAGCCCGGGTTGTGCACCCACAAAGCTGGCCCTGGCCAAGTTCTATGCTCAGAGTTTCCCTATAATTCTCAGTATCATTTTCAGCACAATTTAAATCAAGGAATTTGAACTATCTATTCATCTATCTGCCTCTTCTTCTAGATGGCACTCCATTAGGACAGGAGTCATATCTGCTTCATTCTTGAATCATTCATTCATTCATCAACTAAACATTTATTCAGGGCCTTATACACCAGGCACTATGAATGCATCCACCCTTAGGCTAAACACTTTACATACAATAGAGCAGTAGTAGGGCCTGGTGGTCTGGGTTGCCACCTAGCCTGATCTTCCCATCTCTCCTCCCTCTTCACTATTTTTATTTGCTGCATCCTTAGCCGGGGCCCCTCCTCTCATACAGTCTCTCCCTGTCCCAGGCCTGATACTGCTCTACATTCAGATTCCCTGCCAGTTTATATGATCAAATGCCCAGGAATATCATGGCTTAAATTGAATCTCTGAAATCCAGATACACCTTACACCTCAGGATTCCAAGTACTAAAAGATCCACTCCAGCTTCCTCTGTCTTTCTCAGGCTTAAAGTGGGAAAATGAGGGGGCAGCGTAGAGATACAATGGTGACCAGAAAGGGGATCTAGGATCTTCCTATCCTAATTGTTTCCCTCTGCTGGTAAGAGTTCTAATAGCTCTAAGAGCTTCACAAGGCCTGGATTCAAACACAGGTAAAGGGGAATTTTCCTCTGTTCGCCAGAGGACCAGAGTAGGAATGACTGTCTAGTTAGAAGAAACAGCTGATAGCAGTGGTAAGGGTAGCAGATGGATTCTTGGAAAGTAATGTCGCCAATAACTCACCCTCTAGGGTCATTAATAGGAGGCCCCAGATCCCTATTTCCCACCAGATTACCCTCTTTCTCCCAAAGCCCAGATTCTGAGTCCCTGTCCAGGACAGGAAAGCCACCAAGTGTGATGAGTTTGAGCTGAAAATGGCTCTGCTGCCATAGGCAGGAGAAGGAGGGATTGAGGTGTGAGGGAACCCCCAATTTTCCTTTTACATGTCCAGCTTGGTAGATGTTCTAATACCCAAAACTGCAATTTTCACCTTAAAAAGTAGTAGGTTTCATTGTACCATTATTTAAATTCTTCATCTATTTAGTGTGATCTAGCGAAAGTACTTTGGGACTAGCAATACCTAACATCATTGAGTATCTTCTATATTCCATGACCTGAGCTAAGAGTTTCACCTATATCTTGTCTAATTTTTATAATAACTCTTAAAGTGCCAGCATTTCTATGACTTCCATTTCATAGATGAGGAAACTGATGCCCAGAGTGGTTACATGATTAGTAAGATGTGGGTCTCAGACTCAAACTCTGTTGGACTGTCTCCCAAGTCCATGCTCAGATGCCAGGGCTCACCACTTTGGGTAATGTTAATTCTGTACCTGTGAGCAATCACTCTCTGAATTTCTTCAGTTTTTTTATCTCTTTGTGTATCTTTATTTTTTTTTTTGATGCTATGTGATTTTTATCAAATATTAGAATTATTTTTAAACATATCTTTTCTTCCTTCCTAGACTTTGAAATAACTCATGTCTTGCCCTGGATTTGATTCATCTTAGAATCTGAAAAGCTCAGAATTGTGTCTTACACATATCAGGACTTAACTAATCTTTTCGAGTGAAAGAATGAATGTAAGTAAATTAATAAATAGATAGCAAGTTCTAAACAGTCTGTTTAAAAAGAGCTTTTTAGAGCACCACCACTTGGTGAGCTGGGAACTGTACTCATCTGTACTAAATCTGTACTCATATTTAGTAAACAATATCTTCAGCACAGAGCAACTTTCTTCAAACCTATCAGTATCTAAAACTGTTGCCTCTTAGGAATTCCTTCTTGAATGAAACTATATTGGGAAATATTATTAATATACTAACTATAGTAGAAAAAGTTCTCAAGTTTTCATTTGGCAGATTCTTCAAACACATAAACAACTGGTACCTATAACAATTGTCAAATTCTTTTTCCTAATTCTGCTTTGCAGTTTAATAAAAACAGTCATGTTTTGCTGCCAAAGTTGTCTTCAATGTCATCTCTCTTTCCCTTTGGGGATATTAAACCTCAAATATTCATTCTTCATAGCTTTTGTTCACATACTTTGTCTACACTTTCACCTGTATTTTATAGTCAGAAGAGAAGGAGAGTTTAAATGCAAGAACAAGAGGATGTAACCCAGCACATCTCTTCCCCACCCACACTCACCAGCATTACCCCTATCTTCTCTTCCCCAGATATGACCGAAAACTTGTCTAACCACTTTTTCTCAGTTCCCTTTTCCTGGATCCTCCCAATATTAAAGGTGGCAGCTCTACCAGAAAAATATGAACCCCAATTCCATCTGAGAGGTTGGTGCAGACTAACTAGACAACCACTTTGCCAGTTGACTCATATCACAGGTCACTCACTGACTCATGATCATCATCATAATCTAATTTATAGATCATGGAACATTCTGTACATCTGGTCAGAGAGCCAGAGAGGTGACTAATATGGGTTGTTGCTATTGGTGATATTTATTTTTTTCCACAAAAACAAACACTCCATCTCTTTCATTTTGCAATGGAATGTGAGACCCCAGTTGCTGAGAACTTTTGCCACTGCAAATGAGGGATTTTCCATCTGGTAAGAAATTCAGGTCATGATTAAGAAGTGTTTAGTAATAGCTGTTTGTGCTTCTGTTTTGTTTTGACAACACATGGAGACTGTATTTCTCCAAGGTTTATCTGTATTGAATTTTAATCATAATTGATAAATGAGCTTAAAATCTCAGGTAATTTTGACCAGTAATGCAGTGGGATGAGGAGGTGAGAGATTGAGGTGGAAAGAGAGAGGAAATATATTTTCCCTGGTGCAAAGTAGCTCTGATTCCATTAAAGTTTCAGGACAAATCTGTTATGTTAAAAGTAGCCTTAGATTTTTTTTAATCACTATGATATTGGACAAACACTATTGTAAACATTCCTTTTTTTTTTTAATGAAGAGCAAAACCACATTATCACACTAGTTTAATAAATCACCTGCTCTGATTTTCTCTAGGTTGAGTACTTGGATGTCTTTTAGATTGTTATTAGATAGAAAAAAAAATATTTATGTCTGCATCATACTATTATTTTCCTTCTTTCCCAGACCCTTTTATTTACTTAGGACAAGATAACTTGAAGTACATACAAGAATTTGAAGCACCATCATAAAAAATATATACTTATTGAACACCTTCCCCACGCCATTGGCCAAGGGCCATACTAGGTACACTGGAAGATAGAAAGATCCTGTCTTTTGAGACTACAATTTAGTGTCAGAGGCAGAAAAGGCACATGAAAAATTAACTGTAGATGAAAGAGAGGGTGCTCTTCATCTCTATGACACATCCTCTCTTTAGTGAGAGCTGACATAGGTGACGTGAAGGCTGACTCTCCTATCTCATTCTCAGGTACATTTACTTACTGACTCTAGGAAAGATCAACTAAGATATCACTGTAATATCTGTGCAACTATCTCAGCCAAGAGCAGACCCTGATCCAAGAAGAAGAAAAAAAATGCAGTTTTCTCTTCTTGAGGATTGAATCCTTCTGTCTTAACACTTCTACAAGTTTTTCCTGCTCAGGATGAAAAAGCCAGGCCTGGGGATGGATGAAGGAAGGAAGCGTGGTCGTCTTGTTGGGAAGAGTGATGGGAGGTAAGGTGGAAACCAGATTCTTATGCCCAGCAGAGTCTGGGTCATCCCAAAAGTCGAGGAGAGCCATACATCTCTGAGCAGGTAAAATTAGAGTAAACTTTTGAGCTTGGAGACTGGTATCTAAAGGATGCGTGGAGAGGAACAACTCATTAGCTCTACCTTAATTCAATGACATTGTCTTAAATGAGCTGTTATGTCCTGGCCTGGCCTGGGGATGTCTTCACCATTTACAGCATTGTTTCTATTGAAAAATATTCTCAAAATTTCAAACAGCCGACAGGCAAGTAAACTTTTGGAAAGCAACTTGTTCATAAAATGAGGTATGAGGTTCTTCGGTAGCCTATGGGGTCATAAAGCTCTGGGGGGAAAAAAAGCAACAACAACATAATCTCTGAAGTATTGAGAAGAACAAACAATGCAACGTTGTCTTATTTCTGAAGAGATCAAAAGATCAATCAGAAACCTTGCCCTAAAGTATGTGTTATTTAGATTTATTTCCATCTGTCATCCTCAAATGATGAAATTAGCATGGTACCATCACTGATTCTGAGAGCTGTTCAGCCAACATGTATAGATGAAGCCTATGTGTGCCAAGCACTATGCTAAATTCTTAATGCATGTTATCGAATTTAGTCTTTACAACCCTCTTAAAGTAGGTATTACCATCTCTCTTTTCAGAGGAGGAAATTAAAGCTCAGAGGGTTAGCTGATTTTACCAGGGAACACAGTTAGCAAGTAGGCAGAACCAGAGGTGAGCCCAAAGCCAGGGCATTCAACCACTTCCCTGTATGCCTCTGTGGATCAATCCACCCTTAAAATATATTTATTTGGTCTCCAGCCTTTAAAAATAAGTCCCTTTTAATACAACAACTGGCTCAGGTAGCAGGTGCATTTAATCTGTGTTATTTGTCCAAACTGTTCCCACCCCTTCCACTAGAATCCTGTTGAAGTACACAAACATAACAATATTCTCTGCATGCTTCTCAAGTGTATCATTTTACATGTTCAAAATCTCACAGTACCACTCAGCAGGAAGTAAACATTAACATCCATCCATCATGAATTGGTCAACTGAGCTAGAAAGAGAATAAATGTCAAGTTGTAGGATGTAGCAGAGGTGGGAGGTGTCTCAGCAAAATCAACAAAGTTTAATGGACTCGTGAAAGCCCAGGAAGAAATCTCCCACCTGCAGTTGCAGCCGGAACATGGAGACCTCAAGGTGTTTGCTTGGCTAATGGACTCAATTCCTCCTCCCTCCTTTTACCACTGAATCATAAACACATAAATTATTGTATTTATGAGCCCTCAGCTTTGTAGTAACTGACTCACAGTCTCTTTCTGGGAGTCCTTTGGTAACACATATCAGAATCATGAACAATGTGTTGTCTAGGTCAGAACAACACCCCATATCCAATTAAGCCCAGCTGAGGAATTCTATCCCATCCAACTCAGGACCACACAGTGGAGACACTCAGGCAAGTAGGGAGCTTGCAGAGGTAATGAATGAATGAGGGAGATGGACTAAGTACTGGGTACATGCCTAAGTCCCTCTTCTGAGATGCAGGCCCAAGGCAGCCCTTCTAGCTAGCCTACATGAGGGCCTCAGGCACTGGAGAGTTCTATCTTGAGATGCTTCTGCTCTATCACAACAAACAGCCTGTAAAAGGCAAAAAGAAACAACCGGGCTTCCCTGGTGGTGCAGTGGTTGAGAGTCCACCTGCCGATGCAGGGGACGTGGGTTCGTGCCCCGGGCTGGGAAGATCCCACATGCCGCGGAGTGGCTGGGCCCGTGGGCCATGGCCGCTGGGCCTGCACGTCCAGAGCCTGTGTTCCACAACGGGAAAGGCCACAACAGTGAGAGGTCCGCGTACCACAAAAAAAATAAATAAATAAAAATAAAATCCCTTTTCTGTTACATTCTAGTGGCAGATAATAGTCTTAGAAGGGTTCAGATCTCAGCTCCATCCCTTACCAACTCTGTGTGCTTAATTTATCTCAGCCTGTGTGTCCACGTTTTCAAAACAAAAACAATTCCTAGTTCATCAAGTTGCCTTCAGTGAGATAATACATGCGAGTGCTTAATTCATGATATTTCTAGAAATGCCAATGCCTCGAAAGGACCGAACACTTGCTCAAAGGAGAGGCTTTGCTCAAAGAGGTTAAGCAAGAAGCTGAGGATGGATCCTCTCCGCAGAGGACAAGAGAAGACAGCATTCCCAACCAGACATCATGGAAAGGGGAGAGAGTTCTGCTGACAGTAAGTCCTGCGCTTGCCATGGTCTGTGTCCAATGGTGTCTGGTCATTGAGTAGAGAATGACAGGCTTTAAGGACATCACAGGTAAGCATTCACCTGGTGAGGAATCTGCTTTTCCCTCTGAGCTGGAAAGGGCAACCTAAATAGGGTCAGATGCCCACATTGAATAAATAAAGAGACTCCGCCCCAGATTGCCTGATTCTCTAGCCCAGTTCATGGCTGAGCCAAGATCAGCAGGGAGGTTCCTGATTCATCGTGGTGCACGGCCCTGAGAAGCAGGGTTGAAAATGGGGTCACAGCAAGCTGTATCCATCTGCTTTCCCTATGCAGCAGCAACCTAGCCAAGCAGCCTGCAACGTGATGCTAAAGGTTATATAGCCAGCATCATAGAAAATACAAACCTTAGAGAGATATCCGAGAACAGGTGCAAGGGAATTAAAGGCACTGCAGAGCCCCTGAGCACATAGTGATCATGTAGGCGTCTGCTTTATCTCTGCTATGGAACATTGTGATAAATTATTAATAAAATGATTTGTGCAAGTTGTGAAGAAAAAGAGACCTATTTTTGCTTAACCAACTTAAGCAAATGGGAGATAAGAGGCTTTTACTTTTCAGTCTGAACTTTAAAAATACATTAAAAGCGAATTGCATGTGGTATCTGTGCTCTTCATAAATTAAAGGGGGGAAAGAAGAAAGGTTGGATCTGAGCAAACACCTCTGAGTAAAGTAAGCTTAAAATAGTGATCTTCTTAATATATATCCTATAACCTATATCCCCTGTAACCTTTAGCCCCAATTGACTTCAACTCTGGAAGATAAATTTTACATTTTAAGACTAGAAATAGTTCATTCAATGGATCTCTTTATTTTTAGAATAATGGGTTTCTATTCTTAGATCTCCTGACCTAGACTCACAGAGACACATGATATTATGTTTATTTTACTTAGTGTTGTTTTAAGTGTTTTCCATTTTATGTTCTTTTTATTTCAAATGGGTTTTATTTAGTTCATTATTTTTTAATGCTCAACAATGAAAAGTTAAATTTCAGATCCTGGCTTTTTAAGAGAAACTAGAAAGATAGAGGCCCACACCCCTAAACAGCAAAGAATCAACTGCAGTCAAGGGCAGCTGCCTCTACAGATAGGCGGGTGCTTTTCCCATACCCCAGGGTTCCTGCATCCCTGTGGTCCTAAGTCTTCTTTCTACCCACCCCGTCCCTCTTCCCTGCCCTGCCTCTGAAGATATTTAAATGTGTTTTAAATCTTTCCTCTTCCTCCCAGAATGAAAGCTTGGATAATTTTTCTGAACGCTTCCCTCCTTGCTGACCTACAGCCGTGACACAAAGGTCCCAGGCAGACAGAAGGCACATTGCTGAATAGCATGTTTTTGAAGTTCTACAACAATTATGTTGGCTTTTTAAAAAGATGCTCACATTGTGTTTAGCAGTAAAATGTTCAATGTTGCAAAGGAAAAGTCATATTGCAAGATCGTTCTCCTTTAACGCCATATCTCTTCGTTTCTGTGCCCGTCTCAGAAGAGGAAAATAAGAGTTATTTAGCACCTTCTACCTAAGAGTGTCAAAATAATTAGCAAGCATCAATTAAGTTATTGATGTATTGATATCATAAGTTTCACAAGTATTATTATTTAGACAGAAAACTGTGAGGCCTGCCTATGAGCCATACACATGAGAGTGTTTGGTAAACAATGATGGACCGATGATGATGCTGAGACAAAGTTATACAATGATTGACCGGCAAAGGTGGGAGTGACACCCACCAAAAGAAGTCAGCAGGGCTTCCCTGGTGGTGCAGTGGTTGAGAGTCCACCTGCCAATGCAAGGGACACGGGTTCGTGTCCCGGTCCGGGAAGATCCCACATGCCGTGACGCGGCTGGGCCCGTGAGCCATGGCCACTGAGCCTGCGTGTCCGGAGCCTGTGCTCCGCAACAGGAGAGACCACAGCAGTGAGAGGCCCGCGTACCGCAAAAAAAAAACAAAAAACAAAAAAAACCAGCATGTTTTAATCCATGCCTGTTCTGTTTGCTGTTTCTTATAGACCCCAAAGAATATATATGTCCTTCCTTTGGGTCTGTGCTGGTGAGTTAGAGCATGTGGTCTGTATGAAAGCGGATTTTCTCCGAACCCGTCTGCACCTCCCACAACAAACACCATTTCCTGCCCCAGCATCTCAGAAGCACACGATGTGAAGCTCTCCTCCCAGCAGCTGAAGTCTCCCAGGATGAGCAGACACACGAAATATGGGAGACTTCCCAGGTGTCCAGGGAGGTACTCTTCTCTTCTGTCGTCCCCTTTCATCTAGTGGAGGCAAACCCATCATGATTTTGAGCCTCAGCTCTGAAGTCTGTTAACGATGTTAATGCTGTGGAGGGTACCTAGCCCCTCGGAGCCTGTAAGGTGAGGAAATTATCATTTCCTGAGAGGGCTGCTTAGAAGGGTCTGTGTGGCCCTTGACAACCTACACAGGCCCTTCCCGGTTCATGCGTTGCCCTTTTCTACCGGAGCTGTGCCCTCAGGAGCTTGGTCCACAGGCACCATACCAACAGGCTCTGTTGCCACCTGACTTCCTGGGGGTTGTGCCTGTTGAGGACCAGTGCAGGACCAGAGGCGGGAGGAGAGAGAAAGCCAGGCATTGACTACCCCAGCTCCCTTCCTGCTGGGTCGTTGCCCATCAGCCTCTTGCCCCACAGAAGCCACAGTTTCCATGAGGCAGCCTTCTCCAAACAGCTACACTCCGTGGATTCCAGGACTGGGATCCCACTCTTCCTAGCCCCAGGGGACCACAGCATCCTTTGTGGTTTCCTGAAACTCTGCCCACACTTCGGAATTAGTTCCTTTGTTGAACTCTCCTCAAATTCCCCGTGGGACTGTGGGGTGTCTTTCCTACCAGGACTTGGAGTGATATGCGTGTGAGTGCCTGGCTGCAGACTAGAGGCTCCGTAGTGGGATGATGTTCACCAACTCTGCAATAAGAAAATATCCTGTGACAGTGTGATTCTGCATCTGTGACTACAGAATGGTTTGGAAGTGAAATGCATGAGTGAATTCAGTTAAATACCCACGATACACAAATGGCTTTCATCAGGCTAGATATGACCTTATAAACTGAAACAGAATCTGGAAAAGTCAGAGGCCCTGGGATCACAAATCCTTCTTGCTTCCTGGAGGATGGGGACAGCGAAACTTCTGGAGGAGAATTTATTCTAACAGCAGGCTTGTGGTGGTTCTCAAAGTGCAGGTCCCAGCATCACCTGGGAACAAGTTAGAAATTCAATCCCCTGGTCCCACTCCAATCCTGCAGAACCAGAAAATCAGAGTTGGAGCCCAGCAATCAGTTTTTTTACCAGGCCCTCCAGGGATTCTGATGCACACAGAAGTTTCAGAAACACTGGACCTGGGCTTTCCTGGTGGCGCAGTGGTTGAGAGTCTGCCTGCCGATGCAGGGGACACGGGTTCGTGCCCCGGTCTGAGAGGATCCCACATGCCGCGGAGCGGCTGGGCCCGTGAGCCATGGCAGCTGAGCCTGCGTGTCTGGAGCCTGTGCTCCGCAACGGGAGAGGCCGCAACAGTGAGAGGCCCACATACCGCAAAAAAAAAAAAAAAAGAAAGAAACACTGGACCTGAGTAGTTGCTAGAATTAAACAAAAGCCAGTGTTCAGGACTCCAGGTAGGCAGATGGCTCACTTAGCAGGAGAGACTTCAGGAGCAGGTGAATTCAGAAGAAAAGAGCTTTGTTTTGGGGAACTCTGTCTTAGACAGTGGGAATCAGTTCAGAACAAGACTCCAGTCTCTGAGAAGAATCGACGTACGATCGAGGTAGCACCCCAATATCACAGGGGCTGAGAGCTATGTGAATTAGGATGCACTGGGCACCAGAAATAAGAAATGCAGGATCCTTATGAGAATTGGAGACCTCAGCAGCCTGGTGTTTGAAATAGCCAGAAGCCCAGTTACCAGAACTGGAACTCAAGATCAAGACCAGAGAAGCATGTTGAGTGACTCAATGTGTGGGACGTGAGTATCTGAGCAGGGCTTTCTAATTCCCTCATGTCCTAAATAGGACCGGCCCTGAGAGCCAAGGTAACTGTTTATTCTGGTGACAACTGAAAGCTTGGCTATGGGGAGAGGGTGAGTACAGTGACCCGATCTTCAGGTGGGGCCTGACCACCTCCCTCCACACCAGCCACTTACTGGCTGGATGGCTTCCTGATTAAGCTTATCATTTTTCAGACTGATTTATATATGCAGACCTCTGGTTTTCAGGCTTCAGTGGGTGGCTGGATAATTTATTGAGATACTACTACCCTGTGTTTTGTTCTCTGTGTTTTCTCCTTGCCTCGTTCCTAGAAGTTAGCTAGTCTCCTGGTATGTTCTTTTTTTTTTTTTTTTAATTGGAGTATAGTTGCTTTGCAATGTTGTGTTAGTTTCTGCTGTACAATGAAGTGAACCAGGTATATGTATACATATATCCCCTCCCTCTTGGACCTCCCTCCCCCCCACCCTGCATCCCACCCATCTAGGTCATCACAGAGCACCGAGCTGAGCTCCCTGTGCTATATAGCAGGTTCCCACTAGCTATATATATGTTCTTGCCTTGGTGGCTTTTGTAAGGCTGGAAGCAGAAGAGAGCATCTCTAACATCTGGGGAAGCTGAAGTTTATTGAAGGGCAAGGAGAGATGGCGGAGGAGATGAGAAGCAGGGGCGGTGGACAGTGGGCAGGAGCTTCGTAGGCCTCAAGAAGGGAGGGGGAGAAGGAGGCAGAGTGGGGGGACCTTCAGCAGTGCTCCTGCTGCTAGTGCCGTGCAGGAGGTGGGACCCCAAGGGGAAAGCCTGAGGTCCACTCAGTGATCACTATACCTTCAGGCCTTAGGGTTCTCAGCCTCTGGAGAAAGTCTCGTGTCCTAAAATATGGCAAAGAAACAAAGCCCTGGACATTTTATTCTGGGACAATAGAAGCCTCAAGTAAACCATAAGTTTCTCACAGGCATAATAATCACCTGTTGAAAGTTGGAATCCTGGGACCCACCCCAGACCTTCTGACTCAGGAGTAGCTCTGGGGAGGGGCTCAGGAGTGCACACTATAACAGATGTTTCTGATTAAGGACTCCACTCAGAAACATTGGAAAAGGTAAAGCAAAATCTGCAGCATTCTGCTCATACCTACAGGAGGGTCTTTTTCTTACAAAGAAGCATAATAGACACTATCTTCCTAAAAATAAGTAATCCTAGTTCTTTGCATCTTTAAGGCTCAGCAACTCATGTCCCAAGAGCAAAGCTGAGAAAATTTCTTCTGTCACTCCCAGAGCCCAAAAGATCTCTCTCACCCTTGATTATGAAAAAATATTATAACAGGTGAAAATTAAAGTAGATCCATCAGTTTCACAGTTCATACAAACCATCAGTCAATGACATAACATCCTAATGAATAATGCTACTACCCTAGAAATTGTAACTATTATGTAACTATTAAATGGGATAGTTACCTGGGTGAGTGAGTTGTGGACATGCCACTTTGCTTACCAGATGTGAATCCACACCTCATTTCCATCAAGGCCACTTGGTCTATAATGTAAATGCAGTCACCATCTGGCTCTGTGGTTGAATCATCTTTTGGCAATAATATTTGTTTGCATAGAAGAGATCAGAATAACACATTGTAACCCCATAGATTACTTCTCCAGCTCGTAAGGATCCATGAACCTTCAGCCTAAATGAGTGGAAACACTAATGATCTGTAGCAGGGGTTGGCAAACTAGATCCAGAGGATCAAATCTGGACCACCACCTGTGTTTGTTCGGTCGCTGAGCTAAGAATGGTTTTTATTTTTTTAATTGTTGGGGAAAAAAATCAAAAGAAAAATATTTTCTGAACATTGACATTATATGAAATTAAAATGTCAGTGTCCATAAAAAGCATTATTGTCACCCACCCACCTTATTCCCTTACTCCCTGCCTCTAATTTGTTTTTTGTTTTTAAATTTGATCTACACACACACACACACACACACACACACACACACACAGAGGTTATTTGTTTTTAAACTTATGATGAATGATTGGCTTTGGGGTT
Organism: Mesoplodon densirostris; assembly: GCF_025265405.1. Classification (NCBI taxonomy): domain Eukaryota; kingdom Metazoa; phylum Chordata; class Mammalia; order Artiodactyla; family Ziphiidae; genus Mesoplodon; species Mesoplodon densirostris. Next base: position 29,570,147 of record NC_082672.1, read on the forward strand.
TTTTTTTGTTTTTTTTTGTTTTGTTTTTTTCACTCTTCTTAGCAGCTTTGATTTCTGATAAACAGACCAGGATGTTGAAAGATTTGGTTTGGTCACATATGTCACTTTCCATTTCTCAATCCATTTCATCAATTACACATGCAAGTCACATTGACTAACAACTGGCAAAACCAAGAGGGAAACTATGGCACATCAAGAAACTGACAGCAGACACTTGTAGTATTCTCCTAATAAATAACCGATCCCAGGTCAGGCATTAAAAAAAAAAAAATTACAGAAACTTAACATCTATTCTAATTATAGGTTGAGATGAATTAGTGTACTAAACAGTTAAAAAGGGTGGCTCCACTGCCATGCAGCCAATGAAATTGTTGGAAATGCAAGAGAAATGCTCTTCTTCTTATGAAAAGATGCCCTTGTTCAGTTGATGGTTATGCCTCTACCAAACACTTTTGTAAGGGATACTGTGGATTACCTTGCTCTATACCCACTCCAGGCCCTTTTAAGCGTCCTTAGACTAAACAAATAAAAGCACGTTTTCCAGGTGTGGTTTATAGTGCCGTTCTGTATGTGATGTGGGTGTCTCCAATTAGATGCACTCACATAAGACTCTGATTCAGAACTGAGTCATGTGGGGGGAAAGGCAGGGTACAAGGCGCTCATTTTGTGCATACAGGGAGGTGTGGATCTGGGCCTGGCAGCTGAGGTGGCAACTTCTTGATTTAATAGCTTCCTGATCAGTGTAGAGGGACAGCCACCCTTAATGGCCTGGTTCTACAGTGTGGCTTGGGGCTCATTCCTGGTAACTCAGCCTAGATTTGTTTCTTCGCATCTTCCAATGGTTTGGGAATTAGTATCAACACTCCGTAGTAAATACCGTTCTGCATGGCTAGCCAGAGAAGATTCTATTTTCTGCAACAAAAATACTGATTAATACATTGAATAATCCATTTTAAACTACCTTAAAGCCTGTGGTTTAAAAAATTATTAAGACTAGAGAAGCGGATAATAATACATTTCTTCTGAACTTCCCTATAGCCCATGGGAAAAGACAAAAAGGGCAAGGGAAGGAAAGGATTAAAAATTGTTCAAAATAATAAACCTTGGATTGTTGGATCACCCATGGTCATGTCACATTTTCTGATTTTTCTGCCTAAAGATTACTGGTTTATTTACTTATTTATTTTTGGCCACGCCATGTGGCACGCGGGATCTTAGTTCCCTGACCAGGGGTAGAACCAGTGCCCCCTGCATTGGTAGCACAGGAGTCTTAACCACTGGACCTCCAGGGAAGTCCCAAGATTACTGGTTTAATGTCCATCTTCCCTCCTAGACTGTAAACTCCATGAGAACAGGGGATTATATGTGTTTGGTCAACACTGTGTGTGTGATACCTAGCATCCTTCTGGCTTATAGTAGCTGCACAATAAATATTGTGTGACTGTCTAAAGAGGTAGAGGCAGGTAATGAACATTTCAAGGTAGGATGTGTGTCTATTCAATAATATTGATAGTTACCGTTTATCAAGCAACTGCTAAGAGAATGGTATTGTGCTAATCATTTTACGTATATTATTTCACCCTTCTATAGAGTAGATAATACCTTCTACTTTAGAATACTTCTAGAATAATACTTCTAGAATAATACCTTCACTTTACACATAAAGAAATTGAGTCTCAAGATGTGACTGTGGAAGAATGGTCAGAGATGCACCATTGCTGGCTTTGAAGACAGAGAAAGGGAGCCACAAGCCAAGGAGTGTAGGCAGCCTCTAGAAACTGGAAAAGGAAAGGAAACAGATTCTCCCCAAGAGCTCCAGAAAACAATTCATCCCTACCAACACCTTGATTTTAGCCCATTGAGACCTGTGCCAGACTTCTGTCCTTCAGAACTGTCAGATAATAAATTTTTGTTTCTTTTAAGCTACTAAAAACAAAAGAAAAAAAGAAATTGAGTCTCAAAGAGGTCAAGTAAAAGTCATAGCTAGTAATTGTGTTTTTATTCACACCCCAAAACTCTGATTTCAAAGCCCACGATGTGGCTTCTATTATACCTTAAATGTTTGGTTTCAAGGATTCAGTGCCTTTTCAGTCAGCTGTGAATCTCCTCACAGCGGCTCAATCACATAGGAAACGGAGAGCTGTTAAGACACCTTCTTCCATCCATAGGAAATCCTTTTAAAAGGATTCCTGGCATTTGTCTGCATCTGTGGATAAAAATACTCCTTCATGTAGGGGGCTTCTTTCCACTCATAGAGTCATACATGGAAGTGGCGAGACCCACCCACACATGATCTACTGGAGGCTAAGCGGCAGGTTGTCTTTATTCTCAGGATTCTTTAGTGGTTCTGCCAACCAAATTCTGAGGACACCAACACTAATCCTCTATGCAGGAATTTTTTCCAAGGAAACTTATTTTGCCCAAGGTTTGTTTCTGTAATACAGTCATATTCACCCTGAGAGTGCTTTTCGGACTCAACTTAAAAATCCATTTTACACAGACATAGAAAATAAACGTATGGTTACCAAAGGGGAAAGTGGGAAGGGATAACCTGGGAACTTGGAATTAACAGATACACACTACTATATATAAAATAGATAAACAACAAGGACCTGTATAGCACAGGAAACTATATTCAATATCTTGTAATAACTTACAATGGAAAAGAATCGGGGGAATTACATGGTGGTCCAATGGTTAGGACTCCACGCTTCTACTGCTGTGGGCTGGGGTTCATTCGATTCCTGGTCGGGGAACTAAGATCGCACAAGCCACGCAGCGTGGCCAAAAAAAAAAAAATCTGAAAATGAGTATATATATATATACATATACATATATGTATATATATATATAAATATATAAATATATATACATATATATATATATATATATATAAACTGAATCACTTTGCTGTACACCTGAAACATTGTAAATCAACTATACTTCAATTTTTAAAAAGAAGAAAAAATCCCTTTTAAAAGCCAATGTGACACAGAAGGAACTTGGTCAATTCTGTCACACTTTATTATCCATTTATATGCTCATGCCTTCATTTAACAAACATTTACATAACCTTGACTACATGTAAGACATGGAGCTCCATTTAAATGTAGTAGTTTTCTCTCTCCAATCAATACAGTAAAATTAGGAAGGTTGAAACAGGTTGTTCTGCAATAAATATTTTGGGTGGTTACATCTTTGTACCAAGATATAATAAAAGAAAGCAGCTCCTTTCTTGTAGAAACATTTGGACAAAGCTTAATTATAGATATACATATATGTTCAACTTGGATGTGACTCATCACCATCCAAATTGATATGTAAGTGTCCCTAGGCTACATATAAAGTCACACTAGTTCACAAACATGCCCGGTATCTGACATAAAATCTAATATTTTAAATGTAATAGATTGTCTCTTTGCTTTCTGAGGTTTCTTAGATCCTGATGCCCATTATATGAACAAAATTTTGCTTCTCTCCTGCTCTGCTCGTCAGAGTGCAGGCAGTGAGATAAAGAAAAAAATGAAAGTGTCAACTTCCCGCAGATTTTAGATGAGATATTTTTGCTGGGACCACTTTAAACCAAGACCCATTTTCCCTGACCTTTTCGCCCAGCTGTCCTCCTGAGATGGCAGCTTGGACTCCAGCACATGATTTATTATAGATTCAATTTCAGGTGGAGAATGCACTCAAACAAGAGATGAAAGCTCATTACAGTTATACCTGCAAGGATCAGTCACTACAGTTCAAAGTCTATTAGAAAGGTTATAACTTGCCCATAAAAATTTAGCTTTGGGCTCAAATACAGCATATGAGTTTCTAGTCTGTAAGCACCTTAAAACCAGAAAACTCAATTAGGTACTCCTAAATTAAATGGCTGGTAATTGGCAGAGAATTGAATTTTGATGTTTTAAAATTTCTTGCCAAAAGCTTGAGACATTTTAATGTTTGAAAATATGGTGTAGCAATTAGAGTAAGAAATCTGAGAAGTCAGTTTAAATCCACCCCTCTCTCTCACCTCTCTGACAACGGGAGACAATTCTTCAATATTTCTGTACTGGTGTTTCTCTAAATGGAAAAACTGTAATGATATTTACCTTTTCCCAGAAGGTGTCAAAGAGCTAATTTAATGGCTCTAATCCACTTTTCAAGTTCAATAATGCGCTCTTCTAAGGAAATTCCTCCACCTCCCAGGTCCTCTATGGTAATTGAGCACAGACCCACCCAACCCTTCAGAAAGGAAGAGTTTCCTTTGCTTCCGTGAGACTCTTCATTCCCGTCTATCTGAAACAAGAAAGGGATTTTTCCCTTTGTTAGTTCCCAGCAGAGAGGGGTGGTGCCTCAGAGAGGAGAAAGAATTTAATAGTTTGGCCCACCCAGGTTTGAAATGCAAGTCCCACTTTCTAGATGTGTGGATTGTTTTCTTGTTTGTGAAGTGAGGACTGCTATTTGTGAGGCATGAACAAAGTAGCAAATGAAAAATGCCCAGTGCACAGGGGACAACCCATGGTAGCTGCAACCTTGAGCACCCAGCCAACAAGTCCAACACTTTACCAAACCACTGGCCAGCCCTGCAGGTCTCTGTCCCATCCCTGGGGAGCCCTACCAACCTAGGAAGATCAAGTCTATGCAGGCAGGGGCTTCTTCTCATCCTCATGCAGAGAAGAAGAAGAGATGATATGGATTAGGGAAATACACTTAGATGTTGCTCTGGGGAAGATGCTCCAGGAATGAAGGGTATTTTCATATTCCAAAACATAATGTCAGGATTTCCCAACCAGTAACATGGCCTGCCTTTTCCTAAATAATTAGTTTTCATAATGACTTCTAATACGAATTTGCTTATTTAATGGGAATACCACATGCAATTCTGTATTTCTTAGTAATACTCTAAGGAGCAATAATAGTCAAAGCTCAGAAAGCTTATTAAGACTAATACCCAAATGCAGTTAAATGTATTAAAAAGCTTTAGTAAAGAATGTGCACTATTGATCCCACTCATAGTCTTGGCTTTTGCTGAGGGTCCATTAAAGGCACAGCATGTTATCAATGTAAATTAGTCCCCAGTGAACAGCTCTCCTCCATCTTAAAATGAGGCGGCATAAAGCTGAAGCTGAAATATTCTGGAAATTACTGAGTAATCACAGCCGGTTTTCCCAGTGTTTTATATAATATTCTTGTATAGCATTTTTAATATTTAGTGTCTTGTGCAAACAACAGTTTCCACATTGGTTAATAGGGTATAATAAAATACTTTTTCATAATATCTCAAAATGTTATTTTATCTTCCTCCTGAGGGTCCCAATGCAGATAAAGAATAGACACCAGGCCAAGTTAAATGCAAATAAAGTTTATACTATTGAATCCTCATGATCCAACATTTTGTTGATCAAGAAAACTTCTAGACTATTAGTCTATATAAAAACCTACCTCTCCCTGTAATTAATTATTATAATTTTATTCTCTGATGAGCAACCCATCAAAAATATTTTTAAGTATTTTCTGCTTGAGAGGACTAAATAAGGTTTATTTATTTTTCTCAGTAGGTGTTGTAATTGGAGGTAAAATTTACATAATATAAAGTTAGCATTGTAAAGCATACAATTCAATGGTATTTAGTGCGCTCACAATGTTATGCAATTACCACCTCTATCTGGTTCCAAAACGTTCATATCATCCCAAAAGAAAACCCCCCATACACAGTAAGCAGTTATACCCAATCCCCACCTCCCCCTGCCACCACCCCACCCCATCCCCAGCCCCTGGTTACCATCAAGTCTTGATTGCTTTAAAGCTGCCTACAACCAATTAGAGGAAGGAATTTTTGTCTTTACCAAGGCCGGCCGAGTGACCTGGAGCACTCATTAAATATGGAGATTCCTGGGCCTCTGCCCAAAGATTTCAACACAATTAGTCCTGAAATATCAGCTTAGAAGCCTTTCTCCAGACCTCTCAATCCACCAGGGAGCTTTCTCTACCCCTAATAAATACCTTCAGTCTAACAGGGTGATGGACGTGTGAAGAGACGTCCCTTTGAGAAGTGTCTTCTGATGGAAAGGGCAAAGCAAGATGCAGGGGGGAGCAGGCCATGTCAGAGGAGGGTTTGGAGAATAATGTAGATGTCTATACAGCTGTCCCTCAGTATCAGAGGGGGATTGGTTCCTGGACTCCCACAGATACCATCCATGGATGCTTAAGTCCCTTATATAAAATGAAGTAGTACAATCAGCTCTCCATATTCACTGATACCCAAGGTCGACTGTATGCCCGAGTAGAGAGGGGTACAGTGAGGAAGCTTCTACTGGAGTGTCCTACTGAGAAGGAAGGAAGGTAGGAAGGAGGGAGAAGGGGATTAAGGAGAGGAGGGAGGAAGGAGGCAGGTAAGGAAGTAGGTATGGCATTCAGTGTACCTGTGATCAGATTTTGACGGAAGGTGAGCTGTTGCTCATTTTCATTAGGGAGAAGAAAGGAGAAGACAGACTGGTGTAAACGCAGGCAGCGTATGGATTTGGTGGTGGGGGCGTAAGGTGCTTCCTGACTGATGTCTTCAGCTTTCTCTCCGCAGCCTAATACATGATTCATTGCTGAGAGTGGGTGGTGGGTGTGTGGGAGTGTGCGTCTCCTCCTTAGAGAAGGAAAAAGGCTTGAAGTTTCAAAGAATGAGAGCAAGCTTTCTAGAGAAGCTGAGTGAGTTTGCAGGGCTGTGCTGAGTGTGGTAATTACGAATGTGCAGTGATTCCAGTTCTGCTGGTTGTGGCGTTTTCTCGGCAGGCCCATCTCCCCGGTGTAGTCAAGGCAAAGCAAGTGTGGAAGTTTATCTGTGGTTCAGGCTTGCCTGGAAGAAAGAAGCGTGAGGGCAATAAGGCATTTGCAAGGAAAGAAATTCAGACTCTCTCAAGAATACAGAGAGCTGGGCCTCCCTGGTGGCGCAAGTGGTTGAGAGTCCGCCTGCCGATGCAGGGGATACGGTCTGGGAGGATCCCATATGCCGCGGAGCGGCTGGGCCCGTGAGCCATGGCCGCTGAGCCTGCGCGTCCGGAGCCTGCGCGTCCGGAGCCTGTGCTCCGCAACGGGGGAGGCCACAACAGTGAGAGGCCCGCATACTGCAAAAAAAAAAAAAAAAAAAAAAAAAAAAAGAATACAGAGAGCTTAATAGAGAAACGATTTTCATCGTGGGTGAAAATGCTAGGAACCGATTAAGTATTTTCCCCATCCTCAGCTAGGGCTCTTTCTCTACTCCGTTCCCTGTCCAGCCTTATCACAAATATTCCTTTCTGACAGGGTAAATTTTTAATGGCCTTTAAAAAATGTACTTGTCATGAAAAGACAATTCACGTAAGAGCTAAGACAACTTGATAACGTGAAAAATGCTTCAGACTCTAGCAAGGAAATGAAAACGTATTTGCTAAAACACAGTGTATTGTTTTTCTATGTCCAGCCCCTACCACTCATTTTGTATATGGGGGGAATTTCCATTTCCCTTGATTCAGGTTTCCGTGTGGAGACACTGCCACCAGGAATATTCTTGATCTTTCTTCCTTCCCCCTCCCTCTTCTCCCTAAGCAGGGGGAATGAGTGACTTATCTGATGAAACTGAATTTTCCCACCCTCAGACTCTTTTTCTCTTGCCTGTTTTTGTGAACCAACCAATCTGCAAAATACATATGTCCTCATCTGCTCTGTGTCTCATGGCAAGGGGTCTGCCCCTGGGGTGTACTGGGTTTAGCCTACCTGCATCCTGTGATCACATGGATAAATCTGTTTAACTCATGTCTGATGAATTAGCAAATCCAGTGGGCTACTGATGTAAAACCATATTTTCTAAATTTATCAGTAATAAAACTGATATTTGGTTTGATAAAAAATTAAAAAAGGAAACACTTAAAGTACTGTAGCTTGTTGCCCAGGATGGAGCTCAGAGCTTCCCAAGCTTCCCAGTTCATGGTGCCCTTAGTGTCTCAGTAATTTCTTCCTGATGCTGTAGGCCCAGAAAGATACCTGACAATTCTATTTATTAAGTCGTTAGGTCCAAATAACAGAGAAAGTACTTTTGTCCTAACAACTTACTAGCTGTTTGGGGGGGGGAGCATAATTCGAAAGAAGAAATAATAGCCATTTCATTCTTAATAGTCACAATTACTTACCAATAGGATGTGTGTGTCTGTTGAGCCCCACACAGCTTCTGAAATCTTAGAATCAGGTAAAATTCCTATTTATCACAGCAATCTCTAAAAAAAAACAACTTTGCAGACAAATTTCATCAAGGGTGGGATGACATGGGGGTTGGGATTGACATATAAACACTAATATGTATAAAATAGATAAGTAATGAGAGCCTGTTGTATAGCACAGGGAACTCCACTTCTCTGTACAGTAGAAACTAACAAAACATTGTAAAACAACTATACCCCAATTAAAAAACAAAAGGTATTTCATCAAGAGAAATGTAAAATGATCTCATTTTTAAACTGTGAATTCCCTTGAGCTATTGGTTCATGTGCTATTCAGCAGATGTTGAATATCGCTGTGGTTTCCTCAGAAATTTGAATCATTCTTTGGCATTCTTGTGAATTTGTTGGGGTGTCCCAGGGAGCTGTGGTGTACAGTTTGGAACCACGGGACCTGGAGATAACAATTCTGTTTCATGTTTGGCACTTACACCACTGTGCCCTCCTGCTCCCCACCCCCATCATCATGGGAAAAATGATGCTGATACTGAACACAGACAAAGGTCACAGAAGTAAAAACAGGCCTAGCATCTCAGTAAGAAAGGCAGAGAACCTCCACCTTATGGGTTGATAAGCAAAGACCAACATCCCATCCCAGACCAGACTTCAAGGGCCAGGAATGATGTGGGATGAAAAAAAGAGAGTCACACAGAGTCAGAACTACTGGTTCAAGCTCCCCGATTATGAGCCTTCTCCAGTTCCTTAGAGAAGAATAGAAAACTATATCCCATTAAATATCTGTGTATACTCTGCTGATCTGTCTCTGAAGGGCAAGACAGTTGAGTGGAAAGAACATGACTGTTGGAGATAAATGGACCAGGTTCCAAGACCAGTTTTCTCATTTACAACTTTGTGATCCTGGGCAAGTAGTTCAACCTCTCAGCCAGTTGTTGCTGAGTTTGGTAAGAAAGTTATGATACCACATGCCTCAATAATAGTTGAGGCTGAATGCCATAGTATATAAAATCTGTCTCACACAATAAACCTTTATTGTGTGGTGATTATTCTCATTTTGTTAATGTTTTTCAGAAGGAAACATAAGAAAAATTCTTATTAAAGTCAACTATTAAGAGAAGGAAAAACAAACAATCACTAATTTTCATGAGAATTATCAGGCTGTTGCTTTCCTAGTTAATCATCCTGGAGTAAATAGCAATAATTGGAGGCAGATCAGAATTAGATAACCACCACAAAGTGGTGACCACCAAGTGGACCAGTGGCATTTTAGCTCAGTTTCCCATTTTCTAAAAGCAAAGAAAGTATATCTTATTCCTCTGGGGAAAGTGCTTAAATGATTTCTGGGTTCCTGCAGCCCAGAGTCATAAAAAACAGAGATTAACTTTCCAGGTTCATGACTTGCATAGGTATCTTCCAAGGTCTTGTGAGAAACCCTAGTGATGTGTTCACATGATCATATGCTTTTGTAAAATTTGCTAAGGTAGTAGACAGCTGACTCTTGTTATTTGCAATAATTATACAATTTATAAAGTCACCATGAGAGCTGAATTAGTGAATATTGAACCATTGCTCCTAGCAGAAATACAAGGTTAGGTTCCTGTGAGCCCCTGGTCACAACATTTTTGTCAACTGAACAATACATATCAATAACTTTATTTTATATGTGGTCCTGTTTAAAAACTTATATAATATATACTGTGATTCATTGACATTGAGTTCACCACTGACAGACTATAATAATTCTTGCCTGAATGAAGCTTATTCAAAATGTATTTTCTCCACAAGGCACCTCACAACCTTCTTCTACTTAGGAACACTAGACAGCACTTTAGCACTACACTTCAGGGTCACTGAACTAGCAAAATCAACAAAAAGCACAAAAATGCAAAAAATGTGGTACTGAATTGTCTTCAGAAAGGACACTTGTTTACAGCATGAGAACTGAGACAAGAAGGCAGGGCATCACCCTGTTCAACCTCAGCTGGGAACTTGCACATTGGGCAACTCAAGTTTTTCATTTCTCTGTACCTATCTATGAACCACCACCAAAAAAGTGCTGCAAATATTGCTTTTGGGTTACACATAAATTTTAGTGAGTCAGCAAATTCATAAATACAGAATCCACAAATAATGAGAATCAACTGTACATTTGCTGTCATTTGTTAAGAACACTGTATTTATCCACTACAACATTTCTTCCATCAGACTTCCTCTGCTGTCTGGTGGAGTTAGAATGGCTATATGGATTCTGAAGATCCAACTAAAGAGAAGTTTAGTTGGGAATACATTTGTTTGATTTTACTGATGTATATTTATGTGGTTTCCAGTCACTTCCATGTTGTTAGTACAAGTTGTCCTGGAATAGTAATGTCTTCTAAGAGTAACCTACTGTCTACTGAGCAAACCCAGCCAACATCATGACATAAAAGTATGAGAGCTATATATCTGGAAAAGATGAAAACTTTAATTCAAAAAGATACATGCATTCCAATGTTCATAGCAGCACTATTTACAATACCCAGGACATGGAAACAACCCAAGCATCCATCGACAGATAAATGGATAAAGAAAGTGTGATGTATATGTTTATATATATATATATATATATATATATATATATATATATATATATATATATGTAATGGAGTATTATGCAGCCATAAAAAGAATGAAATAATGCCATTTGCAGCAACATGGATGGACATAGAGATGATCATACTAAATGAAATAAGTCAGACAGAGAAAGACAAATATCATATAATATCATTTATATGTGGGATTTTTTAAAAAGATACAAATGAACTTATTTACAAAACAGAAATATACTCACAGACATAGAAAACAAATTTAGGATTACCAAAGGGGAAACGGTGGAAGGAATAAATTAAGAGTTTTTGATTAACAGTTACACACTACTATATATAAAATAAACAACAAGGACCTACTTTATAGCACAGGGAAATATATCCAGTATATTGTAATAACCTATAATGGAAAAGAATCTGAAAAAGAATATATATATATATATATATATATATACACACATATATACATATATGTGTGTGTATAACCTAATTACTTTTCTCTACACCTGAAGCATTGTAAATCAACTATACTTCAATTTGAAAAAAACAGATGGGGCCCAGAGGCTGTATCAGTCTATGAGTGTTCTCTATGGCACTTGGCATCGCAGTCTACCAGCAACAGAGGAGAAAAGATGTTTGAAACACGTGGAACCAGAAACTAGTCTGTGGAAAATTCTTCCAATCATCAGATGTTTAAATCTTAAGTGGATGATTTACTTCTCATGACATCTAGTCAAATTGGAAATTCACTCCTGTTAAGAACATGCTTGATAATAGCAAATATGCAATAATAAATGAAACATATTTCTTTATCTTTCTTTTTGAATAGCTATTATGCAAAATAGAATTTATTAGATTTCCTTCTTTTGTAAAACATGCTTAGCAATATTGCTAACAGAACTTCTGTGAGAAGTTGAATGTTTGATTCATCTCAATTATCAATAATAAGAAATAAATTTCAATCAAACATACTAGCAGATCGAATTACTTTCTTCATGAAAAATTATTTTTAAAAGCCATTATCATATGAAGAGGAAACTTAGGAGTACACAGCCAAAATATAAGAAAGGTGTGCCAAGCAGCTAATTAATAATAAATATTATATTGTTTTGCTAGATTTTGTGACGTTTATGATATATTCTGTATTTATTATTTTTTGTGTGTGTGATACGCGGGCCTCTCGCTGTTGTGGCCTCTACCGTTGCAGAGCACAGGCTCCGGACACACAGGCTCAGTGGCCATGGCTCACGGGCCCAGCCGCTCCGCGGCATGTGCGATCTTCCCAGACCAGGGCACGAACCCGTGTCCCCTGCATCGGCGGGCGGACTCTTAACCACTGCACCACCAGGGAAGCCCTATTCTGTATTTTTAAAGTATAATTTGTAGAGATTTTTTCCTAATTTTAATTAAATATTTAATTTCATAACCACTTTTATATACTTTTCCTTAAAGATGATCTACAAAATTGTATAACCTTAAGATCCACCAAACCTGGATCCATCCCCAATGTGAAGAATTTCTTTAGAAAAATATCTTTACTACAATGTCTCCTAGACGGGAAGTAAAATGGAATCCAATATCTTAAACTCTGGCAACCTTCACTCCAAAACAATGTGCAAACATGTTATGAAATAACCTTCCAGAGAATTCACCACCCATGGCCTACCAGTGAACCAGACCCAGGCAGAGGCCTCAGGGACACTAGGAGGAGGTGGTATCACCCGTATCCAGGGCAGGTGCTTGCCCTGAGGATCCAGTGTTCCACAGGTGATGTCATTTTCTTTACTCCACCTAAACTAAGCAAACCGGAAGGTAACTTTACAACTGTTTTTTTTAAAAGAAACAAATCTACTTCCTTGAAATATGCTCTCTACATGAAAACAAAGAGCCCAGTTGACCAGCAGCTATTATTTAGTGATAGGTAAGTAGGTAGGTAAGGGGATGGATGGGTGGTTGGATGAATAGGTGGAGGGCTAGATGAAAGAAAGGAAGAAGGAAAGAAAGAAAGAAGGAAAGAAAGAAAGAAAGAAAGAGAAAGAAAGAAAGAACAAGAAAGAAAAAGAAAGAAAGAAAAAATAAAGAAATAAAGAAAGAGAAAGAGAGAACAATAAAGAAATAAAGAAAGAAAGAAAGAACAAGAAAAAGAAAAAAGAAAGAAAGAAGAAAAAGAGAGAACAAGAAAGAAAGAAAGAAAGGAAGGAAGAAAGAAAGAAAGAACAAGAAAGAAAGGAAGGGAAGGAAGGAAAGAAAGGGAGGGAGGAAGGAAGGGAGGGAGGAAGAAAGACAGGGAGAAAGAGAGAAGAAAGAAAGAAAGGGAATGAGAGAGAACTTGGGCAGGTGTTAAATATCTTTGTCTTATATGGTATTCAATATTTTCCCCAAATATATACATCTGAATTCCCTAGGTCTTCTGATAGATCTTCTGATTGTACCATGTGCCGCAAACACTACTCCCTGTATTAGCTGACTTTGGGAGTTAGAGAAATGCACTTAGATGTTCTGGGAACACAAACATCTACTCTAAACCTTTGCCCGCTTCATTAAATGACAAAAAGCCTGCAGGACTGAGTTACAGTTCCAGAAGTTACTATCACTCAACTGACACAAGTAAAAGCTTTGGAAAGAGAAAGGAGAAAAGGTTCATGTGAGAGGATGGGGGGGGGGGGGAGAAGTGGAAAGCAAAGGGGAGTGAGAGTGGCAGAGAAGGGCGAGGATGGTGAGCAGAGTCAGAACAGCCATGGCCAAGTTCGGAGAAGCCCAGGGGAGACGCTGGTGAAAAACCAGGGCTAGCAGCCACTCTCAGCCTAACCTCCGAGGGCAGGACCTCAGGGAATTCCATCTGGACTTAATGTGGAGCCCCAGAAGCAGTAGCTCAACCCATACCATTGTCCAGAGAATTTCCAGAGGCTGAGGCAGGAGGCAGTAAGGAGCAATCTGCCTCAGTGCTCTTTGATCCAGGATTTTTTTTTTTTTTTTTTTTTTTTGCGGTATGCGGGCCTCTCACTGTTGTGGCCTCTCCCGTTACGGAGCACAGGCTCTGGACATGCAGGCTCAGCAGCCACGGCTCACGGTCCTAGCCGCTCCACGGCATGTGGGATCTTCCCGGACCGGGGCATGAACCCGTGTCCCCTGCATCGGCAGGTGGACTCTCAACCACTGCACCACCAGGGAAGCCCCGATCCAGGATATTTTAATTTCCTAAAGCACCCACTGTGTGGCCCTAGAATTCATTGTTCTTTCTGCTCTCTCGTCTACTTAGGGCATTCCAATTAGACAGTGACCAAAGAAAAAAATCAGGAAAGGCGATTAGGTCTATCTATAAGTCTGATCCTACTGTGTAAGGAGAGGTGGGAAGTAGGAAGAAGGAGGAAGGTGACCTTGACCTGCTATTTGTCTGAGCAGAGAACAGAGCAGGGTGGAGAAGGTGGGAGAGAGGGTATGGAGGGAAAAAAAATTGGAAAACATTCAACATATCAACCTCCTATGGCTCTGATTGACACCAGCCTCAGGATGAAGATGCTGCTGCAACTTTCTGGAGCGCCCTTATTGCTAGCACTGGAGAGAAAATTCTGTCCTAATTTTAATTTTTTAAATAAACCTATTCAGTGTCAGTACAATTCTTCTACTTTAACATCTATATCTTGTCTTCTGGAGAAGAAAAGAAGGAGAAGAGACCACAATGGGGACATGGACTTCCCCAGCTCTGGCATGGTCCTGCCCTGATCACTAGAACATTTCTGGGGTAATATACAGAGAAAGCGAGGAAACTTCCACTAAACCCATTTTCTCCCAATTTTGGGTCAGCTTCTGGAACCAATAATATGTTGTGTGATCATATGAAATTTGACTTACAGATAAATTTCTACCAATGAGTACAGGAAGTACCTATTAAACTTCTCTTTGTTTGATATGGTGCATGTGAAGTCATACATAACCTTGCCATTTTATCCCAACTCCATCTGGCAAAAGAAAATATATTATTTTGTGAAAGAAAGATTCATTTCAAAACAAAAACATCATTTTGGTGTTTGGATCAGTCATCCCAAAGTGCTAGTGAAGACATAATTAAGTAATTTGATTTGCCACTAAAATAACTACCTTTATTTACTTGTTGCCATGATGCTGGGCTAAATCTCATATTGCATCATCGTAGTCCTCTAATTACAAAAGAGATTTTCTTTTCTATTTGGCCCCTCAGGGTTCAATGTCATAGTGTGATTGGTTAACATCCATTTCAGCTCAGACACCTAGTTTAAGCTGATCATGGCAATTCCTTTCCCCCTCCACTGAGTTCTCAGAAGCAGATAGGGATCGCCCATTTGAGCTGAAAGGGAATGCAGAGAGCCAGTCTCAGGGCTTCTAGGAAAAGTAGCCAATCTATCCCTCCCCGATGATGGTGAGCACGGTTGATTTTGGCAGCTGATATTAGCCTTACTGAGGTACGGTTGCCACACTCAAATTAACATCATGCAATAATGATTTATGGGGCTTCCCTGGTGGCACAGCGGTTTAGACTCCGTGCTCCCAATGCGGAGGTCCGGGTTTGATCCCTGGTCCAGGAACTAGATCCCACATGCATGCCACAACTAAGAGTTTGCATGCCACAACTAAAGAGCCCACCTGCCACAACTAAGACCTGACACAACCTAATTAATTAATTTAAATGATTTAATAAAAGGAAATTACAAAGGCAGGGGCGGGGTGAAATGAGAGCGCAAGGAATAAAGCAGCACCTTAGGGCAAGAGGCAGGAGAGCTCTCATCACACTTGTTCCCAAAAGGCACAAGGGGCAGGGGTTACAGAACCCAGGAGAGAGTGGGAGAGAGGGTCACCTTGAGAAGAACTGTGACTTGGATTAAGGAATGTGGTCAGCACACCTTGACCTCACAAGGAGGAAGCCGGATGAAAAATATCCCAGCCTCATTCTCTTCTTTCTGCTCAGTTTCCTTTGGGGTCTTCCTATTGGCCGAATCCAGGAAGAAGCCAGCAGATGAGGGAGCCCACTAGTGTAATCCATACAGGTGGGCCTCACAGGGCACAGAGCGGACAGAGAAGGGCAGAGGGTGGGTCTGAAGGAATAACTGAAAAAGTCCAACACACTGCTTTATTAAGCCTGCAAGGAAGGCAGCCGAAGATTGAAGACGGCGCTGTAGAAGTCAGAGCAGAGACAAAGCACCTGGGTGACTAATGACAAGCAGCCCTAAAATCTGCCCTGTCTCTGGACTCTCTGCTCTCTAAGACAAGTTTCCATATTGTTCAAGCCTGTTGAACTCATAGGAGCTGTAACCTGCTGCAGAAACTATCCTGACTCAGTGCTTTTTCAAACTGCAAGTGGTAACCCGTTAGCAGGTGGTGAAATCAGTTTAGTAGGCTAAAACCAGCCCTTTTTCAAAATGGAAGGGGGGCTTCCCTGGTGGTGCAGTGGTTAAGAATCCGCCTGCCAATGCAGGGGACACGGTTCGAGCGAGACCTGGTCCGGGAAGATCCCACATGCCGCGGAGCAACTAAGCCCGTGTGCCACAACCACTGAGCCTGTGCTCTAGAGCCCGTGCTCCGCAACAAGAGAAGCCACTGCAATGAGGAGCCTGCGCACCTCAACAAAGAGTAACCCCCGCTTGCCGCAACTAGAGAAAGCCTGTACGCAGCACAGACAACCCAACACAGCCAAAAATAAATAATTAATTTTTAAAAATGGAAGGGAAAAGAAAACAGAAAGACTAAAATAGAATATCTGAGAGTGCATCATACAATAAAAGAATAAGGATCTTTTCATGAAACTTATTTCAGTCATGTGTATGTACACATACACACGCATACTTATACTAGACATGTAAAATGTATTTCTTACTATGAGTTAGGGTTTAAAAAAAAGTTTGAAAGTCACTCTGCTAACGGACAAAACAAGTTTTTCCCTCAGAAGTTTCTTCTCAGGCATATTGTGCATTCAGGAAATCACCTCAGCATCAGAAGCCTGCAGGGCATCTTTAAGAGCACAGCAGTCTTTGTGATTACAGCATCTAGAATTCTCTATCTGTGAAAAATAGGCTACAGGGTTCCAGAAGCTACAGTGCTCTCTATAGTAATAAAATATTTCTCACTTATTTTTATTTTTTAATATCCAATGTGTTTTCAAAGTTTTGTCACTTTCTATGCAAACAAATGCCCCACTCCTAATTTCTGCAGATACTGAAGAATGGTTTGAGTTCCAAATTATCAGTAATCGATTTCTTTTATCCTGATTCTAAAATTCTCTCCAAGACAGGACAACTGCTAGTTTTCCTTACAGGGCCCGTTCACAATTCCTTATTGTAAGATGTGTCCTGCCAACCAAGCTTGCTATACTAGTAGGTACTTATTCTGAAAGTTCTAGCAAATATAAAGGGCCCCCTGACATCTGCTAGTAAAACACTGAACAGAATTTCGAGTTCATTTTTGAAAGATTAAAATGCAGGAATTTCCAGTGTCTCTTCACTTTACTGTCAGACGATCCTTTTGTCTGGTAATATAAAACATTTAAAACTAAGGGGCTTAAAGAAATGTTACTGCCCTTACGAATGCTTTCACCTTCAAGTAAAAGACTTTCAATGATCTCAGCTAACAAGTTGTCCAGAGGTAGGCAGTTTTGTGTTCCATTTTGGGAGCAGTAGCTAAAAATGACATCAAGTATTCAGGCTCTTTTTTATATTTCCACTCTGCCATTTTTAGTACAGTGGCTCTTTATCCAGTCATCTCATCACTTCATGGTTACAGGAAGACAGATGTAGCTACAAGCAAGTTATCCTCACTTAGCTAATTTCAATACAAGAAGAGAGGCTTAGAGGTCAAAGAGCTTTTCAAAATTCTCTGTATTTTTAACCAGGAAAATACTCTTTTCTAGAAGCTCCTTCTCCCAGCAGATTCCCTTACATCTTTTCAGCCAGAAGTTGGTCATATGCAAAACACTAGACCAACTACTGGCACACAGGAACCAGATTACCATGACTGGCTAAGACCCATGAGATTCATTCCCTGTAGATCACAACCTGCCTTGAGATTTAGGAATCTGAATGAAATCAGAATTCTGTTGGCTTGCCAAGAGAAAATGGTAGTTGGATAAGAGCCTTTGACAACACCTTCCTCCTCTCATTCTGCTAGCAAAATTGGACTGCCTCATTGGGACAGGTTAAATGACTTTTGTAATGTAAGCTCATTGGAAAGGCTCTTGGAAACAGAGGTCATTGGTGTGTTTTCTCCATACTGGGTAAGTTTTTTTTTTTTTTTTTTGCTGCGGAGCACAGGCTCCGGATGCGCAGGCCCAGCGGCCATGGCTCACGGGCCCAGCCGCTCCGCGGCATATGGGATCCTCCCAGACCGGGGCACGAACCCGTATCCCCTGCATCGGCAGGCGGACTCTTAACCACTGCGCCACCAGGGAGGCCCACTGGGTAAGTTTTTGAAAACTGTGGAAACAGAAACAAATGACCTGACACTCTTAAACCTCAGCTTCTGCAGAAGAAGCTTTAACTAAAAATTTTCTATGCCAAGTGCCTTCTAGAATGAGACTAATGTTGTACAAATCTAAACATTTAGGTACATGAGTCAATTAGAATGAATAGCCGAGGATATCTCAGTTTGGTTTTAATTCTCTGCACATCTGTAATCCTCAAAATCTTAAGAACAATTCCAATTCATTCTATTATGTGCTAAGTATACATCCATGTTAACATACATATACAGCAAAGACTAAATTAGTTATTCCTTTGGTTGACATAAATCTGAAAATACCTCCCCACTAGATCACTTCATTATTTAGAGCAAAATACCATAAATTCCTGGGGAGAATTAAAACTGCTCACTTGCATAGTGAAAATCTTGATTAGATGCTCTTATAGAAACTGGCTCTTTTTTTTTTTTTCAGATCAAATCTATTTATTAAAACTGAATACCAGATCAGTATTCCACTAAAATGTTCAAATTATCAGCTAGGTTTCTAGTCTGAATAGCAGTCATTCCTGCACTGTCAAAAACTCAGAGAAGCACTATATGCCAAACTATTAGCATCACCCATTTAATGTTTGAACTTGCCTTGGACTGAGACGTTCATGCTTACAGACTTTGTATAGTGATAACCGCCAATAGATATAGATCTCTTATGCTAGGGGGACTGTGCTAGACATTTTCCAGACACATTTTCATTTAATCCTCACAAGTCTGGGATGAAGGCATTATTTTCAAAATTTTACATATGTGATAACTTCTTAGGAAGATGATGTAAACATTCTACAGTTACCAAAATAATAGATTTTGTATTGTTAAGCATGTTGAGGTCATTATTATAAATCTATTGTAACAGGTTTAGTTATAGCTTGAACTGGATATTTTATGTTTGCTGAAGTCCATGGAATTTAGAGTTATGATTTACTTAATTTTTTAGATATTCAAGTTCTTTGTTTACAAACAAGAGAAACAGATTCTGGTTAACTGAAGTAAAGCTGAAACATATTGGGAGAACATGGAGTAGCTCACAGAATCAAAGAGGAATAAATAACTGGATCATTGGAAGAATAAGAAACACAAACATTTCCAACATCTAGGTAGCAGGAACTAATGGACCAGCTCCTTCAGGAAAACACCATAGAGACGATCCATTATGCTCACTTCCTTTGGACATGGCTCACAATTCTAACTTCTGGGAGGTTAAATCTGATTGGACAAGCTTGGGTCACATGCCTAACTATTTTTCAAGAGGAGGGTAAGGATCTTTATTATTGGCATAAATAGGGAAAGAGGAGTCCCCTAAGGGAAAAAGAAGGTGCTGCTTCCAGAAGATGAAGGAGGGGACCCTGGGTTGGCAAAAACACAAGTTGTCCATGACAGTACATTGCAGAGCTGGGATTCAAACCTCAAACCACGCCAAATCTTTTGCTCTTAACCATTTTCTCATTTTTTTTTTCAATCACTCATTAGTAAAATAATTCCAGTGGAGCAAAGTGAGATAAATATATGATAATTATTGCATAGGTCATGGCATTGCTGTATACATATTCAATGATTAACACCAGCACTCACAGAAAAGTCTCAAGGGAATCCAATGGCAGGCCTTGCTGATGATTTTGGCATCTTGTCTGTTTATCTCCTTTGTGCCATGACCTGATTGTTGGGAAGCTCTGTTAGCAGCCAGACTCATCTAATCAACCAAATCTGGGATCACTGAGTAGTCTTAGTTCAGTTCAATTGCAAAAGTGTGTACTTCCTTTTTCCATCCATCTGACATCAGAAAAATAACATTATTACTACTCTTAGTGTCATCTAGCAGTTTCATTTGTGGTTTACTGTTCCAGTATCAGCTCCGGGAAACAAAATATCAACTCATATTTTAAAAAGTCCTTTTTTATGTAAAGATTTATTTTTCCACAGAATTTCCATGGTTTTCATTAATGTGTAAAGAGAAAACTCAGGTTATAAAATTTTGCTTTTTAAGTTAAAGGTAGGTGTCAGATTGTAAAGTAGCCATCTGAAAGTCCCTTTGATATTTTAAAGTTCTCATCATTCAATATTTTTATTCTTTAAAGCTGTAACATGTATTATTGTGAAATGCCTGAAGGCTTCATTTGCAATTATGAAACCAGGCTTCTTTTTTCTCATAAAATATTGTATGTATTTTAGTGTAGCTTGGTCCTAGTGAGTAAAACCAAATAACTAAAATCTAGCAAGAAATAAAGGAAGAATGAAAGAATGGAAGGAAGGAAGGAAGGAAGAAAGGGAGGGGGGAAGGAGGAAAGAGAAAAGAAGAAAAGAGGAAAGAAAAGAAAAAAAAATAAAATAAGAATTATTTTTCACTACCATTTATTGAACCTGTCAGGACATGGGGTAGGGTACATATCTACACACACAATCTCAATTGATGGCAAAGACAATTACTACTAAAAATAAATATCAGTTTGTGAAGGAAATGAAAGGATAAAGTGAAACAAGGAACCATGACATTGGCCCAACAAAATGGCTGTGCTAAATTGAAGAATTTAATAGAAATCTATTTGCTATTTTTATTTATTAAAGTTATTTATTTATTTATTTATTTTGGCTTGTTGGGTCTTCCTTGCTGAGTGCAGGCTTTCTCTAGTTGTGGCGAGCAGGGGCTACTCTTTGTTGCGGTGCGCGGGCTTCTCATTGCAGTGGCTTCTCTTGTTGTGGAGCACTGGTTCTAGGCATGTGGGCTTCAGTAGTTGTGGCACGCAGGCTTGGTAGTTGTGGCACACAGGCTTAGTTGCTCTGCAGCATGTGGAATCTTCTCGGACCAGGACTCGAACCTGTGTCCCCTGCACTGGCAGGCGGATTCTTAACCATTGTGCCACCAGAGAGGTCCTATTTGCTATTTTTAAAAGGACTCCTGAAGGTTCAGTGAGACTTATGGAGCAGGGGGCTAAGGATGTCGCTCTACATCTAGACTCAGAGAGGTCCAGTCCCAACTCTGCCATTGAATAGCTTATGTATCCAAATCAAATACTACCACACTATTTCTATGGGTACCAGTTTCTCATACGTAAAGTGGAGATAATAAAACCACTTACTATATTTTGTGTGTGTGTTAAACAATACTTCCAAGGTACTTAGAATGGTGCCTGAACTTTATATTATTATATCTATGTTTAGGATATTAGGGAACCATGAAAAGTATGTTGTAGAAATAATATCCATTGACATGGGGAAACGTTTGTTATAAAATAGTATACACAGCATGAGTCTGTTTTTTATAAGCTATATGTATGTATACATATGTTCATTGACAATGGAAGCATATGATATAATGTGAATAGTGGTTATCTCTGAGTGATAGAATTATGTGATATTCACTATTTCACTGTGTTTTTCTATAGTTTCCAAATTTTACCAAATGAACCTGATTGATTTTATAATCAGGAAAAGAAAATCACTAGAAATACAACCAGTATTTTTTTTTAATGGTTTT
Source organism: Mesoplodon densirostris (assembly GCF_025265405.1). Lineage (NCBI taxonomy): Eukaryota > Metazoa > Chordata > Mammalia > Artiodactyla > Ziphiidae > Mesoplodon > Mesoplodon densirostris. Next base: position 29,591,866 of record NC_082672.1, read on the forward strand.
AAGTAGGAAAGATGAAATCAAGTAGAAAAGAGCCTTTCCATTCTGACAGTCAAGATCAAAAGAAAACTGGCCAGGTCACAGAGGAGTTAAAAATCTTCAGTTCAGTCCAGGGTACCTGGAGGGAAAGGAAAATAATGTGGGATTCAGATTCAAGTGTGTGTTTAAATCTTAACTGCAAAACAATAATCCTGTTACCTTATGTAAGTAACTTAATGTCTATGATGTTCAGTTTCCCATTTATAAATTAAGGCTGGTTGATACCTGTTGTGGAGACTTGATGAATTATATAAAGAGTTAGGGAAACAGTGTGCATTCATTCAATAATGATATCTTTATCTCACAAAGAGGTCAATTTATCATCTTCATTACTCATTAAATGAAAATAAAAAAGAATATTTTTTATATAGCTTCCTGCCATAAACTGGAATTTAAGTGAGCTCATGACTGTAATAAATAACTCAATAATCTATATGTATTCCTTTTATTAGTGTTTGAGTCCAAAGAGCAAGACTGGGTTCCATTGTTTTAAAGAAATTATTTATTTCTACCTGATCTTGGTTGTAACTTCTATCTACATGATTTTAAAAAATGATGAGCAAACCAAGTTTCAATTTATTTGGAAAAAAAAAGATTTCTTTTTTTTTTAATGAAATAATAGTAATTATATTACTTACTCCAGGCCTCCATGCCACCCACCTTGACATATTAGGCATTATTTCCATTGTTTTGAGGTTTCACATGTATTGAGCCTCATGGTCAAATGAGGTCTAAATAAATGGGGGAGAAAAAAGAGAAAGAAAAATCACTCTATCATTACCTGGTCCCAATCCTCATTACTTGCAAAAGCTGTGGTTCTCAAATTTTAGTGTATATATGAATCTGACTCAGTGGGTCTGGAATAGTTTCTGTGATACTGTTGCTAACAAGCTCCTGGGTGATGCCAATGTTACTGGTCCATGGACCACTCTTTGAGTAGCAGACTCTAAGGGCTCTAGTCAACAGTGTATCTGGCCTAAATGCTCCTATATTACAGGGGACATAAACTGAGGAAAATGGAAATTTCTCATGATTTTAGTCTCCTCCACCCAATACTGTTTTTAACGTTTCTAAGCCTCTGTTCACTTTGTTCCTTCTGACTCGCTTACTTCTAAAATCCTCATCCATTTGGTAAGTTGTGACTTATACTTTAAGGTTCATGTCCAAAGCTACGTCTGTTGGGACAAGACCTGCCCAGTGTATGGTGGTAGCCGGCTCCCTAACGAGTCCCGATAGGCTGAAGGGGACATTTTTGCTCCTATTGTCCATCCTCATTTGAATCACCTTCTCAGAGTCCATCAAAAGGACCCAGAGAGACCCTTGGGATGGGCGGGGTGCCGTTTTAGGTGCATTCCTTCCAATCAGGCATTTTCCTAAACTCAGCAATTTTTCAGGACATCTAGTCCACTTGGCCAAGAGGGGCCAGTGGGTGCTTCCCTTCAACTTTTACATAGTCTTTTGAGTTCTTTGAGGGGAAGATACTTGTAAAAATACAGTAGGATTAATAAAAGCTGTCTTCTTTAAAACATAAGAATATTTCTGGGGCTTCCCTGGTGGCGCAGTGGTTGAGAGCCCACCTGCCGATGCAGGGGACACGGGTTCGTGCCCCAGTCCAGGAAGATCCCACATGCCGCGGAGCGGCTGGGCCCGTGAGCCATGGCCGCTGAGCCTGCGCGTCTGGAGCCTGTGCTCCGCAACGGGAGAGGCCACAACAGTTAGAGGCCTGCGTACCGCCAAAAAAAAAAAATATATACATATATATATATATATATATATATATATATATATATATATATATATATATATATATATATATATATATTTCTGTGCCACTGAGCCTCTTTGCTATCTGGCAAGGGCAAACTCAAACTTCCTGGCATAAGTGAATGAAGGTGGTCAGTTAGGGACAGAGTCCTGGTGAATCCATGACTCATCTGAGCAGGACGGCATCCAGCCACCCTCCCACATGGGAATGTCACCTAGGGCTGCCAGATTTCCCAGATGCCAGAAATCTAGATTTTTATATGAAATCTCCCATATCAACAAATCCAATTTTGTGTTGTTGTTTAAACACTGTGAATGCCAAACCAAACAAATCTATGGACCAGATGCAGCTGGTTGAGAGGAGACAGGGAAGAATGCGTGATTTTTTTTGTATTTGATTTAAAGTGACTCTGCCTTGAAAATAAAATTTCACTTCTAGCTCGTTGAAATCAATCAGAGTTGAGTGTAAAGCTTACCAGTGCCTGACATAGTCTGTGCTTGGCGTTGGCTTCCCTTTTAAACTGAAATATGAGCAATAATGTCGAGTCTTGTTCAAGATAGTCTTAGCCTCTATCCATAAATTATGTGCATGGTCAAAAACAACCAGAATCATCTGAAAATCTGGTTCCTATGTCTGCATCCACTGATTCAGTATTGTTTTTCCTGGCCTTCTTTTCAGAAAATAGCTGCCATGTAACATAAGGAATCAAGAGGGCTGAGTGAGCACATCTGGTTCTGACCAAAGTCTGTGTGAGCAGTGTGGCATCTCTTCTGATTCTGATGGTGCAGCAGCTTCTCAAGTTTGGCAGGTGATGTAAAAGTCTCTAGATATTTAGGCTTAGAAAGCCGAAAAGAAAGTTATGAAACTTGCCCAAGCTGACCAGCACGTGGGAAGAAGAAAATAAGTGGATGTGTCAGCAGTACATTCTATATCATCTTTAAGCAACAGTATCTGCAAATCAAATGACTACACATATAAGATTATATACTCTTGGTGCCCAAAGCACTATTTTTATTGCTTTCATTTTTGTGTTTTTTCCCCATTTTTATCTTTATTTTTCAAGTGGGAAAACATTCACCTCGATATCTGAAATAATGACTTCATGTATTACACACCTTGGAATTCTCCTTGCAATTTGTCAATTGAATAGATGAGTGAATACATTATCTTAAATCACAGAGGCTAGAACAATGATCTCTTTTACTCTGTCACATACAAGGCAACAAATCACAGGTGCCCACTTATTGCACATAACAATGAATGAATAGCAGTGAATGAATAACAATGAATAAACAAGAGGCTTAGAAGCTCCTTCTGATCACTAATGGGCACTGTAATAGTTCCAGTGTAATGATTATCATAAAGCTATTAACAGTGGTCTTATGAGAACATAGGAGGATTTGATCTAGTCAGGGATATCAGTGAAGTCTTCCTTGGGGAAGAGATAAAGGATATATAGGGCTGTTCATTAGGGAAGAAGGGCAGAAGGAATATTCTGGGCCAAGGGTCAGCAAATTATAATTTCCTGGACCCCAGCCAGCTCATCACATATTTTTATAAATATAAATTTGATTGAATGACAGACACACCCACTCATTTATATAGTGTCCATGGCTGCTTTAGAGCTAAGATGGCAGATTCAAGTGGTTGGGAGAGAAATCATATGATTTGCAAAGTCTAAAATTTTGATTATCATGGACCTTCACAGAAAATGTTTTATTGACCTATATTCTAGGCAGAAGGAATAAGATATTCAAAAGCCCTGTGGCCAGAGAGAGGATGAGTAGGAAAAACTGAGAGAAGGCTTTTGAGATCAAAGTGGGGAGAGTAAGGTAAGAGGTGGTAAGCATATGGTGAGAGATGAAGCTAGAGAGGTAGGCGAGCCCAAATCTACTCAATAGAGTCTCGAGGGCCACATTAAACAGTTTGGGCTTTTTCCTGGAAACAATCTGAAGCCATTGGAATATCTTAGGCATGAGGGGGACAGGAAGAGGATGACAGAGTTGACAAGATTAGTTCATATTGGAAGACCATTGAAGCCACACTATGACAAATGGACTGAAGGAAGGCAAAGTGGAGGCAAATACAACACTTAAGAGACTCTTGAAAGAGACCAATGTTTTTCTGGGGGTAGGCAAACCACCACAAAACTCCAAAATTTCAGTGACTAAGGAGAATTCCATGCTGAAAATTCATTCAGTTTCTGTTGATACAATAGTTTGTATGTGGAGATAAAACCTAATCTCATTTGGTGGAAGAAAATGAGCACAATTAAAATACTAACATTCCTCAAATCCAGACTAATTTAATCAATACATAGTAAACAAGAGTGTGTAAAGAAGCATAGAAATTTAGCTTAAATCTGCATGAAGAAAATGACTACCCATGCTTTTAAATTATTGGTCTTATGATTCTTGAAATACAAAAAAAAAAAAAAAAAGAAAACAGGAAGGGAAAGAGAAGAAGGAGGAGGAAGTGGAGGAGGTGGAGGAGGAGGAGAAGGAGGAGAAGGAGGAAGAGGAAGAGGAGGAGAAGGAGGAGGAGGTGGAGAAGAAGAAGAAGGAGGCTCCTGTTGCAAAGTATGAAAAGGTGCAAATGAGAGTCAAGTGAAAACTTCATCTACAGTAATCCTAATATGCACTTCTGTGCCTGTTGCACATTTAGAAGACAATTACCTTGATTTTCACATTTTCTGGTGATCAGTGCTATCCTGACTTAGCTGTCCTGGGAACACCTGTGTCTGTTGTGCAACATTGATGAACTTGAGTTTGGAGCTGTTAGCCCTGTGTATGGAACACATAAATGCTTAAAACAAGGCAACCAGAAACCTGAGCTTGCCGGTCCTCCTTGGTATCAAATTCATTTATCAGCCCACCAAGGTCACTGACCTCAATTCCCCACAGCCTAGCTACTAAAATGATTAATTGATCCATTTTCTTATTTCATTCATTTAATTTGAAGGAGAAAAAAAGTGAAAATATTTTCAATAAATTGACCTGTAAGCAATTGTATTTAGCTTGCTGCATCCTCTAAAAATGTATTAATGGTAATTAGAAGCATCAGTACATGCTCCAACAGAGATAAGAATGAACAAAGAAACAGTACCTTTTATTACATATCTTTGTCACATTAATTAACTTGTTATCCCAGGTTTAGTCCTCTCTCTACAATTCTCCAGACTATTCTAACCTCAAATTCATATGTATATGAATTGAAAGAATACACTGGCAGATATGGAGATCTAATTGGATTTCTGTAGAGGAAATAAATATGTAAGACATTTTTAAAATATATTTATTTTTATAGTGATCAATGGAGAACCCTAATGTTGAGTAAGACACAGTTTCCCTCAAAACTTCAGGGCAAAACTTGTCTATTACAAGTTTTGTGAAAATTGTATTGCCTTCTTCATGGAATGATAAGCACAGAGAAAACAATAAAAGCATATGCACAAGTTAATTTATTCTCATTGTAATGACCAAATAATCAAAGGATCAATTCATTCTAAACACCCGGACAATATCATATAGTATTTTTAATATGATACTCGGTAGTGTACTGGTCAATAGTTAACAAATGGTTAGGTGGTGAGAGTCCTGATTTGTAGAGTGTGTTGGTATATATGGGGTAAATATACCCACCATGACTGATGTCAAGCTTTCAATGTAAACTCAGTGAACAGGGAGTAAGGAAGAAATGTATTGTAATGCATCATTATATGGTATTTTCTCCATACAGGATCTGCCAGATTTAGCAAATAAAAAGCCAGAATGTTCAGTTAAATCTGAATTTCAGGTAAACAACACATAATTCTTTTTTTTTTTTTAGATTTTTTTTTTTTGACGTGGACCATTTTTAAAGTCTTTATTAAATTTGTTACAATATTGTTTCTGTTTTATGTTTTTGGTTTTTTGGCAGTGAGGCATGTGGGAACTTTGCTTCCCGACCAGGGATCAAACCCGCACCCCCTGCATTGGAAGAAGTCTTAACCACTGAACCACCAAGGAAGTCTCCATAATTCTTTTTTTTTTTTTTTTTTTTTTTTTTTTTTTGCGGTACGCAGGCCTCTCACTGTTGTGGCCTCTCCCGTTGTGGAGCACAGGCTCCGGACACACAGGCTCCGCGGCCATGGCTCGCGGGCCCAGCCGCTCCGCGGCATGTGGGATCCTCCGGGATCGGGGCACGAACCCGTGTCCCCTGCATCGGCAGGCGGACTCTCAACCACTGCGCCACCAGGGAGGCCCTCCATAATTCTTTTAATATAAGTATTTCCATGTGATATTTGGGACATACTTATACTAAGGGGGTATTCATCATTTATCTAAAACTCAGATTTAACTGGGCTTCCTGCATTTTATCTGGCAATCCTAATATAGATACCATAGACATAATCTCAAGGGCATAAGTAATAGTAAAATATAATTCATTTTGAGTATTTATTACCTTTCTTGTGAAAATAATTTAAATTTTAAGTTTATATAATTTGACTTTTAATAATGACTTTGTTTGACAACTGGCTCAAAAATTCCTAAAAATTTAACCATTGGCTTTTGCAAGTCAGTGCTAGCACACCTCTGATTTTATATTTAAGTATAATAGTTCTACATAAGAGAGTTAGATTTTGAAAATGCAACAATGGTACAAATTTTATTTATTTATTTATTTATTTGTTTGTTTAAATGAGGAGTGTTTTATTTATTTTTGTTTGTTTGTTTTTGTTTTGTTTTTGTTTTTGTTTTTGTTTTTGCGGTACACGGGCCTCTCACTGTTGTGGCCTCTCCCGTTGTGGAGCACTGGCTCTGGACGCGCAGGCTCAGCGGCCATGGCTCACGGGCCCAGCCACTCTGCGGCATGTGGGATCTTGCCGGACCAGGACACAAACCCGTGTCCCCTGCATTGGCAGGCAGACTCTCAACCACTGCGCCACCAGGGAAGCCCAAATTTTAAAGTGTATCTTTATTACTCATAATATTACTGTGATTTTAAAACAACTTATAAACATGTCTTCATTCACTTTCAGTTGAAGTAAATTTCAGTGGAATTGAACTCTCCCAACCCCCATGCCACCCCTTAACTCCCACTACTGCAAAAATCTCTGTAGCAAGGAAAAATACATTTTTAGACCTTCCTTTCCACTTTTAGGGATTTGTGTGGTAGCCAGCCCGCTTTAGAATTGGGTGATTTTAATGAAAAAGCTCTAACTTCAAAGCTTCTGCCACTTTTCTGTGGGCTGAAGAATGGAGAACTAGAGTAGGAAGTCCTTTTGTCCTTGTGTTTGAGCACTTTGATCAGATATGGGTAATACAGAGATAAGCCTGGAATTTTGTTTGGGGTAAAGGTGAAAAATCTGCACCAATTCACAAACAAAGTAATGGGATTAGGAGTGTGCAGGCCTGCAGATAAGGAGAAAACACGATTAAGATGAGCTCTAGAGAACTGGGTACTGAGAAGGCCAAAACAACAATTTACCTAATTTTTTAAAATAATAAAATATAAAATAAGATATAGAATAAAATAAAATAAATAGAGCAGGTGTCCCTCACCAGACATTACACTCAAAGGATTTTCTCTTTTTGACATTTAGGACATTTCTATTTCATGGTAGAAACTTGCATTGTGAATTATCACCATATATATATTAGACTAAGTTTTATTTTAGGTTTTCTTCGAGTGAGGAATCCCCAGTACACATTGTGTTTCATATTATAAATTTACGTATGATCTAGTTTAACTCTCAGTCAACGTTTGCCCTCTATGTTGACTTCAGTTATCCTGGGAGAACATAAAAATATATACGAAATGTAACATTAAAAACAGTAGTTTGTATTTTATATCAGAGCCTGTACCTGACAAAGAAATCTGCAAGAAAAATAGAAAATTTAGATATCAATACCATTTCTGTAATCTAGTTCCTTTTCTTAATTTTCTCATTTCTTATTTATTTATTTATTTATTTATTTGGTTGCACCAGGTCTGAGTTGCAGCAGGCAGGCTCCTTAGTTGCAGTGCATGGGTTCCTTTGTTGTGGCATGCGAGCTCTTAGTTGCGGCATGCACGTGGGATCTAGTTCCCTGAACAGGGATTGAACTTCCCCTGCGTTGGGAGCATGGAGTCTTATCTACTGTGCCACCAAGGAAGTCCGTCTCATTTTTATATTAGAAAATTGCATCACAAATAAGAAGTTATTAAACATGTTTGAAGTTTTTTCTATTATTTTTTTTTTTTCTCAATACGCGGGCCTCTCGCTGTTGTGGCCTCTCCCTTTGCGGAGCACAGGCTCTGGACGTGCAGGCTCAGCAGCCATGGCTCACGGGCCCAGCCGCTCCGTGGCATGTGGGATCCTCCCGGACCGGGGCACGAACCCGCGTCTCCTGCATTGGCAGGCGGACTCTCAACCACTGTGCCACCAGGGAGGCCCTTTTCTATTAATTTGAATAGTAACTCAATAAAGTATTCCTATAGTTTCATCATAGTTGTTTATGAACTTTATTTAGTTACCAAACTGAGTTTTGACAATACCAGAAATCTGTTATATTATTGGTAGTAATTGAACTAGACAGAATTAAACTATTTCACTAGCATAACAGGTCTTAAAATTTTCTTCAAACCATTTGATTGGACTGGTATTGATTAGCTCAAAGGTGCATTCTAAAATTATCTTCAAAGATTGCATTATTTGTCAAATTCTGTTATCTATGACACTAAATGATGAAAATCAATCCTTCTAGGTTTTACTTTTGTAAAATGAAATTGAATTTATTTCCATTTTTCTCAGTGAAATTGAAATAAGATGTACAAAAAACAGAAAGAGATGGTAAATTTGTCCCAAATAGAAATGTAAAACTAATTCAAAACTTTAAATAAAATGTTTCATAGATAGAATGGAAGAAATAAAATGGTAAAAATACAAGTGAAAGTGAAAAGAAGTGATTATATCTAGGACTTTGTCTCACTGGTACAAAATACAATATTATTATTGGGTTTTTAAAATTCACTTATTTACTTATTTTTTGGCTGCATTAGATCTTCTTTGCTGTTCACGGGCTCTCTTTAGTTGTGGCGAGTGAGGGCTACTTTTCATTGTGGTGTGCAGTCTTTTCATTACAGTGGCTTCTCTTGTTGCGGATCATGGGCTCTAGGCATGTGGGCTTCAGTAGTTGTGGCTCAGGGGCTCTAGAGCACAGGCTCAGTAGTTGTGGTGCATGGGCTTACTTGCTCTGTGGCATGTGGGATCTTTCTGCTCTCATTAATTTTTACTTACACCTACTAAAGGGGTTGTAGCATTTCTGATCACACGATAATGAAAAAGTCACCAAGTGATAACTAAGGATCCCAAGTTCACCAACCAGCTGCAAGACTCTGGCAAATCACTTTGCCTCTCTGGGTCTCAGTTGTCTCCCCTGGAGAATAGAAGATTGGACCATATATTCCCTAAGCATTCTTTCTAAAATTATAAAAGTCTGAACTCAAACATTGAAATAGAAAAGCAGATCCTTTAAATGACTCAGCAGCTTTTATGCAGTTAGGACGGTGAATGATAAGACTTCAGTAGCCCTTTTTTAGTTTCATTTTATTAGATAAAAGTCTCATTTTTTTCTTCAATCAAAACTTGGTAAGAATTCAGAATATTAATAAATGTTAATATAATGGAGTTGTTAGTGGAAAAAGTTCTATATTTTGAAGAAACATCACAAGTTCCATTTTAACATCAGAGTGATAGATTTGTTGCTTAGTCACAAATGGCAGAAATTACATCCTTTTTCAGTTTAATTTTAAAATAATATATCAACTAACTTTTTTGAGGGAGCCTGGATCAAGATTGAAAGTAGAGGGACATGGAGCTCCTCCCACAAATAAAACAATATATCAACCTAAAACAGTACAAGGGGCCATGTAGTTTTTCAAAATTACTTCAGGGAGTATACTAGAAAAAAATGTAAAGACTGCTGTTCTAAACAGACTTATCTTGCTTAGTGCTTTATTCCTAATCCTAAGCATAATGCTAGAAACATAGTAAATCCTCAATAAATAATGAAGAGAAGTCCTGAGGAACAAAGGAGACCTTGAAGAAATCTCCCAGGGACTAAATCCTTATTATTCTTTGCCACCTACTTTACAAGCTACCCCTTTGTACTACAAAAGATAGTGGCCATTTTGATATTCTTTGAGTGTCTTTGGTTTGAGACAATACACTGTCCCACAATTTCTTTCACCAATCCCACTTTAGACAGACACCAAGGAGGAAGAGGGCTTTTTTTTTTAACACTTTAATTGGAGTATAATTGCTTTACAATGGTGTGTTAGTTTCTGCTTTATAACAAAGTGAATCAGCTACACATATACATGTTTCCTCATATCTCCTCCCTCTTGCGTCTCCCTCCCACCCTCCCTATCCCAGAGGGCTTTTGACTAAGCATATCATCCAGTCCTAGTCATGGTGTCCTCAAAACTCTGTGTGGCCAAGTCATGAAGGTTTAGAGATGTAGGGCTCAGTCTATTTTTCCTCCAGCTGTAGGAAGAGAATACAAAAATAAAGCTCTGCAGAATAGACTAAAATCCTAGGTAAATACAAAGTAGTTAAGAAAATAGTTCTCTTCTTCCTTGTGAATTTACATGGATGTATTCCAATGGTCCATAAATTCCAGAGAAATCTTTTAATATTGGTGTGTTTATACAATTATAATCTAAAAAGTATATATTGTCAGATTTTCTTCTACAGTGAATTAGCAACTGAAAGTAATTTTCAAGAAATAAGGTGCTTGTTTCTTAAGCCAGTAGTTTTGCTGCTGTAAATTCTCTAGAATTAAAAAAAAAATTTTTTTAATTCTTTAAACATGATATGTTACTTAAGTCAAGGTAAGAAAAAAAAAGTCAATTCACAGGAGAGCATCTTTTTTTTTTTTTTAAACAAACATAATTTCTTTTAATTTTATTTTATTTACTTTTTATTTTTGGTTGCACTGGGTCTCAGTTGTGGCAGGCAGGCTCCTTAGTTGCGGCTGGTGGGCTCCTTAGTTGTGGCATGCGAACTCTTAGTTGCAGCATGCATGTGGGATCTAGTTCCCTGACCAGGGATCGAACCCACATCCTCTGCATTGGAAGGCAGACTCTTAACCACTGCGCCACCAGGGAAGTCCCAGGAGAGCATCTTTAAAAAATTAATTTACTTGATGCAGTGCATCCTTAGTCACAAGAGTGGTACTATCATAAAAAAAAGCAAAATGTTTTCCCAAGAGTTCCACTTTTAGGAATTTGTCCAGGAGAAAAAAGTCATATAACTATATGAAAATGTATGTGCAAGGATATATGCTGTAAAAAAAAAAAGGGGGGGGGGACTCAACAACAGAGTATTAGATATATACATTAGAGAACTTTTATACATGGTATAATATGTAACTATTTAAAATAAGGTAGAACTATTTATTGATATTAAAATATGTTAAAGTAAATAAACAAATTGCAGAAAAGCATATATAATATAGCTCTATTTTTGTTAATAAATAAATATACATGCAAACACAGAAGTTCATGTGTAGAGATAAACTTGAAAGAACACATACTAAACTATCAATTATGTTTACATTTGGGTAGTGGAATTGTAGTAAGCCTAGGAGAAAACTACAACTTCTATTTGTTCCTACATATAAACTTTTACTATGAGCAAGTATTATTCTTATAAACTTAGAAAACCCACAATCACTCACCAAAAACATAATGAAGTTAAAAATTAATTATTGGAAAGAAAGGATACATTTATTTTTCTTTGTAGATTATTTTAACTAGAAAAACCCAAAGGATTGATTGAAAACTGTTATAATTAATAAAAAGAATTTAATAAAGTGATTGTTTTAAAGATTACATATTCCTTGGGTCTCCCTGGTAATCCAGTGGGTAAGACTCAATGCTCCCAATGCAGGGGCCCAGGTTCAATCTCTGGTTGGGGAACTAGATTCTGCATGCATGCCACAACTAAGAAGTCCACATGCCGCAACTAAGATCTGGCACAGCATAAATAAATAAATAATAAATACATTAAAAAAATATTACATATTCCTCTAAAAGAGCTTATCAATATTCCAACCATAACCAACTAAAAAGTATAATGGATAAAACATACGTGAACAAGAATAATATTTCTGACTTCCTTTTTCCACTGTCCACTTCATGAGTGCTTTTTTTGTTGTTGTTGTTTTGTTTTTGTTTTTGTTTTTTGTCCCCATCCAGAACCTCATCCAGGTTTCTTTACCCAGTGGAATGATCCAAATTTCATTCCTGAAGCTTCTGAACCCTCTGTGATCCTGACTGGCTTGGATGCTGTAATTTTCCATCAACTTTACTTTTGGACGTGAAAGTACTAAAAGGCAGCCAGAGAATCCCCTGGCTTCCACATATAGGCCTCCAATTGTTTGGCATCAGCTCAATTTCCTCTTGATAATTAGGATGAATCATCCTAGCCAGTAGCCTAATCCACTTCTTTTTCTCTTGGTTAAGTGGCATGGGGATTCCAAATTGGCCAGGTGGCCGTCTCATCTTCCAACTCAGCAGAAGTATTGTTGTATTCCCAGTGGAGCATTCCTCCCTTGGGAAGTAAGACCTCCAAACCAGCAGATCTCAGAAGTGCAGGGACAGGAAGCAAGAATTCTGCAAGTAGGTTATAACCTGAGAAACAGTAACTTAAAAACTGGCACAAGTGTTAAATGAACAAACAGAATAACAAATATATACATCTTAAGTCATATACTAGAGAAAAAAATTTTACAATGAAATGAGATCAGGCTATTATAAAAAAGGACTATTCAAAGAATACTCAGAGGGCTTCCCTGGTGGTGCAGTGGTTGAGAGTCCGCCTGCTGATGCAGGGGACACGGGTTCGTGCCCTGGTCCGGGAAGATCCCACATGCCACCGAGCGGCTGGGCCCGTGAGCCATGGCCGCTGAGCCTGCGCGTCCGGAGCCTGTGCTCCGCAACGGGAGAGGCCACAGCAGTGAGAGGCCCGTGTACCGCAAAAAAAAAAAAAAAACCTAAATGAGTCCGTCCGTTTCAGGCTATCATATGCCGTTATCTTATTTGGTCCTCACAAGAATCCAGTGAAATAGACAGATATAGAAACTGAGGTCAGAGAGTTAAGTCACTTGCTCATATTCACATCCATCATAGGTGATTCACCGTAAAGTTAATGAAGGTTAAACATCAGAACCCTCCTCTTGCATGGTCTCCTTCGAAGATTCTGAAAGGGAAAAAGGTCTGCCAATGTGTTTACACTGTCATAAGTTTCTATAAAATCTGTAAGAATGAGACATATTAGTTATACTTGGTGATTAAATCACAATTATAAAAATCACTGTTTCTTTCCCCTCCACCAGATTTCTCTTCATGTTGGATGGCTTTGAGCACTTTAGAATCCAGCTAAGGAAAATGGAGTTAGGATATATATATATATATATAGTGTAAGTTTTATAGGATCCATTTATGTGGTCCAAAGTCACTCATCTGTATAGTAACATGAGTGCAAGCCCCTCTGACGTAGGACTGGTTTTGAGGCATGTCCTCTCCAACCACCTATACACACACACACACAAACACACATACACCCCGCGTGCCAAATCCTCCAGCTTCTATAAAAAGAGTGTAACCTATACAGAAAGAGTGTATAGCACTGGAAATATGTGGGTATGAGTATGAAACAAATTTTCATATATAAAGAGTGGATTACTTCATTCTTTATAGAAAATAGTACAAAATTGTTATCTTCTGAAGAAGCAATTGAAGATCATGCAGCCAAGAAATGTGAAAAAAGGAATATTATAGAGCTGTGTCAGGCTAATAAAAATATTGTGTTGTTTTTATAGATTTTTGTAATATATATGGCATTTGCCAGTTTTTTTTTTTAAATTTGTAATCCTTAGTATTTCTTTTCTTGTTATAGATATTCACTTTTGTACCTAATTTTTTATTTCTAATCTGTATTCTTTTTCTTAAAGATCTTTTGCCAAGCTGTATAAGCCCTCAAAATACTTGCAAAGAAACTAAATACTTTAACAAGTCAGACTAACCTTGCAGCCTCTCATATCTACCCAGCCTACATATACAGTGTCAGAATCAGAAGTTACAGTGGAGAATCTGACCAGTGGTAATTTCCACTAAGAGTAGGTCTTTTTTTTTTTTTTTTCCTAATGACTTATCCATGTTGAACATTTTGATGCCATGAAAACATTGAGAAATTCCCCTTTCCCCACCCCCAAACCTCCACTCCAGTAGTTTTCCTTTTCACACATGCCTCTTCATTTCCTGATTCTGGTCTGGACTTGAAGCAAAGGTACCTGAATCCAGCCAGAAAAGCTGTTATTACGATCGTTTTGGCCTAACAGGGGCAGGAAATACCAATAACCTTATGTGAGCTATTCCTCAATGAAGAGCCAACCTGAATGCGTAATGTGAGGTCGTTGCATAATTCAGATGATACTTAGATAAGGTCTGGACAACTGGAAACACCTTTCCTTCTAATCCTTGGAGGCCACCGGGTAGGTAGGGCTCCCCCACAATGAAATGCTGAAATAAGAGACTGTAATAACATTTTTTTTTTAAATGCAAGCCCCTGAGGAACAACAAATAACTTTTCTGTTGGGAATATTGTTCCAAATACTAACTGTCAAACAGATAGAAAAAAATAAGATTGTTGGGGCCTCCCTGGTGGCGCAAGTGGTTGAGAGTCCGCCTGCCGATGCAGGGGATACGGGTTCGTGCCCCGGTCTGGGAGGATCCCATATGCCGCGGAGCGGCTGGGCCCATGAGCCATGGCCGCTGAGCCTGCGCGTCCGGAGCCTGCGCGTCCGGAGCCTGTGCTCCGCAACGGGGGAGCCCACAACAGAGAGAGGCCCGCATACCGCAAAAAAAAAATAAATAAATAAATAAAAATAAGATTGCCAACAAAACCACAGAAGATGAGGTCTTATTCCTTGAGAAGAAAGGATTATTCAATTCACTGTTCAGTCCTTGCACAATTATATATGTTCACTTCAAGCAGACCCCAAGGTAAAACAAAATGGAGTTCCTTTCCCTGGTGCATTATAAGGAAGAAATAAAGAAAAGGAGAGAGAGAGAGAGTAAGAGAGAGAGCTTATACAGGCAGACTGCCTGATCCTCACACAAAGACCATAAGCCAATTTATAAAACACGTAAAGCACATACAACATCCGATGATATTATATGTCACCTACAAATTGGCACTTGCCATTAGCACTTGCCATCTACCTCTACAAAGATTAAATTATAAGCAGCTGCAGCTGCTGATCTTCACCACCCCCTGAGGCCCTCTGTGCTCTGGGAAAACCTGGCAGAACAGGTCTTCAGATTGATATTTTCAGGAGAAGATTTTATGAGCCCAATTCTTGCATCTCCTCATATCTAGAAAAGCACTAAAATCCTTCATGGTGACGTCTGCTTCTCATGATTAGCACTAACTTTCTGCAAAAAATATGTGCTTGATTGCATGTACTCTCCTTCACCAAAATCACATATATACTGACATTCCCCTCTACCTCTTTGGAGCAATTTCTCAGAACTATCTGAAATGCTATCTCCCAGGCTATAGTCCTCATTTTGCCTCAAATAAAACTTAACTCACAATTCTCATGCTGTAAAATTTTTTTCAGTCGACATGTGCATCTTTCTTGCAGTGAAACATGATACTAACAAACTGATGTTACCAATATCTGGGTTATAAAGTTTGATACTGAATCCTCCTCTTCAAGTGTACATTAAATCCCTAAACTTGGGTGTTCATGATGATCTCTCTCTTACTTCCACCTTGGGCACTTTTGAAATTGTTACTGTTTGCAGTCATTGTTTTGTAGTCCTGTTTACTATGCTGGGAATAGCATTCAAAAGAAACAAACATTTCAGAATTTGTGTTGCCTTGTTGTGACCTGCCTGATGAATCACCCTTGGTCTACCACCCCATGGTTTGCCAGCACTGCGGCAAGGCTGTTTTTCCCCAATAATTGGAGAACCCTGTTTACACTGATTCAAATACATGTCTGGGCAGGGCTGTTTGAACTGCTTCGGGTAAGAGCACTAAGGCAAGGCCTGAAGGTAGCTAGCCCTCTCCCTAAAGTCTGAATGGTAGGAGAGGGTATGAAATGAGGTTTTCAAAACAACTCCCTACGTCTCAATTAAAAATTGAAAAAAAAACAAAAAACAAAAAACAACTCCCTTTGCAGAAAACCTGAGGTTTTACTTTTTCTTTGAATCGTTGGTTCTGAGCATAATTCAATGACTTTTAACTGCTTGGCTCCCAAATATTTTATGACCATCGAGGATGGTCACAAAACAGAGACAGTGGAACTAGGCAGAAGGATGCTTGATGACTAGAAGAGACCCAGCTACTGTACATCTCCTGCAAAGTCCTTCATGCAGAATAAGAGCTCATGTCTGTGTCTGTCAGTAGATAATTAAATAAATGAATGAACACACTATGGAATGAGCAGAAATAGAATATGTAGCTAAACTTTATGGGGAATGGGAACTTTACTTTCTCCAGAAAACTTTCTCATCTGTTAGTCACTTGTACAACTTCAATGAGACATTAATCAAACAAAGAGGCTTGATGCCACATGGAATGAATCACTCCCAGTTCAGTGAAGTCTCTGAGGGGTTACTGAAAAGAAATCTATTTCTCTGTTTCCAAGGAAAGATTTATTTATGCATGAGATCAAGAAGGAGAGAAGATGACTATGACACTTCACATCATATGGAGACATGAATCAGAGAATTAGCAGGACTTACGTTGATGGAGAGTGTGATGGCAGCCACTCTCTACAGCGTTCTCTGACCTAGGATTTTCTTGTTTCTGTTTTATCTCTGACTGTGTTGTCTTAACCACTGTCTGTAGAAAACTTTTACTCTACTAAATCTGCGTGTCCTGTAACTTCTTTCTTAATCCGACCAGAAGCCCCAAGGTACCAAAAAAGTTTAAATCAGACTTCAATGCATTTGCTTCCTTTGCCTGATTGAGATTTCTGAGAAGTTTACAATAGGAATATCATGGAAATTTGAAAGACAGAATCATAAATAATTATAGGATTGAAGACTCAGCCAGGAGCTAAAATGATTGTCCACGGTCCTGTTTTGGATCTCAAAGCTATGGACCGAGAAAGAGCACCATTATTTACAAAGTTTATCCTACAGTGCAGCTGAGGAGTTCAGGTTTTTAAAAATTTATTGAGGGCTTCCCTGCTGGCGCAGTGGTTGAGAGCCCGCCTGCCGATGCAGGGGACACGGGTTCGTGCCCCGGTCTGGGAGGATACCGCGTGCCGCGGAGCGGCTGGGCCCGTGAGCCGTGGCCACTGGGCCTGCACGTCTGGAGCCTGTGCTCCGCAACGGGAGATGCCACGACAGTGAGAGGCCCACATACCACAAAAAAAAAAAAATTATTGAATAATTTATTCTAATTGAATAAATTGACATTTACTGAATATTGAATAATTGCTAAACCTAAAATCTAGGATTCATTCATACAACAAATAATGATTGTTTATGATGTACCAGACTCTGTCTAGCTGCTGAGACTAAGAGAGACCAATAAAAAGCTGGACCCTGTTCTCATCAAGCTTATGAATGAAAGAGGACATATAAACAAATTGAACAAACAATCTCATACAGTATAAAGTGTGAGAAGGATGCAGAAATAGAAAAAGGAGAGAGCTTTTAATCTTGGAGGTGCAAGGAGTCTTAAGGAGAGGGCCCTGCAGAAACTGACATTTGAGCTTGTTCTGAAGGAGAAATAGAGGTGACCAGGCAATCTGTAGGAGAAGAGAAAGTGGAGGAAGAAGCGGGGCAGGGCTTTCTTGGAAGCAAAGAAAACAACAGGTGCAGATGAAAGCATGAAGTAGTATCTCTTCCTATAAAACTCAAAGAAGGGTTATTGGTGAGTTAGATGGGCGAGGTCATAGGAGGCAAGCATGATGGGAGCAGATCCTGCTGGAGGCCATCAGCAGGCCAGAGCCACCTGTGTCACACCCACTCTCATGCCCAGCCTTGAACTAACAGCCAGTGAGCTACCAGGAAGAGGTCTTCAGAAGAGACATGGTCAGACTTGCATTTGGATGGATGTTTCTGGGTGAAAACAAAATGAGAGAAACTATGGCAACAGCATGTCATTTATACAGTCTGGTTAGAAATGTTTCTCCCCAGTGTTATGCTTCTAAAGAATAAAGAGCACTAGCCTTCCTTTTCTTCTAATCCTTCAAACCCCGTGCCAATTGCTAATGACATCAGTACCAATGACAAGGAGTGTGTGTGAGGGTGGGGAGGATTTAGACTGCGATCACCATCCCTTTGTCACCTGCTCCTTCAGTGACCCCAATTAAACATGCCATCTAAGTAAAGATGCTGGGCTTGCTCTGAAAGGGCAGCTTCAAGACAAAGCTCTGAGCCCCGTTTTCTAACCATCTGCAGCTCTAAGAAGCCCCCATATACAAATTCTGGAACAGCCACTGAATATCAGCAGATAACTCACAAATGATCCTTTGGTTCTTCCAGACCTTAGAGATCTCATAATGCCTTCTTGTATAAAGACCTATGGGAAACTGCTCTCAGAACCCCACTCACCTACAAATGGTTAGGAGAGGCTTCTGCAGCTGGAGCCTAGGGAGAGAGTCTCCATTCCTTAACCATGAGTACCATTGCTCCTGAAACTGTCGGCATATGGTTTTGCCATTGGTTAAATCCTTAGCAGAATTTCCCAAGAGTCTTTTCAGGTCTGAGCTGCCACATAATCATATTCTATCTGAAAAGCTGAAAGCCTAGAACAGACATGTAAAACACACAGTATTGATGATCATTTACAAAACCAGAATGAATTTCCTGCGGTGCTTTCAAAACACCAAACTAATAGCTACTCATAAATACCTTCCTTTGTTTTATACATTTGAAATAACCTTGCTTAGGTGCAATATGATTACTTCAATATGATTACCTTTTTGAGACTATCATGTGCCCATTTTTCTTATCTTTTCTTCTCTCTTTATTATTTCTTTATCACTTCTATTTTCTGCTTAGCTGTTACCAAGTAATAGATTGTTCATAAGAAATTAAAACTACTTTCTTTTTTGAAAAAAATTAGTGTCAATTAGGCAGGGTGGACAGATCCTCTCCCTTTTTCTCTTCTCACTCATAGGGTTGCCAGATTAAACAAATAGAAATGCAAATGGACCAGTTAAATTTGAATTTCAGATAAACAACAAATAATATTTCAGTGTAAATACATTCCATGCAATGTTTGGGACATACTTACACTAAAAAAAAGTCTTGTTATTTATCCAAAATTCAAATTTAACTAGGGATTCTGAAACCTATTCAAAAAGACTTGAGTTATATTTCATGATATTTTGGTTAGTACATTTAGCCTGAAAAAAAAAATCTTCCACCCAGTTTTATGGAATGAAATATGGATACATGTCACTTTGCAAAATAAAGAATAATTTGACTTAACAGAATATTATACATTCATTACAAAAGGCATTTTGTGATAAGTATATCCTAACATGGGAAAATACACATAATAGCCTGAGTAAAAAAAGCAGGATGCACAATTACATAATAGTAGTAAAATAATAATAGCTAGTCTTTATAAAATGCTAAGTATGCAAAAGGCATATTCTAGCTGCTCTTCTGTATTAACTTGTTTAATATTTACCACTATGACATAGATATTATTATTATCACCAATGTAAAGATAAAAAACTGAAGTCCCATAAACGTTTACTTGCCCACTAAATATTATATATTCACACATATATATGTTACCATATGTATATATATATATATATATATGTACACATATGCATGTTACCAAAAAGCTATTGATACATGAAGAAAAAAAAAAAGACCAGAAGAAAATATATTAAGCTGTAATGCTCATTATTTGGAGTAAGAATATAGTGACTTCTAAAACCTTATTTCTGCATTTTTTTATATTTTCCTTAAGAGCATACATTGCTTTTCAAATAAAACAATAATACAATTTAAACAGAAAAGTGTACCTAACTGGAAAAACTCGAATTCCATTTTTTAATGCCTTTGTTACCTGCCCACACCGTACATTACGAAGTTAGTTTTGGGGGATTATGTCACTCCAAGTTTTAACCCACTCAAATCTTCACTGGGCTGATATGAATCTCTGTCTTTTCAGTTGAGGGTTCCTTTGCAATCAATTGACTAATTCAACCCCATGATCCCAGTCATCAGTACACATTTCAAAGTTCTCTTAACTAAGACCTGCTGTAGAAGATGAAATAGTAAATGTACCTGACAAATGAATGAATGCATGAATGAATGAATGGAGTTCCTGTGGCTTTTTGTAGACATTGCATTAGATGAAGCAATGCTGGCTTCACTGCCAGTAAGAAAAAGTACAAGTAACTTATACCTGCTGCCAACTCATCCCCTCAACATGCTCTGGAAGAATCAGTCCCTTCAGAGAATTACAGACTCATCAAGGTGGGGTCATTATGTTGGTTGGCGCTCTTAGGGGAGAGGTTTTGTCGGCCATATATCACAGACAAGCTTTCAGAAGAGCATGGGGAAGGCTCCAAGCTAACCGTGAGCTGAGATTGTTCCAGAGTCTCTTACATCATCACTAATAAGAAATGTGTTTTTACAGGAAACTGTCACTAGCAAAAGAGTAAGCTTCTGGCTTTTACTTTAAAGGAAAGATGCCAGCTTCTAAGCTCATCCTTTAATTGCCTTATAAGGTAATAGAAGAGATTGTTAGTGTAGTGAACAAGCCAGAACAAGGATGTGGAAGCTAAGGGTTCTCTATTCCCATTGTGGAAAGTTCACTGGACATGTGGTCTGAAGCCAACCAGAGGATGCAGGAGATTGGAGAACTCCCTTTCCTTTCAGGACAACAGCCTTCTCTCCTTTGCAAAGCAATGACCAAGTCCTTCTCGGAGAGATGCTACAAAGATGCTTCAACATTGAACAAGAGTGAGTCGCGGTTTGTACAACTCAGATGCTGCCAACCTGCCTCTGCTTCCGCACAGTTTTTGTTTTCTTGGTATGATAGTTAGTTGTTGGCATTATGAATGTTTCTTCTGAGGAAAAAAAATGTAGGCACCTGTTTTTTCTGGAATGAGTGTTTTATGTACCCTATTGAGGTAAGCTAGCCACTCAGGGGCCAAGTACTGGCCAACATGTGGTCACCTAACACAGAGCGCTACTTCCCTCTATGTTATGTTTTTACCAGGGAATGTGATTTCCAGCTATACTTGCTGGTTTCTGCTGAATTACACAGAGAGCAAACTCTCTTCAGAAGAAGCAGGAGTTCTACATTTATCCAAAACTTGAAAGTTATCATCTGGTGGTTCCCAACCTTGGCTATACACTAGAATCACCTTGAGAGCTTTTATAAAAATACCATTGCTGGGGCCCTCCCCAGAGTCAGTTAAGTAGAATCTCTGGGACTGGGGCCAGCCAGGGCACGGGTTTCCTTTCAAAGCTCCCCAAAGTGTTTCTGAAGGAGAGCCAATGTTGAGAACCATTAATACCATCCATCAAGGTCCTTCCAGATGAAACTGAGATTCAGAAAGGCTGATGGGCTGTCCCACATCCATAGCTTATTGGTGAACGTGCCCTCATCTGTGTGTCTGCCTCCTTCTAGACTATGAAATCCTTCAATATTTGAACCACACTGTTGACATTTCAATCCACAGTGCCCCACTCTAAATGCTGGCTGAGGGCAGAGCCAGGAAGGAAAAGAAGGACAAAACCTGTCCTGCCTTTTGTCTCATAGCCTCTCACTAACAAAAATTGTTATTAAGATAGACTACTATGAATTTTTAGCCCACAACCAAAGTCATTAAATATCAGTTTTCCCAATCTTAGGACCCATTCGTCTTGGGAAAAATTCTCTGAGTCAGATTGTCCCTAAAATCCCAAGCCAGATCTTGCTTTAGCAAATACAGCTGTTTAAAGTGAAATGCTTGACCTTGTTCAATAACCTGTGCCTCACTAAATTCTCATTTTGTGGAGTCTCATTTATTTCCCTAGTTTTTTTTTTTTTTTTTTTTTTTGCGGTACGTGGGCCTCTCACTGTTGTGGCCTCTCCCATTGCGGAGCACAGGCTCCGGATGTGCAGGCTCAGCAACCATGGCTCACGGGCCCAGCCACTCCGCGGCATGTGGGATCTTCCCGGGCTGGGGCACGAACCCGTGTCCCTTGCATCGGCAGGCAGACTCTCAACCACTGTGCCACCAGGGACACTTTCCGTTAATAGACCACTCAAAATGGCATGTTTTCCTTCAGTATCAATACTGCAGAGTGAAGAGAATTATGGGACATCTGTGCTGTGATTAAGGAGATGTAGGCCTAGGGTCTGAGAGTTGCTGAGGCCTCAGCACAGACTGCCAGAGTGTTCTATGGCTTTACTGGTGTTATCGGCTGCCAGCTATGCATCTTTTACCTGCCAGTCAAGTGCAATTAGAGTAAAATCCAGCTTCTGTGGCATGGTGTGAGGGCTCAGAATTAAGGCACAAATGCCAGGGGCCCTGGAACTATGAATCGGATATTATAGTGCTGGGCCCACGTCCTTGCCCTTGAAACACTGACACGTGCTGACCAGTTTCCAAATGCCTGCATCTCCCCATTGTGTTCCTTTGCCTGAGAGTGTTCTTTGAACCCTGAAGCCCACTTTGCCCACGCATACAATAGACTGGAAGTGCCAGAGAATGAACATCTCCTCCCACCCCAACTATGGCTTTCGACCCCACACTGACCGAATTGGGGTGTCCTGCTGCCATCCCCCTCAGGTGCAGGAATTCCAAGGCCTGTGTTGAGTTTCTCCCAGGTTTTAAGGCCCAGTTGCCCAGTTGGTACCTGGCGTGCTAACGTACCTTTTATCAGCAACCTTCTCTTCTTGTTCCCCTTCCCAGTTCCTTGCTGGTGTTTCCTGCACTTATCCTCCAAATAATGAAATCCTGTGTCAAGGTCTGATTCCGGGGGAACCCAAAGAAGATACAGTGGCCTTGTCAATACATAGTCATTTGATTTTAGGAAAGCCATTTAAACTCTCTGAGAGTCCCCAGCCTCAAAAGTAAAACAAGGAAAGGAATTTGAAGTCCTACTTGGTCACAGCAGCAAGCAAAGGGCTGCTTCATTTGGCTGCCAAAGCCCTCCCAGACCAGCCCTAGTCTCCTTCCTGCTCCCCTTCCCTCATCTCTATGTGTACCCCTCCCACATGCTCCTCTCCAGTGCAGAGGATTTCTTTGAATTCTTGCAAGTGACACATTTCCCACTTGCCTTTGGGACTCTTACTCATGCTGTCCCTCTGCCTGGAACACTCTTCTTCCTTCTGTTTGTTTGGCTCACTCATACACAGCTCTCAGCTGAAATGTCACTTCCTGCAGGGAAGCCTTTTCTGACGCCCTGTCTAGGATTGGGCTCTTACATGCTACCAGATATAGTGTTCCCGTCGTCACGTCTGGTATGCTTTACAGTAATTCCTATTTTCTTCTCCAAGTCCACCTCCAACCACCGTCATTACTGGCCTTTAAACTCCTTTCAGTCAGAAACCCAATTTATCTGGCTCCCCACGGCATCCCTGATACCCAGTCCAATAACTGCACATAGTACGTACTTGATAAATAATAGTTGGATAAAATGCACCCTTGTTTACGAAACATTAGAGTTGATGAATAAGAGGATTTGGGAATAGAAGTCAAAGCAAAGTTTCCCAACCAGAGTCATGGTGCTCCCTCAAATGGTTTGCACCCAAGATACGAATTTTCCCTCAGCCCTTGTATTGTACTTGGAAGAAGGGGGTGTATGGGGTGGAGTTCCCTATACTCAGATGAGAGCAGCTTTATCTTTTTATCCTGGTGAAGGCTGTCATCATTTTTAACATGAAAATTTTAGAAGCTGGAAAGCACTGTGTTAAAATAATCCAGCCCAGTACTTATAAAAAAAGTGGAGTTGAAATTTGGAAAAGAAAATTTAGTAGTGGAGGGGAGGGATAAATTAGAAGGTTGAGATTAACATATACACACTACTGCATAAAAAATAGATAATCAACAAGGACCTACTGTATAGCACAGGAAACTATACTCAATACTCTGTAATAACCTATATGGGAAAAGAATCTGAGAAAGGTACATATATGAATATGTAAAACTAAATCACTTTGCTCTACATCTGAAACTAACACAACATTATAAATCAACTATAGTCCAACATAAAATAATTTTTTTTAATTTAAAAAATGGGCAGAAGACCTAAATAGACATTTCTCCAAAGAAGACATACAGACGGCCAAGAAGCACATGAAAAGCTGCTCAACATCACTAATTATTAGAGAAATGCAAATCAAAACTACAATGAGGTATCACCTCACACCAGTTAGAATGAGCATCATCAGAAAATCTACAAACAACAAATGCTGGAGAGGGTGTGGAGAAAAGGGAACCTCTTGCACTGCTGGTGGGAATGTAAATTGATACAGCCGCTATGGAGAACAGTATGGAGGTTCTTTAAAAAACTAAAAATATAATTACCATATGACCCAGCAATCCCACTACTGGGCATACACCCTGAGAAAAACATAATTCAAAAAGACACGTGAACCCCAATGTTCATTGCAGCCCTATTTACAATAGCCAGGTCATGGAAGCAACCTAAATGCCCATCGACAGATGAATAGATAAAGAAGATGTGGTACATATATACAATGGACTATTCCTCAGCCATAAAAAGGAACGGAATTGGGTCATTTGTAGAGAGGCGGATAAACCTAGAGACTGTCATACAGAGTGAAGTAAGTCAGAAAGAGAAAAACAAATATCGTATATTAAAGCATATATGTGGAACCTAGAAAAATGGTACAGATGAACCAGTTTGCAGGGCAGAAATAGAGACACAGATGTAGAGAACAAACGTATGGACACCAAGTGGGGAAAGCATTGGGGGGTGGGAGTGAGGGTGTGATGAATTGGGAGATTGGGATTGACATGTATACACTGATGTGTATTAAATGGATGACTAATAAAAACCTGATGTATTAAAAAAAAAATGGAAAGTTTAGTAGCAAGCATTGTACTTGAGCCATATCTGGAAGCAGAAGACACTACATTCATCAGCTGTTGAGGTCAATGCAGCTTTCCTAGGTTTGGGTCTTTCTGACGTTCCTTGATGCTTGGTGGCCTGATGCGTGTTATCTCAAAAATACCTAGATCCTCCAGGGATGGGACCGAGTACAAAGAGCCACTCCCAACCTTTTCCAACCGACGTGTGTCCTGAGTAGAGCCCAAATTCCTAGCATGTCTAGAGGCCTCCTGGGACCCAACTTTCCCTCCCTCCTCTCCTGGCTCGTCTTCCTCTGCATCCTGCCTCACACTTGCCTTGTGCGTTTATTTCCGGGCACAATGTTGTTTCACATGTCTGTACTGTTGGCCCTGCTAACAGTTCCACTAGAGTCTAGGTTCCACTGCAGACTCCTCCCTCTCCTCCTGCCTACTTGCCTCTCCTATTCATCCTCTGAGATGCCACGCAAGCCCCAGGGCTTCCAGATTGGAAGCTCCACTCTCTGTCTTCCCCTGTCCCCGGAGTTTTCTTCCAGCACGTTTGCATATTGGTTTGCTGTGACTGACCAGCTCCACCCCCAACCACTTCATAAGCTTTTTGAGGACAGGATCAACGTCATATTCAACTTTGTGTCCTCGGAGTCACGGCGCCTGTGGCTGAGCAGGCATTCAATAAAAGTTTACTCAAATGCACTAAACAGTGGGATGTTGTGTGTGTGTAATTTAGCCCTTGTCTGATCAACAGTAGGCACACTTTAAATAAACTGAAGATAATTGACTCACTTCCAAAGTTTAATAAAAAAGTTTTTGCCATGTGCAGTTTAAGTACTATTCAATAATTTGCATAGATTGGCAAAAGTAAACATCTTGGCTTCAAACCAAACCAAACCTCCCAAAAAAAGCAAGTTCCTATGACGTCTACAGGTCTCTCATGCTGAGTGCGTTGATGGCAGACAACAGCCCTGGTGTGAAACACTTGGGGGAAGGGACAGCGTTCTGGACACTGAACTGCAAAGAATCACCCGTTGTTCCTCAGGTTTCTCGCACGTGCGAATGTGTGGGAAATGTGACTCTCTGCTGATAATTCCTAAGACGTCTGTTTTCTCTTTTAATCAAGCTGAACAGAAGTAGTCCTTTGTTAAGATGAATTAAATCTGCAGTGAGGCTTTGGAATTCATTTCCGAGGGAGGGGTTATCCTAGAAGCCTTTACTCCATCCAGCACCTCCCCGGCGCCTGCCCTAAGCACCAGGCAGCTGTCCACGCCCGGGCCAGGAAAGGGCAGGGCCGCCTGCACGGATGCACAGGCCCCGGGGATGGGAGACCGCCACCTCACTGCCCTGGCCCAGGCTTTTAGCACAGCCTGAGGTCTCGCGAGGTTGGGTTTGTAGGGTTCGGGCTTGTTGAGACCTTTGACACGCTCCTCACGTCCCCTGCAAACCACAATACTGTGTTTTATTGAGCTGCTGTCAGATAACATGCTGCATATTTGCATAAGCCCTACCTTCCTCTCAGGTGGAATAACTGAAATATTTTTTTTTTTTTTTTTTTTTTTTTTTTTTGCGGTACGCGGGCCTCTCACTGTTGTGGCCTCTCCCGTTGCGGAGCACAGGCTCCGGATGCGCAGGCTCAGCAGCCATGGCTCACGGGCCCAGCCGCTCTGCGGCATGTGGGATCCTCCCAGACCGGGGCACGAACCCATGTCCCCTGCATCGGCAGGCGGACTCTCAACCACTGCGCCACCAGGGAAGCCCTGAAATAATTTTTGAAATAAGTTTCCCGAAGCTGGATGAGTAGCAGTGTTGGCCTAACGCCTGGGACGGAGAGGGGGAGGGCTAACCGATGTATTAAAACTGTGATAACACTTATAGCTTCTACGTTTTCACATATATCAGCTCATTTTATCCCCACAAAAGTCCTTTTAAGCAAAATGTACCCCATCTTACTGATGAGGAAATTGAGACAGAGATTAGGCAAAGGATGGAGAAATGCACTGGTAACCATGCAGTGGGGTAGAGAAAAAGACAACTTCCTGTCTTCCGATTCAGAGCTCTACCCACCTGCTAACACACATACACATGTACACACACACACACACCCAGAGAAAGGCTTCATTTCTGGGAAAAAGGAGACAGGTAGGAAAAGAACTGGAGGAGCCTGATGTGTAATTTACATAACACAGTTTCTTCGTAAACATTCCAGGCACAATGAGAAATAAATTAAAAGATCACTCATGGATAATTTAAGTATAATACAAGCTAGAAGTTCTGATAGAGTCCAAAATTGACTCACAGTAAGGATGACTGAGTTTTGCCCTGGTTTCTAGCCTACTTTGCTCAAAAGTAGAGATTAAAATTATGAAAAGACTAATGTGTTTGCAATTTAACTCCACCAATAAAAGCCTTCAAACTGAATTCCCTTCTAGCACTAGGAATTCAACTTCAGATGAAGACTTATTGTCTCTTTCTGTGAAGTACCTACTATATGTAGCCTCTAGATATCTGAAGATTGCAAATGTCCACTTAGTCTGAAGGCCTATTATTGCACTGTAGTAGCAGGATTATGGATGAGAATACAGTTTAAAGGTAGCTCCTGTAAAAATGAGCTATTGGTCTCATGAGAGCTGTGGGAGGTGGGGAGGAGTGCATTAAGGGACGAATAAACCTTGCAATCGAAAGTATCACCTTTATCCATGAAACAACAGTGTTGGTTCCTACCACTTGCCCCAGTGTAATAGTTATTCTTCCTGGATTAACATCACATTGATTAATAATGCGAAGCCAAAGCATGCTGAGTGCTGACCTCCATGAAAGGTTGAAAAACTATGGAAATCTAAAAAGGGAGGGCTTCCCTGGTGGCGCAGTGGTTGAGAGTCTGCCTGCCGATGCAGGGTACATGGGTTCGTGCCCCCGTCTGGGAAGATCCCACATGCCGCGGAGCGGCTGGGCCCGTGAGCCATGGCCGCTGAGCCTGCGCGTCCGGAGCCTGTGCTGCCCACGGGAGAGGCCACAACAGTGAGAGGATCGCGTACCAAAAAAATAAATAAATAAATAAATAAAAAATAAAAAGGGACATCAGGGAAGGGGGCGTGACACTGAAAATAGTTACCTCGTTACTTTGGTAGTGAAGGATTTATATTAGAATGAGGTCAAGTCATGACCATTTTTGTTTTGTCAGTAGGCAATCACGAATTGTAGTCACTGACTGCCATCACTACCACTTCCTAGGTACCAGTATTAGAGAAACTGCCAATCTTGCTGGAATGACTTAATATTCTATTTCCAAAGAACATACTGTATTTAAAAATTAGGTCAATATTTAGCTTAAGTATCTCTGGTAGTAGATAATTTTAAACATAGGGTAGATGGAACTTTACCTTGACCAAAGGCTTATAACAGACTGCTGTTATAAATCTATTGAAATTTTGAGTCATTGGAATTCTGGGAGCTTCAGTTTGCTGCCCCACAGTAGCCTTCCTGTACCATAAACTTGCTCAGGGCCTTGCCCTTGCTGGTTCTCCTGCTGCCACACTTCCCTTTGTTGACCACAGGGCTCACTCCATGGGCTCCTTTAGGCCTTCACTCGAAATCACCTTCCCAAAGAGGACTTCCCTGCTATTCTTTTTAAATTTAAGCCTTCCCTCCAACAACCCTGGCACTTCCTATGGCCCTATCCCATTTTCTTTTTCTCCATGATCTTCTTTATTTTATACCTATTTATTTTGTTTCTTGTCTATTTGCCCCCACTAAAATATAAGCACCAGGGACTTTTCTTTTTTCCCCACTGCTAAAATCCCTTCTCTTATATCAATTTCTAGTACATAGTAGTCATTCAGTTGGATAGATGGATGGGTGGGTGGATGGATGGATGCATGGAATGAATGAATAGGTTGGGTGGATGGATGGATGATCATTGGACCCATGAATCCTTTCAGTTGGCTGGTATCCAACACAGAGAATAGAGGTCCATAAGTAACTAAAGGACAAGCTGATTTCTCAGCTCTTCTCTTTCTGCTTGTTGGCAGTTGTTAAACTATCTATCGTACAAGCCAACTCTACCCTTTCAATCCTGAAACCCTCTGTTGATCATATCACTACATGGTAATTTCTTCACTTACACAGGAGAGCCATGTGGAAATAATCATTTGAGGCAATCCTAAAAGAACAGTATTTTATGATTTGGTTTAAAGAAGGGATTAAAGTGGTTACTGAAGATGTGTCTATGAAAGGGTCTCAAGTCCTCATGGGACTTAGTATCTACCTCATGGGCCAGATTCTGTATATAAGTTAATAAGTCCAACTGTCAGTGCCACCTTTTATGCACTTAATAACTATTCAAATTGACCTATTCTAAATGCATTAGATGCTAGTTCCTATACCTGTTTATTTTCTCTATATATTAGGGATCTTGTGACCACCAATGTTCTCACTGAAAGGGGAATTCCCAATCTGTTGGGTTCTACTTTGATCTGAGGATCCTGCATGACTCCCGTCCTCTTCATTTGATGTCCTTGCCCCCCTCACCTCTATTGGAGGTGAGGTAGAAAATGGACTTACAGGAGTTTAGCACCTAAAGATGGTGGGTAATTCACAGGCAAGAAGCAGGAGGGGAAGGAGTAGGCCATTGTTCAAAGGCTCTGCAGGATCCTCATTAGACAATTACCGGCCAAATCTGCTTCTGCTCAGTTCCCTGGTCTGAAAGGTGGAAGGTCCTTCTCTTCCCTTACAGTTTCCATGGTCCATTAGTCCTCTCCTCTCCCTTCTCCAGATCCAGTTTTGTTTCAAGAGTGAGTAAACGCTGCTCCCTGCACCCTAAAAATCTCCCACTTAGGATAGAGTTTTCTGTGAGCCTCTTTTGGCCTTCACTGTGGCTGGAGGAGGGAGAAACGACCAGAGGGAAGAACACACCTAGAAAATGCACAAATTAATATTTCAAGATATAACCCTTCCGCAGGCTGAATGAAATCCTCCACATCCTGTACTCTGAGACCCTCTTCTTCTTGAGACCTGCTCAATACTCGAATAGGTACAGGTTATTCCCTCCACAGAATCACCCCGTCTACACTACTCTCTTGTTTCTCTTTATCACACTTGGCTTTACTATAGTTTGTGTTTTTTTGTTTTTTAATATATCTTAAATTCAGTTTTTGTTTGTCTTTCTGTGTATTTAGCTCCTTCAGAGCAAGGAAAATTTCTAAAGATATTGATGTTTTACAAACTACTGTGCCTTATCTGCTGATGTATTGAAGGAGCCCCAGTCTGGAAGCAACTGTGAGGAACACATGCCTAAGAGAGGAGGGAAGCCAGTGGGCATGAAGTTGTATTCCGAATCTTTGTCATAAACACTCTTATCCTGTATCACTAGAGGTCTTGACATAAGATGCAAGGTAGGGGGACTTCCCTGGCAGTCCAGTTGTTAAGACTCCACACTTTCAAATGCAGGGGACTCAGGTTTGATCCCTGGTCAGTGAACTAAGATCCCACATGCCACGTGATGCAGCCAAAAAAAAAAATGCAATGTAGGAATCACACAGCCTAAAAAAGTAAAGTGACAAAACTCTGGAGAGAAGTTTATATTGATGATGATGATGATGTGATGATAAAGATTTAACTTTTAACTACATTCCAGATGCTGTTCTAGGTCCTTTACATGTATGAACTAATTTATTCCTTACAAAAAATAGTCTACGTGATCTACATTCATGCAGAAAACATTTGTGTATGACATAAGAGAATGGGCTCAATATGAAAGAGCAAAATAGAAATGGAAAAAGATTAAGCTTCTGAGTCAGTGTCATTTTCCCATTAAAAGTCTTAATACTCACCCCAGGGAAACATCATATTGCATAATTTTAAAGACGCTTTCATTTTTTTTGTTGTGCTCTGAAGCTCTCCATTACCAAGGAGAAGGATTTCCACTCAATTAGATTACAAAACAGAGGATTATGCAGGTTGAGTTCCAAGATGTAAAAGACTTGAAAAGATTATGTACAGGGAAAAACTTATTGAAGACAAGACGGGCTGTACTAGGATGTATGTTCGCTCTGTAGTCGTGTCCGTTGTGAGCAGTCGGGTATTTAGCTCTCTTCCTTTGTTCCTGTGTGTGTATGCCTTGAATGGTACCATTCATTTCCAGTAGAAGTGAATCATGCATCCTCAAATTGGATGTAGCTAGCTGAGGTTAGAGGGTTTCTGGCCCTGAGTCTCACACCGTCTACTGTCAGCACTGTGTTTATTTAGAAAGTAAATTAAATTCCTGAGCTAGGAGAAACCAGAGGAGAGACAGCCCCTGAATTTGCTATGGGGGGAAAGAGTAAAATAGCCTCAAAAAACATATTAAAGATTTAAATTGGGATAGGAAAACTGTGGTCAACTTTATCAATTATTAAATGTTATTTAGTCTGATTTTTCTGGACATTTGAATTTATGGAGTTATAGGACTCCATGGAATATGAAAAAGCTGAAGGAAGTAAAGTAAGAGAGAAAGACAAATATCGCTTTTATGTGGAATCTACAAAAATGATACAAATGAACTTATTTACAAAACAGAAATAGACTCACAGACATAGAATACAAACCTATGGCTACCAAAGGGGGGGGGATAAATTAGGAGTTTGGGATTAACATACACATACTACTATATTTAAAATAGATAAACAACAAGGACCTAGTGTGTAGCACAGGGAGGTATACTCAATGTCTTGTAATAACCTATAATGGAAAAATATCTAAAAAAGAATATATATAGATACATATATGTATATATTATATATGTATACTATATATATATATATCAGTTTGCTGTACCCCTGGAACTAACACAACATTGTAAATCAGCTGTATTTCAATAATTTTTTTTTTAAGCTGAAGGAAGTAATATTAAATTCTCAACCTGGTTTGGTGGCAGATTTCTTTTTAAACACAGGGTAAGTATGATAACCTCATGGTGGTGCATTTTATTTTCTACTTGAACTATAATAATAAAATGATGGTCAGTTTTACTGTTTAGTTTTCCGAATGAGGTTTTGCTGATTGGGTCGTTTGATAAAGCCCTGGACGCACGAGATCAAAGTTTCGTGCCCCCAAATTCATATGAGCCCCTTTGCCTTCACTGCCCCACACTGAACCCCAACATAGTCGCACTGCTTTTCACAAGGAGAACCAGACAGAAGACTGTAACTAGGGTAGTGTGTAGTTGATGCTCAAGAAATAGTTGTAGAATGAATGTTTGTTGAAATTACAGTCTCATTTCCTTAGTCCACCTGGCCCCTAGTCTATAACAGTGGGAGAAACCTCAGAAATATCAATTCATTGACCAACATGACTGTAGCAACGGCTCCTTCTGTGTTTACACTCATAACTTCTCTGTAGTTATGAGGAACTTCCCATAACAACAAACAAATAATTGCACAGAGCTGTTCGTGGGTCAGGAAATATTTCAAAATTCATATATTAACACATTTCAATCTTCATAAAAACTCTATGAAATACATGTATTTTTACCTCTATTTTTAGCTGAGGAAACTAAGGGACAGAAGTTAAGTAACTTTCTCAAGGTCACATTGCTAGAACACAGTGCAGAGTGAAGAACTATACCCAAGTAGTCTGACGTCAGAGTCTTTGTTTTTAGCCTCCATAATATGCTTCCATGCCCTGCATCCACTCAGTTAAAAATTCTATTCTTGGGACTTCCCTGGTGGAGCAGTGGTTAAGAAGTCACCTGCCAATTCAGGGGACACGGGTTGGAGTCCTGGTCTGGGAAGATCTCACATGCCGTGGATCAACTAAGCCTGTGTGCCACAACTACTGAGCCTGCACTCTAGAGCCCACGAGACACAACTACTGAAGCTCACATGCTGCAACTACTGAAGCCCGCACGCCTAGAGCCTGTGCTCCACAACACTGCAACTAGAGAAAGCCCGTGCACAGCAATGAAGACCCAATGCAGCCAAAAATAATAAATAACTAAAATAAATAAATTTTAGAAAACACTCACAATCTAGTACCTGCCATTGTAAATACTACTAGAATATTTCACTTAACACCCTTTTTGTAAAGTGGATAACCTGGTCCAACTTAAACTCCTGCCTCCAACCTGCATGTGACTTCTTTCTACTCTTCCCCTTGTGCTTCTCCATCTGGCATAAAGGACAGAGTGCCAGAAGCCACAGAAAATGTAGGTCTCAGCCCCCAGGAACAGAAATTGTATTTGAGGACTTGCAGTGCAAGGTGAAGGAGGCATGTTATTCTTATATTAACACTTAGGAGCATATATTATGGAATTATAATACAAAATTGGTGTGAATTTTTCAAAAGTTAAAACATAAGACTTAAAGAAAATCTTTGCTTGCAGGTGATTGCTTTAGGGTTATATCCTCAGACTGCCTCTAATAAGTAGGTCCACTGTCCTATGAAAGTATTGTCCAGCACCCAAAAGAACACTCAAAACACTTCCTGCCTTCTGTGATCTGAATGCTCTTTTGTAGCCGCTGGTTTCAATGCGATCTGCCTCTATGAATGTTTTCAGGTAGCAATAGCAACAATAGCCAACACTTACTGATCTCCTACAGTACACCAAGTACCCTGTTAAACAACTCACATATATCTTTCAAGTATTCTAGGAACTCAGAGAGATAGGTACAACTATTATCTCATCTTTAAAGATCAGAAACAAGCTTGGAAGGCTTAAACCATGTGTCTCAAATCACATAGCAGGGAAATGATGAAGACATACATTCAAACCCAGGCATTCTTACTCTTAGCCATTAGACCCCACGGCCTCTAGTACAATAACCCATTGTTTCATTATTCCTCTGTTGTTAATTTAAATATGCATATTGAATCCTTGAGATAAAGAGGTGAAACTCATTGTCCTTTATTTAGACTGTATCTCCTTCCTCACCCTAACAGTGGTGTTATGTATTTAGTAGACTAAATAAATACAGCTTAACATATAGACCCTTAAAAATAGAGAGGTCTTATTTTCCTTAAGATTTCATGTTTGTGCACTATCTAGAAGGCCTGGCAATAAACCATAAATTTATATTACATTTTTAAAGCTTTTCAATGGTCTATTTTATTATAAAAGAGGCACACACTGGGTAAAAATAAGAGTATTCCACTGAAAGTACACTTTCAGCCCTTCCAGAAAAGTTAAATATTGGTATTTTGTTCAGCCAAAGCTGACAAGGGAATCAAGGCAGAACTCTCTAGTAAAACCCTATATTAAAAACTAAAAATAGAAATATAAAACAATAGGCTATATAAGGAATAAATATTTTTAAAATATAAATAAATAAACGTGAGAATTTTAGAAGAACATACTGGTCTTTCCCCACTTCATTCAACAGCTTCTGTCCAAATGTCAAGTCTGTACTTCAGTGACAAGATAGTGTAGAAGGAAAGGCCAAATCAAATGAGAAACACAGTCGCTAAAATGTGTTTACCCATTTACAAGAGATGACCTTTCACAGTCCAAGTGATTTTTGATTGCACATCACTTCCCAAAATAGCCAGCTTCTCTTCAGAATGTGTTATTATATTTTGAACTAAACATTATTTTTCCCATCCCATCTGAAGAAGTCTAAACCTCTTATTCAACTTCTTATAGATCTCTTGACTTTAGGAACTTGGAGAAAGTTTCATGAAAATGTAATGATGCAAATTCAATTAAATTCTCAATCATTTACCAGAATCCTGTTTGTCTGAGTTTATCTCTTTTGATTAAGAAGGTTACTTATAGGGAGAAGTTGTTTGACTGAGTTTGTAATCAGTAAAGAAAAAGAAAGAAAGAAAGAAAAAGCAAAGTCACTAAAAGGAGGAGCTACAACTCCTCACACAAATTTTATTAAAGAGGCCTTTATAAAAATAAGCATTGGTAGCCAAAGGCTGGTTCTAGAAAAAAATGAGTCAGAGCCTAAAGAAATGTGAGTGATACTTAGTCCTGAACCCTGTGCTTAAGGAATGAGTGAATTGTCAACAAATACTTGCTGCCCTATTTCTTGATGGATACATTTTACTATATTTTCTATTCTCTTTTGTATAAGTTTCATATATTCTTGTGATTAGCTAGATTCAAAATGGAATGTCATTAACTAGGATGTAACTTTAGGCAAGTCAGTCACTCTCCGGGCCTCAATATCATCATCTATAGAATGAAAGGTTTGACTGAAAGATCTCTAGGGTCCTTTGCAGCTCTATGTTACATTCTACAATTCTAGGTACTGGCTGTGATCAAATACTATTCTATGTAAATGCCCTAGCACCCAGCATCGCACCTAAAATCTATGATGTATATAGTCAGGGATGAATACCATTTTGGTATGCTCACAAATTCTACCTCTGCTCCACAAAGCCTGGGACCTCAGCTGAAAAATCTCAAACAGCTGAGATGACTCAAATATTTCAGGGCTGGAATTATCTGAAGAATTTCCACTCACATGTCTGGTTCCTGGGCTGGGATGACTTGAAGGCTGGGCTCAGTTGAGACCTTCAACCAGAGAGACTACTGCTGTCTTATTCATGCAGTTTGGGCTTCTTCACACCACTATGGTCTTTGGGCCACAAACTTCTCACATGGTGGCTCAGGGCTCCTAGTGAGGCAGTTACAGTGAACAAAGTAAAGCAACTTGGCCTTTTATGACCTAACCTCAGAAGTCACAGAACAGGATTTCCACTGTATTATATTGGTTGAAGCAGACACAAGCCCACCCAGATTCAAAGTAAGGGGTCACCAACCCCTCACTTGTCAATGAGATAGCAGAACTGAAGAATTAGCAAACCATGTTTAAAAATGTCATATATATATATATATATATATATATATATATATATATATATATATATATATAGGTATATATATATATGTACACGTGTGTATATTAAATCTCCTTTAATTTTCATAATCAATCACTTGGATAGGTAGTATTCTATTTTTAGCTTGCACATAACTAGTAAGTTTCAGAAGGAGAATTCCAATCCATCTACACAAGGGCATGTTAATTCTACTAAACCATATTAACTGGAGAGGAGACCCCATTCGTTTCAATGCTTATTATTGCCACTCCAATAATTTTGAGTTGACACTCTATTCATGGTAGCTGATTTCCCTTGAAAACCAAATAAGCCAGATGAGATGAAATTGTGTTCAATTTAAATAAGCATAATTTACAAAACAAATAAACCCCAGGTAAACTCTGAGAGAGTTTCAAATTGAAGCCAATCACATTCAGGGATCAATTCACCCTAAGGCACAGGAATTTCTAGAATGCTAGGGTATGAGGTTTATGGTTCTCTGTCTCTTCTGGGGCCGCTCCTGCTGCTGGACCTATATCCACCCAGCTCACTCTCCCTTCTGATTTGAATTATCTGAGAAATTGACTCAGCTTTTCATTTCATGGAGCTTGTAGAGATAAAACCAAGGATCCTGCCTATAAAATAGAGAAAACAGGACTCTGGTACAGGCTACTAATTTCCCTCTAGAGTCTTCTCAATCAATACCAATCCCAATAGCCTACTGCATCACGTACAGAGAATGATGAGTTGGCTTGCAGGAGTAACCCTCCACGCCATGGTTCATTTGTGTTCCACATAGAGAAGTAGCTAATGAACATCTTTTCGACAAATCAAATCAATAATATGACTTCTGACCTTATTTTTAGGAATTTTATTGAACCTGATTTCAAAGGTTGAATGTTGAAAGAAAAACAAAGAAGTCGCTAAAAATAGCCCCCATGCCCAAAATTACATCTTATAAAAAGGCTATAAAATCCATTACCATCTAGAGTTTCTACTTCATTTCTCAAAGTCATTCAGAAGGCAATCTAATTCATAGATGATAATGACCTTTGCAGGATGCTCTGCTGACCTGCTCTATTCGTTGCCACTGAGTATGCACATGTGTGTGCAAGTGGGAGTGTGTATTTGCATGTTTTCCAGGTCTCCATCAATGAGATTTACACAAAGTCTTGCTTGCTACATGTTGAAACTATCCTGACGCAGGAGAAAAGAGATCACTGTAAAAAAGATGGTCAAGTCTAAAGGGAGTTCAAAGGAATATATTTTCTTTAAAATAAACAATCTTTGCGGGTCCTAAATCTTTTGTATGATTTAAAGGAGGGAAAAGAAATAAACATGAAATCTGGCACAGCTGTAAAATTCACTGTTTATGTTGAATGAATTATCACTAATATTCAAATGAGCAATTACTAACAAGTTGACTTGTCCCCTTGGGCTACATGTTGTCACATTGTCTCAAGAAAGAGCCGATTTCTTTATGCCTTCGTGTCAGAAAAGGCTGTCACAAATATGTTTGCTACCATTTTATTATATCGAAATAATGAGAGAATACACAAAGAAAGAGAGGTCTATGTGTGTGTGTGCCTGCGTGGGTGAGCAGGCCCAGGTAAAAACGAGTAACAGAGAAATATAGGGAGGTGGCTTGAATTTTTAATCAGCTGCTACTGCTTCTCTTGAACTAAGGAACTAAATTTTGTAATTCTATCTAAAAATGTTTCAGGTAATAGAGATAAATAAAAGTCCAGTTTATTTGGTGATCTGGCTAAAACCATATCCCTGGAAAAACGTCAAATGCCTTAAATGTGAATTAAATATTATCATTAGATAAGATTTGCCAAGACAAATACAGTTCTTCCTTTTATTGGTTTGTTCTTTTTCTCATAAGTATAATGACTTGACATTCAATAAGTAGTGCCAAATCAATTAACACTGAAAATATTTTTTGACTTTTTTTGCCCATTAGAAGAACATAGTTGATAAATACTGTCTCTATAAGGAAGCTGTATATCTATAAATTTCATGACTGTTTTTTGGATGTAGTGAGAATGGAAACCAACTGTAAGGATGC
This sequence comes from Mesoplodon densirostris, assembly GCF_025265405.1. Classification (NCBI taxonomy): domain Eukaryota; kingdom Metazoa; phylum Chordata; class Mammalia; order Artiodactyla; family Ziphiidae; genus Mesoplodon; species Mesoplodon densirostris. Next base: position 29,629,601 of record NC_082672.1, read on the forward strand.
AGCACTTTCTCCTTACTTAGTCTCTTATCTACAAAAGGGATAGCAATCCATAGTTACCGGCATCTTTTCTGCAAAATTCCATGAATCCATTCTTGTAGTGATTCTTTGTGTGTACATAATCCTTTCTCTCAAAGAAAAATATCATGAACTGATATGCAAGGTTTGTCTCTTCTTTTGTAATTTTTCCTTTGATATATGCACGAATTAAATAAAGAGAAATCTAATTTGGTGAAACCAAAGAATTCTCATTAAAAGAAAAGTTCTTTCATCTGTACAAAAAAAACCCCATAATTCCCAGTGGGCTCCCCTAATTCCTAATTTCATACATACATCACTACCATTGTGGCTGGAGTTTTAAGCAAACAATCAAGTCATCTGGGCCAAAGAGGAATGTAAAACATTTCTCATCATGTGATCTATTTGTATCCTTTTCTCCTTAGGGACATTTGTCATAGATAGATCTTCTGTTGTTTATAATCTTTTAGTTTTCCAGGTTGTTAAAGAAAAAAAAAAGAATCTGTGTTCCATTTAACAACTAAGTGTATGACACAAAAACACTTTAACCTATGGAAAGATAAACTTTCTAAAAAGTATTACAGCAGTGTATGTCTCTTGCTTTAGTAAGATCAAAACTGTAGAGTTATATATTCTTTTACAAGGCCTTTTTATATATAATTTGATCCTTTTGCAGCAATATGGATGGACCTAGAGATTATCATACTAAGTGAAATAAGTAAGAAGGAAACAGACAAATATCATATGATATCTCTTATATGTGAAATCTAAAGAAAATTGTTACAAATGTATTTATTTACAAAACAGAAACAGACTCACAGACATAGAAAATGAACTTATGGTTACCAAAGGAGAAAGGGGGAAGGGATAAATTGGGAGTTTGGGATTAACATATACACACTACTATATATAAAATGGATAACTAACAAGGACCTACTGTATAGCACAGGGAACTATACTCAGTATCTTGTAATAACCTATAATGGAAATGAATCTGAAAAAGAATATGTATATATATGTATGTGTAGCTAAATCACTTTGTTGTAACCTGAAACTAACACAACATTGTAAATCAACTATATGTCAATAAAATTAAAAATATATATACTGACAATTATGAGGTAGATGGGATGCATTTTGTTATTATTATTTTACAGATGAGGAAACTGAGGCTCAGTGAGTTGAAGGGACTTGTTCAAGGTCACACAGTTAGAGAAGGGAGGTTAGTAACCAGATCTTCCAAATCGGCATAACCTCTTTCCATGTCATTTATATATTGGTAGTCGGTCCTACCTATTTACTTTATTTTATTATTTGCCTTAGAGTTTAAACATTTTTCTTGGGAGGAAAAGTAAATATACTACAAAAACACAAATAGAGGATCAAAGGATTCTTTTTAACATGAGAGTTTTTTTTAAATAAAAAAGCTGTGTTGGGGACTTCCCTGGTGGGGCAATGGTTAAGAATCCACCTGCCAATGCAGGGGACACGTGTTCGAGCCCTGATCTGGGAAGATCCCACGTGCCCCGGAGCAACTAAGCCCATGCACCACAGCTACTGAGGTCACGTGCCACAACTACTGAAACCCGTGCATCTAGAGCCCATGCTCCACAACAAGAGGCCACTGCAATGAGAAGCCCGTGCAACACAACGAAGAGTAGCCCCTGCTCACCACAACTAGAGAAAGCCTGCGCATAGCAGCAGAGACCCAGTACAGCCAAGACCCAATGCAGCCAAAAATAAATAAATAAATAAATGAAATTTTGAAAAGAAAATTCAATTATATTTTTTTAAAAAATTTCTCTTTGGGGCGTTCCCTGGTGGCCTAGTGGTTAAGATTCTGGACTTTCACTGCCTGGCCCTGGTTCAACCCCTGGTCAGGGAACTGAGATCCTGCAAGCTGCCTGGCACAGACAAATAAAAAAAAGAAAAGAAAAGAAATTCTCTTCGAACTACTAGAATTTTTTTTTTTTTTCTTTTTGCGGTATGCGGGCCTCTCACTGTTGTGGCCTCTCCCGTTGCGGAGCACAGGCTCCGGATGCGCAGGCCCAGCGGCCATGGCTCACGGGCCCAGCCGCTCCGCGGCATATGGGATCCTCCCAGACCGGGGCACGAACCCGTATCCCCTGCATCGGCAGGCGGACTTTCAACCACTGCGCCACCAGGGAGGCCCGAACTACTAGAATTTTAATGAACTCTTCAGAAGAACCACAAAAAACTATCGATGTTGGAGATTAAATAATATAACCCCTGGCATCTCGGACAACTTAACGTATCTCTCTAAAATGAATAGTTTATTTTTCCTCAGTCATCATGCCGTCATTTGGTTGTGTTACATTTTCTTTTGGAAATCTCAAAGCATTTAGCTAACAAGATTTTATGGTTATTCCCAAAAAAACCTGATCCAGCTATAAAGGTTTATATTCCAATTCAATGAAATCAGTGCATCTCTTCCCCAGTTAACCTGTATATTTCTCCTCTTGCCATAGACTGTCATATAAATATGTTAACAGTGTGAGGTATATTGTTTTTAATGATCTGGCCATTTGTTTTATCAAGTAGACTTTGTGCCTTTCCTTTATTTATTAATTATATTCCTTTGTGGTGACATTGAAAAGGCCCTACCTCCTGGGGACACTTGCTGCTTTGGGATCTGATTTAATGGATACGTAGAATGACACGGCAAACCAGTGAGTGACTAAATAAGTGAAGGAGTGAGTGAACGAATGAGTGATTGCCTCCATTTCATGGATGAGACACGGTCTGAGGGGAGTGTGAGGTCAGGTGACGGGCAGAAAGCCACACACTGATGTCGTAGCAGTGCCCAGTCGACAGATGCCAAGATTATTTTCTTTGCTCTATTTAGCTATCAACTGTTTCAAATCCTCATAAAATATCAACATGAAAAAGTAAAAATGGAAAAATAAGCCACACACAAATTACATGGCTTTTTAAAATGAATGTAATGTGCAAAGAATAACATGAGTAAAAAGTATAGTGGGGGGGATAGTTTTTCGCTTGATGGGGTATAGGTTATTCACTGTGAGTCCTTCCTCTCCGTCCAATGGATTCAGTAATACTTTTGGGTAATGCTCTTTGTATTTTTTGCATAAAACACTTTGGATATATGCCCACTGTGTTCTTTTTAAGCAGACTCCTTTAGTGGAAAACATACACATACACAATTACGTTCACGGTTGCCCACTGCATTATGACAAGTAGGAAGAGGACACTAGAAAGGTCCTACATAATGAGAGATCATCCATTGTTATATGTACATTTGCACTTTATTTCATTTTTCTCCACATTTGGACAGATCAGGAATAAATTTGATTACGTTTCCATTGAGTCTTCTTTTTTTCCCAGGAGTACATATCAACAGAATTTCAATGATCATAAAATAAAAACGTTCTGCATTTTATATGAAAGTTTGATTTAAATGGTCCTAACAACAAAAAGAAAAGAAAAAAAGCTGTTAAAGTAACCCTCCCAAGGGGAGTCAAATGCTTTTCAGTGCTTCCTGCGCTGGTGCCTTCTCTCCATCTGCTGCTCAGATATTCGTGAATTGCTGCGCCTTCCAGCACTGCTTTCTCTCTCCCTCTGCTTTTGTGGCGCGGCTCTCCCTCCCTCCCTCTGGCTTCTGGTCTTTCTTACTCCTTCTCTCAGCTGCTTAACTACAGCTCCCACTGGAACTTGCACAATCAAAAACAGCTCCCCTCTCCAGCAGCCTCCCAGAGGCGCATCACCTGGAGCAGAGCGACTCGCCCAGTGCACCCGCCGCGGAGCGGCCAGGTAGCTGGGGCCGCGCAGCGGGTGCCCTTCTCCGGCTCCGCGGCAGCAGGAGCCTCTCCCCGGGATCCGCTGCATCCCGGGGTCCTGTAGCGGTGATGCCTGCGTTTCGGAGCAATGATGGAAAGAGAAGAGTCACTGCCGGTGACAACTGAGAGTGGGGAGAGGTTGCTGCAGTAGCCAGTGCTGCAGAATGTTTGAGTGAAAACCTGAGCCCTGCTAGATTCTCCATCACGCTCGGTCTTCGTTAACTATCTCCAGGAGGCACACCGCGAACCAGATGCATTGACCAGGCAGGTGCCACCCTGGATCTATAACTCTGAACTCCCCGCTGTGGAAAATGGTAAACAAAGACATGAATGGATTCCCAGTCAAGAAATGCTCAGCCTTCCAATTTTTTAAGAAGCGGGTAAGGACAGGTTTTGTCTGTTTCTTTTGTTTTCTGCTCTTGTCTGAAATGCCTTTGATTGCTTGCCTGAGGTAAGCCTAAGGTTCAGTTGCAGAGCCCTGAATGGAAGCCGCGTGTCTGGTAGCAGTGGTCCAGCTAGGAAATATACCTGCCTTGATACAAATTTGTGGGTGGGGGCCCGGAAGAGTTGCTTTGGGAGGAGGGGGTTAGGCTGAAATGTCTTAAGGAAGGTTTAGAGCTGGGAATGGGAATTTCTCAATCAAAGCTACAAGATTACAAGCAGTTTCAAAGAGAATTGTCCTGGGTAGAGTTATGGCTAGCAATTTAGTCAGGGACTAATTCAGTAGCGCACTCTTGCTCTCTGGTATCTTTGAAGGCTTCAACTTTTCCCACACCTTTCATTCACTCAGTGTCAAGTGCTGCATTATCATCTTCCTGCCTCAGAAGCAGCAGCTTCTAGCTTTCCAAATCCGTCCAGCCAATAACTTGCTGAGTCTCTATCTATGGTAAAAATAGCAAAGGACTAGAATGACCTTTTACAGAAATGATGGAATCCAGCATTTTAAATCCTCTATTTCAAGGATGCCTCAATTTTCCTTGGTACAACTGCCTTTCTTTTTTGTGGGCAGTCTGAATTCAAGTGATAATATGGGGTTATGCTGCTGTATACTTTTATTTCTTGAATTCCTTGTTCTTTTCAGAGAGTTAACATTACATTGCTTGTAAATGAGCAAAAAATAAATCAAATAAAGGGGGGGGGTTCTTTTTTGTGTGTTTCACAATAAACTCAGTTCATTGTAATGGTCCCACTGGTGGTCTGCGTAAATCTGCAAATTTATACACAAGTGGGAGGTAAGAAATGAATGATTGTTAACAACTGATGACCAACACGCTTATGGAGAGTTTCTTTAGCAACAGAAGCTTCCTCCAGTCCCCAGCTGCCCAGCTTATTTAATACCCTGAGGCAATTCCATCAAAATGGCTCTCTTCATTCATTCTTCTGTTCCTTCATTCAGGTCTTTTCTGTGCTGCTCCTGAAACATTAGCCCTTCACTTAAACCAGCAGCAGCACACAGTGAATTATACACTGGGCTGGACTACCTCCTACACCAAGTGGGCAAGCTGGGAAGGCAGGGCTGGGAACAGCATGTCAGGCCAGGCCAGAGGGCTAATGCAGGTTCCCACACGCCTGTGACTGAATTCTCATCAGTAAAGCAAAATCTTCCCTAAAGTCCACGGACCAAAACATATGCATTAAAACCAAAGCAAAACCCACGCTGCCCTGGCCGCTGCTCTTGGAGCCCCAGCAGCAGGCAAGGTCTCCCACTAGAGGAGACTCAAGTTGATTTTTTTAGGCTTTCTCTTATTTTCTTTGCTATCGAAATGTAGGAATAACAATATTAATTTACTGTCTAGTTTCTTTTTTGCTTAAGAGCATGATTTAACAATAGCCTTCAGTCGGTGCCTCTGTAGACCTTGGATTTGACAAAGAACTAACCAGGGTACTGATGTCTAATCTGAGTACTTGCAGAGAGAAAGAACTTTACACCAAGATATCCCGCTGGCAGCTTCATCTGCCTTTGAACCTGGGTCTATCACTTGCTGGAGGTAGGATCAGAAACCCCCCCTCCTGCTGTCCATACTCTTCAAGGATGGAACTAAGCAGATTATGACTTTGTGTCAAGTCATGGATGGCCCTAAGAATAAAGTCCTTGATTCTTGTCCATACGTTCTCTTTTCTGAAAGTTCTTTTCAGTTTGTACCATGACTTTGCTTTAGGTTTTGCTTTTCATTTGTTTGTTTGTTTGTTTGGGATCTTTATTTACACAGCTAATATGTAAAATAAATGTGTAAAACACTAAGCTCATATCCAGGTAAATCCTTCCTCCTCCCTTCTCCAGAGGCAACTGTTGTTACTGTGTTGGTGTCTATCCTTTCCAGATCTTTTCTATGCATCTGCATATACATTTATAGACTAGCATGCCTTTGTTCTCAGCTAAGAATAATCCATTTTTCTTACATTTTATTGTTGAAGTTCCACACATTTCTGCACATTTTATTTTTACCCTACTTAGACAGTCTTACAAAGTGAACCTTTGTGCCCACGTTAAACCATAAATAGATCTTGGAAAAAAAGCCATAGATTTTTTAGGGCTTACTAAAAACATGGAGGTTCGGACCCAAATTTTGATGGCAGAAAGCTTAAATACTGTTTTCTATGCCTCTGAGACATTTCAAAAGGAGCGTAAGGAGGTCGCAAAAAGGAAAGGCAGAATGATCCACCCTATCATTCATTTAGGATAGTAAGTGTAGCATCATTTATTGAGTGCTTACTGTGTTCTCGAAGTTATGGGTCAAGTGCTTTATATGTGTTAGCTCTTTAAATCCTCATAGCCACCCTATGAAGTAAGAAAGCTTATTAAATGTGCAAAGGATGGCTTAAAAGAGATTAAACAACCAGCCCAAGATCACTTCGCTGAAAAGTAGCAGAGCCAAAATTCAAACTTTCTTTGACCCAAAGCCCATATTCTTAATCCAGACTTTCTAATTCAAATCATGCTCTTAGGGACTTCCCTCCCTGGTGGTCCAGTGGTTAAGACTCTGCCCTCCCATTGTAGGCGGCCCCCTGAGTTCAATCCCTGGTCAGGGAACTAGATCCCACATGCTGCAACTAAAAAAAAAAAAAAAAAAAGATCCCACATGCCTCAACAAAGATCTCGCAGGTGGCAATGAAGATCCCTCATGCCACAAATAAGACATGGCACAGCCAAAATAAATAAATAAATATTTAAAAACAAACAAACAAAATTATGCTCCCACCTCTTTTTTTTTTCATAACAGAATCTTTTCTTTCCCCAAATGAAGTCTTTATGCCATTACCCAATTTATAAAACCTATGAAGGCAGCCAATCCTCAGTTGATGTCTCTCGAAGCTCCTTTCCAACCCTCAGTCATGACTGAGGCAGCTCTGGGGAACCCAGCTTCAAGGAACACAATCTGAAGAAAGACATTCCCGGTGCTAGTTTCCCCGAATCCTTTGGATTGATGCTTTCCACGCTCATGTCCTAAAAGCTCAACTAAATCAGCTTTAGTTGAGAATTGCTAAGCTAACCTCAGTAAGAGTTCTGCTTTCATTCTCCACGTGTTCATGATAAGTTAACATTAGATGCCAATGGATTATGTTTTATTCTTAGAATCTCTGAAAAATTTGTTTAAGATGAATGCAAAAATGTCCTTATCAGCTTTATTGTTATAATCCAAGAGCTTTAAAAGTTAACATGTATGCTAAAGATTATCCATTTTCATGGATTTAAAGATTTGTTCATGGTTCAGATTCTTGCATTGTGACTCAGAAAACACCAACAAATGACGTTATCTTCAACTTGATAATCCATTTGGGAAATATGCTAGGTATGTAAAAAGACTTCTATACATCTTTTGTAACATTTCAAAGGATAACTGACCCGGATGGAATTTTGGATTTGGAATGCACCTTAGAAATTCTTTCACTGACCTCCCTATTTTAAAGATGTAGAAACTGAGTGCTTGGCAGGTGAATCACTTACTCAAATTAAAATGAGGCTAACCACCCCTCACAGGTAGTTTTTTCACTTCCAAATCAAGTGTGCTTTCCTCTTTATTATGCTCTCAAGGAAGTTCAGTGCTTTATGCCTTACTCATTCATATTTTTTTTTTTTAGCAAATAGAGTATTTGCTATTGTCTTGTCTTCCTAGAGCTAACTGCCTCATGACCACCAACTTTGACAAGACACAATTCTTGTCAAACTTGTCTTGACTCAGTAAGTGATACTTTTATGCTTTTGAGCAATCCGTTGCATTGTTCTTTACTAATGACACATTTTATAATAACTATCACTTATACAGCACTAATATCACTGACCGCTGTTCTAAGAGGCTTTCATATACTACATATTTAATTTCTCAAACAGGAAAAGTCTAAGGGAGATATTATTGTTATCCCAATATCACAGATGAAGAAGGTGAGGTGGGCCGAGGAGGAGGAAGTAGTCTTACATCATACAGGTAGTTCATGGCAGAGTTAGTGTTTGGGTCAAAGCATCTGGCTGCAGAGTCTGTATCCTTCACTGCTGTACATCCTGTCTGTGACGTCCAACAACCCAGCGTGGTCAGAAGAGACACAAAGACGTCTGATGGCCCTAGCTTCCTCCTTTCTCTAAAAATGATGGGGAACAAAGCAAAGGATTTCAGCCTGGTTATGATATTTCCTCTAGCAGAGCTGAGAGATGAAATTAACATCCCTGAAGTGGTTATTCTCCACCACTGTTCCATACACTGCATCCCTTTACATCTTATTTCCCTTTACTGTTTTATTATGTCTGCTTAAAGCAACTGAATTGGAATGATAACAAAGGCCCTTTTCTTATGTGAAGCCCTTTACGTCTTCTCAGGAGGCTAGAGTTTACTGAGTGTTTACTAAGGGTCAGGCCTTACTAGTGCAGCACTTTACTCATGTAATCGGCACAGTCACTCCATTATGTCCTTTTCACAGCCAAGGAAACTGAGTCAGAGAAGTTAAGTAACTGGTCCAAGGTCATGGTGCTAGGAAGAGGTGTAGCCAGAATCCAAACTCAGGCAGTCAGCTTTAGCACCACCAGTATTTCCATTTGCCCCACTGGAGTGAATGGCTATGAGGCTAACACGGCTTCAGGGTTAACTCTTCCTACTGGATGTCTGTGAAGATGATCCAGAGAGGATTACGTTGCGGGGGGGCGGTGGGGGCGGTGGTCATAGCTGTGGAGAATTACGTTTCCCACACGACTCCTCAGGGCCGTAGGAATCAGAAGTCTGTGTCAGATTTCTCCAAGATATATTTGATCATACTTCCTGGAACCATGGTGGAGATTCCAATGGCTTCTACTGTGCTGTCTTCAGAAGTAGCTGAAATCTGAGACTTCAGTCCCTCCTGTGTGCACTCGACAGCACAACACACAGCTCCAGTCACAGTGCACTGTAATCTTAGGTCCCACCTGGATCTCCCACAGGGCAGAAAGGTCCTTAAGGACAGAGAACCCATTACCTTGTTCACTATATCCCCTACCAGTCAAACCATATTTGTTAAATGAATGTATGAATAAAATGAATAAATGAATCCTTATATTAACTGGTCCCTAATTCGTTGCCTTGTCCTCCTCCACTTTGTTCTGTCTTGAGATAGTCGAGCGGCTTAGGGATCTAATGTATTTTAGTTCTCTCTATGTTTGAATATGAATTATATATAAATGAAGACTTTGAAAAATAACTTAAATCTGATTCAAAGACATGTTGTCACTACCCTTAGCAAGTGGCAGGGAAACTTGAACTCAGATAATTTAATGAACAATGACCACACCATAACTTCTTTTCTGTAATGTTTTTCCTGTCAGGACAAACAAGACAGAGGTAGTCATGATCCACTAATCTCTTTTGATTTTATATTAATATAAATCACTGACTTCAACACTATACATTATGCATTATGTATTCTCCCACCTAGAATCCTTAAAATATTTTCCCAGTTATTGTTTTTCCTCATTTTTCAATGTGATCTTAGGAGTTACTGAGTGTGAAGAAAAGTTTGAATTCAGGAGGGCTTTTCTGCTTTGACCAGTGAGTCTTAGAGGGTTTGGACTGGAGCAGGGACTGGCTAGGTTTAGGCTGTGCTGGCAGATTACTCTTCAGTACCATAGGACACAAGTAAGGAGTATCAGGTATTTGTCACCCCAGCAGCTCTCAAGAAAGCCCATGAAGGACTTCCCTGGTGGCGCAGTGGTTAAGAACCCGCCTGCCAATGCAGGGGACACAGGTTCAAGCCCTGGTCTGGGAAGGTCCCACTTGCCACAGAGCAACTAAGCCTGTGAGCCACAACTACTGAGCCCGCAAGCCACAACTACTGAGCCCGTGTGCCACAACTACTGAAGCTTGCACATCACAACGAAAACTAGACCCCCCTCACCGCAACTAGAGAAAGCCTGCATGCAGCAACGAAGACCCAATGCAACTAAAAATAAAATTAATTAATTAATTAATTAATTAATTTTTAAAGAAAAGAAAGAAAGGCAGTTGCAACCACCTCCCCAGGTCCTTGGTCTGAGGGCAGGCAGACCCAGCAATTGGCCAGGTTCCTCTGGCAGCCTGCACAATGAGCTGGCAAATTTTAAAAGCTTCTGTGTGGGAGGAAGAGGAGAAGGAGGCAGGAGGAGGACAATGGGGAGAGCAGACAGCCAAGCGAGCTGGGTGCTGCCTCAGCTTCCTTCTGCAGCGGCTCTGTCGTTTGCAGAAAGGATTACTATTAGAGTTTGTTTTCTCTCACACCTATTTCTTCGCAGCATTCTAAAATGATTTCATAAGTATTTACAACAAAGGGAAATGAAAATCAGGGCTGTAACTAGGACGGTAGGAGACTCTTCCCCTTGGTGGTTCAAGATGCCAAAATATTACTCTAATTGCCTTCCAGAGCCTGCTGTGACATTTTTCTGGGAAGAGTCCGCTGAGCTATTTTTATAGCATTGGGGTCACCTTGGTCTCTTTTTTCCTCCTAGGTCAGGGCATTCACCCAAAATGCCATTTGTTTGGGGAATGACTGGTCCTAAGGTTCTTTTCTTTTACTCTTCTCTCTTCCTCTTCTTCCTCCTTTTCTTTTTCTTCTTCTTTTCTCTTTTTTTTCTCCCTCCACCCCCTCCCTCTCTTTCTCTCCTGTCTCTGGAGGATAAGCGCACATCAAGGCCAAAGAGAGAAAATCCTGACATGAACTACCCCTAGATTCATCTTCCACGGAGAACAGAGAACCCGTGTTCTTCTAACCCAATGCCTTCAGGAATACCTTGTCATCTCTGAGGCTGTTAGAGTGAAATTGGCCAGTATGGAATATCCTGACAGCTCCAAGATTTTAGTTTCTAAAAATAGCAAGGTGAAAAGGGCCCCAAGATAGTTAAAACACTTTAAGACTCAAATCTTTGTAGGATCAACATTAAAATATACCAAGAAGGAAAAAAAAATCAAAGTTAATTGATAAGTAAAAATACATATTTTCAATGTTTTTAGTCACAAACATCATCTTTTCTGTAGAATACTCTTTCTGAAAATTGACTGAATTTCCTTTGAACCTTGAATCTTTCTAGATCTGTGATAATTTGGGTTATATTGTAGAAAAAAAAGTGTAAGAAAGAAAACTGTGAGTATATAGCTTCTAGCATAGTTTAAAAGAGTCAAGGGAAGCTAAGCAGCAAAACAGTGGAGAGGTAGCGTAAAAGTAAAGATATTAAAAATGAACAATATATAACAATAAAATATATATAACAATAAAAAAGTTATATATATAACATATATCAACAATATATGTTATGTATATATAACATATATCAATAATATATGTTTAATGGATCAATAAAAACAATTAAAAGGGCTTGGGGAGAAGGTGTAATTGTAATAACAAAACTCAGTTAAACAGAGAGGGTATTGATAAAGAGAGATTAAGAATTTAAGAAAATCTTGGTGTGTTTTCCACTGCTTTCAATAGTGCCGTATGGCATAGCAACACATAAAAGTGAAGAAATAGAACCCAAGGCCTTAATGAATTAAAATACTTTAACACAGGTGGTGAAATGCTGTTTTTGTTTGGTCAGGCTTGGTAGAAACTAGATTTGAGCACTGAACTCTAAACTGTGTTCTATTTTGATGACTAGTTTGGCATTTTTATGATGCTAGATGTAAATAATTTTTTTTAATATCCTTGTAACAAGTTGGAGGGCTTGATATATGAATACCCATATTTTGTACATCAATTTTACTGTGATTAACCAGAAAAGCTGAATGAATATATTAGTAGCTTACTGAAGAATATGTTTAATGGGATTATAAAGCTTAAGGAGTTAAGAGATATCAAAGACATCTATGGCACTTAATTCATGGAGGTAGATTATAAAATTTCTAATTCATCTCTTGGTGAGAAGTAAAAAAAGCTTCCAGAAACTATCTTTGATTTTCATGGGGAAATAGAGTTTGCATTAGTTTCTTAAGGCTGCCGTAACAAAGTTCCATGTACTGAGTGGCTTAAACAGTAGAAATGTATTGCCTCCCAGTTCTGGAAGCTTGAAGCTTCAGAAGAAGGAGTCAGCAGAGTTGGTTCCTCCTGAGGGCTCTGATCCAGGCCTCTCTTCTGGGTTTGTGGATGGCCATCTTCTCTATATGTCTTCCCTCTACATGTATCTGTCCAAATTTTCCTTTCTTATAAGGACACTAGTAAGTTGAACTAGGGACCACCTTATTTTAACTTTGTTACTTCTGTTAAGACTTTATCTCCAAATAAGTTCACATTCTGAGGCTCTATGGTTAGGACTTCAATATAATAATTTTGGGGGGACACAGTTCAACCCATAACAGAAGTTTTTCCTTATCATTGAAACTTCAGCTATATCTGAAATGGAGGAACATCCCAATAGGACGGGCTCTAAGGTATAATTTTTTACTTTGTTAAAATTATTTGTAAATTCTAGGAAGCAAAATATTGCAGAAAATCTATAACACTGGAGAGTATCAGGTGAGACAGAGAGGTTTGGCACACAAGAATATGTTTTTAAAAAGATGGTGAGGACTTCCCTGGTGGTGCAGTGGTTAAGAATCCGCTTGCCAATGCAGGGGACATGGGTTCGATCCCTGGTCCAGAAAGATCCCACATGTCACGGAGCAACTAAGCCTATGTGCCACAACTACTGAGCCCACGTGCTGCAACTACTGAAGCCCGTGCACCTAGAGCCTGTGCTCTGCAGCAAGAGAAGCCACTGCAATGAGAAGCCTGTGCACCGCAAAGACCCAATGTAACCAAAAAAAAAAAAAAAAAAAAACGGTGGTGATGTGTTAGAAGTGGGAATAGCAACTGGGAAAAAAGTGCTGCTAAATGTTAATAAAGCTTGAGGAGCTATATGGCTGATAAGATGTCTAATACAACATCAAAAACTTACAACTGGGCTTCCCTGGTGGCGCAGTGGTTGAGAGTCCGCCTGCCAATGCAGGGGATACGGGTTTGTGCCCTGGTCTGGGAGGATACCACATGCCGTGGAGCGGCTGGGTCTGTGAGCCATGGCCGCTGGGCCTGTGCGTCCGGAGCCTGTGCTCCGCAGAGGGAGAGGCCACAACAGTGAGAGGCCCGCGTACCGCAAAAAAAAAAAAAAAAAAAAAAAAAACTTACAACTGATGATGTATCAATACCGGTTCATTAATTGTAACGAATGTACTATACTAATGTAAGATGTTAATAATAGGGGAAATTGGTTATAGGTATATGGGAACTCTCCATAACATCGCCTCCGTTTTTCTGTAAATCTAAAACTATTCTAAAAAATGAAATTCATTAAAAAATTTAAAAGGCAAAGAAAAAAAAAGCTTACAACTAAAAAAACAAAAGCTCTGTAAATGAATTTCTCCAAAGAACATCAACATAATTGCTTTCTCTTCCAACCACTTAACCTCAAAGATTAAATGTTACATAGTAAGAACCCGAACCTGGCACTTACTGTATACAGGGCCTTGCTGATCAGCTTTGGCAAAGCAGTCATATCTAATTTATTTGTCTATTAGTCAGCTTCTACGTAAAAGGTCCCACACCTTCTCACCTTGCCTAATAAGAGGGTGAGGCCATTGCTAATAATTAGTCTTCCAGGCCAAAATGAACACATTAAATCAGGCATTTGAGAGTAACCCTTCAGACCTAATCTCAGTTAGATGGAATTTTTTTATCTTGTATCTTGACAGTTATCTCTTGTATTATGTATTTTATTCTTTTCCAAAAATCAGAAAATTTCTAACAATGCCTTTCTTCCTAAAGTCATTATCTTTCAAACAATAGGTTCAGAATGTGTTGAAAAGCCTCCTTTTTTTTTTTTTATAATATCATCAACAACCAACATGAATTGAGCACCTATATGTGTTAGGCATTATGGTAGGAATGCAGATATAAGAAATTATATTTTCCTTTAACAAGGACCTACTATATAGTACAGGGAACAATACTCAATATCTTATAATAATCTATAAGGAAAAAGAATCTGAAAAATAATATTTGTGTGTGTGTGTATATATATATATATAAACTAAATCACTTTGCTGTACATCTAAAGCTAACACAACATTGTAAACCAACTATACTTCAATTAAAAAAAAAGAAAAAAGAAATTATATTTTCCTTTAGTCTCCCCATCTTACTTACCCCATCCCCAAGAACTTGGATCACATCTCCCTGTTATATATATACTCATTATAGCACCTTGTACTGTTTTTCATGACACCTGTAAATCTGTAATCACATATTGGTGTAGCTATTAAATTAATGTCCTTTACATTAATTAATATCCTCCTGGACTATGACCTCTATGAGGGCAGGGACCTTCTCTCTCTTTTACTTTCAGTTATACCCTCATGGCTTGGCACCTGGAGGGTTATCAATACATCCTATTGAAACAAATAAAAAGATAGGATATTATGAAATTCTGACTATGGGGGAGAGGAGAGAGGAGTTAATCTTAAAACCCACATTGAAATGAAAAGTCCCTTACATTTTATTCTGCTTTGTATTAAATGGAGGCATACATGAAGACTCCATGCCTGAGACACATTTGTATTCTAAATGACATCTCTTTGGAAGCTGTTTTCTTTTCTATCTATCATTTACTGTTCCCTGTGAAGAGATCCACATAATAAATTGTCCTTATAATTTAGCAGTAGGCTAAAGATTTTTCTTCTCTGAAAGAAATCACACTTAACATGATATAATCCCACAGGTTTGCCTCAGTTGCCAGGAAACTCAAAGCTAAATTTAAAGGTAAATTTCAGTTGAACAAATTAGACAAATCTTTAGAAATGACTTCTCAGTTGCTGAATTTGGTTTTGAGCTTGTGTTTGTATTTTAACTCTCTTGTTATATGTATCTCATTGTAATCTGCCTCAGATGGTCTTAAAAGTAAGATAGATGATATATAACATAAATAAAAAAGCAGAAAGGACTTATCAGGGACAAGTTCCAAATATTAAAAGTGGCTAAAGATTACACAAATGCATCACTATGGTGATACACAACACGTACAGAAGAAATGTATTTCTAAACTATGAAGTACTTCTCTGCTAGCTTTTCTTCTTGAAAATGCTGCTTGCCTCAGACCTACTGAAATTAACCACTGGACAGCAGAGCTAACATTTAAACTGTAGGTTTATTAGCTCGGCTATCCTATGTAAGCCACTGGGACTCAAAGTAAAACTATAGGAATGTTTACTCTCTGTCCCACCAAAATAGAGTATATTTTTCCAAATCATATCAAACCGTACTAAATTTATGTTGTTTATTGTTGCGTAACAAAATACCCCCAAAATTGTACCCCAAAATTAGTGATCAAAACAACCCCCTCCTTTTTTTTTTTTTTTGCTTATGATTCTATGATTAGGAATTCACGTTGACTTATTAAGGATGGCTCCGCTCCATGATGCTGTCTGGGTCATTCCTTGGCTGCGTTCAGCTGGTGGCTAGGTTGGGCCGGAAAGCCCAAGAAAGCTTCGCTCTCGTGTCTAGTGCCTCATTGTTCCTCTGTTGGCCTCTTTCTCTCTCCACGTAACTTAGCCTTCCTCACAGCATCAGGGGCTTAAGACAGTCAGACTTCTTAGAGGGCCGCTGGCTTCTAAGAGTATGGGCTCCAGGAGAGAAGTGGAATCTGCCAAGTCTCGTAAGGCTCAGCCTTGGAAGTCCTACAATGTCATTTCCACTGCATTTGATTCATTAAAAAAGTCACTGGGCCAGCTCAGATTGGAGAGGTAGAGACATAAACTCCACCTCTCAATGGGAAGAGTGACAACTTACTTTTACTAACCGCTGAATGTTCCTATTTGTGCCACTGTGACATGGCATAATTTTCCAAATTGTGTCCAATTTTACTGATTTTATCTCTAAACTTTTAAAATCGAAACATTTTCAGTTACACTAAAAAGTAGAAGAAACACCCAAACCCTTATAGGAGAAAGCTATTAAGGACTCCTAATAAGGATCAGACAAAGCCAGTAGGATTCTTACCTGCATTCTTACCAGCTTTGTAACATTGGACAAGCTATGGAAATTTCTAAGTCTACTGACTTATCCGTAAAATGGGTTTAATGACAACACTTAGCTCTTAGAACTGTTGGGAGGATTAAAAGACATAACGTGTGTAAAGCATTTAGCTCCAGTAGCTAGTACATACATAGAGCTCAAAGCATGTTAGATATTCTCAAGACAGACCTTAAAATTATGACCCACATTTCTATCCTACTTTTCTACTTTTTTTTTTTTTTTTTTTGCGGTACACGGGCCTCTTACTGTTGTGGCCTCTCCCGTTGCGGAGCACAGGCTCCGGACGCGCAGGCTCAGCAGCCATGGCTCACGGGCCCAGCCGCTCCGCGGCATGTGGGATCTTCCCGGACCGGGTCACGAACCTGTGTCCCCTGCATCGGCAGGCGGACTCTCAACCACTGCGCCACCAGGGAAGCCCCAACTTTTCTACATTTTTTGTTATGGTGTAAGTTGTGATTTTACTCATGGGTCTACTTGTAGACATGCTGCTCTCAAATCTCTTTGCTTTTGGATTTTATTGCTTAAAGGTCATTTCTCAAAAGACATCTGCATGGTCAGTAAACTCACACTTTTATTGAGTTATTTAGATGCTTCCAGAGGCTTAGGAATTAGTGAACATAATTAATTTATCTTCTATAGATACTTCTCCTTAGAGCAACTGCAGAGGTCCAGCTTCGTTACCAAAATGATGTTTCATTTACCCAAGATCTCATTAAATCAAATGACACCAAATTACTCTGCTTCCTTAGCTATATGTGCACAAAGCACTGAGGAAAGAACAGATACCCAAACCCGTAGGTCCAATGTGCAATCAGTTATTAATGACATTCGATCTGAATTTAATGCCAGGTTTTCCTTTCTAATCTGTCTTGCATTGCCAACCAAGACTTGATATGAGCTTGAAATTCTAAATCAGAACGCCTTGTAACTCATGAACACTCAGATGACTTTAAAATTCTTTTTTGGCCCCCTTTCATGAAGATATTTCTTGTTAAAGGCTCAAAAGCTTATATTGCAATGGATTTTCATCCCTCTGTTTGAACTCTAAGATCAAGCTTTTTGGTATTTCTCTTGTCGTGTGGACACTTATGCATCATCTCAACTTTCCCTTTCTCGGCATGCCTCCAGGTGGACCACTCTCCCATGAAAAGCCCTGTGGCACAGCACTGGCCAGGCTCTTCTTCTACCTCTGGGCTATTTCTTAGTCTCCTTTCAGGCTCCTCCTCACCATCCTAGGGGTGTATGAGAGAGGCTCAGGCTGAGTGGTTGGCTAACTCGCCTGTCTCCCTGTCTCACCGTCTCTTTCTCTTTTCTCTCTCCCTCTGGTTCTCTATCTTTCTCACTTTCCCATGCACCCTCCCTCCTCTCCCCTTCCTCCTCTTGAAGCACACAAATGTATTCATTCCTGTGCTTTAAATACAATCCATATGTCTTTCTTAAATTTATCAGTCCTCGGGACTTCCCTGGTGGCACAGTGGTTAAGAATCAGCCTGCCAATGCAGGGGACATGGGTTCAAGCCCTGGTCCACGAAGGTCCCACATGCCGCGGAGCAACTAAGCCTGTATGCCACAACTACTGAAGCCCGCGTGCCTAGAGCCCGTGCTCCGCAACAAGAGAAGCCACCGCAATGAGAAGCCCATGCACCACAAAAGAGTAGCCCCCGCTCGCCACAACTAGAGAAAGCTCACATGCAGCAACGAAGACCCAATACAGCCAAAAATAAATTAATTAATTTAAAAAAATATTATCAGTTCTCTAAATGTCCGATTCCTATTCCCACTTGCCTACTTAATATTCCCATTCAAATGCCTCACAGACACCATGAATTAATAATATTCCCATTCAAATGTCTCACAGACACCATGAATTAATCATGTCGAAAAATTAAACTCTTGATTTTCCTTCCTATCTAATTTTACTCCTTCCCCAATTTTCCCCAGCTCAGGAACTGAAATTGCCACCGACTAATTCATTAGAGCCAGAAACCTAAACATTATTCTTCTTTCTTTTCTTCCAACATCAATGCAATAAATTCATCAGCACATCCTACTGAGTGTACCTCTAGAACAGATTTTGTTTTTAATCCCCCTCTTTATCTCCACGGCCTTGGTGCAAGCCATGCCCACCCTCCTATCTTATGAATTCTTTAATAAAGTCTTTACTTTCATCTCTAAATCTACTCTTCCCCGCCTTTCACCTCCTTGACTGTCCCCTGAAGAAATCACAGCACTTTAGTCAGATTATAGTAGTGAGGTTTTCCTGAGGAAAAAAGGCAGTGAAAGAGAACAGAACTTCCCCAGAGTCTTACAGAGAAGAAGCAAACTTGACATTAAAAGCTGGGTTCCTTTGTGACAATAAACTCTTTTACCCTCTCAGATATCTCCTGTTGTGGTTTAGTTTTCTCCTTTTCTTGATTTACTTTAGTTTTTTGAATTAAAGAAGCATTTTATTTTGTGAAGAACTGAGGTATTTGGACCCTCTTGAGAATACGGATGCTGATCTGCTTTAGCTTAAATTACGTTATTCATCCCCACCTACCTCAGGGCAAAAGAAAGTCATAGGGATTAGAAAAGCTACCAGAGGCTCCAAAACCCTGTCGGAAGGAACTGGCCTGAATCTTCCTCTGAAACTAGAATAAACAGACGTATCCAAACACTGAGTATTTCCAAATTGGAAATCTTTTTTCCATATTGGAAATCTTTGTTAAGTGGTTTATGAAACAGAAGTGTAAAATAATGTTAGGGACCATATTTTTTTATGAGTTTTACTGTAGTGTCAACTGACTGCTTTGGATAGTTTTCAAAGTCCTCCATATTCTGGACACATTCAGCATCCTTTTTACCTTATACTCTACACTCCCTGGCATAACTCTTCACCTTTATTATCTCAGGAACTGGGCCTCCATCTTGTCATACTTACCCTTCTTCCACCTGAAAAGTCCTTCTTTTGCCCTCCCCTCACCCTTATCCTACTCTTTGCTAAATTCTACACATGTTTTCCAGAGTCAGCTGTAGTTCCATTTGACCCATGACACTTAACCAGCTGCTAGGAATTGTACGGGTTGCTTTCTTCAAATGCCTCTTCATCTCTTAGTAAACACTGACTTATAATACTTACCCTTTTCTGATTGACTATAATATACGAACACAAGTAGCATTTTCATAGCACTTAATTTAGAAGATGTTCAATGATTTCTTTCTCCCTGTGTCTCACAACTCAGGAATGCAGGAGTCCTTAGCCTTTTTTTACGAGCGAGGATACTGGGCATCAGAGAGGTTATGTAACTTCCCCATGGTCACACAGATAAGAAGGCCCACATCAGTTGGGGACATTTGAGTCTCTTTCCATTACATCACATCACTTCTCTAGCAACTGTTGTGGTATTTCACTGGGCCTCTTATACCCATCATATATTACTGCAGGAACTTCAGAAAATGGAAATAGAGTTATTTATTTTCATGCTAACATTGTGAGATTCTTTGGTCTAGGAGTAGGAGGGAATCCACTTTTGTCAATACTATCTTCTAAATAGCTTTCTGCTCCCATTTCCCTTACTTACTGAGAGTCTGCACTGCCGTTTCCCTAGCTCAGGCCACCTCCACCCTTCCCTGGAGAACTGCCACCACTGCCAAAGTGGCCTCCTGCTGTCGGTCTTGCCCTACAGAACCCTCCAAACTTCAGTCTAGAAGAATTTTCTAGAACACAAGTTAGAGCTTGATATACCTGTGCTTAAAACATTTCAATGGTTCATCATAGCTCTCAAAATAAATTCCTAAATCCTTTTTGTTGCATATAAAACCTACTAAATGGGTCCCTTGCTTAATTCTCTCACCTCTCATGTCTTTCCCTTTCTCCTTCCCCTTCTTTATCCACTGAATTCTGGTCTCCAAGCAAGTTGAGTAACTTAATTTTTTCCATCTACACCATCCTGCCATCAATCCCGGGGCTCATCAGCTGGGGTTTACAGACCCCTTGCAGGGAGAGACATGTCTATGGATGGAATCCAGAAACTTGGATGGAAAGACTTACAAGTTTATTTTCACCAAATTCTAACTGAACTTTAGTATTTCCTCCAGTTATGAATGAAACCAACAAATGACAGTATTATTACCAGGATCTGTAATTTTATCACTAATAGAAATCACAGATATTTTCATATCACATGACAATTTTTGAAGATACTAAATATATCATGTATGATTATCATTACTGAGAAGTTTACAGTAGTTATCAGTTCTCATCTAAACTTTGTTACTTAATACATCAAGAATCACATATAGCACTGAGTATATAGTACTGAAATATTTATTAAAATTTTGCTAGCTATAGTTTAATACAATTGATTGCCTTTGTAATCCTATGTATTTTATTTTATTCATTAAAACCTTATTCTAGGGTCTTCCCTGGTGGCACAGGGTTAAGAATCCGCCTGCCAATGCAGGGGACAAGGGTTCGAGCCCTGGTCCAGGAAGATCCCACATGCCGCAGAGCAACTAAGCCCGTGAGCCACAACTACTGAGCCTGTGCTCTAGAGCCCACGAGCCACAACTACTGAGCCCGCATGCTGCAACTACTGAAGCCCATGTGCCTAGAGCCCATGCTCTGCAACAAGAGAAGCCACTGCAATAAGAAGCCCGCACACTGCAACGAAGAGTGGCCCCCGCTCGCGGCAACTAGAGAAAGCCCGCACAGCAACGAAGACCCAACACAGCCAAAAATAAATAAATATAATAAGTAAATTTATAAAACAAACAAACAAACTTATTCTAGGAAGGGACCTCTAGGTTTCACCAGACTGTCAGAAGGGTGACAGCCTCAAAAAAGGCAAGATCCCCTGTTGTCATCATTCCCCTTCCTTAGAATGTTCTTTTGACCTTGAACTCCACACTCTTGACCTGGCCAACACTCACTCTTTCCTGAGGGCGGGATTTAAAGGTAGCCCTTGAAAGTCCTTTCCCTGATGCTCCAAGATTGGGAGAACTTCCTGTCTGCTTCATTAGCAGTGAACTTTGCTCAGTTATGGGCTGATTTCACTATGGTACGATTATCTTTCAACCAATTGACTCTAACGCACACGCGAACTCTTTGAGGCCAGACCAGTGGCTTTATCCCTGTTATATCCACCATGCCCAAAATGTAGAAGTGCTCAGTGGTCCTCTGTTCAACTGATTCTTGCCCCATTTTAGCGGCATGCCATCCTGAGCCATTCATCCATACAAACATTTATTCTGAATCTCCTAGGTCCCAGGGACTTTCTAGGCACTGGAAATGAAGCAGAGAATAATACAGAAAGAAATTCCTGAACTAGATGCTTACATGCTCATGAAGTGAGCTAGTCAATAAGCAAAATTTAGGAAGTAAAACACTCCAGTCACAAAAGAACAATACTGTGTGATTCCTCTGGTGTAAGGTACCTAGAGTAGTCAAATTCATAGGACAGAGAGTAGAATGGTGGTTGCCAGGGGCAGAGGGGGATGAAGAGTTACTACTTAACAGGTACAGCATTTCAGTTTAGGAAGACTGGTCTGGAGATGGATGGTGCTGATACCACAACAATGTGAATGAACTGAACTGCACACTTAGAAATGGTTAAAATGGTAAATTTTATGTTATGTATATTTCATCACAATTTTTCAAAAGTAAAACACTATACTAGATTGGAAATATGCTGGAGAAAAGTAAAGATGGGAAGAGGGGAATAGGAAGGGCTGAGAGGTAAGAAGCTGGGATAGGCCTCATGGCCACAGGATTTCTTGCTTGTTTTGCTCAAGACCTGAGTTACAGGCACAAAAACCACCTGTTTGGAAGAAGATTCAGAAAGACCTAAGTCTTCCATATGATCATCAGTGGGTATAAAAGCAGAGCTTTTGTAATATGTGTTGCTTAATTCCCAAGAACTGGATGCCTTTCATTCCCCTAGCACCTTCTGGGAAAAGCACACAGTCAGTGAGTGAAATCTTCAGGAAGAATATTGGCATCTCAAATTGTTATTTGGACCTACCATTTATCTTTCCCCCTCCACTTTTCAGTTTGACATAAGCACTTCTCTGCTGTGCGTCATCAAAGAACTATGAGACCATTTGAGGAGGTGAATATGATTCATTTTTGAAAATAAGATATTATATCTGATTTACGTCTCTCATGTCCTCATAAATCACCTTAATATCCATGTTTCTGTGAGTTTGGTTTTATATTATTTACTTTTCTTACTCACAAAGATAATCAATGGGGAGTCCAAGTCTAATCGTAATCTTTCTGTACGTTGTCTGACTTCTGTTCTTTTTTTACTAAAATACAGGCTTTTATTTAAGTAAATACTATCAAACTTTGAGGTTTAAAGGTTTGATATTAAAGTCTGATTTACAAAATATCAAAACAACTAGTTATAAAGTGAAACTTCTATCTAATCAAGACTCTTTGGGCTTTGCAATATCAATCATACAGCCTAGCTGATTCTTTTTTTAAGGTAGTTTGACAAATAAATAAACACAGACCTTCTAATACTCTTTTTTTTTTTTTTTTTTTTTTGCTGTACGTGGGCCCCTCACTGTTGTGGTCTCTCCTGTTGTGGAGCACAGGCTCCGGACGCGCAGGCTCAGTGGCCATGGCTCACGGGCCCAGCCGCTCTGCGGCATGTAGGATCTTCCCAGACCCGAACCCATGTCCCCTGCATCAGCAGGTGGACTCTCAACCACTGCGCCACCAGGGAAGCCCCTTCTAATACTCTTGCTTGCCTTTAACCTAAAGGTTCTGCCATTTAGGGACACCTCGACCAGCAAAGCCTTATGAAATATTCAGTCTATTACTCCTTTGTAATATTTTCTTAGTTAGTTGTAACTGTTTAAGATTTTTTAAATTTACAAATCTTTCTCAATGAAATAGTGAGACTTTACAGCTTATTGGAAACCAGCAAATTTTGAGTCATCTTATATTGTCTAGATCCTAAAGTATAGATTGTCAAAACTTATTTCGTTAAATATTAAAAGTACCCTTTCCCTCTTTTCACTGTCTTCTGAGACACTCAGACAAAAAAAACATGGAGTTTAGCTGAGAACACGGCCTAGAAACAAGCAAGTTATCTAATTATGAGATGACATGTGACTTAGAGAACAAGCTTCCATGACCATGGTGCTGCCATTAATTTCCCTCTTTAGGTCTTTTTTAATTCTTTCAAATGGAAACCCTTTGACATTTTGATCATTATGAAGATGTATTAGTAGCACTTCTAACATCCTTAGAAAATGGAAATATTTAAGTAATTGCTAAATCAGAGCCCTTGACTGAATATGTTATCAGCTTCAGGGTTTTAAGGTCAGTAATCTCTAGTGTCCAAACCTTTTTTTTTTTAGTACTTTTAAAAAATAAATTTATTTATGTATTTATTTATTTTTGGCTGCATTGGGTTTTTGTTGCTGCATGCGAGCTCTCTCTAGCTGCAGCGAGTGGGGGCTACTCTTCGTTGTGCTGCACAGACTCCTTATTGTGGTGGCTTCTGTTGTTGCAGAGCACGGGCTCTAGGTGCGCAGCCTTCGATAGTTGTGGCATGTGGGCTCAGTAGTTGTGGCTCACAGGCTCTAGAGCGCAGACCCAGTAGTCATGGCACATGGGCTCAGTTGCTCTGTGGCATGTGGGATCTTCCCAGACTAGGGCTCCAACCCGTGTCCTCTGCGTTGGCAGGCGGATTCTTAACCACTGTGCCACCAGGGAAGTCCCTGGTGTTCAAAACTTTTTTTCTTTTCAAAACTTTAAAAAATAATTTCTTTCATAATTCAGATGCATTTTGAATCCTTTTCACACTTTTCTCCTCTATGTATAATCTGTTTAATTTAATATTTGTAAAATGATCCCTTCTCCTATAACAGGTAATCTATTCCTGGACTTTATCTTCAGAATGAAATTCATTCGTGCAGAGTAATGAACTCCAAGATTTCATTAAAGGGAAGTAATTTAACTTATCTGAGTCTTACTTTCCTCATCTGTAAAATGGCAGAAGCTCTTTTCACCTCTAAAAATACGATTTGTGAGAAATGATTTGCTCTCTTGGTGTAATTTGTAACTAATACACATACCCACCGCTCTCCTACAGCATAGGACCCGATGAATTCTCATCTGGACTCCTTCCAAAGGCTCCTAACAGGGCTCTCCATTGCCTAGCTCTCCTCATCCCAAACTGTCCCGTACATGGCTAAGCTGCAGATAAATATTTAACATGCAAGGGACAGGTGTGGACCTGGCTTCTCCAGAATTCATTACAAACCCTTAAGCTCAAGGTCCCCGGCAACATGGCACCATCAGACCTTTCCCACTTTCCCTTCTTCTTATCCTCCTCCCCTCCCCCTCCTGCCTCTCCCCCCTTTCCCTCTTTCCCTCCTCCCCCTTCTTCTTTTTCTTCTCCTTCTTCCGCTGCCTCTTTCTCTTCCTCCTCCCCCTCCCCTTTTCTTCCCCTTCTTCTTCTTCTTCCTCTTCTTCTCCTCCTTCATGTTCCCTGCAATTGTTCATTTGTTCATTTGTTCATTCAAATGTCTTTACTGAGGACTGACCGTCTGAGCACTCTGCTAGGTGCTAGAAGCAATGATGAGCCAGATAAGTTCCAGGCAGGGCACTGCTTATGTAAAGACCTAGGTGGGAAGAAGTCGGGAATTTATGAGAAGAGGCATATAGCCTGTGCAGCTGGAGCAGAGAGCCTGAAAGTAGGGGATACGTTCGGAGTGTAAAGTAAAAAAACTCAGTAGAACCTCACAGACCTCTGTAAGGAGTTGTGTCATTATTCTGAGCACAAGGAGAAACTCCATTGATTGAACTGAGCTGTAATTCCCTGCAATTTTCCTCCCCCAAGTGGGTGCTTCTACAATTTCTAAAGTGTGAACTACACTCTTCATCTCTCCAACTCACAAGCATTATCTAGAACACCAATTTCAAAAGCCGTCTCCTCCATGGAAAAGGTCCTCCTCTCCCTAAAACAAACGAGCTTGTATTGTAGTCATTTATGTCCTTATCTCTCCCAAGTACTAGACCTATAAGGTCTGATATGGTAGCTGCCAGCTACATGCGGTTATCGAACACCTGAAATGTACCTAGTCTGAATTGAGATGTGTTGTAAGTTAACCTACGTACCAGAGGTTAAAGGCTTTTAAGAAAAAAAAAAAAATATATATATATATATACATTGATAGTTTATAACTATATAAACTCATTGATAGTTTCATGTTGACTACATTTTGAAATGATAATATTTGGATATATTGGGTTAAATAATTATATGATTAAAATGAATTTCCTCTTTCTTTTTGCTTTATTTAATGTAGTTAGAGGAACATTTTAATTTTTAATTTTTTTTAATTAATTAATTTATTTGGCTGCATCTGGTCTTAATTGTGGCACACGGGATCTTTTCTTGCGGCACACGGGCTTCTCTCTAGTTGTGGCACGCAGGCTCCAGAGCACATGGGCTCAGTAGTTGCAGCACAAGGGACCTCTAGTTGTGGCATGTGGGCTCAGTAGCTACAGCATGCGGGCTTAGTTGCCCTGTAGCATGTGGGATCTTAGTTCCCTGACCACGGATCGAACCTGCGTCCCCTGCATTAGAAGAAGGATTCTCAACCACTGGATCACCAGGGAAGTCCCGCAACATGTTTGTTTGTTTGTTTGTTTGTTTGTTTGTTTGGCTGCCTTGGGTCTTCATTGCTGCGCGCAGGCTTTCTCTAGTTGCAGTGAGCGAGAGCTACTCTGTTGTGGTGCACGGGCTTCTCATTGTGGTGGCTTCTCTTGTTGCAGAGCACGGGCTCTAGGCGTGCGGGGTTCAGTAGTTGTGGTGTGCGGACTCAGTAGTTGTGGCATACGGGCTTAGTTGCTCTGCGGCATGTGCGATCTTGCTGGACCAGGGATCGAACCCATGTCCACTGCATTGGCAGGCGGATTCTTAACCACTGTGCCACCAGGGAAGTCCCTGGAACATTTTAAATTACTTTTGTGGTTTACATTATATTTCTAGTGAGCAACACTCTTCCGGACTATAGATTTCCTGAATCGTGAGTGTTTATTCAATTATGCATCTGTTTATCTCCCTAACTAAGCAACACACTAGCTTGTCCATAGTAAATATTGTTTTAAATTCACTGCCATTCTCTAAGGTATTTTTTTAAAGTACTTTGCAATTTTAGTACACTACCTACTTTCTATTTGAGATGTGTAGCCACAACTCCACAGTGAGAATAATGGGTGGGGAAGGGGACAGGTTTGCCCCTTGGCCCTGAGAAGATTAATGTACAGAACACATGTGGTGTGACCATGGCAAACACAGTAGGCCATGACAGCTGATTCAGAAGGTTTCTCTGTTTCCAAAACAAGAAATTTTATTGCAGTGTGTGGAAGGAGCATTAAGACAAGAGGATCCTTGTGGTTTCTCGCTGTATCTGTGGAAAAAACCTGCGGTTAAGGTTTAAATTAAACTGACATTAAAAGAGACTTTGTAGTTACTATGCGTATTTTAACATCTGTTGCTATAGCTATACTGACACTGAGTGTTGTGAATGATGGTTTAGGAGTGATGGAATAAAATGTGGTTTCCTGCCTATGATTTTCTAAGGTTGACTTGGTCTTCTTTAATGATGAGAAATAGACCAAGGAAAATTATTAAGAGCATAGAAAACATAACAGAAAGAAAAAATATTAAGATACCAAGTATTTCTGGTATAAGAAAAATAGTAGGACTTCCAGGGCTTCTCTGGTGACGCAGTGGTTGAGAGTCTGCCTGCCGATGCAGGGGACACGGGTTCGTGCCCCGGTCTGGGAGAATCCCACATGCCGTGGAGCGGCTGGGCCCGTGAGCCATGGCCGCTGAGCCTGCGCGTCCAGAGCCTGTGCTCCGCAGCAGGAGAGGCCACAACAGTGAGAGGCCCGCGTACCACAAAAAAAAAAAAAAAAAAAAAACACACACACACCTGGATTTACTTCTGAGGACACTCTGAGGGGAGACTAAGACACGTAATTTGGCCATTACCTTTAAACTGACCTCATTTGCACCTAAAGGCTCCTGAGGGCTAGGACACATTCAAATGAGCTAATCAGATGAGTAAACATTTAGAAAATACTGACAACTTGGCCTTGTGGCAAAGTGATAAGATGTATTTTCATGGTGAGGAAAGAAAGGATACCTGGGCTGCAAAAACTCCTTCTTGATTTGAAGGAGGAGGGCAAAAACAGGGACCTTGGAAATCCTGGAGCTGTGGTTTTCAAAGTGGGGTCCCCGGAACAGTAGCATCAGCTTCTCCTGGAAACTTGACAGAAATGCAAATCCTGGTCCTCACCCTCAATCTACTGAATCAGAAACTCTGGAGATGGGGTCCAGAGAACTGTGTTTTAATTAGCCCTCCATGTGATTCTGATGCAAGCTTAAATTTGAGAACCTCTGGCCTTGTGGAAGTTGAGAAAACTGGGGCGTAGCCTATGAGGTGAGAGGAAGCCCTGGCATCTGCCCTGCCCCTAGGTGGGTCCCATTTACCTAATGCCTCTGCCACTGGCCTTGTGTCATTGCCCTTCCTCTCACCCCCCAACAAAGTGTATGGAGTCCAGTCCCACACCCCCAGAGCACTGCCCCAGGTAAGCCACACCCCTCTAGGCCACTTCCCAGAACCCACCTGGGGCTTCCTTTACAAAAGGCCACAAGCCCTCTTTCAGTACCCGTTCTCCTAAGGGGCACCACATGCATGCACTGTATAGGGGAAGGGGGGCAGGGTTGAGGGTGAAGCTTGAGCTCCAGGCAGTGGGGTGGAGTCAGATGGCTTGGCTGGAGCCTCGGGCAGTCCAAGGCCCTGTCATCAACATCTACCTGAGTGCCTAGAACAGTCACCTGTTCACCGTTTTATCTAGGGGCAGCCTAAGTGACCCCAGTTCAAATTACTGACCTGAGGAGAAGAAATAAGACCAACAATTCTTTTTCTCTCAGAAATCTAGTCTCTAAGAGGAAAACAAGAAACTCTAAAAATTAACTCTGATGTACTTTAGAAAAAAGTTGGCAGTCCAACTTTTTCCCCGGCAGTCCAGTGGTTAGGGCACCGTGCTTCCATTGCAGGGGGCACAGGTTCCATCCCTGGTCGGGGAACTAAGATCCCGCAAGCCACGTGACATGACCAAAAGAAAGAAAGAAAGAGAGAGAGAGAGGGAGGGAAAGAAAGAAAGAGAGAGAGAGAGAGAGAGAGAGAGAGGAAGGGAGGGAGGGAGGGAAGAAGAAAGGAACAGTTATTATTTTTCTGCTTGCTTATTTATATGCGGTAACCTAATTTAGTCATTTAATCACTATTCTGAGATGATGCTTTCTTTACCAGGCTACTACTATATGTAGAATTCTGAAATAAGGTCTGAACACCTAGGTTAACTAGAAAATTAATATCAATTGAACATGAATTTTAGAATAACTTCAAACTCCAAATGAATGAACTTTTCTTCTAGTCAAGGTCAAATATAAAGTCAAAATATAAAAATATTTTTTTCATCATCTGCCAGATCTGGAAAATTTTAAATATGTCTGTTAAAAATGTCTTCATTTCCAGGAAAATGAGAGAGAGCAAATAATTAAGAGCACCATGGAGATTTTAGGACCTGAAAAATAGTAGTGAAAAATATATTGAATTCTAAGATTTATTATTTCTCTTCAGATCAATATAAAATAACACCTTTCCCTTTTTAGAAATTCATTTTAAAAATATTTCCAAGTCTACATTCTATTGAATTAATATAATTATATATAATTTAATGAAATAAAAGAGAACAGAAACAAGATTATGCTAACCACTACCAGAACACATACAATATCCTTCAAGATAACTGGACACAGAGACTTAAAACAGGCATAATTTCCGTCCAAGAACTAAGGATTAGAGTTAAAAGGTGTCTCATTTTAAATGAGGAAATCCATTATATTCATCTCCAGTGGTAAGGGATGATTATTATATTGTAATTATATTTTATATTGGCTCCATATTTCAGCTAAAGTTGCTGAAAAGTAGAAAAAATAATTACAGCAAGCAGTTCTATGAAGTGTACCTCAGGGAATGTAAAGCTCAAGGGAAAAGTCCTCCATGAGCATGGCTTGCATGACGGCAGCAGGACTGGGTGCACAGGGCACACTTTAAATATGTGTTTTGCAGGCAATGTTGGCCAATTTCTAAGTCACCTCCTAGCTTTGACCTTGTTCTAAGCGTTAGAGCATTATAATGTCATTTGTGCATCTCAAAAATAGCCTTTATAAAAAATTCAGTTCTTGATTCTATGCTTATCTCACATAGAATTTGTTTTGCTGGCTACAGTCTCACAGAAAAATTTGAGGAAATTGTACATTGCTAAAGCCATTTGGCTGAGAGATGCCACCTAGTTTGGTAAGAAAAACCCTGCTGTTAATTTTATAAGCTTGCTAAACTTCTCCAAGTCCTGATCTGTTATAGAATGGTTGGACGACTTTAGAAAAGCATCAGTTTTATATTCTGCAAAATTAGAACCATGTGAGAAGCGTTCCTTAGTGGATGAATATGCAGCTAGGAGCTTTGAGCTTAATACAATGGTCCACAAATTAGAAATGTTGTTTAATGAACCACAGAAAAGTCTGTCCAGGAAGAATAGTTATAAGAGCAAATAAAATTTCAAAGAGTAATAAAAGAGCTGTAATAAAGGGACTCATTTAATGCTTAGAACCAAAAAAAAAAAGCATTATTTGGGCACTTCATTTCACAGAATAAAAGATTGGTCAGATTTCTTCTTCAATGTGCCCTCTGACGGGCAGCTGCCTTCTTTAAGAGAAAGCCCCATTTAACTTCTGTTATATGGAAAGCCCACATATGCCTTGCTGTTACCTTCATCCACTGGTTCATCTTTCACACAATAGCTATTCAAATACTGGGAAACTGTAGTCATGGCCTTCCTAAGTTTTTCATCTCCATCTTTCTTATTTGGTCTCTGAATCAGGGCTCTCCAGTGAAACAGACCATTAGGAGATATAGATGAAGAAAGTTATTTCAATGAATTGGCTCATGCGATTGTGGAAATAGCATATTTGAAATGCATAGTGCAGGCTGGAAGGTTGATGCAATCTTGAGGCAGAATTTCTTCTTTCTGAGGGAAATCTGTTTTGCTCTTAAGGCCTTTCAGCTGATTGGATGAGGCCCACCCAGATTATCAAACATAAACTCTTTTAGTTAAAGTCAATTGATTGTACATATTGATAACATCCACAAAATCCCTTTACAGCAAACCATAGATTAGTGTTTAATTTAATAACCAGGTAGTATAGCCTAGCCAGGTTGCTACATATAACTAACCATCACAATCTCCTTCCCCATTTTACCTGTTCTTATTTGGGTGTTCCCTAGTTTGTCAATACCCCTATTAAAATCAGAAAACCAAGTCTAGAACCAGTACTCCTGATTTGACTTAGAAGGATAGAGGTCAGTGTATCACCTCCCTTGTTCTAATCTCAATGTTTCTACTGATATAGCTTCATTCCAATAGTCCAGAAGATGGATTTGGTGATTCTTATAAGGTTTAGTGTGAACTAAAATCCCTAGGACTTTTTCTACTTGAACTGCTTTTAAGCCAGTCTCTCTGATTCCACAATTAGAAGGAAAATAGTGAATTTACCTGTCATATCTCAAGTGTAAGAAAGCTCAGGTACATAGTTAAATTTTGACTTCCCTTTGCCCCTACTTGCCAAGTGCCTGCAACTTTCTCTGAAGTAAATCTAGTGACTTCCTGTCTTTTCTGAGAGCTAGTTGCATCTTTGGAAAGCTAACTGTGAATAATTACAAAATTAATTATCCTTATACATGTATATTCATTTAACATACTCACAGAGGGCTCAGATGCCTTCCTGCTACTACTACCTGCTTGTCTTCTAATTCACACCACTTTTTAGATATGTATGATCATTACCTCTTAATGGATGAGAAAATACTCAGGGTTTTAGTCGCTCAAAATCACACCTCTAATAAGTTCAAGAAACAGCACTTGATATCAGACCTTCTAACAATGCTAAGATAGTGAGATAAACATCAAAACAGACAAAAGCTAAAACTATGAATGGGTAGGTGGATGAAAAAGTTGGATCAGCACCTTAAAATTATGGTTATGGTCTAGATTCAAGGAAGCTGGAACAGAGAATAAGACTGTGAAATTTCCAAAGATTGGGTCTGCTACTCCATTCAGACCCCATGGGGTGACAGGTAGTTACTTAGCAACTAATAAAGCAAATATTTGCTGAACTTGATCCATGCAAGACACTGCCTGGGGTGACAAGTGACACAAAGATGTCTAAGGTGAAAACTTTATCCTTAAAGTTTTCTTTAGTAAGGACACAAATTAAGAAGTTAAATTGCCACTATAAGGCATCTATTTATTCCTTTACCCATCTGTTCATCTACAAATACTTAGAAATTTCTGTGTGCCCTCAAGACAGTCATGAACAAGATATAAGTAATAAAATGATAATAGGGGGCTTCCCTGGTGGCGCAGTGGTTGAGAGTCCACCTGCCGATGCAGGGGACACGGGTTCATGCCCCGGTCCGGGAAGATCCCACATGCCGCGGAGCGGCTGGGCCCGTGAGCCATGGCCGCTGAGCCTGCGTGTCCGGGGCCTGTGCTCTGCAACGGGAGAGGCCACAACAGTGAGAGGCCCGCGTACCGCAAAAAAAAAAAAAAAAAGATAATAGGAAGTATCCTCTACGGGGTAGAGGTACCCTTCTACAGAGAAAGGCCACTGGAAGATCAAATGAGACTGGGAGAAATTCTTCATCCAGGAGAGGAAAATGATGAAGAACAAAGTTGAGGATTCCTTGTAAAATGTGTCAAGCACTCCTACCCCAAACCTTCATATGTTGTCCCTTGTTTGTTTCCAAGGGAAAATGACTAGGTGGAGAATGGCTATAATGAGACCAGTGATTTTTCAAGAAAGTGATAAGTAAAAATATAAAGCTTGATAGAAGCAGAGAAGCAAAATTAATACCCATGCATAGAAAGGTGAAAAGCACTTGGTGATGAAACTTTAAGTAAATCATTGACCACTATCCAAGTCAAATAAATGTCAAAATCAGTGGAAATCATTGGTCTAAGGTCATGTTAGAAATTTTATAGTAGCCCTCAAGGTCTCATACAGCCCCTTAGGAAAAGGAATAGCAACAGTATTGGCAAAGAAATTAGTATTACAGACTGAACCCTCAGGGGAATTCTCAGAGTATAAATGAAGTCCTCCAATTTCATATACACATGATGAGTTATTTTCTCCTAACCCTTCTAGCATGACATTATGGCAAAAAAAATCTTCTATATTTCTCATAATCCCAGGAGGGGAATATACTTCATGGTAATTATCCATGAAAATAAATACTAGCTGGAATCTTTAAAGAGTGCATGAATCACGGTGCTATACAATATGATGGATTCACATGAGAAGTTTGAAGTAAAAATGGGGGGTTCAAGGAAGAAGATACTTCATGAAGTTGTAATAAGCCTTCATGAAGATGCTTTTAGAGCCAGGTTTTCAAGTTTGGCTAAGATTTGACCCAGCAAAACTGAGATGAGATGAAGAATAAAAGTCACTCCTATTGACAAGAACACATAAGAATCCAGAAACTCAATGATCAAAAAATGAAGGATTTGTTAGGAAAAGAACAAATAATCTGTTTTGGCTGATGTATGGCACAAAAGCAGGTGAATCATGGGGAATTGGATGGTAAATAGTGTCAGGGCCAGAGCATGGAGAGATTCCAGGTAAATGCTAAACAAAGTGGCTTGGCCCTTATTCAGCAGAAAATAAAAAGTCATTGAAGGTACTAAGCAAGGAAATAATATAATCAAAACTATGTTTTGGGAAGATGGCTCTAGTAGGGAAGTGTAGGGTGGATTGGAAGGGAGCAAAGGAGAAAGGGAAATGAGTAGGCTGCTGTGATGGTGTTTAATCACTTAACCTGTGACTCTTAGGTTCCTAAAGAACATTCTCTATGGGACTGAGGAAAGAAAATGTACTGTTGAGCTCCTTGTCTGCTGACCACAATTCTTATTGCAATCAATAGTGTTTCCTTAATACTCAGTTCACTAGAGACAGGCCTGGAATTCAAATGCCCTGTTTTCATATACTCTAAATTTTTGTTTTGTTTGATTTATTAGCCAAAGTACCCACCAGAATCCATTTTTTTACATTTTATTTCATGTTTTGGGAAAATTCTTTCCTATTTTTTTGATTAGTTAGGATTAGTTTCCCTTATGCTCAGAATATTTGCCCTATATTTCTTTATGAAATGTAAGTGCTCATCTTATTTAACCTTGGACATGGACAAAAGACATTTTTAATGCTTTTTATTATCTTCTGGCACTTGGTGGAGGGCTCAGGGACAGCTGAATTGTGGAAAGAAATGAAATTTTGGTCATTATCAACTGGGGATATAAAAGAAGACCATAAAACCCAAATTATAAGAACAATTTGAGTTCAAGCAATTGGACAGTTTTTATGCTACGTACAACCTTCATCACACAGTCTACTCTGTCATTTCCACAGAGAATAACCACAATTCCATTTCCTCTTTTCCCAAACAAGGGCTGATGTTCAGTTGACATGCATGGTAAGCCATACTGATTTTGAAATGTTGAAATATTTCTATAAGGGTTAGTAAATAGCCACTGTCCAGATCTGTCTGAGTGTCCCCTTCCTCCAACCAACCTAGCTGTTCCTGCCTGTTCCAAAAGATTCTTCAAAAACTCTCCACAATCTAATAAACAGAGGCATGAAATTGGGAGAGTAGGAACCCTAAGTGATCCTGCCTGGGTCTTACAGGCAATGTCTGTGCTCTGTGCCCCTGCTGTTCAACGGGTGAAATATTTTGAATTATGTCTACCTAAAAGCAACTTTCTTTTCCTGGAGAATTGTATTCCTTGCATCTAATTACACCAATATGGTCCACATTAAAAAAATGTTTACCGGGCTTCCCTGGTGGCGCAGTGGTTGAGAGTCCGCCTGCTGATGCAGGGGACAAGGGTTCGTGCCCTGGTCCGGGAAGATCCCACAAGCCACGGAGCAGCTGGGCCCGTGAGCCATGACCGCTAAGCCTGCGCGTCTGGAGCCTACGCTCCACAGCGGGAGAGGCCACAACATTGAGAGGACCACGTACCACAAAAAAAAAAAAAATGCTTACTTTTTCTGGAATCTGGGTATGATGTGCCTCTGCCTTTCAGTTCTGCCTCTCACTAGGTAGATTATTATCTCAGCCTTTTCCACATGACAAGAGAGAGGCTGCTGGTATTTCCTCGGGACACATCCCTAGAGTCTGCAATCCAGAAAGAAGAAAACTCTACCTCCCAGCTTCAGTATGAAAAGATTACAGAGAAGGATTCTGATTAGTTCTGATTTGGGTCGCAGGCCAACTCTTGGACTGATCACCATGGCCAGAGACATAAGGTCTTACAATTGCCTTAGCCTGAATGTTATGTATGAGACCCTCCCCATAAAGCTGAAAGGTTTGCTATTTCCTTTGGGGGTTTAATGAGGACCATATTAATGTATTGCATTAAATATGTATTTCTGGATTATATACTCCATTTTCATTTACTCATTTTTCCTTTAACGAGTCAGCTCATGCTGCTCAGTGTTGCTATCCATTGGCAGATTGCACCATTTCTGGAGGGTGTAAGATCACCAGAGATAATGTTGCTTGCTAAGCTCTTTCTCTGATTCTAATTCTTTAGTTTTAATATTATTATTAGGTTTTTTTTTCCACATCCCCAAAGTGCATCTGTCCTGAAAAATATCTTTTTCTCCTTCTCCACTTACACAGATTCATAGTAATGGTAATTTTCCTCTGGCTCAATTGTTCTGAGGTCACAGTGAGTTTTCCAATTTCAGCAGTTTCCATAGGATTTTCAAACATCTGCAATTCATTCTGAATTCCTTCTGCCATCTCCCACATTTTTAGTATCTCAAAATTCTTGGACATAGTAGAGACTTAATAAATATCTATTTATTAGCTTTGACTTCCTTCTTGTTTTCAGGGAACAATTAAATCTTACCATTTTCTTTATAAAACATGAAGTGAGGGGAAAAAGAATAGAATACTGAAATAGAAACCATTACCAATACAGCACAAGCATCATCTGGAGGAAAACTGTTTTTGCATAAAATTGAAACTGTGCTGTGCAGCTTCTGTTATAAGAAGACTCGAGGAAAGAGCAAAAACATCAGGGAGGGGCTTCCCTGGTGGCGCAGTGGTTGAAAGTCTGCCTGCCGATGCAGGGGACACGGGTTCGTGCCCCAGTCCAGGAAGATCCCACATGCCGCGGAGCAGCTGGGCCCGTGAGCCATGGCCGCTGAGCCTGCGCATCCAGAGCCTGTGCTCCGCAACAGGAGAGGCCACAGCAGTGAGAGGCCCGCATACCGAAAAACAAAAACAAAAACAAAAACATCAGGGAGTAGTAATAAGCCCCCAGTTTGGATGTAAATCAACTTCCCTTTCATTTAGCACTTTCAATTTAATTAAGGAATGTACACTGTTCAAATAATGAGACTTTCATCAGTCTGCATCATTGCACTTTAAATGGATTTTCTAACAACTGCCCTTAATACCATAAGATTATTTTAACAGTCTTGTGGGGTTTTTTCCGTTTATCTAATGGAGGTAATACATAGTTATGGAAGAATGTAACTGGCTTGGCAAGCAAGGAGAAAATGTAGTGGGTAAAGCAAATGTTATTTGATCATTTGTTCATTCAGCAGACCTGTACTGAGCACAGCACACCGTAGAAGGAGGGGTTCCAAATTATCTTAGTAGAACCCAGTGAAGAAATAGCCTTGAATCTGTGGCGTGGCTGCAGGGGACTGTGGGGTTTACCAGCACCGAGCCCTTCATCCCACAGAAAAGGGCAGTGAAGTTCAAACAGGTTAAGTGACTTGCTCAAGGTGGTTGCACAGCTGGAACAAGAATCCAGTTCTCATAAGCCAGTTCATTCATTTCTGTAGAAAATCATTTTTACATTTTACATGTTTTTTAAATTATGAGAAAACCCAAATCACTTGTAAACTGACTGTTTCACCCCAGAATAACATAAAAGCAATATTATACTTGCTGTTTAGTAACCTTTCATGTGTCACACCTGACCCTACCCTTAACCATAAGAATCTATCAAATTCATAATATACCTTGATTATTAAGGAATTTAGCAGTTGTATGAAATAATAAACCTCTGACACTATATTACATTCGGTGCGGGGTGGGGGTGGGAGGGAGAAGGGAAGGAGATGGTCTTTGAAGGAAGCACTCCACCAAGGGCTGCAGAATGGCGCTTAGGCTTCCACTTGCATTATACTCAGGGTGACCCCGCCCAGTGCCCGCTCCTGGGTCTGCCCATCCTACCTGGCCCCCTAACCTCCAAGGCCCCACTCTTTTCATGCTTCATTCAGTCTTCCCTGACCTTCATCCAGTCACACAGAGCTTGAAAGGAAAATTTAAAAATTTTTTAAAGAATCTGGTTTACCTTCATTTTTTAAAAAGCTCCCCAAGGTTTAGAAACGCATGTAGGAGATGCACTTTCTTGGGTTTCCCTGGTGGTGCAGTGGTAGAGAATCCTCCTGCCAACGCAGCGGACACGGGTTCGAGCCCTGGTCTGGGAAGATCCCACATGCCACGGAGCAACTAAGCCCGTGAGCCACAACTACTGAGCCTGCGCACCTAGAGCCGGTGCTCCACAACAAGAGAAGCCACCGCAATGAGAAGGACGTGAACCGCAGCGAAGAGTAAGCCCCGCTCGCGGCAGCTAGAGAAAGCCCTTGTGCAGCAAGAAAGACCCAATGCAGCCAAAAATAAGTAATTTTTTTTAAAAAAGTGCTTTCTTGAGACCCCCCTCTCTACCCAGTGCTTGTTCCTCTAGTCTAGGCTGCCTTTCCCCTGGACGTGTTCTAATTCATCCAGAGTACGGCAAGTCTAATCACTGGAAAGTTTAAAACCCTTAAGCCTTCCCTCCCCGGGAGTGAAGGATAACATTCCACCATTCAGGCGGTCAAGTCCCTTTGATAGCTGACGCCCTTTCCTCTTTGGCTTTCTGTCTTGCCCTATACATGCTCACCCCCAAGGGCAGCTCCAGCCAAGCCCATCCTCTCTATCCAAAACCCACCCCCATCACGGCCCTGTCCTAGTTGTTCCCAAAGATGAACTCAAACTAGCTTTAACACTGTTTTACAACTGTTGATTTCCTTGTTGATTCTTAAGGACAGTTGCCTCTTATTTTTTATTCCCTGCCTTGAATAATATCTGGCTTTAAGCCAATCAACAAATATTTCTTTTCTTTTTTTTTTTTCTTTTTTTTTTTTGCCGTATGCAGGCCTCTCACTTTTGTGGCTTCTCCCATTGCAGAGCACAGGCTCCGGACGCACAGGCCCAGCGGCCATGGCTCACGGGCCCAGCCGCTCTGCGGCATGTGGGATCCTCCCGGACCGGGGCAAGAACCCGTGTCCCCTGCATCGGCAGGCGGTCTCTCAACCACTGCGCCACCAGGCAAGCCCAACAAATATTTCTTTATCACTTACTATATGCTGGGAGCTGCGCTCAGGAGGTATAAGAGTGAGGCTCTTTCCTTGGGAGCTTCAGCTCAAAGTCAGGGCAGACAGGAAATGGGGAGAGGATGGGCTAGGAAGAGGGAACACACAAAAGAAACTTTGTAAATGTCCCTTTAAGGAATAAATGAGAGAAAATAATGTCTGCCTCCTTGTGAAACTCAAATTCTCATAGGGAAAATAGACAAAGAAATCGGAGTGAATGTGAGTCCCCATTTGAACAAATAAATACCTTAATGGGTCAAGGAGTAGTGAGCAGACAACAGTAGACTGTCCCTAGTGTGTGACACTTAGCAAGAGTTCCCAGATGGACAGGTGGGTCAGAGGGAAGAGTTTGTATACAATCAAAGACTTAGGAGACCAGTCTTTAAGACAACTGAAAATTAAATGATATGGTGGGGGCTCTGGGTGCACTGGGGGCACAATGGGAAAGGAGAATGCAGATCCTGGGGGAATTGGTATCCCAGACCAGGAGTTTAGACTTTACCATTTTACCTATTTTTTTTTTGGTCATGCCACGGAGCATGCGGGATCTTAGTTCCCTGACCAGGGATCAAACCCAGGCCCCATGCAGTGAAAGCACAGAGTCCTAACCACTGGACCTCCAGGGAATTCCCCTAGACTTTACCATTTAGATGAGTGTCCTTCAATTTGTGTGTCAGCTATTAGTGGGTCATGAAATCAAATTAGTGGGTTGTAATAAGCATTTTAAAGGAATAGATTAGAATAGAAAACATCAGTGCATTTCATGAAAAAAGAATAAAGTTGGAGGTAGACAATTTTTCCTGTTATCTCTCTCTGTATTATTACAAATGTGTATAAATGTGTATACGTGCAGGACATTTTTTTTTCCTGGCCACACCGTGTGGCTTGCAGGACCTCAGTTCCCCAGCCAGGGATTGAACCCTGACCACGGCCATGAACCCTGACCACTGGAATCCTAACCACTAGGCCACCAGGAAACTCCCTGCACGGGACTTTCTTACAGCACATCCATCCTTACCAAACAGATTTGAAAGACACTGCTGCCATTGATGGGAAACCACTGAAGAGTTTAAAGCTGGGACAAGATCAGCTTTTCCATTTGGAAAGATGCTGTGGTTTCAGTGAGAATGGATTAACGGGTCAAGGCCATTTAGGGCTTGGCTTTAAGAATCCAGGTAAAAGACAATAAAACAGTGATTCTCGAATGCATATAGACTTGAGAGCTGCAGGATAGATAGATTTGCTGATTCATCCCTCCTTTCCACCTCCACTGCTGCTATTCTTTTTTGGCCCTTATCATTTCTTTTATAATCAAAGACTCCTGACTCATCTAGCTACTTGTGTTCTGTTTTTTTTTTTTTTTTTTTTTTTTTTTTGCGATACGCAGGCCTCTCTGTTGTGGCCAGGCTCCGGACGCGCAGGCTCGGCGGCCATGGCTCACGGGCCCAGCCGCTCCGCGGCATGTGGGATCTTCCCGGACTGGGGCACGAACCCGTGTCTCCTGCATCAGCAGGCAGACTCTCAACCACTGCGCCACCAGGGAAGCCCGCTACTTGTGTTCTTGATCAACTTAAATCCATCCATCATACTGCATTGAAAGACACATCTGACCATCCCACTCTCCTGCTTTAAACACTTCAGTGACCATTCATCACCCTACAACCCAACTTTTCTATCCAGCTTCAGTTCTTGCCTCTCCTCTATGGGCTTATTTTCTATACATCACATGCAGATTTTTGCCTCTGTAATTTGGTTCCTGTCATCCTCTCTGCTGGAAGTGTCTTTCCCATTTCAAGTTACCTGGCTTCCTTTAACTCAACCTTTAAGCCTCAGTTTAACCATCACTTCCTCCAGGAAGCCTTCCCTGATTTCTCCCAACGGGGCCAAATACCTCCCACTTTTTCTGCCATGGCACTTTGTATAAAACTCTCTCATGCTTGGAACCATATCTATAATAGCAAATATTAACCAAGTGTTCACCCAGTGCCAAGTGCTGAGTTTACTTGCATTGTCTCATTTAGGCCTCATAAAACCCTGATGAGGTTGGTATTATCATTATCTCTATTTTACAAGTGTAGAAACTGAGATTTGGGAAGGCTCAGTCAGTTGATTAAGCAGTGATGCTAGGTTTTGCAGCCAAGCAGTGTGGTTCTAGAGCTTATGCTTTTAGCTATTTGCTACATTAACACTTACTGTGATGTGATAACCCACAGGCTCGTGGGGCAGTCTCCTCTGAAATGCAAGCAACCTCACTCAAAGGTCACTCAAGCAATTTTATTTCTTTGTGTCTTCACCACCCAGCATAATGCCAGGCAGAGGCTTTTTGAACTTTTGTTGAAACCTTTAAATGCTGCAGAGTATGCAAGCCAGGTTAAGTACTGAGAAGGGTCCATTGGATTTGGAAATGAGGTTTATTGACATCTCAGTAAAAACTTGTTTCAATGGAGTGAGACTCTTTTTGTCGTGTTCTTCCCTTTAGTCCTAGAAAATATTAGGTGATCCATATTTGTTTAATGGATAATTGCAATGGGCTGAGGAGTAAATGTGAGGTGAAGAAATGGAGATCATGTTTTCATGAAGCTTAGCTAAGAAGGAAAAGGACTGGGGTGGTGGTGAAAGAAGGTTTCTGGAACCAGGAAATTTGTGGGTGAAAAGGGGGTGTTATGTGTTCAGTTAGTTTGCTGGCTTTTTAGAGATATTTCAAATATTTCATTGTGTTGAATATGCCAGGGGACAGTAGCCAAGAGAGAAGAAGTTAAAGCTCCTGGAACAGGGGATTATTGGAGGAGCCAGAAGAGGAAGCTTCCAAAGCATGTGTGGGTGGATTAGCTGTGGACGGGCCAGCCAGGCTCTTTCACGAGGATCAGCCCAGCCTTGTCATTTTCCCTGAGCCTTATTTTTCAATTCCAAAAGCAAATAGTACATACTGCCCCCTAAGAGATATTACCTGAAAGAATTCTCTCTTACTTCCTCTTTTTTCCTTTTTTTTTATTACTGCCACCATTATTTTATTCATCCATTCACTCAACAAATATTTACTGATACCTACTTTGTGCCCAGCACAAAAGAAGCCTTTCATTTTTTTTTAAAGGGCCATTTAAACACTAAAAAAGCCAAAGGTACATGATTCCAGCATGCCAGACAATCCATTAAATCGAACATGTTTGGTTTTAAGCATAACTTTTTCTGTTGTCCTCACCGTTCCCATCCTGCCAAGGGCTGTTCCTCTTTTTCTTTTTTTAGTTTTCTAGATCCAGGAAAGACGCATTCAAGCTAAAAGCCTCAGTCCCAGAACTTAAAGGACTGAGAAAAAACTCTACTTCCATTTCCAAAGAAAGACTTACGTCAGTGACTTCTGAGCTTTTTCTGTTTAAAGCTTTGTGGGGGGAGATGGGATGACGTGGGCACCTAAACGAGGAGGAAGAAGAAGGGGATTTACAGGACTGAAGTACAAGAACTGGGTCTGGTGTTGAATCCTCACCGCCTCATGCTGGTAGAACAGGGAAGGCTGGCAGCTGTAACAGGGGCTGCAGCTGAGGGTGCAGGTAGCAGCGTGGAAAAGGATGAAGAGACGTGGACCCTCTCATTCCTGCCCCTTCCCCCAGCCCTACTCACCACCCCACCCCCCAGACGAGGCCTGGGGAAACACAGGGTTAGACCCTGAGAATCTCGAACAGGATGCAATTACCTTGGCCAATGCTGAGAAGAAAGGACTGGGAAATCCCAAGGGCAGTGGCATGAAAGCATGGGGAATTCCAAAAGCCACTCTGTCTTCTCAGGGTGTCTGCTCTGAGGAGCTATTGCTATGTGAAAGAAATCGTTATGCAGAACATATTTATTACCCTGATAGAGGACGACAGCCAAGTGTGTTAAGATCTATAAATGAGGGCTTCCCTGGTGGCGCAGTGGGTAAGAATCCGCCTGCCAATGCAGGGGACATGGGTTAGAGCCCTGGTCCGGGAAGATCCCACATGCCGAGGAGCAACTAAGCCCGTGCACCACAACTTCTGAGCCGGTGTGCCACAATTACTGAAGCCCACACGCCTAGAGCCCGTGCTCCACAACAAGAGAAGCCACTGCAGTGAGAAACCCTCACACCGCAAGGAAGAGTAGCCCCCGCTCGCCGCAACTAGACAAAGCTTGCATGCAGCAACAAAGACCCAACGCAGCCCAAAAAAAAAGTATCTATAAATGAATAAATATAGTTATTGTCAAAAATAATCAAGCAATTCCTATTTTTATTGCCTACTATTTGTAAGGACTAATGCTAGCCTCTGGAGAATTTTTTAAAAAGCCTAAGATGCTGTCCTCACCCTTATGTTCCAGTTAGAGAGATGACATAGCATAACAGCCGGTGAGCATCAAAGTCCCACGGTTTTATATAAGCAATACACACTGCAGATGTTCAGAGAAAAGAAAGTTAGATGATGACCACGAATAGCTAAAGTGAAGAAATCAGATTAATATCACTGACCTTGTATCATAGCACTGTTATATTTTTGGAACTGTGCTATGAAGCAGCCCCGG
The DNA here is from genome assembly GCF_025265405.1 of Mesoplodon densirostris. Taxonomy (NCBI): domain Eukaryota; kingdom Metazoa; phylum Chordata; class Mammalia; order Artiodactyla; family Ziphiidae; genus Mesoplodon; species Mesoplodon densirostris. The sequence continues at coordinate 29,672,010 of NC_082672.1, forward strand.
GCACCAAGGTAAGAGGAACTTGCTTCCAGGAGCCTTCTCCTGAATTACGTTAATGTCATAACCAGCCTGCTGGCAGGCACCCCTCTGGAAAAAGGAATAGGTGTGGAGGTCTGTCTTTATGATCAATTGAATTATTCAGATCATTTTACTAGAAAACTTGCTTGACTATATCTGAATTGAAAGTTATGGTGACATCATATAAACAAAGTCAGTTTTGTATAATAAAAAACGCCTCTCTGGAAATTGCCAAAGTGTGTCCAACATCAAGTTCGCTTGGATTTTAAGGAAAAGACAGCTCTTCATTCCCAGAAAACAAAAGGAGTGATGAGACCAGCAGGTGCTGCCTTGTGAATTCACAGATAAGTACCTGAACCCTCTATAATTTTTCTGTATCAGTGGACATCATTATCAGCTTAAACATATTAAATTAGGAGTAATATATATAGGAAAAGAAAACCACTAGTGGAAAATCCCTCGAAGCTGGCCAATCTTTTTAATCACATCTGGTGATTTTCTAGTCTGCGGGATTATTGCATTTGGAGATTTTTTTCAAATCTATTCAAACAGAGAAATTAATAAAACCAGGGCAGACTGATTTAGCAAAGAGATTAGCTTAATATTTTGCATACACACTGTTCAGTAACAGTAGCTGTGAGGTTCAAAGAAAGGCTTTACTCTTTGACCTGTGGCTGAGAGGGAATTCCTTTTGTAAAAGTCTGGTGCAGTTTGGAGAACAGGCTTCTAGAAAGCCCAAGTGAGGGAGTTTTTGATTTATTCGGGGTGAGGAGGATGTCTCACCGCAGTCCGTGTTTGTTTACAATGCTCTCCACAAAGGGGTGTGTGGCTCTGAATAAAACCAGGCCCAGGTGGCCCAGGAGCCAGGGTAGCAGACTGTATCCGGGCATTCATTTTTCTCACACACGCAGCTGCTACGGTTTTCCGAGAGCCATTGTGACGGGTCTCTGAGGGGCTCCCAAAGCCACTCGCTGTCAGCAACTCCCACAATAGGCCGGTTGTAGCTTGAATTCCCTCAGGGCCAAGGGAGTGGTCCTGCGCTCAGCAGTTTTGGAGGGCACCTTGCCGGAGTCCAAGGCCAGAGGGAGAGAGCCCTTGTACTCACTCCCTGTCCAGCCATTCTCTCAAGATCAAGTACATGTCGTCAACCCTGTCATGAATCAGGCCAATAAAAACCACTTGGAAGGCTCCAAAGCTGTGAAATGTGCAAAGCAGTAGGGGGTAAGGGACAGACTGGAGCCAGTAAGAGGACTTAGCCAGAGGAGCTACAGCAGCTCAAGACAAAGCAGGCGATGAATGCCAGCCACAGTCCTTTCACAAAATGTATTACTATACTTATTTTATTTATTTATTTATTTATTTATTTTGCGGTACGCGGGCCTCTCACTGTTGTGGCCTCTCCCATAGTTGCGGAGCACAGGCTCCGGACGCGCAGGCTCAGCGGCCATGGCTCACGGGCCCAGCCGCTCTGTGGCATGTGGGATCTTCCCAGACGGGGGCACGAACCCGTGTCCCCTGCATCAGCAGGCGGACTCTCAACCACTGCGCCACCAGGGAAGCCCACTATATCTATTTTTATAACACCTTTCTCCCTGATGCTTCTGGAGAAATGGAATATTTCTAAATTTCCCTCACGACTTTTTCTGTGGAAAGGGCGGGGGGGTCCTAGTCCCATGTCTGTAAGGATCAGGATGGGTTAATTCGTTGAAGGTTATTTGGAATCAGGGATCTTTCTAATGAAATGTCACGCCACCCACTCCCTGCCCCCAGTGGGAGGTGTGAAGGCACAAAACACAAAACACTCACTCTTAGAAGACTTGAGTAAGTCATGGTATTCAGTAAGTTTAGGTGAAACATAATAGATTCTAATAACCAAATCCCCAGAAATATGACACATACTTCACAAGTAGATCTTGGCAAGTCACTGGGTTTTTTTCCCTGGAAGACTTCAGTAGAACATGGCTATTTGTTTCAAGTCTTCAACTCATATTTGCAGCTTGAATCTTTCTCCCGAAATCTCATAAAATTAAAATTGAACCCTCCACTGAGACTGATCACTCATCTCTGCTTTACTTCCCCCTTTATTATTTATTTAAATAAATAAATAATTTATTCCCTTAGTCATAAGTCAAGCTCCACGAGGGCAGGTTTTGGGGGATCTGACTTGTAAACTGAATTCTCAGTGCCTAGATTATGCCTGGCATGTAGCTTGTCTTCGATAATAAGTGATGAATGCATGAATGAAAGTTAAGATGTTGAAAGCATTGGATTTTTTTAAGTTAGAAGATAGCAAATCATTTTATTGCTACTTCATAGAATTCTACTTCATACTTATTCTACTCACTAGAATAACTTCAAGGATCAAGCAGTGACTCTTGAAGGTGTAGGGAATGTTTGATTAGGGTTTTATTTGGCCAGCATTGTTTGCTTGGGGGTTTTATGTGTTTGTTCATTTTTTCATTTAAATTTAAAAACTCTTGGCAAGCATGCACTCCTAGTTTGCCACAATCTCTACCACTCCCTATTTTTATACCCTGGTCATAGGGCTTTACACATTTCCTGTTCTTGCCAGCCTCTGAAGACACTGAGTTTGCCAGCTTATACCCTAGTAGAAACTAGTTGACTGATTTGCTTAAACTAAGAGGTGTAGTTTTTCCCACATAATAATTTACATTGTGACTTTGGGCAAGTTACTAACATCTCTGGGTCTCTTTCAACTCTCAAGTTCTGTAAAAGCATCTACGCATTGTTTGACAGCCTATGGTCAAAGTCATCTGAACTATTTTGGGAATTCTTAGCTGATATCAGATAAAATGACAATTCCTTATGTGATTCTTTTTTTTACTTTATTTATTTTTGGTTCAGTTAGGTCTTTGTTGCTGTGTGTGGGCTTTCTCTAGCTGTGGGGAGCGGAGCAGGGGCTTCTCTTCATTGCTGTGCGTGGGCTTCTCTTGCTGCGGGCTTCTCTTGCTGCCGGCTCCCGGCACATGGGCTTCAGTAGTCGTGGCGCGCAGGCTCAGCAGTTGTGACTGCCGGGCTCTAGGACACAGGCTCAGTAGTTGTGGCACACGGGCTTAGTTGCTCCGCGGCATGTGGGATGAGGGATCCTCCCGGACCATGGCTCGAACCCGTGTCCCCTGCATTGGCAGGCGGATTCTCAACCACTGCGCCACCAGGGAAGCTCCAAACACTTTGAATGCAGCTACTAACATGCTTATGGGGCCCCAGCATACAAGAAATACTGATGGAACCCTCCCAAATGTTAACATTAGAATAGTAAACGTAGAAAGATTATTTTAAATGACATTGAAAAGAGTACCTATACACAAAGCAAGTAAAAGACACGTATGTAACCAAAGAAAGAAATATGATGATTTTAATTGCTTAAGATTCTTATAAACTTTAAAAGAAATTATTCTTTAAAAAAATTAAAGCACAGGACACTGTAAAAAGAGGGAGAACTAAGACATCCATGATCCTAACAAGAAATGCAAGTTTCTATTTTGCCTGTTACTTTCTTGCTTTGTCTATAGATAGTACATATATTTTTACATTTGCAATTATAGTGATTGAGCAATTCTGTATTTGGCTTTTTTTCGTATAATTACATTCTAAACATTCTCCATGTTGCCACAGAGTCTTCACAATATTTATTTTTAGTGATGGCATAATATTCCATCAAATTGCTTAAACATTCTTATGCTATTGCAATTTTAGTTTATTCTCAGTATATTTTTTAAAAATCTAATTGTCAGCATTACTAACTAAAATTCAGTACTGTGATTTTATTTTTTCATCCTTTCAATATACACTAATTTCACCAATTGGTTAACTATAAAAAGAATCCTCAGGAGTTTCAAAGAGCATGGAAAAGACATATTAAATCAGGATGAATTTCAAGCATTTGATGACAAGTCATAAATCACTCCAACACTTGCTAAAACTGCATGCTTGTATAGGAGTAGACAGTGGATTCAAAGTGCCTGCATCCTGCCTTTGCTTGACACCAGTACTGTGCCTTGGGGAAATATGTTTCATTTCTCTGTGCCTCAGTCTTCTCATCTGCAAAGTGGGATTAGTAATAGTGCCTATCATGTAAGACTGTTCCGAGAATTAAACAAACAAAAAAAAGTTGCATATTAAACACTTAGAACAGTGCCTTTCATATTGAAAGTGCTATATAAATGTTATCCTTTTAATGTTAGAATACCTTTATATTTTTTCTCTACCTTACAATAATTCTACATGCAAGCAAGACAAGTGGTGAGTTTTAAAACTTTAAGGAAAAGAAACAAAACAAAGTGAGATAATTTCTTAGCCAGGAACAGCTTCTTTTACTTCTTTTTCTAAGGTGAATCGGTTACAATTCACCTTAGACATTTGTGAACTATCTTTCTGTCAGCATAATCATAATAGTAAGAGTAAAGTAAAATAAGCACCACTCAGTGGCATGAAAGGATGGGGAATTCCAAAAGCCACTCTGTCTTCTCAGGGTGTCTGCTCTGAGGAGCTATTGCTATGTGAAAGAAATCGTTATGCAGAACATATTTATTACCTGATAGAGGATGACAGCCAAGTGTGTTAGGGTCTATAAATGAGGGCTTCCCTGGCGGCGCAGTGGGTAAGAATCCGCCTGCCGATGCAGGGGACACAGGTTCGAGCCCTGGTCCAGGAAGATCCCACATGCCATGGAGCAACTAAGCCCATGTGCCACAACTACTGAAGCCCGCACGCCTAGAGCCCGTGCTCCACAACAAGAGAAGCCACTGCAGCGAGAAGCCCTCACACCGCAAGGGAGAGTAGCCACCACTCGCCGCAACTAGAGAAAGCTTGCATGCAGCAACAAAGATAAGAGAGAAGTAGAGTAAGCACCATCTACTCAATATTATGTGCCAGGCAAAACACTTGGACTTTTTAAAATACTTTAAAATCTGCATAACAACCTGGGCAGAAATATTACTACCCCAGTCTTACAGATGGGGAGACAGACTCAGCGAAATGAAATGACCAACCAAAAAACACAAGCTGCTGGAAAATGAGTGGCCAGCACTGACCAAATCAGGTTATGTTAAGATTTGATAGGTAGAGAAGTTGTGTGACTCCTTTCATGAGTGTCCATCCCACCAACTTTCCCATCAAGGCCTCATTAGACATCAAAGGAGGTAAAACACATTTTTTCTTTTCTTTTGCACACTGTAGGTACGAAGATGGATCAAGAGTCCAGTGGTCAGTGTGGATAAGCATCAGAGTCCCAGCCTGAAGTACACGGGCCCCTCAGTGGTGTACATGCCACCAGGGGAGCCAGACTTCGAGGCTTCGTTGTGTCAGACGTGCCTGGGAGACCAAGCTTTCCAAAGAGGGGTTCTCCCTCAGGAGAAGGAGTCAAGCTCATGGGAAACTCAATCCGGGTGCGAGGTAAATTTGCTCTGGATCCATTCTTCTGAAAGGATTCTAGGCCTTTGTTTTTCTTGTATCCATGTCATGGTACATCCCCAAAATTTATTTTTTAATGCACATTTATAAAGCTTCTGAGGAGGACATAGAATTGTGGCCTTTGTTAGGCCATTGTACTCATTATTTTTAAAATAGACTTTACTTTTCAGAGTAATTTTCAGATCACAGCAAAATTGAGAAGAAAATATAGAAATTCCTATACATTCCCTACCCCTAGATATGCATAGTCTCTCCCACTATCAACGTCCCCACCAGAGTGGAACATTCCTTACAACTGATGAGCCTACATTGACACATCAGCACCCAAAGTTCATAGTTTACATAAGGGTTCCCTCTTGATGTTGTATATTCTATGGGTTTGCACAAATGTATGATGACATGTATCCATCTTTATAATATCATACAGAATAGTTTCACTCTCCTAAAAACCCTCGGTGTTTCACCTATTCATCCCTCTCTTCCCCTAACCCCTGGCAACCACAGATATTTTACTGTCTCCATAGTTTTGCCTTTTCCAGATGCCATGCAGTTAGAATCATACACTCTATTGTTCTAATTTTTTATGCTGTTCCAAGACAGCAATGTTTTGGTCAACTAGAAATTTCTCCTAAGTTGTTTGATCACACAGAAATCAATTCTTGTATGATGTAAGAAAGATATCATAACAGTTACCTAAAGTTTGTAAACACCACTGAAATATTTATCTCAGCTTGATTTGACCCATAACAGAGAACTATGTCAATCTTTCACTATTTTCCCATATATACTCATATTTTTCATATATACTTATATTTTTCCTGACATTTTTCTCTGTTACTCCAAGAGCTTTGGGGATTTGTGTTTTTTAATTTTGCTAATTCAAGAAAGCTAGATAACTGATTTACCTTGTAGGTTCTAACATTTCAAAAATTTAAAGTTGTATTTTTAACTTATAACTCAATTAGGCTTATTTAGTTTGACTTTTTAAACCATCAGATGACATGTTTATATTATTTTTATTACCAATTTATTGACATAAAAATGCAACAGTAAGAAGACAGGACATGTTATTACAAAGTACAATTAATTGCAAGTGGTCTTCCAATATATTATTTCAAATCAGTGCATCATAAGATGATAAATGCCAATAACTTCTCCTTTTTTTTTTAAGTCAGCATTTTCCAGAGATAAAGGAATCATTTTAACTGTTAAAAGATAAAAACACTTGAATCTGAATTCCTTTTAACCCTGATATATGCAATGTCTCAGACACTGTTACCTCATGAAAAAGTAATACCTGCTGCCTACTTTCTAGAGTTACTGGAAATATCAAGTGAGATATACATGAAATATTTCATAATCTATAAAGTGCCATGCAAATATAAATCATCGTTACTTATGTTTGCTGATGTACTTATTAGCTAAGCCTGTAACTGAACTAGACTTCCATGACTAGGTTAGCAGTTTGCTGATCTATGAACATTTGTCATAGGGCATTTATTGTTTAGCTAGACACTGGCTCAACCCCACGTTAGTCATAAAAGGTAATAAATAGATTTTAAATGCAAGGATTGGAAAACTTTTTCTGTAAATGGCCAAATAGAAAATATTTTAGGCTTTGCAGGCCATACAGTCTCTGTCACTTCGATTTAGCTCTGCCCTTGTAGGGAAAGCAGCCACAGATAACATACAAATGAATGGGCCTGACTGTGTTTGAATAAAACTTATATTTATAAAAACACGTGGCTGGTCCACCAGCCATAGTTTGCAGACTCTTGGACTCTTAAGAGTCTAAAAGAATTTGCCAACTCCTTAGAGTCTAAAGAACTATTCAAGACTCAGAAGCAGAGGGAGGGCTTTGCAAATCCTATACAGAGCACAAATGCCTAGTCCTAAATATTTACTGGAGGGCCTACTATATGCCAAGCTGTTGGGAACAGAGCTAGATTAATGAATAAATGGAATTCCACTCAAGAGGAAACAATAAACAAAGAGCTGGAAGGAATTTAAAGCAACATTGTGATTCATCCTTTTACTTTTTCCAGGATTATAGGTGAATCAGTCTCCAATTTACAATGGATTACCTGGTTCTGATTTAGCTGGGTTTTTTTAAGGTCACCACAAACGAAAAAGACACTTATATTTTAACAATTTAAAAATGAATCTAGAAACTTCCCTGGTGGTCTAGTAGTTAAGACTCCACGCTTCCACTGCAGGGAACACGGCTTCAACCCCTGGTTGGGGATGTAAGATCCCACATGCTGGGTGGCAAAATATAAAATGAAAAATAAAAAATGAATTTATACTTTGTATCCTTTAGGGATTAAACCATGAAATAGTCCCTTGAGATGACACCTCTGTCCTTTTAGGAAGTGGAGTTGTGTGCTAAGTAGATGGAGAGGCTGTTAGATGCAGACCAGGCCTCGTGGCGAAGACCTTAAATTGTCCCCCTGACAACTCCTGATGTGGATTATTTTAAGCAAGTCATTAATTCATCCTTCCTGCTCAATGTTCCCGCCTATGAAAACTGAGATTATTCATGCCATCGAATTTCTTCCTAGGAGTTTTTTGGTACTTTGCAGATGAGATGGGATTTAAAAAATCTTTTGTAAATGTAAATTTATGTGTAGTGTTCTGGAGTTAGGCAACCCACATTCTGGTGCCAGCTCTGTCCCAAGGTCAATATATGAATTTGAGCATGTCACAAAAGCTCTTCAACATCATGTGATGGGCCTAACCTAATTAACTCTAAAGCCCTTTTTAGTCTGAAATCCTGTGGTTGGAATTTGATGACCTATAAATGAGAAAAAACTCTCTATTTGATGTATAAAGATAAAGCATAGAAAATGAGGTGAGAATGTTTCAAATAAAATAAGAAAGCAAAAAAGCACAAGTCCTTTATGAATAATTGTGAGGTTTTTTTTTCCTGACTTTAAAAATAGTACAGTCTAAATGCTACTTTTTTTTTTTTTTTTTTTTTTTTTTTTTTTTTTGTGGTACGTGGACCTCTCACTGCTGTGGCCTCTCCCATTACGGAGCACAGGCTCCAGATGCACAGGCTCAGCGGTCACGGCTCACGGGCCCAGCCGCTCCGCGGCATGTGGGATCCTCCTGGACCGGGGTACAAACCCACGTCCCCTGCATCAGCAGGCGGACTCTCAACTGTTGCGCCACCAGGGAAGCCCTAAATGCTTCTTTTAATGGCCAAAAATTTGCTAAGAGTTATAGTGCAGTTAGTTTGTGCCATGCCTTGCCAATTGTCTAGTTAGTAGCTTTTAAACATGTTTCTCCTATGGAAGAAACTGGGATATACGTATTGCTAATAAATCATCTAGAAGAATAGCAATATTGTGATGTTATTAGTAGTACTGTCTAAAAATGGACTGTTTAGGGCTTCCCTGGTGGCACAGTTGTTGCGAGTCCACTTGCCAATGCAGGGTACACGGGTTCGTGCCCCGGTCCAGGAAGATCCCACATGCTGCGGAGCGGCTGGGCCCGTGAGCCATGGCTGTTGAGCCTGCGCGTCCGGAGCCTGTGCTCCACAACGGGAGAGGCCACAACAGTGAGAGACCCACATACCGCAAAAAAAAAAAATAATAATAATAATAAAATAAAAATAAAAATGGACTGTTTATTAAACAGAACTTTCTGGGAATGAGATGGGAAGAGGATAACATAGAGCTGTGTAAGCTGTTACTGAATAATGCATGCCAGTGGAACTCAAGTTGAAGTCAACTTTTAGTTCCTAAAGAGATGGAAAACCATATTAGTTTTTCGATGGGTGCATGTTGATTAAACATATTCAAACTCTGTTCTGCAGCATATCTCTCATAGTACCTCCAATATCCAGATAGACCTAGCTGGAAGGACAGGAAAGGAATGTTTTGGAGTGGCAGTGGGGAAGGAAATCTGGTGTGAGGGAAAGCATAGGATCGGATCAAGATGGCAGCCTGAACATTTAACATCATCTCTTCTTCTTGCCTTAAATAATAGAAAACACACACACATTTAAATTTATAGTAGTGCTAGAAAACAAGGTATGTCATTGTATGGATAAGGAATAATTAAGACTCTCTGAAAAACAGAAGGCAGGTAGGATTATGAAGTTGGTGAGAAAACTACAGTCCAAAATGACCACATCAAAGACAGATCTAACAGATGGGGACACTGCAAGCTTATCTATTCAAAAGAATCCAGTAAGTTGGAAAATAAAGATGTTCCAGGCAAGGGTTAATAAAAGGAAAGCAGTGTTAAGAATATAAATGTCAGGAAAAATACAATGTAAGACAAAAAATTTGAAAGGAACAGAGAGGAATATTTCACATTGATGAAAGATAGCTGCTAAGAAGATAAAACACTCACCAACCTTTATGAGCTTAGCAACATAACATGGAAATAGTTAAAGCAACAAATAATAGAAATACAAAGAAAAATTGAAAATTCATGTCACAGAACATTTTTGTCATACTTCTCCCAGGAATTGCCAGCTCAAGAAGACTGACAATGTGTGAGGATAGAGGATTTTATTTTATTTTTTTTAAAAAATTAATCAATCAATCAATTTATTTATTAATTTATTTATTTTTGGCTGTGTTTGTTCTTTGTTGCTGTGTGCTGGCTTTGTGGTGAGTTGTGGTGAGTGGGCTCTACTCTTCGTTGTGGTGCACAGGCTTCTCATTGTCATGGCTTCTCTTGTGGTGGAGCACAGGCTCTAGGTGTACAGGCTTCAGTAGTTGTGGCGCATGGGCTCAGTAGTTGTGGCTTGTGGGCTCTAGAGCTCAGGTTCAGTAGTTGTACTACACGGGCTTAGTTGCTCCTTGGCATGTGGGATCTTCCCGGACCAGGGCTCAAACCTGTGTCCTTTGCATTGGCAGGCAGATTCTTAAACCACTGCACCACCAGGGCAGTCCCATTAGAGGATTTTAATAAAACAATTAACCAAATCTGATTTATGCTGAGATTTATATATAATAAAGAATATACTTTATTTTAAGCACACATGGAACAGTTACAAAAACTGACCAAGAATTAGATCATGAAGCATATCTCATCAAATTCCAAAAAACACGAATCACACAGGCCATACTAGCTAATTACAATTTGATAAAATTAGAAACTGAAAACAATATGAGAGCCAACCACCCTCCTCAGCCAATCCATCCACCTAGAATTCACATACATTCTTCCTATAAGTCTGAGCTTACAGAGGAAATAAAAAAAGAAAAATAAATACTATTTTAAGTGTCTACTGCCCCACCAGGGAAATGCAAACTGAAACAATGAAATCCATTTGTTTTTAATCCATCAGATTGTCAATGGTTGAAAAGATTGATAATGTCATGGTAAAAGTATAGGCCAAAACACTACTGGAAGGATTTTTTGGGCAATGTTCCTTTATTAAAAATTTTTAAAACTCATGCCCTTTAACTTAACAAATCTATGTCTCTACCTCTACTTTAGATATGTACTTGCTTATGCTGACAATGGGGACAGGTACAGTGATATTCAGTTAGAAAAGCCAATCGAAGATGAGTATATATATAGCATCATCACATTTACTTTTTTTAAAATTCGGTATTTCTCTTTTCATGGCTGTGTATGTGTATGTGTGTCTGTATCTATGAGTATATGTGTGTGTCTGTGTAAATGCAAACAAAAAGATCTGGAAGTACATACATCAAACTGAAATAGTGATTACACCTTTCGTGTGATTCAAATGGAGAGATGATGAGATGTGGGAGAGTAATCAAGAAGGACTTTAGCTTTGTCTATATTGGTTGAACATCTCAAGACCATATTAATATATTACCCGTGAGTTTGGGGAAAATATTATGCCCACCAGGAAACTCACTTGTAGAAAGGAAGTTATAACTCAATCTCATTGGTTAAAAGTCAGGCACCATCACAAAGATGGTTTCGCACCATGAGACTATCCCATCACTACACTACAAAGAAAGGCACCTGGAGGAAAATGAAAACGCACAATGTTTGTGCTCCCAAAGTGCCTTGCTAATAATCCTTCTGTCTGTCAATCATTTTACCCTGCCCTGTGTGGTGTTTGTTGGTATGCACATCCATTCATTCTCTCAGTTCCCCCCAGTTTTTAAATCTAACATGTTCATTTTCCTATTCCTCCCTGGGCCTTGCCTACATGTTAAAAATTAATGTGCTCTTTGCTTTTCTCCTTGCCTTTATTAGCAGAAATGGAAATTTTGTTGATGCAATTTTTTTTTTTAACATGAAAAGGAGAGACTAAGAAAACTCTGCAGCCCATGCTGGTTATAAATCACATTTCAGAGGCACTGCGTGCCGAAGGCTCATGACTGATTCTCGTTAACTTTGCCCTCTCATACGGGTTAGATTTGGCTGAGTGAGGATTTCCTCAGACTCCTCTGTCTGTGTTTCAATTGAAGACAGCTCAAAAGGTGCGTAGTCAGCGGCCAACAAATGAAGCCAGGGCACTGCACGTGGATTTTAAGGCCTGGTGAAGTCAGTCCCCTGGAAAGAGCTGCCAGCTTGAAGAAATTATTAACCACATTACTAACCCAAGAATTACTGTTGAGCCTTTGACATGATTAAATATAAGGTCACTGCCTCTTCTTCTTACTCAGCAAATCACCACAGACAATAATAGAAGGCACTTTTAATTAAGCTTACTTGACACAGTTCTGGGAGAACATCTGCCCCATGTGGTTTGTTCAGTGTCTGGGATGCCATCCCTCTATCTGTTAGGCTATCATGGCTCAAGGAGGTGCACCGTTACCTTTATATTTCTTCTCAAATCTGTTGCACTGTTCCTTTGAAGCCCAGGAAGCTTGGTAGTAAAATGGTGAGCTGAGGGACAGTTTCCATCTGATTACTTTCATATCATCTTGAGTTTTTCTGATCTTTCTTAAGAAAAGGCTATAAAAGACTTAAATCAACCAGATGGCTTTATAGACTTCTGGTTTCTTTCAATTTACATAGTAAAAATGGATTTTTATGAAGGCTTATAGGGAATAAAATAATAGTCTTTCCAATTGCCTTCTTCCCCAGTTTTCTGCTCTTAGTATGACGTATCATGGTCTCTGGGGGATGTCGGGTGATTTCTAAGCTTATCATCCACAATAGTCCTTGTTCTGCACCAAATTTTAAGCTATTTCATCTTTGAGAAGGCATTTATCACATGAAACTAAAAATTAGACCACTAAGGCAGGGAGAAGAAAATACCCTATACTTCGGATGTGACAGAGTGGATGAAATTCTGTCCAGAACCAGAAAACCTGGGTTCGAAGTCCAGCTCTACCACTGGTGGGTCACGTGAACATCCACATGCTACGTGATCTCCAGAGGCTGATCTACAAACCATGAAGAATAAAACAGTGCTACCTACCGTACGCAGCTGATGAGACGATGGGGATCAAATGACAGAGCACGTGTGGAAACTCCTAAAGAAAAAAACCCATAAACAGCACTTGAAATATTATTAGTTGGCAAATACACGTAAGGGTAATAAAAGCTGAAAAGACTTTAAAGCAAGTAAATTAGTCTTAAGCAAAACATTCATCACATTTCCAAACTTTCCTAATAATAACAGCAACAATAAAGAATACTACCTGGAAAGTAATATGTCTTGGGAAACATTAAAAACGACTTAGTTGGGGACTTCCCTGGTGGTGCAGTGGGTAAGAATCCGCCTGCCAATGCAGGGGACACGGGTTCCCGGGAAGATCCCACATGCCTCAGAGCAACTAAGCCCATGCACCACAACTACTGAAGCCCACGTGCCTAGAGCCCGTGATCTGCATCAAGAGAAGCCACTGCAGTGAGAAGCCCGTACACCAAAAGGAAGAGTAGCCCTCCCTCGCCACAACTAGAGAAAGCCCGCACACAGCAAGAAGGACCCAAAACGCAGCCAAAAATAAATAAAGTTTTAAAAAATGAGTTAGTTGCCCTCTTAGGAGAATGAAAGCACCGATACTCACTATTGCCAATATTTATCTGAATATTATTATTCTAAGACTGAGGCAGAATTGGAAAAAAAAATAGTTTCTTTCCCCCAAAAACTTGGAATATTTTTTCCTAGAAAGGCAGCATAAAAAAAAAAAAAAAAAAAAAAAAAAAAAAGGCAGGGGTAAGAAAATAGAAGAAACTCTATTGGTTCCTCTTGGAGGTTTTCAATGTTTTTTCCTTTGTTCTACAATAATTTGAAGTGTCCTAAGTGACTTACAACTCAAGCATTTCTCTTTGGCTAAGAACCAGAGGAAAGATTACCTTGTTATCCTGTAGCTCTTGCTAAGAGCTACCAGTTAGCTGAAATTTCCATTTTTAGATTTCATATGTCTTTTACTATAAATCTATTTCCTTTCTGACTTTTCCTCATGATTTTCAAAAATTATGTAAGAATTATCATAACAGCATTATTGAGATGTTTAAAAATAATTCTATTTTCTTTATATGCCAACTGTTTTTATTTTTTTGTGTTCTCTCTCAGTTTCCCCCTGTGTACCTAGTTTGTCCATGATTGTTTTCATAGTGTATATATGATAGTGAAGCTGCCTTTTTTCCACTTAACATTTATTGGAAACATTCATATGTTGTAACATAAGTTTCATATTTATTATAGTTAACATTGCATCAAATTGATGTCGTTTAATGTCACCATAGACCTACCATTAGCCGTTTCATTTTCTTAATTTTTTTCTCTTTTTCATAAGGCTGCAAATGATTTTTTCCCTCTCAATTTGAATAACCTTAGAATAAATTGAACCTTAGTATGAACCCCCAGTAATGGAGTAGAGTTTAAAAATAATTATGGTTCTTGTCAAAATACTTTCTAGACCAATTTAGAAAGAATCAAATAAATAAAAATGGTACCAGCACTATGTGAATAAACCTACTCCACTAGCCCTTTATCCCTTGAAGGTAGTGGTATGTTTTAATTTTTGTTCATTTAATGAAATGACACTTCAGTGATGTGATATGCATTTCTTTGATTACCAGAAAATTTAAGAAATTTCTCTATTTTCTAAGTCATTACTTGTAAGTCTTCATGAGAATTGTTTTGTTCTATCCTTGCCTCTTTATTTGTCAGAATTTTGCATTTATTTTTGTCAATTTAAATGAATTATTTCTATGTAGTTGACATTCTCCTTCAACTTCTTTCAAGTCTGTCTGTGGCAGATTTTTTTCCCACTCTAGTCTTGGTTATTATAGGTACAGAAATGAACCAGGTCTGCTTTTTGTACTACTAGAGAGAGGATATCTACATTTAAAGCTAAATAAGCACACACTCCTCCATCCAAAAAGGTACAGAGCAAAGCCCTGGTGTCAACAGAAATGTTGCACGTGAAAGAATGCTAGGTCCTGGGTGATTATGGCTTTCTGTCTGTGCCACATGCACATTTTGTGTCTGGCCAGACAGCTTGATACCCAGGACGTCGGTTCCTCCTCTTCCAGGAGTACATCTGCGTTTCCAGTCCATGTTTCCAGGGCTCTTAGAGCTAGGAAGCCATCTCCATCCACTTGGTGCCGCCCTTTTCTTCCAGAGATGAGGGCCGGGAATCTGGAGGGGCATTCTGCCAGGGTCAGGGCACAGGAGGAGGTAGCACAGTGTCCCGCTCAGCCCCTCACCACCAGGCGCTGACCAAAGGCTTGCTTGCTCCACAGCCTGGCACACACTTCTCCTGTATTTAAAGACATGATTTAAGTCACAGGACTTACATGTGAGAGTCAGGCTTTGGAATAAAACAAGTTTCTGCTTGCATCCAGAGCTCACTTCATTTGGATTACCTAAGCTCTCCTATGTGGTCCATCCCACCAGTATGCCTCCTTCCCAGGAGATAAGTCTGGAAAGGGATAAGGGAATCCATCCAGGCTATTTAGGACATAAAATATTCCAGGAAAGTTACTCCCAGTCCTCTCTAGAAATCTCTAGCTAGTGGTTACACTTACTCTTGGGTTGGAGCATATTTCGTTGGCTCTTGTTGTGTGTAACCAAATCTATCCTGCTTCTAATTAAACTTATTCCTTTTAGCATAGTCCTTCCCAGAAACCATATGACTATTTTCCACTATAATAATACCCCTTCTTAGTAGTTTTGAGACTTTAAAAATTTTATAAGAAGGCTTTTTACAAACTACTAAAAATCTACAAGCAAGAACTGAATTTAAGTGATAAAGCAAGTTTAGTTGTATGTCATTTGAAATTTTTGGTCATTATTTCTCTTTTTTTTCCTCAAAGTTTACAATTATATTTTTTCTTGGATTGTTTTTTGAAATAATAAAATTTAATCTATCAAGAAGCATCCCTATAGTGTAAATTATAAAGAACACGTTAAACAAAAATGTGAAGAATTTTGAGAAAGACAATGATAATTTCTTAAAACGGTATAACTTAACTCTAAACTTAACTTTTGGGGACTTGAAAAGACTCTTCTTATAAACATTCTAAAGACAAAGGAAATAAAAATGATTAATATCACCTTGATATTTCCTATTCACACAAAGTAAATTGCTTCTGGTTCATTCTGCTTACACAGAGAGACTTGGATAAACACCTAAATGTGCCAAGACACACATTTGTCCATGGTGTTCATGATAAATAAGCCATTCCATTTTCACTTGTCTTTGTGAGCCCATAAATAAATCAATCTATTTCTAGGCAAGATTCTAGCAAAGCTCAATTTGGTGACATCTTCTCTTTAGAGAATCATCACAACCAGTAGAAGTACACTGATATTATGTGACTCAGCTGTGTTCCATAAGAAGATTAAACTTTTCTTATCGACCTTGAATAGCAGACATTGGCATAAGCGCATATTAAAAATCCCTTTGAAATCAAGCCAAACTTTACAGCTTGCTGTCTATAATTTTAGTGTACTTTTCCAATGTCCATCAGCCTTGATAACTATAAATACACAATTCTATCCTCAACTCGCTTTTCTCTCTTGTGCTGATAGGTGGTTTTCCTTTTGAGTTGATTTTAAAATGGCCTTTCAAGAGATTCATCTAGATTTCTACTTGAGGGAAAAATTCGAGAATTCAGCACCTCTGGCTGGGTTAGATAAGTAGCAGACAGGTGGCTCCCTAGTTAAGTAACACAGGGAGCAGGGGTTATAGATCTCTGTAGATTAGAAAATGCTAAATGCATTTAGCATTTAGAAATGACCATTACAATTCTCTTCTTGGCTTAGCATTGCAGAATCAGCAGCACTGGCTTATTTTTAAAACAAGTAATCTGATATTAGCATGAAGGCAGACCTTTCCTGTAGTGACCACATATGCAAAATGCTAAGAGGGACATCAGAATGTGGAATGCCCTCCAAGCCACTATCGGTTTGTTCTCTCAACTAGTATTTATTGAGAATTTCTATTACAGGCCAAGCATTAAGAAGTATCTCATGCAGTGCTTCCAGGAGAAGAGAAAATACTGATAATTAGCCAGGCAGTTATAATACAGTGATACAGGCTACCAAAAGGGAAAGTACTTAAGAGAGTCCCATAGCCCACTACTGAGGGTCGATGAAGGCTTCAGCAGAATAGAAATCTAAACTAAATAGTGAAGGATGATGTACCCCAGTGTTCATAGCAGCATTATTTACAATAGCCAACACATGGAAGTAACCTAAATGTCCACTGACAGAGGAATGGATAAAGATGTGGTATACCTGTATATATATATATATATATATATATATATATATATACACACACACACACACACATATATATACGCACACACACATCACACACACACACATATATATACACATATATACAAACACAAACACACATCATACACACACACACACACACACACACACACACACATATATATATACCAGTCATATATATTACTCAGCCATAAAAAAGAATGAAATAGTGCCATCTGCAGCAACATGGATGGACCCAGAGATTATCATACTAAGTGAAGTCAGACAGAGAAAGACAAATATCATATGATATCACTTATATGTGGAATCTAAAAAAATAATACAAATAAACTTATTTACAAAACAGAAATAGACTCACAGACATAGAAAACAAACTTACGGTTATCAAAGGGGAAAGGTGGAGGAGAACAAATTAGGAATTTGGGATTAACAGATACCACACTACTATATATAAAAGAGATTTAAAAAGACCTACTATATAGCACAGGGAACTATATTCAATATCTTGTAATAATCTATAATAGAAAAGAATCTGAAAAAGAATGTATATATATATATATATATATACATACATACAAACATATGTGTATATATATGTGTGTTGTGTATATATATATATATATATATAACTGAATCACTTTGCAGTACACCTGAAACTAACACAACATTGTAAATCATCTACACTTCAATTAAAAAAAAAAGTGAAGGATGCATAAATTAGTGAGGTAAGGAAAGGTGAGGAAGGAGAAACCCAGGCAGATGGGACAAATAACCAAAAGCCTGGAGAACTCAAATTAGAGAGTAAATTTGGAGCAAGGGAAATGAAGCTGAACTGGGACACAAAGAGGTTAGATCATTAAGGCTTTTCACAAGGCATTTTAAATAATTTATAACTATCCTCAGGAAACAAAGATCCATTGAAATGTTTCCATCACAACAGTGTTATCATTAGGCATAAAGAATGGATAGGAGAGAGTCAAATTCCAGAAATTCTTCCACTGGAGATTTATGGCTTTGGATTAAGGTTTATGGCTCTGACCCTGCTGAGGATAAATATGCTTGAGATTTAATACAATAAGCTTGACTCTCGTTTCGCAAAGAAAAACAAAGATTCCAGATTTGGAAAAGGGTAACATTAACCAAATTACCAAAAAGTCCCTCATTATTAAAATGGGGGGTTGGGAGGGAGGATGAGAGTCTGAAACCATGAACAAACTTTGTCATTTGTCGACTTTGTTGTTATTTAGTGACTGAAAAAAAAAGGTAAAATTAAGATGTGGGAGAAATGAAAAATTTCAAAGAGGATTGTAGTTAGAGGGAGAAGGAGACAGAAAGAGAGGATACGTGTGATCACGTGCTCTACGCCATTTTGGGTTTGACTTGAGGAATCCAACTGTGTCTTGCAGAGGTAGAGCCTACGCAGATCAGAGTCAAGGAGTTCTCTCTGTTGGGGCTGATTGTACATGAGTAAGCAAAAAGCTGTAAAAGTCCAAGGAGAGTGGATGTTTGTAAAATGCGTCTGCACCAGTGTCATCCGTCTTTGTATGGAAAGATGATACCACTGACCTTGTATCAACGTTGAGTGTGGTTCCTAGCATTAAAAACTGGATTTGTACTGATCTGCTCATACTCTCTTGCCTAATCTCCCAGAAGACTAATAGAACAAATTTTCAGTAGACTTGGAGGGTTAATCTGACTGACCTTCCCTGGGCTTAAACAAGGGGCCTTGGTCTTCTAGCACAATGCTCTAATCAGCTACTCTAATCAGATCCATGGTTTGCAATACACACAAGGAGAAGAAAATAACAGCATTTGAAGAAGTGGGGAGGTTTTTAGTGAATTTTAGCCACTGAAGAATGTGAAAGTTCCAATTTTCTTCATAACTGAAATCATAACAGCTGTGAGCACTCGGCTGTTTATCAAAGATACAAGGAGGAGTCATGAGGCTTTATTTCATGGATTAAGTCTAAAAGCTGTATGTACTTTCATGAAGTCTCATAATGGATTGGTAATGGTTATTATGGATGATAATATTTATTTTGACAAGTCAGAAATACGAAGTACAAAAGATGTTTAAAGCATAGACTGTTTCACAAATGCATAGGTTGAAATTATCTATAATTTCAGTGACTGTCATAAATTGTATGACATAAAGTTGGCTCTGGCTTTCATTTTCATGGTAAGGACAGCTTGTAAATCAGTGACATGACTCATGGGTCTCGGGGATGGTTCATCAACCCAGCACCTGCTTTCCCAATCAGTCAAGTTACATTCATATCCAAACACAAGTAACCGTAGTCTTATTAACCTCAGCCACGAAAATTAACATTTCAGTGTTGAGAGGAAGTGCAAGTTTAAGCTCAGAGGGTTCACTTCCTCCTGGTGACATACACCATACACTTAATTCATAAAAAACCTGCTATTTCTTTCTGTGGAGCTTCTCAGGGGTGAATGCCATTTTGGGTTTCATGTTTGTGGCTTTGTATGGACCATATATAGGTAAATTTTACAAAAGGCCACAGCAGATGTTACTTTGAGCTGAGGCCATGTGACAAGCAGCAGCATGCCACCCTAACCTCACTTTTGGGAAATCCAAGCTTTGCAGTTGCCACACAGGATGTCTCATCGAAAGAGGGATTTTCCCCTCTGCTCTGGAACACGTTACTTCCTTCCCCTTCTTCAGTTCTACAGTACAAAAATACTCTCAAAACAGTTAATGATTTTCCCTGTCATGAATGACTGTACGGGGGGGACTGTAAGGGGGTAGGGGTAGGGAATGAGGGGTGGGTATTCGAGGGCCAGGGTGTAGAAGAGGCAGTAAGAACAAGACGCCCTGAGCACTCTGGTCAGCCCACCACGTCTATGGGCATGCTACTGATAGTGACCAATAATAAAAAAAATAATAATAATTATCTCTGACCCATGTATGTATCAAGCATGGTTTTGGTGTCAGATTTCAATTCAAAGCCCAGAACTGACACTTTACCAGCTGTATCCTTGAATTTCCCCATCTACAAAATGGATAATAATACAAACTAAACAGGGTTGCCGTACGGTTTCAACGAGAAAATGTACAGACATTGACTACATTTCTCTCTGCTTCCATCTTCCCTCAAACCTCTTCCTAGCTCTCCAAGCCTAAAAGAAGTCAAACAGATCTAACAGTGAGAGTCATATGGTGATTCTGAACTATGTGTCACGAGCCCAATGTACTACTTCTATTTACTTTGTCATTTGTGTCCATAGGATACTACACTTCTTAATCACAAGCTTGTGTCCCATGTCTTTTCGTTCAGCAAAAAGGGAATTAAAATAGGAAGTGAAAGTTGCAAAACAAGTACATTATTAAACAAGCTTGTGTCAATGTCGCTTTTTTAAAACAAGTGAGCTTTTGACCAGTCAAGGTATTCTGTCAACTTATTTCTAGTCTCATTTCCAAATCTCTTGAATGAAACTAGTGGGAAAACTGGAGGAAAAATATTCGAGTTTGCTTTTCTCTAGGGCAAAATGTTTAGTATTCCTACCCCCAGTTCTGAAGGGTAGCTCTCCCCTGAATACCTATTATGGACAAAACCACACAGATTGTTTGCTCAACCCACACTGAGACCTGAAATATTCTCACAGAAAAATCATTCCACAGACATTTTTTTCCCATTGAACTGCAGCTCCTTCTGGAAAGTCAGATTCTCTATATAATCTCAAGATCATCCCAAGCAGGTGTGTCTTTACCTTTAATTCTAGGAAATAATTGCTGCCTGGAAGATTAAACTATTACGGCCTAAAACATAAATAAAACCAGAACTCCTTTTTTATTGTTGTTTAGAGTTTTCTCAATTTTAATCTCATCAAGACAATTTTTCTTCACCTATAAAGGAAAAAAATGCAATCAAATTTTTAAAACATAAATAATAATTATCTATAAATTAATGAGCAGCATCTTAAGCTTTCTGAGAACAAGCCAGACAGCAGAATTCCTTTGTGCAAGGTTAATGAATAATACAGATTAGAAAACTACTAGCAATTTAGTTCCATCATTGATGGCACTTTAAAATTATAAATTAGAATGAAAATAACAAGGCTATAACTTGGTATATAATGAATTGCCCCAATTATACTTTTGTAATTTACTTTTAATTTGCCTCCATTCAGGCAATTTAGAACTAAAATTTAATCATTAGTATATTAAAGATGGCATATATTCTTTATTATTATCATATTCATCCATTCTTATTGAGTCTACATTTCCTATAACAGAAGAAAAAAAGCTAAATAGGGAAATATATTGATAACAATGCTTTTAAGTATTTTTTGATTTGGAAGATTTGAGAATCTTTTTAAGGATTTTTTATCACTAGTTGAAATACCTATTCAGCCTGTCACTGTATAATCTAGTTCATACTCAAGGACAGATTACTGTTTCGAAGAGAAAAAACATTCTAAAGGTTGGAAGGATTATAAAGCAACACTGGGTAGATTTCACATGTTCAAAATAGCTCCACCACTGGCCCAGACCACCTATCTCCTTCACCCTTATCCCTTATTTCAAAGTTCCATTTCAACACTGAGTCGGAGAGACATCTGGATCAGCAATCCATCCTCCTGCGACCACTGTCCTCTAACTGCTCTCCTCCTTCAACTCAGTGATGCCTGAGTCCCAGAATCACAGCAAGCACCATAGCACATTCAATCCCCATCACAGTTTTCATCCCACTCATCTCTGGTCTGCTGTTTTTCTTACTCAACAACACCATTAACCCCCTCACTTTCCCTTTCTACAGCATCCTCTGGGACTGTTGTCAGTAAACGCCATTAAATCATTCAAATTTTCCTCAAAACCCTCCCTCTGCCCTCTCACCTTGTTATGCAAGATGGCAATATGGGCCATACATTAAACAGGATTTGTCACCAACCCTGTCAACAAAACAGGGTTTGTTTTGAAAAAGCCAGGTTAGATGTCTTAGTGCCTCCGTTAGAGTAATGTGCCCTGTGAATCCCTAAGAGGGAAGAGCCTGAGCATTACCCAGATGCATTGGACCCAAAAATTTCCTATAAAGAAACATCTTTAGGAGACCACTGCCTTAGTTGAGACTTGACATTCTATAGAAGATGACACTGCTTCTCCTGCACCCTCGAGTAGAAATGGCCTCTTTTCCAGCCTCCTTTACCTGGAGGTTAAGAGCTTGGCTCTAACATAGCCTCTGAGAATTTCACTACCTTTGCTCAACCACAGTCTTTACTGGCATCTTCTACTAACCTCCAAGACACTTCTTCCTATTCTTTAATCACTTTAGTGGTTGATGTCATAATTTTCTCTACTCTTTCACAAGCAGTCATTCTGGGCAAATCCAATATTCACACTCACGATTCAGCTAATAATAACAAGAGTAGTAGTAATAATTATAAGTAATAGATTATTTTTGAATGTCTACTCTGCGTCAATAGGTATCTTTAACACTTGACATGTATTATCTCATTTAATGTCCACAAGCACTATAAGTAAGAGATATCATTACTTTCAATTCACTGATGAGGATCATGACTTTTTTTTTTTTTTTTTTTGCAGTACGTGGGCCTCTCACTGTTGTGGCCTCTCCCGTTGTGGAGCATAGGCTCTGGACGCGCAGGCCCAGCGGCCATGGCTCACGGGCACAGCCACTCCATGGCATGTGGGATCTTCCCGGACTGGGGCACGAACCTGCGTCCCCTGCATCGGCAGGTGGACTCTCAACCACTGAGCCACCAGGGAAGCCCCCATGACATTATTTAACAAGTCCAAGTTTACACAGAACATTAAGTGTCAGAACCAGGATTCAGAGCCATATTTAGCTGATCTACCATATGGGACTGTTGTCAGTCTAGTTTCCCGCTTTATAGCTATTCAAACTCTTTCCTCAGACCTCTGTACCCCCATTCCACGTCATCCTACAGGCATGGACATTTGTTTGATCTTATGATTACCCTAAGCTGTTCCTTCTCCAAGTTTTTATACTCTGCGGTTCCCTCTTGACTAAGGCTTTCTGCCCCCCATCTCCTCCCTCACTTTCACTGCTTGCCCTTCTCCTCCATGCTCTCCATTCATTTCCCTTGTACCCCTACTCTTCATCACGGAGACCTCATCTTTATCTGCTGAAGTGGCAAGTCCTCTCTCCATCTACCAGAGATTCCTACAGTGTGTTAAATGTGGGGACAACCCAACAAGCTGGGCATAGTTTGTAAGCAGTTTAGAGCAAAGAGATGACACTGACAGGATTATAAAACACATCTATTGGGACTTCCCTGGTGGCACAGTGGTTAAGAATTCGCCTGCCAATGCAGGGGACACAGGTTCAAGCCCTGGTCCGGGAAGATTCCACATGCCACAGAGCAACTAAGCCCGTGCGCCACATCTATGGAGCCTGTGCTCTAGAGCCCGTGAGCCATAACTACTGAGCCTGTGTGCCACAACTACTGAAGCCCACGCACCTAGAGCCCGTGCTCCACAACAAGAGAAGCCTCCACAATGAGAAGACCGCTCACCGCAACAAAGAGTCACACCCGGTCACCGCAACTAGAGAAATCCTGCATGCAGTAATGAAGACCCAACGCAGCCAAAAAATAAATAAATAAAATAAATAAATTTATTTTTTAAAAAGTTAAAAAACAAAAACCAAACACATCTATCATCATTTGAGAGATCATCTATGAGTATCGCCTTCTTCCCCAATGATCTGGTGCGATCAGGAGCTATGGTCTCCCAGAGCGAGCTTCACATGTTTGCGGTCATTCCTTATTCCTCCATAGTCCTTTCTCTCTGTGCCCGGAGTATATTCTGTGAAATCACAAACTGATGGGATGTTGAGATTAGCAGGGGCCATAAAGTTCATATAGCGCAACACCTTCATTTTACAGATAAAGAACGGAGGCCTGAAGAAGCCCATAAACAGACATTATCAAAAGAAATGGCTGAAAGATTAGATAAAGGTAACAGAATTTGCTGATGTCCTTTCAAAAAGAGATTTATTTCACCAATATATACCTGACTACCTCTTATCTGCCATGCTGTCATAGTTTTAGATCTAAGCCTCTTAGTGAACCCCCTGTTTATAAATATTTCTCTTACTCACTCGCTGGTTGAGAAGCTCGTGTGTTATCAGAGGGAAGGAGGACCCACTGCTTTTCACAGCAGCACAATGAGGCTCTTTCTGTTGGGTGGGACACTTGGTCCAGATTTCCTCTGCACCAGATGGCTGTCCCCCAAAGGCCCCAGAGCTCCTGGGATCATTAGGATTCCAGATGTGCTTGCTACCGTTGATCTGCGGTAATGTGACCCCAGCTCTCTTCTTGCCAAGTATGTATTCAGCTGTTAGACTGTATTCAGATATGTTGTTTGGCATGCTCCTAATCTATGTGATCATTTTCATTTTCCATTTTGATCCTCAAAATAGGCATTATTCACTGTTTAAAGATATTTAGAGTTTAAGTAGTTAAAAAAAAAACCTGCTGTATGAATCGTGTGTTCTAGAAATGTATTAGTGAACATCTGAGACAATCTAATTCCCAGGTCCCAGAGTTCCAAGGCGTCTCCGTTCTTAATACATTGATGTTCTGAATTCAATTATGCTCCTTCCAATTTGAAAAATAACTCATTTTGTATGTTCATCAGTAGGATGTACTCTGATATTAGAAAAAGTTTTTATTTTAGTGTGCTCCAGATTGAAGACCTTTATTAAGGCTGGTCTGCCTTATTTCCCAGTAGTACTAATTAAAAGTACTAATTATTTCCATGCTAGTATCTCAGGACCATCTTTTGATGCATGAAACTTTTGAGGGAATTAATAAAAAAAAAACTGACTGATTTTCGGAATCATATGAGAGAATTGATATACTTTAGTCCCAATTAAAAAAAATGTTTTTACGTCAGTACATTTGACTTTCATTCTTACTTCTTCGGTTTCAGGTCTATTCTGAATTTCTGCCATGTGGGAAGTAGTTGCCAGAATCCTCTTTCTTTATATAGCAGCTAGTGTCATTAATGCTGAAAGGGAACTTACCTCACTCTTGAAGCTAATAGTCTTCTCAAAAGCAGTTTTCATGCCTAATTCTTATCATTTATGAAGCATTTAAACCAGATTCCCAAGATCCTTCTTACATTTAAAGTCAATGATTCTCTTAGACCTTAGGGTCATTTTCCTAATTCTTAAATCAACCCGTTTGTTCCTCTCATGAGAAATAATCCAGGTGTGCTTAGGCAGGAGGTCGGTTATTTACTTTTCTATGCAAAAGTTGGGAGAATGGAAGAAAGATTATCTGTCCAGCTGGAAGGCAATCCTTTCCCAGAGATACATATAATCCCTTTAAAATATTTTTAGATTCCAGAACAATTATACTCTAAATAATTATTAAGTCACATAAAGTGAGGGAACCTTTATATTGGGGAGTAAGATTTCTATTCACACATTTACAGGTACAAAATTTTGTGAGTTGTGTGAATTATCTACAGTATACTACTCTCAATGGCAAGTTTATTCTATTTTAGATGCTCTGGTATTGCAAACATGTAACTTATTTACTCTTTCAGTATACCTTTGCTTGAGAAAAGAGAATATTTTGGGGGCAAACAATTTCTGTAGATTTAGACCATGCAATCGGATATATATATAAAAAAAAAAGAACCTTCCTAAAAAGTAATTGTATATATAACTGGAATTGAGTTTATTTTACAAAAAATAAGGTCAGTGAAAGTGAATCCCACAAGTGGAATGCATTCACTCAACAATGATTTTATTTATAAATAATACAGCAACATTGGAGATGCTTGCTGTGGGTGCTTTTCTGTCCAACACTAATGCTGTGGGAGGGTTAGGGAAACAAAATAGCAGTAATGGCATCTACCTGAATCCCATTAGCATTTGGGAGTTAATATCCTGATTTTTGAGGAGTGAATTGGAACTCAAAAGGTAGCAAACCATTCCATTCTGCAATTATTATAATTATCTCCAAAAACTTTAATATTCGTGGGACTTCCCTGGTGGCACAGTGGTTGGGAATCGCCTGCCAATGCAGGGGACACAGGTTCAAGCCCTGGTCCGGGAAGATCCCACATGCCGCGGAGCAACTAAGCCCATGCACCACAACTACTGAGCCTGTGTGCCACAACTACTGAGGCCCGTGTGCCTAGAGCCCATGAAGAAAAAAAAAAAACTTCAACATTTAATACTTAGAAAATGGCTATTTCAGATATTTGAGTTGCTGGCAAGCTACCCCAAAATAGTTATTTCTTAATGATTTTTTAAAAATCACTTATCTAGGGCTATTGATAGAAACAACAAACTCTGGGGATGAAGCATAGAAGTTAATATAGGAGGAGAAAGTACCCAATAGTATGTAAAATATGTTGGAACTGAGTCATAGGTAAATTTTTTTTTTTAACTTCTTCATTCTTAAATTCTAGTTCCTGGAATCCCTCCTTCATAACTGACTCACAATCTATTTTGGGACAAACCTGTCAGTACTACAACCCTTTCACTGCATATTACAATCCATACAGAAAAGTCAGAGACTAATGGAACGATAAAATAAGACTGACTAAAGAGCCTTTCATACCTGTAGCCCTATGTTAACACTGAGCACTGGCCTCCAAGTCAAGGCTGACCTAAACTCTCAGTGTTTTGAAGTTATGTTTCCTGATGCTGTGTTCGGAAAAATGAGTTGATTAGAAATACTAAGTTTATAATTTAGGTGAAACACTTGATCTTGTTCTTATTTAAAATAGTTATTTTTTCCTACTTCCTTCCTGTCAAAACCTCTCTGAAACTTTTAATAATGAATTTCATTATTTTTAAGTAATCCCTTTTCTTTTTTCTAAAAGAAAGCTACATTTTCATCTTCATCTTAGTTGCTTTCTCCCCTTTTGTTTACCATGTTCAGCTAATTTGTTTTCAGCGTATATATTAACTCCCTGGCTTTAAGAAGATTCTCTTCAGTGAACTGAATCTTAGGCCTAGAAGGGACATGAGCACATCCTTCCCCTTCAGGAAGAGCCACCCAAAGAAGATACCATACAATAATTATTTTTTATGGCTCTAGAGAAGATTGCACAACCTCAACCTGCATCTCATTTTGACATAGAAATACTCTTATTCTGCTTAAACAAAGCCTTTATACTTCAACCCCAGCCTGTTTTCTTTTGTTTTATACATAATGCAGATAGCCCACCACCTCTTTATAAAATGCTCTTCATACACTCAAAGAATGTATTCAATTGTCATCTGGACTTCTCTTCAAGGAAATGAACAACTGTCCTGTTTACTCTTCTTCCTGGTCTTATTTTCCAACACTTGAATCATTTTGTCATTTTCCTGGTTATTTTTTAAACAATTTCCAAATTCTCCAATCAAGACTCCATACATGGACTCCAGGAATTCACCTTTCAGAGCAATAATAAGTTGAGATCATCTAACACCTCTTTCACATCATACTCTCATTCTACATATATTTATTTTTATATTGGTCTTTTAAAATGTTTTATTATAAAAACAATTTTTTGAATCTAGATTTAGATTTTTTTTAATGCAACTGATTGGTTTAAATAAGTGTGTCTATATAGAGTAGGTGTTTCAATGCAACACTGATAACATACATAAAGTTTCTCCAAGAAGCATCCATAGAAATTATAACTACAGTTAAAATAGCTTTACAGTTTCTCTATTTAATTTTTATTTCTAATATTTTTTCCTCTATTTTATCTTGGATGAATTTTCCAGTTCTATGTTTTTCCAGCAAGTTTCTGCCTCCCCCCAAAAAAATCAGAAACTAGCTGCATAATACTAGTACTAGGCCAACTTAGTTTGGCATCAGTGTGATTATGAACAAATTTAGAGCCTTTAAGAATGTTTTGAGCTATTTCTGCATGAATTTTATTTAAATATCAGGTTTATTGTTTTCCTTTTTTGGAAATCAAGCTGAAAATGATTACAGTAGATGCAAGTGTGCAGATTGTAGTTCATTAATTTCATTAATCCTTCTGAAGTTTCAGACCTTCAGAAATGGTAACCTTGACTGGCACTGGCATATTCAGTATGGTTCTTTGGGAAGTTCAATAAAGTGCTGACCTGGCATGTGGATTTTCATTCACCTTGGGTGAGAACCAGGTCCATGGGGAAAGTAGGCATTGGAAATAATGATTGAGGCCCTAGAACTTAAAGGAAAATCTTCACAGGGGAACTTTGATACTCCGTCTCCCTTTTCCCGATGACACAAAATGAACCTGTCATGGATTGGTGCTAGAGGGCCTTATCTTTGCATAAGTCCAGAAGAAACTCAAGAACACCAAACTATAAGAGAAGATTGGAGGTAGGGTACAAATGCATTCACGTTCATCAATAATTCTGTGCTGAAGGAAGCATGAGATTATAGCTCAAAATGAATATAATTTCGTTTGTTGTTTTTATAGTAACACTTTATATCAGGGCTTTCTCCAATCATTAGGACATTCATTCCTATACTCCATTTCCTAGACATGGACAAAGCAGTTCTGTTTGCATTAAGATAGATAGACAGATGATAGATAGACAGATAGATAGATAGATAGAATTATAGACATAGATGTTACATAATTTTTAAATTATGAAGATAATATAAAATATTACTAAAAAGCAAAGAAATAAGAAACAAAAAAAAAGCATCCATAATCCCACTACAGTAAAATAACAAACATTGCTTCATGCATTGACTTGTTTGTCCTTCTGTACACAATTGAAATACAATTTTATGTTGTGATTTCTTTTATTTAACATAATATGGGTAACATTTCTCTATACCAACAAAAACATTTCAGAGGCACCATGTGAACAGTGGCTATCTTTCTTTACTCAATCATTTCCCCATTAAATGTTAGGTTGCTTCCAGTGTTATTTTTGGCTGCGTTGGGTCTTCGTTGCAGTGTGCGAGCTTCTCACTGCGATGGCTTCTCTTGTTGCGGAACGCGGGCTCTAGGTGCGAGGGCTTCAGTAGTTGTGGTGCATGGGGTTAGTTGTCCTGCAGCCTGTGGGATCTTCCCAGACTAGGGCTGGAAAACGTGTCCCCCACACTGGCAGGCGTATTCTTAACCACTGCACCACCAGGCAAGCCCTAAAAGTATTGAGAATCTTTAAGGTCTTAAAATACATTACAGTAGCTTTCAGAAATGTTTTGAAAATTAAAATACAATGAACAACCTATGAGAATACCAGGTTTCCTAAACCCTTGTCAGCATTGAATATTACCAAATAAATTAGTTCTGTGTATTATTATGAATATAATTTTCTTTTCAAACATGAATATTCTAACCAAATACCATCATTGCTAACCTTGTCTTTTTATATGGGGAACAGTCAAATACATATTATTGAAAATGTATAAGCAGGCATTTTCCACTAAGGTTTCCAATGAGTAGCTTGAATTATTTGAGGAGTGTAAACCAATGCATGGTCTTCAGTTATAACCTACCTAAGTAAAATCCTTGAGGCAGATTCTCCATAACATCGAAGGCTAAAGTATAACCCATCTCGAGGAGAGTTACATAAACTGTTGTGTTCTGAACTGCTTTCCTCCAGCCTTATGCAGCAGCTCAGATACTGCTAATTATCACATCAAACTCTTATGCCCTGAACTAAATACCTTTTTGCATACAGACGTTTTAGTGGCTTAAATTGGGGAACAAGGTATTGGTAAAAGAAGTGTTGAGTTCAGGAAAGAAATTACAAAGACTCTAATCAAGACTTTTCCTTTTCTTTTTACCTGATTTACCCATTTCTGACCCTGAGGCCCATTCTTTCTCTTCTCTACAGAGAGCAAAGTTCAAGATGTATGTGTGTAAGCATGCACGTACACACACACACGCACACACACACACAGAGGAAATCACTGCATATATATATATGTGTCTATGTGCATGGGCCTTTTCTGGAAGACCCATGAGAAACTATTGGTGGTGATTACTGGGGTGTGCTATTGGGGACAGATAATCAGGAATAACCTTTCCACTTAATAATAAATTTAGTGAAGAAATGGATTACTTCCATGAATGCTCAGAAAAGATATTCTTCTATCTCCTTTAAAAAACTAAGCATATTTGACCAGTATAAATGGAATTGGTATTTTTGTGGTTATAGAGCAAATGTAACAGGATGGAGTGACGTTAGCAGATGCTGATGTAATAGACTGTTCAGATTCATTTTCCTTTATGCACTTGAATGCTACAGGTTTACTCTTCTTGGGTTAAAATACTCAGTGGAAAGAGTAAGGGAGGTTTGGGGACCAAGTTGAAGTAACTAACAAGCACAGTATACGTGAGACAAAGCCTTGCCATAAATCTACCCCCCAGTATCTCTCTTGTGTGACCCCAGTGATTTGTAGCAACCAACCACAGCAAGTACAGGACCTGAATTTTCATTCTCTTTGTAAAGAGTATTTGGAACTCCCCATGGGAGACCTTGGGATACATAGAAAACAAAGTAACAAAAGCAATCATCTATATCTGTTTGCCTAGAACACACTTCTGTTTTGAGCAGAATTGAGTAGTAAGATATGTATAAAAGTAAAACTATGGTTTACCTTTCATTTATATACCAAATATCTATTGATTGACCACTGAGGTTGATGCTAGCTAGTATGCTACTATGCTAAGGCACTGGAAATTGACTGGTGAATAATTCAGAACAGAGTCCTTTTTCTACAGAGTTTCTAGTCTAGGAAGATCTAAATTATAAGTTATAAGCAATAGAAAAACTTTGTTTTATTCAGGAAGTATACTTTTTGTGCCTTTATTTTATTTTATTTTATTTTGCTTCCTCTCTTTTCCTTTTTTGAACTTCTATTTCCTGGAAATGGAGAATTGTCCTTAATTAATTTTTTAGCATTACTTTGTGAAAAGGTATCCTATTTAATCATTTTTATTTCCCCACAACAAACTAATAGTTTAAATAGTAATATATTTTACACCATCTTTGAAGAAAGTGAACACTGATGTTACTGAGAATAAATTCCATTTATTCTTCTCTTTCAAACAGGTTTAAAAGGCAGATATATGCCCTAACATTCAAAAGAATAAATTTCAAATAAATTTTTTCAAATAAGATTTTATTAATATACTCATGTACAATAGTTATAATCTAAGTCATTTGACTTCAATTATGTATGTATTTGGAGGCAGTATGGTATAGAGATTAAAAGTCTGGGTTTGGGGCTTCCCTGGTGGCGCAGTGGTTGAGAGTCCGCCTGCCGATGCAAGGCACACGGGTTCGTGCCCCGGTCCGGGAAGATCCCACATGCCGCGGAGCGGCTGGGCCCGTGAGCCATGGCCACTGAGCCTGCGCATCCGGAGCCTGTGCTCCGCAACGGGAGAGGCCACAGCAGTGAGAAGCCCGCGTACCGCAAAAAAAAAAAAAAAAAAAGCCTGGGCTTGCTATCTGCATTTACTTTTGCCAAGGTACCTCAGTTTCCTCATCTGTAAAATGGGGATAATGATCATAGTACCTTTCTCATAGGGACTCTATGAGCATAAAGTGAGTTAGTTAATGTGAAGCACATAGAACATAATGTGTTTCCTCTTTGGGTTTAATTGTAGTCTTTTGCCCTAGAAGGCTGCAGGTTATCTCCTTACAAGGTTTTCCAGCAGTGCCCGCTGCTTTTCTGGCCTGGGTGAGAGATGATCTCCTTGCTTCAGTCCTTAGGTAGCTCACAGATAGGCTCAAAGGGACATACACTCAGGGACACACCCTCTGAGACCAGGAACTAAGAATGCAGGTTGGGGGGATGGGCAGAGGGCTGGCTCTTCAAGATTGTCACTAAGCTGGGGAGGGGGGGAGGGAGTGGGGTACAGATAACTAAGAACTTTGCAAAGCTTTCCTACAATTTTTAGATTTCCCCTTCCCCTCTTTTATTCTGCCTTCACTTGGTTACTGTAAACCTTTGACTGTTTTCCAGAGTTTTAACAAATTTAGTTGACAATTTTTGCTTGCTTTTTGATGTTTCTGTCAGGTTACAGGAGCTTGGAGGGGCATACTCTGTCATTTGGCTGATGTCACCTCCCTGGATAAGATTTTAAAGGTTAACTTGTCCATACTTCCTTTTTCCCCCAAAAGGACAACCCAGAGGCTGTTCTGAGGATAAACTGAGTAATGAGATAATTAATGTGCCTGGACCATTGTAACATCCATTAAAAATTTTTAGTAATTATTATGCTAAAATATAGTGTGACTTGAAATGCATGATATCCTAAGTCTAGGAAAACTTCAATACCAGATTGCAGTGACCTTTACTTGCTTTTTAAGACAGCTAAGGGTAGCACCATTTCTCCCTCAATAGTAGTCTCTTGCCTTTAACTATCTGGGATGTCTATTTGATCCTTGGCCAAACTCTGGATCCACAATTGTATTTCATATATATTACAGGCTCTCTATAAGCAATGATAAAATACAAAATTCATGTAAGGATTTCCTAGAACTCACTGAAAAATAAATAGGAAAGAAAATATATACAGAAAGAAAAGTCAAGGGGCTTCCCTGGTGGTCCAGTGGTTAAGACTCCACGTTTCCAAAGCAGGGGGAGGTGCGGGTTTGATCCCCGGTCAGGGAATTAAGATCCCACGTGCCATACGGCGTGGCCAAAAAATAAAATAAAAAGAAAGAAAAGGCTAAAGTAAAGCTGCATATGGAAAATACCTGCAAAGGGAAACAGCTCATGCAGGATCTTCTTGGAACACGCACAGACTCACACTGTTATTCTGCTTACTTCCCAGAAGTTAAGAGCTCAAGTGATCTGGCTGTGATCAGAACCTGCACCCCTTACAGTTGAAATTTAGTACTTAGTAAAACTATCCACTTCTCCACAAGTTATATAGATGTTTTTCATTCCCTGGACATTCTCCCACTTATTTCTCCATGGGCCTAATGACCTACCCACTGAATACCAAAAATATGTTGGATAAAGAATCACTGTCAAGATGTATGATTAACTTGGCTAAATGCTAAAACAGTTTCGCAATGAAAACCTTCATCTCTGCCATTCAAAACTTTACAAAAGATGTATGCACGGTGGTTTTGTAAAAAATGTATTTCATAATTGTCATGTATTGTTTTTAACATATGTTTCATATCAGATACAAGAAAGGTCAAATGAGAGCTAAAAAACTGTTGGCCGGATTTGCTATGAGTGAGTCTTCCAGCACATCTGGGAACCTCTGTAAAAAATTAACTCAACGTTCTGGACTCTTGGGATGGGCAGATTATTAACTGTTTCTGCAGAAGCACTCTGTGCAAGCCAAGGCATATAAGAAATATTTTTAGACCTGTAGACCATTAAATACTGTACAGTTAGCTTACTGCATGAGAAAAACAGCAGGTACTTAAATGGAGATGTCTAGTTCCATTCACAAAGGGAAAAATAAACCATGCATTTGTTGGCAATGGCATTGGACAATTTAGACTCTATGGTTAATGTGTTACTGGAAAATTGAATATCAGCCTTTTTTATTAAAATAAAATTAAGCATTAAGAATTATAGCACAGAGCAAATTATAATCGTATTGGCCTTGAATCTGACATAGCTTCTGTATAGGTAAGCAGTGGAAATATTTCTCCTAGAACCTCATACAAAATCTAGATCCAGATTTCTACTTTTTTTTCTCCTCCTGTCAAATACCTTTTTGGAGGTAAGCTCAGGCAGAAAAATACTAAGAAATATACTGTCATTTGCAATGAGAGATTCAAAACATTTCTCTTTTGCCCAGAAAGCCTAGGAGTGGATGTTTGTTCATCATTTAACTCAGGCCTGGGAATCATTCTTTATATTACCTTTAGATGGTACAGTGACCCTGAAATAGCCATATTTAGTCTCTTCCCTGTACGTGGTAGATAAATACCACTTAATCCCTGTTACTTCTGTGTGGCAGAAGTTGGTTTAAGTATGTTAGAGATTCCTGGGGAGCTTAAAAATATACTGACTCCCTAGTCTCTTCTCTTCTTACGTTGGGCCCTGACACTGGTATGTATTTTTTAAGTTCCTCATTGTAGTGTGTAGTCATGATTGAAAACCACTGGAAAGCAATGTGTCTTAGATGGAGGAAAGAAAAATCTAATCATGGACTAGACATGGATCAGTCATGGACAAATCCAAATGATTTATTGAATGAAGTCTGAATCTATGCAAAGAGTTTTGAAGATTATCTTTTCCCAGCTACATGGTGTGTTAGTCAGAAAATAACCTGATAAATGAAAAGCCAATCATTAATAATTTTTCCAATAAATATACTTAGTAGCAGAGTATAGCTGAAACAATTTTCTACATCTTTATGCAAAGAAAAAAAATGGTTTGAATGATAATGTCAGGAGCTAAATATCAGGTCAGGTCCCAGCCTTACTGCTGGGCTGGGGAGAAGTTTCTTTCACTCCAAATTATTTACAGGAGCATCAGCTACTCTGAGCTGACTCCACTCTAAATCACTTCAGGCCCCCAACACCAGGAACTTAGAAGGGTTAAAACACTAGAGGAAATAAAGACACATGTTTTAAGCCACTGCATTTTGCCATAATGACTATCCTTTTCACTCAAATAGCTTAAGTTGAGTGGGATTTATAGTCTTCATTTTTAATTGTTTAGAGATTAATAATTCAATCATTCAGCAAGTGTTTGTTGAATGCCTACTATGTGCCAAGCACCCCTTTAGGACTCATGAAATTTACAAGAGACCATTAAAAAAAAATGAAGAACAAAATTATATATGAGACGGTGTTAAGTGCCGTAGAGAAATATAAAGCAGGAAGGGGAAAGAAGTTTCCATTTTAAACAGGGTGTTGGGAAAGGCTTCCCTGAGGAGCTGACGTGTGAGCAGATAGATATCTGAAGGAGATGAAAGTTATGCAGATGTCCAAGCAAAGAAAGTTCCAGTCTGAGTGCTCAGCAAACACAATGCCTAGGAAGAAGTCTTTTTACTTTTGCCGATATTGTTTGCACATAGATAATTCAGTTAACACAGTAAACTTTTCCTACCAAAAGATTCTCTCTTCCAGCCTCCATTCTAAGTCATGATACTCCTGTTAACATGTTTGACTATATAATCATGGATAATAATAACTCCTACCAATGACTGAACCCTAGAAGAAGCTAAATCTAACCTTAAATCTAACTGTAACTTTGCCAATTTTTCCAGTAAGGAAACTGAGCCTAAGAGAGATTATGTAACTTGCCCAGGGTCACATGCAAGTCAAGTGTGGGGCTGCCATATTTTATTCCAGGTCTGTCTGACTCCAAAGCCCATGCTCTAAACACCTATATCTTATTATTTCTATCAACTTTTATCTAAAATAAACAAAAAATGCAAGGAAGTTTCTCTTAACCATGGTGGATGTATTATAAACAATATAAATAACTTTTGTATCTCCTTCTGTAGGTCACTTTACCTCCTCCTTCAGAATCCATTTTCCCATCCATTAAATAAGGAGCTGAACTAAGTCATTTTTTAAATCTGTTCTAGTCACAAAATACTATGATTCTATGATATATTCACTTTGGCCACTTTAACATATTTTGAGTCCTACCAAATCAATGACATAGTCAGTAAACATGCATTGATTGCCTTTTCTGAGCCAGGCACAATCTACAAACTCCATGACCCCAAATAATTTTTACTTAAGAATTTAATTATATGCTTTGGTATAGAATTTATAAAGGTTTGACCTGGATTCCAGTCAAACCAGCTCCATGTGCTTGCTTTGCTTTGTGTTTTAACTTACAAATGCAGATGTGTATTGTTGATTTTGGCAATATTATTAAAATCTGTAAGAAGGTGGACTACTTTAAAGCATCTAAAAGGACCATATAATGCCCCACTCCCTACTCATGTCACCCTATTTGTTGCCTCCATCATGCTCATCTCAATCACCAGCGTTAGAAAATAAGATCCATGAGGTCAGGGACACATCCATCTGCTTCCCATCTAAGCATGTGGCTCCTAGTACTGTACCTACTATACCATAGGTTATCCACTAATATTTACTAAATGAAATGTATAATTAAATTATTTTCAAAATAGAGGATAAACCCTTTTTTTTTTTTTTTTTTTTTTTTTTGAGGTACGTGGGCCTCTCACTGTTGTGGCCTCTCCCATTACGGAGCACAGGCTCCGGATGCACAGGCTCAGCAGCCATGGCTCACGGGCCTAGTCGCTCCGTGGCATGTGGGATCTTCCCGGACCGGGGCACGAACCCGTGTCCCCTGCATCGGCAGGCGGACTCTCAACCACTGCGCCACCAGGGAGGCCCCCCAAGTTTTAAGAAACCAATATCAGCTCTCAACTGACATCCTGAAATGTAACAGTGGAGACTTGGACTCTGTAATCACTAACTTAAGCTACATTACTCTCTAGTCCTCAGTTTCCTTGTCCATAAAGTAAGCAGCAAGGAGAGAAACAGTGTCTTCCAGCCCCCACATCGCTGATCCTCTGAACTCTACCACTGGTGTAGAATATAGAAAACATCTAATTTAATAGAGGTTTAACCTGGATATCTTGACTTTATGAAACTGAAACACTTGCTGGGCCAGGCAGGAGACATAAATAAGCAAAATGGGTGGGGTGGTAAATTGCCTTTAGCAATTCACAGTCACAAGGGCTAAACTGAAAAATATAAAATCCCAGTAAGGACACAAGTGAATTAAAGCCACAAAAGGAAGAACAGTTATCTAGTCGCTTAGCATCACAGTATCTTCAGGGGCAAAGAATAGCCGCTATGCTCCATGTTATATGGATGTCATTATCCTTAAGCAACTGAATGAGGATGAGTCACTAGCTTGTGGAGACCTGCATGATAAGACTTGTGATCTCTGATGGGATTCCTCGACTAAGCTGTTGATCAGACTTCTGCTGTCCTTGTCCAAACTGTCATCTTCATGAGGGTGGAGGTTAGTGATACTAGATCTGCAGACTGTGGGATGTTTGCTCTAGTGAAATAGTGTGGGTGGATTCTCATCCTGCCCTGTGTGCGATGGAAGATTATAGCCCGAAGGTGGAGGCCAGAGAAACCTACCTGCACATGCCTAAATAAGTGAAACCTCACCACTAGGCACCCAAAGGGGATCTGGTCTGAGCAGGTTAGAGATGAGCAAGTGCTCCTAGGAGGACTGAAGACCTAGCACATGAACAGGGGACCACATGTGCTTGGAAAGCCCGCCATGCTAGCTTAAACACAATACAGAATCGTCCCTTTAGCTGTCAGCGACTGTGGATTGCTGGGACCACACACCAAGTTCCAAAGTTCTGAAATATGTTGGACTCCTCCATCTTCCCTCATGTTCAGCCATTTACCAAGTCTTCCCAAATCATTCCAGCTGCCCTCACTTCCATCCCTTCCTGCCCATATTCACAGTCCCCATGCTCATCCTGCTCTCATCCACTACCTTCTTATGGTACAGCAGCCTCCTAACCTCCTCACTTTGGGTCTTTTCTGACTCTGGCCTCTCACACAAACTGCCAGGGCTCTTGAATTTCCTCAGAGTGAAGCACTCATTGGCTTTCAAAGCCATCTACTATCTGGCTTCCACCTAGCTTCCAATCATTTCTCCCAGGAGCCTTCTACTCCCACGAAATTGTTCAACCAACAGTTGCTTAAATACACCTTGTTAGGTTTTGCTCCCACACCTTTATTTGTATTGTTGTGCCCACTTTGGATACTTTTCTACTGCCTGCTCACCAATCCAACTGTTGCCAGTATTTTTTTTCTTTAGCCGTGCACCGCACAGCATAAGGGACCTTAGTTCCCTGACCAGGGATGGAAATCATGCCCGTTGCAGTGGAAGCACAGAGTCTTAACTACTGGACCACCAGGGAAGTCCTGCCAGTATTTTGAAAACCTGTCAAATCCTCCCTCTTCCGTGAAGTCTTGCTTAACAGCTTTGCCTACACTATTGCTTCTTCCTTTAAACCCTGGCCAAAATTAATAACCATACCACTTTTTTCATATTGGGTTTGGAGGTACTTTTTTTAAAAATTTATTTTAATTAATTTATTTATTTATTCTTTGGGTCTTTGTTGCTGTGTGCGGGCTTTCTCTAGTTGCAGCGAGCAGGGGCTACTCTTTTTTGTGGTGCACTTCTCATTGCAGTGGCTTCTCTTATTGTGGAGCATGGGCTCTAGGCATGCAGACTTCAGTAATTGTGGCACACAGGCTCAATAGTTGTGGCACACGGGCTTAGTTGCTCCACAGCACGTGGGATCTTCCCAGACCAGGGCTCGAACCTATGTCCCCTGCATTGGCAGGTGGACTCTTAACCACTGCACCACCAGGGAAGTCCTGGGAGGTATTTCGTATCAGGCTGCATTATGGCTTTGTGGATGTCTATGTGCTGTTCCCAAGTAAGAATATAAAGTCCAAGTGATCAAGTTTCCTTTGTGTCCTTATAAAAACCAGGGTAGCATCTTAAACAAATGCTTAATAAATACATTTTGGATGTAATAAACCCATCCAAGAGAAAAAATCAAGGAAGGCTTTTCTTCCTCCCAGATACACAGAACTGAATTCAAAATTAATGTTTGCAGGACGGTTTTACATCCTGTGATAGTGTCCAAGGGACATTTCTAAAGTCTTACTAGAGCAATTTGAGAAGCAAAATTTCATTTCTCTAGAGTGTTCTTGCTTACTTCTGAACATCATGGAACCTGAGATGGGAAAGAAGGAAAAAACCAAAGATCCCACTGTGGCTTTCGTGAAGGGTCTTGTGAAGGATCTTGTGAAGCCACTTGTGAAGGGTCTTGTGATGATTCCACAGGACTGACACCTGATATAGACTTTTCTTACTTCTGTGAAGTACCTAAAACTATGGGAGTGAGTTTTAGGGCATTGCTTACAAACAGTTGCAATATATATAATTATGAATGAATTTGCATAAACTTGTGCTAAAAATATACGCCATGAGCTCTATAGATAACTTGCCGTGGGTATTTTGGTGCTTGGGAATCATGAAAAAAACAGCATGATAATAATACTTCCATGATAATAGCACAATAAGCAAGAAGTCTTTTTTTTTTTTTTGCGGTACATGGGCCTCTCACTGTTGTGGCCTCTCCCGTTGCGGAGCACAGGCTCCGGATGCGCAGGCCCAGTGGCCATGGCTCATGGGCCCAGCTGCTCTATGGCATGTGGGATCCTCCCGGACCAGGGCACGAACCTGTGTCCCCTACATCGTCAGGCAGACTCTCAACCACTGCGCCACCAGGGAAACCCCAAGAAGTCATTCTTGATGACTCTGAATTTAACAGGAACAACTTCAACAATGTAGAAGATTTTTCCAACAAATAGTGAAAAAGAATTATTCATAAGTAAATGAGATTTGGAGGAATGATGTTTATTTGACACAAACATCACAGAAACACAAGATTATTAGAGCTGAATGCAGGAAGAATGCTCATACATGGCAAATTTCCCAAATGGGTCCATAGTTATAAAATCAACTAGGACTTTCCAAATAAAAAAGTGTGGATAAATAGCAATGAATTTTTTTACTTTCACTCTGTTAGATTTATAGGTTCTTAGAAACATTTCAATTACTCACATCTGGAAATAATGTTTGTAGTCCTTCCCGAGTTGTTCCTCAAAACCGATTCCTTATTTCAGGGGCTATTATCTGGCCCTGACCTGGCAGCTCCTAGGTGATTAGCTCACAGGCCAGAGAGGATGTCTTCTGGGGTACAGTGATCTCAATAAAGAGACTTAAAACCATTTCATGAGGAACAGTGGAAGGAAAGAGGGCCAGCTAACCTGGGAATGGAAGACTGAGGTGAGACATAACAGCTACTTTCTAATATTCTAGGTATTATTTTATCAAAGAGAAAGTAGATCTCTTCTATGTAACTCAGGAGTGAGCTAGAACCAGTGAGGAAAGTTTCAAGGATCCAAACTTCTGTTCAGTTTGCAAAGAATTTTCTAACAAAGGGAGTAATACTTGGTGGAAGAGGTAATTCCTTTGAAGGAATTTAGACTGGCACTGCTTAGTGAAATTTGAGGGATGTTTTTGCTTTGCCACTCAAAATGGTATCCACAGGTAAGATGGGAATAAACACGCAGACCTACTAGAGCATGGACTTGAGGATATGGGGAGGGAGAAGTGTAAGCTGTGACAAAGTGAGAGAGTGGCATGGACAAATATACACTACGAAACGTAAAATAGATAGCTAGTGGGAAGTAGCCACATAGCACAGGGAGATCACCTAGGTGGTCTGTGACCACCTAGAGGGATAGGGAGGGTGGGAGGGAGGGAGACGCAAGAGGGAAGAGATACGGGAACATATGTATATGTATAACTGATTCACTTTGTTATAAAGCAGAAACTAACACACTATTGTAAAGCAATTATACTCCAATAAAGATGTAAAAAAAAAATGGTATCCACAGAATTGGGGCTGGTCTACACCTTCTTTTTTTTTTTTTTTTCTCCTGGAGATTTATATTTTAATGATTTTTTAATCACAATTTGACTCCTAAAATGATGGGTCCTATCAATTAAAACAAACTACATTACCAGGAAATCCATTAATAAAATGTAGACCACTTACATATTTATGTATGAAATATTTTATGTGTGTATCTGATGTACTAACAAACATAGGATGATGATCTATTCCTAGATGTTCTTGTTGGGGGAGGGGAGGTAAGAACACAATATGAAATTTACCCTCTTAACAAATGTTTGTGTGCAATACAGTAATGTTAACTATAGGCACATGTTGCTAGGCAGATCTCTGGAACTTAATCTTCTTACATAACTGCAACTTTATACTCAATGTATGGCAACTCCCCATTTCCCCTTCCCCCAGCTCCTGCCAACCAACACTCTACTTTCTGCTTTTACATGTTTCACTAATTTAGATGCCTCTTATAAGTAGTATCATGCAGTATTTGTTCTTCTGTGTCTGGCTTATTTCACTTAGCATAATGTCTTCAAGCTTCATTCATGTGGTTGCATATGACAGGATTTCCTTCTAAGTCAGAATAATATTTCATTGTATGTGTATACTACATTTTCTTTATCCATTCATCTGTCCATAAGCATTTAGGTTGTTTCTACCTCTTGGCTATTGTGAATCATACTGCAATGAACATAGGGGTGCAAAGAACCCTTTGAGATCTTGATTTCTACACGTTCCTTGGTATTAGTTCAGGACAAGAGAAAGAGCTTGTGTCAGATTGTAAGTGGACACACTGCTTCCTTCCTCAGTAGAGATTTGCTATGGAAAAAAAATGTCAACAGAACTAAACAATGTACTTAGTGACCTTCTTGCTGCAATGGAAGGAATTCTTTGAGTATTTTGAGTACTTTGACTATGGCTGCAATGGAAGGAATTTACCCATTAAATAGTAAAATACTAGAGAATTTTCACAGTAATCAAATTATCACACTACAAAATATATATAAATGGAACATCCATTTGAATACTAAGATTTATATTTCCCCAATTGAATATATGTTTGAAAGTCACACATCACAATTATAGAAAATTGCAACAACAACAACAAAAGGATCATTACCGTTCCCTGGTATTTATTGAAGGATTCTATTAGTTGGATGTGATGTGCACCAGGCAGAGTCTTTAGGTTGACTAAGTAATACATATTGCATACATGCATGTGCTACTATTTAAAAAGAAAGATTCTGTTATAATTATAAAAGAAGAATTCATCTTAAAGTGCAACTGAATTAAAAGTAGCTCTTTCTTATTATGTGCTTTCCCAAGCATATATACTAAAAGTACCATCTCGGCTACGTAGAAGTCCAAAATGCTTTTTATTTTATTATTTTTATTTTTTTGCCCACGCCTCACAGCATGTGGGATCTTAGTTCCCTGACTTAGTTCCCTGACCAGAGATGGAACCCGTGCCCCCTGCAGTGAAAGTGTGGATTCCTAACCACTGGACCACCAGGGAATTCCCCAAAATGCTTTTTATGTGATGGATATTCTTACATGAAAATGCTTGCTAATCATGCAGGGCCTCTGCATCCAGCTGTGCAGTTTGTGTTATGTAAAATGCACAGAATGAGGGAGCAAAGTAGGAGGCTGAACTCCAGCCCCCATGAGCCCTGGCAGTGAAACCATATCAGGCGTAGGGTCACCATCCATCCCAGTTTGCCTAGGACTGAAGGGTTTCCCAGGATATGGGGCTTTCAGTTACACAACCAGCATGGTCCTGGACAAAGCAGGCATGGTTGATCACCCTAATCAGGTCACAGATGCACTTTATGTTCTAGTTTCAGCCTTGGAATCTTTTCTGTAGAACTGTAGGCCTGAAACAACTGAAACAATGAAGACATTTTTTCACATCATTTCTTTTCTCCTTTTGTTTCCAAGGTGAAAGAGCCATGTAATCATGCCAACATCCTGTCCAAGACTGACCCAAGAACCTTCTGGACTAATGATGACTCAGGTATTATTGGAAAAATACATTTTGGCCTTGTGATATATAGAAAGCATGCGGCAGTAAAGCCCCACACAAAGGCAAGGTTTAGGGGACATTTTTGGTTCTGCATGTTTGCTTCTTTATACATAGTCCAACACTTGAAAGTACTTCACAACTACTTTTTTATAAGTCCCTTTATTTTATCTTCTTTTTCAATTTCTAAAGCATGTATACCATTAAGTACAGCTTGATGAATTGTGAAATACATTCAAGTGTTGGGGGAACAAACCTATGAGTCTATTTCCTGGAGTGAAGGACAGAGAAATAAGACAAGATGGGCAAATATACTGATCCAAGAATCTCTTCCAAGGGAAGGAAGGGATTAAAAACCCTAAGGTGATTCATATTCCAAATACTCAGTGGAGGGCAGGTATGACTTGCACTATCAATCCCGAAGTATAAATCTAATCAGAATCAGAGGAATGCTACCTACTGAGATCGGAGAATATGCTTCAGGTGTGTAATTAAAAATTACACTCGGGGGCTTCCCTGGTGGTGCAGTGGTTGAGAGTCTGCCTGCTAATGCAGGGGACACGGGTTCGAGCCCTGGTCTGGGAAGATCCCACATGCCGTGGAACAGCTGGGCCCGTGAGCCACAGCTACTGAGCCTGCACATCTGGAGCCTGTGCTCCAGCAACAAAAGATGCCTCGATAGTGAGAGGCCCATGCACCGCGATGAAGAGTGACCCCCCGCTTGCCACAACTAGAGAAAGCCCTCGCACAGAAGTGAAGAACCAACATAGCCAAAAATAAATAAATAAACAAATGTGGGTTTAAAAAAAAAAAAAATTACACTCGGACCAAGGGTAGGTTTGTTTTTATAGGAAACTGAAGACATAACATCTTTTCATCCTTTTCCACAAACACATTGAACCATGAGGCCTAATGACACCAAGTAAAGACACTAGAACTGAGAAGAGAAGGTTCAGTAAAAGAAACAAAATAATTAAGAGGGTGATTCTAGAGCTTTCACCTTCTCTAATTAAATAGGGTCTAATTAAGTGGAGAATTGTGGTGATACCTAATATTTGTATTAGGTCTCACGGTT
Source organism: Mesoplodon densirostris (assembly GCF_025265405.1). Lineage (NCBI taxonomy): Eukaryota > Metazoa > Chordata > Mammalia > Artiodactyla > Ziphiidae > Mesoplodon > Mesoplodon densirostris. Next base: position 29,715,619 of record NC_082672.1, read on the forward strand.
TGTATATTTGTATAGATCTCAGTGTGTTCACAAAAACCTAATTTAGTGTTTGGGCCAACCCTATGAAATAGAGGGGCACACGTGAGAGACGAGATCAGATGCTGAAAGAGGGTAGCTGACATCCAAAGCTCATGAGCAGAGAACATCAGGACTGGGAGGGGGATGGAGAACCTGCGTGCTCAGTTCTGTATCACTCTTCCTAGGAAGAAGCAGCTCTCCTCTGAGAAGCAGCATGAGCTAAATTGGTGCTTTAATCTTTTCTTTATAAAAGAGAGTCAGAGACTCTGCCTATTAGCAGAAGCAGGAGGGGTTGGAGAGGGAAAAACACTCTGCTGCCTTTTTTTCAAAGACCAGGCTTACAGTAAACTTATTATCAATTTCATCTGTCAAAAAAATTGTTCTGTCTTGTTTTATGTCCTTTGAAGAAAGATGAAGAAACATGAAAGTGAATTGGCCTATTTATGCCATCATTGTGGTCCATTAGTAGTACAGCCACAAAATAAACAAGCTGTCCACCGGCTAATACTACTATTAAGATCTACAGCACATATGCTGTGAAGGAGCCATGTAGAACAAAACATAACAATTAAAAAATGATTTTTTTTTTTAGTTTTTTAAGGAACTTCCATACTGTTCTCCATAGTGGCTGTATCAATTTACATTCCCACCAACAGTGCAAGAGAGTTCCCTTTTCTCCATATCTTCTCCAGCATTTATTGCTTGTAAATTTTTTGTTGATGGCCATTCTGACTGATGTGAGGTGATATCTCAATGTAGCTTTGATCTGTATTTCTAGGGAGACGCAAGAGGGAGGAGATATGGGGATATATGTATATGTATAGCTAATTCACTTTGTTATACAGCAGAAACTAACACACCATTGTAAAGCAATTATACTCCAATAAAGATGTTTAAAAATAAATAAATGATTCTTAAAGTTATGCAAAGAGAATGGAATTAGAAGGGAATCTGTACAGGTCAGATCCAGAAAATTCTGCTTAGATACTTTTTGGAGCTGGAGAAATTATGTTACAAGAAAAACTACTGCAGAATGTGTACAGAAATAGTAATAGGAATGCTCTGGATCTACTCATCTTAAAAACTTTAAAACAATTTTTATTGTATCTTCAATGGGGTTACAAAGATAGTATCACTTCTGTAGTAGCAGCTCCCTTAGTAAAGATCCTCTCCAATAATTAATTCTTAGACTAAGGTCTATGTTTAGTGCTTTGGTGGGGAGAGGTAGTTGTTCAGTCAATGACTGAGACATGGGTATTAAAATCTCCACCTATGGTGGTAGAATTATCTTTTGCTTTCTAAAATTCAGTCAATTTTTACTTTATATATTTTGAAGCTCTGATGTTAAGTACATACACTCTTATAATTGTTGTAAGTTCTTGATGAATTGTGTTCCTCTTTATCTCTGGTAAAAGTCTTCATTTGAAGTCTTTTTTTTTTCCTGATATTTATATAACCTAGCCAGCCTTCTGACACCTACTCTTCATGTGATATATTTTTTCTATCCATTTACTTTCAACCTACTGTGTCTTATAGTTAAAGTGCTTGTCATATAGACCTCATATAGTTAGGTTTTCCTTTTAAAGACTATCTGACAATCTCTGCTTTTGCTTGGAATGTCTAGACAAATTACACTTAATGTAATTGTTAGATATAACTATACCATCTTGGTATTTGTTTTCCTCATGACCCTTCTCTTCGTTTGCTGTTCTTCCTTTTATGACTTCTCTAGAATTATGTGAGTATGTTTTAGAATTCAATATTAATTTATCTATTGGCTTAGTGGTGGCTCTAAGGATTACAATTAATAACTAAGTTTTCACAGACCATTATAGAAAACTTCAAACAGCATAGGTCTATTTATCCCACTACTCCTCCCATGCTTTACATTATGGTTGTAATATATATCACTTCTACATATGAAATTAAACCAATGGTATAATGTATTTAAAGGAAAACCATCCTTTTTATTTTCTGAGAGGTTTACTATTTCTGATGCTCTTCATTTCTTCTTGAAGATCCAATTTTCCTCAGAAATCACTTCCTTTTAGCCTGGAAAAACTTCTTTTAGTGTTTCTTATAATGCAGTGATTCTCTGGCAATGACATCTCTCAGTTTTCTTTTATCTTTATGATATGGCTTTATACATGAAAATATTTTTATTTAATTCTTGAAGGATATTTTTTTCTAGATATAAAATTCTAAGTTGATGACTTTTTTTTTCTTTTATCACTTTAAAGATGCTGGTCCATGGTCTTCTTCTCTCTATAGTTTCTGATGAGAAGTCAGTGATGATTTAAATTATTGTTACCCTGAATGTAATATGTTGTCTTTCATTGGCTGCTTCAATTTTTTTTTAATCTTTGGTTTTTATCAGTTTGACTATGATGTGTCTAGAATAGAATCAATGTTCTTTAAGATGTAGAACTCTGAAGTTAAACACTCTTCTAGTCTATTAGTAGTTTTCTTAGAATTTTAATCTGAGGGATGCAATTGTTTCTGCTGTAGTTTCTACACTGCAGCATGCCCTTTCTTCATCAGGACATCAGCACCCCAACTAAAACTTCTCCTAGATGCCTTCAATTCTGTTAGGTGTAAACACAAGCTAAAGCCACTCCACAGCCTTCTGCAACATGCAAATTTATAAGCCTGCAAATGGATTGTTTACAAAGACAATATTCTAGTCATAGTATGAATTTTATTAGGGTAACTTTTCCCAGTTCCTGAAATAATTGTGATAAAATGGTTCCATCATTTCCTCCAGCAAATATATTTCAGTGAATGTATTATTTCCATTCAAAGCCAGCCATCATCCGAGAGTATTTTACTTATTTAATCTAATGTATAGTCTCAATACGCAGTTTAAGTAGAGTTCAATATTGGAGGTAACTAGTCAAGATTGCTTGATAGAAATAGAAGTTAAATTAAAAAATCTTTTGTTTTGAAGTAGGGAATTACTGAGGGTTAGCTCACCCTGAAATCTGGTGAGATTGCCTAGATTTTCATACCCATTATCTTTTTGCGTGACTACCAGAGGATGGGGCTGGCGTGCTCAGTTGCCATATGCAGATATGGTAGTTGGAGAAACAAAAGTAATTTTTTAAAAGCTTTTTTAAAAAGCATAATATGAAAGTAGCATATGTTCATCATAGGAAAGAAATGGAAAATTAACCACCCATAATCCTCCCACCCACACTTTTTTTCATTGGACTTGACTCTTGTGCATTCCCAGCATTTGTTCTGACAAAAGCAAACAGGCTGCACAAGTTTAGGCTCTTTCCTATTATCTTTGTTTTTAGGCCTTCAAACCTGATTTTTTTGTTTTGGCACACCTTTGTTTTTCAATTGCTGGTCCTTCAGCAGCCTGTAACATCCTCTTAAATGAGAATTTCAAGGTAGGATGAGTTTCCTCACACTTTCAGAATGTGTGTTTTTCTAGGTACTATTATTGGCAACACAGATAATGGGCTTTACTTAGAGGAAGTCAGATAATGAAGCAGTTAAGCAATAAGGTTTGTTTTGCAAGGGCCATGATTTTAACTGGGCACCTGTTTTGCCAGGTAGGAAAATGTAGCTCCCTGATGTTCTCCCTGGGCTCTTACTTGAAGTCACCTTTTAACAAAATGCAATCCTACCCTTGGGATGTTCAAAATGTCTAGATTTCTTTCAAGCAAAAATTAAAGAGGAAGATTCATTATTGTGCAAATTTTTTCCAGAAGGAAAACTAAATTTTCCCTTATATTTTCAGGATTATCATTATTTCTTTATATTTTTTAAATGATTCATCACATTTTAAAATTCAGCCCAAATTTCTGGGGATGTAGAAATCAATATCAAGAGGTATATTCATATTTATATGGGAGCAGTAATTTTTGTACCAAATGTAGAAATGAAAAGATACATAGTTTGAAAACATAGGGACTACAGAAATATTTCAGTGTTTCAGAGAATACATAAAGTTAGATCATTGTGTTAATATAAGGAGAGGGAGGACTTCATTCCATAGATCTTTCAAAGTGGAGAAAATATAACTTCTAGATTTTTTTTCTTAAAAAACAAAACTCTCATATTTAATATCCAGAAAACTGTTGCTTCATTCCTCAAGATATGGAATTATCTAACCCCTTCACCCTGCCAAAAAAAAAAAAAAAATGTGAGAAAAGTTCAACACAATCTGCTTACACAGAAACTTGCCATCTGATACTTGTTGGCCAGTGTAGACTTTGCCTCTTGCTATTAGAGATAAACCATTTGGTAAAAATCTGTGGATACAAGAAGCTCTCTTAAGTAGACTGACCTCATTACTCAGGTCTTAACTAAAAAAGGTAGCTATCTCAGTAATGAAAGCCACCTTACCCACAGTGAGAAATTCCAAATATCACATAATGCCACCCATGGGAGCAGAGATGGAGGTAGGCTTTGGAAAGAACAGGGACACGCTTCTGGCTGCTTCTGACTTCCCCTACTTCTGCCGCTCAAAGCTTTCAGAATCAAACTTGGTATTTATTCCCTCCATCTTAGATCAGGAAGCCAAAATCATTGTCAGTTTTCTGAACCGCATCTCTTTCAGCCAACTGGACTCACATCAGTGCTGACCAGCAGACCATCTGGCCATGCTTCCCAGTGAGCCATGCATGGAGCAGCAGGAACTGCTCAACACTTTACTTTCTGCTGTGATTAGTGCTGTGAGCTCTTGAGTAAGGCTGCCTGAGTTTGCCACCAAGTTCAGTGCTTATTACCTGTGTGACTTTGCAGGAATGATTTCACCTTTCTGTGCTTCCATTTCTTTCATGTGCAAAAATGGAATATTATAATAGATCATAATTTTGTGAGGGCTAAAGGAGATAATTCAGGTAAAGGTACTTAGAAGTCTGTCTAGCATATAGTTAGTGGTCAATTTATGACAGCTCATTTTTTTACTTGGAGAAAGAATTATGTCATTTATACAAACCTGAACACTCATTCCCCTGCCATATATAAGGTCTACAATCTATAGGTTGAAAGAAGAATACATTTTATTTTGTCATTACTCTTACTATTTCATACTTTTCTGAACCCATAACTTGTTTTTTTGCTTCGTTTTGTTTTTTTCTTCTCTCTGAACCAAGAAGCTCATCATTCACTGTCTTCTGTTATCTGGGTCCCCATACACAGCACTGATAAGCTTCCTGAAAATAAACATATGGCGGACCATAAAACCCTCAAACTGGAAAGAACCTTAGACATCTCCTATTCATTTAGATAAAATATTGCATTCTTAAGCAATGGTCCATAAAGCAGAAATGCACTTAGTTTTGCATGACTTTAACCATTTACAATGGTTTAGAGGGTTCCGAGGTCAAGGACAGGTTGTTTATTCCAGCGAGTAGCGAAATGTCACCTCAAAACTTTTCTGTTTAAAGTTACTTAGAGTCACGCGCATCTAACATTTAAGTTTGATAGCAAAACATCAAATCCGATCCTCATGATGGTACTGCTGCCTAGTGTGTGAATGTGTAAACTTGTGACTAGAGACTCATCCAGCTCAGCGCAGAGAAGCCCCCTCCCTCTCCCTCGCATTGTGTCAGTTAAGTTTTACAGTTGGAGCAGTCTGTTTCTCCCTTTGTTAAACTCACAACTTTCTCTTCCTCTTGATTATGACCAAAATTACTCGTTATTTGTGCTGTTTGACTCAAAGCTAAACTAGCAGTTTTTTCACAATTTTATTTTTCTGATTCCCCAGCATTCTTTTTTTTTTTTTTTTTTGGCCTCGCTGATTGGCATTCGGGATCTTATTTCCCTGACCAGGGCTCGAACCCGTGTCCCCTGCATTGGCAGGCGAATTCTTAACCACTGCACCACCAGGGAAGCCCCATAAGTTTGTTTTTTATGTCTGTGGGTCTATTTCTAGAAGTTCATCTGTATCATTTGAAAAAAGAATTTTAGATCGTTGCCTTAATATCAGAAATATGTTATCTGGTCAAATATAAACATAGTTTACAAAATTTGAAGAAAAATTATTTACAACTTTAAAATTGTATGTAATAAGGAGAATGGGCCAATAACATGAAAACAGGCTTTCCCTGGGATGAAATGGCCCACAGAGAGGGATGGGTGCAGGATAGAGAGTGACGGATTAGGAAGGGAGGGGTGGGACGGATGAGTTGGAGCCTAGTGAGAGGGAGGTTTGTGTGAATCCAGGATGCCCAGAATAGAGAATAGAATTAAAATTTAGGCAGCAGTGAATCACCAGGAGATGAATAGATGAGGTGCGTTTTAGAAACCTTTCCCAATCACACGGTGTACCATCCTCTGGGTTTCCCATGCATGTTTTAGCTCTAGGAAGATTCCCCTGAACTTGGAGATTTGGGACCCATGGAATGGGTACCACGCAGTATTACTTTAAAGTCTGCATTTCCTCACCCAACCTCACCAATCCTCTCAGTCCCAAGAGTGTCCAGCCTTATGTCTCATCCAGCTGTGGGTCTAGATGTGGTCAATCCAGGTTGCATCACAGCCCCTGAATGAATTCTGTTAGAATTTCTCTCTCTTTCACTGTCCTTGTTTTTTTGTAATTTATTTTTATAATGGGGTTTAGCTGATTTTCAATGCTGTGTTTATGCCACTTTACACCCACTTGATTCACTTACAGAGAGATCTCAATAAATACTTTTTAAGATTAAAAAAAAAAAAATTTAGGGCAGGGAGCCCCAAGCAAACTCATTGGTAAAGTGAGAGTTGATTGAAGTCAATTGATTCTAAGATTCTTTCTTACTCTGAAACTCCTTTATTCTATGAAGGTGTAAATTGATAACAAAGAGAAAACACAAAAGGATTTAGAAAAAAAAGTGGTTTAGGGTGGGCTGGGGCCTTTGGAATAGACTTCAATGAACAGTGTATCTCGGAGAACTCTGACCTTTTTTCCTCAGAAGCACGTGGCAATCAGCTCTTTCCACTGGTTAAAATTTTGGCACTTAGAGGAAAATTTTACATTAATAGTTCAGCTGCACTGTTCTTATAGGTATTAAATTACATAACACACTTGAGTTTTCAAATTGTTCACCCATACCTAATCCCATCTGATCTTTCCAATCAAGCCCTGAGGGATTAACTAAATGGGTGTTAACCCTGAGGACACTTAAAGGAAGTTAAGTGCTTTGCCCAGAGCTAAATATTTAGTCATAAATTCTAAAACACAGAGCTGAAAAGTCAAATCTCCTGGAAACTCTTCTCGTTCTCTTAATACAGCTTCAAAAAGGTGAGAGGGGAGCTTTGTAATGAAAATAGCTTGAATGTGGACACAAGTGTTTGGGGAAATAGCAGTAAATGAAGGAGGAGATTCCAGCTGACTTGTGATCTTGCCACTGGGTGAGGCAGTTGGGAAGAGGAGGAAATTAAGGTAGATACAAGGTTTGTTTTACAGAAATTAGATATAGTGTATCTCTCTCTGCCCTGCACTCTGCTAGGTTCTATGGACAAGGAAGCAACAGTTTTCTCCCTGGAAAGCTTAGGTAGACAAACTGGACAGACACAAGTGAACTTTGAATAAAGTAGTGTAAATACAAGTTAAAATCATGATCGCTGCCTGCAGATATGTGAAGGATTGGTTTTTAAAACAGACAGAGAGGGCTTCCCTGGTGGCGCAGTGGTTGAGAATCTGCCTGCTAATAAAGGGGACACGGGTTTGAGCCCTGGTCTGGGAAGATCCCATATGCTGCGGAGCAATTAAGCCCGTGAGCCAACTACCGAGCCTGTGCGTCTGGAGCCTGTGCTCCTCAGCGGGAGAGGCCGCGATGGTGAGAGGCCCACGCACCACGATGAAGAGTGGCTCCTGCTTGCCACAACTAGAGAAAGCCCTCACATGGAGGGGAAGACCCAACACAGCCAAAAATAAATAAATAAATAAATAAATAAATTTTAAAAAACAGATAGAGAGGCAGATTATTTTAATGGTTAAAAGCAAAGCTTTTGGTATCAGAAAAACCTACACTTGCATTCTGTTGGGTTTTAAAATTTTTTTTTATTGAAGTATAGTTGATTTATAATATGTAACTTACAATATGTAAGTTTCAGGTATATAGCATAGCAATTCAGTTTTATATATATACATTCTTTTTCAGATTCTTTTCCCTTATAGATTATTACATAATATTGAGTATATTTCCTTCTGCTATACAGTAGGTCCTTGTGCATTCTGTTTTTGGCATTACTAGCTATGTGGCATCACACAACCAATGTTTATCTCTTTAAGTCTCAGATCTTAAGAATGTATAAGGGTATTGTAACAGTTTTTCATAGTCATTATGAGGATTAATTGAGAAATTGCATAAAAAGCACTAAAACATAGTGTCTGCCACTTAGTATAATCATTCAGTGTTGGCTATTATAATAGATGCCCTAAACTGGAAGTTACAAAGAGGAGCATGTTCCTTTCTGCTTATCGGTATGTCCTCAACATCACTGAAGTGCCTGGCTTTAGAACATGCAGGAGAGCCATTCCTTATAAAACGTTCATGAGGATATTTGAACACAGTCTAAGAAAGAACTTTACTGATTGATGCTGGTTGACAATGGTAGAGATAGTCCTGGAAGTAGAGGTGAGTCCAGTGAACAATTAAAGTGAAAGCTCAATAAATGTTTATCAGGAATACTGTAGGGATGTTCACAGTCCCTAAGATCCTTTGAACATCAATAGAATCTGTTCACAATAATATGAACAGCATGAAATGAGGCTGTCAGTGTTGTTCAAATAAAAACTCCAACTTTCATATATATACAATAGTTTCAAACTTTAAAACAAAGAGAAAAGGAGCTTTTAGTGTGCTGGCTGTGAACTCTCCTGTCCTTCACACACATGACACAAAAATACAGTAGAACTAAAGTGAGTAGTGGTTGGATTATTTTTGGAAATGGCAATGGGTCTACAATGGTCCAAACACATGCCCTCACCCAGTCTGGTTGTGAGATAAATGATCAGAAAGCAGGCTGTGAAAATCAGAAAGAATTGCTCTGTGAGGAAAAATAATTGGCTCTTATAGGAAAGACAATGTTAGATCCAGCAGCACCATGTTCTGACAAGACTACTTGTGTTAGAAATTTTTACTATTATTCCTGGAAGTACTTTAGCTATGGATGGTGTATTTGTTCCTCTCTGACATCTTTATGTAAATGTACTTTCTAGTATTTTTCAAATATTAAATTTTAATATTTTAATAATATTAATGTGGTATATAATGTGTATTATACATAATGTATATATATACACAATGTGTGTAATATTACGTCTAACCCTCTATACTGTTTTAAGAAAAGAGATGGAAAAGGAATAGCAGTCTTGTCTTGGGGGAATCTTACAAAGTCCCTGTCAACCTTATAGAAACTGATGATCTTAAATAATGACAATCTAAGAAAAGAATATGCAAAGTGGAAAGAGACAGAAAGAAGGATGCAGAGAAGAGTGGCAAGTGGGGCTTAGACAGAAACTATGTACATTGGGCTCCTTTCTGCTTTTTGGTTATTTGTTCCTATTATAAAAGGAAAAGTCAGAAGACAATGGGCTATCAGTGATGCTTATGAAAGCAGGTTGTAGATGTAAAAGTACAGTATTTACAAGGTGGTAAAGAGAAAAAAGAAAATGCTTTTGCTTTTAAAAGGTAAACTCAAGACTTGTTAAATAGAACTTGCCAAACTGGATTTATGTTGGTACATTAAAAGATATATAAACAACATGATTTGAAGAATGAATTTCAGATAGGTCTCTCATGATGATCTATGTTTGTATTCTAAGGCTTTAGATTTTTAAGCAATAGTTTATGAATTGTGAAATAGAATCATTGTAGATACTAACGATAGTAATAGTCTTATTTCTTTGGAATATTGATTTGCTCTAAATGAGGATAGGATACAAGGCAATTTTAAACATAGAGTTTTATAAACAAATAACATTATGGTAACTTCTCTAAGTGACCATATTTATTTAGTGTAGAAAGGGAGGTATTATTCATGATTCCTATCTTTTGCTCACATCTGTTTAATTTCTTCTCTGTAATTTTCTTGTGGTCTTAAAAAAAAGCTTATTTTTATTCTTTTAGCTGTCATTTATATTTTTTGTGAAATGGTGATTATGAAACAAAATAAAAAAATAAATAACAGAAGTAGTTAATATATCTGAAACTTCTGACCAAACCATCAGTTTTTGTGTGTGTGTGTGTGACAACTAATCTCGTTAAAAGGATTCTATAATCCCAACTCAGAAACAAATAGTACTATCAAAAATGACTGATGGGGGCTTCCCTGGTGGCGCACTGGTTGCGAGTCCGCCTGCCGATGCAGGGGACACGGGTTCGTGCCCCGGTCCGGGAAGATCCCACATGCTGCGGAGCGGCTGGACCCGTGAGCCATGGCCGCTGAGCCTGCGTGTCCGGAGCCTGTGCTCCGCAACGGGAGAGGCCACAACAGTGAGAGGCCCGCATACCGCAAAAAACAAACAAACAAACAAACAAACAAAAAAGTAGGAGAAATTACAGTGGGCCCAGCAAAGAGATTTATTCATCGAATACACCCAATATTTATGGAACATCGATTAGAGCAAGGCATATGTTAGGAAGTGAGGAAAGACAATTGCACAAAATAATCCTGCTCTTCAATGTCTCAAGTTATTAGAAAAACATAAACATGTGCATAGATTCCTAAAATCCCTGCTCAGCTGAAGGTGTTGCTGCTAGAGGTGACGAGACCAGTGAGGTATTGGTGGTCTTCACTGTTGGGAATGAGCTTTAAAACTTCAAGAAAAGCTGTGGGGAAATGGGATTGCTGCCATAGCTCCTGCAATTCTAAGAATAGCCAATTACAGAGGCATAATGGACACCTCCCAAAGTAGCATATTAAGAAGTCAGGGCTTTTTTAGGCATCAGAATTCCTAAGGTGTCATATCCTGATATCTGGGGTATTTGGCTACTTCCTATTGTTGCCAAGTTGTGGTGCCACTGTGTGAAATATGAAATGTGCTTTAGGTGACCCTCTGAATTTCACACAAAAATTGTCTAGTGTCAAGACAATGCCTTCCGTACTTTTACACAATATTTTCAAATATATTAAGTGGATATCAGATAGTGTAGTTAGCACTTCACAGTAATCTTTCTTTGAAGTTTTGCTTGGTAAACTGATGGCAGTGCCTAACTTTCATTGGGTTACTAAGAATAGGTTATAAATTATTAGCTAAAAAGAGAGTGGGAGGACTAGAAAATGACAGAACCCAAATATTAAAGCCAGCCAGGAATATCCTAAAAATAATGAAACATACCCAAATCTACCAAGCACTAAGAAAAAAGCAAATGAAGATGTAGAATCCTCAGGAAATAAAAATGCAAGTGCTTAGTATCAAGTCTGTGGGTTCTTGCATTTTCATATCTCTGTGTGAGATGAAGCTGTGTGTCATACCCTCATGTGATGGATGACACCACAGAGTTACTGATATAATCACTGAGTTCTCTGATATGATCACAGAAGTGGACAGCTGCAATATGATACCCCCTTTCTGGGACATAGCTGGAGGCCAGTAGTGAAGGAAAATCCTCTCTGTGTGCTGAACTTAAGAGCAGTGCACCAGGTTGCTCATTTTGCTTGGAAGGAGGCATGAGATTATAATAATAATAATATATATATATATAATATATACAATAATAAAAATTAATATATAATTAAAATAATATTTATTATTTATTTATAATTTATTTATATAATAATATATAAAATAAAATAAATATATATAATAATAATTCATGGGCAAGAAGAACAGTAGGCATCCTGCAAGGACTTTGCACCCTCTTCTAGGGAAAGGATTAGTAGGTTTTTCGTTGTAAGCAGGATAGTTGTATCACTTTAGGTGGACGTATGACCTTGTCGTTGTCCTTTTATGGAGATTAAGTGAGATTTAAGGAGATGCATATGGGTCCAAATTGACATGGGCTGGTCTTGTGATAGTTAATTTTATGTATCAATTTGACTGGGCCATAGTTTCCAGATATGTGGTCAAATAATTCTAGATGTTTCTGTGAGAGTATTTCTTGTGTGAGATTAACATTTAAGTCAGCGGGCTTTGAGTAAATCAGATTATCATCCAGAATGTTGGTGGGTCTCATCCAATCAGCTGAAAGCCTTAATAAAATAAAAACTGACCCCCACCACCACCACCCCGAGCAAGAAGGAATTCTGCAGCCAGCAGAGAGCCTTCGGGCTTGAACTACAGCAACTGTTATTCCCTGAGTCTTCAGCCTGCTGACCCACCCTGCAGATCTGCAGATTTTGCATTTAACAGCCTCCATAATTTGTGAGCCAATTACTGAAAATCAGTCTCTCTCTCTCCCTCTCTCTCTCTCTGCCCATATACTATTGGTTCTCTTTCTCTGGAGAACTAATACATGTGTACTTGCATATAATCACAGAGGTATGACAATGCAATTTACCCACCGACTTGGTGCTAAGCATTTGCACCACTGCGCATGGCAAATGGCTCTTGACACTTCTTTTTTTTTTTTTTTTTTTTTTGCGGTACGTGGTCCTCTTACTGTTGTGGCCTCTCCCGTTGCGGAGCACAGGCTCCGGACGCGCAGGCTCAGCAGCCATGGCTCACGGGTCCAGCCGCTCTGCGGCATGTGGGATCTTCCCAGACCAGGGCACGAACCCGTGTCCCCTGCATCAGCAGGTGGACTCTCAACCACTGCGCCACCAGGGAAGCCCGGCTCTTGACACTTCTGACAACCTAGTGGTCATTCTGCTATGGCTTTAAAACTCCTTTGTCCAGGGTGGCACTGCACACTAGGGGCCCTTTTATCAAGACCTTATCATTGTGTAGAGAAGGATATTTTGAAAAGATATAGTGTAGAAGGGTTTTGGACTAAACGTTCATTCAGGTTTTCTGGCAATATGAAAGTTATGGAAAAACTTTATATATATGATTACAAGATAGAAAGAAAGGATTCTGTGAGGTAGCCATGTTATCCTCCATGATCTCAGGCTGGAAGTCAGGTTCTGGATCTGTTGGAGAAAGTTGATTGAATGACAAAAGTCAAACAGGTTATGACGGTGTTCTTTTCTATACACCAAATTCATGCGGTATCATTAATGAAGAGGGTTTTACCTCCCTTTATTCCTACATATCTGAAGAGACAGTGTGACATTTTGCTATCATCATCTACCAAGGGTACCTCTACTTTTATTTTTTTCCTTTTTATTTATTTTATTTATTTTTGTGGTACGTGGGCCTCCCACTGTTGTGGCCTCTCCCGTTGCGGAGCACAGGCTCCGGACGCTCAGGCCCAGCGGCCATGGCTCACGGGCCCAGCTGCTCCACGGCATGTGGGATCTTCCCGGACCAAGGCACGAACCCGCGTCCCCTGCATCGGCAGGCGGACTCTCAACCACTGCACCACCAGGGAAGCCCCTGTACCTCTACTTTTTTTTTTTTTTTTTTTTTTTTTTTTTGCGGTATGCGGGCCTCTCACTGTTGTGGCCTCCCCCGTTGCGGAGCACAGGCTCCGGACGCGCAGGCTCAGCGGCCATGGCTCACGGGCCCAGCCGCTCCGCAGCATATGGGATCCTCCCAGACCGGGGCACGAACCCGTATCCCCTGCATCGGCAGGCGGACTCTCAACCACTTGCGCCACCAGGGAGGCCCATGTACCTCTACTTTTAGAGATTATTCAGGGCAATCATAGAAGGCCAGGAAGAGACCCTGAGAGCACCAGGCTGCCTCTCTGACTGGCCTATGCTTGTTATCTCTTTCTTTAAAGAACAGTGCTTAGTCAGCTGCCAAGGCTCATGAATATGATCAATACAGCCCCTAAAAATACTGGTGAGGTTCATAACAGGAACAGATCAGAAGGCTTTTAGATGAAAACAGAAGTAAAGTATCATGAAACCTAATGGGACTCTCATTTGTAAATTCTATCTTTTAGACAGCAAAGAATTTTGGGGCACAGGATAATTTGAGGGGCAATGTAAGGAAAGTAAAAGGAGGATACATTTTTCTGACTCGTTGGAAGATTCATCTGTGGTCCTTGGAACAAGAGGCTAAATTGACATTTTCCCAGCCTGGGCAGATGAAAACCTAGATGGCTACCCTCCAGATGGTTTGATTCTCTGGACTGACAAACTATCCATTGAATGTTGTCTGTAGAAAAGGGCATCTACTTGAGTTCTCTTGAAAAATGGTTACTCAATATGCTTGTTTAATGATCCCATTGGACCCAAAGCCTTGATTTCAAAATCTTCATGTACCTCATGTATAAAATCTAGTCCCTCAATTTTCTGAAGCAACTGAGTAGCATAATATAATATGTAATATAATAGTTCAGCCTGAGTGGGGGGTTGTTTGGTTTGATTTTGTCTTGCATTTTACAGTGAGGTGTCAAGTGACTGCTAGGGAAATATATACACTTGATTATTTGGTAAAGGGAAAAAAAACTAAATTTGATTGAGAACAAATCTTATGCCCAACAATATATAAGGGGCATATTATTAAACCATTTCATTTATTAAGCATTTTCTATGGATCAGGTACTCTTTGGGGCACCAGGGACACTCTGGAGAATAAGATAGGTACTATCCCTGGCTCACAGAGACTACTTATTAGTTGGGGGAGACAAAGAACAAGCACTCAAAAAGTCAGCTAAGGGCTTCCCTGGTGGCACAGTGGTTGAGAGTCCGCCTGCCGATGCAGGGGACGCGGGTTCGTGCCCCAGTCCGGGAGGATCCTACATGCCGCAGAGCGGCTGGGCCCGTGAGCCATGGCCGCTGAGCCTGCGCGTCTGGAGCCTGTGCTCCGCAACGGGAGAGGCCACGGCAGTGAGAGGCCCGCGTACCAAAAAAAAAAAAAGTCAGCTAATAAAACTAATATGCAAATAACGGAAACAGAATAAGTGACACTGTGTAAGTGATGTTTGATTGGAGACTGTTAAGCAGGAGAGAAACCTGAATTGTTTGTGTTATCTGGTCTTCAGGGAACTCAAGGTCCAGGGAGTCACCTGAGATTTAAAATAGTAGCACAAAATCCCTGACAATGGAGGGAGGGGTGAGGCATGCAAAGGATTAGCTGAATGTGGAGAATTATTTTCTTTATTTTTTATTTTTTATTTTTTTCGGTACACGGGCCTCTCACTGCTGTGGCCTCTCCCGTTGCGGAGCACAGGCTCCGGACACGCAGGCCCAGCGACCATGGCTCATGGACCCAGCCTCTCCGCGGCATGTGGGATCCTCCCGGACCAGGGCACGAACCCGTGTCCCCTGCATTGGCAGGCGGACTCTCAACCACTGCGCCACCAGGGAAGCCCTGGAGCATTATTATAAGAAGTGACATGAGGGGCTTCTGGGCCTTTAGAAGTTCCTTTTTAGATTTATCTTTTCCCAGATATCACAGAACTGTACAATCAATATTAGAGCTGCAAGAGAACTTCCAGCACAGTCACTTGAGAAATGAATAATCTAAAGGGTTCAACATGCCCAAGTCTGTATTTTAATGGCATTAAGGCATAGCAGTGCCTTAGGAAAAGTAGAAATATCTGTAAGCTTCCCTTTGCTTTTGGGAAAGCGCTGTTCAATTTAACAAAATAAATTCAGACTTTGCCCGCCCTGAGTTTAGCAACGCTGTCCATCTTGGGCATCCTTGTTAGACCCAGGACTTAGCACGGTGTCTGGCACAAAAAAGGTGCTCTGTGGAGGCCTGGAGGATTAAAAATAATAGGCCACCATCAGTTGGTGCTTGTACCTGTTTCTGTAACTGAAGGATAAGCTAAACGACCTAGAACAAGCATCTTCTGTGCTGCTGGCTTTCTCTGACCTGCTTTCAATGATTCTACCCTCTCAACCGGCCCATATTTACATTCTATTATTTCCCATCACCTTGAGCAATTAAAAACTCCTCTGGTTTAGCTTTTGGCTTATTTTCTGCTTTTTCACCTTAAATTTAACTTTTACTTCAAACACTTGGTTAACAAGCACTTATTCTGTTATCATGGCATTTAGTTCTTCACTGCCTGTTCTGGAACATTGTCTGTGTGGGGACCAAGAGAGGAGGGGGGAGTTTGAAAAAGGAAGAGGATCACCTTTTCAGGCCTTTAAAGGAATTCCCATCCAATTAGTCTGACCTTGACCCAGCAGATTAAGTGGCCCACACTGTTTCTGCTCTTTAAACACAGCACATAACCGTTATTATTTTGATTTGTTGGAGCCCTTTGCATTACATGAGGTGTTCTGTTTATGGCTGTGATATGTGTGGAGTGGGGTAAGGAACATAGACACATTATATTTTCTTTCTTTTTCTTTTTTTTTTTTTAAGATATGTCATATTTTCTATGTGAGATTCCAACTTGAGTCGGCACTTTAAATTCTTAATTTCAATTACTTTTCGCAATTTACATTAAGTATTAGTATCCCCATTATACGGATTAAGAGATAAAGATTTAGAGAATACCTTGTCTAAGTTCTCACAGGTAATGAGCCTCAGTTGTAGCTGACTTAAGTGTACTGCAAAGATCTCTATCCTCAGCACATTACTGTCACTGCTGAGCTTGCTGTGGGAGGTGACATAAAAATTTTTTTAAAAGTTGCTTTACATAAAAATGATGCCATTCAACCTTTTGCCAGCCACCCGTCCCTCCTGGTTTTCCCACTACTAGTTACTATGACATTTATCTTATTTCGCTGCTGCAATTTGTAGGCAGACTTTACAGGAAACAGTCCATAAGGGTGGCCTGAGCTTCTGTTGCTTCTTGCTAAATTAATTATAGGGTTAGAAATGGAGTCGACTGGAGAGAGATTTATTTACCCTGAGTAAATGAAAGCTTTCGGGTTTCACTTTAGTTTGGCAAAAAATGTCCGCCGGAAATCCAGGCTCCTTATTTACTACCGGCACTTTGTAAATAAAGTTGGGGTGAAAGAGAGCCCTTTATATTGTTTTCATGTCTGTTACAACTTTAATATGTGTGTCCCAAGAAGAACTCGGCCTGCAAAGAAATTCCAAGCCCTGTGCTGCCTGAACTCTGAGCTGGGCTGCGAGGCACATAGGGAAAGTAGGTGTGTATGAGGGTTCATCCTGGGCAGAGAAAAGGGAGTAAAGCCCAAAGCCCTCTGACCTGATCCTTGCGACAACACCTGACATTTTATCATTACAAATTCATTTTTTTAATCAACCAAGGCCTTTTAAAATGCAAATGCCTAGCAATAAATGCCCAATAACAAAGCTATGTCAGTAATATATAAGGCTTTCAGTAAGGACTGATAAAGTTAACCCCTGCGACACACGCCCCTGACTTGGCTTTTAAAAATGCTTTGCTGAAACCCTTTGAGGAGTTCGAGGCTTTTCAGGGCATGAACCACCTCATCTCCTTGCATGACCTTGCAATAAACCTTTCTCTGCTCAAAAAAAAAAAAAAAATCCAAAGTAATAATAATAATAAAATATAAAGCTTTCAGTAAAGCCATAGTCCTCTTGAACTTAGAAAGTCACAGATAATACTGAATTTTGATTTCAAAAATTGTCCAATTTATTCCTGAATTATTTTTCATAATCATACAGAAAATACCTTGGATGTCATTTTCCAGGTCAATCCTGAGAGCCAGATATAAAGCTGTCAAATATGTGCTATTCCTTACCCTTCATACTGTATTCTAATTAACAGTCATTTTTTATTTTTATTTCTTGTTCATTGGATTATGCTACATCAGACATTGACAGTGTTATAAAGATGGGGATAAGGTGAGTTTTCAACCCAACATAGACCTGTTGGTCTGTTCTAGATTCCTATTCCTCCCACGTCAAGAGCTGCCACTGGCCTCCCTTCTTTAATTTATTCCCTGATTAAAATTAAAAATTTACTACAAAACCATGTCCACATCCTACCACCAACTTCCCTGTGGCCTGACTTTCCAGAAGGGATGGGCATAGAACATGGTGTTATCACCTCTGACAGATTACTAATCCCTATGCTGGATTATAACTATACTTGTCTAAACTTTTATCCATCTTCTAACTACATAAATTTCCCCATTCCAACTTCCAACATTTCCTTATGTGTTTGTGTGTGTAAATTTGTTCATTTTCAATGAGGTAGAGGTAGTGTAAAAAAAATGCAAATATCCTTTGAAGGAATGATAGCTGAGTGATCAATCACATTTGGTTTGAATTAACTTTTCAAAACACATTGGAATGTTTTCCTTCTTAAAAGGGATTTTCCTTGGTGGTTTTTAGATCTCTTCACAATAGGGCTCAGTCTATCTTTGTAGGTAATTTCCCACCTGCCTCTCACCATGAGATCATGTTTACCACGGTATCTCCTGCATCTAGCACAATGTCTGATGCATAGTTCTAGAAGAATCTGTGGATGAATGAATGAATGAGTTCCACCATGCCTAGAGCTGTATCAGACACAGAGGTGCCTATGCAGGCTAATAATCAGCAGTCCTTCAAACGGGTATGTTTTCTAAGACATTATTAATTCCATACTTATTGGGGTGGGGGGCAGTGAGAGGAAGAGAGGAGAGGCAGATCTGTGTCAGCTAAGATATTTTTTTAACATTTATTTATTTATTTATGTGTCTGTGTTGGGTCTTAGTTGTGGCATGCGGGATCTTTAGTTGTGGCATGCTAACTTCTTAGTTGAGGCATGTGGGATCTAGTTCCCTGACCAGGGATCAAACCCAGGCCCCCTGCATTGGGAGCGCAGAGTCTTAGCCACTAGACCACCAGGGACGTCCCTAAGATCTTTTTTATTTCATTTGAAAGTGCTGTTATCCACTTCAGCAGTAGCAGCAAGAGAGCCATGTACCTTTGCTTGTGTGTAAGGTCTGAGTAAGGACCATATTTCCAAATTATTCCAGAGATAGTACATAGCACCTAAAAATTTGGTGCTCATACTATTCCCTCTGCCTAGAATGACTTTCCCTTTTTTGTACCTAGCTGGCCTTTCCAGGATCAGGCCAAATATCTTTTGTTTGTGGAGACTTTCCTCAATGATTCCAAGTCTGGAGGACTTCCCTGGTGGCGTAGTGGATAAGACTCCATGCTCCCAATGCAGGGGGCTCAGGTTCGATCCCTGGTCATGGAACCAGATCCCACATGCCTGCCACAGCTAAGGAGCCCACCGGTTGCAACTAAGACCCAGGGCAACCAAATAAAAAAATAAATATTAAAAAAAAAATTCCAAGTCTGCTGCCTCTCCCCAGTAAAAAGTTCCCCTCTCTGTTGTTCTATGGCAGATTGCTCAGACCTTTAACACTCATCGTGTTGTACCATAATTTATGTGTGTGTGTCCCTACTTAGAATGAGTGCTTCTGTGAAGTCAGATAACCAGATTACTCATAGTTGTGTCCTTTGATCTTAATATTTGTACTTACTTGATAACTGCTTGTTAAATACTTGCATGAATGAATAAATGGAAGGGAGGGGAGGGAGTGGGGCAGGAGGGAAGGAGGGAAGGATGAAGGATGTATCCGTTCAACATCTCCTGCGATGATTAGCGGACAGCAGGGCTTTGAGGCAGTTAGCGTTAGTGGGAAGGAGGATGGGAGGCAATATTTCAGAGTCTGGGGGACCAGAGAGTATGCCACTGCCTTGGGTGGGAAGTGGGAGAGGCATAGGAGTCAACTTCAGTGACAAAGAAAGGTTACTTGAAGGAGATAAATCCGGTCCTAAAAGTAAGTTTGGTTACCTCACAATTTTGCTTATCATCTGTCCAACTCAGAACAAAAAGAACAATAATTGCTTAATCCTTAATAATGAAAAAATGCTGTTAGAGAAAACAACTTAAAGTCTGCCGAGTAGACAGCTACATGTAGATTATTTAACAAAACACTATTCCAAGATTCTTATAGTATATAGTCTTGCTTATTCAACATCACTGCCTTGGGAAAAAAATAAGCCCTGTGTAAATAAAGCATGTAGTTTTGTGGGTTTTAATAACTCAACACTATTATTCTAGATAATGTGTTCTCTTAGAATCTGCTGTATCACATTCCTAACTCCTTTATGCATGTCAATTTTGACAATTATGAGTAGGGAAGGTAATAGTCACTACAGAACCTGTGTTCTATAAATAGACATTTAACCACCATTGCTAGTTACTGATCTATAACAGTTATCCTGAATTAGCTCACATCATCATCATTTTCTATTTGATGAATACTGTAAAAAAAAAACATGCACTTGGTGACAACCTTCAACAAAAACTGATCCATTTTGTTGCTCTCTGGAGTAATAATTATGTTTTCTGGCATTTCTATGTACTTTCTTTGGAGATGCTCCAGGGAAAAGATTTCCTATGCATTAACCAATAAAACAATAAGTACGGAAACCTAAATGGTGCAGCACAGGATTGTTATAGAATTTATGACAGTTTGAGCAATACAGAATAATCGTATTGCCCTGTTATCAGTGGAAGACATTTTATCTAAGGAATGAAGACTAACACAGCTGACACATTATAGACGTAGCCCAAGAGGGGAACTTAATTATTTTGCATGTTTGTCAATTGCAGATGTATTAAAATGGGGAAAAAAATACCATGATATTTTTTTAATCCCTAAGATTTATATGTGTTCATATTTAGGCTTCTGAAAAGATAAATCATTTTAGAAATCGATGTTCATATTCTGAAACTTGCTTGTTAAACCCTGATCTCATTTTATATTGACATGAAAACATTTTAACAGTAAAAAAAAAGTTAAGTCCTTGTATTTTTCAAAATATTTCCTCTAATATGTTGAGAAGTACCAGGAATTTTTTTCTGCGCCTTTAAATTAAACGGAAAGAATCATACCTTAGTAAAGCTTTCAGGTTGTAGTATTTGTAGTTCATCATTAAGGAAAAATTTTACTTAACCACTAAGTAGAAAAGCTAAAATAATTTTCGTATTAAAATACACACACATTGGAAACTGTTTTGTTTCAGTGCAGCATTACATCTTGGTGAATAATTCCCATTTGAGAGTTTGATTGCGTTTTCCCAGGATGAGGAAGAAATGAGACGACTGGCTTGGGGGAGTGGGGAACTAATTAGCGTATCTCATATCAAGCCGTCTATCTATTTTCTTTGACCGCACAAGGTACTGTAGAGGCATTATCTGGAACTGATTAAACCCCAGGAGAGAAATGGGGAAAATCATACATTCGGGAGTAGTTCTCCCGGAGAACGCGAGCGCCCTCTAGCTCGTATTTACTCGTATTTACAAGCAGATACTGGTGACGTAACTCGGGCCACTTCGCCACCAGGGTGTAGGAGGGAAGGGGCCGGATTTCTCCCGGTAGGAGCACTCTCTGAACCAAAGAAAGAGGCTGGCGACAGGAAGGAAGAACAGATCAAGCGTTTGAATAGCAGCCACAGGACAACCTAAAGTCTGTGAAGAGTTAGGCGCGCGTCACACACAGTTCCCCCGCGTACCTCCCCCCACCCCATACACCCGCCGCCGTGTGTCACCTTCCTGTTCGGAAGTCTTAGTAGGTTGCTGGGACAGAACAGGGGGCCCCTGCTCCACCCATCAGGTATCCGGTTGGAAGAAAAGCCAGTCTCAACAACTTGATTCTCTCCGTTAAATGATAAGTTTAGCAGACCATCCGTCTCCAACGGCTGCACATTAGTGTAGGGGGAGGAGGGAGCATAGCAGATGATACTTTTCTGTTCCAACCACAAATCATATGGTTGTGCCTCTTCTCTGTTCCACTTAGAGCCCTCTAACTTAAATTCCACGTTCCTCCTGGAATGCAAGCAGAGCCTCTTTGAGAAAATGAACTCTGTGCATGTGTTTTGAATTTTTTCTGGACTGATTTGTGATGATAATCAGTCAAGTTACATTTCTTGTGTGTCTTGCTGGGGGTGTAATAAACCCAGGGCACTGATGACTGTAATTTTCTGGATGATGTTGCAACGAAGGGAATAAATGGCCCAGTGTTGAACTTTGCAACTTGCTCCCTTCCTGTATGTAAATTGCCTTTATATAAAGTGGGGTTCATAACAGAGCTGGGACAGTCGCCTCTGACTCGTGCTCCCTTGTCATCTCAGCTTCCAGTCTTATCAGGCACATAGCAGGGAGGCTACTCCAGCCATAACTAAGCTCTACTTCCAGCCTCCAGAAAGGAATCCCCAACCTGCATATCCTAGGCAACCTGAAGAATGAAAGAGGAGGCTATAAAATCCCCTTTGAAAGGTTTGTCTGCTTTCATTAAGATAATTTGGATGAAATGGGTAAAACAAAGATGCTTCAGAGGATTTGGGGTTACTTGGCATGGGGAGGGCACAGGAGGTGAGTCGCTGGAGGTTTCTTAATCTAATGTTTAAAAAACATTAGAAAGGCAGAAATCTTGGTGCAGTTTGGTGTTTCTGGTCATTCTTCAAAATTTTTGCTTTCTCAGAAGGGGAAGGAACCGGGTGGGAGCAGGGCTGGCCTAGGCTAGTTGAAGTGGAGCGTGGGATATGGGGGTACTTGCAATAACAAAGTCATGTTATATGAAGAATCCATGAAAGAGGAAGCAGAAATGGGCCAGTTACTGTGATTTGGAGTTTCCTAAACCTTGCTTTGGGTTGGAGTGTCAGTTTCAGGGAATAGTAAGTGCTTTTTTAAAGAGTGGGTGCTGAGCAAAATTTCCCAGCCAATCTCCAGCAGAGAGGATGTGTGTTGTCCTCTGCCAGTCTGAGGCTGCTGTAAAGCAGTTGAGGCCACAGATCACGTTAAGACAAACAAGGTGGTTAGTTTGCAAAACAAATTCCTGCCCAGCACCAAAGAAAAACCGCTTCACATGTATTCTTGGTTTGACAGTTAGTAGTTCAGAGTGTGTCAGATCCAGTAGGCAACCTTAAGTGGCAGGGCCGTTGGCAGCAAGGGGTCATGGCAGGGCAGGCACCGCAGACATCCCTGACAAGCGCCAGATACCCGGCCCTGCAAACTTAGTAACTTGCAGCCCTCTCCCCGCTCCTGGCCCAGTCGTTGTGCTCGTGGCTTCCCCGCCGGCGCTGGCGCGAGTCCTCCCACCGGCGGTCAGACTGCAGCTCCCAGGCATCTCCCAGCGGCGGGGTTACTGGAAGGCACCGCACCGCTGCTCTGCAGAGCTTGCCTCCCTCCCTCCCTTACTTTCTGGAGCGGAGGAGGCTCCCGGCTAATCTTTCAGGAGTTAACGAGTCACAAGTTATCTGGGACTTGAGGGAATGCGCGAGGTGGTAAACCTGTACGAAGACTGTGGGGTCAGTCCTGAATTAAACCGGAGGAGGGGTAGGGAAGACGAGCACAAACTAAGAGATTTGAAGACAATGGGATGCGACCTTGCAGAGTTTTCAGGTCGGGGAGCGGGAGAGGGAACCTCGGGAGTCGACGATGCCTGGGATGCCGACTCCGCACCGCGCCAGGGTCACGCCAGGTCTGTCCCCTAACTTGCCACCTCCTCACGTGTTTTTGGCATGGCGGAGATTCAAAAGGCAAAGGGAAAATTTACATGCGGAAAGGACAGAATGTTCCCAAAGATTAGTTTAAGGAAAAAAAAAAAAGTGAAATGCACTTTTTTTTTCTTTAGTGCAGAGACGAATTTTATTTCCGCCCCCTCCCCTCCACATTCCTGACCTCTCTCCCTCCCCCTTCCCTCTTTCTTTCCTTCCTTCCTCCTCTTCCAAGTTCTCGGATTTTTCAGCCTTGCCTGGCTTGGGCCAAAAGCACAAAAAAGGCGTTTTCGGAAGCGGCTCGGCCGTGCACAAGGGCCATTTGTTTGTTTTGGGACTCGGGGCAGGAAATCTTGCCCGGCCTGAGTCACGGCGGCTCCTTCAAGGAAACGTCAGTGTTCTCTGGTAGCCCTCGCCCGCTGCGCGCCCGGCCGCCGCTGCCCATGGGGGAGATGCAGGGCGCGCTGGCCAGGGCCCGGCTCGAGTCCCTGCTCCGGCCCCGGCACAAAAAGAGGGCCGAGGCGCAGAAACGGAGCGAGTCCTTCTTGCTGACCGGACTGGGTAAGCGCCGCTGCCGGCACGCGGGGGTCTTGTCTCACCAACTCCTCCACTAGTTGCTCGGATTGGGCGAGAGGGGCTGGGTATTTGGGGTAGTACCAAGGATGGAGAGATGGGGAAGGGGGAGGAGGGCGGCGGGAACCCGGGGACGCGCCGGGCGCTCTGGCCCCACGCTGCGGCCGGAGATAAGGGCGTGCGGGGCCGCCCTCCCCCGGCGCTGCCGTCCTGCACCCGACAGATAACCTCAGCTGGCGGTGCGCGGCCGGCCGGCGAAGGCTGCGGAGGCTGCCTTGCGGATGAGGGGAGAGGGTCAGGGTCGGCGCCGGAGCCGGCAGTGAATGCGAGCGGGGAGTTTGAGAAGCCAGACCGGGCACAGAGCCACCCCGATCGCCTCGCACCGGGCAGAAAGCGCTCTGATTTCCTGATGTGCCGCGACTCTGATTTCCTCGCAGGGCGGAATAAATGAGAAAGGTGGAAAATTACCCCGGCCGCTCCCTCCCTCCCCACCCCCTCCGCCGGCGGTTTCCCCCTCTCCGGCCCGGGAGCCGAGCGAGGCCGACAACTGCCCTGCGCCGGGCCCTGCCGGGGCGGTCCCCGCGCCCCCCGCCCCCGCTCCGGGCTGGCCCCTCTCGCCGGGGGCGGAACCGCCCGCCGCCGGCCGCTTTGTCGCCGGGCAAGTCGCGCGGCAGCCGGGGGCGGGGTCGCGACGGGGCCGGGCAGCGCCGCCTCCTCCGTGTCTTGTGGGTCCCGCCCTCGCGGCGGCACAAGGCATATAAAGCCGGCGGCGCAGCCGGAGCGCAGTGTTGGCTGAGCCGGTCTCCCGGATCTGACGACTCCTCGTGTGCTCTCTCTCTGTGGTGATGACGGTGAAAACCGAGGCTGCTAGGGACACCCTCACTTACTCCAGGATGAGGGGCATGGTAGCAATTCTCATCGGTGAGTGTAGGAATACGACTGGACTTCCAGGTTACGCCAAGTGGAAAGTTTTGAAGGTCGCGGATCAGACTGGTGTGTGTGGCGTTGGATGTTACAAAGCCGTCTAAACGTTTCTCCTCTAATTCGCAGCTTTCATGAAACAGAGAAGGATGGGCCTGAACGACTTTATTCAGAAGATTGCCAATAACTCCTATGCATGCAAACAGTAAGTTTGGTGGGGCGACGTGGGGAAATAAAATTAAGTAGGGAAGTTTCCATTTACCAGCGGTAAAGACACCCTCATCAATATATTGATCAGGAAGCCGACGACTTACCGAGGGTGGGGATCCCTTTTCTCTTTAAGTTCTAATTATTTCAAACATTTAAAGCATTAAAATTAATTTGCTGATTTGGCTTGTTCTGGAAATGCAAGGTAAAATTTTCTTTTTCATAAATTTATTTATTTTTGGCTGCGTTGGCTCTTCGTTGCTGTGCCCAGCCTAGTTGTGGTGCGCGGGGGCTACTCTTTGTTGCGGTGCGTGGGCTTCTCATTGCGGCGGCTTCTCTTGTCGCGGAGCACAGGTTCTAGGGGCGCTGGCTTCAGTAGTTGTGGCGCGCGGGCTCAGTAGTTGTGGCGCATGGGCTTAGTTGCTCCGCGGTATGTGGGATCTTTCGGGACCAGGGCTCGAACCCGTGTCCCCTAAGTTAGCAGAGGGATTCTTAACCACTGCGCCACCAGGGAAGTCCCGATAAAATTTTCATGTTTGCCTAATACACCCCTTCTCTTCTTGAAGAACAACCCTCTGTGTTTAACTGGGTTTATCATTTTGGCTGTTATCTTCTCTCACGGAGTAATTGATTTGGGTGTTTTTAAACACTGAATCCCCCGGAAAGGTTGAGCCAGAAATTCACTATTGGTGTTGGTCTGCCCTCACGTGGCGAGTTAGGATGTTCAACGTTGCTCCTTTCTTCTCTGCAGCCCTGAAGTCCAGTCCATTTTGAAAATCTCCCAACCTCAGGAGCCTGAGCTCATGAATGCCAACCCTTCTCCTCCAGTAAGTGTTCTCTATTCGTGATGCATCAGTGGAGGAATCTTATAAATGAGTCAGTTAGTTTGCCTATGTTGATGAATTATAAAATAGCATTTTGATTAGTATCAAGGCGGGAATGCCTCGTTGGTTCATGGCAAACAAGTGACGTAAGCACTTAAGTATGAGTCAGTGGAGTATTTTAAAAGACATATTTCATAAAAGTTGTCTGCTTAAGAACAACACGATTATATAGTTTTCATACTCTCATTTGAAATATTCGCATGTATGGATGAAAAGGAGTTTGGAATGTGTTTCTAGATGTCTGGGGACCTGCCCCTGTCATTTGCAGATGTACCACCTTTTGCATTGCCTATACTTTATTAATCACTATCTTCCTTTGAAGCAAGCATATTAAAAGAAAACCTTTTATTTTCCAGCCAAGTCCTTCTCAGCAAATTAACCTGGGCCCATCCTCCAACCCTCATGCCAAACCGTCTGACTTTCACTTCTTGAAGGTGATCGGGAAGGGCAGTTTTGGAAAGGTAATTTCACATCTGAAGTTCTCGTTATTTATAGTTTTTCATATGCTCATTTTACATCTCCCTGGATGTGAACAGGAAAATGACTTTTAATTTCAATTTCAGGTTCTCCTGGCAAGACACAAAGCTGAAGAAGCATTCTATGCAGTCAAAGTTCTGCAAAAGAAAGCGATCCTGAAAAAGAAGGAGGTATGAGATGGGCTCGGAGATAGACATTCAGTAGACATTACCTTGCCATCTTGGCGCCACGTTGAAATTTGCCACTAAACCTTCATTGTACTTTTTCTAGGAAAAGCATATTATGTCCGAGCGGAATGTTCTCCTGAAGAACGTGAAACACCCTTTCCTGGTGGGCCTTCACTTCTCTTTCCAGACGGCTGACAAACTGTACTTTGTCCTAGACTACATCAACGGTGGAGAGGTGAGCAGAGAGGATGGGAGCTGACCCCTGGCTGTCCCGTGCATAGCCTGCTTTGTTTTAATTTGAGAGGAAAGTTTTTAAAAGATAATTAGTGGGGGGAAGAGTTACCAGATTTAGTATTTCCTTTAACCTGCCAGCTTTCAGATGGTTTATAAACTATTTAGGGCCACTTCCTGCAATTGTCCTCTTTGGCTATATATGTCAAGACAGGTCCAATGCATTGTCCGGGGTTTCTGGCAACCCAGGCTAACTCTGTTCTATCTCCTACAGTTGTTCTACCATCTCCAGAGGGAGCGATGCTTCCTGGAACCACGGGCTCGGTTCTATGCTGCTGAAATAGCCAGTGCCTTGGGTTACCTGCACTCTCTGAACATCGTTTATAGGTGAGCTGAAGAGCTCTGAAGGCTCCCTTCCTTGTGTAAAGGAGACATAGCCCGGCCTTTGACAGGGCCTTAAAATAATCTGTGTTTAGGCACAACTTGGTCACCTAAAACCAGGTCCCCAGCATGTGACCCATCTTTTGACTCCCTGCCACGAGGGAACTAGCCAATGAGGATTGTGCCTCATCCAGAATAGATGAACAGAACAAGGACTCCCTTTTAGATTCACTAACACAACTACAGTGAATGTAAAGTGCTTCCAGTAGCTCTAGTGGCGATCTTTACGGAGGATTACTAATGCAGTGAAATTAACTTCTACGACTACTTTCCTATTCATTTTCTTTTTTTTTTTTACAGAGACTTAAAGCCAGAGAATATTTTGCTGGATTCACAGGGACACATTGTCCTTACTGACTTTGGACTCTGCAAGGAGAACATTGAACACAATGGCACGACGTCCACCTTCTGTGGCACGCCCGAGGTAGGCGAACTCCTGGTCCACCCCTTCCTCCAGGAAGGGATCACTGCAGTGACACTTGTAACTACTGGAAGAGTAAGCTGTTTTCAGAGATGTTTTAGTCTGGTTCAGTGCAAGTAAAATACACTGGCTGTTGGAGGCATGAGAAATTCCAAGGCCTCATGTTGCTTTAATTAAAGTGAGCTGTTTGTAAGCTCCACACTATAAAAGGTTTCTAAACCCCTAAATAAGATATCTGAGGAGGGCCCAATAGCTTTCAAAATATCAGGACATGTAAGTGGTCAGTCAGCCTCAAAGCCAGCGTTTTATCAGGAAGTAGTTTAAAGAAATATATCCTCCAAGTGGACCCAGGGTCTCTCAGCCCTTTCAAAGTGCATGCCTGGTCTTGGGAGTGCCTAGTTTCAGGGACTCTAAACTCTCTTTTTCTGGTCTGTCTTTCAGTATCTTGCACCTGAGGTGCTTCATAAGCAGCCTTATGATAGGACCGTGGACTGGTGGTGTCTGGGGGCCGTCTTATATGAGATGCTGTATGGCCTGGTGAGTAGCCCATTGAAAATCGTGGAATATTGTCCTGGGTTGATACATTTCTCCCTAAAATGTAGTCTTAAAAATCCAGACTTATCTGGGCACACGAGCCCCATTGCGGACCTGATCATCACGTCTTGCCCTCTATCAGTAAGCTTATCAAATGCTGATGAGAGAGGAATATTGGTTAAGCGATAGGTATTTTAGGGTAAACCGTTACCTAGTGGATTTTTTTCTTTTGTAAGTTCACATTTTACTAGGTGTGACCTCACTGAAACCTATGTGAGAGTGAAAAACATGGCTTATTAACATCTACCCCCGATAAGGGTGGCAAAATATAGACACTTAAAAATCCAGGGTAAAGAAAACCTATCAAGTGATAAACTTTGTCAAAACCAGCTTCATATATTACGTTTAAGTCTTTCCTGGTAATGGATGCTCTCCAAAGCTTCCAATTAAGTAGTAAGTAATCTTCCTGCTTCTTTCAGCCTCCATTTTATAGCCGAAACACAGCTGAGATGTACGACAACATTCTGAACAAACCCCTCCAGTTGAAGCCAAATATTACAAATTCTGCAAGACATGTCCTGGAGGGCCTCCTGCAGAAGGACAGGACAAAGAGGCTTGGTGCCAAGGATGACTTTGTGAGTCATTTTTTTCCTCTCCTCCTGGGCTGTATGGGTAGAGCATTAGACCTCACCGCCCTTCTTGAGTTTCACTCTTCTAAATTTGTGCTTCTTTCTCAACAGATGGAGATTAAGAATCACGTCTTCTTCTCCCTAATTAACTGGGATGATCTCATTAATAAGAAGATTACTCCCCCTTTTAACCCAAATGTGGTGAGTATCTCTCTCGTGAGTGTGCACAGGCCCAAAGGGCATTTCTTTTAGTCAGAGTTGCTGTTGGTAGTGGTGGAAGGGGAAGGGCCCTCAAGGAATACATTGGCATTCGAAAGCCATTATTTTACCCACAGAAAAAAGTAGAACTTTTGTCCCAACAAAGCTCACATTATTTCTCCACACCTTTTATAAATTACAGTAGCAAAAGACAGAAAGTAAACAACATGGTCCTCATAGTTTAAACTTTGTGTGGCCTTTGGGTTTTGTGCTTGAAATGGTTGCTGATGGTGGAAGTCACCATATGGTGCCTGCGTGAGAATTTCCCTTTCTTGTCTCCATTGTGAATTCTTGACATGGAGTACGTTTTCTTCCCTTCCTGCATCAGAGTGGACCCAGTGACCTGCGGCACTTTGATCCCGAGTTTACCGAAGAGCCAGTCCCCAACTCCATCGGTCGGTCTCCCGAGAGTATCCTCCTCACGGCCAGCGTCAAGGAAGCGGCCGAGGCCTTCCTGGGCTTTTCCTACGCACCTCCCATGGACTCTTTCCTCTGAACGGTCTTAGGGTTGGTTGTGAAGGATTTTACGGGCGTTTTTTAAATGTTTTAGTTAGCCTTTTGGTAGAGCTGCCAGCTGACAGGACATCTTAAAAGAGAATTTGCACATCCCTGGAAGCTTGCACATCTTGGCAATCTTATTGCACACTGTTTGCTGGAAGCTTTTCGAAGAGCACATCCTCCTCAGTGAGCTCGTGAGGTTTTCCTTATTCTTCCTTCCAATGTGGTGCTATCTCTGAAATGAGCAGTAGAGGGCCGCCCCAGGCAGGTGCAGCGGTCTCATTCGAAGGAGGACGCTGTCCTGAGAAGGAGCCTTCTGAAGGTCTGTCCGGGCCGTGATAAACGAATCTTATGAAACGTGCCTTTTCTGATGAGATCGTGTTAGCTCCAAAGTTCTTGCTGTCACCCAGTGTTTCCGTTCTGTTTTTCCTTGTGGACTTCCTGTGTGATCGGCCGTATGAGTGTGGTATGCTTGCTCACAGAAGGACTCAGTTATAAGCATCAATGTGACACTTGCAGGACACTACAACGTGGGACATTGTTTGTCTCTTCCATATTTGGAAGATAAATTTATGTGTAGGCTGTTTTCTTGTGTGTAAGATATAGTTAATAACTAAAATTTATCGAAAATGGTCTTGCAATGACTTGTATCCAGATGCTTAAAGAAGCATTGCTGCTACAGATATTTCTATTTTTAGAAAAGGTTTTTATGGACCAATGCCCCGGTTGTCAGTCAGAGCCTGGTGTTTTCATTGTTTAAAATATCACCTGTAAAATGGGCATTATTTATGTTTTGGGGTTTTTTTGTTTCTTTTTGGCATTCCTGATAATTATGTGTATTGTATAAAGAAAGTCTGTACATTGGGTTATAACACTAGTGTATTTAAACTTACAGGCTTACTTGTAATGTAAACCACCATTTTAATGTACTGTAATTAACATGGTTATAATAATGTACAATTCTTTCCCCCCTCCCTACCGCACACCTTTTTTTGTGTGTGATAAACCAACTTTGGTTTGCAATAAAACCTTGAAAAATATTTGCAGAAATTGTGTCCACGTGTGTTATTTTGTAAATTTCAGTTAAGGGGGCGGATAGTAGATCTGTTGAAAATGTAAAACCAGGGAAATGCTGCTGTAATTCACAGCTCAGTGGCTTGATTCCTCCAACAGCATCAGCTTCTGACTCTAGGAGAGAATAGGGTGGTCTTAAAGCCAATTATTTTTTTTTTTACTTGGTGGGAGGCTGCATTGCATGACTTGCAGGATCTTAGTTCCCAGACCAGGGAGAACCCATGTCCCCTGCAGTGGAAGCACACAGAGTCCTAACCACTGGACTGCCAGGGGATTCTCTAAAGCCAATTTCTATTTTTGGGCTTCTCAGCAGCATTTTATGATGTCAGTCATTATCCATAAATCCATCCAAACAAATCCTTGTCAATTTAACTCTCTCAAGGACAGCCATGAAGTAATGTTCCCTATATTTATTGCCTGCCCTCTGAAGTTGGCTGTTTGTCTGACATTTGGCTTGTCTGAAGTAACGGGTAATTCTTTCGACAAATACTTGGTGCCTTCCCTGTGTCAGGCTCTATTCTGAGTGCTGAGGATAAAGCAATGAGCAAAGCTGACAAATCTCTGCCCTTACACATCCTGGTGGGAAAGACAGACTTTGAATAAAGCAGTTTGTCGAAATGGAAATTGAGATAACAGTCTGTAAGTATATGAGAATGCCACTAAAGAGGGTGAGGATGTTTGTCATAAATGACTATGTTCCCAAAATGCTGAGCCGGCAGGACTCCTGGTTCGTGAGAGTAACCAGAGCCGAAATGAGTCCAGTGTCAGCTCAGGGAAGGACCCTGCAGGGGCACATCCCTGGTTTGGACCAGAAGCCACTGAAGCTGGTGTGCACCCAGCACTGCATGGGCCCACCTGACTGATGTTCAGAGGCCTTTCCTAGAGCTCATCCCATTGGAATATTTCCTGTGGGAGAAAGGAAAGGGGCTTGATATTAGGAGATATAATCATCTTGCGTCCAAGTTGTTTGGACTTTTTCACTTTTCTAGGTCTTCCACAAATTTCCTAGCATACACGGGATTCTCCAATAGTTGGCCTTGCTGCTGCTCTAAGCCTACTGCACACCCTCTACCTTGACCTCTTAGTTTGCACAGGGATTTCCCCAGGGAAAGTAGTGATCCCTTTCATCGTGGCTCTTATGTCTCACCTCTCCCAGAAGGGTTGAACAGGTGTTGGAGATCACTTAGTCTGTCTCTCTCTTTTTTTTTTTTAAAGGAATTTTGCCTTTTTTTTTTTTTTTTTTTAATTTATGGCTGTGTTGGCTCTTCGTTTCTGTGCGAGGGCCTTCTCTAGTTGTGTCAAGAGGGGGCCACTCTTCATCATGGTGCGCGGGCCTCTCACTATCGCGGCCTCTCTTGTTGCGGGCTCTGGACGCGCAGGCTCAGTAATTGTGGCTCACGGGGCTAGTTGCTCCGCGGCATGTGGGATCTTCCCAGACCAGGGCTCGAACCCGTGTCCCCCGCATTGACAGGCAGATTCTCAACCACTGCACCACCAGGGAAGCCCTACTGTCTCTCTTGAGTCAATGACTTCTTGCTGAAGGGGAACCCCAGATCAAGCTCTGCATTTGAGTTATGGCTCTGCCCTACAGACATTAGCTGCATATTAAACCTCTTACCAAACCCAAATGCCAAAATCGACAATGGTGACAAAGAAAATCTAAAGTCCTAGTAATGACTGATGCTAGCCCTGATGAAAAGGCTTTCTGCATCTCTCCCCCTCATTCTCATGATCAATAAGAGTTAAGAGTTCCCCTTTGAACAATAAGTACTTAAATCACTTTTTTTATCTGAACATAAGTCTTGCAGCCACAACTCTCCCATCTAATTATAGATAACTCAGAGGGGTTAATCATGGATTACAAAGCTTTTTAATTTTTTAAGGGTAGAAATTTGGTTTATGGCTTCAGTCAGTCAGTATGTAAGATCTGATTTGCATTGCTGGAGAGTTGATAAGAGCCAGAGAAGTCCCAAGTGTCACATAAACAGGAGGAGATTAAATCAAACACAAGTGGGTGGGAAGGGAACAGGGCAAGAACAGGGAAGTCCAGAAAGAAAAATGGATCAACTAAAAAAAAAAGGCAAATATTTACTAAACACTATGATGTCAAATAGCATATGTGCAGAGGTATCTTTTATCTAGGGCTGTGGGACACATCCCTGTCAGCATTTGATACTACATTTGAGCACTATGGTTGGTAAAAGGGACAATTCACTTCTCCATAGTTTTTCAGTGGTGGAGCTGGTCAAATATGGGTTTGGGGGAACATTCGGCTAAGACTCCCACAAATTAAAATGGGACTTTGAAGCCACTGCTACCATGAATATAAGTCAAGTACCATGCGTAGGGAATTTGCCATATACTTGGGGAGACATGGTACCTACCCATGGTATAAGGCAGTTGATGAATGAAGGGTAAAGGGAACCTCAGAAGTCCAGAAGCTCTCTGTGGGGTTGGCTACCTAGAGCAGGCTTCACAGAGGGGATGACAAAGATTCTCAACAACCAATTCATTTCTAGGGAGTCTAATGGGATGCAGGCCCTAAGGATTAGATAACAGTAATAATAGTTTATACTATAGAGCTCGAACTGTATGCCAGACGTTTTTCTAAGTACTTTATACAAAATTTATTTAATCTTCAGAATAACCCTGTGATGTCAAAAATGAAGAAACTAGCACAAAAAGGTAATTTGCTGGGACATGGTTAGGTTAGAAGTCAAATCGTGACAGTCTGGCCACAAAGCCTATGTTTGTAACCAACACATACTCTGCAAAATGTTGTCACCTAAAAGGTGACAACAAGAATATAGAAGCAAACAATTGTGCGCTTGTTAGTCATTCACTTATTATTTCTCCAGACCTTTACGAAGATACCTTCTAGATGTTGTGCTAGGCAAAGAGAGAGAAAGAGAAAGGGGGTGGGGAGGGAGAAAGAATTTGCAACTATAATGTAGACATTGTCAGTTGTTGAAGATGAGATGCAGCTGGAAATGCACATTGCAGTGGGAGTGTAAATCAGTACAACCATTTTGAAAAACTGTTTGGCATTTTCTACTAAATAAAGATGGACATATTTCTAACTTATGACCCAGTAGTTTCACTCGATGGTATATGCACCCCAAAGAGTGCAAATATATTCAATAAAAATTTTGCAGTAATATTCACAGTAGGACTATTTATATTAGCCCCAAATGGGAACAATTCAAAATGTCCACCAACAGCAAAATACATAAATATAATTAATAAATGAGTAAATATAATGGAATATCATACTATAATGAAAATGCTATATGCTATATACAACAACAGGGAATAAATCTCACAAACATAGAAACCACACTGTATGATTTGATTTATATAAAATTTGAAAGCAGGCCAACAAAACAAAGCCATTTAAAAGTCAGGATCTGATTGTCTTTGGGGAGGGGAGGATGGAGATAATGATCAAGAGGGCAAGTGAGGGGGGTGGTCTTCTGGGTGCTGGTAATTTCTTGATCTTGGTGGTTTCAGGCGTGATTTTGCTTTTTGATATTTCATCAAGCTAAATACTTATGATACGTGAATTTTCTATATGTTTGTTATATATCAATAAAAACGTTTACTTAAAAATACATGGTATGACAGAAACAGGATGTTATGGGAACACAGAGGAGAGACTTCTTATCCAACTTGGGGGTCAGGGAAAGGGGCTAAGTTTTCGGGGAGTTTAGGACAGAGAGGCTTAGGGAGGTCTGAAGGGCTCAGGTAGATTGTCTTGGGAACTGGATCTTGAAAGTGAGGCAGAAAGTAGGGCCTTCCAGGTCTGGCTGGTAGAGGTGGGGAGCGAGGGGGCAGCATGCCTAAGCACGATGAATGGGGTATTGGAAAAAGGGAGGGTCTCAGGCAGACCTAGGTCAGAATCCCAGCTCCACCCATCTGCTTTCTAGCATTGGGCAAGTAGTAACTTGGGCAAACCTCTCCTTCAGTTTCTTTAAGGGGGGAAATGCATCCACTGCCTATTTTTTCTCAGTTATATGTGAGACAAGGTCAGAAGGAACTGGAATTTAAAAATGCTAATTAATTTCTTCTTTCCCCACTCATTACCTTTCTTACCTTTCTCAATGTCCCCTTCTCTTTAGCAGATTATAGGGGTAAAAAAAGATATCAAAGAGTAGTGAGGGACTTCCCTCGTGGTCCAGTGGTTAGGAATCCGCCCTCCAATGCAGGGGAAGCAGGTTCGGTCCCTGGTCAGGGAACTAAGATCCCACGTGCCGCGGAGCAACTAAGCCCGCTCGCCTCAACAGAGCCCACGCGCTCTGGAGCCCGTGTGCCACAACTAGAGAGAAACCTGCGTGTCGCAACGAAAGACCTCACATGCCACAATTAAGACCCGATGCAGCCAAATATAAATAAATAAATAAATATCTGAAAAAAAAAAAAGAGCAGTGAGAAATTTTGAATAAGGAGATGGACCTTGTGATTGCTGTTCTTGGAAGTTTTGTGGAGATGTTTAGATTTCATTAGGTAGTAAAATGAAGCATCTGGAGGTTTTCCATGAGGAAAAGGCGTGATCAAAAGGCATGTTCGGGCTTCCCTGGTGGCGCAGTGGTTGAGAGTCCGCCTGCCGATGCAGGGGACACGCGTTTGTGCCCCGGTCCAGGAGGATGCCACATGCCACGGAGCAGCTGGGCCCGTGAGCCATGGCCGCTGAGCCTGCGCGTCCGGAGCCTGTGCTCCGCAACGGGAGAGGCCACAACAGTGAGAGGCCCGCGTACCGCAAAAAAAAAAAAAAAAAAAAAGGCATGTTCTGGTGACTCTTAGCAAGAGTTGTGAGTGTGGGGAGAGCTTTGGAATTAAAAAAATAACAGTAATAAGGAAGCCACTTAGGTGACGTCTGACAATCATCCCATTGGTGGTGGCGATAAAAGGATAGAGAGAGATGGAGCTTCGTGAATCAGTGGAGCTTCATGAGTTGCTGGGAATGGAGAAAGAAGAAGGATGAATCAGTGTAGTTTATTTCTTTAATATAGTTGACTCCGCCCACTGAAGTGCTTGTCACAGCTGCAACAATAGCATTTAGGACAAAAACCACCCACCAGTTTCTTCAATATCCCCAAGGCATAACAACGAATCAGTTGATAGATAACCAATCAGTGTACTTGGCAAGGCGAGATGTTACACATTGTACTTAATCTCTACCGCATCCTGTTAAGACATTTCTCACCTCATCCATCAAAATGCTCCCAAAATCCTACTCCATATGCCTCAAGCCTTGTATTAGGAGCATAAATGATGTTAAACTTAACCTGTTGTGAATCATAAAAACATGTCTATTAAGAAAAACACACTCATCCAAATTGATTAAGCTCAGTTTGAGAAATTGGTTAAATGCTTTTTCACATTGCATGAAAATTGTTAGCCAGTCACAAAAACTAACAAATTATTATTGCTTGGACTTCACTTGTGGCTTAGTGTGATCTTTCCTAGTCTGCTTTGGCCACTGCATACTTGCTCTATAAGAACGTGTTATATATATATATATATATATATGTTTTCTCTGCTTTCCACACCTCTTCTATGAAGGACTTTAGCAGCAAGATTCAGAGCAATCCTGGAGGTTTATTTAGTGCTTACCTATAACATTATGTTCAGACAGATATGTTTATGTATTTGGATAGCTTGGAAACCATGGACTCTGATGGGCAGGGTTCTTAGTTTCCTCTTTTCTGTGTGGTCTGTTCTGTTCTCCACTTACTGTACCACAGCAGGCATGATGACGATGCTGTAACAACAATATAGAAGGTACAGACTGTTCAAAAGAAAATATATATGCATAATCACTCTGGTCAACAGCAGAACAAGCATCATAAGCATAAAGACATAGTGTCACTTTACAGACACATATAGAAAACAGATGAGTGGCTGCCGACTTGTTCATGACATCTGGATGATTTTAACACAGTTCTGCTCAACCTTATTTTACTGCCTCTTTGGCTTAGTCATAGACTCCAGACCTAGTATTC
Organism: Mesoplodon densirostris; assembly: GCF_025265405.1. Lineage (NCBI taxonomy): Eukaryota > Metazoa > Chordata > Mammalia > Artiodactyla > Ziphiidae > Mesoplodon > Mesoplodon densirostris. The sequence goes on from NC_082672.1 coordinate 29,752,346, forward strand.
CAGAGGCCAAAGTCATCACCTTCCCTAGCCAGACCTAAACCATTTGATTCCAAGTGTGTTGCAGTGTTGCTAGCAAAGGTCAGCACAGATCTATTTGTTTTGGCAATAATTAATTAAAGTTCATTTAATTAGATTATTTAGGGTTAAGCTGGAAACAATTTGGGGTCCGAATTGCAAACAATAATTATATTTTCCTCTGAAAGATCATGAAAAAGAGACATACAGAATGATCTGATGCTTGAATTAAATTATATGCTACCTAATAATAATGGACAATTTGAGATAAGTTTAGAGAACATATAATTTTTCAAACATATGTGACAACTCTTAAAATTATAGCAAATAAAAGAATAAATAATCAGGGAGGAGGAAAGAATGTGTGTGCTTCCTTAGATTTTTCTTTTATTTATAAATGGATTACACGCTTTTGGTTAAATAAATAAATAAAAACATGGTGGGTCAAAATGAGTAATAATTTCATGATTGTCTCGCTGCTCAGTTATTCCCATCCCAATTTTCCCTTGCAGGAGATAACCAATAGTAAGCTTTTTTGGTGTATCCTTTTAGAAATTTGATATGCACATACAAGCATAAAGGTTTCTAATAACACAGAATTAGAATTTTAAAGGAGGGAGCGGAGGAGGTGTCTTGATTGCTGGTTGATTTTTTTTTAAGTTGTCTTAATTGTTTATATTTTTAAAATGTTCAAAATCTCATTTGTGTGAGTCTAGTGCTTAAAAATTTTTGGTGTAACACAACCCTTATACTGAATGCCAACTTTTTCATCTGGGAAATGAGGACAAACTAATCTGGTTTCATGTTGCAGAACAAACAAAGCTGTAGGCTCACAGAGACAGGAGACTTGACTTTCAAGGTTGCCCTTTGCAACTATGTATGATTTTTGCCTTGTCCACAGGCTTTAGGACCTAACAGCTCAGCAACTTCATTCTGGCTGCACTCTTTCTAACACAGCTAGGAACCACCTTGATTTTCCAGTCACTAAACAGCTGTTTCATGCCCAGGGCATACCTGAATATTCTCACAAAAGTGACCTGATTAGGGGATAATACTATCCCTTCCAACCATCCCTATATTCCTTTAAGTCATTCTGCCTATCAACTATCCTGTCCTTTCCAGTATCGTAAAATTGTAAAAATGTCAGGGGCGGGAGGAATCACTACTAGCTCCAGGGGTCATAAACTCAGTGCCTTTGGGAGCCAAGGCTGTAAATCATATTAGATGAAGACAATAGGAGGCATGGACCATGCGTTTTCTCTTAAAAGCATTGAAATTAAAATCAAAATCAGAAACCACTGTGTTGGCCAAGTGAAATGAGTCTATGGTCAGAAACATCTGCAAGTGTTATAGTCTAATCTCATATGCAATTATGTAAAATTCAATGGTTTGCCCTCTCTTTTGCATTCTTGTCCATTCATTATCTAGAAGCAACACAACAAAAAACAAAACGCCAAACACTGGGTATTGAAAGCTCGCTTCTCCCAACTCTACAACAGTGAGGAAGGAATGGGCTTACAGGGACACTGGTTTGGCATTAAATGACACAAAATCCATCAGAGACTGTTTCCAGCTTCTAATCATATGCACACACCTGGTGGCCCCAATGTCCATCAGAAATCCATCACCAGTTTTGGAAAGGAAGTGGGCAGACTCCCTGGTGTATCATCCAGGAACAATGGAGCAGACCTCTCATTTGCTCACGCATTGTTTATAATAATCTGAAGAATTTTCTGTCTTCCATAAAAGAACAAGGAAAAAGCTTGGCCAAGCCGTCCAGAGTTCCAAAGAACATGCAGCCAAAAAAAGATATGTTAAGGAAGGCAGCCTAATAAATTAGGAAAACCTCTGATTCTTTTGTGTGTGTGTGTCATTTTTTTTGTGTGTATGTGTCTTTTTTTTAAAAATTTATTTTTGGCTTCATCGGGTCTTTGTTGCTGTGAGTGGGCTTTCTCTAGTTGCGGCAAGTGGGGGTTACTCTTTGTCGCAGTGCGCAGGCTTATCATTGTGGTGGTTTCTCTTGTTGTGGAGCATGGGCTGTAGGCACGCGGGCTCAGCAGTTGTGGCTCGCGGGGTCTAGAGTACAGGCTCAGTAGTTGTGGCGCACGGGCTTAGTTGCTCTGTGGCATGTGGGATCTTCCCGGACCAGGGCTCGAACCTGTGTCCCTGCATTGGCAGGCAGATTCTTAACCACTGCGCCACCAGGGAAGTCCCAAAAACCTCTGATTCTTGAAACCCGGTCTTTCTGAGCCTTGGTTTCTTTTTTTTCCCAAATTGGGACTAAAAGCACTTCTTTTGTACTGTAGAAGATCTGAGGTAATGTGTCAGGATGAAGAAAAATGTATTTTAATTTAACAAGACAGTAAATAATGGTGCTGTTGGTATTTGCCTGGGGAGCTAGGACCACGCAGACCTTCTGTCCATAAGCTTCAAAACTTAAAACATAGCTTCCCATCGGTTCCTCCTGCTGTGCATCTTTGGAAGCGTGGAGAATAGTCACGTGCCCTCAGATTCGCAGGTACACCCACCCTTCCAGCGGCAGGCAAATTGTGAAGAGTAGGCTGAATAAATGTTCCCACATTCTGGTTTCATGGAGTTTAAGGTGTTTCTAATTATCCCAAAGGATTATTAAACTCTTCAAATTAAAATTTTTTAGGTTTCTTTAATACACATGCACCATAAAATAAGGGAGAATTATACTACATTACTCACTAATGAAACCAGAGTGGCATAGGGCTGCAATAGCCTGACATCACCCCATGTCAACCTTTTCTTTAAAGAGAGAAAAGGTGAGTGACACAAAAGTTTTGTTCTTTATTTTTTCATCATTGCTAATAACAGTACAGTCAAATCCATGGAAGAAACCTAGGGTTGTTGGGAGTGTATCTGGATATAAACCAGAAGATATGGGTTCAGACTCAACCTCTGCCATGTTGGTAAGTCTCCTTTTCCATAAAACAGGGATACTGGTAACTGTTCTGCTTTCCTCACAGACCAATGCAAAGTTCCAACAAGAGAGACAATGTAGAAGAATAGGCTTTGCTGACCAGGAAATGATAAACTAGTGTCTGATGCTTCTTAGAAAACATGATGCTTTGAACTATACCAATTTACACAGTCGTTAATGTTAAGACCTGAGGCCTCTAGGAGTCTGTCAAGATTTTTCTAACAGATTATCCTACTGAGAATACTGCTACCTAGTAGAAGTCAGTTTTTTAACACATGGCAATGCACATGTTTATTTCATTGCCTTTGAAAATTCTTCCCATTTAAAAGCAGGAAGTTTTTTGCAGGAATTAAATCCCCAAATGCAGAGAGTAAGAATTGTTCTCCATCTTGCTAATCCTTAACATGATGACATCATATACGTGAACAAGCAATCTAAAGTATAAGGTATAAAAGATATTACTAAATAAAATATATGCGAATCTTTACTTCAGTATTCTTTAAGCTTTGTTTAAATGAAAATCACACAATGGAGAGAGAGATAGAAAGATAGATAGAGATAGAGATAGAGTTAGAGATAGAGATAGAGATGATAGAGAAATAGAGGGAGAAGGAGAGAGGTGAGAGAGGGAAAGAGAGATTCTGATAACATGAGTCCTTGTCACTATTCAACATATTCCACATAGCTTTAGTGGTCCCAGCCATGCAAAACAAACAAACAAGCAAAAACAAAAATAGAAAAAGAAATAAGAAATATAAGTATCAAAAATGAAAAGACAGGGCTTCCCTGGTGGCGCAGTGGTTGAGAGTCCGCCTGCCGATGCAGGGGACATGGGTTCGTGCCCCGGTCCAGGAAGATCCCACATGCCGCGGAGCGGCTGGGCCCATGAGCCATGGCCGCGGAGCCTGCGCGTCCGGAGCCTGTGCTCCGCAACGGGAGAGGCCACAACAGTGAGAGGCCCGCGTACAGCAAAAAAAAAAAAAAAAAAAAAAAAAAAAAATGAAAAGACAAAATTGTCATTGATGCAGATGCTATAATTATATACACAGAAATACCAGAGATAAATAAACTATAAAACCTAATTGGGAGTTCATCAAGATGGCTTCATCCAGTATCTACTACCCAGCAAAAAAAGTTAGACAACAGAACAGAAAAAAAAAAAAAAAAGATTTTGTTTACAGATACAGAAAAATTTATAAAGTACCTAGGAATTAATGAACCTAACACAGAATGCACAAGATTTTGTAGAGAAAAAAATTAGCTCAATTAAGGTATGCTATGTTAGTGGACTGGATGTCATAATTTTGCAAAGATATTGATTCTCCCAAAATTTATCTATAGGTTTCAGTAAATTTCCAATGCAAATCTAAAAGGATTTTTTGGGCTGAATTGAAAAATTAATTGTGAAATGTATATGAAAGAGTATAATTCACTAATATTTCATATAAAATTTACACGAAATATTTGATCCACTATAATAGCAAATGGTGAGCAGAGATGGAAAACCAGATCTACCAGATCTTAAAACATATTACAAAGACCTGAAACAGTATTAAAACAACATGCTATTGGCATATGGACAGACAAAAGGACAAATGGGACAGAGAAATGGTATATAGAATATGAGATTAGTGACACCACAAATCAATGGAGAAACCAGAATATTTACCAAATGATGTTAGGAAATTTAGCTCATTATTTGAAGAAAAATAAGTTGTATCTCTACTTCACATGACATTTAAAAATAAACATCAAATGGATTGAAAAAGACCTAAATATGAAAGATAAAACTGTAAAAGTAATAGAAGAAAATATTAAAAAATATAGCAAGTCATTGATGAGCTAATTAATGATCAGGCACATCAAATTGTCACCTTCTGGTTCAAGAGGCTAAGAGAGCCTTCTGTATGAGAATCATGGTTTGAGCAGGATTAAAGGATGGGAAGAAGTTTAGTGAATGTGGAGTAAGCTTCCAGAGAAAGTAATGGTAGCTTACATTTACAGAACTCTTCCCACTATCATATATTAACTCATTTACCTTATTACACTAATAAGGTAAATGGTAAAATATTTCTATTCTCTTCTTACAAATGTTGAAGTTGAGACTCTGAAAAGTTTAAATGAATAGGCACCCGCGGCTCTGACACAGGAGACTTCAGGGTGTATTGTGAGCATCCTGGTATCTCTACTGAGCGGTGAGCCGAACTCTCACCCCCAGGAATGTATAGCCCAGCTATTTCAGTCTTCCTTCTGTAGAGACTGTCTTTTTATGAGATGAACACTTGAAACTGGAGAAAGGAACCAAAGGTCACCAATAAATAACTTTGGAATATGCAGCTCAAAGGTGAATGGGACATTTTAAAGGGAAAATCTCCATTAAAATGTGCTACAAATCTCCTGAAAGGTGGTTTCTTATGTTGAATGATGTCTAAAGTCTGTGTTTAAGGGATAGTAATACATATGCTACATTCCTCATAGAGCTGCTGTGAGAATCGAATGAAAGAAGGAGCTTTTACATATGAGGAATTACTGTCCTAACTTTTAAAGTTTCCTGACACCCTTTAACAATGTGTGAAATAACATCAACACCGGTCTGCATCGCCACCCAGTGGACACAATAATGCTTTGCTTGATATTTTCACGTGTCTTCCCTGTTTAAGGGGGTAAATATTACCTTTATTACATGTCTATTACTGACGCATTTTGCTCACAGTATGTTCCTCTCAGATTTTTTATTTATAAAAATTGTTTACATGACATTTTGCCAGTGAATTTTATTTTGATAACTCAATATTTTTAAAAAGCCAAATTTCAGGTCATAAACTCATTTTACTCAGAATGCTTCGCCCTGTATAGCTGTCCTCCCCAGAATTGCAGCCCAAGTGTCTGTCTGATAAACAGTCTGTTTTTTGTTTGTTTGTTTGTTTGTTTGCGGTACGCGGACCTCTCACTGTTGTGGCCTCTCCCGTTGCGGAGCACACGCTCCAGACGCGCAGGCTCAGTGGCCATGGCTCACGGGCCCAGCCGCTCTGCGGCATGTGGGATCTTCCCGGACCGGGGCACGAACCCGTGTCCCCTGCATCGGCAGGCGGACTCTCAACCACTGCACCACCAGGGAAGCCCAACAGTCTGGGTTTTAACACAGGAGGACAAGTTGGGGGTATTGTAGCCATCTGTTCCCTGCTTGATTTGCACATAAGTTGTACTTAAGATTGCTGAGTTCACACCTGAAACTTTTCTTGTCAATAGTTTGCTCATTTATACACATAGCATTGCTTTAATAAAAAAATAATCTCTTGAGTTCTTTTCAATGTTAGGCACTGTGCTTAGTGCTATGGATACAATGACAAACAAAAAGGAATGCAGTCCCTGCCTTCGGGGAGTTTGCAGTCTAGTCAGAGAGCTAAACAATAATTAAGTACCCACACTATCAACTGAAAAAAAACCCACAACCTAAAAGTTGAAAATTATGTTTTCTTTGGTGGACAAAACTGAGGACTTAAGCCCGGTACGCAGCCTCTCAGATAGCTCTGAGGAACTGCTCCGAAGAGGTCAGGGAGAAGCCAGGCTATATAGGAGTTTTTACAACAAAGACCAGGTAGTCAGAACTTCCAATGATTACTGTTAATTAAAGAAAACCAAATACCTCAAGTTAATGAATTTAGCACGTTTCTATGTTTGGGAAAATGCAAGTGTCCAGGCTCATTTAAATCACTCCTCTGATATGAACCTTAGCTACCTAGGGCCAGTATCCTGTTCTTTCCCATTCTGAGTCCCCTGAGGGTGCACCTTTGGGGGTGACTGCAGTGGCTGAGAGCTTGGCAGTGGGCAGCCCATTTGTTTCCAGTTTGTCTCCATCCTGAGTTCCCCCAGGGCTCACCGCAGAAGGGGGGACGAAGACAGGGGTGGAGGGACGGCTGTAGTGGCTTAATGACTGCAACATCCTTTGTTTACTGATATGGAAGGCAACATTTTTCATTCACAATACAAATGTTATTGCCTTACTTAGCTCAGGGAATGAGAATATTCGTTTCATTGTGGTTTTTAATTTTTTTTATTAAACATCAACAATCTAACTTGTCCTCATGTATATCTGGGTGTTTGGGGGGTGTTGGGTTTATAGTGGAAGACCTTGAAGCTCTTTTGTTTAACTTAACCCTGACAGTCAGCAGGATGAAGTGTGTCCTCTGTGTTATAGGATTATAATGTGAAACAGTGAAATTTGGTGTCAGAAACACCAAATAAGTCTTGGGGTCTCTTACTATTCTTTTGACCTTCAGCAAATGATTATTCCCTTTTTCTTTTCTGTAAAATAAAAATAGTAATAATACCTACCTTGACAGGGGAAAACCATGACTACTACAGTACATGGTACATAATAGGTGATTAATACTTTGCCTAAAGTACCATGTAATTAAAGGCCACACATTTTTAATGCATCACTCATATTTCACTGGCCCCAAAACCAGTACATAAAGTTTAAAACAATAAGAAAAAAAGTAAATGTGGCTCAAAAACAGGCAGAAATTAGTAGGTTAAAGAACACAGTATATAACATTGTTATCTTTGAATGAAGATACAAGCTACTCACAATTCAAAGACATCTAGTGACTATCTCAAAATTCTTATTTAATAGCCCGAAGAGTTGGGCTAAGACAGATGTTCAAATTCAGTTGGTCAAATGAAGGAGGAAGCAAAACTTAATTGGTTAGCTTAGGTCTCATAACTAGTTAAAAGGAGAAATGGAACTAGAACCCATGACTCTTAATTCTCTGAGTTGTGTCTCTTTACACACCATAAAAAAAAAAAAGGACTTCTGGATATCTAAACAATATGAACAGAAAAGTCTTCTCACCATTGTTGGAAGCCTTGCCTTGCAGACAGGTTTTCAGGTCCTTCCCCTGTCTTACAATTGAGCAGAGGAAATGTATCAAATGTTGTTCCAGTTAGAAGAGAGTTTTCTGTCCTACTGAGTGCGTGCACATTCCTGGACACAACTCAAAGTACCTCTGAAGGGAGGGAAAGATTAAACATCTGTTGAAACCTACCTATATATTAAGCACTGTAGATACATTATCTTATTTCATCAGGTAATCACTTATCCCTGAGTTATGGAAGGGACCTAGGGCTAGCAAGGACAAATAATGTTTCCATAGAGCTAGAGAACAGCAAAGACAGGATTCAAGTCAGGTCTTGCTGACCCCAGAGGGTCTGATATTTCCATCGCTCCCCAGTCAGAAGAGTGACCGATGAAAACAGAACGTGCTTCACTCTGACCTCAATATATTTTCTCCAGTCAACCAGCCATCATGGACCTTTATGTGGCATCTGGAAATTGAAAGCTGCTCATGTCAGTCTCTTCATTTTTACAGAGGAAAATGGTTAAGGGAGGTTAGGGAGGTTAAGATCCTTCTCAGAACATTAGTAGAATCAAAATAGTGCCGTTAAAATAAGTGCATATTACTTTCTACTGTCTGCTTGGAAAAAACCCATGTTTACTGAGCTTTTATTAATATTTCTTTTTTCTGAAGCTCTGACCACATTTTTGCAATTTTTTCCTCTGCATCATGGACTTTTGAGAAGGGCCCACAGGGTGGTTCTTCCTTGGCTGATGTTCTCATCATTGAATATGATACGGGAAGAAGGAAAATTGGAAGCCAAAGCTAATCTGGGCAAGAGCCTGGTGTCACGAGACCGTGATATTAATTTTCCAGATGACTTTGCAGCTGAGTTGGCTTAACTCTGTGACATTAGAAGATTGAAAGCAGGTAAGAAGTTTAGTGGAAGGACTATGCCTGCTAGGTCCCACGCATCCCGTACAGTCGGAGCAGTGCACAAGCGTTGGCACTGACAGTCACATGCACACTGAGCTCCAACAGCCCCTGAGACTTTCCAAAAGGGACACCTTTGCATTGTTTCTGTGCCTGCTCAGCCTGTGACTTCAGATTCCATGTGCTCTTTCAAATGAAAATGTCCTGTGAAATGGTCCATTAGAGAGGCATCCCACATTTTCCAGGTGAGGGTTTCTGAGCAGCTGGGGTTCTCCACTCAGTGCTGTGCTCTAGGGAAACAACTTCTCCCTGTGCTCTGATATGTAAAGCCACGAGAAAACCCACCAAGTCCTGTGCTGGGGATGAAGGTCAGAGTCAGAACCAGATAGACGGAGACAAAACAGATCATGCATCTCACCCCTGGACATACTAGTCAGGGTTTTACCTGTCTCAGGACTTTCCACTTGCGCTTCCCTTTTCCTGAAAGGCTGCCTCACCTGCTCTACGTTTCAGTGAAGATGTGTTCCCTCTATTCTGTATAAAGCAGCTTGCCTAGAAATTATCCTGTCTCCCTATCAAGTTTACTTCCTTTATCATATCACACTCTGGGACTACCGCGACAGTCCAGTGGTTAAGATTCTGTCTTCCAATTTTGGGGGCGTGGGTTTGATCCCTGGTCAGGGAACTGAGATCTCACATGCCGCGCAGTGTGGCCAAAAAAAAAAAAAAAAAAAAAACCCAAGGTGTGCAAATCATACCATGCTATGCAATTATGTATTTATGTCTCTTTGTAGAATGCAAGCTCCCGAGGGCAGAGACTTTATCCATCGGATCTCTATTAAATCCCTAACATCATGCCTGGCACACAGTAAGTGCTCAGTAAATGTTTGTTGAATGAGTGAATGAGTCATTCACTTGTGTAATACTTTCCAGACATTTAAAAAACATCTCTGTGTTAGAAAAGCAGGGATGATAATACTTGAATCAATGCCAACTGGTCAATTTGTCAAAACAAACAAATAAAAAAACAAACGAATGAACAAAAAAGGTCACTACCCTGAAATTCAAACTTGAGACTAGAAAAAGGAGTTATAACATTATACATGACAGAGTTAGAATCCAAAAAGATCATTGAAAGAATCACACAAGGGGCTTCCCTGGTGGCGCAGTGGTTGGGGGTCCGCCTGCCGATGCAGGGGAAACGGGATCGTGCCCCGGTCCGGGAAGATCCCACATGCCGCGGAGCGGCTGGGCCTGTGAGCCATGGCCGCTGAGCCTGTGCGTCCGGAGCCTGTGCTCCGCAACGGGAGAGGCCACAGCAGTGAAAGGCCCGCGTACTGCGATGAAGAGTGGCCCCCGCTTGCCGCAACTGGAGAAAACCCTCGCACAGAAACGAAGACCCAACACAGCAAAAATAAATAAATAAATAAATAAATAAACTCCTACCCCCAACATCTTCTTAAAAAAAAAAAAAAAAAGAATCACACAAGATGAAAGATGATAAAAAATACATATAAAGTCTCAGATAAAAGTCCAAAGAATCAACTTCACAGCTATAAAGTCAAAAAGTTGGACTTAACAGTACATGTGAGTATTTGACTATTTAATTGACTGCATTCTCAATATGTTACTTGCAAATGAAGCTTCCAAAAATCAAATTTGCTCTTACGCTGATTAACAGAAATATTGTGTCCAAAAGAAAAACGGTTCATTTGTCTTTACAAATAAAACAATACCAGGAGGAGAAAGTTTTGTTTTGTGGCAAGATATTTCAAAAAAAACCATTCAGATGGAAATGATCACGGTGGAAGAAGTACCGAAACCAGATTCCAGAAGCAAATACAGCGACTGTCTAGCTGGGAAAGGAGGGGTTTGGGGCAGTATTTGCCTTGAGAGAGGAGTGAAGAGGTATGCAGATGGACAGCATGATAGCTATCCACAAATATTTTGTGCAGAGGGGGAATTAGCCTTATCTTGCTGTGCTGTGTGGCAGTACAGAACTAGAACTGGGTGGAAATCAAAGGGAGGCTGACTTTGACACAATCTGAGGAGGCAGTGAGATTCTGATGCTGACTATGGAATGGCTCCATGTATTAGGATTCCCCAGAGAAACAGAATCAATAGGTATATATATAGATATATATCTTATTGATGTATATACACACACACACACACACACATACATAAGAGTAGATTTATTGTGGGAATTGGCTCACGTGATTATGGAGGCTGAGACGTCCCACCGCCTGCCATTTGCAATCTGGACAACCAGGAAAACAGTTGACATAATTCAGTCCGAGTCCAAAGTCCAGGAGCACCAAAGTCAGAAGGCAGAAGACGGATGTCCCAGCTTAAGCAAATAGAGCACATTCACTCTTCCTCCTTCTTTTTGTTCTCTTCAGGCCCTCAACAGATTGGATGATGCCCACTCACAATGGTGAAGACAATCTTCTTTATCCAGTCTACCAATTCAAATGCTGATCTCTTCCAAAAACACCTTCAGAAATCATGTTTTGCCAGCTATCTGGGCATCCTTGAATCCAGACAAGCTGACACATAAAATTAACCATCAAATGCTGTAACTATTTGGGGGAGGGGGCAATGGGCAAGCTGTACTGGAAATTCCTTCATCAGGTGGAGACTTGGACAGGTAACTCCCACATTTCCTTCTATTTCTAAATACTTCACACTTCAGAGAGTCTCTCAGGAATGTTGAGAGTAAAATAAAACCATTTGGAAGTGTATCAGAGTGCTCCACAGACATAACCTATTATTTTATCTTCCATTAAAAATCTCTGCCTAAACTTTATTACTTAAACACAAGTTTTCTTGCAGTTCTTTGAAATAACTAAGAAAGAGTCCTAGAATCAGATTATAACAAGAAAATGAAAAAGCCATTCAGTTGACTATTTTAAGTAATAGTGATCTAGAGATGCCACGTCTATAGTTTACTTGCTTAGAGAGGCTACTTCCTGCCAGAACAAGGAGACCAAATCCCATTCTCTTAGAGGCTTGACAAGAGTTATGTTCATTTCAGCCACTGATGTTTCACAAAAGAATCCTCAGGGAAATTAGAGTTCAGGAATTCTCTGGGAAAAGCCTCATAACATTTATTTTAAACCAGTATCACAGCAACTGCCAGATCAGCCTGGGACACAGCCTGGAAATAGACATTCCCCCAGCCTTCCTCACTCCTTTCCCCACCCCACCCAAACTCACACGAGAGGGCACGTGTCTCATCACACAGATCTTCCCAGCAGTGTGGGTTGTGGGTTAGTGTGGGGGACGGCTGAACACAAGATCCTTCCTTAGAAGTCATAGTTAAAATATTCAATAAATAAATTAGATCCTCACTTGTCACGGGAAATTTAAAGCAGTCATTGAGGGTAAAATCACTTCTGTGCCATCCAGACATCCCAGAACCCACCTACTACTAGCACCTACATCAGGGTTGCTAGGGTGAAAGTTACCCAAGCCAAGGATCACCCAGTTAGGAGAAAATAAGTCATGCCAGATGCAAATCTGTGCTGATGCGGATGCAGCGCAGTTACTAGACTCAGATGGAGATCAAGTCCACCCCCTTTACCAGCATGTGAGTACGTGGCGACTTCCTAACATTCTTTCTGGAGGTGGTTCATGCCAGCCCTTGTGCTTGCCTAAAATTACAGACCAATTTCATTGAATTGCATCCAAATTCTAGATAGAAAAATTAAAATGAATTGTGAGTAACCCTCAGCTGATGAGAACCAACTTCCAGATCCAAACCTGGAGCTAATTTTCCAGGAAGAAACTCCCAGGAATTTAGCATCATTCCTTAGGGTCAGGGAGGGGCAGAGCTAGCAGACCCACTGAAGAGACTGGCTATTGTCCCTCAAGCTCGGCTTTTCTGAGCCCTACTGTGGATGGATTATGTCTGTTTCACACGGAAGCCTTTGGCTTTTGGCTTCTTCCATCCCATTTTCTCCTTGAAGCCCATTAGAAAAATCTGGCATCCTTGTTGTCTCCAATTTTTGCCAACTCCTGAACTTCATGCCCTTTATTTTTATTTTATTTTATTTATTTATTCATTTTCTTGCGGTACGCGGGCCTCTCACTGTTGTGGCCTCTCCCATTGCGGAGCACAGGCTCCGGACACGCAGGCTCAGCGGCCATGGCTCACGGGCCCAGCCTCCCCGTGGCATGTGGGATCTTCCCGGACCGGGGCACGAACCCGTGTCCCCTGCATCGGCAGGCGGACTCTCAACCACTGCACCACCAGGGAAGCCCTGTTTTTTTTTTTTTTTTTTTCATGCTCTTTAAATCAATCTTATGTTAAGCCATTTGACTAAATGGATATAAGCGTTGTATTTTCTTTGAAGTCAAAGCTTTTAGTTTTATCATGGATATAGGATCATTTGCTTTATGTTCTTTTCTCCATTTCCAAAAATAGCAGTGGTTTGATTTTGAACTTCCCGTGGCTCAGTAAAAAAAAAACGTAAGCAACGTAAGAGATTGTATTACATCCATTGCATTTGGCACAAATATTGAGATCAAATAACCAGTAAAAATGTTAATTAGTTTAACTTTTCAAAGGAAGCGTATTCCTGGTCCATTATCCCAGTGAGTAATGCAGAGGCATTTTCTAAGTGTTTTTTTTTTTTTATCCAAAAGTTAGAAGTGCTTCGTAAACCAGGCATTGGGTTACATGCGTTGGTGCTATTATCATTCATATTTTACAAGTGGGAAAGGTGAGAGGTTAAATATTCTAGAGCTAAAGCACAAAGAATCTCTCCAGCCCAGATCTGAGGCCATTGTTGCTGACTCCCCATCTCCATTTTACCGACAAGGTTACCCCCTCTTCCTTGCTACAAATGAACTTCTGTTGCTGGTACAGAGCCCGCAGAAGGGCAACTGGTGGGAGCTCCTTATAAACATGACTAGATCTGAGCTTTAATCCTTCACTGCCACACGTTTGCGCCCCATCCTAAAATAGGTAGTACTCACAGAGACAAAGTGAACAGAGGTGGAAAAGTCTCTCTGAGAAATCCAAACCTGGTCACTTCCAAAGGTCATTCAACAAAGCCACCCCCGGGGGGAATAAAACCTTAACTAGTCCAGCTCTCCAGGTTGTAACAGAAGCAACAACCAAAAAGAGCAAAGAAAGAAGTTGTCACCTTTCAGCTAAAGCCTACAGGGGTTCCACAGCACATTTTACATGCCCAACCCACCTCCCCACCGACCCACCCCTACCCCGGGACTAGTATCCCTTCCCAGCCAGACTAGAGATCTAGGAAGTGAAGACAACTTTTCTTCTTAGTCTCTAAAACACAGAGCTGGAAATTGACCACAGACAAAGCCAACAAACAAATAACATGCATCACCTTCCCAGAGGAAAACATGTTGAATTTCCTCTCCAACTCTGTATTTTAGATCCAAGTATTTTGTTCCCTTCCTTTTATGACACTAATCAAAAACTGATCATGTGCTTAAAAGACTTAGGTCTATAACACAAAAATACTGTAACATGATTTTTACTACCAACCTTTAATTATGTAGATAATGTACAAACGTATTCTCCTTGTAGGAAATTAAGACTACAGGTAAAGCTAAATTGTCTTTGATCATAGTTTTAATCTAGCTCCTTTCCTCTAAAGGTAACAAATGGTTAACAATTTCTTGTGCATCCACATAATTTTTTTAAGCTTTATATATATATATATAGACCCATAAAAATATATAGCATTATTTAGTGTATATTCCACCTAAATATCATATTGTGTTACTAACTTGGTTTTTCACTCCACAATATGACATGAAGACATTACTCTTTTAAATTCTAGTATAAAAAATTATGGTAGGGGTGGTGCAGTGGTTGAGAGTCCGCCTGCTGATGCAGGGGACACAGGTTCGTGCCCCGGTCCGGGAGGATCCCGCATGCCGTGGAGCGGCTGGGCCCATGAGCCATGGCCGCTGAGCCTATGCATCTGGAGGCTGTGCTCCACAACGGGAGAGGCCACAACAGTGAGAGGCCCGCGTACCGCAAAAAAAAAAAAAAAAAAAAAAAAAAAAAAAAAAAAAAAAAAAAAAATTTATGGTAGAATATGTCATGAAGTTTTAGCTAACCTTTGATTTATGGATATTTAAGCAGTTTCATTTTCTCTGTCACAAACATTGCTGTAGTGGACATCCTTGTGTAGGGGTATTGCTTTATTTCTCTGAAGTGAAGCTAAATGATAAGGCATAAATATTTTAAATTTTAATAGATAATACTAATAAAAGTTAATACTTATTGAGGAATTACTATCTACCAGTTACTTTTTAAAGTGCTTTACCTTTATAAATTTACTAGGAGAGTATTCATCTTAAACCTTTTTGCAGATGAGAGTACTAAGAAATGGCAAGAATGAGTAAGTGGCCCCAGGTCACATAACTAGGGAGTGACAGAGCTAGGATTTGGTCTCTAGGGGTCTTCCTCTACACTCTGGACTCTTTCTTATCCAAGACACTCTATTAATTACAGCTTGATTTTTATTCTTTTCTAACTCATTTCCATTTGCTATTTAAAAAGTGGAAATCTACTTACTTGGGGGATAACGGATCTTAAATTGTGTGTGGAGACTTTTTTCAGATTGGAAAGTTATCTCCACAGTAATGGTTGATCACAGTCTAGCCTTGGCAAAGCAGGTCTCATAACTTGGCAAAATCTAAGAAAGAGAAACTGTTCCATTGTCACCTGTGAGATATAGAATGAAGTAAGGAGGTGAAAATATGTCAGGTTCTAAACTTTGCAGAGAAGGGAACCCAAGGCAAGTAAGGTCATGAGCAAATCAGTCTTCACTGGAGAGCCTGACCCCCAGTCTTTAAAACCAGGTAGATGATCTGTGAGATCTGCTCAAATCCATTTCAACCAAGCTTTCCTGCTTATCCTCTGGGCAGTCCTTAAAAAACTATAAGATGGGAGAACGCCCTTTGTATTTGCTTTTGTGTACATCATTCTACATTATTTTACTTAACATTTTTGAAAGAATCTCAAATTTAGAGAAATTTCAATACAAAATTTTTTTTCCTGAATTACTTCAGAGTAAGTAACTAATTGTTGCCCCATAATCCCCAAATATTTTAGTATCTGTTTCCTACAAACAAAGCTATTCTCTTACATAATCACAATCAACCATCAAAATCAGGAAGTTAATATTGATACATTACTGTCATCTAATGTATCCTTGGACATCAGTTAAGTTTTGCCATTTGCCCGGTGTCCTTTCTAGCAAAAGGATCTGGTTCAGAATCATGTCTTGCATTTAGTTGTCACATGTCTTTAGTATCCTTCAATCTGGAGCAGTTCCTCATCTTTTCCTCGATTTTCATGACCTTGACATGTTAGATTTCAGCCCAGTTATTTAGTAGAATGACCCTCAATGTCAGTTTGTTGATGTTTCCTAATGATCTCATTCAAACTACGTATCTCTGGCAGGAATATCACAAAAATGATGGGCTCTCATTGCATTCTATTAGATGACACACAATTTCAAATTGTACTAGTCCTCATAATATTACTTTGACTACTTGTTAAGATGGGTGTGATAGACTTCTCCACTATAAAATTACTCTTTATTCCCTATACTTGATAAGTATTTGGTATGAGTGTCTGCGTATGGCAGGAGGGAGTTGAGACAGTATAAATAAACCATTCTTCATCAAACTTTCAATTGATTCATTCCTTCATTTAGTTCAGTATACATTCATTTCTTATTTTATTTAATAGGTTCTAAGGTTATTATTATTTATTCTGGTGTTCAAATTGTCCCAAATTTGGTATGTGGGGTCCTCTCTGACTTGGTTTCAAGGTACTTTAGTCATGTCCCCATATTATTTGAACATTTCTTTACTTTTTGGCAAAAGGGATGTGAATCTAGCCCTGAAATCAGCCATTTATCCAAAAAAGCTCTGGCTCCTTTTAGTGGAAAATGGTATTTAGAGACCAATCTTGGGTGCTAAGTGTGCTCATTGCTTTGCTTGGTCCTGGGGTATCACTACTCCCAGGACCTCTCAGTGGACACAGCCAGATGCCCTCTCTCTCTCTCTCTCTCTCTCTCTCTCTCTCTCACTCTCTCCCTCACTCTCTCTCTCTCTCTTTGCCCCTACTCTCTGCTTGTCTCTCTCCCTGTCTCCCTCTTTGTCTCTGTCTCTAGCTCTGTATCTCTCTTATCTGTCTAGATTAAAGAATACAGTTACACCAATATTTCTAATTCCAATTCAATTCATTCTGGTTTTCTCCCTATCATGATTATAACTCCTTGCTCTAATAATGAGAAACCTGCTCTCTTTATCCTTAAAGTACTTATTCATGTGATCAATTCCCCTGTATGTAACCTACATCCTGCTGCTCCTGCTGCCCCCTCCCCTGCATGGATGCCCTACTCACCTTTCTCAAGCTCTGACACCCTGAGCTGGGCTACCCTCCTACAGTGACACCTGTCTACCCTGGTTCCAACTGGCTCTACACTGGCTCCAGCACTTACACTGAGATGCTACTTCTTCACGTGGACACGCTTCACACATGGTCATCCTGTGTGGACACTTGCCTTGCTCAACCTCATCTGATGGATTTGGACCAAATTGCTCAAATAGAGAAAATGAAGAATAAGAGTTGTGTGCCATTGTGGGTTTGCCTATTTTAATTTTGGTTTACTTATTTATGTATGTACATATTCATTTTTGGTTGTGTGAGAAAAGCTGCATTTAAGTTTAATTACAGCTCCAAATGATCTCTGGCATTTTGAATTACCTTAATTATATTAATTAATTCTTGCATTTTTTTGGACACATGGAACTTCTAAAATAGCAATAAGAATAACCCCAGGTGGTCCAGGCAATCCAGAGTTCATTCTATTTGTATGTCTGTGGGTTTTTCAGAATTTGCTTCCTGATGTCTTTATCATAAATATTTTTGTTTTCCCATGGAGGTAACTTTATCTCCTTCCACTCGGCTCTGTTCCCAGCATTTCTCAAGCTCCATTCCTGTCCAAGCATTTCTAAGTACCATCCCTAGCCTGTTTTCCAGAATTCGGCTTTTGTGTCCCACTACAAAAATGTTCTTGTGGAGCCACCTATTTCAGAAAGCACAGTGGCGATGGTTTATGGAGTGTCTGAGAAATGTAAGACATTGTTTTCCATGATTCACTGGAGAAGGTCAGTAACTCACTGCTTATAAGAGAGACAGACAGTTTGTTACATTTTGGTTGCCCTTTTACTCCTCACAGAGAGGCCATTTTATGGCCAACCGGGATATGCTCAAGCTCCCCTGGTGCTAGGACATCTGGCTTCTCCGGTGTGGTGCATGCATCTCAGAGGACAGCTGTGGCCTGGCAGCTCTCCACCCCCAACATAATGTCCTCATAGTCTTCAATGGCAAAAAAAAAAAAAAAAAAAAAAAATCCAATCAAGAATATGAAATGATTTGAGTCTATGCCATAAGTATGAAAAGAAATTAGAATGGAAACTTCACCACCAGTCTCCAGTAACTGAGTGTTCCATTTGGAAGGATTTGGCATGAATTTGAGTTTTGCCAATGATCAATTGTTAGCTTTTGGGTTGATAATTCTGCTGGCCGGTTTCTGATGCAAAAGTAGAATGAATGTTTTTCTCTTCCATAATGGAGATCCTTTTCTTTTCAGGGGAACTCTAAATGGGACAGAATCACAAATATTTTTAAACAACTTGCTGATATGTTTTTTTAAATGCTTGGAGGGAGAAGGATTTGAATGAAAATAACTGGAACATGCAAAGGCTGTGAACTTATTGGATCTGAATGTGGGGAAGGTGTGCGGTTCTTTGATAAATTTGCTCCAGGAGGCAAGGATATACGCCTGAGGAGGGTAACTGGGAGTGCTGGGTCATTTGGGAAAAATGAACAGCACTTTGGGGGAGAAGACCTTTCATAGAAGATACCTTGGAAACATTTACTTAGATCAGCAGCCACTTTTTCTGTGAGGGAATGGAAAGGGTCTCTATTTCTGTGTTTAGAGCAGGAAAGAAGGAAGAATGGAGAGAAGAAAGATCTAATGGGGCCAAGGCAGGATAAAGGAAATGGCTCCATGGGGTGGGAAATATGCCTGGCTCTCAGGGGGTGCTGAAGGTAATATTGTGCCACCATGTGAGAACAGTTGCAAGGACTTTGAGCTAAAATTACCACTCTTACTTTATTTTATTTATTTAGTTATTGGCCTCATTGGGTCTTCGTTGCTGCGCACAGGCTTTCTCTAGTTGCAGAGAGCAGGGGCTACTCTTCGTTGCAGTGGAAACGCCTGTCATTGCAGTGGCTTCTCTTGTTGCTGAGCACAGGATCTAGGTTCGCAGGCTTCAGTAGTTGTGGCGCACGGGCTTATTTGCTCCACGGCATGTGGGATCTTCCCGGACCAGGAATCGAACCTGTGACCCCTGCATTGGCAGGCAGATTCTTAACCACTGCACCACCAGGGACATCCCACTACTCTTAATTTAAATTGGCCTCTTCACCTCAGAGGGAGTTCAATTAAATTCAATTCTTCCAGTGCTTCCTGAGTACCTGTTCCTTATGGGACTCCTCAAGAGACAATTTAACATTTCCAGAGCTGCCTTCTATAACAGACCAGTGGGGTTTGCACCATCCTCCCTCTACTTGCTGCTTCTGAGAGCTTTTCTTCGTTTTCTTTGGACAAGTTTTCAGTGTTACTACAGTAACAAAGTAGGAAACAAATTTCCCATGACGTGTTAACTGTGTTAAGGGGCTTTAGCTGCTTGTATTTTGAGGAGTCCACATAATTCGTGTAAATCGTCTTAGGTTTCCCTTTTAGGACATTACTGCTGTTCTACCAGCCAGGAAAGGATACAGCCTCTGTCTGCAGGAGAGGAGCAACAAGAGACCGAAGTTGGTCCAGGGCTTCCCTGGTGGCGCAGTGGTTGAGAGTCCGCCTGCCAATGCAGAGAAGACAGGTTCGTGCCCCGGTCCAGGAAGATCCCACATGCCGTGGAGCGGCTGGGCCCGTGAGCCATGGCCACTGAGCCTGCGCGTCCGGAGCCTGTGCTCCGCAACAGGAGAGGACGCAACAGTGAGAGGCCCATGTACCGCAAAAAAAAAAAGAGACCGAAGTTGAATATTCTGCTACCAAGATGGCTCCTAAAATGGTGTTGGCCTCCTTTTGTGAAATATTGCTGGGTACTTTATACATATTTAATTCTCAGTAGAGGTTTTTAATTTATTTATTGAGGGATTCTATCTTTAAAATGGACCTAAGGTGAAATTGAAGAACCCTTGACTCCGTAATTAAATATATGGTGAGTGAAATCATTATAACCAGTCTTTTAATTTCATACAAGGCTGTTCCCCCCAAACCTAAACAGTTTACAGAAATCTTACTCATACCTTGCCTTTAGACACAATGATGCAGCTTCAGCACATAAATGTCGTTTAATTTGCTTTTCATTTATAAATGAATTACAATAGGTCAATGAATATCTCATCAAAATTAGAGATGCACAGCTTTTGGCATGACTAAGGATTTATATCTTTGTTCCAAATATATTGTTTATACGACCTACCCTTCTTTGTTTATAAAAGGATCTCTCAACTTTCATATTTTCACTTTCCAATTAATTTGTAAAATAATAAGGTCTGGCACAATAAAATATTTTAGAAATGTATCCACCCTGCTGCACATACATGTTATAAGGAGACCAAACTGACCTACTGCCTTGCAGTCAGGGACCTCATGCAGAGTTAAACCTGTTTGTTTCTCAGCTGAGTGTACAGTGGTCTGCAAGCAGCACTACCATGTGAAGGCTGGGCAGAGTAGAATGTTGCCTTTATAGAAAGAGGTGTCAGGACCGTCCTCCCCTGGAACAAGGGAAAGAAAACATAGCTGTGTGTTGCCTTCTACATATTAGACACACCTACAGTGGTAAGACATTTCCAATTCACAAAAACTTTGACGGACATTGTTTTCTCCATGTTTTAGATGAAAAAAAGAATTTAGGGTCAGGGAAATTAAATAACTTGCCCAAGGGCATATAACTAATAAGTGCATAGCTGATCCACGATGGGAGCTCAGAAATATTTAGGTTGAGAAGTTGTCCTCCCAAACAGAAACAAGGTACCATCACCCCTTAGTAGCTGTGAGGGATTGGTTCCAGGATCACCCCTGACATCCGAATACTAAAATCCATGGATGCTCAAGTCCCTTATATAAAATGACATAGTATTTGCATATAACCTATGTGCATCCTACCATATACTTTAAATCATCTCCAGATTACTTATAAATACCTAATACAATACAAATGGTATGTCAATAGTTGCCAGCATGTGGCAAACTCAAATTTTGCTTTTGGGAACTTTCTGGGATTTAAAAAAAATACTTCAGATGCACAGATGCAGAACCCACTGATACAGAGGGGCAACTGTATGCCAAAGCAACTCTTTCCCCCTCAAATGGTAACTATTACAGAATTTGCTGCTAACGCTGCTGCTTCTGCTGCTGTTACTATTATTATCATCATTATTACTATTTGGATGGCTACACTGAGGGACTTGGGGTCGACCAGTTGCTCTGTCTCTCTACACATTAAAAAAAAAAAAAAAATCCCTGGCAGCTCTAAACACAAATGTAAGTTATTGGAAGATGCAGAAGCCTTATATCAGAAATTAGCCATCTAGGCCTTTGTAGTATCTTATTGACTGGTTCCTTGGCTTTAAATTTGATCTTTAATAAACTGTCAGACACACAGTAACATGAAGTACCTATGAAAGAGAAAAGTCAAGGAGAGAAATGAGGTATTTGACAGAAAGGGCAATTTTTAGAAACCTGTCAATTGAAGAAACACAAACCAACCAAGCTATTTCTCTTAATCGGTTGTTCATTCTTGTGAAAGCATTTGGCTGATGAATCATTTTAGAAATGCTTTTTTAAAAATCAGAAATGTGCTGAGCTAGATTTATAGCTGAGCTAGTTATGGTCAAATAGGGTTCTAATTTTAGCTGACTCAGAGAGATTCTGTTTAGCCAGTTGTTACAAATGAGATCACTTTACATTAACATTTAGAGCAAATCTTGATACTCTAAGCCCTCATCTGCTTAATTAGTTAGAAACCTAGCTTTTTCTTAGGGTTTACCTCTCCAAATAGTTTGAAAGGTCCCAGGGTGTTATGTGTGTCTGTGATTCAGTTTCCTTTGCCACCTATTTGGGAAATAGACCATCACAATTTACTCTTTAAGGCCAGACTCCTTAAGGCCAGATGTTAGTTGGGAATTTCCCATAGTCCTTACATGTAGTGAATTGCACAATTCATAGGTGTACAGATTAGTGAATACACACACACACACACACACAC
Organism: Mesoplodon densirostris; assembly: GCF_025265405.1. Lineage (NCBI taxonomy): Eukaryota > Metazoa > Chordata > Mammalia > Artiodactyla > Ziphiidae > Mesoplodon > Mesoplodon densirostris. The sequence continues at coordinate 29,774,426 of NC_082672.1, forward strand.
ACACAAAACCATAACCAAGAGCAAGATATACAAAGTTTTCAGTGCCCCTGAAGCCTCCCTGAGCTCCTCCCATTCAATTCACCAAAGCTAATTATAATGGTGTTTATCACCAGAGACTTCTAGTACAGTTTGGAGCTGAGAGAGAAGCTTGGGTTTTAAAGCCTTAAAGTGCAATCATCCTTTTTTTCTAGTTAAAAAATGTAGCAGAGTTAGTCAGTTTTCCTGGATATCTCCCTTGTACACAGGAATTATACATGTTATTTAAAAAATGTAGCAATCTAATAAGCATAAGAGATGCTTATCAGAATCTTGAAGGGCATGAGCCTGCCCTGCTTTAAAATATATTATTTGTGGTAAACAAACATATAGGCACTCAGGTTAAAAAGTTAGTAAAATTATGTTTACAAAAACTATACAATGACAGAAGAAAAGCTTAAATTGTCTAAATGTCTGGGTTTGAATTCTGGTTCTGTCAATTTGCAGCTATGAGACTTTTTACTAAATTGCTTAATCTCCTGCAGTTTCCTCTTTAGTAAAATGAGGGTAATAAGAGTTCCTACTTCATAGACATGTCATGAGTCTTTAGTGAGGTAATACATGTGAAGTGCTCAGTCTTGCACCTGACACATAGTAAGCACTCTATAAATTTCAGGCATTGTTACATTACTACCATTATCATGGTCTGTGAGCCCAGCAAAAAAAAACTATGCATGGAAAAAGATCAGAAGGAAATGCACAATTTGGGACTGGTCAAAGAACTACTTCTAAAAGCAATGAAAAAGAAATTCTAGAAATTTATAATAATATAAGGTAGGCCTTTACTGTGTGAAAATAGTTTAAGCTGTTTAATAGCTAAACTAAGGCTTAAACACCTTAAGTGTAGCGGCATCTGCTGGCCAAAAGGTGAATTGTTCAGTTTGTGTACTAAGTACCTACCCCAACGCGTTCAATTCAGTAATTTACTGAACATAAATTGGCCTCAAATGTTTCGCTAGATTCTGTGGACAAGGTGATTAATTCCCGTGCTCAAGAAGCTTAAGAGTCTAGCAGATCAGTTGTAAACTGCCTGTGCCTGAGAAGGAAAAAAACCAGGATGTTGTCACCACAGATGTCTCAATTCTGTTCAGAAAATGAGATCTAGCACCAAAAAAAAAAAAAAAAAAAAAAAAAAAAAAAAAAAATTAAATGGTAATATAAGGCTGGTGTATGATCAAATTCAAAAACAAAAACTCTCAATAGTAGAGCCGCAGGAGTGTTGGGAGAGAGAGGATGAGATCTACTAATGGAACACTTAGAAAGTCATTCAAAGGGGTGAGTCTGGAATTTCTTTTAATGACAGAGGGCGGGGGAGCTCTGAATATTTTTGAGCAGAGAAGTGATAATAAAACTAGTATTCTAGGAAAATTAACCTTCCGGCGTTGTATAAAATGGATTGGCTTCAGGGTTGGACTGAAGCAGAAAGAATGATTGGGATGCTGTAAATATTAACAGGGAGGATGATAAAAATGTGGACTGACTTGATTGCAAAGTAGGAGAATCAAGTCACCTTGGCAAAGTGATTGATTATCTCAGACTTAGATTCTGAGACATACACACGAAGAAAATATGTATTTCCGTAAAAATGGACAAGTGAATATGGGTGCCCATAACCGACATCTGCTCCTACAATCAGGCAATCTTAGTCACTCCTTTAAATATAACTCAAGCTGTTATGAAATCACACTTTTAAGTACTTTTATCTCAACCTACCGAAAAATTGTCCTTCTGAATATAGAATGAGTTCGAGACATTGCAATTAAATATTTTACAAATAACAAGAAGCAGATGTGTATAGTTCCGATCTCATACGATGACCAATCAGACCAGAATTTTGACCCCCATCCCACAAATGCAGTGGACACAGTCTGCAGAAACATGAACTGAAATATTCAAGTCGTTGCTCTGACTGATTCACTAGTCTACTTAAAAAAGAGCTATATCTTGGGCTTCCTTGGTGGCGCAGTGGTTAAGAATCTGCCTGCCAATGCAGGGGACACGGGTTCAAGCCCTGGTCTGGGAAGATCCCACATGACACAGAGCAACTAAGCCCGTGCGCCACGACTACTGAGCCTGCGCTCTAGGAGCCTGAGCTCTAGAGCCCGCGAGCCACAACTACTGAGCCCGCGTGCCACAACTACTGAAGCCTGTGCACCTAGAGCCTGTGCTCTGCAATAAGAGAAGCCACTACAATGAGAAGCCCATGCACCGCAACCAAGAGTAGCCCCTGCTCGCCACAACTAGAGAAAGCTAGTGCACAGCAACAAAGACATAATGCAGCCAAAACTAAAAATAAATAAATTTACTAAAAAACCCCAAATCTTTTGATTTTGAAACTTATATTGACAATTTTCCAAAATATATATTTTTTCTAAATATGCTTTTCTATCCTACTTATTTAGAAACAGTACATTTTTATATTCCTCAATTTATAAACTCACAATACTTCAGGTTCATAATGAGTGGACTATATAATTTACCATTCAAATTGGGATAATTTTGAGAGCAAAAGGAGATGGGACAAATGCTAGACAGGTTGGACTGCGGGAGTCCTCAGACCTGTGGATAATTGGGATGTACGCTGGTCATGGTAGTGAGTGGAATTGACCTGGGACACCTCGGATTACATCCACCCTCAAGTGCTGTATATGCATCCCACCCTGCCTTGGTTTGTATCTCCTTCGATTCAGTTTGGCCCAGCGTTCTTACTGCTTTCCACTGTCATCCAACGTTTGCCGTAATAAACAGCTTCCTGGTCTTGGGAAATCTCGAACTAGCCATTGACCTTATGCACGTCTCCAAATCTACCTCATCAGTAGAAGGGCAGCCAGTTCATTGCTCTGCTGCCTCAAAAAAAAAATATGAGAATCAAACACGACAATAGGTGTGATAATGTGTGGAAACTATACAGTGTTACACAAATAGAGCCACTGCTAAGGGAAAATCGAGAAAACAGGACTCCGTCGGAGCAGGCATTGTTTTCCTGATCTGCTGTTCAGGTGAGGCAGGTTCACCAGTCTCTCAGGTGACAGGAGAGTTTCCCAGCATCACTCAAGCCAAAGTTCCTGGTGATGCAATTAGGAGAGGGTGTCAATTATACTCCTCAGTTCCCGAGAGACAGAGGCACATTTGGGGTATCTCAGTTCTCAGGCGGCTTGTTGTGAGGATGCGTTGAGAAGTGAAGGGGACAGGAAGCCCTGAGAGCAGCAGCACAGCCAGGTCTCCTCGGGAAGGACCCCCTCGCCAAGCCCACGACAGAGGTCCTGGGCTCTGCCTGACTCCCTGGAGCCCAGGGCAACTCCCAGCCATGTCCCTTCAGAATCAGGTGCCAGTTGCTTCCTGCCCCAGCATTTTGCTTCAGCAGTTCCACCTCTGGGCACTTCTCCTGCTCCTACGGTTAATGACTGATGCCTGTTTATTTGTGATTTCTACCCCTCTTGGCTTCTGCTTAACAGCTATTCTTTGTGCGCCTCTCTTCTGTGTCACTTACTGTATCTGTTTCTGAATGTCTCCCATTCAGGCACCTTAAAGGACGGGCTCTGATTGGCTGAGGCTGTCACCATCTATTGTAGAATCATCCTGCCTGGGCAGAGCTCTGGTGTCAACCTTTTTAGAGATGATGAGCTAGATAATAGATAGCTGCTTCATGCCAGGTACTGATTCCTAGTGTAGGGATCCTACAAAGCCAATAATTGGTGTGTTAAAAAATCTTCAGCTCTTTGCCCTAGGGTGGTCCTGTTTGGTGGAACTAAAAACGTTTCATGTTGCATTAATTCTTTTTTCCTTTAAGACTCTAGTTAAATTGCTTTATCTCATTTATTCTACACATGTAAGGCTTTCATGGATTTAGGTCTTAACAATTTCATACTTGCCACAGAACTCATAACACCTAAAATGGTCAAATGTATCATCTCTGAATATGAACACTCTTTTTTATAAAACAGAACAATGATAATTACAATTGAGCTCCTCCTCTAGCACACATTTTACATACATTTTGCTCTCATTTAATTGTCACAGCCTCAATACAAGGTAGATATGATTAACCTCATTTTGCAGATGAAGAAAGTCTTAAAGAGATTAAATAACTTGTTTACAGTCATAGAACTAAGATTTCAACTCAGCTCTGATTCCAAAGCTCATGCAATTTCTTCTTTACTCATGATGACTTTCAAGTTTCTTATTCCAGCCTCTTCTTTTTACATTATTTTGTATCTTTTGTAGTACGTCCTTGTTGGTTATCTATTTTAAATATAGCAGTGTGTACATGTCAGTCCCAAACTCCCAGTCTATCCCTCCCCCCAAGCTTTGTCCACTGGTAACCATAAATTCATTCTCTAAGTCTGTGAGTCTGTTTTGTAAATAATTTCATCTGTATCTATTTTTTTTTAGATTCTGAATATAAGTGATATCCTATGATACTTGTCTTTCTCTGTCTGACTTACTTCACTTCGTATGATAATCTCCAGGTTCATCCATGTTTCTCTGCAAATGGCATTATTTCATTCTTTTTAATGGGTAATATTCTACTGTGTGTATGTATCACATATTCTTTATCCATTCATCTGTCAATGGACATTTAGGTGGTTTCCATATCTTGGCTATTGTAAATAGTGCTGTAATGAACATTGGGTTGCACGTATCCTGTCAAACAATGCTTTTCTCCAGATATATGTCCAGGAGTGGGATTGTTGGATCATATGGTAGCTCTATTTTTAGTTTTTTAAGGAACCTCCATACTGTTCTCCATAGTGGTTGTACCATTTTACATTCCCACCAACAGTGTAGAAGGGTTCCCTTCTCTCCACACCCTCTCCAGCATTTACTGTTTGTAGATTTTTTGATGATGACCATTCTAACTGGTGTAAGAAGATATCTCAATGTAGGTTTTTTTGTTTGTTTGTTTTTGGTTTTGGTTTTTTTTTTTTTTGTTTTTTTTTTTGCAGTACGCGGGCCTCTCACTGTTGTGGCCTCTCCCGTTGCGGAGCACAGGTTCTGGACGCACAGGCCCAGCAGCCATGGCTCACGGGCCCAGCCGCTCCGTGGCATGCGAGATCCTCCCGGACCGGGGCATGAACCCGTGTCCCCTGCATCGGCAGGCAGACTCTCAACCACTGCGCCACCAGGGAAGCCCTCATCGTAGTTCTGATTTGCATTTCTCTAATAATTAGTGATGTTGAGCATCTTTTCATGTGCCTCTTGGCCATCTGTATGTCTTCTTTGGAGAAATGTCTATTTAGGTCTTCTGCCCATTTTTGATCAGCTTGTTTGTTTTTTGGATATTGAGCTGCAAAAGCTGTTTGTAAATTTTGGAGACTAAGCCCCTGTCGGTCCCATCATTTGCGAATATTTTCTCCCATTCTGTGGGTTGTCTTTTCATTTTGTTTGTGGTTTCCTTTGCTGTGCAAAAGTTTTTGAGTTTTATTAGGTCCCATTTGTTTATGTTTGTTTTTATTTCCAGTACTCTGAGAGATGGATCGAAAAAGATATTGTTGTGATTTATGTCCAACCTCTTTTATTTATCTTTCCTTTTTCTCTAATTTCTTCTGAGATTTTTATTGTATTATTGTATCAGAATATCTGCAGTGCTATAATTATATGGAAAAAGTTCCTGAGATCTTGACTCAGTTGAATAAAAGTTAATATATATGTTCTTGGTGTTTCACTCTTATTTCTCAATTTAAGTTTTAATGCAAAAATATTCATTATCTATTTTATCTCCTCCTCTACCTCAATCTTTAACCTACTTCCTTTTAACCCGATAGGACAACTGAGGGAATGTTTCCAGGAAAAGTTCTGTTTGAATCCTGCTGGTGGCATGTACACAACCACCTCCAGCTCTAAACTCACTGCTCTTAGTATCTGCAAGAACCTTTGTAACTTCTGGATATTTTTCCAGTCTTGGTCGTTTTGCTTGTGATTGCAATGTTACCAGGCCTAGTTGAGAAGTAATAAGAGGAGGCTAGTTTTACCACAGAAAGATCATCCTAACACTACATTTTATCATCCCTTTAGGAGATGCTAAGGTAGGAGATGGGGAAGGTTTAAGGTGAGAAGTAGGCTCCCCAGCTGACAGGTATTCACTGGTTATCATTCTTTTAAACATCTTTAGAAACGTAACTCAAACAGGCCTCATTAGGGGAAAAAAAAGAACAAAAAAGAGAATTTCATGTAACTAAAAAAAAAAAAAAGGTCATCAGATAGGGTTTGAACCAGAAGCTTAAAGAATGTCTTAAGACCCAATCTGTCTAACTCTGGGCACCGCTTCTGGCTGTGGCGGATTTATTCTAAACAAAGCAACTCCGTGTGTGTTGGAGATTCAGGGTTAAATGCTCTGAGCTCCAGGTTCGGAGAAAGGAGAGAACTTTTCTCGCCCCAAATGCAAACAAAAGTCTGGTTCTGACTGGTCTGTATCACTTGTGTATCAATGAGCAAATGGCTGCAGCCAGAGGGTTGGTATATTTTAATGGGCTTAAGCTGGCACTTCTCTTTGCCTCTCTTCTTGGTTTGCATTATATTTAACAGGGGAGCAATATGCAAAATATACAAAGGCCATGTAGTCACCCTGGGAGATAAACTTAACTGAAAATCCCTTTGAAGGTTATCTCTCAGGGCAGGCACATGGCTTTTCTATAGAAAAGTCACCATGGACCCCACCAGGGAAAAAATCTTGGGAGGAAAGTTTGACCTGGACTCAACAGTAGGATGTGGAGGTTGGTGGCTAAGCTTTAGAAGGTCCTCTGAACTTCAGGATGATTTGGAGACAATAGCTGAGCCAGTGGGTATGAACTAATAGCTGTACCTTAGAACCTGCAGTGGATTGCATTGTGTCTTCCATCAAATTCTGTAAAGTTTTAATACCCAGTACTTCAGAATGTGACCTTATTAGAAAATAAGGTCATTTCTGTTAAGATGAGGTCATACTAGAGTAGGGTAGCCCCTAGTTCAATATGAGTGGCGTCCTTATAAAAAGAAGAAATTTAGAAATGGATACACACATAGAGAGACTTTATACATGTGAAGACTGGAGTTATGCAGTCACAAACCAGAGAACTACCAGGCCTGGAATTGACTTTTCCTTAGAGCCTTCAGAGGGAGCACGGTTCTGCCAACCCCTTGTTTCCAGACTTCTGACCTTCATAACTCTGAAACAAATGTACTTCTAAGCCACCCAGTTTTATGGCAGCCCCAAGAAACTAATACAGAAGCCAAAGTTGGGGCACCTCTGTGATCTGTGAGAGACAGATTTAGAATCAGTGCGTATCACTGCATCAGGGAATAAAGGTCCTGGGATCTATGCAGGCTTGGTGCTTAAGAGATACACCATGAGACAGTACGAAAATCTATGGTAACTCTGGGCTGACCATCTCCATTTGGTGTTTGAAAAATGGGTGGCTTCTTTTATGATTAATTAAGAGGAAAGTTTATAATATAGGATTATATTACTAACTGGAAAAATTAGTTTCCTTATTCATCAAATAATTTTTGAAGATCTAATATGAAGCAAACACTGTTCTAGGTCCTGAGAATACAGTATTGAACAAGATCTATGAGGTTCCTGCTCCAGTGGTGCTTAAGAGATGGAACCCTGTTTCCCAGTAAGCTGTAAGCTAGGTGGTAAGTTACCTGGGTTCCTCCAACTGCATATAGATGATGGACCAAGAGAACTGTAATAATCTAGCAAGCCTACTCATAAGACCTCAATCATAGTGGTATGTGTTTGAATTGAAATCTGACTTGAAAAAAATATGAATACTGTACAGACTGTGAAGAACAATATTGGCTGTTGATGAATGTATGTACATATAGCTCAGATTTTGGCAAAACAATGTTTGGCACAAGATGATCTTCCAAGAACCTTTTTGAGCGTGATATTGTGAATTTTACTCCTTTGGCAGAAACCAAACCAAAATGCACTAACATTATAGCAGAACATTTACATAGAAAAGAAACATTAATACCACGTATTACTATATATCACTTAGGGGTTGAAATACAAAAACAGATGATTAAAGTTATAGTAGATTGATGTATAAAATACTTTTGAATAAGGTAATATGTACATGCTAAATATTGTTTAATTGTTTTAGATAAACAATTCCTGAGGTAAGGAAGTCTTATAATCCAGATGAGTATGTTTGGATTTGTGAATTACCAAAGTGTAAAAATTTATATATTTGAACATTTGGAGAATTTTGCCCAGTAGATAATAGAGTTAATAATATGATGTTTTGGTATTCCCTTTATTGCTTCAAGTTCAGTGATGCACTAGAAAGACTTGTCAGACTCAACAGCAGGTCATACTCATGGATAAGGTTTATTACAGCAATGAATACAGAGCCAAAACAGCAGGAAAAAAAATGCTGCATTGGTGGAACACAATTAAGCAAGGAGGGACTTCTGAGTCTTTCCTCATCTAAGACCACACAGGGTGTGCTTTCTCTCTGACAGAGAACTGTAGTGACACCCGTGCAGAGTCTATGCCCAGGAAAGACTGCTCAAGTCTCAGGGTCTGAGGCTTTCATGGGGTGCTGATCACATAGGCACATCCTGCTACTCAACCAGCCATGGAAACTGAAACTCAGGACCCAAACAGTGAAAACAGGCACACCTTATCAACCTTGATGTTTGTTCAAGGCAACCTGGCAAGCTGGTACAGGATGATCCATTACTCCAGATGAAAACAACAAAAGCATCAATCACTAGCATAAAGAACATCCCACATCCCGAGGACCGCATTCCAAGGAGTTGGCCAAGGGTCAATCATGGTTCCAAGTTCCCTTGGAGGCACGCAAAGAGTAAGCAACCAGATCTGTGTTAACTTGTTTCTCATATGTAGATATATATATATGGCTGGAAGGGTAAATTTGAAAAACAAACAAATTTCAGTATAAGATCTCTTTAAAATTATTAATTTTAGGCTATAATGAAATGATGGCCTGTATGTAAAAACACTTAACAGACATACATTTGAAAACTTTATGTAAAACACAATTGGCAAATCAACACCAAAACTCAAATAGTGGCACTATGCAATGATCTTTTAGAAATTACTGATGCATTAATAGATTCTAGAATGCAAGCAAGAATAACATTTCAAAAAATGTTATTGAATTTATTTTATCTGTTTTAATTTTACATGATATTTTAAGGGAAATTCGTGTTACAAGTAAAAGAAGGCAGGAAAGAAAGTTCAGTGTAATAAAGACTTTGAAATCATCAAAGGCACTAAGAAAGTCTTTGAAGAAAAATAAATAAATTGTGTTTATGAAAAATGAATGATACTAATAAATGACATAGTGCATTGATATTAATGCCAACTTCACATAGAAAACAATAGAAATACTAAGATTTATCTCAACTGTAACTCACAAGGTCCATCCCATCTATGAGCCAAAACTAAATTTCAAAATCAATTCTTTTCCTATATTGAATATAATAGCACTATTTTTAAAAGAAATGGTCACTGAATCAAAAGAATGTCATGAATTTATTGATGTCCAATGATCAAAGTAATTTGCAGTACTACTCTATCTATGTAAAGACTTCCAGTTTAAAGATATTTTCTTATGCAGCCACCATGGCTTTCTTTTTTTTTTTTTTTAAATTAATTAATTAATTAATTTATGGCTGTGTTGGGTCTTCGTTTCTGTGCGAGGGCTTTCTCTAGTTGTGGCAAGTGGGGGCCACTCTTCATCGCGGTGCGCGGGCCTCTTACTATCGCAGCCTCTCTTGTTGCAGAGCACAGGCTCCAGGTGCGCAGGCTCAGTAATTGTGGCTCACGGGCCCAGTTGCTCCGCGGCATGTGGGATCTTCCCAGACCAGGGCTCGAACCCGTGTCCCCTGCATTGGCAGGCGGACTCTCAACCACTGCGCCACCAGGGAAGCCCCAAGACTTCCAGTTTAAATGGAATACTGGTCATACCAAGGAAGGTGCTATTGATGGGCAGCCATGTATACTTTTTTCCCTAAAATCTATTTTAAGTCTTGCAACAAAGCAAAAAAAAATGTAATTGAGTTATATTTGACATACATTATATAAGCTTAAGATGTACAACATATTGGTTTGATGCATTTATATTGCCTAATACAGAAAATTTTTTAAGGGATAATTTTCTGGATGCATTTCTGAAAACTTTCTTTTGTTATTACAGAATATGTGTAACTTCGCCAAAATTGGTCAGCAGTGGAGAATGTGGCTCCTCAAAATTAGAATTAATTAAAAATGACATAACGTCTACAATGTCACATGAATGTCCAACCTAGTAACAATTTTTGTATGAGAAAGATATTGGAGCAAATAAACATTGACGTTATGAAAAAGAATCTCCTTTTTATGAAAGGAATACATGTGAAAAATTTACAACAAATCATTATATTCTAGTGGGTCTTTGAGTCCCTCCTTACTGCAAATAAAATTTAAATTTTATGTTAATTGGCTTTATTTGCATAAGATATACGGAATGACTTCATGGTTTTTTGTGTTTATTATCATCCCTTCCTCTACCCTCTGGTCCTCACCTCCTATGCCCATAACCATGGCAGCTCCAACTTAATTCTTTGATTGGCCTAATCTTTCAAACTAAACAGGGTAGGGTTTTCTTCAGCAAAATTCCTAGAAAATAAAGAAGTTCAAGAGTAGTTTTGTGTTTGTTGAGAGCTGGGGGGCAGTGCAGAAGGATATATCCCCTAGGAATAAGAGCCTTGATTTTTTTCCAAAAAGCAGCAATAGGGGTAGAAAAGTATTGTTTCTTCTTTTCATTCTGTTATAAAGAGCACTGCTGATTATCATGGAACCAAAATATTTAGCTTCTCTCCCTACCAAAGTGCCATCAAAACAGCAGAAAAGATATAAGAATATGGTAAAGAAAGGGTGCCATCAATGGAACAGAAATTTCCTAAAAGATAGAAATCAGATGGGCTTATATTGATAAAGTGCTTAGTGAAGAGAAGCCACAGACCAAAAGAGATGTAGCTGTGAGAGAGGGCATTTACAAAGATTGGAGCTGATTTTCCTAATAGCGCCCTGGGAGAAACTACAGTTCCCAGCCTCTCTGGACAGCATTAGGTACAGCAAAGGTCATGAAAGAACCCAGCACTGGGTAGTCACCTCAGCTCACTCCCCCTCTGCTCTGAGAGACTGAATATGTATGTGACTGTGTCACAGATATTATAACATGGAAGCATCCTCCACCTTCATTCCCATGACCTTCTGAGGAGGATTCTGAGGGGTCCACTGCCCTCTTGGGCCTTTTTGATATTGATCAGGGTAACGGACGAGGAGAAGATTTGGCAGGAGCTGAACAAAGAGAGGCAATTTTACATTGGAAAGGGTATGAGCCTACAGAATAAATCTTAAAGTGAAGAAAGGGGACAAGATGAGAGAAAAGAAGCCAAGTGGCAATGTCACAGTGGCCCTCAGTGAATTTCCAATCTGAGACTGCACGGAATGCTCAGCTGTTTGCCTTCTGTAATAATGTCCATATTCTAGAAGCTGCTCTTAGTAAGTAGAGGCTGCATTTCCCAAAGCATTATGTATTTTTTGTTTGTTTATAGTTATTGTCTTCAAATTTTGTCACCATAATAAATTGGGTTCATAGAAAAATGTAAGAATTCAAGATAAAACTACTGCTTATTTAAAAAAGAGGCCGTAGGGCTTCCCTGGTGGCGCAGTGGTTGAGAGTCCGCCTGCCGATGCAGGGGACATGGGTTTGTGCCCCGGTCCGGAAAGATCCCACATGCCGCGGAGCGGCTGGGCCCGTGAGCCATGGCCGCTGAGCCTGCGCGTCCGGAGCCTGTGCTCCGCAACGGGAGAGGCCGCAACAGTGAGAGGCCCGCGTACCGCAAAAAAATTAAAAATATAAAAAAGAGGCAGTAACCTGAATGATTCTCAATCAAATATATTTTATGACTTTGAATAATTTCAAGAGATGGAAATTAAAACTTCAGTAAAGACTTTCCATTATGTTCTCCTATTGTGGGGTTATTGAAACAATCAAACACATAAATGGGAAATATCTTAAAAATCAGGAGTGTTCCTAGAAAATAACTGAGAAGTTTTTATTCAGATTTGCCTTAAGAAGGAAATAATAAGAGCTAATTTCCACTGAGCACATATTACGTTCTAGGCACTTTTCTCAGAACATCCATTTTATAGATGAGAAAGCAAAGACCCAGAGAGCTTAAGTCACTTGCCAAGCTCACACAGGTAGGAAAGAGCTCAGCCAGCATTCTTAGTCACCACACCAAATTGTGAACTTTCTCCAGGAAGAAAAAGAAACCTTCTCCTTCCATGCAACTTGAATGAAATTCAAAAAACAAACCAAAGACAAAGCAAAAACAGAGCCTTCGCCATTCATCAACCAAAATTTCATTTTGTAAGATACAGTATTAACTTTACCAATAGATGGCAATATTGGCTCGAAAAAGTCTGTCCAGCACACTGCAAATGATCCTTACAGAAAATTCTGGCACTGAAGCAATAAGCAGCTTTTTATAGCTTTTTCAAATAGGATTTTTGCTGTTGTTTACATAGCAACACTGTTGTTTTATTGTTTTATGATTTTTTCTGTGACTTTCAAACATTAAATTTAGACTTGGAGCAAAGGAAAATTCTAGAAACCTTAAATTCACAAGATTTCTGAAGTAGCACTTTGAAATCAGAGAGAAACAGTGCAGGCATGAAAATAGAAATTTAGTATGTTTATATGTCATTTCAAAAACTTAAATATTAATTTTTATCTTATTTACTTGAAATGAGAAGCAAAACACATTTTCCCCAGAACTGAAGAACCTATAAGGTTATAGGTTTGAAAAGCTAGAGGATAATTAAATTTTAAATCCCTTCATTATTGCAGATTTACTGAGGTGAAGCACCATAATAAAAATAAAATTATTTAATAGAATATCACTTAAATCACTTGTCTTACATGAATATTGTTTATAAATATTTACTTGCCTGATTTTCCAGTGGTACTTGATTTTATTCAACCTACGTTTTCTACTAATAGTAGTTAAAATCACTTTGTATGGAACAAATCTCAACATTGCTATAAATGCTGAATATTTCAGGAAGCTACTGCACCAAAATTAAAGGAAACTTCTCTAAGCAGCTTTGTCTTAGGGCTCAAATACTAATTTATATGGAATTACCTGCTGTTAATGCCTGTCACGATTTTTAAAAACATGAACAAGTTTAGACAGGGAATATCTCCTTTGACATAAGAGTAAATTTTTTTTTTTTAGCCCATTGTACCTATTTTGAAGTTAATCATTCTGGGGTTTTCATTACCTGTCTTGGTGCCACCAAATAATAAACTTGTACAGTGACTTGTCAGTTTCTAACACAGATGATAGGAACTGGTGGTCTATCATCAAGGAACTTATATTAGGAATGGTTTATAATAAAAGCTAATATTTAAATTAACCATAAGACATACTTGCTGTTATTGTGGCTTTATACTGACTGATTTAAGTGATACTCTAATCTTCATAATAAACTTATGAAGTTGGTACTAATTTACATCACGTGAATAGTGAATTGGCTTGATATCAGAAGAACAGAATATTTTGACCTTGGACATGGGTATGAAATTCCTTCCACAGTTGCCAAGAAATGCCAATTGGATAATTAGGGATTGCTTATGGTTTAGATCAAACTGATTTTATCCATTGAAGAAAATTCATTGAACACCTACTATATGCTGATACTATGCTATAAATTAGTTAAGAAATGTGAAATTAGTCTCTGCCCACAAGGAACATATACTCTGGTTATATTACTGTATTCATTTTTAATCCCTAATTTAAATGGCACCTACTGAGGAGCCTCTGACCTCTCTCTGCTTCTTAATAAATTTCTTAGGAAAAGAGAAGTATATGGGGAAAGAAAGAAATACATGAAAGCTCGCAACACTGAAAATTGAGATTCGAAGGGAAACTTTCTTAACTCTAATGGATAACCTGGGTGGAAATGCCTAGCCCTTACTGTGACACAGGGAACTGCACCACCCTAACACATTTCATACCATCAGCCCCTGGCCCAGAAATGCAAGGACTGAACTAAAAAGAAAACTAGGCATCTCTCCCTCCCCTCGGTGACTGTTGCTTTTGTAGACTGCCAGATTGCCATTCCCACCTCTAGCCAACATTTCCATGCTCTTTTTAGTACCTTTCTCCTTATATTCATTCAGGGACAGCAACTTAAGGAAGACAATCGTACAAGAAGAAGGGAAGGCATTGAATCTGGGGATATGTCATTTCCATAACTAAAGTTAGAGAATGCCAGCTCTGGAGGGAATCATTTTTTCATATTCTCTTTGTATTCAGTGTCAGAAAACTGGTAGAAGGGACAGGATAAAATCCCATCAGTGCCACAGAACAAAGCTAGATGAATGTAATTTGTTAGCTGCTAGAACTTGGGCTAGGAGCTGAGTATACTAACCTATTAAAAGTTACAAATTTAAAGAGAAAATTTAGCTAGCATCCAATTGTCGGAAAGTAAAACTAAGGGCATCCATCCACCCAATTTGGTAGAGTCTAGATATGGATAGTTATCCCCATCGACTATGAATATGCAAGTAAACAAATGAGAAAGCATGGTTTATCCATTAGCTAGTATTGCATAACAAACAACCACAAAATCTTAGTGCCATGCAACAATTAATATTTATTCCCATGGATCTGTGGATCAGCTACGATTGCTGATCTGGACTGGACTCAATGGGATATATCCCTTCATAAAGGTGAATATTTTTTAACAATAATCTAACCTATTATACAGACAAACAAAAGGTATAGAGATTTTGAAAATGTATTACAGAACAAGAGACTCGAAAAAAGAGACTTATGGTGTTGAAAATTTTAAAAAGAGGAAACCTATAAAAATGATTGATTATAGAACCTTGAAGAAAAACTGTGAAAACTGTTTGAAATTTTAGTAAGATTCAAAATGACATGGCCTATATGAAATAAGACCAGAAAGTTATGAGAGAAAAGGCTAACATTGAAAAGAAAAACAGTACACTAAGAAAATAAAAGTAGAAAGATAGTGAAACACTTTATAATTTTTTTTTTTTTTGGCCACACTGCACGGCACACAGAACTTCCCTGACCAGGGATCGAACCTGTGCTCCCCCTGCAGTGGAAGCCAGAGTCTTAATCACTGGACCACCAGGGAAGTCTGTGTAATATTTTAAGTGAGCTTAAAAATGCAGAAACAGTTGAAAAAATCCACATTTGAAGCAGACTTGTTATTGGATAAAATCCAACCAGTGATGTGTAGAAGCATTTTTACAATGTTGACAAGGTATTAGAAAATAGACAGTCATGCTCTGAAATTAAGGTTTCCCAGGTGAGGGGTGGGAGCAGACACTAAAACAACTGAAACAAGCCATAATTATACTCATTATTGGAAAAAAAAGTTCCTTGAGTTGTGTCACTGCCCTTTAGCCAAAGGCCACCAGGAACACAATTTGTCATTGAACAAGTTTGGTTTTATCAACTGGAAAACACACACACCATGGGAAGAGGGTGTGAGAAAAGACTTTACGATTTGGGCTTGTGTTAGGTGATTTTCAGGAGAGTTCAAGGAAGTCAGGTATTCCTCTGGATTTCATGCTGCCAGAAAAAAAGAATTATTCTATGTTTGGGTATTTATTCATTTCCTAGGGCTGCCATAACAAAGAATCACAAACTAGGTGCCTTAAATGAGAGAAATTTATGATCTCAGAGTTCTGGAGGCTGGAAGTTCAAGATCAAGGTGTTGGCAGGGCCATGCTCCCTCTGAAGGCCCTGGGGAATGCTCTGTTCATAGCTCTCTCCTGGATTCTAGGTAGTTCCTTGGTTTGTGGTAGCATAATACCAACCTTTACGTGATGTTCTCCCTGTGCGCTTATCTTTGTCTTAATTTCCAGTGCCTAAAAGGAAACCAGTCACATTGGATTAGGGGCTCAACCTACTTCATCATGATCCCATCTCAACTTAACTCTCTCCAGGTACAATGACCACTTTTCTAAATAAGGTCACATTCTGAGGTACTGGGGGCTAGGACTTGAAAAACAGGTATCTTAGTGAATCTTATCCAGAAAGAGAGAATAGAACAAGGCTGTAATTAGTAAAGAAGCAGCAGTCACTTCTACAAGCCAGGGTAGGGTACGGGGATGTTTGGTCATTTTTTTGTGTGGTTTGGAGAACATTTACATTTTTGTCAGTGCTCAGGCACGATTACTTTGTGAACTTGTTTTTGTCCTGATCCATCATGGTCACAGATGGCCTTGTTTGGTGTTGATGTTCTGTGACACTGTTTTTGTTCAACAGGAAAAGACAAAACTTAGCTCTGAGTGCTAGCAAAACCAAGACCTAATTGATAGTACCAAGCCAGCTCCCTGCTACCAGGGGCTGCTTTTCTCACATTCAGTCTACAGTTTTGATGAAGGGAAGATGAAATTAGGTCACAGGACATTAACTCATGATTTCCAGACCTTCACCATGGCAGAAATTTTGCTGATTAGGGGGTTTTCCAGAGAACAGAGTCCCTATTTCTGTCTTTGAACTATTTAAGACTTCAAATTTAACTCTTATATAACTCTCCTTGGCGTGGAATTCTTTTTCATTCCTCCCGAAAAATGCCAATTTTACCCTAGCTTAAGAATTGCCAGTAGAAAGACAAACTAGAAAATGCACTTTCAAAAATATGAAGTAGTCAATCCCTGTGTTTTACATAGAGAGAAAGGCTGACTCCATTCCATAGAAAGTCAAGGGCAGAGAGCTATGCTCACATGTCCCTTGGAAATATGGAGCTTTCAAAGCTCCATATATTTTTGTTGCATTAAAGAAGTTCTGAATTACTGTGAGAATTGCTTCTAGTGTTTCATCAAGGGTAAAGGGGTAGATGCTGGGTTTGATCATTGTTGAGAAACTTTTAAGTCAAAACTGTGCAAAGCTCCAAATTTATCAGTAGCCAAAGGATATATAAATCTGTTTGAAATCAGGATTGGGAGAATGAGTTTTATTTTATTACTAAGTGCTGAATCTGCTGCCTTATCATGTTTCAGCTATAGGTTGGATAAAAATATAATTTCGGACAGACATTCTCCAGTTTGACCCTGAGATTTATCAGTAAGGAACAATTTATGAACAATGGCAACGTTTGGGATTAAAGGACATTCATAATTAAGACTTCGTTTCTAGAGTAAATGTCATTGTTTTGTTGAGTGAGATTTAGTGTTCCCTTAAAATATGTAACTAGGGTGAACTTCATTAAACTCTGAAAATCAGTTCCCAGGCTTCTTCACTTGTGTTGTATTCCTTTCACGTTCTTGCTGATTAAGGACCTTGTACCACTTTAGTAAAATGTAAAATGATGGCTTGCCTGTTTTATACCACCCGCTTCCTCCGATCCCTCCTCCCCAACCCTCTAAGGAAGTTCTGTAAAGGAGTTTCCAAAAGCCAAACTCCTTTTCAATCTTCTATTATGTATGTCTGTGGCTAATGAATTTAAATCACAAAAAAACAAAGCAAGATTCTGTAAATTCTACCCTTAGTCACACTCCTTTTCCTTTCGGGGGGAAAAACTTCATCAGCAATTGGTATATGATTCCAAAACTGATAGATTCATTTTACCATTGAACTGAATTAAATACAGTAGCAATGGTGAATATTCTGCAGGAAAAGTTTTAAAATCTTAACATAATCTAATCCTTATAATAAGCAGTTTTGTGCTCTAAGGTAATGCTGAGTAGTGTGATGTAGCTGAAAGAACATGTCCTTGGTTCAAATTAGGCTTTCATCCTTTACGACCTCTATGGCCTTAGATACTTTTTCAGATACTCAATTTCCTCATCTATAAAGTGGGGATAAAAAGATAGTTTGTGAGGATCCAATGAGAGAGTGGATTCCAGACATCAAATATTCCATTTTAATTTTCTGCTTTTCTTTCTCTTCTTCCTTTAAATTAGTGTGGATTGGTTGTACTAATCCTGTAACAGAATACACTTAAATAGCGTCCATTGTACTAGGCACAGTGAAATATACATATTTCATTTAAGTAGTCAAAGATCATATAAAGGAAGGGGATGGAAAGGCCTTTGAATTCTGCTCTCTCATCTTTTTGCCTTACCTTTCCTATGTTCTCATTCCTTCCTTTTTCAGCCTGAGCCTCCTCCTATTCTGTCTCGATGGACGTCCTGTGGAGCCCTTGTGTTCTTGGCAGTCAACCCATCCTCTGGTGGAGTGTTTTTTTTTGTTGTTGTTGTTGTTGGTTTTTTAACATCTTTATTGGAGTATAATTGCTTTACAATGGTGTGTTAGTTTCTGCTTTATAACAAAGTGAATCAGTTATACATATACATTATGTCCCTATATCTCTTCCCTCTTGCGTCTCCCTCCCTCCCACCCTCCCTATCCCACCCCTGTAGGTGGTCACAAACCACCTAGGTAATCTCCCTGTGCTATGCAGCTGCTTCCCACTAGCTATCTATTTTATGTTTGGTAGTGTATATATGTCCATGCCACTCTCTCACTTTGTCACAGCTTACCCTTCCCCCTCCCCATACCCTCAAGTCCATGCTCTAGTAGGTCTGTGTCTTTATTCCCGTCTTACCCCTAGGTTCTTCATGACCTTTGTTTTTTTATTAGATTCCATATATATGTTTTAACATATGGTATTTGTTTTTCTCTTTCTGCCTTATTTCACTCTGTATGACAGACTCTAGGTCCATCCACCTCACTACAAATAACTCAATTTCGTTTCTTTTTATGGCTGAGTAATATGGACCAGCACATCTTTTTTAAATAGGGTGGACCATAATTAAGTTACCCTGTTTTTATTTCAAATGGAGAAAAAAAAAATTTTTAAAGCAACAGCTATCTATTATCACCAATATTCCTGTTTTTGAAAGGATATTTTAAAGATTTTCTTTAAAGGTGGACCATTTTTTAAAGTCTTTAGTGAATTTGTTACAATATTGCTTCTGTTTTATGTTTTGGTTTTTTGGCGAGGCATGTGGGATCTTAACTCCCCGACTGGGGATTGAACCCGTACCCCCTGCACTGGAAGACAAAGTTTTAACCACTGGACTGCCAAGGAAGTCCCTTTAAAGGATATTTTAATACCAAAAATATTTAGAAGAGCATAATCTCAGAAAAAAGGAAAGCCCTTTAAACTGAGTGACTTTACCTTCATGAAAAACTCTTTGGATGGTTTTTATTTTTCTCATTTTGTTTCAGTCTGGTAAAAATGTGGGTCCAGGGGCTTCCCTGGTGGCGCAGTGGTTAAGAATCCGCCTGCCAGTGCAGGGGACACAGGTTCGATCCCTGGTCTGGGAAGATCCCACATGCCACGGAGCAACTAAGCCCGTGGGCCACAACTACTACAGCCCGCGCAAGTAGAACCCATGCTCTGCAACAAAGAGAAGCCACTGCAATGAGAAGCCTGAGTACCACAACGAAGAGTAGCCCCCGCTCTCTGCAACTAGAGAAAGACCGCAAGCAGCAACGAAGACCCAATGCAGCCAAAAAAAAAAAAAAAAAAAAAAAAAAAATGTGGGTCCAGAGGCTGGCTTTTAAAATTC
The DNA here is from genome assembly GCF_025265405.1 of Mesoplodon densirostris. Classification (NCBI taxonomy): domain Eukaryota; kingdom Metazoa; phylum Chordata; class Mammalia; order Artiodactyla; family Ziphiidae; genus Mesoplodon; species Mesoplodon densirostris. The sequence goes on from NC_082672.1 coordinate 29,794,033, forward strand.
CCCCCCTTTTTTTTTTCCTGTCTTCTCCTTCACCTTATTTTTTCTTTCTTCCCCCCTTATCAAAATGTAACTGCCTTGGGCTTCCCTGGTTGCACAGTGGTTGAGAGTCCGCCTGCCGATGCGGGGGACACGGATTCGTGCCCCGGTCCGGGAGGATCCCACATGCCGTGGAGCGGCTGGGCCCGTGAGCCATGGCCGCTGAGCCTGCGCATCTGGAGCCTGTGCTCCGCAACGGGAGAGGCCACAATAGTGAGAAGCCCGCGTACCGCAAAAAAAAAAAAAAAAAAAAAAAAAAAGTAACTGCCTTGTGCTGTATTCCCTGAAAGCCTGCCTGGCGATAGGAATTAATTTAAAAAGCCAAATTTATAGTGGAAAATAGCTAAAGATGTTACCACTCCTTTAAAATTTTTCCTATCTATCGCTATCTATTTATTGGCTTAAATAATAAAGATGTCTTATAGGCTCGTCTAACTCAAAATTTCCGAGGTAGAAGTAGTTTGACTTGTAAGTTCAAAGATGTCATTAAGAACTCATATTTCGGGCTTCCCTGGTGGCGCAGTGGTTGAGAGTCTGCCTGCCGATGCAGGGGACACGGGTTCGTGCCCCGGTCCGGGAGGATACCACATGCCGCGGAGCGGCTGGGCCCGTGAGCCATGGCCGCTGAGCCTGCGCGTCCGGAGCCTGTGCTCCGCAATGGGAGAGGCCACACAGTGAGAGGCCCGCGTAAGAGAACTCACATCTCTCCTCTGTTATTCTAGCTGCGTAAATCTGACTCCCCTTCACGTTCACAAGATTGTGGCAAATGCCATCTGGGTGACCAGTTTCTTCATCCACATCCAGGGAGAAAGCCTGTCCACAGTTGTATTTATCATTATATTTGGATGCTGGCCTTCTTGGCAGCAGAACTATTTTGAAAGTCATATCGAGTCAGACTTATCCTTCAGCAGTCAACTGCTTGTGCCACCAAAAGACCCATTTTGAAGAAGAATGTTAAGAATTAACTATTTTGTTACTGGCCAGAGTCCCATCTTTCCAAAAAAAGACTTCTTTCTGACATGGTACAATGCCTGAGTTCCTGTGCTAAACTTTCAGTGACGTATTCAGGGAAGGAAAAGTTAAACTTTATGTTATCTTTCCTCTCCTTTATCAATGATGAATTTTAAACCAATCCACCAAAAATGCCTATTATTTAAATTGCAAATGCTGTTTTAACAAGATGAGGAGAATAAATTTTGGAATATTTATTTACATTTTATTCTTAATTCTGTAAGAAACCTGAGGAATGAGAGTTGCTTTTCCTCCTCTCACATCCTAAGAAACTAAATTCCATGCACTCCATGGCTTCTGGGATATTTTTATTGCAGAACAGAAGGTGGAAGTCACTCAGAATAAGCCCTTCCCTGCCTCACCAGCCCTTCTGTTCTGGAAGCCCATTGAGAGTGGAGGAGCCATGAATGGTCAGACAAGGATGCTGGGAGTATTAGTTCCAGAGCCTGAGGAAGAACAGGTAGTTTGGGGTCCATGATGGGTGGGTGCCTGAGCCCCAAGAGGATAAGACCTCCCTTATAAAGTAGCTCAAAACTGGTAGAGGAACTGAATACTGATGCAATGGGGAGTCCGCTTATTCTTTTTCTTGATGATTCCTCCCATATGGAGAGACCTCCACAGGCATCAAACACCTGACTTCTCTTCATCCATAACTCTCAATCCCCCAAGGGAGGAGAAGCAACCACTCTGATGAATGAGTTAGGAGAAGGAATTAGACCTGCACATCCCAGGTCTTCTCCATTTTTCTTTGTTCTGTTCTACTGTCAGTTTCCCAGGATGTGCCCCAGTGCCTACAGCAGCCTGGGCTGAGTGGGTGAACCAGTCTAACTGGGTGGGTGAACCAGTCTAATTAGATGGGTGAATGAGTTTAGATCTGGAGTTTTAGTATTAGCAAACCATTTGGTCATTTCCCCTGACATAGTTTTATCAGTATCTAAAGTGGTATTTTGATCTCCATCTGTACTATTCCTACATCTATTTCTCAGTTGGTCCTGAACATAAGCAGGGGGCTAAAGGGGATGCTGTGTATTAACCCCTCAGACACCAACAGCTAAGAGTCATGACCTTGGACACCTAGGTCACGGAACTTCTTGTCCACTTTGAATAACCATTCATTCATTTATTCAACAAACATTAACTGACTACCCACCATGTTCTAGGCACAGTTCTCAGCAGTGGGAATGTAACACGTGGTGTTTCAACAATTGCAATGATGTGGTGAAGACTAGAAGCTTTTCTATGTTGACTCACCATGTGAGTCTTCAGATCCTCAATGACACACCCCCCCCAACATGGCTGATGTATTTAATTTAGAACAAATAATATAATCTTTCTCACATGTAAGTACTGTAGGTCATATTCATAACCACTCCTAATAATTTAAGTTTATTTTGAAAGGGTAGCTGTTACTGAGAGATTTGGAGGGTAGGATAGGAAAGGGAAAGTTAGGACCTTCCCTCAAACTGTATGACAGCTACATGGACAGTGTAAAAGTTGAACATCTTTTTGCACAAAACTACTCTATTACTTCGGGGAAAAAAATCCAAAACTCAAGTAAATTAGGTTCAAAGAGAGGAAGGTCAAATGTTAAAAAAAAATAATAAAATAAAAGGCTAAATGTAGCATTCTCTTCTCTCCATACAGAAATTGTTAAAAGTGTTGTACAGGGCCTCCCTGGTGGCGCAGTGGTTGAGAGTCCGCCTGCCGATGCAGGGGATACGGGTTCGTGCCCCGGTCTGGGAGGATCCCATATGCCGCAGAGCGGCTGGGCCCGTGAGCCATGGCCGCTGGGCCTGCGCATCCGGAGCCTGTGCTCTGCAACGGGAGAGGCCACAACAGTGAGAGGCCCACATACCGCAAAAAAAAAAAAAAAAAAAAAAAAAAAAGTGTTGTACAGAGAGAGAAATCCAAACATGCCAGCTTAATGGTTGTCAGATTTAATGTAACCTCTAAATAGCTGGATGGGCAAAATATCATATTTCTGAGGAGTGAATATTAGTTAATATGACAGAATAAAAACAAAGATTTATCTTCCTCAAGACCTTTGAAAAATGCATTGCAGTCCCTATTCCTTATTTATTTCAGAAACTCCAAGGAAAAAGATTTGAAGATCCTAAAATCATAAAGATTATTCTTATTGTCACTTTTAATTCTTATCTTTGACTAGGGCAAAATGCCAAAAACATTAAAAATTTTTCCATTCTCTTCTCATTCACCGTAATGTTTGCCAAACCCAAAAGGGGAGTGTGAGAAATAGCTTTAGTTAAGACCTTTTTTAATATGTGGGGAAAAAAAAGACATATGACTATGCCAGTTCCTACGATACTCTAATCACAGAATATTGGGTTTAATTTGCATAATAGTTGTTGCAAAACTTGTTCCTTGGCAAGTAGTTCTGGCTCTCATCAATGTCATGCAGTGGGCAAACACTCTTCTGGTCCAACCTTCTTATGGCCTGGGCCCCACTTCACCCCTATTCCACTGTGATCTATTTCCCTTCTAGGAAATTCCAAATTTAGGGTTAGTGGATCTCCCCAAGCAAATTTCGATTTTAAGGATATACGTATAAGAAATCCAAATGAGCAGCATGAGCTAGGAGAAGACTTCTAGGTAATTCTATATCTGTGTCTGTATATATGAGACCACACTGCACCATATTTGTTTGTTTGCACATCTGACTCACCCACTGGACTAAAAATTGTGCAGCACAGTCTCCTTTTTATTCACATTTGTAACCCTTGTCCCTAGCTCAGGTCATGGTACGCAGTAGGTAAGCGATTTATTTTTGATGAATTAATAATGAATGAATGTTTTCACATTTGGACACTTTGACAATATATGTTCTGTCTTTATTCATATCAATGGCTACCTCTAATTCCAATTACATCTTTCCTCAAAAAGTACTTTTGAAAGTTGGATCTGAGTAAGCAAAATGGAAATGTAACTTCCATGGAGTGTAAGCAGAAAACAGCAACTTTATTCTTCCCTTCATTGCCTTTCAAACCTGCCCTGGGGAGGTATTTCTTCTCTGCCTATTGAATAAAATTTAAGGCAGATCCTAAGAATCTTGTAATAACTCTCAGAAATTTAAAAAAAGAAAAAAAAGAAGACCTCTAGTTACTTCTAATTATAGTAACAGCTTTATTTCAATATCCATATTGGGTTCCCTGTATAGTAAGAACTGCAGACTTATTAAGTGTAGGCTTCTTTTTTACCAGCTCAGGCTGCCCTTGTGCTGGAAACTTGCAGTGGAAAAGAGGGGCATGGTCAGTTTCCTTTCTCTTTCCTTGAGCTTCTTTCTCCTCTCTACCAGCAGATCTGGGGCTCTACCTGAGGATGGGTAATGGAGGGTCCAAGCTGACTTTTCTCTTTGAGCACACCTGAGGGTTCTCCAGAGGCCCTTCATGAGACTCCAAATTGCCCTGAAATGGGTAATGCATTCCCTAACTGAACAGTTGTAACAATGCCTACCCTCAGCACCAGACCTGGTGAGCTTCCCTTGCCGTGATACGGACAGGATTACCTCACTGGGCTGCTCTCTTATGTAGGGCTCCTTCCGGATGGATTTAGTTACAATCCTGTCTACTTGGTCCACAAAGCATCCTTGAGTACACACCTCCTCTCCCCACCACAGTCTTCTTTCCTTTCCCTCTCTTCACACGTGTCTTCAGCTTAGCCTTTAAGCTTTGTTTTCTTATGTATGACCCAAACATGTTCCCAAACACTAAGAAGCACTCATTAAGTTTTCCAAATGTGTCTCTGAAGCCCTTCTCACTAGGCTTGAGTAAAGAGGAAGTAGCCCTCTCCTTTCTATATGTCTGGCGTCGGGGGAGGAAAAGAGGCTCAGTTTGACAGCATTTTTTTTCAAAGGAACAGCCTCTTCAACCTTATCCTCTTACACCCTATGGTGAATGTTAAGATGGGAGGGTCACAGAAACAGATTTTGATTACCTTCTTTGCTAGCCCCATGTAGGAAGTGCAGCACCTCACTTAGGAATGTGGGAACATTTGCTACCTATTATTTTCAACTCAACCTTTTCAGGCTGTAGTCAAAATTGAGAGCAGGACTTCCCTGGTGGCGCAGTGGTTAAGAATCTGCCTGCCAATGCAGGGGACACAGGTTCGAGCCCTGGTCCGGGAAGATCCCACATCCCACATGCCACAGAGCAACTAAGCCCGTGCGTCACAACTACTGAGACTACTCTAGAGGCCCGCGAGCCACAACTGCTGAACCTGCATGCCTAGAGTCCATGCTCCGCGACAAGAGAAGCCACCACAATGAAGCCCGTGCACCGCAACAAAGAGTAGCCCCCGCTCACCACAGGTAGAGAAAGCCCGCGTGCAGCAACGAAGACCCAACACAGCCAAAAATAAATAAATAAACTTATAATTAAAAAAATTAAAACAGGAGGGCCCGGGGGAAGATGGCGGAAGAGTAAGATGCGGAGATCACCTTCCTCCCCACAGATACATCAGAAATTCATCTACACGTGGAACAACTCCTACAGAACACCTACTGAACGCTGACAGAAGACCTCAGACCCCCCAAAAGGCAAGAAACTCCCCACATACCTGGGTAGGGCAAAAGAAAAAAGAAAAAACAGAGACAAAAGGATAGGGACGGAACCTGCACCAGTGGGAGGGAGCCGTGAAGGAGGAAAGGTTTCCACACACCAGGAAGCCCCTTCGCGGGTGGAGACTGAGGGTGGCGGAGGGGGAAAGCTTCGGAGTAGCGGAGGAGAGCGCAGCCACAGGGGTGCGGAGGGCAAAGCGGAGAGATTCCCGCACAGAGGATCGGTGCCCTCAGGCACTCACCAGCCCGAGAGGCTTGTCTGCTCGGCCGCCGGGGCGGGCGGGGCTGGGAGCTGAGGCTCGGGTATCGGGTTTCAGTCGGAGCGCAGGGAGAGGACTGGGGCTGGCGGCGGGAAGAGAGCCTGAGGGGGTTAGTGCACCACGGCTAGACGGGAGGGAGTCAGGGAAAAAGTCTGGAGCTGCCGAAGAGGCAAGAGACGTTTTCTTCCCTCTTTGTTTCCTGGTGCACGAGGGGGGATTAAGAGCGCTGCTTAAAGGAGCTCCAGAGACGGGTGCGAGCCGCGGCTAAAAGCGCGGACCCCAGAGACGGGCGTGGGACGCTGGGGCTGCTGCTGCCGCCGCCACGAAGCCTGTGTGCGAGCGCAGGTCACTGTCCACGCCCCCTTTTCAGGGAGCCAGTGCAGCCCATCACTGCCAGGGTCCCGGGATCCTGGGACGGCTTCCCCAGGAGAGCGCACGGAGCGCCTCGGGCTGGTGCAACGTCACGCCGGCCTCTGCCGCCGCAGGCTCGCCCCACACTGCGCGCCCCTCCCTCCCCTCAGCCTGAGTGAGCCAGAGCCCCCGAATCAGCGGCTCCTTTAAACCCGTCCTGTCAGAGCGAAGAATAGACGCCCTCCGGCGACCTACACGGAGAGGCGGGGCCAAATCCAAAGCTGAGACCTGGGAGCTGTGAGAACAAAGAAGAGAAAGGGAAATCTCTCCCAGCAGCCTCAGAAGCAGCGGATTAAAGCTCCACAATCAACTTGATGTACCCTGCATCTGTGGAATACATGAATAGACAACGAATCATCCCACATTGAGGAGGTGGACTTTGAGAACAAGATTTAAGATTTTTTCCCCTTTTCCTCTTACAACGAATTATCCCAAATTGAGGAGGTGGACTTTGAGAGCAAGATTTACGATTTTTTTCCCCTTGTTCTCTTTTTGTGAATGTGTATGTGTATGCTTCTGTGTGAGATTTTCTCTGTATAGCTTTGCTTCCACCATTTGTCCCAGGGTTCTATCCGTCTGTTTTTTTTTTTTTTTTAATAATTACTTTTTAATTTTAATAATGCTACTATGTTTTATCATACTTTATTCTATTTTACTTTATCTTTCTCTTTTTCCTACCTTCCCTTCCTCCCTCCCTCCCTCCCCTCTCCTTTCTTTCTTTCCTTCCTCCCTCCCTCCTGTCTTTCTTTCTTTCTTTCTCTTTCTTTCTTTATTTCCTTCCTCCCTCACTCGCTCCTTTCTTTCTTTCTTCCTTCCTTCCTTCCTTTCTTTCCTTCTTTCTTTCTTTCTCTCTTTCTTCTACTAATTCTTTCTTTCCACTTTTTCTCCCTTTTATTCTGAGCCGGGTAGATGAAAGGCTCTTCGTGCTGCAGCCAGGAGTCAGTGCTGTGCCTCTGAAGTGGGAGAGCCAACTTCAGGACATGGGTCCACAAGAGACCTCCCAGCTCCACATAATATCAAGCAGTGAAAATCTCCCAGAGATCTCCATCTCAACACCAGCACCCAGCTTCACTCAACGACCAGCAAGCTACAGTGCTGGTTACCCTATGCCAAACAAATAGCAAGACAGGAACACAACCCCACCCATTAGCACAGAGGCTGCCTAAAAATATAATAAGGCCACAGGCACCCAAAAACACACCACCAGACCTGGACCTGCCCACCAGAAAGACAAGATCCAGCCTCATCCACCAGAACACAGGCACTAGTCCCCTCCACCAGGAAGCCTACACAACCCACTGAAACAACCTTAGCCACTGGGGACAGACACCAAAAACAACGGGAACAATGAATCTGCAGCCTGCAAAAAGGAGACCCCAAACACAGTAAGATAAGCAAAATGAGAAGACAGAAGAACACACAGCAGGTGAAGGAGCAAGATAAAAACCCACCAGACCTAACAAATGAAGAGGAAATAGGCAGTCTACCTGAAAAAGAATTCAGAATAATGATGGTAAAGATGATCCAAAATCTTGGAAATAGAATAGACAAAATGCAAGAAACAGATAACAAGGAACGAGAAGAACTAAACATGAATCAAACATCGATTAAAAACACAATAAATGAAATGAAAAATACTCTAGAGGGGATCAATAGCAGAATAACTGAGGCAGAAGAACGGATAAGTGACATGGAAGATAAAATAGTGGAAATAACTACTGCAGAGCAGAAGAAAGAAAAAAGAATGAAAAGAACTGAGGACAGTCTCAGAGACCTCTGGGACAACATTAAACATGCCAACATTCGAATTATAGGGGTTCCAGAAGAAGAAGAGAAAAAGAAAGGGACTGAGAAAATATTTGAAGAGATTATAGTTGAAAACTTCCCTAATATGGGAAAGGAAATAGTTAATCAAGTCCAGGAGGCACAGAGAGTCCCATACAGAATAAATCCAAGGAGAAATATGCCAAGACACATATTAATCAAACTGTCAAAAATTAAACAGAAATCATATTAAAAGCAGCAAGGGAAAAACAACAAATAACATACAAGGGAATCCCCATCAGGTTAACAGCTGATCTCTCAGCAGAAACTCTACAAGCCAGAAGGGAGTGGCAGGACATATTTAAAGTGATGGAGGAGAAAAACCTGCAACCAAGATTACTCTTCCCAGCAAGGATCTCATTCAGATTTGATGGAGAAATTAAAACGTTTACAGACAAGCAAAAGCTGAGAGAGTTCAGCACCACCAAACCAGCTTTACAACAAATGCTAAAGGAACTTCTCTAGGCAAGAAACACAACAGAAGGAAAATACCTACAATAACGAACCCAAAGCAATTAAGGAAATGGGAATAGGAACATACATATCAATAATTACCTTAAATGTAAATGGACTAAATGCTCCCACCAAAAGACACAGATTGGCTGAATGGATACAAAAACAAGACCCATATATATGCTGTCTACAAGAGAACCACATCAGACCTAGAGACACATACAGATTGAAAGTAAGGGGATGGAAAAAGATATTCCATGCAAATGGAAATCAAAAGAAAGCTGGAGTAGCAATTCTTATATCAGACAAAATAGACATTAAAATAAAGACTATTAGAAGAGACAAAGAAGGACACTACATAATGATAAAAGGATCGATCCAAGAAGAAGATATAACAATTGTAAATATTTATGCACCCAACATAGGAGCACCTCAATACATAAGGCAAATACTAACAGTCATAAAAGGGGAAGTCGAGGGCCTCCCTGGTGGCGCAAGTGGTTGAGAGTCCGCCTGCCGATGCAGGGGATACGGGTTCGTGCCCCGGTCTGAGAGGATCCCATATGCCGCAGAGCGGCTGGGCCCGTGGGCCATGGCCGCTGAGCCTGCACGTCCGGAACCTGTGCTCCGCAACGGGGGAGGCCGCAACGGTGAGAGGCCCGCATACCGCAAAAAAAAAAAAAAAAAAAAAAGGGGAAGTCGACAGTAACACACTCATAGTAGGGGACATTAACACTCCACTTTCACCAATGGACAGATCATCCAAAATGAAAATAAATAAGGAAACACAAGCTTTAAATGATACATTAAACAAGATGGACTTAATTGATATTTATAGGACATTCCATCCAAAAACAACAGAATACACATTTTTCTCAAGTGCTCATGGAACATTCTCCAGGATAGATCATATCTTGGGTCACAAATCAAGCCTTGGTAAATTTAAGAAAATTGAAATTGTATCAAGTATCTTTTCCGACCACAATGCTATGAGGCTAGGCAACAATTACAGGAAAAGATCTGTAAAAAATACAAACACATGGAGGCTAAACAATACACTACTTAATAACGAAGCAATCACTGAAGAAATCAAAGAGGAAATCAAAAAATACCTAGAAACAAATGACAATGGAGACACGACGACCCAAAACCTATGGGACGCAGCAAAAGCAGTTCTAAGGGGGAAGTTTATGGCAATACAATCCCACCTTAAGAAACAGGAAACATCTCGAGTAAAAAACCTGACCCTGCACCTAAAGCAATTAGAGAAAGAAGAACAAAAAACCGCCAAAGTTAGCAGAAGGAAAGAAATCATAATGATCAGATCAGAAATAAATGAAAAAGAAATGAAGGAAACGATAGCAAACATCAATAAAGCTAAAAGCTGGTTCTTTGAGAAGATAAACAAAATTGATAAACCATTAGCCAGACTCATCAAGAAAAAAAGGGAGAAGACTCAAATTAATAGAATTAGAAATGAAAAAGGAGAAGTAACAACTGACACTGCAGAAATACAAAAGATCATGAGAGATTACTACAAGCAACTCTATGCCAATAAAATGGACAACCTGGAAGAAATGGACAAATTCTTAGAAATGCACAACCTGCCGAGACTGAATCAGGAAGAAATAGAAAATATGAATAGACCAATCACAAGCACTGAAATTGAAACTGTGATAAAAAATCTTCCAACAAACAAAAGCCCAGGACCAGATGGCTTCACAGGTGAATTCTATCAAACATTTAGAGAAGAGCTAACACTCATCCTTCTCAAACTCTTCCAAAATATAGCAGAGGGAGGAACACTCCCAAACTGATTCTACGAGGCCACCATCACCTTGATACCAAAACCAGGCAAGGATGTCACAAAGAAAGAAAACTACAGGCCAATATCACGGATGAACATAGATGCAAAAATCCTCAGCAAAATACTAGCAAACAGAATCCAACAGCACGTTAAAAGGATCATACACCATGATCAAGTGGGGTGTATTCCAGGAATGCAAGGATTCTTCAATATACGCAAATCAATCAATGTGATACACCATATTAACAAATTGAAGGAGAAAAACCATATGATCATCTCAATAGATGCAGAGAAAACTTTCGACAAAATTCAACACCCATTTATGATAAAAACCCTGCAGAAAGTAGGCATAGAGGGAACTTTCCTCAACATAATAAAGGCCATATATGACAAACCCACAGCCAGCATCGTCCTCAATGTTGAAAAACTGAAACCCTTTCCACTAAGATCAGGAACAAGACAAGGCTGCCCACTCTCACCACTCTTATTCAACTTAGTTTTGGAAGTTTTAGCCACAGCAATCAGAGAAGAAAAGGAAATAAAAGGAATCCAAATCAGAAAAGAAGAAGTAAAGCTGTCACTGTTTGCAGATGACATGATACTATACATAGACAATCCTAAAGATGCTACGAGAAAACTACTAGAGCTAATCAATGAATTTGGTAAAGTAGCAGGATACAAAATTAATGCACAGAAATCTCTGGCATTCCTGTACACTAATGATGAAAAATCTGAAAGTGAAATCAAGAAAACACTCCCATTTACCATTGTAACAAAAAGAATAAAATATCTAGGAATAAACTTACCTAAGGAGACAAAAGACCTGTATGCAGAAAATTATAAGACACTGATGAAAGAAATTAAAGATGATACAAATAGATGGAGATATATATCATGTTCTTGGATTGGAAGAATCAATATTGTGAAAATGAGTCTACTACCCAAAGCAATCTACAGATTCAATGCAATCACTATCAAACTACCACTGGCATTTTTCACAGAACTAGATCAAAAAATTTCAAAATTTGTTTGGAAAAACAAAAGACCCCAAATAGCCAAAGCAATCTTGAGAACGAAAAACAAAGCTGGAGGAATCAGGCTCCCTGACTTCAGACTATACTACAAAGCTACGGTAATCAAGACAGTGTGGTACTGGCACAAAAACAGAAAGATAGATCAATGGAACAGGACAGAAAGCCCAGAGATAAACCCATGCACATATGGTCACCTTATCTTGGATAAAGGAGGCAGGAATGTACAGTGGAGAAAGGACAGCCTCTTCAATAAATGGTGCTGGGAAAACTGGACAGGGACATGTAAAAGTATGAGATTAGCTCATTCCCTAACACCATACACAAAAATAAGCTCAAAATGGATTAAAGGCCTGAATGTAAGGCAGGAAACTATCAAACTCTTAGAGGAAAACATAGGCAGAACACTCTATGACATAAATCACAGCAAGATCCTTTTGGACCCACCTCCTAGAGAAATGGAAATAAAAACAAAAATAAACAAATGGGACCTAATGAAACTTCAAAGCTTTTGCACAGCAAAGGAAACCATAAACAAGACCAAAAGACAACCCTCAGAATGGGAGAAAATATTTGCAAATGAAGCAACTGACAAAGGATTAACCTCCAAAATTTATAAGCAGCTCATGCAGCTCAATAGCAAAAAAACAAACAACCCAATCCAAAAATGGGCAGAAGACTTAAGTAGGCATTTCTCCAAAGAAGATATACAGACTGCCAACAAACACATGAAAGGATGCTCAACATCATTAATCATTAGAGAAATGCAAATCAAAACTACAATGAGATATCATCTCACACCAGTCAGAATGGCCATCATCAAAAAATCTAGAAACAATAAATGCTGGAGAGGGTGTGGAAAAAAGGGAACACTCTTGCACTGCTGGTGGGAATGTGAATTGGTACAGCCACTATGGAGAACAGTATGGAGGTTCCTTAAAAAACTAAAAATAGAACTACCATATGATCCAGCAATCTCAGTACTAGGCATATACCCTGAGAAAAGCATAATTCTAAAGGAGACATGTACCAAAATGTTCATTGCAGCTCTATTCACAATAGCCCGGAGATGGAAACAACCTAAGTGTCCATCATCGGATGAATGGATAAAGAAGATGTGGCACATATATACAATGGAATATTACTCAGCCATAAAAAGAAACGAAACTGAGCCATTTGTAATGAGTTGGATAGACCTAGAGTCATACAGAGTGAAGTAAGTCAGAAAGAGAAAGACAAATACCGTATGCTAACACATATATATGGAATTTAAGAAAAAAAAATGTCATGAAGAACCTAGGGGTAAAACGGGAATAAAGACACAGACCTACTTGAGAATGGACTTGAGGATATGGGGAGTGGGAAGGATAAGCTGTGACAAAACGAAAGAGAGGCATGGACATATATACAGTACCAAACATAAGGTAGATAGTGGGAAGCAGCCGCATAGCACAGGGAGATCAGCTCAGTGCTTTGTGACTGCCTGGAGGGGTGTGATAGGGAGGGTGGGAGGGAGGGAGACGCAAGAGGGAAGGGATGTGGGAACAGATGTATATGTATGACTGATTCACTTTGTTATAAAGCAGAAACTAATAATAAAAAAAAATTAAAACAAAAAACATTGATAGCAGAAATGTCCTATACATCCTATACAAACACAAAAAACAGATTTCACAGTCACCTACCGTTTCAAACCCAGACTCTTTCTAAAATAAAGGGGTTAGGTTTCTGGTTCAAAATGTTAAGTGAGTATATGGGTTATGAATAAAGAAATACAGTAAGGAAAACAACAGGCAAAGAGATTTTGGCTGATTTCTGGAATACAGCAAGAAGACTGGGGATTGAATGACAAGCCATTCTGAATGCTCTCAGGAGAAGGCATCAGGAGAGGTAGCAGCTGTTCTTTGCAGGCTCCAGGGAAGCTAAGCTCAGCATCAGCGGGTCCAGGGCAGGAGCGGGAGGCATCCATTGGAAGGCTTTCCGCAGAACGTGGTACTGGCGGCTGCCTTCCCATCTGTTTTTCCTCACCTCACACTTAACAAGCCACTGGCCAATACTGTCTTTAACACTAGGGGGAAAAATACTGCCTTTAACACTAGGGGGGTGGAAAGCACAGAGATGTAGTATCTAAAGAAAGGGATGACCTATCATACTGGGTTTAGGGCTCCAAGAGTGGACACTGGCACCTTAGAGTGAAGTTCTAGCCTTTTTGCCAACAAAATTAGCCAATGCATTTCCTACAGGGCTTCCACCCAAAAATGAACCCTATCATTCAGTGCATGTGTGCACATACACACACAGAGAGACTCACACACACGCAGACACACACACACATACACACACCTCCTCTACAGCATGCTGGTTTCAGGAAGAGCCTTGTTGGGAGAACAGACCTACTCAGTGCTTTTGGAACCCATGCCAACCACTTCCACTAACCAGTCTAACCCTTCATATAGAAACAGGAAAGAACAACCAAAGACCACCAGACCACAGCCAAAGGGATCTGGGCAGACCCCAGAGGCTGTCTGTGGTGGAAGCGGGGAGGACCCCAGTCTCTCACATCTTGTAGAGAGGGCTTCTAGATCTGGGAGCAGCTGAACACATAGTGAGGCACCCCAGCAGGGACACCCTGATTCCTTTTGCTCTTGCTTCTTATAAAGTGAGCATGACAATGATCTTGGATGTGAAAAATAAACATTTTGGCCTGGGGTACTGAGAAGTCTGAGCTTAGGAGCTGGTTATTTAGGAAACTTCTGGGCAATGTTAGCTGTCCACATCTGGAGAATTTTAGGGGCTGCTAAGTGAGAAGTTGAGTTTGGGTACCAAACTCCCACCCCAGTGGAGGCAGGCGGAGCCCTTGATTACAGAGGAATCTTCAAGCTCTGCCCTGAGAGGAGTGAACCATCAGGCTCAGCCAGTTTGTTGCCAGGTAACCAAGCAGCTTCCCAAAATTAGTCATCAAAAGAGAAGGACCAAGAGGAATAAACAGAATGATTAATTCTGGAGAAATCGAAGTTTACCCAGGGAAACAAAGAGAATTGAAAAAAAAAAAAACCTTTATTGTGCCCACCACCCTCCCACAGTAACAGTACCCACCTACTCGCCTTCAGAGTAGAAGAGATGAATTGTCAAAGCCAACTCACTTGAATCACAGATCTCATCTAGCACCAACCTTCACTAATAACTCAAACACTACAGACAAGAAGCAGACACAGATGTGGCACTTCTTTTGGAAAAAGCCTCAATCTGTCAGACACAGCTTTTTAGAATGCTTCTTTTCCCCTCATTAGAATGAATTTTGTTTTCAGATTTCTGAACAAGGTACGTGGCATAGTTGCATGTTGTCCATTCCCCAAACAGTCATGCTGCATAACTCCATAAAATTTAGGCTTATTTACAGTAAGCAATCTTGACCTGATACCTTTTGCTCTCTGGGATTCATTTTAAGTTTTGCTGAGATATATCCTCAATTTTTTTTTTCAGGGTGTAAATGGTAGAACAACATCTGAGATATGTGTTTCTGAGAATGTCTTTATTTTGCTTTCATGTTAGAGTAATGATGTGGGTTGTTATATAGCTCTAGGTTGTCTTAATTGACCACCTTGACACCTGGTAGCTCGCTCTCTCTCTCTGTCTGACAGTAAATATCATTAACATATTTACCAGGAGGTCTGGTCAAGGTCAACCATGCCCCTCCCATACCCCCTCTGTTGGGAATAGGCCACATTCCTGCTCCTAACATTTCCTTCCCAACCATCATCCTTCCTCTTACTATAAACTATCTAGGCTCCCATGTAAGCCCAACCTTCTCACTGGTGCATCAGATCCTGTGCTCTCTTATCTATTAAAGCTTATTGCTCCCTTATCTATTAAAAGTTATTGTTGTCCTCTTTCTGTCCTGCATCACTTTATTTTTTGTTCTTCTCTATTGGATCACTACCACCAGCACACAAATGTGCAATAACTTCTCACGTCTTAAATAATCTCTTTCTCTTAATCCTGCATCCTTGTCCAACTACTGCCCCATTTTTTTTGTTTCTCTTAATAGAAAAACTCCTCACAGGGTTGTCTATAGTTCCTGACTCTAGCCCCTCTCTTCGCATTCTCCTTTGAACCCATTCCCCATAGGCTTTTATCCTCATTATTCTACCAAAACTGTTCTTGCCTAGGTCAGGATGATCACAGGTACTAAGTCCAGTGGGGGAATGATCAGTCCTCATCTTCCTTGGCTCATTAGCAAAAAACCCCCATAATTTTAACATAGTTGACCACTCTCCTCTCTGAAACACATCCCTCACTGGACATTCAGGACATCACACTATTGTGACGTGCACATATCTACTTCACATCTCCTCTGTCATGGGCCTCTTATTCTCAGGAAGAACAGACAAATAAAGAAGAGGAAATCTTCCAGAGCATAAATTAATGGAAAAAATATTTTAAAATAAAAACTGTGTGTGAGAGCTTCAGGGGGTATGATTAAGAGACCTGGGATGCAGACAGACTCTAGGGTGCCTCCCTTCATGATCCCCTGCTCCTGGTGTTCACACTCTGCTATAATCTCCTCCCATTGAGTGTGGGCTGGACTTGTCAATTTCTTCTAGTAAATTGACTATGGTAAAGTGCCACTTTTGTGACTACATTACCTTATTCAAGACCTTTTCTTGCTAGAAGACTAGTGCTAGGGATTCTCTCTCCCCAGCTGGCTTTGAAAAAGAGAACAGCCGTATTGAAAGTCTGTGTGTGGCAAGTATCTGAGAGGGGCTTCCAGTATTTAAAGGTGGCCTTCAGTCAACTACCCCCAATAAGCCAGGGCTCTGAGTCCAACAGCTGCAAGGAAATGAATTCTGCCAAACTTGGAAGCAGATCCTTCCCCATTCAAGCCTCCAGATGAGACTGCAGCCCAGTTGACATGATTGCACCCTTTCGAAATCTTGAGCAGAGAACCCAGCTAAGCTGTGCCAGGCTCCTGTCCTATGGAAATAATTGGGATGGTATATGTGTTTTGTTTTAAGCTGCTGTTTAAGCTGTGATAATTTGTCATGCAGCAATAGATAACTAATACATGGTAGATCAAATGAAAATCTGGTCAATGGGAGTTCCAGAAATAGAAAATAGAGAAAATAAAGGGGAGGAAATAATAAATGAAATAATACAAGAATATTTGTAAAATATAAAGAAAAATTTAACTACTTAGATTGAAAACTGTTGCAAGTGATTAGTAGGTAGGGAGAAAAAAGATTCATACCAAGATATAAAATTTCAAAATACCAGCAATAAATAAAAGAGCTTAAAAGATTTTAAGAGAAGGGAAGAAAAAAACCACAGTTTCTTGAGAAGGAAAGAAAATCAAGTGGGCATCCTATTGCTGGATGCCTTCAAATTTCTTATTTTAACCTAGTTATATACTAACCCACACCATTACTTCAACATGAAGGCAAAACAAAAGTATTCTCAGACATGCCAAGCTCAGAAAGTTTTCTATTTACCCTTTTGAAAAAAAAATATTGTGGATATACTTCAGGAAACCTTAAAATGAATCAAAAGGAGAAGGTATGAAGTCAAGAAAGAGGAGACAAACCCATGATGAAGATTATGCAGTGGACTGGGAAAACAACCTGTTCAAATTAAAACAAGAAGTCAAAGAATGTTGGTGAATTCACCTTGACAAATATCATTAAGAAGCTAGATGACCTTAATGAGAAGGTAAAGGCATACACTTCTTTTAGGAAAATACAAAGGCAATTACAAGCTAAAAAAACAAACTTCTATAAGAAATTCAAGGTTCAAATATGAAGCAATCTAAAACGTGGTATAATTTTGAGCAATTGATAGAGTGTAAAACAATAAATTATTTGATTTTAACATTTGGACATGTTTTTTTCTCCTAGTGTCACAGCTTTTAGTGACATATGAAAACATTTCTTTATGTATCCTGTCTTATTACTTCACTTAGTTCTATAGACAATAATATATTCATAATCATCTTGTTGTAAATGTTGTACGGTGAATATCAGTTTTTAAAATCACTCTATATGTTACCAAGGCTGTCGCCCCAGAATCACACCCCTGCCCCTCCCTTGAATGGGAACCAATTACTCTTATCTAAGTTTCAGGAGGAAGCTGCAAGGAGAAAAAAAAAAGAACTGGTTAGAACTTCTTAGGCCCAAGGTGGCAGAAAATTTAACTTCCATTAGACCTTGAGCCTCATTATATGCTCATTGTAATCCATTACCATGTTAAATGACACACCCACCAGCACCCTGAGAGTTGACAATTGCCATGACAATGACTGAGAAAGCCCATACAAGGACTGAAAAGGAGCATGGCTGCATCACTTCCGGGTCCAAACCACACCCGTGTTCTTGGATATGTCATGAATATTCCTCCTACTCTTTCCAAATCCTTTTTTTTTTACCTTGACCCTCCTATACATTTGACGTCTCCACCCAAATTGGGTTGAGAAGCTGATTTGTGAACTAGGTTTCTGCTTCTCCATTCTTTGGCCATTGAATAAACCTCGTGCTGTTCCAGTCTCAGCATTGGTTTCATTATTGGTGGCACGAATCCAGTTGGAAAAAGAACCTCTCTGGCTGAGACAGGGGGTCTCAGCCTGGGCTAGAACCCTTGCATAGGTCCCGTCGACTAATTCCATAACACATAGACAAATCATGAATACATTAATTAGAGCCGAAGACACTAGAAAATATAGATGCGATAAACATTGAGAATGTAAAAATTCGTTTGGTTAGAAAAGTTGGGAGGTGCTCTAGGGAGAACTGGAGGCCTGTGGAAAAATCCAACAGGAGAACTAAAAATAACTATAATGAATTGGGAGGAAAGAAGAGGGTTGAGGAGATTTGTGTAAGTGAAGGAGCCAGGGGGGACTGAAATGCACTCTGCACTCTGCTCACCCACCCTTGTGAGTGAGAGGGACAGCTTGAGGCAGTGCTGTCTACTTTGCTCCAGGACTGGGTAAGGAGAGGAGGAGCAGCCCCTCTGGGTGAACCTAGAATCCGTTCCTCTGGATTCTGCCAGCCATGCCCCCAAATGATCAACACTGTGAATATGTTGGGGGCGGGAAGTGCTGTTTCTCTAGGTGTGGAATCACAAAAGCCCCATTCCCTCCCCAATTCTGGAGGGGAGCTCTTCCCTCCAGTCACTTAGTTCTTTTCAACCCCAGCACGGACTCCATTGGCTCTCCCTGTCAGGCAGCACAATTCTCCTGGATCAGCCCAGGCCCAGGCAACACAAAAGCCAGGGGGGAGGGGTGCCTTCTGGGTGCCTGGCAACCGCTACTTCCTGCCGCGCCACACAAAGCAGGCTGGCTGGGAACACTGGGGCCTGGCTATCTTCTGGGATGGGGGAGGAAAACACACCCGAGCAGCAGGACACCAACTGCTATTTTCAAAGAACCAAACCATTCTCCTCCCTCTCCTAGCTTCCCACACAATCTGGGAGTCTCTGAAAAGAAAACAGTATTCCCTGCTTTGTCATCCCTCCAAGAGGACCAGGTCCAAGTTTCCCAGGATGTTAGCTTCCCCATTGAAAGCAGCTTATCAGTCAGTGAGGGATCTTTCCTAGATCTACCCAGGACTACTAGGCCGGGAGCCTGGGTCTGCAGCCAGTGGACAGGGAGGCAACCCCCCAACACATTATGCATTTCAGTCTTAGAATTTTCTTCGTCTGGTGAAGCCCCTAACAAGCCTCAAGTCTGGGGGAGCAATGTTTGGTTTAAAGGCAGCCAGAGAGGAAGAGAGTCAATTTTTGATAAATCCAGATCTGGTCCCCCAACTGGAGACTGGGTCCTCTTCTTCTTCACTGTTCTTCCTTCCGCTTGGGGGACCCCTGAGTGTGGAGTAAAGGGAAAACTGAAAGAGCCAGCTGAGCCTAAGAAACTTATTCTGTGGAGCAGCTCCTCGCCCTGCTTCCCTCCCTGATTTGCTAACATCACTGCAAACGCGCCTGAGTTTCCTCTGCCCAGCTGTTTGGTCATTCCTGGGTTTGGTCTACCATAAGAGAAGCAAACACAAGGCTGTTGGGCTTCCCTAAACCCTCAGTGGCTTGCTCTGGATCTTCCCACATTGGGCTAAGCGGGGCTCTTGGTTTCCACTGGGGCTTCCTTCACATTATGGTCCTTTCCCTTGTGTTCTGGGCCATTCCTTCGAGGACCAGGTAAGAGCCATGCCTCTTGGATGGGGTCCCAGACCAGAGGGTACTTTCTGTGCCTCAGCACCCTCTCCCAGGAGGCCCAGGGGAGGATGCCACACCAAGCTCTCTGAAGCCTGCACGAGGGCAGTCAGGGCTTTTCGTTGCTGTGGTAAATTCCCATCTGTCACAGCAGGCAAGATATGGGTCGCTGAAGTCAACCCATCCATGCCTGGCTCTCGTTTTCAGGGAAGTGAACAATGGGCCCCTCGTCCCTCTCTTCCCCTTTTCTTTCATGTGATTCAGTGGATAGGAGAGCATTTGGAGAGGGGGAGGGAACACAGGGTCCACTGAGGGTGAGGCACTCAGCTATGCATTCGAGCATGCCTGGTTTAAATGAGCAAGTTCTGAGCCATATGTTTCTAAATATCCCAGGCCAGATGCTTCTCTAGTAAAGACTCTAATTCCAGTTTAAATACAGAACACAGCCTTTTCAGCAGCCTTTGGGAGCGTGTCTAGGGAATTGACCTACAGCATCCTCTGCTTTTCAGTGGACCCTAAATCCTTTTCTAAAGTTCTCAGATATTCAGGCACCATGTCTGAAGAAAGGTTTCTCCAAGCAGAGTCCCAATTGTACCCACCCCCCAAATTCATGTTGGGGTCCTAACCCCTGGGACCTTAGCATGTGACCTTATTGGAAATAGAGACTTTACAGATGTAATTAGTTAAGGAGGTCATACTGGAGTAGGATTGTGTCTTTATAAAATGACTGGTCCTTATGAAAAGAGGACATTTGGACAGACACACACAGGGAGAACTCCATGTGCAGACTGAAGTTATGCATGGCTCTGCTGCTAGCTTGATCTCAGACTTCTAGCCTCCAGAACTAAGAAACAATAAATTTCCATGTTTAAGCCACCCAATTTGTGGTGCTTTGTTACAGCAGCTTTGTTAGTTTGCTAACTAATACACCTGGGATATTTCATCAGTTGATATCACTTCTGGCCTTGGCAATCTATTACTGTGGCACCATCTACTTAATACTCCCACTTTTCTCAGCCTGGGACCTACAGTCACTTATTTCCTGATTGATTTCCACCATGGGCTTTCCCCCCACCCCTTCCCCCAACTGCCACCCCAACCAATTCCAACAGCTTAGCCTGTAACTCAGACTATCTGACCAGGCTGAAAGACACTGGGATTGCTCTTATAAGATTAATTTTTAAAAGAAATTAAGAACCTGAGATAGGTCTCAAAGATCTCCAACTACATTCTTCCCTTTTATGTTTTCCTCGGTTATGTAGCAAAATAGATCTCTTTAATAAACTCAAACAAGGCCATCTTTATGTCCTCTTTCTGGCTTTTTTTGGTAAACACCTAGCCTAGTGTCTGTACGGGAGTTTTGAAGTATTTTATAGGGTGTTTTTTTTTTTAAGTATTAGTTCAAAATCCACTGTTTTTCCCCAATCAACAGTCACTTATGAAAGTCCTCACTCAGCCCTGTTGACCAGTTCTCCAAAAGGGTCAAGGCCTTGTCAAAAAATCAAAGGCCTCCAATTTTATGGATTGTAATCAGCCATGGATTTTACAAGAATTCAAATAAATCCTAGAACTCTTTTTCTCATGTCATTGTTATGAATTTCATTCTACATCACAGGGTGTAAGACATGTCACAGTTTTCAAATTCCTATAAATCAACTATATAAGCCCCAGTTGGCAGAACATTCAAACTCAGTCATCTGGAAGCTCCTTCTCTCCCAGGTTAGATGAATGATGTGGAGTTTTCACATGGTTCAGAGTGTTGAGAAGCATCCTCTGGTCACTGGTCAACAATGATCATTGAAGAGCCCTCTACCTTACAAGCCTCATAATCCCTTCACAAGGTGGTTTCAGTGCTTTGGTGCCACACTTGGACCCAGGGATCTTTGCTGAAGTGATAGTCATGGCCCTTTCAAGTGCACCAGGTAGCCATATGACCAAAGCCCTGGCACCCCTCTGGGGCCCTATGGAGGAGACATTCGGAATCCTCACCAGATGTGGTACCACAAAACCCTCTGTCTCTTCCCCAAATTCTCAAGACCCCGCTTGTTGAGGGTTGCTCTGACTCTTCAGGCCTGTTCTGAATTAAACAGTACCCCCTCCCCACCGGCATTCATGTCTTCCCTGGACCCTCAGGATGTGACCTTATTTGGTAATAGGGGCTTAGCAAATGTAACTAATTAATACGAGGTTATATTGGAGTAGGGTGGGCCCTAATCCATTATGACTGGCATCCTTATAGGAAGAGCAGAAAGGACACAGACATAAAAGGAGAATGCCAAGTGATGACAAAAGAAGAGATTGAAGTGACGTATCCACAAGCAAAGGAACACCAAGCATTGCCAGCAACCACCAGGCGCTGGAGGAGGCAAGCAGAGCTCTTCCCTGGAGTCCTCAGAGAAAGCATGGTCCTGCCGACACCTTGATTTCAGACTTCTGGCCTCCAGAACTACGAGAGAATACATTTCTGCCACTTGAGGCCACCGAGTTTGTACCTCATCCCAGCAGCCCTAAGAAACTCATAGAAGCCCCAGGCACTGGCCCACCCGCTGTCTGCTGGGCAATCCAGCACCATGCCCCTCCATCAGCAGGGACTTTAGCAAATCAAAAGCCGGGAGGAGGTCACTGCTGTTTCCAGTCTGCTGCTCAACAGCCCCAATTCAGGGCACTCCAAGCCCTGCTTCATTCTGGAAGCCCAGGTGGGGATGGGCCAGGGGTGGGGACACACTCAGTATCTTCATAAATTGTCCATATGAAATTCACACAAAATTTGTAAAGTTGATGGGGGAGAAAGATGAATGAATCTTTAGATAGGAATTTTTCCATTCCCATATATATTCAGACCCTACCTTTCTGATATCATTACCCACCCCTGAATGGCTCAAACTCAGAAATAAGTACATACAAAAAATGGCTTCAGCCACTCAAAAGAGCTCTCACAAATTCATGTTATTCACCAGGGGAGGAGTAGAATTACCCCTCCCTTTATCAGGCGCTGAGCCTGTTTAATTTTACAGGTGCTTTGTGGGGGTAGGGATGGGGGAGTACCTGTTTTCCTTTAGCCTGAGGCTCCTTCCTAGGCTCCTAGTGGGGAGTGGAGGTGTAAAGAACACGTGGTGCAGGAAAAGAGACAGGTGCGGAGCCACAGCCCCTCAGGCCTCCCTGGAACTCAGTGGCTGGCCAGCCATCAGAATTTACAGAGGAGAAAAGCTAGCCTTGGGGCCCCTCAGGCAGCCCTGCTTTCCTGCCTCCGCCTTTGTCCTGAGCATGTGCACAGACCATGATCTCAACTCCCCAGAGGTAGCTGAGACCAGCCACCACAGCTGTCACATCTGTAGGCAGCACGGACACAACGAATAACAGCTCAGGGGTTCAGGGCTGGCCCCAGGCTAACTTCCTGCCATCTACCGGCCTACCTCCTGTTCCAGAAGCAAACTCCTCTCACTGCTGGGCCTCCAACAGGAGTTCCTGGGGCACATCCTTCCCTCTCATTCCTGAACCTTCTTCCCCATAGTCCAAAGGAAAGGACTTTTCCCTCCATGCCCACCCAGTCTCACCCCTGAGCTCCAAGTTTTCATTTTTGGTTTCTAGATCTGCCTCTTTTCAGGATGATTGTGGGAATTTCCACTTGCTTCCTGAAATTGCATCCTTCATTTAGAGGGGTTGACCTTCTCTGACTCCAGCAAGACAATGGTATCCACACACAGAGGACCAGCGTCGGCACCGTTCCCCACGCCAGAGCTAGTTTAGTCGGGTACCACACCACCTGTGAGACATGCCCAGACAAGTTCAGACTGAGTTTGGCCAAATCTAGTTCAGTTGTGTTTTAAAAAAGGAAAAAAAAAAAGTTTATTTTTAAGAGTAAGTTTAGGTTCACAGCAAAACTGAACAGAGGGTACAAACATTTCTTTTTTTTTTTCTTTCTTTCTTTTTTTTTTTTATGGTATGCGGGCCTCTCACTGTTGTGGTCTCTCCCATTGCAGAGCACAGGCTCCGGACGTGCAGGCTCAGCGGCCATGGCTCACGGGCCCAGCTGCTCTGCGGCATGTGGGATCTTCCCGGACCGGAGCAGGAACCCGTGTCTCCTGCATCGGCAGGCGGACTCTCAACCACTGCTCTACCAGGGAAGCCCCAAACATTTCTTATATTCCCCCTCTCCCCACTATCAACATCCTGCACTAGAATGGTGCGTTTGTTACAACTGATGAACCTACACTGACTCATCCTGTTCATCCCAAGTCCACGGTTTACATTAGGGTTCACTCTTGGTGTTGCGCATTCCATAGGTTTTGACAAATGTGCAAAGATGTATCCACCATTACAGTATCACACAGAGCAGTTTCATTGACCTAAAATTCCTCTGTGCTCTGCCTATTCATCCCCCCCCCCCAATCCCTGGCAACCAATGATCTTTTCATATCTCCATAGTTTTGCCTTTTCCAGAATGTCAAATATGTGGAACCATACAGAATGTAGCCTTTTTAGATGGCTTCTTTCACTTGGTCATATGCACTTAGGGTTCCTCCATGTCTTTTCATGACTTGAGAGTTCCAGTTGCTTTTTTTATTTTTATTTTTAAAATTTTTCCAATATGAGGCGGTCATTGGGCCTGCCTGTTCCTCATGCCGACTTCAGGTCTCAGGCTCCAACTCATGTAAACCTCCCTCCTTCTTTCCATCTATCATCAATCTATTTTAGAACAAGAATTCAGAAATGAGAAAACTGTCACAAAAGATGCACATTAATGTGGTTATTTGAACTTAAAAAATGAGTTTAAATATTTCCTCATGGAAAATAAGTTATTTGACAGTTTGGCTTGACACTGAGATCTATCATGATACATGACAGATGTTATCTACAGATTGAATCTAGAGTTCCTTGTTTTTAGTGAATATATTTAAAGGATATATACACTATACAGTACCCTGGAAGATACTGACTTTGTAAATATTTAAATTTATGGTAAAACACTTAGATGTCAGCTTAAAAATATATGAAGAGGTGCAGAATTTCTCAAGAGTTTTCCAATTTTTTTTTTATGGTGTACTTGAGCAGAAATGTTTGAGGGCCACCAGCTAGAAGAAATTGTGTGAAAGAGTGAAATTGGCTTCATATTTTTGCCCATCAGCTACTCTTCAGGACATCACTCTATGACAACTCAATACTCTCATTACCCAGAATAATCCAGAAAATATTCCATCTGGTTCCAACTCTATGTTAACTAAGGCAGGGAAGTGTGTAATGCATATAAGGATGATGATTAAAATAAAATTTCTCTCAGGAGGTTCATAAAAAATTTGGTTATCTAATTCCCTGACCATAGCAAATTTGGCCATTCTATGCATTTTTTTTTTTGTTTGTTTGTTTGTTTTTTGCGGTATGCGGGCCTCTCACTGCTGTGGCCTCTCCCGTTGCGGAGCACAGGCTCCGGACGCGCAGGCCCAACAGCCATGGCTCACGGGCCCAGCCGCTCTGCGGCATGTGGGATCCTCCCAGACCGGGGCACGAACCCGCGTCCCCTGCATCGGCAGGCGGACTCTCAACCACTGCGCCACCAGGGAAGCCCTTTATGCATTTTTAATTGTCCTCTATGGGATTTAAATGTTTCAGCATGTAGAGTAGCAAATGGAAAGTAGGTACCTGGGAGAATAACAAGGAAGAAAATTATATTTACTAGGGCTTACTGCCAGGAAAGAGATAGAGGGGCTAGAAACTGCCTCATGAATGTTCTTTTTTCTCTTTTCTTCTAGAGAAATTCTAAAATGTTCCATTTATGTGAGCCACGCTCAGGATAATGGCACTTTTAGATCTTAAGAATTCCATTAGAATTTCTTTCCAGGGTGAATACCTTTCGTGTTCAAGAGAGTTTCAAGTGGTAGATTCTGTGATTCAGATCTCAGAACAAGACAGAATGACATAAGAATTCTAGAGATAGTGAAAATTATATGAACCCAAGGAGCCCATTTATGACTATAAAGCAAAGTGTCCTTACGAAATAGTATTTGGGTCTGGAAAACTGTGAAAAGATGGCTGTCCTATGAGAGAAGAAGAAAGAAGCCTCAATCAAAGGCTTCAGTCTGAGAGTCACATCTAGAGAGAAAGAATATTAGAGTCAAAAAGAAGGTCAGGCACAGGTGCAATGAATATAGTCAGATCAACTGGAAAGGTCTTGGGTTCTTGCACAAGAGGGCCTCTTTCGTCATCACCTTGCATTGGGCCAGGGTCAGAGTAAGCATATAATAAATATTTGAGGATAGGTGGATGAGTTTTTGAATGAACGCACATGTTCCCTTTACTCCGGGCAAGCTGGCAGGAAGCACGAACGAGCAGCTAACCAGAGCCACAAAACTGCACAGAGCAGTTGACAAAAGCAACTCCTCAGATCGATTTGGTGCTCTCTTTTCCCAGTAGACAGCTGGCAGCTACTATTGCAGTCTCCTGCTCCTTTGGCCCCTTGCAACTGGAAACGTGCTCTTCCCTCTATCTATCAAAAGGGGGCAGCAGAGGACTTCCCTGGTGGAGCAGTGGTTAGAAATCCGCCTGCCAATTCAGGGGACACGGGTTCAAGCTCTGGTCAGGGAAGATCCCACATGCCGCGGAGCAACGAAGCCCGTGAACCACAGCTACCGAGCCTGCGCTCTAGAGCCCGCGCTCTAGAGCCCGCAAGCCACAACTACTGAGCCCGTGTGCCACAACTACTGAGCCAGCGCACCTAGAGCCCGTGCTCCACAAGAAGAGAAGCCACCGCAATGGGAAGTCTGTGCACTGCAGTGAAGAGTAGCTCCCGCTCGCTGCAGCTAGAGAGAGCCTGCACGCAGCAACAAAGACCCAACGCAGCCATAAACAAACAAACAAACAAACAAACAAACAAATAGAAAAAGGGGCAGCAGAGAAGAGTTAATTCAGGTACCAGGCTGGCTGTGAGCAAAACCACCCCCAATAGCTTAATGCAGATTGCCCAAACTGTGTCCTCCTAAAAGTTCATGGTTTTTTTTTAAATTAATTTATTTTTATGGAGAAATTAAGGATTAAAACTAAGGATTTGGGAGAAATCTACCTTAAAATTATTTCATGTCTATACTGAAAATTTTCTTAAATATAAAATATTTTTCGGTGTGTCAAATATAGTATATAATATGGGAAGTTTCTCAAACTTTCTGGTCGATGAAAGAGCCTCGCAACTTTTTTTTTTGTATACAGCAGGTTCTTATTAGTTATCTATTTTATACATATTAGTGTATCTATGTCAATCCCAATCTCCCAATTCATCCCACCACCACCACCCCCCGTCACTTTCCCCCGTTGGTGTCCATACGTTGGTTCTCTACATCTATGTTTCTATTTCTGCCTTGCAACCTGGTTCATCTGTACCATTTTTCTAGATTCCATATATATGTGTTAATATACGATATTTGTTTTTCTCTTTCTGACTTACTTCACTCTGTAAGACAGTCTCTAGGTCCATCCACATCTCTACAAATGAACCAATTTTGTTCCTTTTTATGGCTGAGTAATATTACATTGTATATATTTACCACATCTTCTTTATCCATTTGTCTGTCGATGGTCATTTAGGTTGCTTCCATGACCTGGCTCTTGTAAATAGTGCTGCAATGAATATCGGGGTGCATGTGTCTTTTTGAATTATGGTTTTCTCTGGATATAAGCCCAGTAGTGGGATTGCTGGGTAATATGGTAGTTCTATTTTTAGTTTTCTAAGGAACCTCCATACTGTTCTCCATAGTGGCTGTATCAATTTACAATCCCACCAACAGTGCAAGAGGGTTTTTAATTCCTCAGAATGTCTGTTAACATCTCAAACCTCTGTAGAAGATGAATTAGGAAGTGCTTTCCTAGCCAATCCATTCCCATCTTAATGCCAAAGTTGATTCTCTACACTTTACGGTATCAACTTTCTTTACCAACAGGGAAAGAAGGACTGGGACATTGACCCCTGCCACTCCATAGAGTAAACTGTTTGAAGATGGAGCTTGAAAGATAAAGATATACCCCCAATCCTTTATATTCTTGACACTCTCTCTTCTCCCCTTCTCTCCTGGTAGTAAGATCAGCCCCCAAATTTGTCTGAGAGTTAAAGATCTCACTAGGGGCCTCCAGTTGGACATGTGGCTCTGTGAAATGTTGACTCAGGTCATGCTATTGTAGAGGCTGTAGATACGCGGACCTTTCTGGTTTAGCACCACTGTATCAGTTGCCAGTCTATTGTCATATGCTGCTTCTGTCCTTATTTAGAAAGAGAGCCTGATTTGAATGGATAAACAAATAGACTGAGCTTTAACTTGATTCTCTTCTACAGTTGCTATTGCTGTTGCATTAGTAAGTAAATTATATTCATATAGCATCTGAACAATTTTCAAAGTGATTTCAGATACTTGTCTGATTTTATCTTAACTAAAATCTTTGAGAGAGTTTATGTTAGGGAATCTTTGGACTCTGGTCCACATTAGCCAAAAACAAATTTGTTGCTGGGCTTTGGAGTGGTTTATAGGACTGCAGGAAAAAATACGAAGAACGAAGTCTTGGGAGAAACTAGGAAAGTTCTGGAAAAATAGGTAATAGTGGGTAGAGTTTTCTGTTCTGCCATCAGGAATGACTGACTGTTCCACCCAAGTATTGACCTAGTGTCATCTCTCAAGACTCACATTCCAGGGTTAGAACATCTAATTGTCATGGCAGGGGTTACAAGCCAACCCCTTGGCTAGAGAGTGGTGCACATTAGTTGACAGGTCCTCTAAAATGGCATGTCCTTTCCCAATAGAAAATTACAAGGATTTTTCTGAAAGAAGGGAGCTTGGCTGCATGGCAAAAAAAAATTAGCAGCTTTAGGCAAAGCAAGTACATGTTTTCCTATCCTAGAGATAAAGAAAGAGCCTAGATGGGTTATTTGAATGGCCTAAAGTCATGTGGGTAATAAACAAAAAACAATTAAAATTTATATGATCTTACTCCTAAACCAGTAATATTTTTCCTAGTATTACTTATACTTCCATGGAGCCCTTGGGTGCAAAAACAGCTATCGTTTATTGAGGATCATTATGGTCAGATATTGTTCTAAATACTTTCTTTACATTAATACATTTAATCCTCACAGGAACCCTATGAGTTGGGTACTATTATTATCCCATTTTAGAGATGAGGAAACTGAGTCATAAAGAATTTCCAGAGACAGTAAGTGGTACAGCCAGAATTAAAAGCGACTAGTCCAATAACCTACTTTCAAAATGATGCTTTAATGAAACAACACGTGATCAATTTGAAGTTTTATTGTTCATACCCTCTTCTCCATCTTTTTCTTTTGTATTTCTTTCTGCAAATATTTAGTGAGTGACTCAAGGTTTCAGACACCATGCTGGACTCTGGAGGAGTGGCAGTGAACAGGTGGTCACAACTTGCCCTCACAGTGGTTACAGTTTAGTAGGGAGAACAAGTTAGGAAATCATCACAGTGTTCCATGCTTCTCCTTATGTCGGCGCTGCACTCTGTGCCATGGGAACAGAGAGGTGGGTCCTTGGCCCAGCCTGGGGGAAGGGAGGACAGGGAAGACTGAAGCACCTGGCAAAGGGGGATGGGGAGGGAGTGGGGAGGGAGGGAAAAGACCATACCACCCAATCCCTCAAGTCCTGAAGGCAAGTATAAAACACAGCCAGACTTCATAGAAAGCCAAAAGCCAAGACCATTCTCCTGGGGCCTTAGAGTTCCACCTCTCTGCTTCACTCTATGATTTTTCATTCTGCTGCTGTCTTTCTGCCGAGCTTTCTCTTATTTTGCGCATCTCCTTTGCTCCCTCTACCATAAATCTGGCTTGCACAAACTTGGCCTGCTGTGACTCTGACCCCAGGCCTCACTCCATATTAACCCAAACATTCACCCACCATTGGTGGATACAGTAGAGTGGCCCTCTCAACCTCCGTTCCACCCTCTTTCTTGTTGGGTAGATTAGAAAACTACATTTCCCAGACTTCTTAGCAATCAGGGTCTAGATATCAGTTAGAAGCATCTGCAGAAAAGTAGATATGATGGGGAAGCTATTTCCTCTGCCTTTTGTGGGGAGTTTCTACTAGCCTATGAAATCAGGTGATGTGAGATTTTCCTGAGGCAGCATTCGACATCTATAGCTTCTTGGAGAATGCAGTTATGCGGGTAGTTGCATTTAAATCTGATCCCTATATTTAAACAATGCAGCTTGAACTCATTGCTCCATTAGGTGACCTTAGATATAGGAGCTCAGATGATGAGTCCACTCTATATTATTCTGGGAGTCATTTCTGAATGCTTGGAATCTGATCTTTCAGGCCTTCCAATGATTTTATAAGTCCCTGATTCTCTGTGTTAAATTCCTTCCTGCTTAAAATTCCCACACAGAACTCTGACTGATACACAACCAGTCTCTAATTTAATTTAGAGAGAGAAGGCCCTCAAAGAGAGGATCCTGGTCCATTCTTTTGGTTCCCAGAACGTGAGAACTCTATTCATGGTTTAGTCAGTCGTGGGCAACCACAGTGACGAGTGAGACAAGAGTGTCTAAAAGCCGATGAGGTCAAGGAGGCACTGATCAGCTAGCCCACCAGAGAGTCCAAGAAAGGACTAGACTGCAGAGCTTCGAGTGAAGAAACATCAGGAGATGGGTCCAGGGAAGTCAGCTGGAGCCAGACCATGCTGAGCATTTTAGGTCTCATTAAGACATTTAGACCAACCCTAAGAACAGTTGGAAGCTGGTGAAAGATTTAAAACAACTGGAACCATTTAAGGGTCTAAATTTTAGAGAAAAGCCTGGGTTGTATTATGGAAAATGGGCTTTGGGGATCAAGAATGCAGGCAGGGAGGCCTGTTAGAGGTCATTGCAGCTGTCCACATGGGAGATGGGGAGGTAGTTTGGATTTAGAGAGTGACAGTGGGGATGGGAGGAAGGGAAAGGATCCGAGAGATTTTTAGTAAGTACAGTCATCTGGGAAGACCTCAATTTCCCAACTATATTCATAGGGTCAGATACAAATGTTGAGGGGCCAGAAGTTTATTAAAATTGGGGTACTCCAATCTTTCAAAATAGAAATATACAATTAAGTCTGAAAATGAATATTTATTAAGATAAATTACAAATGTTTAAAAAGAAATCAAGTATTACAAACACCACACAATCCAGAAATTACCTGATCCATCTCTATAATACTCTTTTCCCCCTCTTTCATTCATAACAGAAGTTTTTTGGCAATATTACTTTCTACAGAGAGAAGAGAAAGAACCCGATCTCTTCTCTAGCATGGTCCTCCTCTGTGACACACATACTCCTGGCTCTGGGAGTTATATGACATAGATACAGGACACTGATAGACAACCTCTAGTCCTGAGCCCCTTCATCACCATGCCACATGAGCGATAATGTGGAAAATGTGCAGTGTGAGTTGGCACAGTGTGTAGCAGGCGAATTTCTGGGAGTCCTTCCTTTACCGGGAGAGGTAGTAAGAGCTTAACTACTCACCGAAGTGCCTGTGAGTCATCTAAGTGAAACCCAAACCAAATACTTTTCCAACTTAACTGCCCCAAGCCAGATCCCGTATATCCCATGACCACTCCTATGTCACCTACACAAGGAAAAGGTGACAAAAAGGATATCAGTGTCAGAACGCAAAGAATTAGGGGTCTTCACTGATTGCAGGTACATATATTACTTTTGCAAATTAAAAAAATATATACGATCCTATGAATGCATTGCTGGGCCCCTCCCATGACCTTGGAAGGGCCAATGTGAGTGAGGGGCCCTGAAGCTTAAATATTGTTAGCTTTGTGATTGATCTGCCTCTGCACACATCAAAAAGGACTCAGCTAGATGAGTTTGGGAACCAACTCCAACTTGGAGACTCTGTGGTCAAAAACAATTTCCCAAGTCCTGCTCTGAGCTGATCCAGCCGCCCCGGGGAACATACCTCACTGTGTATATCTAGCAACCAAGGGACATGGCAGCCAGACCACTGCACCATTTTGCCAGAACAAAAACACTAAATCCTGTGGCTTCATGTTGCCAGCTTCTGATGCAAAACCTGGGGTATGTGATATGTTAGGCAGAGCCTGGCCCTAGGTGTAAAGGAAGCCCCAAGAAGGGTCTTTCCAAGTTCTGTGTGGGAGAAAGTCAATTTTCTATGTAGTGTCCTTCTCGTTGACCAGTAGATAGGAGACAATTAATGAAGGTGGACCAGTCTTTCAAGACAATAAAGACTGCTGTTGTCACATAGGATTGAGCAGTATTTTTCCATCGTTATGGCATAAAAAGAAGGATAACCTAAAGGAAAGGCTTAGTCATTGAACAACTTTCTGTGGATACCTCCATCCAAAGAGCATGGTAATAGTACTGAGGAAAATTTAAAAATTGGAAATATTGATAATTTATTTGGAAAAACAGGTAATAGAATGGAGAAGGGTACTCATCTTATATAGCTTAGCTCTACAAAGGCAGATGTAGGCCAAACTCACAGATAAGACATTGCAATTTAGAGGAAGATTATAATTTGAACAGCCCCATTAATTGCCCAAATGTATCTTTGTGCAAATTACATTTTAACTTTGATTTTCTGGAAAACTTGTTTTATAAATAAACAAACCTCTGTCTAAATGAATGGGAATGGCCCACCTATAGTTGTGCAATGTATGGACTGCACAACAGTATATGGCAGCCCTAAATTTGAAGAACTTTTCTTCAGATTTATACTTATTAGATATACAGTATTATAATGTTAAGAAAAAAATTTTTTTCAGAAAATACCTTTTACACATGATTTACCCATGATTAGGACTAGTCTAAATTCCTTATGTGACCTAAGATTACCATCCCAATGTATTTGTTATTTTCAATTTTTCCAAGTTCCCTTCTAGTCTCTATGAATACACGTATATATTTTTAAAAATTATTATAGTGGTAATCAGCATGAAATGTTCTACTCTGATTTTTCCATTTAAAATAATAGAAATAATATTTTGTTACACTGCTATATTGTCTTTCTTTTAACAATTTATTTTATATCAAGTGAACATATCATAATGAATTTAACCATACTTCTTTTGTAATTTGAGGAACTTTAATCGATATGATTAGTAATATTCTACACATTACAAAAAAGTTATATTGAAAACCTTTAGAAAAAGGAGTTATTTGGATAGTATAAACATGCAAAATAATAAATATTCTTCCAAAAAACTGATACCAAGATGAATATTTTATTGGAGTATGGCTAATTAAGACATGAATTTGTATCTGGATATTTTTTGTCTAAAGATTGTATTTCCACATTTGTGTTTACACTGTAATGAATCATTTTAGGATAAAAACTCCAGAGGTACATTCTACATAAAATAGGGCAATGGGATGCACCACAGAGAAGCACCAGGGTGTAGTGGAAAGCATGTGAGTTTTGGAGTCAAATGGACTTGGACCGCTGTGCTTTGAAATGTTATGTTCTGCAAAAGATTTGTGCAAGAATTACTCATAACAGCTTTATTTACAATAGCCAAAACAAAACAGCCCAAGTGCCCATCAGTAGGAAAATGGATAAATAAACCGTAGTATATTTACCTATGGAATACTAGTCAGCAATAAACAGAATAAACTACTAATACACACAAACATAAGGATGAATGTCAAAATTATGCTCAGTGAAAGAAGCCTTACACAGGAGTACATACTCTATGATTCCATTCTACGAAGAGTGAGAACAGGGAAAGATAACCCATGTGGAAAAAATCAGAGCACTGATTGCTTCTAAGGGTTAAGATGTAAATTTACAAAGACATAAAGGAACTTTCTGGATGATGTTCATGTTCTGTACTTAGTAGAAGTTTGGAGTGTACATATGTATGTGATTTTCTGAATTTATATAATGGTACCCTTGTATGAACATCATTGTATGTAAAATGTCTCAAAGGGGAAGAAAAAAGAACCTAAACAAGTATTGGACTCTACTTCATGATACACATATCAAAGTATTCCAACTTACTTTGAAATGCATAAAAACTAAGATGGATCAATGGATGGATAGAGGGATTAAAACACAGATACATAGATGAAAGAGTGAGCATAGTAAAATGTTGAGTATAGAATCCAGGTTTTCCTGTATGATTGAAAATTTTCAGGATGAAACATTGGAAAGTGTTTTGTTTTGTTTTGTTTTTGATCTGGACATGTTTCAAAAACCTCTGTTTCAATTTCTGCAAAATGAAAGTAATAGTGTTTATTTACTTCACAAAGTTGTTGTGAGGTTTAAGAAAAATCGCCGTAAAAATAGGTCTGGTATATACATAGTAGAGGTCCACAGCCTTGTGATGCTGTTTGCCTTCTCTTTCATCCCCTCTTATTTGTCTTGTCAGTTTATAAGCCATAATACATATTTTTGGATTTGGTAGCATTGCCTATGAACAGGTGGTCTGAAAAGGTATGCAGCAAAACTATTGGAATTATGGGAAATGAACTGTCCATCTGCTGATTACATATTCCTTAAGTGGAGGAATCGCTTTTAACGATAGTAGTGGCTCAGACTCTATTAAGGAGGTACAGCCTGTGGTGATACTTACTCTAAAGAGAGTACCAGAAAGGAGAGAGAAATGACGAAGTGTTAGAGACAATTGTCAAATGGGTTTTTAAAAACTACAGTTATCCAGCTCACTAAATGCTCCATTTGTGAGCACTCATTTATTTATTTGTTTATTTATTTATTTGCTTGTAGAAATTTGAATGGAATGAAGTGAGGAAAAGGGCTTTGTTCATCCCCCTCAGCTCTGGCTGCCCATCTCTTTCTTCCCAAAGTAGTTTGCAGGGTAGGTTTTTCCATACACTGTAATTTTTTATTTATTTATTTTTGGCTGCCTCGGGTCTTAGCTGTGGCACGCGGGATCTTTCATTGCTGTGCATGGGCTCTTTGATGTGGTGTGCAGGTTGCTCTCTAGTTGTGGCGCATGGGCTCTCTAGTTGCAGTGCATGGGCTTAGTTGCCCCGCGGCATGTAGGATCTTAGTTCCCCAACCGGGGATCGAACCCTCATCCCCTGCATTAGAAGGCAGATTCTGGACCACCAGGGAAGTCCCTGCACTTATTTATTTAACACATATTTATTGAGTGTGTGCTGCATGCCTGGCACTGTGCTAAGAGCTGGAGACACAGAGATGGATGAGTGTCTGGGACAGACATAGGTGCCCGCCCTCATGGAACTTACATTCTAGTCATGCTAAAGTTAGTTGGATTTATAGGGATCCGTCTGTTAGCCAGCAAATATTTACTGAGTATTCATTCTGGCCAGGCACTTGGAATATCCATAGTAAACCAAACAGAAATGGTCCACTCTGTCATGGAGCCTGCTATCTAGCAGAAAAAGGCAGATGTAGTCAAATCACTGCATGTAACTATAACAAAACTGTAACATGATAAGGGTGCAAAATACTGTGAAGGAAAAGTACAGGGTTCTTCCGGAAATTTCGGCAGAAGAATATACCCCATTAGCCTGGGTGAAAAGAATTTTTCTCCTAAATTTTCTCTGAGTTTAAGAGAGTAAATTGAGCACAGAGCAGAGCTTGGGAGAGCCAGTGGCCCCCATCGAGTCAACAGCAGAATGAAGAACAGAATTAGGGGTACCAGGTGCCATGTGTTCAGTCACATAGTGTGCTTATTCCTTTGGATTTCTCCTTGTTTTATGCCTTAGGAGCTCCTGTGTGGTTCGGCTACAGAAAGCAGAGTGAGAATTGTTGAATTGCTCTTCACCGTAGTAAGGGATTCTGGAATTAGGTTTATCTTCTACTTGATCAAAGACTATAGCAAACACCCTAACACGTCCATGGTGCCAGGAAGCTGCTGGAGACACGGGGCCTGAGATCATTAAACAAAGTAATTATACAACTGACCCACTGCAAGAACATGTCTACCAACGGAGGTCGTTGATTCCCAGCAGAGAGAAGATAGAAGCCAAGAGAATACAGAGAGCTGATGAGAAATACGTGTGTCTCGCAGACAAAAACTGTTGCTCCTACAATGATAACACATTCTGGAAACAAATAAAAAACAAAGCATCATTGTACCACACATTCTTTAGTGGGGACAAGCTGATCTGCTGGAGTCTGAACTACTCACTTTTGAATCAAAAGGGTCTGGGCTATGCTTAAAGAACTGCCATTGTCTAGCACTAGCAGCAGACATAAACAGGTGCATAATCAATACTAGTTGAATCATCACAGGTTTGTTTCCATTTGTTGCCTGATTCCCCGAAGGATAAGAAAGATACAGAAATATCTAGTGATGAGCAAAAGTAATGTACAAATGATAAGTTAATTTAGAGCTGTGTTAGGATCCAGCCAAAATGCCAAAAGTGAGCTCTGTGTAGTTCAGCTTCTGCCTGTACAAGCAAGAACTCGTTTCTCTGTCTAGAGGAACGGCAAGGAGGAAAGCTGTATTTCATGTCATCTTCTTAAGGTCAAGAAGGGCTGAAAGTGACGGAAACCAAGAAAATCAGAGAAGGACAAGGCTGGGAGGTTGGGATATAGGCAAGTTATGGCATTAGACCGCCTGGCTTCCTGGTCTCAGCTCTGCCACTGATTAGCTGTGATGTTTGAGGCAAGTCACTTTGCCTCCATTTTCTGCTCTGTAATATGGGTACATGCCTCACAAGTTCCCCCCCCCCCAAAATGAATCATTTGGTAAGACCTTTATAGAAATATACTCACAAATCAGGAAAAAAAACCACAAAACTTCCTTCTCAGGACCTGCTTTTGTTTCCGATTGGACGACACCACAGCCACACCATGGTCCATTCACTCTGGACGCTCAGAACTGGAAATGCCCCTCCTCCTACAATCAGACTGTCAGGCATCCATCTCGACAGAAGACTCAGGGTTGGTTCCTTCCTTAAAGAGATCTATGCATAAATAAACTGAGATAGTTTGCTGTAACCTCAGGGTATAAAAAGTCCAAAGAACCTGGGCATTCTGAGTTTGTGTACACTTGGTCTCAGGCCTTGATTTGTCTGACAGGCCTTGGAGAGGGAGAGTATATACCACACTCACCTAGGGCAAAATCAGGTTGAAACAATGAAGATGTTTCATGCTTTGTTGAATTTGCTAAGTGTCACTGCTCCTGGAATAACTATCTTGCTGAAAATTTGACACACTTTTCCTTCTGGTATGTCTTTGCCTAAATTGTTCCTCCCCGTGCAAGATTAACTAATACCATCTGTGAGTATCCCGGGCCCTCACTCTCAGCCTGGGCTTGAATCTGTCTGATTCTTTTCTGTGCCTCTTTTCAAAGGTGCAGGAATACAAGAGCTACCCCCGCCACCCCCAACGCCCCAGCTAAGGTCCAAACACTGTCAGAGCTCCGGTTCCCAAGCCTAGAAATCCTTTGCTTCCAGCTCTGCATCTGCAGGCAAAAAACAATCCTCCGGAGATTCGGCCCTCCCACTGCCTGTGATAGGCTGCTTGGAATAGCAAGAGCCTGTGTCACCGAAAAGGGCAAAGCTTTCGGAAATAGAAACAAAGTTGGTCACAAATCACATTGGCTTTGCCCGAAGTTTTTTTTTTCACCTTTCTTTAGCATGCGACCATGGGGAAAGTGACCGCTCGTGTCAGTAGGGGAAGTCAGGGTGGTTTAGTGCCCAGGGAACGGCTGTAACTTCTACGTGACCATGGTACCTGTTGAAAACGCAGAGGGCCCCAGTCTGCTGAAACCGAAGGGGCCAGCAGCCGAGACGGATGGCAGCGACAGAGCCAGCGGCGGCCGGCATCCTCCCTGGGCGAGAGGTAAAGCGAGGCTACAGGGCTCGGGGACCGCGAGAGGAGCGAGCCGGGCGCGTCTCACTCGTGTGTGTGTGTGTGTGTGTGTGTGTGTGTGTGTGTGTGTACACGTGAGCGTGCTAGGTGCCTGGAGACGAGGGGACAGGCTCTGCTGGGAGGAGTGACAAGGAGCTCTAATGTGAAGGTTGAAGTCCCACTACTCATAAGCCGGGTGCCCTCCGCCGTGTTGACGGTATGATGTATACATCTTTTTCATTTGGAGAAATTGACTGGCAAGATAATCACACGTGTAAACACACCCACACACCCCCCCGCATACACACACTTTTTCATTTATTGTCACAAATGGATAATCTCTAACAATTGGACATTATAACCACCATTTCAAAAATCAGCATTTTAAGGAAGCTTCATAAAATTATTAGTTCTATAATGAATCAATATAACTTTCTTTTTCAGTTCCCAGCATATGTTTGTAATGACTTTGAGCATTATTTACAGCCTAAAGCCTCTGCTTGGTTGCTCCTGCTTTCTTTAAAACTGGCCTTTCAGACTGAGGTTTGTTTAATACTTTTCCTTCCGGAGGTGAAATTTGGAAAAGTTTTCATTCATTTCAGTTATCTTTGCTATACCAAATGGCTTTCTTCACTCCCACATGTACAATTTTCACAAACACACTGCACACTTTTAGTTGCCTTTTCCTGTTCAGTTAGTTGGTTCTCAAAGGAATAGGAACTAATCATTATATGAAATGAAATCAAACGCAAATAATGTCCTTCTTCCCACCGCTTCCCTCACCTCTGCTCCCTCTAGTCATATAATACACTTCCACGCCATATATTGGAATGTCATGCATGACCAAAAACACTAAATGAGATGAAAGGCATTTTACCGTTCACCTTAGGATGGATCTGTTTACTTATGTTTGCATGGCGGGTTTGATGATCTTGGAATTGAATCCACAACCCCTCTCAAGGAGGAACTGAGACGCTCTCCTTATCCCCTGCACTCTCCCTGCTCAGCCTTCCCTTGCTTCCCTCCTTCTAGTCAAGAATGAATATCTGGGGTCACCTTACACTACGCCTCAGCCCTCTCTTCAGCAGAGCTGTCCCTTTGTCTAAGTGTGATCTTTGGTTCCTAAGTCTAAGAGCAGACAAAGGAAACTTGTATTCAGGGGTAAAGAGAAAGAGTGGCAAAGTTCTTCTCTCTGAATTCCGGCAAGATTGAGCTCTAGGGTGAGCTGAGGTGGTGATATTGACAAAAAGGGTTAACTAGATAGAGTCACCGATAAATGTCACAAAGAAGACAAAAAGAAACTTTGTCCTGGAGGGGCCTCCATGGTAACAATCAAAAATGGACTATTTAGTTTTGTTATGTCTTTGAAAGCACAGTGT
Source organism: Mesoplodon densirostris (assembly GCF_025265405.1). Classification (NCBI taxonomy): domain Eukaryota; kingdom Metazoa; phylum Chordata; class Mammalia; order Artiodactyla; family Ziphiidae; genus Mesoplodon; species Mesoplodon densirostris. Next base: position 29,832,797 of record NC_082672.1, read on the forward strand.
ACTTCTCTTAATAGGTTAAATTGCCCAAGTTCACAGTGATCCCAAAGGAAGGTAACATGTATGTGTGCTTGTAAAGGTTGAATACACACACAAAATTCAATTTATAGTGCAACAGTTTATGCCATTGAAAAGAAATGATAAATGAACAAATACCATAAATTATCCTTTACATTTAATTTTAAATGAACCTTTATTATGTAGAAGAGGAAACCTAAATGTTTTTCTTAAATCCTTAATTAATACAGCTTTGATGGATGCTGTACGTCGTTTATAGTTAGACAAATACAAACCTTTTATTATTACTTTTGTAAATTTTCATAACTTGTCTTAAACATTCTTGGTACCCAAAGGCAATTATACAGATCTATGTGTATAATGAATCCATAGTACGGATTTGCTCTATGGTTTTGACAAGTTACTTCACCTCCCCAACTGGGATTGTATTTTTGTATGATTTACGAAGATGTTGAGGTTTAATGAAATATTTGACAAATACTCCTTTCAACTTCTTTATATTTTACAAATTTTTTTTTTTTTTTTTTTTTTTTTTTTGCGGTACGCGGGCCTCTCACTGTTGTGGCCTCTCCCATTGCGGAGCACAGGCTCCAGACGCGCAGGCTCAGCGGCCATGGCTCATGGGCCCAGCCGCTCCGTGGCATGTGGGATCTTCCCAGACTGGGGCACGAACCCGTGTCCCCTGCATTGGCAGGCAGACTCTCAACCACTGCGCCACCAGGGAAGCCCAACTTCTTTATATTTTAAACTTCCATAGTTTCATCCAGGAAATTCTAAGTATTTAAAACATGCTTAAATTATCCTACTTTTCCTGCCTTTGAAGGTAGCAAGTTGTTCTATATTCCTAGATGAAAAAATTAACGCGCAAAGAGGAATGAGTTATACAACCCAGGACAAGGTCATTAAAACATTTGAGATATAGAAAAATGAAACAAAACAAAAACCTTAATCTCTTTGATTGTACCCCCTTAATGCTCTTGTGTGTAATGAAAAGTGTTGGCAGGTTTTCCTTGGCTAACCCCTCTAAACTGGAAAGAATGCTCTGTTTCAATGGCTAGAAGCTAATGAATTTAAATTCATTTTCAGAAAGCTATGGCTCAAAGTGGGTACATTCTTAGTAAACCTTTCAGTGTTCATAGACACATTATAATTGACCTTGTAGGGCAGATTGAGCTCAACTTGAAATCTCGCTACCTCGAGCCAACAACAGATACAGGTGAGGTGAGGAACATGGACTGCTGGGGCATCTTACACAAGGAGACCATGAGTCCAGAAGATGTGTGGTTGGCCCACGTTCACATGGTGGCTGATCAAAGCTGACCCTGGCGACCTGTGGCCTAGGGGGCCTGCTCCTTCATCTCAGGAGCTGGGTCTCCCAGGCTCTTCTAATTCATGATTCAAACAACTGGCTAGGAGGAGAGTTTCCTTAAGTCCCCCATTACCCCACCAGTGCTGCATTTTCCTCTCAGATCTGCCCAAAAGGTCAGAAACCAAGAGCAATATTCACCGTATGAGTGTCGGTTCTCCGCGCTGCAGATCACGCTGCCGAAAGCAGTGGAACCCAGATCGCTAGAACTAGACTCTGAACCAGCTGAAAGGGCTGCACTTCATCCCCTCCAAGACCCTTCTAAACCTGGGATGCCACAGTCTGAGATTTAAGAAATACACACTTCTGCTAATGAGATGAATACCCTATGGAAGTTGTTCTCAAACTTGTTTAAATCTGTGAACTCCTTTTTGCAAACGGAAGCTGAGTAGGTGGTCAGTATGTTAAGACAAGTAAACATGGCACCTCTTTAGTGGAAAGGGGAGAGGTGGAGAGAGAAAGACCTGCAGCCTGGCTGCTTCCCTGCTCCTCTCTCATCCCTTGTGGCCCTGAGCCGGCTCCTGGGTCAGCATCACATTAGCAAACCTCAGGTCCATCACCACTCTGATTATGCAGGCCATGTTTTTGAGGTTGGGGCATATTTACTGTGCTCCTGCTGTGAGCCTTGGGCTCTCAGGATTAGCCTAAAACAGACCTTCTTGAATTGATTCAGGTCTGGCTTTCTCAGGCTTCCTCAGGCAGCCCAAAGGGAAGTCTACTTGTAAGACAGACTGAGGAGACTTTGGGGAACAAACATCACCCGGGAAGAGAAGGTCAGACTGACCAGCTTGACCTGAAAACAGAGCTTTGGCTGTGAGACCAACAGACTGGTCACTTTGGGAAGACCCAGGCCTTGGCCATTCCCATTTTTCCAGGTTTTCCATATATTAAAAAGTGACATCTGAAACTAGTATAATATTGTAAATCAGCTCTACCTTAAAAAAAAAGCAGAGATAAAATTTTTAATAAAATATATACAGTATTAAGTATCAAGAGAAAAAGTGACAAAACCCTTGACAAAAATTGTGTTCTTAAAAACATATGTATTTAACAAATTGATGGCAATTACAACAGCAAAAAAAATGTTGTGTAGCTTGATATTCCCAAGGAAATGATAGAATTTATAGACATTTGAATTTATGAGGGACGATAGACTTTTTTTGACTGGAAATGAGACCAGATTTAAAGATAACCATCTCCCCTTTCTCTTCAGTCAGCTTATCTCTGGGGCTGTACATTTAACCTCACTTGGAAATCATAACAAAAGTCTAAATTTGAGGCTTTTTGTGACAGTGAGGCATGGGCAAATAGCTCTTCTGGGATCTCAGAAGGGAGAGGCTCTAAATAAACATGGCGGGAGCTGTTTCACCGCCAACTCTGGGTGGTGTTTGGCTCACGCAGCAGGTGTTTGTTTCCCCTTTAATATCACATCACAGAGAGAGCAGAGAGATTGCCGCTTGCCACAAACCACCTCTAGGCTGCTGCAGCAGCAGGCATGTATTGTGAGTACCTGTGTTGTCAGGGCCTGGCCGACAAGGCCAGGCCAAGGAGCCACCAACAGTGCCACTGACCCAGAGGGCCTGAAATTAGCCAGCAAACACCAGCATGCCTGAACAGGTTTTATGGCCAATGTCTCTTCCGATAGGTCAGTGCCTCTGTCCAGTTGTTAAATATTTTAAACATTACACGTCTGTCCGGTAACATTGCCAGCAGGACCTGAGTGGCTGCGTTCTTAGGAAAGAGACTGGTGGTGCTGGTAGGACCCTACTGTAATCCCTCAGGTATGTTTTTTGTGAATTCTCAAAGAGGTACTTTTCAGTGGTCTAGACCTTGTAGAAGCTGATAAAAACAGAGCTCAAAATACAATGAGTCTACCCTGGAACTGCCTGCGGAAACTCCAATTTACATGTATGTATCTGAGGTGAATCTTAAGATGCAGTTTTTAATTGCTGTAGATGTGTGGGGTGGTATTTTTCATTCAAGAATACTTAGTTCTTGAATCTGGCTTCATAGCGTCCTCTCACTAGGAGGAACTGAAGTATAATACTATTTAGCCTCAAGGTTCAAAAAGTTCTAAAAGCTCCAAACAGGCCTCCATGAGTGTGGAATTAGCTTTGGGCTTTTTTTTTTTTTTTTTTTTTTTTTGCGGTTTGCGGGCCTCTCACTGTTGTGGCCCCTCCCATTGCGGAGCACAGGCTCCGGACGTGCAGGCTCAGTAGCCATGGCTCACGGGCCCAGCCGCTCCGTGGCATGTGGGATCTTCCCGGACCGGGGCACGAACCCATGTCCCCTGCATTGGCAGGCGGACTCCCAACCACTGCACCACCAGGGAAGCCCTACACATGAGTTTTTTTTCTATTTTATTTTGTTCTGTTTTGGCTCCTTGGTATCACTTTTCTTCCTGCATCGCAGCACATTCATTTATGCATTTGCAAAATGTCTATGCTTCAGCGATATACTAATTTTTCTTTACAATTTAGGTAGAAGTAATAAGACTAAAATAATTTATCACATTCTTCTCATTTTAGGAGTTTTCATTCTTTTTGAGCATGACTCACTTTATACTGTTGTACCAAAATACCAGGGAGAAAAGCAGTCCTTTGTTTGACTTACAGGAGTATTTTTTTTCCCTTAAGTAAATCAAGTGTTATTAAACTTTAAACTGGTAAATTGTGCTTCCCTTGGAAGTAATTGTTTCTCAAAAACGTTCATGACACAGTTCTGCCTGGCATTACTAGGCTCTGGGGCTGTTAGCTACAACCATATTATTTTAGTTATATTATTATTACTTTTTTTTTATAACGTATTGCTCCTGCGTGCACCTGTTTCCCACACTTTGTGGAATTTGGGAGCCATGTGCAATGCTAATTTAGATATGACATCTCAGCCTTGGATGTGCAAGGTTTTTTAAGAATAGGGGAAGGAATTCCCTGGCAGTCCAGTGGTTAAGACTCCACCCTTCCACTGCAGGGGCAAGGGTTCCATCCCTGGTCAGGGAACTAAAAATCCTGCATGCCGCATGACGTGGCTAAAAAATAAAAATAAAATAAATAAAATAAAATAGAGAAGTGAAGAAAAAAGAATAGGGGAAAAAGTTGTAATCCATTGGTATCGTGAAAGAACATCCCTAAGCTAATGAATATTTCATTTCTATTGGGAAGCAAAATTGTGGAAAGCCCGAGGCAAAATCACAGGAAGAATTTTTAATGATAGAAGCCCAATTGTGTAGGTATTGCCAAAAACAAAGGAATTCAAGAATTTATGAAAAGGCAGAATTGTTATGCTGGAAACAAGGTATCATTTTACTTCCTTTGCTATCAGTAAGAGACTGTTTCAAAGTTTTACTTCAGTGTTATGGAGATTTTCCCCCATAGACTCAGACTAAACAGATCTTTGTTGAATGATTTTTGTGGGCAACCCAATGAGGTAATATTACCCCCCAGTTCACAGATAAGGAAACTGAGGCTAAGAGAGCAACATTTACCAAGCACTTACTAGCGTGCACCAGCCACTCGTCTATCTCATTTATTCTCATAACAACGTTATGAGTTATGTAATATTATCTTTATTTAAGGAATGAGGATGCAGAAGAACAGAAAGATTAAGGGACATGTCAGGGTCTAGCTGGTAACTAACCAGACGCTTTGATTCCAGATTGTACCTTCAGCATTAAGTCAAGGTACCTCTGGGAGAGAAGCAAAGTGACTTGCTCCATGTAGCATGGATAATAGCCCAGAGATCCAAACCTCAGTAGCCTAATTCCAAGCCAGGGTTTTGCCCACTTGAATGATAATACCATCCAGCACCAATGTTTCTACTTCCTGGTCTGTTCTGTGATCTGATCTGTGAATTTGGGTACCCAGTATATGCCTTTCAGAACTTTATTGCATTCTGTTTTAGTTATTCTCTAATTTTCCATGTGACATGTCTTTTTCTATAAGATTATAAATTCCCAGATAAACTATATATTCTTGTACTTATCAGAGCTCTGAGCTAACTGCAAGTGTTTAGAAAGTACCGTGTAGCTCATAAGAGGGAGGAATTATGCCTTTTCCTCTGTATTTCCATCAGGGATCACATGTAAATGGCACAAGTACAGCCACCTTGTAACCTAGGAAATGTGTCAACACTGTGCTTGGATTGACCACCGTGCTGATTGCACTGTCCATATAGTTGAAACTGTCTGCCATCTGTGTCCAAGACGGTACTGCCATGGAGTACATGCTTAACTGTTAAGTCAATGAGTGAGTGAAGAAGTGTTTGTTGAGCTGAACTAAAGAGCATTTAATTCTGCAATACTTATTGACCACCTACTGTGTGAGAGGCACAGTGCCGGATACTTCACAGTAAAAAAAAAAAAAAAAAAAAAAGATATCTAAGACATTATCCAAGTCCATAAGTTTTACCAACTCATCAGAGATAAGAGTCTAAATAATGACAAGACAATCATTTAGCAAATATTGAGTGTCTTCTAGAAATCAGACATGATGCTAGACCCTGGGTCCAATGGTGAACCAGTGACATTCATGCGATGTAAATACTTATTAGCAATTGGTGATGAGAGAGAAGACATCAGTAAACCTACAAGGGAGGAGGTGGCCAGACACATAATGCCACAGTAGTGCTCAGGGGGCAGCTCAGCCAGTTTTTTGTTTTTTGTTTGTTTGTTTGTTTGTTTTTGTTTTTTGCGGTACGTGAGCCTCTCACTGCCGTGGCCTCTCCCGTTGCGGAGCACAGGCTCCGGACGCGCAGGCTCAGCGGCCATGGCTCAGGGGCCCAGCTGCTCCACGGCATGTGGGATCTTCCCGGACCGGGGCATGAACCTGCGTCCCCTGCATTGGCAGGCGGACTCTCAACCACTGTGCCACAAGGGAAGCCCCTCAGCCAGTTTTTGAAGGATCCTGGAAGACAGTATGGCTAAGCTGAGTCAAGAAAGTATCACTGAGGCCAATAGATTTACAGAGAGAATTCTAAGCAGAGAAGCTAGCTTGTATACAAGTTTGGAAAGGAGAGAATGGCACATTCAGGGAACTACGAATATTTTTGTCTGATGAAAGCACATAGTTCAAAGCAGGAGAAAGAGGGTTTTGAAAGAATCTGAAGGTGTAAGTAGGGACCATGTTATGAAACCGTTGTGTGATAAGTATCATGAGAGGAGGAATTCTTAGGAAGAGATCTTACTGGTTTATAGAAATCAAGAAAAGTTTCTGAATGTGATGATAGTGGTGAAAGAATTAGGGAGTCTTGGATAGCTCCACCTGCACGGCTGTAAATCCTTCAGGTCTATGGGATCACCATTCTTTTAATATTTAAACAAAAGTAGCTCCAGCCCCCATAAAGTTAAATCCACATGCCCTCCACCTTGCTCAAACCCTGCCCTCTAACCCTGCTCCTCTGCCCTCGCCCATTCTCAAACACACCTGGTATACTGGTATACTTAGGAGTCTTGTGGTTTCTGATCACTTTTTGCACCAACTTCCTGTTTGCCCTAGATTTTTGCCCTTCAGTTCCTGCAGCTGGTCTTTTCTCTTATCCCTGCTCCAGTCCATGCGTGGATTACAGCCCTTTTCCTTCATATACTCAAATCCCATTCAAGCAAGTTCTTTGTTGATTCTTACCGACAATTTGAAGAGAGCTATAGTGCAATTAAATATTAGGTGGGCCCATTCATAAAAGTCTCCTGTCAAATCCACCATAGGAAATTTCTTGTAAACCAACTTTTCTAAAAGCTACAGGCCTCTTGCACTATTGTTCCCGTCTTCATTCTCCATCCCCATCCACCAGAACTTGACAAACTCTCCTGACCTTTTCTTTCATTTCTCTTATTTCTGGGTTCTGTTGGCCATTCTTTTTTTTTTTTTTTTTTTTTGCGGTACGCAGGCCTCTCACTGTTGTGGCCCCTCCCGTTGCAGAGCACAGGCTCCAGACGCGCAGGATCAGCGACCATGGCTTACGGGCCCAGCCACTCTGTGGCATGTGGGATCCTCCCGGACCGGGGCATGAACCCGTGTCCCCTGCATTGGCAGGCGGACTCTCAACCACTGTGCCACCAGGGAAGCCCTGGCCATTCTTTCTTGATACCCCTCTCTCTCACTCTCTTTCTCTCTCTCTCTCTCTCTCTCACACACACACACACACACACACACACACGAAAATTCTTGCTTCTTGACCTTTTCTCGTGTTCTCCCTCTCTCTCCCATAGACCACCACTGTATTACCAACATGACCCACGGGCTTTCCCCTTGACCCTGAGGTGGCCATCTAGGTATTTATTTTTAGTAAATAAAGTGCTCTTCCTAAGAACTTTACATCCACAGGCTTTACAATATTATTTTTTCTGCATTTCATTTCCTTAACTAAAGAATTTTTAAAGCACTAAGGGTGATTCTCAACCATTTCTGAGTACCTGGACTCCTTTTTTAAATTGAAAAACCTGGACTCCTTTATTTATTTATTTATTTAAATTAATTAATTAATTAATTTTAATTTTTGGCTGCGTTGGGTCTTCATTGCTGCACGCGGGCTTTCTCTAGTTGTGGCAAGCGGGGCTACTCTTTGTTGCAGTGCACGGGCTTCTCATCGCAGTGTCTTTTCTTGCTGTGGAGCACGGGCTCTAGGCATGCAGGCTTCAGTAGTTGTGGCACGTGGGCTCAGTAGTTGTGGCTCGTGGGCTCTAGAGCACAGGCTCAGTAGTTGTGGCACACGGGCTTAGTTGCTCTGTGGCATGTGGGATATTCCCAGACCAGGGCTCGAACCCATGTCCCCTGCATTGGTAGGTGGATTCTTAACCACTGCGCCACCAGGGAAGTCCTGGACTCCTTCTTAAATAGAAAAACAACTTCAAATTCTCACATAGTAGTTTTCACAGTTTTATATTTATTGATTAGAAAATATAGAATGACAGAAAGCTACTCTGTATTCACTCGCACTTTGAATTAAAACCTTTTTTTCAATCACATCTACATATGTATGAAATCTTGAAGTATAGATGTGTATGTTACTATTTTTCCCAATGTTTAATAATCATTGATGGGATGAGGATCCTTTCTGAAGACTTTGCCAATTTTCAAAAATCCCTCGCTCACCACAACTCACACACGTTGAAAATCTCTGGAGACATCAGAGGCCTCTGGGTAAAATGGCTGCTGGTTTGTTCTCCAGATTCACTCCCTCTTAACTATCTATTGAAAATCCCCTTGAAAATATGAAAAGAGATGCAAAATTACAATAGTATTAAAGCCAGATATATTCATCAATGAGTTAGAACTTACCCTTAAATAAAATGCAAATATGGGCCTAATGTATAAACTAGGGCTGTAATATTTAGCTCTCCACAAACTCTCACTCAGCACCCCTAATGAGAGAATTTTCATCAGTCAAAGGATATCTCCACAGACTCCCCCGGAGCTGCTTTTTCGGAGGGTCAGAAGGTTTTGCTCCATAGTCCAATTCCTCCCACCCTATCCTGTCACCATCACTTCTCATTCTATATCTCTTAAGGGCTACAATTTTCAAAATTTCAGCAACTCTGGCTGGCTCGTTGCATTCTAGAATGTGAAATCAGTGTTAAGAAGAGACAAAGTCCAAATGAGCCACTGGAATGGTACATTCTAGAAGTTGTAATTTTGCATGTATTGTTTAAGACAAGCAAAAAATGACAGTCTGTTCATAGTCAGGAGACCAAAAAGTAGAAGAAAAAAAATTCCTTTCTCAGTCCAGTGGGGTCACTCCAGAAAAATAACTTCCAGACATCAGAAATTTGGCTAGCAGCTGTGCACATCAACCACTCCTTCGAGTCTAACTACGAGAGTTTCCAACTGCAGCTGGGTGGCTAGACTAAGGTGTGTCAGACACTGAAAACCCAACAGCTTTTCCAACTTCCTTCTTATTTCTTGGTCTTTCCCATCTGGAGAACTAGAAGATTCAGATACTCACTTAGTCTTTCTTGCAGCCAAGTTTGACTGTGGAACTCACTAGTTCTGGTCAACGAGACATTCGGGCAAGTCTTTGTAGGGGAGGAAAAAAGTTTTCCTCAACCTTTTTAGGGCCTGTGGCTGAGTCTAAAAATTAAACTGACAAAGACTAACAGAAAAGCATCCATATTTATTTAATATAATTTTTATGTGACATGGAAACCTCCATAAGGAAATAAAGACCCAAAGACATGACTAAGCCTGAGTATTTTTATGCTAGATTTGATCAACAGTGGACAGTCATGAAAATATGACAGGTCAAGGAGTATGAGGTAAGTGTCGTGAGCCAGGGGAAACTTAGCAAGGCTGTTTGTTTGAATTCTTCTTGGTGCCCCTTTGTCTTCTGAGATAAGGATGTTCTTTTCCTCTGGGTATAACAGAGAGCACCTCTCACGTGAGGGTTTTATGACCTGCTTCGGGGGGAAGGGTGGGGAGCAGGCTAAAGCCACCTTCCTGTATCTGGCATTTTCTCAAATTCCTTCAATATACCAAGGGATTGTATTTTGGGGTAGCATGTCCTGAACCCCATCATCTTCCAAGGTGCTTCTGAAAAGTTCCTTCACTGATAAAAGGAAAGAGACACATGGGGATAACCCCTTGCCCTAAGCCTTCTTCCATTGTCTGCTGCCTTTGAGTCTGGTTGTGAAAGCATCTAATATCTAGAGCTGTGACAGCCACCTTGCACATATAGTGACAGACTGGGGACAAAAGCCAACCCTCTGAGGAGGCAGGAACAGAAGGATTCATAGAGTGTGAATCCTTGTAGACACCAAATTCAACTTGGTCTTCTCACAAAGTAAACAATAAATGCCCTTGTTTTTCAGGTTTTTGGTTTCCTGCCGCCAAAAATATCATAAATGATTTGGGGGCTGGATAAAGAGAATGTGGCAATCTGGTTATTGTCAAGCACATTTTAAATACAAAGGCAAAGCATGCGTTTTAAGATTTCTCTTTATGGGAAACAAATACATTTTGGACAGCATCTGATTTCTGTTCTCTATAATTAAAAAAAAAAAGGACTCTGTGGAAAAAAGAGATGCAGGACAACATCTGGTGATAAGAGTAAATTGAGGTGAAGATGGAACTAGCTGAGATCAGAGATGCTAATAGACCTAATATGAGATGTGTAAAGTGTCAGAGTCTAAAACTTCAAGAGTAGAATTATTATCTGAAATCTGTGATGCAGAGGATAAATAAGAGAAGCTATTCTAGGATGCACATAAAAAGAACAATAAGATAGAGATGAGGAAATGAATATATTTAGCTAACATATAAATAATTATTCCAAAACAAATGGGAAGGAAAAAAACCTAAAATACTAGAGGAAATCTTTTCTGAGTAGGAGAACTCAACCAGTAGCAAAAAAAATTTAGAAGAAACAAGTACTCTGACTTGTCCTGGTGCAAGTTTCAAATTGAAGGAAAGATGAAAGAGAGGAAGGAAAGAAAGAAAAGAATGAAAGTCCTACAAGGAATCAGGCAGAAAAGGAGTGTTAACAACAGAGCAAAATGCAAGGAAGTACTCTTATGCCCCTCTTTATACCTCCCCAGCCAACAGAATTTGGAGAAGATTAGTTTCAGAAAAGTGTGTCTGTGAAAGTACTACCTGGGGTTGGAAAAATAAAAGGAAAGAAAGTAAAGTTCGTACCTTTCTGTCCTAGAAAGTCCAAACAATAGTCGGTGTAGAGGAAGGCCACATTTTCTGTTGTTCTGAGTTTCATTGCATGTTAAAGAGAGGATGGGGGTATGGTGGAGGTGGGGGGAGAGTGGTTAGATAAAGGATAGTGCCCAATATTTACCATCACAGGGAGCACCACACATGGTCCAAGGCCAAGAGGCAGCATCTGGAACTTTTGACAGCTGTTGGAAACACCATACCACAACACCACACTCTCCTCACACCCTCCGTACAAGGGAGCTATCTGATTAAGCCAGTGCTCTCCTTCCTGGGCATCCAATAGCCTCTGCAGAGCTCGGGCATCAGGTCCTGTGTGGACCCCCCATACAGACTCTACTCTCAAGGGACTCCCAATCTAAGCAGGAGACAGACTAATGCAGAGTGCTATAAGGCCTTGGACACAAAGGCAGAAGAGAGAAGAGAGATGAATGCTAACCACAGAGAGGGAGTCTGGAAGATTTTGTAGAGGGGGGATATTTGAGCCGGATCCTCAAAGACTCAGGTTTCCCTAGGCTGTGAAGGAGGGAGGCCAGATGTGCCACATGCCGTAAGTGAGGGACAACAGCATGAAGAGAAACACAAGTCTGGGAAAGGGCAGGCATTTTCCAGAAACAATCAGTGGTGCAGAAGGGCTGGAGAATTGTGCCTGGAGACTGTTGTTGGGACCTGAAAACCTGGTCCTCAGAAAGGAGACTGCTAAACATGGAATCTGAGTGACTAGTGAACAAGCCTGTGCATGGGGCTGACATTAAATAAAACATAAATATACGAGTGACAGTGGAACTCTTTAGAGTCCCTGCAACGGTGCCATATTAACTGGCTAATAACAGTGCTGAAAGCGCTATAGAAATACTGATTGTATGTTGTTCAGATGCTCAGCATTTATGTAAATATAAAGTTCCAGGTGCTAACCCTTAAGTCATACTAGGTATTAACCTTAGTCTGTTGACCAACCATGGGGAAGAGAGGACCAAGGATCGGCATTTGCAGTGCTGTTACCATTCATTCATTTATTTATTCACTCAACAGATATTTATTGAGGATTGACCTTGTGCCAAAGACTAGAGGTAAGAATACAGATGTAAAGAGAGCAGGGTTTGGGGACTTCCCTGGTGGTTCAGTGGTTAAAACTCCATGCTCCCAATACAGGTGGCCTGGGTTCGATCCCTGGTCAGGGAACTAGATCCCAGGTGCATGCTGCAATTAAGAGTTCACATGTCACAACTAAGGAGCCCTAGAGCTGCAACTAAGGAGCCTGCCTGCAGCAACTAAGACCCAGTGCAACCAAATAAATAAATTAAAATAAATTTAAAAAAAAAGAAAGTGGGGTTCTCGCCTTCAAGGTCTTTCTGTGTAAGAGGGGAAGACAAACTGGTCAATAAATGAGTGACAGAAGTATGCCTTCATATATCTGAAGCCCTGCATTCTGTGCACAGCGGGAGTGCAGAGGGGCTGGGGTGGGACAGCAGAAGGTGGCAGAGCAGGGTAGTCATCATGGGGGAGGTGGCACTTGAAATGACTCTTGAATGATGGGTTGGGATTAAAGGTATTCAGAGGGAAGGAGCAGAGAAAGAGGAGAACACAAACGCAAGGCCATTTGGGGGCCACTGCAAGTTTTTCTCGAGCAAAACATGAAGTAGGAGGTCTTTTAAATGTGTGAAGTTGGGCTTCCCTGGTGGCGCAGTGGTTGAGAGTCTTCCTGCTGATGCAGGGGACACGGGTTCGTGCCCTGGTCCGGGAAGATCCCACATGCCGCGGAGCGGCTGGGCCCGTGAGCCATGGCCGCTGAGCCTGCGCGTCCGGAGCCTGTGCTCCGCAACAGGAGAGGCCACAACAGTGAGAGGCCCGCGTACCGCAAAAAAAAAAAAAAAAAAAAAAAAAAAAAAAAAAATTGTGTGAAGCCTTCACAGTTGGTCAAGCTGTATAATGACCTGGTTGCCTGCTGGAAAAAGACCTGTGTGTGCACGCTGCTTTCCAGTGTGTTGCAGGATTCAGGCCTCTGGCAAGTGTTTGCTGTGTGTCCATTATGTACCTACGCTACAATAGGAACATGGGGGAGAAAGGAAAGCAGAAAGCGGGCAGAAACTCAAATATTGCGGAAAATGGAGTGTTTCATGTGCTTGCCGGTTAAAGCTGAGGTTCTGAGTCACCTTGAGCAGGAGACAATGCAGCTATTGTGAAAGCGGCTGCAGCCTCTTAGACTGTGGGGCTTGCCTGTCCTTTGTGCCCTGGATGTGGGTCTCAGTGCTCTTTTGCATAAAGCCTCTGAGTTGTGATCACATCTTCAATAGGAACAGTTTTACTTTATTATCTTACTAAGGAATTATCAGCGCATCAAAAGGAACACAGCTGGTCTAACAAAGCAGCCAGACCCAGAGGGTAGGCATGACCCAGGAGCCTGTGGGTACCAGTTGCAAGTTTCTAGATAGTTTCTGCTTCTGTGATGTCCACAAAAGCCTGAGAATTCCTTATGGCATCTTTGGGGGGACGCTGGGATGCAAAGAAGGGCCCTCGTGGATCAAGACCATGATCCAAATGGCCAGGAATGGTAAACTTCACCATGAACTTTAAGTGCGGACTGGCTTCAGGGCTAGATGTTTATTGAAAAGGCTCTAATTATGATTCCTCACCCTCCTCTCTCCTGTAGCGCTAGCTGCTTCTCCTCAGTCCACCCAGCTGCCCCAGACTCTGCCATTCGTGTTTAGGCAGACATTCTCTCTCTTTCCTCCTGTTCTCTGTCAGATTTCTTGGAAAAGTCATCTCTACTTTCTGGCATCCATAGGATAGCATCCTGCTTCTATCATCATCAACCAAAAAGTAGACACAGAAAAAGAAAAACCCACTCTATGTCTTTCTTCATTTTATTTATATGGTAAAATAGCACCAGGAAAATTTCCCATGGTGGAAGTCCTAAGATGTCACAGGGTTGAGATCTTGGAAGTGCTAGGGTCTAGCCTTCCACACTGAATTAGAATTCCAAATCCTAAATGGGCAGCCTGAGGACTGTAATGGAACCTCAGCAGTAATAAACAGCAGTCGTGAGATGAGTGGGGAAGCTATTTTGGGTCAGTAGCCCTTAAAGCATATAATGGGGAAGATATACCTTTCAAATAAAATTCAGTCAGTAAAGACCATAGCTTAATTCTGTAGCATATAACCTGTGTTGGTATCCTCCCCCCAACCTATGTGAGTATAGGGTCATAGAATGTCCTAGTGCAACTGTATAAGCTTTTGAAGGCAAATTGCCTAGATAGATAGATAATACTGTGATATATAATTTTTAAAAACTTGTAATTTTGTAAAGAGAATTTTTTATTCATATGGAGACAATTTTATTATATCTCTAAAGAATTATACTCAGTACTAGCTGCTGGGTCTCAAGAGGGACACTGACAAACCAGGATGGTTTCCAGACCCTTTGCACACATCCCAGTCTGTTAGAGTCCTATGAACCCTGAATAAAAGAACTAGGCATATGAAGCTAAGTCCAGAAAGCAGAAGAAAAAGCTAGGTCTCTCTTCTGTCAGGAGATATTTCCCCAAGACCACAAGAAGCTGGCTTTGGGACTTGCACCCCTCCCCCCATCCCCTTTCTTCCTTAACCCACTGCCTCAACTCTCTCCAAAGGAGGATAATAGAGGGCTTCCCTGGTGGCGCAGTGGTTAAGAATCCACCTTCCAATGCAGGGGACACGGGTTCGAGCCCTAGTCCGGGAAGATCCCACGTGCTATGGAGCAACTAAGCCCGTGTGCCACAACTACTGAGCCTGCTCTCTAGAGCCCACGAGCCGCAACTACTGAGCGCATGTGCCTAGATTCCGTGCTCCACAACAAGAGAAGCCACCACAATGAGAAGCCCACGCACCACAATGAAGAATAGCCCCCGCTCACTGCAACTAGGGAAAACCTGCGCACAGCAACAAAGACCCAACATAGCCAAAAATAAATAAATAAATAAATTTATTTTTAAAAAGTAAAAATAAAAATAAGTAGGATAATAGAGCATCAAAGGAAGGAACTCTTGTATCTCAAGGGGTCTTTCTTTTTCTAGGGAGGCACTATTTCCCATCCAACAAAATGGGGAAACTAAGGAAGGCTAAGGAGAAGGACAAGGTGGCAAAGACTGTCTTCTGCTACTCACACAGCTCTGGCATCTCTTCCCCCGTATCCTTGACTCAGTACCCCATGTCGCCCTCTGTCCCTCTAAAACTGCTTCTGGGGTGCCTCACTCAACCTGCCTCTCAAGTGCCTCATTCACCAGAGTCACTTATTTCTCCAACCTGAATATTGGAGACCAACTGCCAGAGCACACACCCTAATCAGCACATCAAACTTAGGTATAAAGAACAATGAGAAGAAGAGATACGGAGCAACGTGATATTCTTATGCAAATGTGAGAATCTGACTCAGATCACCTGTGGTAGAAGAATTTTTTGTTGAGGGTTTTAAGGTCACGTGGGCAAAAAGAATATGTGGAAATTGAGAGCATGAAAGTACTTCCAAGTCATTTTGCATGTGAAAATTAAGAGTACATAATAAATAATAGACAATAGAGACATCACTAGAATGTTAAGTTTCTTGGGGAGCAAGAACCACCTCTGTTTTGTTTCACTGTGATACATATAGAGAGATATCTGTACATATCTATAGATATCTCCCAGTACTAGGAAGATGCTTGCTGTGTAATGATGTTAAATATTTGTTTTCTGATTAGCTGGTTAAATTGCTGATGTAGTTTCAATTTGATGGTTTGTATTCACAATGCTCATACATCAATTTTATTTTATTGTGGATTATTGAATTTTTATTTGTTCCTCCATCTAAATATTTGATGCTTTTTACATGTTATTTTTGAAGTCTCCCATTTTCCACATGCCATCAGGATCCCAGAGATGTAAAATACCTTGGATACTTGTGGTGGGAAGCGATGTCAGATTACCTTTATCTGAGCTGCTCCTTTCACCAAAGCTAAATGGCATTCTTAAACCACACCTCCTACTCCAGCAATGGCATAGTTGATCAGCCTTTGCTCAGCCTGTGATAATTGTGTGTCCAAGCACACGTTTCTAGTCCATTTCACACACAGCTCGTTCTGCTGCTTCTCCATCGCCTTTGCTTTTGCCTCCTCTTCTAAATGTTGGCATTCCCTAGGTCCTCGTCCTCGTCTTGCTTCTCTTGTTCCTGTATTCTGTCTCCCCAAGTGATCTCTCCCATCCCTGTGGCTGTAAATACCAAATACACACTGCTGGATCCCAAATACATCTCTCCAGCCTTGACTTACCTCTTCAGTTCCAAATCTGTAGGCTCAATCCACTACCTGATATTTTAATCGGAACACTTACAGGTAAAACAAGTAAACCGTTTTAGTAAATCTAATGTGGAACTTCTGATTTCCACTTCTCCTTTCATCCCCGCCCATAGCCAGGTCCCTTCTGCTTCTTCCCTAGGTCCACCTGTGGCCCATATAGTACATAAGCCTGCATACCGGGTACTCAATATTGTAAAACCACCCAACAGACTGCTCAAACCGGGAGCCATCTTGGATTCTGACCCACTTCCTTACCCTCCAACACCAATTCATGAGCAAGTGTCATTGTTTTTACCCCCAAGTTAACTCTTGAATCTGTCTGCTTGTCGTCAGTTCCACTCCTCACACCCAAATGCAAGCTGGCACCGTCTCTTGTCAAGACTAAGGCAACAAACTACCCCGTGCTACCAGTCTTGCCTTTTGACAACTAGTCTCCACACAGCAGCAATAAGCTCAGAGTGTCTTCCCTCTTACTGGTCAGTGGGCATGGACCCCACTGTATTGCGAATACAATAAAAAGTTGTCACTGTGACCTGCCAGGCCTTGCATGAAGTGTTCCCTCTCTACCTACGCACTTTCACTGATGCCCCCTCCCACATCCCTCCCCAAGCTCATGCTGTGCCCCCATACATGACATGACGTCCTGGCATCTCATAGCTCCTAAAACAGGACGAGCGATTTTCTGTGCTCCGGCCTTGGAAACTAGTGCTTCCTGGACCTGTGATACTCTTCTCTAAGCCTTTGTCTTTTTGTTTTGTATCCTTTCTGTTATGACAAGTTACAGACATGTAACAAACACTTATGTACCTACCACAGAAAAGTAATGCCTTTTAACATTTCGCCATTTTCCCTCAGATGTTAACCCTACAAGCATGGAACAATATAAAGATGCTTTAGTTCTTCTTCCGCCTGTCCCATGCCCCTTCCTCCTTCCTCAGAGTGAGTGATGGATGCTGTCGGGTCCTTTCCCTGCACCTACTTCCGCCTCCTTCTTTCTGACCCAGCCCTGAATTCGTGGAGGCGCTCACATCCTGGCCTCCCCCAACACCCTCATGTGTTTCAGCAAAAGCCAGCAGTGGCCCGATTGCGGCCAAGGAGACCGGAGGGCAGGCTTCCTGGAGGCTGTGCTGCATTTTGCCCCAGGTTCCACGCACGCTGGGAAGACTGGGGCCCTTCCGGAGGCTGCTTCGCTCTCTGTCCTGCCCTCAAGGGTTTGCCTTAGACAGCGGGACCCGAGGAGCCACGCTCTCTGAATTTCTCATCCAACACCAAGGCAGGAATGAAACCGTGTTCTTGTGTGTTCAGTCCTCATCATCTGTCATCTGCTTATCTCGCGTATCTGTCTGCTCAAAACGAAAACCAACATCACATCACAAATAGAAGAAATAACTTTCTAAATGTCTCCACCCATCTCCTCCCCAAAAATGAAAGAAAAAGGATTTTTCCTTCTTTAATCATGTTTTGGTTAGTGTATTATTTGACTATGATTATATGTGTTTATACTCAGTGCTATGAAAAACGTACTTAGACAAGCTTAAGTCTCCATCAGACACAATTCAGAACTGACGTGTTTCTTCTCTCTGCTCGTAGGTTGCGGTATGTTTACTCTCCTGTCGTCTGTCACGGCTGCTGTCAGCGGCTTCCTGGTGGGGTATGAACTTGGGCTCATCTCTGGGGCTCTTCTGCAGATAAGAACCTTGTTAGCCCTGACCTGCCACGAGCAGGAAATGGTTGTGAGCTCCCTCCTCATCGGGGCCCTACTGGCCTCTCTCATTGGAGGGGTCCTGATTGACAGGTGCGGAAGAAGGGCTGCCATCATCCTGTCGTCCTGCCTCCTTGGACTTGGGAGCCTGGTCTTGATCATCAGTTTATCTTATGCGGCTCTCATAGCGGGACGCATTGCTATTGGGGTTTCCATTTCACTCTCTTCCATCGCCACGTGTGTCTACATCGCAGAAATTGCCCCCCAACACAAGAGAGGCCTTCTTGTGTCGTTGAACGAGCTGATGATTGTCATCGGCATCCTTTTTGCCTACATTTCAAATTACGCATTTGCCAATGTTTCCCACGGCTGGAAATACATGTTCGGCCTCGTTATTCCCTTGGGAGTTTTGCAGGCGATTGCGATGTACTTTCTTCCTCCAAGTCCTCGGTTTCTGGTGATGAAGGGACACGAGGAAGCTGCTAGCAAGGTTCTCGGAAAGCTGAGAGCCATCTCCGATACAACGGAGGAACTCACTGTGATAAAATCTTCCCTGAAAGATGAATATCAGTATAGTTTTGGGGATCTGTTTCGTTCAAAGGACAACATGAGGACCCGAATCATGATAGGCTTAACATTGGTATTTTTTGTACAAATCACTGGCCAGCCAAACATATTATTCTATGCATCCACTGTTTTGAAGTCCGTTGGCTTCCAAAGCAACGAGGCAGCCAGCCTCGCCTCCACAGGGGTTGGGGTTGTCAAGGTCATCAGCACCATCCCGGCCACCCTGCTTGTAGACCATGTCGGGAGCAAAACCCTCCTCTGTGTCGGCTCCTCTGTGATGGCAGCTTCATTGGTAACCATGGGCATCGTGAATCTCAACATCCATATGAACTTTACCAATATCTGCAGAAACCATAGTCCTATCAACCAGTCTTTGGATGAGTCTGTGCTTTACGGACCAGGTAACCTGTCAGCCAGCAATGACACTCTTAGAGAATCCTTTAAAGGGATGGCTTCCCATAGCAGAAACTCACTAAGGCCCATGAGAAATGACCTGGATAAGAGAGGAGAAACGACCTTGGCATCCGTATCGAATGCTGGACTAAGCCAAACTGAATACCAGATCATCACAGACGCTGCGGATGTCCCAGCTTTTTTGAAATGGCTGTCCTTAGCCAGCTTGCTTGTTTATGTTGCTGCATTTTCAATTGGTCTAGGACCAAGTAAGTATTTTATTTTTTATTCCTTCCCTCTCTCCCCTTATGAATGTTATATAATATCTTTGACCTGTCAGAGCATCCTACTGCTATAGTACCTTATACATGGAACTACTAGAAGGAAGATGGGGATGATATTGGCCACCTGATGTTTCTGCTAATGAGGAAAGTATGGTTGGCTTATATCTGCCTTGTGAAATGCGCAGGACTAGTATTCAACCAAGGATTCGTTTCCCATTATCTGTCACATGAGGATACTTTAATATCAGTTAATTAAGAATGAATCAGACCTTGAAAGATATTTGTTGCTCAAGAGAATATATCGTTTTATGAAAACAAAGTTTACTGGGACATTGTCTTCTATATCATTCTCTACTTTCTTCATAGGTGCAAGGAAAAAAAAATTGTGTTTAGATTTTCTTAAAGACACAAGAGTAGATGCATTCCAGTCATAAAGAAGAAGAAAGGAATTAAGAAGGAATTATTATGGGAAGGATAATGCATTATTGAAGCATATTTGATTGCTAGAGTAACCTCCTGGGGCACTTTACTTTGTCTATTAAACATGAGAATGGGAGTCAATGCATTCCCATTGAACATAGTACAAACAATCTACAGGGAGGTAGCTACAAGGTTGTTTTGTTTGATATAGTCAGTCTATTGCAGTGACAAAGTTTAATCACTTCTCTTAAGCAAACTCGAGTTTGCTAGAATAGGTTGTTAGTTGCAGTTCTTTCTTCTTTTAGCCTCACATCCAAAGTCTAAACCTCTCTGTAGGGAAGTTGTGAAAGCTCTTTTTTACGCCTCACTAGAAAATGATGTGCTTAAAAATCAAGGGTAGTCTCTCTCTACAACCCTCAACTCCTACCTGTCACCTCTCCCTCCCACTCTCATTCCTCCCCATCTCTCTCCCTTTCTTCCTCCTTCCTTTCCTCTCTTACAGAGTTGATATTGAAACTTTTGTTTACAATGATCAAGGAGCAGACAAATTTGCTCCCATAAAGGGAAGTGCTGGAGGTTCAAGAATAATGAGAAGACATAGACTGTGTTGAAGGAGAAGGAATCTCATGAACACTTGCAGGTTTCTGGTGCCAGACGCTGGACAGTGTTTCTGGAGAGGGCTTGTCCTAGTCATCCACTCTTAACTCCTCATTCAAATGATATGTACCCAGTGACTAATTGTTTTAATAGCCAGGAACTATGCTCAATATTAGGGAAACAGTAATGAACAAGGCAGATACTGTCCCTGTCTTCAAGGAGGTTTTGGTTGAATGGATTGAGCTATGCTCCCTGTGTCTGCTTCTTTCTGGTCAGCAACCAGCAGGTGTGGCCTGCTTAATCTCAGTTAATTAATAACTGGACTTGCACATGGCCGATACATCCTCTCCTTCAACTCTGCTTCCTCATCTTTTAGTTTCTACTCCTATGTCTATGTGAGATCAGTCTCTAGATACTGCTTCACTCAAATTCCATAGAGGGAATCTGATGTACACTGCTTTTTGCTGTGCCAGGTCATAAGGGGTTGTTTTAGTCTAAGCAGCTATGGCTAGATTGGACTACATGATCTAAAGCACTGATGTCTAGAAGATGGCCCTTACTTTTGCATTATGAGTAGACAGATTTCCCCATAAGGGATTGTGCATGGGCAGATAGAGGAAATGCTACAATACCATCAACCTCTGCTCTCTCTGAACTGTTCCTGGACCCTGACCCTGCTTCTTAAGACTGGAAATGATAAACATCATTAACGAATAGTTTCCTGGAAACAGGCTTTTACCATTCTTTCAAGATTCAATTATCTTGGGTGTGCACCTGTGAGACACTTGTTTTAATCAGTTTGGGTTGCCATGGCTTAGAGAACAAACATTTATTTCTCACAGTCTGGAGACTGGGAAGTTCAAGATCAAGGTGCTAGGAGATTCATTTCTTGGTAGGGCTCTCTTCCTGGTTGTAGAGGCAGACTTTTTGCTGTATGGGACAGAGAGAGAGAGAGAGAGAGAGAGAGAGAGAGAGAGAGGGAGGATAAAAGTAACTAGATCTTTTGTGTCTCTTCTGATAATGGCACTAATTCCACCATGGAGGCTTCACCCTCATGACCTAATTACTTCCCAAAGGCCCCATCTCTAAATGTCATCACATTGGGTATTAGGGTTTCAACATATGAATTTTGGAGAGCCATAACATGCAACAATAACAATTCTTATGTGGCCACTCTGATACATAAAGTTAATGAAATTTGAGTAAGCACCTTTTTAAAATTGTTCTTTTCAGAAACTCTTTAAAGTCTATTAGAAGAGCAAGATATGAGCACTACCTTGTACCAAGGAATCAACTTAACCTTGTCTGTGAAACTTTCTATATCAATAAGGTTTGCTTACTTGATAAACTTCAGGTGGTATTTATTGTTCCATTGATTCCCTTTGCTGACATCTTTATTTCCCTATATATTCATCATAAAACTAAAAATATTTCTTTTTTGCATCAGTTTTCTTGATCCAATCTTTTGAAATATCACAGATCAATTAAGAAAAGGATGACCTCTTTGTTTTCATTCAGAGAACCTCTCAGGTTGGCAGAGGTTATGACATAACACACATTATAATATGAGAGACATTGATCTTAAACTTCCAGAGCCAACCTATTCATGGTAAGAGTCCTCCCGAGCTCATGATACTCTTCTTCTCTTTAGTTTTTGGGTAACTTTGAAAAGTACAGGAAATCCTCAGTCACTCACATACCATTTGATACTTTATTGTATTAGATCAAGAGTTCCCCTGTTCAGGAAGCTCAATCTGATTTTGGAAACAACTATTGGAGGCTATTTGTTATTTACCTTCTAGAATTCCTTAAATAGTATTTTATACTAAGTTTTAAAAATACATAATTTAAGCTTTAGATTCAGCTAAATATTTATTGGCACCTATTATGTCAAATACTGCTCTAAGGAGTTTTTACATATTTTGGAGTACTTCATTTTACCTTCACAACAAGCCTGGGAAGAAAAGTATTCACCAAATTTTATAAATGATGACACTGAATCTCAGAGAAGTTAAGTGACTTGCTCTCTTGAAAACATCTCTTGTCTTCTGAAATGGCCAAGACAAGAATAGGCAGAACTGTGTTGGTCTTGATAGTAACTGTTAATTGTCAGTTCAGTCCTCTCCTTGAAGATATATTATAAATAAGAATGAATGAAAATAGTGTATTATTGTCCATCACATGAGGCTATTAATGGGCCACTGCATTTTATGCAGGATAGAGACAGTCTCTCTTTTTCTGAAGCTCTGCTAGCTAAGCGAGCATGTACAGTTTTTATAAGGCCGAGCTACAGGATAAAAGAGAAGGAAAATAATGATGAGAATGCAGAAGTTTTTGATGTGCGTTTACTTGAATAACTAAACTTGATGAAGATAATGTTTAGTGTGTATATTGGTTGGAATTCAAGCTCAGCTATAACAAAGACCAAAATAACAGTGACTTAAACAAGATAGCAGTTTCTTTCTTTCTGTTAACAGCTGGAAGTGGGTAGTTCTGGGTGCTGTGGAGGCTTCCAGCCCAGGCACCAGAAGCCTATAGATAATGTCTCCAGACGCCATGGTTTAATATTGGTTCCCAGTCTATCGTGATGACTATTTAGAGATATTAAGATGAAGTTTAAAATTTTATCACCCTTTTCTGATAGCTAATGATCCCTTGAGAATAAGTGAAATGCACAAAGTACAGTCAATTAAAGGGATACTAGATATTGAAAGGCCTGGATGAGAAGACTGTGTGAGCAGTTCTAGCAGAAAAGCAGAACTGCTGTGAGTGATATGAGATAAGGAATCTTCTACAGGGATTAGACATCGCATAATTGTGAGAGCTGCTGAGCAAGCAAAGGTCTGGTAGGGGATGGTTAGAGGCAAAGGAGAAAGTCACTAATCAGGGCCTCAAAGAAAAGCGGGTGGAGCCTGTGGCTTCTGCATCTGGTTGCAGCCTGAAGTCTCTGCAGGTCAGCAGTGCAGGTGGGAGGAAAAGCTGGATGCAGAGCAGGGGGCAGCAAAGACAAGGGACCTTGCTAGGGCAAACTGGAATCCATAAGAAGAACCTGGAACCCACATCTGTCTCTCACCATGTCAACTCTGATGACGCAGGCCACCTGCAGAAAAACTGATGTCCTTCTCCACAGAGCCCTGTCCATGTGCCTGGCCTGGTACTTGGAGAAGTTGGAGGAGGAGATCTGGGTGCACTGGCTGCTCCCCATGCCAACAAGGAGAACCAGCAGATCAAAACAATGTGTACAACCTGCACTGATGTCCAGGGCACCAACCCCCGAAGCACAGGGCTGAGTGTCACTTTGGCCTTCCAAGTCTCAGGCAAACTTCTCTTCTGGGCAACCCTTACCCAGAACTACACAGGGAAGGAAATGCAGTTCCAGCTTAGCTAAACTGACACAGTACAAAATGGCCAGAGTGATAAAATTGACTAAGAGAATAGATGTGAATCTGGAAAGAAATATTTCAGAAGGTCAAAGTCTCTGTATTCTGTCTTCCGTTTCTGTGATAGACATTTATTTCTTTTAATTAAAACATTACTTGTTAAACTATATGACTAGCTTCCATTCCATCTAGTTCTAAAGAAGCCATGAGGTCATTTCATTACTCTCTCTTGGCTTTTGTTTCTTTAGCTATAAAACTAAAAAACACTCTTTTGCTAATGCATTATAAAAGCTTTCATATTTATTTTCTCAGGAATGTTAATTGTCTCCCTTGAGCTGACCACTGTCACGTATCTCCAGTTCCATTGCCTCACGTGACTTCTTGTTCCCTTTTTCCCAATGAGTGCTGAACTTTTCCATTTTGATGCTTCACTGTCAGCTGAACACAAAGAAGCTGAGGCTGAATTCTTATTCCCCTCATGTCAAGGGGACTTGTCTTTCTTTTCCATGGGGTAGTCACTCTGCCAGTCACTCAGGTCTGACATTCTGGGCCCGTTTCCCAATCCAGTCAATGACTAAATAAATGCTCTTGGATTTTCCCTCACAAAGGGTTCCTGTGTTCATTTTTCCTTCCCATTTCTGCCATCCTAGTCTACCCCTTTCAGTCTCATCCCTAGATTACTGGGAGACCCTTCCTGTGGTTCTTTCCCCTTCTAGGCCTTTCCCACACCCAACCATCCTCTGTACCAGTATTCCCTAAGTAATCATGTTTCCCGTGTCACCACAAATCTTCCATGGTTTCCTACTTTCTTCCATATCAGAAGAATCAAATGCCTTTCAAGATGAAAAGAAGATTAGAAATGATCTAGTCCTACATTTTCCTTTAGAGAAAAGAAACAAGAAACTCTCAGAGATTGAGATCACACAGAGTTAGGACTAGAACTCGGGACATCTGAAGCCTAATTCCATGCTCTTTCTATGACTATATCACTCATCCTGGAGGGAAAAGATGTGTGATTTTCAAGGTCCTCCATCATCCCACCCAACTCCATCAGAGTGTCTGCACAACTCCAAGGGGCACCATTTACATCGTAGTCTGTGGAGTTTTCTTTCAGGGCTACCATTCATATAGAAACACATATAGATTCCACATGGGATATAAAGAGAATGATGCCCCCTGGCGCTGTGACATGAGGCAATGCTTTGCCCCTCTGGGCATTTTTTTTTCCCCCGTTGCTCCCCAGCCAGGTCAAGAGAGAGAAATCATTTGTTGTGGCCTCTTTTCCTTCCCCCCTACTCTACCCAAGTCCCTCCTATCTTGAAAGCTCAGTGAAAGTCTTATCTCTTTTATGAATTCACTCCATTTCTTTAAGGTCTTTATTTGTATGAACTACTAGTTATTTCTAGTGTAGACTAGTTCAGTTCTGGGCTACAAAGAGCCTGAATTTAAAATCACAAAACCTAGGTTCTAATCTCAGTTCTTCTGCCTACTAGTTATACGTTTTTAAGTCATTTATTTTCTCTGAAGCTCTCTCTAAATCCATGAATTGGGCATAATAATACCTGTCCGATCTCACAGAGTGTGCAAGTGTTTTGGGTGTTATAGTGTGTGATATAAATGGAAGTTACCACGTGATAATACAACTTAGTCCTTAATGATATAGTGTACTGCTTTGGTATGCTTGTTTGGTTTATTAACCAGAATGTGGTTACTGGATTGTAAGCTCTTTGAGGGAAGACACGACATCTCACATTTTTTCCTTCTGTCCCTTTAAGTCAGCACTGTATATATCTGTTTGAAAACCATGCTGGGGTATCTTTATGTTTCTAAGGGGGAGAGGGAAAGAAGAACTTTAAAACTAAGGTGAATATACAGGAAAAATATTGCAGCGTGCGTCTTTATCTGTGTCAAGCTATCTAGTGGGTAGGCTAAGTACCAGGAAAGCTGGGAACACTAGGTTGCCACAGAAGCTCCTGTTCCTTCTGAAACCATCATGTTTTTGCAAAACAATCCATCACTTTGAAACCACACACCTCAGTTTGAGACTCGAACCCACAATGTTCTAATCTCACTCCTTCAGGTGGGACTCGAATCCAGCTGCACTTCAGTTGGGACTTGAACCCAAAATTTCTGGCTTAGGCAGGAACTCAAACCCACAGTCTCCCAGCTGAAACCACACACCTGGTCACAGGATTTAATGGACCTCAGGTTCTTTACGTCTCAGCACAGAAGGAATTCAGTGAGAGGCGAAGTGATAGACAAGTAGATTTATTAATATAGGACGCTTGTGAAGAATACAAGAGGGCAGGCAAGAGGACTCTACCCTGAAAGTTAAGTGGGAAAACAGGTTTATTTAGGGAGATACACACTCCACAGACAGAGCATGGGCCATCTCAGAAGGTGAGAGCCCTGGAAATATGGGGTAGTTAGTTTTTATGAGCTGGGTAATTTCATAGGCTAACAAGTGGGAGGATTATTCCAACTATTTTGGGGAAGGGGCAGAGATTTCCAGGAATTGGGCCACGGCCCAGTTTTTGGCCTTTAATGGTTGGCTTTGGAACTGTTGTGGTGCTTGTGTGTATGTCATTTAGCATATGCTAATGTATTATAATGAGCTTATAATGAGGCTCAAGGTCTTCTGGAAGTCAAATCTTCCACCATCTTGGACATAATCTGTTCTAACCAGTTTTTGTCATATCTTCAACAGCTATGTCATTCTTTTAAAGGTTGTGCCTTGCCGCCTTCCCTCCTGTCTCAACTGTGGTGTGAGTTTTAAAAATCTCTTTCTGTTTTTGCCTCTAGGAAAAGATGCAGGAGAGTTAGCAGTGCTCAGAAATAAGTAGTTGGAGGCATTTAGGGCACTTCTTTGTCAGGTCATAAAGAGTTATTTGAGAATTTCACTAATTCCAACTTTTAGACACAGAGTATCTAAAAGTAGTCCCAGATTTTTTTTTGGACACCTTTGCTTTTTGCTTTCACATGGAGAAGAGAGTCTTTTTGAGCATTTCTTAGAACAAAAGCAATGCTAATGAGATGGAGAATCTCAGTTTGAAGGAGGTTTGGGTTTGGGAAAGGGAAATAACCCTTCATCTCATTGTTTCTTCAACTTGTAATTGCTGTTCCAAGCACTGATCCGGATATTCACACCTGAGGGTAGAAGGCAAGCAGTCAGAGACAGAATCCCAAACATTCCCTCTAAGGAAAACAAGCAGTTAATTCACATGGGTGGCTTGAGACTGTCAATTCTCTTAGGGTTTTTAGAAGAGATCTGAATAATTGTCCTTTTTTTTTCTTGCTATGAGTTAGCCATTTCTGTTTATATTCATGCTGCAGTTCATTTTGTATTTTCTAAAGAAAACACACCATAAGAATTCCAATTCAGTCACCAAAATTGTATTCTAGAGCATTGGCATGAACCATTTGGAATTTAAAGAAGATATTTATTAAGAGCAAATTTTCATACCAGATCATGAATGCATTATAAAACTTATTAACCTGATGTGATTATTGCTCAGGTATTTCATTTAGAGAGTTTATTACTTGTAATAGAAGCAAATCCTTTGTGTAAATAGGGGCATAAAGGGAAAAGTACTTGCTGTTCCAAAGCAAGATTAAATCATCTTTATTAAATCTTTTCAAATATGTGTTGGCTTAGAACAACATTCCTTCATTGTATTAGATCACAACATAGTTTCTCTTGTCAAAAAGTATTTCTATTTTTAGGTTAAAGTGTATGCCTTACATCATTTTCCTTTCTGGTCATCTGTTTTCCTGATTTTAGAATAATAGGGGTACCCTGGAATCTAGAATTCAGGAGGGGGCATAAATTTGGTACTAGGTAATCTCATATATTTTATTTTATACATTTAAAATATTATTCTATGAAGGAATCTGTAGGCTTCACTAGCCTGCTGAAGGATTTCATAGCCCGAGGTTAAGAATCTCTGCCCTCCATTTCTCTGTAAATAATACCAAAACTCTTCCATCAAATAAAAATCACAATATATACCCCACTGCTTTTATTGGAGATTTTTATGAAACATTCCATTTTCCACGCCTCATCTCTCACTTTAAAATATGTTCAAAATCTTAACTTGACTTTCCAGTCTTTCTGGGGTGGTCCTGATCATTTTACCTCCTTCTAATAACTGGACACTTTTTTATTGTGGTTCAAGCTTCAGGGTAGAACCAAAAAGTCCTGACATTATGAGGACATAGAGCCACATAACGATTTTTCTTCTTCTTGGGCTTCAAAAATAAAGCAGAGATGAGCCCAAGCCCAAGCCCAAGGCGTAAAGTTATTATTTCATGAGTTCATCTGAGGTAATACTTGTGTAGCTGCCCTCCTTAGAACAGTCTCTGTAACTCAGAAAAATGTGTGTGACTGTTCTTTTCACAACAATTATTAGGACTTTTATAAAAGGGAATGAAATTGGGTCATTTGTAGAGACGTGGATGGACCTAGAGACTGTCATACAGAGTGAAGTAAGTCAGAAACAGAAAAACAAATACGTATATTAACGCATATATGTGGAATCTAGAAAAATGGTACAGATGACCTGGTTTGCAAGGCAGAAATAGAGACAGAGATGTAGAGAATAAACGTATGGACACCAAGTGGGGAAAGCAGGGAAGTGGGGTGGTGGAGAGATGAATTGGGAGATTGGAATTGACATGTACACACTAATATGTATAAAATAGATAAGAACCTGCTGTATAAAAAATAAATAATAAAAATAAATTAATTCATTTAAAAAAACAATTATTAGGGCTTTTTTTTTAAATGTTTTTTTTTGGGGGTTCGCAGGCCTCTCACTGTTGTGGCCTCTCCCGCTGCAGAGCACAGGCTCCGGACGCACAAGCTCAGTGGTCATGGCTCACGGGCCCAGCCGCTCCGCAGCATGTGGGATCCTCCCGGACCGGGGCACGAACCCACGTCCCCTGAATCGGCAGGCGGACTCTCAACCACTGCACCACCAGGGAAGCCCAATTAGGGCTTTTTTTAAATCCAAAAATTCCTATGTCCATAAATTAATTAAACTCCTCTTCCATCTCATGACTAATATCTTTTCATTAGAGCAGATGGAAGGAATTTGTCCAAGGTCGCATATTAAGTTCTGTGATGAGGCTATGACTGTCATCCTTTAACTGCCTTTGTATTCACAAGTTCAAGCAGAACTTTACACTGAAGACTGAATGACAGGTGACAGCAAATCACCTCCCCCAATCTCTTCTACCAAAGAGGCAGGAGTTCCAGCAAGAAAGCATCTTGGAGTGATTACGAAGAGAGGAGAGAGCACTTACTTGTCCAGCATGTGTGGATTGCTCACCACAGCCCACTGGGAATGGTACCCATTGCTGGTGATTCAGGGATGGATGAGTGAGAGCCACACCTCGCTCCAGTGGAGCTAGTGGTGGGAACAGGCAATAAGCCAGAAAATGAATGCATGTATAATACAACTTCAGGAGGAGAGAAGTGTCAACATTTAGGTGGAGGTAAGAGTGATGAAGAAAAATAAAGAAGGATCAGGGATAACATCAAGTGGCCTTAAGGGGGACATGAGCTTGGAGGTTTAGGAGAAGAGCAGAAAGCCTGTGGAGGCTATACAACAGAGTCTGTGAATTCAGAGTACACTTTGGCATTAGGCTGCCTGACCTTGAATCGCAGCTCTACAGTGTAGGACTCCAGGCAGGTCAATCCATCTCCCTAGGCTTCAGCTTCCTGATCCACCTCACAGTGTAACTGTGGGGTTGAACAAAGCCATTTGTATGACATGTACCTAGTGTACTGCCTGGTGTGTGGCATGGACTCAATACACTTAGCTATTAGTGCTATTTTAAAATATCTGCCCATAGTCTAGACAAGAGATGTATAGTTTTGGTAAGGCCAGCACTGACCCCAGCAGTCATTTTGCTTAAGGCACATCAGGAGACACAGCAGATGCTCCATAGCCACATATTGAATTATGATGCCATGGTCCTCCTCACCTCCCTTCTATGCACCATTCCAGTTAGGTCAAGACTAAAGAAAATACATGTGTTGCTTGAAATATGGTTCATTTCTGTATTACCTACAGTCAAGAGAGCTTTCTAGGTTATCAGACAAGTGTTACAGAAAGTTCTGAGTCTTTGGTGAAAGGTGAAAGGTGTGATTTAGGTTGAGAAACACCCAACTGTCCATTCTTCTAAGTTGATGCAACTAATTTAGACTCTGTGTCCTGTGCGTACACAAACTTTGGCTTGTTCATTGTTGTTTCCTTGAGCCTAACCTAGGGCCTGGCCCACAATAGGGACTCAAGAAATATTTGTTAGATGAGTAAAAAAAAGTTTCTGGAACTCTCTCAGCTTCTGTGATGAAGGAGAGCTGTCTCTCTAGTCTAGGGTTGACATATCCTGATCTCCTCTAGTATGAATCTGTGTCAATATCTAGGCCATCAGAAATAAAAGTGGTTTGTGGGGAACCCCATGCACATTTGACCAAAAGTTATATCTGAGTAAAACTACTCAATTGAGGATGTGTGGCCACCTCTAATTCATTTGATGACTAAAGAAGTTTCATGTTTTAAATTTACTAAAATTAAGGCCATTTAAAAAAATGTATGGTGTTAGCCAAAATATTCATTTCCAAATTTCCATATTTGCTCCAAATACAAGATTCAACATTTCCCCTGGAGTGGGAAAAAAAAAAAAAAGAGAGAAATTGAGATTAGTCATATCATGGGATAATAATTCCTACCTTCGTTTAGTAAATGAATGTTTTAGAACTTAACTCTTTCCAAAAAAGATTTGAGACAATTCCTTCCTGGTTTTCCTAAGAGAAATATGTAGAAGTCTGAGCCTGGAATTTGTTTACTTAATTAGTGTTAGAGCTTATAGAAATATTTCAATGGATTATCTCAGGCTTAACAATCACGTTAAATCTCTCAGATGTAAGCTGGAAGTCTAAAGTTAATAATAGCAATAAAAGATCTTTGTAGAAAAATCATACCATAGCCACAAGTAATCAAACTCTCAAGAACTGTAAACTGGCTGATATGTGAGCACACTTGAAAGCTTACAAGTTAGCCTCAGTTTCA
The DNA here is from genome assembly GCF_025265405.1 of Mesoplodon densirostris. Lineage (NCBI taxonomy): Eukaryota > Metazoa > Chordata > Mammalia > Artiodactyla > Ziphiidae > Mesoplodon > Mesoplodon densirostris. The sequence goes on from NC_082672.1 coordinate 29,863,553, forward strand.
TGGATTTTGGCAAAAGACACAAGACTCCTTGGTCAGAGACAAAGGACAGTTTATTATTCATAGCAATAGCAATAGCCAGACTATCAGTATTTGCACAAATTCCCCAAGCCCCAATACCCACAGGGCATTATGAACCAGGCCAGGTGACACCTATATATAGACTGGGTTATTTTAGAGGAGAGGAGCCCCAAACTTAGGGAACCCAAATCTTTTATAATAGACAGTAAGCCAGCCTGATTTTTCTCCTGGAGGGAGACATTTTAATTTACTGGATAGTAAACAAAACTTTGCTCTAGAGGGGACACTCTGTTTTCCAAGGTTGTTTGTTATATGAACATCCTTAGAAAGACAGCCTGGAACAAAATCAGTGCCTTTTCTCATGAGACATGCTGAAATGTGAGACCCATGAAAAATTGTCTTTCAACTCAAATATTCTAAAAAGGCCACTTTTATGTTTAAAACAAGAAATTAGAACTTTTTAAGGTACAAAGATTGTAGAGCCTAGCTTTTTGTTTTGTTTGGTTTTATGGAGTTTAACCAGTCTTTTGGAGGATGGGTATCAGTAGGAAGCATATGACTCATCTGCCATAACATTTAAATTTAGATTTTATACCTAAATAACTCTAGCTCTTCCAAAAGCAATTGTTTATGTGGTGTTTGCACAGCTAAAAATTATGACAATTCCAGGGGTGTGGAACAGCATGTTCTAATTTGGAAGTTTACTCAGCTGCTTCACTCTAAGATATACAGGGTTTAGAACAAAGGCTTGCAGACCAGAATTATATCAAATGTTTTCAAAAATATTTTGATATTCTTCATATTTCCTCCTAGACACCAGGCCTCTAATATTCCAAACCATCACCATCAAAGACTTTTTTAGTGCTCATCCTCTTTTTCTACCATTCTTCTTGGATAATCACATACTCTTAGAGAAAAGGCATATTGATTAAATTATTATTCTTTAAACAGGAGAATTTTATTATCAAATGTAGCCATTATACAATTGTATTCACACAATGGGTTTGTGTTAATTGTGTCTACCCTTAAGATCTTTCAAATCTTTTTTTTTCCTTTTAAATCTTACATTTCAGTTATCATCAATATTCACACCAATACTGTTCCTTTATTTTCCAGTTAATTAAGTTAAAAGTTATTTTGCTTGATTAAAGTGGTGATTTATATGGTCCTCTGGTGTTAGTCATTGCAATAATGCAAAGTAAACAAATAATAGTATGAATGGTTTTATACTAAATTTGCACCCAAGCAAAAAAGGAAAAACTTAAAGAGATATGTGCCTTAGCTAATTAAATCTCACTTTCCTCTTTGGAGTTAAATGATGCACAGTGGTACCTAATAGAACCAAAGAGGCTAAAACTACATTTTTGTAGCATGAACACAGCTAAACAAAGAGAAGTAACACCATTTACTACATTACCATCAGCAAATCTTCACATAATATAATACATTGGTGTTTAACTTTCCTCTCCATCCCACACTATGATCATAGGCCCATGTCCTTGAAAATTATGAATATCAGACAGTAAAGACATTAAAGAAACAGACTAGGGTTTTAACACTATCTTAATAACCACAGCATTCACCTGTTACTTTATTGTTTTTCAGAACACAATGTTAAGCATTTTTCCAAGGTACACCTGTAACATTAAAAACTATTAATAATTTTCTCATTGAAGTCTGAAGCATCATTCATGAAAAAAGCACAGCATAAAATGTTACATGTGAAGCCTGACATTCAAGTTATAGTGTAAACCAAAAAAGACTAATTTCTTGTATCTCCTTCCCTTTTTTGTTTTGTGTTTTGAACTCTAGTTCAGTGTTCTGCAAATTGGGATAAGCATAATCCTGGGGGCTACTTTCTGGAATATTCCTTCAATGATACATCAAAGGAAATCAATTTTTGGATTTTTAGGAAAAGTCTGTTTCCTAAAATTTCTTCTTCCCTGTCTTCCCAGTAATAACTATTCTTCCACTTAAAAGAAAGCACACCTGTTACCCACCAGAAATCTTATTATGATATATGTCCCCAATTATAAAAACCTTAGGAACATTAATGAAAAAGACAGTTGGAAATATTGGTGTAGGTGTGGTATGGAAAAATGTCTCTAATGACTAGATAATAATTCTCTCATAAGCCTAGATATTTCCAATAATTTACTTTCAACAAAACTGTAGGATGACCTAATCAAGTTATCAGCTAATATATCATTACAACAAACTTTTGTTGTTAATTTAGAGAATGTAGTGACACTCCTATTAAAAAACTTTTTCAACTCCCCATTTATTTTTATTATTCTTGAAAACAATACATTTCATCTCCCCCCCCCCCCTTTTTTTTTGCCTGTGCCACGGGGCATGTGGGATCCTAGTTCCCTGACCAGGAATCGAACCCACGTCCCCTGCATTGAAAGCATGGAGTCTTAACCACTGGACTGCCAAGGAAGTCCCCCACATTTCATCTATTTGAAAACAGTGTCAACTTTATGTTAAATGCCTTATTGTTATATTTTTTAAATGGATGAAAATGAGTATCAAATAGCTATTGTATTTAAATTCCACTGGAAATACTTGAGTGATATAATTATTCTCTACTGTAAATATAGAGTTTAAAAATACCATAGAAATTGCATCTTTTGCTGTCATTTAAATTTATGGTAAAAAAATGTTAGATGTTGATTTATAAATGAAAGAAAGTACTTAATTTTTCTAATTATTTTAAAGGCTACACAAGCAAATTTGGAGACCACTGCCACCGTTCTTATTCCCAATTAGTACCTGATCACAAAAGGGTTCCGTTTTTAACTCTGGCATTTTTTATTAAGGGTTATTTCATTTAATCCAATTTCCCCAAAAATATTTTAAGAAATCATTTCAGTTGATTCTGACTAGAAATCATTAAGATAGAAAGATTGGGAACATTGAGGTTTTATTTCATTGTTTTCCTTGGTTTGTTAAGTAATCCAAGATCATATTCTTGAAAAAAGTATTTTTAAAGAGGCCAGGAGTAAGCAAAACTCAGAGAGACTGAGAAAAGGGAGAATACAAAAAATAAAGTAAAGCTACAATATCACTGCTGATATTGGAGATGGTGGCCTACGGTGGAGTATATATATATATATATATATATATATATATATATATATATATATATATATATATATATATATATATATATATTTTAAGATGTTGGGGTAGGAGTTTATTGATTAATTTATTTATTTTGCTGTGTTGGGTCTTCGTTTCTGTGCAAGGGCTTTCTCTAGTTGCAGCAAGCGGGGGCCACTCCTCATCACAGTGCACGGGCCTCTCACTATCGCGGCCTCTCTTGTTGCGGAGCACAGGCTCCAGATGCGCAGGCTCAGTAGTTGTGGCTCACGGGCCTAGTTGCTCCACGGCAATGTGGGATCCTCCCAGGCCAGGGCTCGAACCCGTGTCCCCTGCATTAGCAGGCAGATTCCCAACCACTGCGCCACCAGGGAAGCCTGGTGGAGTATATTTTTAAAGGACAAGACTTTCCCACTCAAGGAACTTATAGGGCCATAATTTAATTGGCTTCACTCCACAGAGTATAGGACACTGGCTCCATCAAGTTGTTGAGAACTCTGCAGCCTAAGTGTAGAACTTCCTCCAAAGTTGCTAGGAGTTCCCTAGTAAGAGTTTCAAGCCCTCCATGAGTCTTTCAAACCTGAGGCTGCCATGCCAGGTGGTTCAGAAAATGCTCAAGCCAAATGGAAAGTATGCGTGAAATGCTGCGGGGTTTGAATCTGAAAGCATAGGGAGAGAAATGACAGCCTCAGTGGAAAAAATGTTCAGCAGTGGCTGAAATATGGAGGAGGGAGGAGCTAAGTGTGGCTGTTGATATGCGACAGAGCTCAGCCATTTCCACTGATTGGCCCTATTCATTCAAGTTCATGTCCTCCATTGCAAACAAAGACATTTCAACGTATTTGTCCTTCATGGTCTTTTTATGACACTCTGTGCAGCCATAAACTCTGCAGATTTCATCTGGATCAGGCAAGTTCTGATGGGCAGCCCTAGTGATTTAATGCCATGTGAAATATGAGTTTCAATATTTGTGGACAATTATCTCCCAGCAAGACCAAAATTTCCTCAACCCTTGTAACCTAGAGAAGACTTTAAAGACACATGCAGACTCTAACATTTACACAAGTACATATTGCTGAGGTGGGCCTGGAATAATGCGGTTAAAGTTGAAATAATAGCCATCGAGGATAATTGTTGCAGGGCCTGCTAACCTGCACTGAGTAGCTTCACTCACTGTGGAAGAGTTATTATATCTCTGACTACTCTGTGGATTCCTCACAAGCAGATAGCACAAAGCATCCCCGTGGGCCTGTCATCAGGGAAGGGGATAATGAGGACAGCCAGAGAGAACCACCATTTTACTGTGGCATGTGACAATAGCTTGATTTTTGTTGGGGAGAAATTAGGCCATCTCATTGGAAAAACATTAGGGATTCAAACAAACAAACAACAACAACAAAACTTCCACCTGTTATTATTAAATACCAATATATATCCCTATGTGATGATTTATACCTCTTTGCTCTTTACTTATGAATTGAAAGAGCTTCTCCTTTCCTTCTGCTTTGGGTACTCAAGGCCCTTTTGCAGGCAACATGGAGGCCTATAAGATTCTGGCACCATCTTGCTCCTAAGTCTTCCATGGAAAGACTTTACCCTCTCAGTAAGTTCTATCTTGCTGCAAGTTCCACTTTCAGATTTTTTTTTTTTTTTTTTTTTTTTTTGTGGTATATGGGCCTCTCACTGTTGTGGCCTCTCCCGTTGCAGAGCACAGGCTCCGGACGTGCAGGCTCAGCGGCCATGGCTCACGGGCCTTCCACGGCATGTGGGATCTTCCCGGACTGGGGCACGAACCCGTGTCCCCTGCATCGTCAGGCGGACTCTCAACCACTGCGCCACCAGGGAAGCCCCACTTTCAGATTTTTATTTCACACTCTCTGGTTCTGAAAACCTGCAATTTTTATGGTTCTGAGATCATTGTTAAAACTATTTTAACATTATTATTAATTAATTATTTATTTATTTAAATTAATTTACAAATATTTATTAATTATTTACTCTCCTTATTTTTGACTTGACAGGTTCCATATTGGGGGTGTTGAACCATCCTTGTCAAAACCTTTGTCAATTGCTGCAACATCCAGGTTGTCAATATTAACATAAACCAAGGCATCGATTCTTGAATTTTCTTCACTAGATCAAAAAAGAAGTAGTCACTTTCAGCAATGATATATTACTTTTGGAAATGTCAGGTGTAAGTTTTGCCTGACAACAAGGGCCCATCAGAGACTGACGGAAGTCTGTTTTTCAGTATTCAGTTCATTGCTCACTGACTGGTTAAACTGCCCAAGAACTTGGCTCAGCTGCTGCACTGAATGCATGCCTAGGACAGGCCTCAGTGTGGTTGCTGGGTTCTTTTAGGTGAGCCCTTGACAGTTCAGACTGAGCACTTATAACTAGTGCTTTGTGCAACTGTCCCGTCTTCTTGTTGGTAAGATCCACCACTCTCTGTAACAGCAGGATCAACTCATTCTCATCTGAGGACAGCGTGGAAAGGATTTTCCCCAAACCCCACCAAATAATTCCAAGAAGCCATCATGATGCAAAGTGGGGAGGGGAAGTGGGGGTATATCAGAGGTGATGAAGTGGGGATGGAAGTAGATCAAGAAAACCAGTGCTAACTCTTATCCTCAAAGAAAATCAGCGTGTCCATTCCCCCACCTTTTCCTCATGGCTGCTAGAGCAAAAGACCATAAGGAACACTCTGCTCCACCCCTACCCTCACCAAATACCCAAGGCAGGAAGGGGCCTGGGGGATTGACCTGCGGCATAGATTATTTATCTTCAACAGAGTGGACTTACATACTTTCATCTTGTATTTGCCCAAGGACAGGTCATTATAAAGGCTTCACCAGAATTATGCAGCTGTCATTCTACTCAGATCCAGATCCCCAGTCTTGCAAAGCTCAAGACAAGGTTACTTGAGCTTTGCACCTGTCTCCAAGGATATAATCTGCAAGAATCTAGTGAAGGTCTTCTGGGGGAAAGAGTGGAGGGGAGGGATCTGGAATGTTATTTTTGAATTCCCTATTAATTAGAACAATAATAATCACGTTCCTCTGGTTACAGTTCTCGCCCACGCCCTACGTAGATTCACTTGGAGAAGATAATCAAGAAAAAAATGTGGGCTTCCCTAGTGGCGCAGTGGTTGAGAGTCCGCCTGCCGATGCAGGGGACACGGGTTCGTGCCCCGGTCTGGGAGGATCCCACATGCCGCGGAGTGGCTGGGCCCATGAACCATGGCCGCTGAGCCTGCGTGTCCGGAGCCTGTGCTCCACAACAGGAGAGGCCACAACAGGGAGGGGCCCGCATACCGCAATCAATCAATCAATAAAATTCATCATTAAAAAAAAGAAAAAAAAAAAAGAAAAAAATGTGTTTCCAGCCCTCTTGTATAATTTAAATAGTTTTCTTACTTTAAAACAGCACATTTACTCCGAGCAGGTGTTTTCTCTACAGAGCATGATCTTGTCGTGAGAGGTGACTTTTCAATCAGAGACACAGGTGACTGCTCCATGATTCTGGCACTGGCAGCCCAGGTGGTTGCTGGCGGGGGGCCGCTCCCTGGCCTCTCGCTCTTTCCCTCACACCGCCTCCTCTCGGGCAAGATGATGCATCTGGTCTGTATCTGAACACCGGCTTTGCAACACAATGTGACTTTGCCAGCAGGGAGCAGGGCTGAGACAGCTCCTTAGTCCTTCTTTCCTCAGAATCAGAGGTGCTCATACTCCACGTTTATGTATTCATTAACGAATATTTATTGAGCCACCCCCAAGAGAGCACCAAGATGAAAAAGCATGAGTTCCAAAGGCTTCCAGCTCAACGCTATCTCTGCTGCCACCTCTGAGCTCTGGGACCTTGGCAAATTATGAACTCCTTTAAGCCTCCATTTCCTCTTCTATAAAAGAGAGAGAGCAATATAGTTCCTATCTGGTAGGAATTCAGTGAGGATCAAATGAGATAAGGTTTGTAAAGGTCTCAGCCCATTGGAAGAACTGGTAGCTATTCGGCAAACTGGACTTGATAGGCTGTGAGCAGAAGACAAGTTAATTTGCTCCTCTGCTGCCCTTTCTAATCCCGTCAGGCGGGTCCTATAATGTTCTGTGTCACTCTCACATCATAAAAAGTCCTCTGATCAGTTTTCGTGCCAAGAAGAGTCTCCTTTCAGAAAGTCAAATGTTTGGTCTGGCATAATATCGAATCCTGGAGCTCTGTCTAATTGAGAGCTTCTCTCCACCCAGCTTGCCACAGGCCAGGAAGCCCAAGTGGGGGAGGGGAGAGGAGCCAGCCTCCTTCCTCCGCCCTCCTGGCTCTACCTCCTACCCACTCAGTAGCTGTGATGTTGGACTTGGCAAAGGTCGGGGGCAGAGGAGGTTACAGGAAAGGGCCCAGGGGAAAGCAGATAGAGCCGGGCTCTGGCACTGAGGTTCACAGCTGCCCCTTGTCGTGGGCAGGTGGCCCTAGCCACTGCCCTTTCTGTTTGCATTTCTCAGGCCAGTGTCCCCTACCAGCCCTTTATGTCCCTCCCTCTACTTCCAGGGACCATTGTCAAGCTCTCTCAGTGTTTCTCCTGAATCCCTTCTCACTTGAATGGAGGTGAGGAGAAAGCACACTCTCTCCTCCCTCGTCCTGTAAAAGGACACGGCCCTGCTCTCCAACCACAGATCACGTGGGACTAGGGCAGAGGTCAGTGGGCTGGCCCTCAGCTTCAATGGCTTTTTGATCATTTTGCTGTCTCCCACCCACTCTTCCTTGTCTTCCAGTGCCCTGGCTGGTGCTGAGTGAAATTTTTCCTGGTGGAATTCGAGGACGAGCCATGGCTCTAACTTCTAGCATGAACTGGGGCATCAATCTCCTCATCTCTCTGACCTTTTTGACTGTGACAGGTAAGAACTCGCTTTCCTCTAACGCCTTTTGTGCTCTTAGGACAAACCTTAGGGAAGCACACTCGCCTGAAAAACATTTTCTTGTCAACATTTTCAAACACGCTCAAAAGTAAAGAGAATGGCAGTGAACCTGATGTACTGACCACCCAATTTAAAAATTTACCAGTCTTCATTTATGACCCCACCTGCTCTGCCCTCCAAATTATTTGGAGTTATTGTCCAAACATGTCATTTTGTCTCTAAAATTTCAGCAGGGACCTCTAAAAGATAAGACATTGAAACACTATAACTTCAATATCATTATCACACCTAAAAATATTATACTATTAATAGTCCCTTGGTATCAAGTATCCAGTCTGTGTTCACATCCTTCCAATTGTCTCATAATTACTTTTTATACTTTGTTTGAATCACAATCCAAATACTTAATTTACGGTTGATTGATACGTCTCATAATTTGTAGGTTTCACCTCCATTTCTCCTCCCCCTACACTTTATATTTTTAATGAATAAACTGGGTCATTTGTTTCATAGAGTTTTCCCCGGGGTTGGATTTGCTGATTGTAGTCACATCACGTGACCCTCTGTCCTTTGTGTTTCCTGTAAACTGCTATTTAGATGTAGAGGCTGAAAAAGATTTAGATTTTCTTGTCTATTTGCAAACTCCTTCCCAGGTGATGGCCTGTGTCCTGCCATCAGAGGCATGTCCTGTGTGCTTGTCTCCCACTTTGTCATGCCTGCATCCTTTGAGGATCATTTCCCAGATCCGTTATCTTCATTTCATTATTCCTACTAAGTTTTTTATCAGCAATACTTCTCTTAAGGAGAAATTTCTTCTCATTAGTTATTTGCCTGCCCTGAAGTATGAATCATATAAGAAAGCCAAGATTAATGTTTGAAACTTTCTCTTTATTTTCTACTTTTCAAAATAATAAGGTAGTTCCCCAGCATCCTCCAAAACTGACCAATGAGTTGAGTTTTCATCCCTTCCTTTATTTTATATGTATATATATAATGCATAAATATTAAATAGTATCTATAATACAGAGATAATATATATTGATACCATTTCAAAAGTGGATGTATAGTCAAAAAAGTATATATCTATATGTAGTACTTCTGAATCTTGTTGACTTTTTTTTGGAGTATATCTACTTTTGGAAATGAACTTTTAGAGTTATTCGTTAAGCACAGTTTGGGTTTTTACATAAAATTTTAAAATATTTATGTCCTACATTTTTGGAAATAGCCCAAGATGAAAGGAAACACAGGAACTGGTCATTTGCACCAACTGTACGTCTCCTGCTCAGCTCACACACATAGACCTGTGCCCTTCACCTTCTCACACACACACACACACACGCACACACACTTACCTACTGTTTATATGGAGAAAGAGAAATATAAAAGAATGGAAATGATGAAGGATGAATAAAGATGACACAAATTTCTGGAAAGGATAGCTAATACATAGGATGAGCTTGATGGAGATTCAGAAGTTCTGCATGGGCTCAGAACAAATGTCGGGAAAGCATACTCATTAAAAAAAAAAATTCTGGAATGAGCTCAAACCTGTAAATGACATTTCATTGGACTAAGTTTGAAATTCTATACTTCTTTTCAAAAATCAACTTTCCAAGTAAAAGATATAAGGGTTCTGCTTGGTGGCAAGCCCTTGGACACCAACTTTTAGCGCAATTTCAGCTGTATCAATAAGAACAGAGTGTACCGGAGACACAGACATACTCTGCTGTGCTCATAATACAGCTCTCACCTCTGAGTAAAATATTTGATGAGGGTTGCAGTGTGCCCACTAAGGGAGGGCAACCTGGATAACATGGGCAAGTGACCTATGGTCTGTGAAGAATGGTTGCAAGAGTTTGGGAGTTTGACTTGGACAAGAGGATGCTCAGCAAGGGATAGAGGTGCATTCAAATATTTGCGCCACTTTGGTGAAGAAGGGATGAGGAAGGCTGATCCAGAGGACAAAGCAGAACCTCTGAACCCAAGTTCCAGGAAGGTAGACTTGGGCTTAGGAACGAGTGAGGAATATGTTTGAAACAGACAGGGCTGACTCACAACGTAGTGTGCTATTTTTTTTTTTTTTTTAATTTTTTGCGGTATGCGGGCCTCTCACTGTTGTGACCTCTCCCGTTGCGGAGCACAGGCTCCGGACGTGCAGGCTCAGCAGCCATGGCTCACGGTCCCAGCTGCTCCGCGGCATGTGGGATCTTCCCGGACCGGGGCACAAACCCATGTCCCCTGCATCGGCAGGCGGACTCCCAACCACTGCGCCACCAGGGAAGCCCTCTAGTGTGCATTTTTGATAAGTGATGAGCTCCCTGTTACTGAAAGTACTCAAACAGAAGAGCAGATAAGTTTACTGAGATGACCTTTTGGGGTTCTATTTTTTCCCACTTTTTATTTTCTGGTTTTATGCCCCAGAGAGGAAAGAAGGACCAACTCTCCAAGCACTTTACTAAGCACTGTCTTGGGCAAAACCCTGTGTTAGCAGCAAGAAAATCACCGAGGGAGCGGACTTCAATTAAAATTGCCAGAAGGACTGCAGAGCTGTTCCTTCTCCCTGCTTCTCTCCACCTCAGCACAGCTGACCTATGAGTGGTTAATATGCATAGATCCTTCCACTTTGCATTACCAAATGCCTTCCGCATAACTGCTCAGTCAGTGTTCCCGACTGACCAGTTGTGATTTGTGGCCGCTAAGGGCTATTTGCATTGTTTCAGTCTGTGGCTGGTCTGAGCCTGTGTTCAAAAAAATCCAGCCTCCTCCTCCCTGCTCCTGGCCACACTGGACTTTCCGCTGAGCCCGGGGTGCTGTAGTGCAAGGGCAGACTCAAGTGCATTGGGGGCCACCTCTCACCAGCTAACATACCTTGACCTTGGTCAGTACTACAAAGGGACTGTACCTCTGGCTAGAAGCGCTCAGAGGGGAAACTAGGTTGGCGGGTGAGATCCATCAAAACCTGGAGGGTCCTGCTTCTTGTTGATGCATCTTAGCAAGTTAATGCCTTTCATTCGAACCATGATCACTTTTTTTCTCTGAATCCAGGAAGCAGTATTACAAATACTGCCAGCTACTAAAATGATGAAATATTGCCAACATGAAACGATGTATTCAAATCAGAGTAAAGAAAGGGGAGCCCATTCCAAGAAGAGTCCATCTGTATAAATATGTCTTTAAAAATGTCTACCAAGTAGAAACCAAACTGCTATGGCGGGGATTCCCAAGAGAGGAACGGTAGAGGGTGAGGAGAGAGGAGATAGTTTACCTTCTGTTTTATGTGTTTCTGTGTTGCTTGAGTTTTTTTTTTTTTTTTGGCAATGAGAATTTCTATTACCATTTTGAAAACGAAAAGTATTATGTTCACCAAGAAGATGGCATTGGGTTTAAATTGTGATATTTACAAGACTGTTATTCACTTTACCAGAGAAAGCTGGCGTTGTTTGTGAAAATGAAACTTTCAGAGGCTGGCTATATTTTTAATTTGTGATTGCTATTTCCCTGGATACTACCGGCATGTTTGAAAATACATATGTTTTCATATATGCTCTAAGAAGCAGCTGTCCACAAATGGGATGAAAGCAACACAAAATGCATCTCTAACCAATTTCTTTTGTCCTCTCTAGATCTCATTGGCCTGCCATGTGTGTGCTTTATATATACAATTATGAGTCTAGCATCTCTGGTTTTTGTTGTTGTGTTTATACCCGAAACAAAGGGATGCTCTTTGGAACAAATATCAGTGGAGCTGGCAAAAGAGTGAGTATTATGTGCATTGCTCTCCAAACAGCACTCTTTGGTCAAAACTTCAGCTTTTATATACAGTGGAATAATAATAATATCTGAAATTTTTTAGGATATTCCCTTTGGTGGAGAAACCATATCTCAAAGCATAATTTGAGTTTCTCTGCCATGCGTTTAATTTGGCTAATTCAGCTAAGGAATTAGAATAAGCAGAGCTTTCTAACAAGTGAAACTTTCAAAGCTCTTTTCAGTAATGATTGAAGAACCTCGCCCATCTCTGGTTTCCCACACAGGGGATGGGAGTTGTTTGGGGTTTCAGGTGGTCCTGGAATGTCATGCTTGCCTTGTGCTAGCACTGTGGGCTTCAGCCTTCCACCTCTATCACACTTGTAGGTCTCTAAGCCCTAAACACTTGTTAAGGCTAAGGTTACCAGGAAAACTCTTGGGCTTAAATGTCTACAATTATTCCAAATATGGCACAAAGTGCACTAAGAAAGATAAAGAGTTTCCTACATGAACAGGCAGTTAGAACACTGGTTAAATAAAATTCATATGGAAAGACTGCTTGAACAATTTGACATAGCAGTGGCCTGTGAAGACTCCCCTTTTCTTTAGGAGCAGGTCTCACAGTTCTGACTGTTGAAACTGTGGCCTGGGGGAGGAGAGGATGCACAGGGGCCAGGAATGAAGGAGAACTTGTTGCTCTTCCTAGGATTTAATCATTCTGCCCAAAAATGTAGGGATACTTGTTTGTGGACTTTAATATAACAGGAGGAAACTACATATTTACAGTTTGTGCCTTTCTTCTAAAAAGACTTTCATTACACTAGAGAGAAATGTATGATGGCTACAGAAATTGTGGGCATAGTGATTCTTCAGCTTTTGTCTGAAGGAAGAATAAACCTGATAGGTGAATTGATGGTAGGTATGTGTACAAATATATAGACCGAGCCCTTAATCCTGGTTTATTAGTATTATATAATAATTTTTAAAATTATTATTAGGGTATGAAGTAAGTAGGAGTATGGATGATTTTTACTTTGTACCTTATATACTTTAAAATGGTTTACAGGGAATTCCCTGGCAGTCCAGTGGTTAGGACTTGGAACTCTCACTGTCAGGGCCTGGGTTCAATATCTGGTCAGGGAACTAAGATCTCACAAGCCGAGTGGGGTGGCCAAAAAAAAAAAAAAAAAAAGGTTTACATTTTAAAGACATTTCATTTTAGTAAACAGAAAAACTTTTCTCTTAACTTAAGGTAAATGTCAACTGTAGGGATAATTTTTGATGCTGATAAGGCCCTATTTTTAAAGCCTTCAATGAAAATGAAAAGTATTCATTTACAAAGAGAAATATAATTGTCAGGAAAGCCAGCTATCTCCTTGGCCTGGCCAGAGCATTGCCTGGCTCTATTCAAGTTGAAGTCAAATAATTGGATTTCTTGGCGAGCACAGAATCTGAACAACAATTAATTACACATACATGATTCAAATAACTAATAGCCTCAGACCTTGATAACACAGTGCATTCATCTGTAAACTGGAAACATGTCTGACAGATGCAGGCCTTTTCCAGAACTTAGATGCCAGGACACCAGTGGTGTCCACATCTGTTGGTCACCCTTCATTTCTCATCTTCCCTAGAGCTTGTTTCACATCAGTGGTCTATTTAGATATAAAACACTCTCCCCTAATGTAGTGGCTTAAAATACACTATTTTCCGTGATTCTTTGGTTTGGCTAGGTGGGGCCTTTGCTCATTTCACCGAGGCTCCACCAACATCAGCCGGAGGCTCAGTTGGACTGGAAGGTGCTGACACAGCGGGAAGCTTCAGTTCTCTTCAGGTGGCCTCATCCTACAGGAGGCTAACCTGGCTTCCTTACCTGTCAGACTCTGGGCAGCATTCCAAGGTAGTGGAGGCATAAGCTGCAAGGTTCCATGAGGTTTCCCTTCTGGAAGTCACACTACATCACTTCCATTACTTTCTATTGTCAGTACAAGTCCCAAGGCCAGCCCAGGTTCAAGGGGTGTAGGGACTGACTTATGTCTTGATGAAACGAAGGGCAAAGTTTTTTTTTTTTTTTTGTGGTATGCGGGCCTCTCACCGCTGTGGCCTTTCCCGCTGCGGAGCACAGGCTCCGGACGCGCCCGCTCAGCAGCCATGGCTCACGGGCCCAGCCGCTTCACGGCATGTGGGATCCTCCCAGACCGGGGCAAGAACCCATGTCCCCTGCATCGGCAGGCAGACTCTCAACCACTGCGCCACCAGGGAAGCCCAAGGGCAAAGTTTTTTGGTTTTGTTTTTTACCACATTTAATCTACCATACCTACTCTTTCTTGAAATTCTTTTACCTCCTAAGAAACAATTTTTTTCCCTGGGTTTTCTCCTGCCTCACTAACTCTTACTTCCTTATTTCTGCTTCTATTCGTACATGAGGGTTATCTTTGAAGATTTAGCCCTATAGCCTTATGCCTTAAGGGCCAATGCAAACCCTCATCTTCAAAGTCTTGAGTAACCCTAGCCCTGATAGTATTCCTTTCACCAGAATCATCAATATTTTCTAGTCCCACTTTATTTTTTTTATTTTTTATTTTTTGGTCACGCCACAGGGCATGCAGGATCTTAGTTTCCTGACCAGGAATCGAACCTGTGCCCCTTGCAGTGGACATGGGGAGCCCTAACCACTGGACTGCCAGGGAATTCCCCCCATTTTCTTTTTATATTGCCTTAGCTAAAACTCTAGTGATTTCACTTCCTTAATTAAGTAGGTTATAAAGTTTTGGCATCCGGGAATGGTCTTGGCCCATTATCTTTTGTATGTAACCTCTAGAGTGCCTAGCTTAAAATTGATTCCTAGCAGATGACTAAAAACTATCCACTGTTCAGTTGGATACCTTGTGGTCAATCCAATGCTGAATTCATTGTGTGTGGGGATTAGATTATGGGTAACAATATAAACCACAACAAGTTTTGATCTGTGGATCACAGATGAGATTTAATCTTATGATCTAACAATCTGTGCAACAGGAAGAGGTATGTGTTCAGAAAAGGGAGACATACGGCCTGCACCATACCACTCCCTGCCCGCAACTTCCGAGATTATTCATTCAACTCTTTGTTGGTTATCTACTATGGAGTAGACACTGTATTAGGAAAGGACTGAAAGTATAGGAGACAAAGAATCCATAGCTCCTTTATTTGGAGAGGCAGACCAGAAAACAGACCATTGCAATACACTGTGTTGGCAAGTGCAAAGGAAGGGCACATGTATTGGGGTAGAGAATGCCTTTAAAAATAAAGGTTTGTTACAATTCTTGTAAGCAATACTAACTAAAAAATTGAAGCAGGGAGAAAGCAGTAATGAATTAATTGAACGAAACTAAGAATCACTCCTCATTGCCCTCTTTTTTCAAAAGTCTAACTTGAAAGCAGAATGTTCTCAACGAATTAAGGTTAAGAAACTTTTAGATCTTTTTTTTTTTTAATATGGGGCTGTCAGAATGGCTCAAGTTTCAAACCAAATGAAAACTTGAAGACAAAACTTAAGCCAATCTTTCCATCCTGTAGGCCTCCAGAATAAGACATTCCATAAGAACATAGTGATTTGGGTGTCTAAAACTCAACAAAACATATTCATTCAGAATTTGGGGTGGGGAAGAAATCTGTCTAAATTAACAAAACTCTGCATTATGAAATGTTTTTGAATTACTCAAACTTAAATCCAGACCCTTTCCAAGAAAGTTTTAAATTGCAAATTAGGAGAGATCCAAAAGCCCAAGTACTACCCACCCCTAGACAGATTCCACAAGTACCAGGAGGTTGGTGTAGAAGAACAAACAGAGATAAGGGCACAGGTGCGAATTATGAAAGACGAGGTGGCAAAACAATTCTGCATTTCAAATTCATTTCTAGGGGCAGCAAGCAGCAGTGTCTACCAGGGATGCATTCTTGTGGGGAAAGCCCAGTACCTGAGGGCAGAAAGGAAAGAGTTGCCTTCAGAAATCTTGGCTAACTCTGATTTCTGCAACATCAAAGAGCCTGGGACATGTCTTAGCTTGAAGCAGTAGGTTGGCAAATGCTTTAAAAATGAAAATGTAAGCAGCCTGAATGCTATAAATTGACCAAATTTATGTATGAAGTATGTGTGTTAAACAAGGTTCCCTGGAGGGAAATGGCAGAGACAAAAATAGAAATAAAATACATAATGGTATTGACAAGTGATCGAACTAGCTAAGTGAACGCGGGGGTGGTGGAAAGCCCCCAGGGACTTGTGAGGACACGAAAGTTGAAGTGAACTGGAAGATGGAGGACGGCTACTGCCGAGCTAAGGGAGACTTCATGAACTTCGGAGTTAATGAAACAACGAATCAACTTTTGTCCCCAGGGAAAGAGAGTCCAGATGTGTATGTCCCAATGATTTTCTAAGCAGCAAGAAAGGAAACTATTTATAATATCAAATTAACTTCAAATTTGATACTCCATACCGCTTGATATTTTCCTTTCTCATATTTGGAGTTGGCTTCTTTTCCTTCTATTTCTACAAGGCTGAGAAAACAAATATTCTTCCAAAGTTGTTAAGTTTCTTGTAAGATAAACAATGACTCAGTGGAGAGGTCAGAAAAGATTTCAGCAATAATGTAATTTGAAAGGATTTCATTTTGAACTTGTGCCCTGTCAGCTACAAACACAAACACAAAATGGGACATTTGCCATATGTGCTGTTTCAGCTGTGACTTTCATTCTTTTCCCCAGTTTAAGTGGAAACAATTAGAGAAAACTAACAAGTTAATGTTTTGTAAATATTTTAGTTCTGAGACTTAGGTTATTTTTCACTTTTAGCAGCTCATTTTATGTGGTCATTCCTTCATTCATTCACCCAAATTCATTTATTTGCTACTTACTGAGCACCTGTTCCGTGCCACGCACTGTTCTAGGTGCTATAACATTAATCAGTGAGCAAAAATGCCATGAGAATTAAGAGAGTAAGTGTGTGTGGGGGGGTACTTTTGTTTTTTTGGGTTTTTGTTTCGTTGTATTTTTATTAGAGTAGTTGATTTACAATGTTGTGTTAGTGTTTGCTGTACAGCAAAGTGAATCAGTTATACATATACATATATCCACTCTTCTTTAGATTCTTTTCCCATATAGATCATTACAGAGTATTGAGTAGAGTTCCCTGTGCTATACAGTAGTCCCATATTAGTTATCTATTTTATGTATAGTAGTGCAACACTTGTTATTTTCCTTTTTTGTTTTTTTTGGTAGTGGCCAACCTAATGGCTTGAGGTGGTATCTTACTGTAGGGGGTACTTTATTTATTTATTTGTTTGTTTGTTTATTTATTTATGGCTGCATTGGGTCTTTGTTACTGTGCGTGGGCTCTCTCTAGTTGTGGCGAGCGGGGGCTACTCTTCATTGCAGTGCACAGGCTTCTCACTGCGGTGGCTTCTCGTTGCGAAGCACAGGCTCTAGGCACGCAGGCTTCAGTAGCTCTGGCATGTGGGCTCAGTAGTTGTGGCGCACGGGCTTAGTTGCTCCACGCCATGTGGGATCTTCCCGAACCAGGGCTTGAACCCGTGTCCCCTGCACTGGCAGGCGGATTCTTAACCACTGCACCACCAGGGAAGCCCAGGGGGGTACTTTTGATTGGTGATCTGAGAAGGTTATCCTGAGAGATAACATTTAAGATAAAATCTGAGTAGTAATGAAGAGCCAAACCTGCAAAGGTAGGGGGAAAGAGAATTCAGGCAGAGAACAGCTAGTGCAAAGACTAAATCAGAAACACGCTGGACCTGTTCCAGGAACCAAAAGATGCTCAGGAGGCTGCGATCTTTGAGATCCAGTGAGAAAGTCGGTGGAAACTGAAGTGTGGGGCTTTACAGACTGAGTTTGGATTTCATTCTAAGTGCAATGGGAAGCTACTAAAGTATTTTCAGCAGGGGAGTGATGTGACCTCATTTACTTTAAGGCGTGCCAAGCCAGCGTCTGCAGGCACACAGCTGAACGTGGCTGAGAAAGCACACGAGCACAGGGCTGGGGCCTAGGTTCAATCATCCTGACTGACCTCAAGAGGCCCCCTCCATGCTACCTGGCAATCATCCATGTCCCTTGTTCATGAACTGTCTCTCCTAGACAACTGCTCAATACCAGCCTCTCTCTGGAAACCTCCCACCTCCTTAGCCGTCCTCACTCCCACCAACAGACTTGCTCCTGACTTCACGGAAGAAATGAACACAATCAGAAAGGGAACTTCCTTAACCTTCCACCTCAACTCACACATCAGTGTTTGCATCCAAATACACCACCATCCCTCTGGGTTCTATCTTTTAACTCATTCCTATGTGAATCCAACCACTTCATGCCCTCTGCCCTTCCCTTCTCCAGAACATTCCTCAATAGTCCTCCCTTATCACCCCTGCATCATCCATATCTTCCCTCTCTCCTAGATCTCTGTTTCACATCAGCAGAGCAACCTTGTGTGATTTTTTTTCCCCATCTTAAAAAAAAAAAAAATCTTGGGCTTCCCTGGTGGTGCAGTGGTTGAGAGTCCGCCTGCCAATGCAGGGGACACGGGTTCATGCCCTGGTCCGGGTAGATCCCACATGCCGCAGAGTGGCTGGGCCCGTGAGCCATGGCTGCTGAGCCTGCGCGTCCGGAGCCTGTGCTCTGCAACAGGAGAGGCCACAACAGTGAGAGGCCCGCATACCGCAAAAAAAAAAAAAAAAAAAAAAAAAAAAAAAAAAAATCTTTTGATCCCATTTTCCTCCCTAGGTTTTGCTCCTGTATCATTTTTTTAATTAGATTTATTTATTTTTATTTATTCATTTTTGGCTGTATTGGGTCTTCGTTGCTGCTCGCGGGCTCTCTAGTTGCGGCGAGCGGAGGCTACTCTTGGTTGCCGTGTGCGGGCTTCTCATTGCAGTGCTTCTCTTGTTGTGGAGCACGGGCTCTAGGCACACGGGCTTCAGTAGTCGTGGCATGTGGGCTCAGTAGTTGTGGCTCGCGGGCTTTAGAGCTCAGGCTCAGCAGTTGTGGCATACGGGCTTAGTTGCTCCGTGGCGTGTGGGATATTCCTGGACGAGGGATCGAACCTGTGTCCCTTGCGTTGGCAGGCGATTCCTAACCACTGTGCCACCAGGGAAGTCCTGCTCTGCTATCATTTATTTTCACCTATATTCTTTGCCATCATTTATAGCAAAGTTCTTTCAGAGTTGTCTCTATTCACTGTCAGCAACTCCTCTCTTCCTATTCTCTCATGAACCTGCTCTGATGAGACTTCTATGGCCATTACTCTACTGTCATTGCTCCTTTTAACATCCTGGTTACCT
The DNA here is from genome assembly GCF_025265405.1 of Mesoplodon densirostris. Classification (NCBI taxonomy): domain Eukaryota; kingdom Metazoa; phylum Chordata; class Mammalia; order Artiodactyla; family Ziphiidae; genus Mesoplodon; species Mesoplodon densirostris. The sequence goes on from NC_082672.1 coordinate 29,882,655, forward strand.
CCATGTTGCTAAACCCCGTGATCAATTCTCATCCATTGTCTTAATGGCTCATGCAGTGACCATCCCCAGCATTGACTGGGGTGAGCATGCCCTCCTTCCCAAAATACTTGCTTCACTGCCTTCAGGGACCGGCCTCCTGGTTGTCTCTTACCAGTCACGCCTCAGCATCCCCTGCTGGTTCCATCTCATCTTTCACTGTCTTAAAGTTGGTGTGCCCTAGGGCTTCGTCCTCTGACCCCTTCTCTATCCCCTCACTGGCTCGTTGAGCTCAAAGTTATGGTCTTTACACCATCCATATGCCACTGAATCCAACATTTACATCTCCAGCTTCAATATCTCCCCTGAACACAAGGCTTTTCTATTCAACTGTTTGCCCTCCAACTCTTTTCAAATGTCTAACAAATATTACAAACATGATCTGAATTGAATCCCAATATTCCCCAAACCTACTCCACTCGCAGACTTTTCCACCTCAGTTGATGTCAATCTTATCCTTCTACTTGCTCTGGTCACAAACCTTGGTGTCTCCCCTGACTCTTTCCCTCCCACCCCATGTTCAATCTTTCAGAAAACAGTGTTGGCTCTAATTTAAAAATAGATCCAGGGACTTCCCTGGAAGCGCAGTGGTTAAGAATCCACTTGCCAATGCAGGGGACATGGGTTTGAGCCCTGGTCTGGGAAGATCCCACATGCCTCGGAGCAACTAAGCCCTGCGTCACAACTACTGAGCTTGTGCTCTAGAGCTTGCGAGCCACAACTACTGAGCCCCTGTGCTGCAACTACTGAAGCCCATGTGCCTAGAGCCCGTGCCCCGCAACAAGAGCAGCCACTGCAATAAGAAGCCTGTGCACCACAACGAAGAGCAGCCCCCGCTTGCTGCAACTAGAGAAAGCCCGCGCGCAGCAATGAAGACCCAACACAGCCAAAAATAAATAAATTAAATAAATAAATTTATTTAAAAAAATAGATCCAGAGCCTGCCACCTGCACTGCCCCTCCCTTGATCTGAGTTGCCGTGCTCTCTCCTGCGTTACTGTAGTGACCACCTGCCTGGTCCTGTTTTCAGCCTCCATCCCCTCCGATCTGTTTTCAGCACAGCAGCCAGTGATCCCTTTAAATATGATCAAGTTATTCCTTTGCTCAAATCCTCCAGCGGCTTTGATGGCCCGTACAGCCCTACATATCCTACTACTCTCCCCCTCTTTCACTATCATCAGCTGCACTGGCCATTTTGCTGCATCCCAAACACACCACGTAATGCTCAAGACTCAGGGTCTCTGCCCTGGTTTCCTCTGTCTAGAATTCCCTTCCCTTAGATATCCACTTGTCTCACCACTTTATCTCCTTCTGAATTGTCCTGTTACCCTATTTAAAATCACCATCATGTCCCAACTCTGCATCCACTCTCTTTTTTCAGTTTTCCCCCCAAAACTGGTACCTTCTATATTTCACTTGGTTTCTTGTCTATCTCCTCTCACTCCATTAAGTTCCTTGAAGGCAGGGAATTTTGTATGCTTTGTTCACTGTTGTTTCCCAGCACCTGGAATAATTTCTTCACATATAATTAAGCTCATTATTGAAAATGAATAAATTAACGAATTAACTGGATATAGGAGTAAGGCAATGAAGTAGTCAGGGTGGTGCCTAAATTTTTAGCTTGAGAAACTGCATGGACAGTAACACAGGGGAGTCCTTTCAGAACCAGGTTTCAGGGCTGGAAAGATTACAGAGATGTCCATTAGACATCAGATGGATATAGTACTGGTTGGCAGCTGGATATGTAAATATGAAATCCTGGAGACACTCAAGAGTCAGGGTCAGATTTGGGTAAGTGGTATTTAGGTTATGGAACCAGATGAGATCATCTTGTCAGAGAGCAGAGAGAAAAGAATGAGGTGCAGGACCAAGCCCTGAATTACGCCAATACTTAGAGAACAGGCAGAGGAGAGTGAGTATCGAGAGGACTGAAAAGGAGCCAATGGTGAGGCTGGAGAGGAGCCAGGAGAATATGGTATCACTGAAGCCAAGAGGAGTGCTGTCAGGAGGAGGGCTGGATGATGCTGGGACGGGGAGCAAACAGGATGATCATAACCTCGACTGTCTTTACCCATCGCTGCTCCTTTCACGAGCATCCCACTCACCCTCAGACCACTCTGCATTTCAGTTCACTCTCTCAAGCACCTACCAGGACTGGGAATCCACTGAAGAGTCATCACCCATGTCCTCACTTCCTTTCTCACCTTCCTTAGATCCCATGCACCACCCCTCCCTTTACCCTGCCCTCTCTCCCTCCATTCAGGCAAACCTTAATTCTGATTAAGCCAATTCTTAGCTTGTTTTATCCCTGCGTCCAAGGAACTTGGCTTGAGATACACCCAAAGATACTGACAAGTCCAGTTTTAAATTGATGAACATAAGTCTCAAGCAGGTCTTCAGGAATGTCCTGCAACCTACCACATGGCCCTGGTCAGTTGATTTTCTTACTGTCCAAGATGGTGGCCTCACACCCTGTCCCCTCTCAAGCCTCCAGCACTCCCTTCCACTTCCTCACTCTCTGCTGATGGTCTTGGGTTTTTAGTTCACTGAGAAAACAGAAAGAAAGAGCCCACTTCATCCCACACACCATCTACTCAACTACCTACATCTATGCCCACCTTCTCTCTCTTGGTGCAAAGGCCAATTCTTTCATTTGTCCTGAGCATGTCACCAATTTCCCCCTTCTATGGGATTATCACACACACACACACACACACACACACACACACACACACACACACAGCTGCAGTACTCCCCATCCTAAACAACATGCCTCCCTAGACCTCAAATCTCCAATGCCCCCCGGGTACCCACTCACTCCCTGCCCACTTTTCAGTTCCAGAGTGCTCTGTTGTCTCCAGGTCCTCACCTCTCATTCTTTCTTGAACTTCCTCCTCTCAGGCTCTTTCCTGCTTTCTGACTCCTCAGGCTACTCGTGACTTCTGCCGAGTTCCCAAACCTCAGGGTCAGTTCCCGTGTTATGTGACTTTCCAGCAGCACGTACCCAGGTCCTCATGCTCCCTATCTTTAAACATTTTTTTTTTCACTTGTCTTCTGGAATATTAGTTTCCTGGCTTTCCTCCTACCTCATTAGTCATTCCTTGGTCTCCGCTGCTTCCCCTTCCTCACTCCCTCCCTTCAAATACCATAATGCCCAGGGCTCAATCCTTAGATCTCCATCTACACTCACTTCTTGGATGTATTCCCCTGGCTTTATCAGCCATCCATAAATTGATGACTCCCAAATGATTATCTCTAGTCTTGGACCTTTTACCTGATTTTCGAATTCCGAAATCCAACTGTCCACTTGATGTCTTTGGTTGGAACATCCAAAAGGCATCTCTAATCTGACAGAACTCTTGATTCCCAGTCCCCTTGATCACCCAGTCACGTTTCCTCCATGGATCTTCTGCTTGGGGGGAACTTCTGAGGCCAGGGGTGCTTTGAGGCCAGAGGCTTAGGATTCATCCACGCTACTCCTTTCACCCCACAGCTACACTATCAGTAAGTCTTGTTAGCTGTTAACAAGACATATGAATATACACTTTCCACCAGTACTGTTCTAAATCCAAGCCACCATCTTTTATTTGGACTTACTAACCTCGAAACTAGTCTTCCTCTTTCAACTCCTGTGCTCTGCATGCTACCCTCCATACAGCAGCAGTTAGATGGATCTTTTATTTTTTGTAATAAACATTTATTATTTTACACAGTGTCTGCGGGTCTGGAGTTTAGGAGTGGTTTAGCAGGACGGCTCTGGTTCTGGAAGTTGCAATCTAGCTGTTGGTCAAGGCTGCAATCATCTGAGGACTGTACTGAGGCTCAAGGATTAAAAAAAAAAAAAATTTAGTTGGTTGTGCCGGGTCTTAGCTGTGGCAGGCGGGCTCCTTAGCTGTGGCATGAGAACTCTTAGTTGCAGTATGCATGTGGGATCTAGTTCCCTGATAGGGATCAAACCCGGGCCCCCTGCATTGGGAGCACGGAGTCTTATCCATTGCGCCACCAGGGAAGTCCCTAGATGGATCTTAAAAACGTCATTCCTCAGCTCAAAACCCCATGGCTCCTACTACATTTTGAATAAAATTCAAGCTCCTTAACTATGGCTGCTACCCTCCCCTCCGACCTCACGTCTGTCATTCAGGTACTCGCCATGCTCTAGCCACATCGGACTTTCCGCAACACAGCACTTAGCTACAATCCTTCACATGGTTCCCTCCCTAACTTCACTCCAGTCCCTGATCAGATGCCACCTAATCTTTAGAGATGCCAGCAGTATGATACAGTCCCCACACCCCAACTAAGTCATTCTTTTTCCCTTTCTTGGTTTACTTTTCTCCTTAGCACTCTTATTACTTGAAATTATAGGCTTATGTGCTTGGCTCCTGTTAAAGTGTAAGCTCCTTGAAAGCCAGAGTCTTTATCTCCTCCATCCATAGCACCTGGCATGTTGTAGCCACTCGATGAACTCATTAAATTATAGGACAGGAGGGCCTCCCTGGTGGCGCAGTGGTTAAGAGTCCGCCTGCCGATGCAGGGGATACGGGTTCGTGCCCCGGTCTGGGAGGATCCCATATGCCGCGGAGCGGCTGGGCCCGTGAGCCATGGCCGCTGGGCCTGCGCATCCGGAGCCTGTGCTCCGCAACGGGAGAGGCCACAACAGTGAGAGGCCCGCATACCGCAAAAAGAAAAAAAAAAAAAATTATAGGACAGGATATTTGAAAGGGGAGAGAGAGGTACAAAGGTGTTTATTTAAATACACATAAAATACTAGAGCATGTTTTTATGCTGATGGGAATAATGTTACAGAAATGAATTTGTTAATGCAGGGGCAAGGGGATAATGCAGAAAGCAGAATATGTAGATATAAATATAGATAGGCATATTGGTAAGCAGAGTTTGAGAAAAGGGAAGAAATTAAAGAGGATCTGGGATGTAATCTCCAGTAGTTCTATGTAAGACTATCCTTGGAATCCTTCCCTGCAGACAGGAATGCCATGATTATGTTCTGAGAAGAAGGCACCCCACCTTACCCTTTGCATGAGATTGATCAAAGTTCTGTGGTGCACTGAATTTCATGACACGTGGAAACTTTGCAATAAACCTTGGTCTTCTTTTGCCGTGCTAAAACATTAAAGCCCCAGGGTGATTTAAAAAATTATAGCCCGCACATTTTCAAATACTGTAAATTAAGAATGACATTTTCATTAGTGCCTCTTTCTCTTTCAGGAACTATGTGAAAAACAGTATTTGTTTTATGAGTCATCACCAAGAGGAATTAGTGCCAAAACAGCTTCAAAAAAGAAAACCCCAAGAACAGTTCTTGGAGTCTAAAAGGCTACGGGGTAGGGGACAGCCAAGGCAGCTTTCTCCAGAGACCTAATGGCCTCAAAACCTTACAAATGTTGATACAGTATGAGAACATTTAGGGTGTCTTCCTACATACATATTGGCCAATACATATTGGCCACTCCCATGTTTTCTCTTCAGTATCACAGAGCTAGTTTAAAAGGTACACCCTGAAATTATAGAGACAATCTTTACTCTCTACCCCCCACAAAAGGAACCATGAAAGGTAGGTGAGGAACAAGGTCCCAAGTGATCCCTTTCTTACTCTGAGCAGAATACCAGGTTAAAAAATAATACTGGTTGGTTATCTTCCACCTTCTTCACAGAGCAGCCTTTGAAAGACTATGAACTAGTGATGAGAACAACTTTTACCTTAAGGTTTGTATGCATAGAGGCCAGTTGCAGCTTTATTATTAAGACACAGAAGTTGTCTGAACATAAGCTTATGGTTTTTTGCCTACCAAGACACTACCTGCACTGGGTCTTGTGTAAAAAAGAACCAGGACACAATGTGGACAATTGCAAACATGTTCTAGGTTAGGATAGGGTCCTGGTTAGGATTTTAGTGATAATTTCTAATTACAGTTCAACAAGGATAAAGATTATACATCCTATTTTATGAATTATGAACTACCATGTAATTCAAAATATCCTTTTATGAATTTGGTATTAGTATTATAAAATATTAAGAGAAACAACTCTGCAATAGTTGAGAAAAATAAGCATTTTCCATCCATTTTTTAAAAATACGAATAGAAAGGACAATTTCAAAATCCTGGGACCATATTTATTTAGAAGTAGCTGTTAGTAAAACACGAGAAAAGAAATCAAGCCATTAGGTTATTTATCCAAATCTGAAAGTAATTAGGTTTGAGTTACTAAGTCAAGCTTATACAGTTCTCTCTTTGTAAGGCTTTCATGATACCTTAATAGCGATCCATAGTTTCCTGTGATTCTTCACACTCCTCAGGATTATCACTACCTCAGGTTATGGCCTACAGGCTATAATTGATACTGACTTTCAGATGCCTGCAAACATAATAAATGACATCCAAACATTGGGACAATTCCCTCAATATGGTCTTCTCTATGATGAAACAGAGATCACCGACTGTACCAGAAACTTGCGTTTTCACCCACACAACAATGGATTGCTCTCTTCTGTATTTCACCAGTTGAATTTTAAGACGTGGGGAGGCATTTTACCAATAGAATTTGGATACGATGATAGAAAATCTACAATAAAGAATCTCAAACCACTTATGCAGTAACCCATTAAATGACTAATATTATAAGCTATGGGAGACACACACAAAAAGTACTGAGCAACCTAACTTGAAAAAGAATACAAAAATATGATTAACCTGAAGAAAGGAGAATCCTAAGAGTCAAAAGCCCTTTTTTATTCACCTTGAAATTTTTCTATTGGCTCATAACAAAGTGTCCCAGTTTGATATAAGGAAATATGATCTACTGCATTCCCTTATAATGAAGTGATCTGACTACAACCTATGTAAGCAATAGTAAAACTGTATTATCAGGAACTCAGGAGAATGACTAAAAGTCCTGGTGCTGAAACATACTATCTAAATTAAAATTGGCGGGGGAAGTTATGAGGAAGGGAGATTTGCAGTCTTCATTCTGCATGGTACATTTCATATGCAAGTTAGAACATGCATCGTTCACTTGTTTTGGAAGAAGGGAAAGTGTGTTCTGTAGAGGATCAATTTAAGAAATTTATTATGAACCTTCAGTGCAATCATACGCTGAGATTAAAAAAGGTCAAGACAGGTAATCAATATGAATTTTTTTTCTTTGCCAAGCATCACAGATTGTATATCTTAAACACTCTCTTATATTTTTCTTTTATTATCCAGAATCTATAATGAAACAGTTCTGTTTTCAAACTAATTTTTACCCAATATGCACCCAATTAGAGCTTTTTGACTTTCAAAAATAAAAAAGGGGGAATACTTATAATTTATATGTATATATTCACAGTTTTTATTTATAAAAAAAATGTACAGCACTTGTGAAAAGCCAGAAGACATTAGACACACTCATTGCTTACCAACTTTGTTAAGTATAGTGGGTCACCCATGACACTTTGCCAGGAGATACTCAAGCAAGCAGCCCTGAAACCAGACCCGGTCAGATTGTCTTTCTCCCTCTTTTCTGAGACAGCATTTTGATGAGCTACTGATCTACATAGTTTTCAAGTCACTCGAATACTGAAAAATATTACAACAAACATCTGGATCTACACCTTGGCTATATAATCATGTTTCTCCCCCTTTTCGCTATTTCTTTTTTGTGAACACTGCCAAACAGGAGGTCAGTTAATTACTGTTAATTAAATCTAAGTGGAAAACCTCAAATTTTTGAAACAGTCTGCCCAGAACCTATAACTTTCATTGAATTTTATTCTGTATATTTTTTGAGGTTGCCTATCCTACTGGATCTCAAAATGAAGCAAATAAACACAAATGTAAAAAAATGAGAAAGAAGTCTTAAAATCACAATTAAGTCTTTCCCAAGAAAGAAAATATAAAAGTTAGCCATTGGCCCCAACTTATGAGGGAGTGAGAGGCAGGGCAGGGGAAGGCATTGAGAAGAAAGAAGATAAAAATAAACATAAAAAATAATACATATTGTTCAGTGCAGCTTTCAAGATTTTAGAATATGGTAGGGAAAATGGAGGTTAAGATGTTCCAATTTTTCACAAAGGTTTCAAAACATTTTGGAAATTCAAGGTTTTAGTGGAAAATTGTGTTGTACTATTATCTCTATTAATTTTAACTGAGAAGCTAATATGACTCTCCACTCAGCTTTGTTTCTAGGTAAAATCATTGTTAGTAATACTAAACTCCTAAACACAAATGGCCAAGCACCACTGCAGCCTGATCCTATGTTACCATTCCTGGGCTCATGGGTGAGCCAGAGAGCCACTGTTTAACAAATGCATATTTATTATAACTTTAAGAGGAGCAATCCCGTATACTGAGTAGTCACTCTTTAGCTTCGTAAAGTAGACACAGCAAGGGGAAAGACTTATCTTGCAAAATGGCTTTCAAGTTCAAATTGAACTGTAGTATAATTACACTGTGGCACAGAATCAGCTTTTGGGCACTTCTTGCTAAAACAGCACAATGTTTCAACTTCTGACGAGACTCTTAGTAAAGCCTTGAGTACCAACCTAAGATTTTTACTTTGCTATAACCAGAGTTGAGTCTTTCCAGAATAACAAAGGTACATATGAGGTACAACCCATCACAGCTTCTTTCTTATATTCATCTTGTAGGTAAGAGTTTCTCTTTTTAAAACTACAACTTTATGACTTTTAAAAGATAGTTAACATTTTCTATCATGTTAAATTAGCAACATAAAACATTACGCTTAATTTATAAAGTTCTACTCCAGTTCCCTAGAATTTATATACATGTTTTTATTTCTAATCTGCAAGAAAAAAATTCCTATTTGATATTTGGTAACAGAGCATTAAAAGATACTATACACATGTGGCATATATATATTTACAAAATACACTTCAAAAAGAAGCCAACACACTTTAGCAAAAGTCTAAGCTTGCATAGATTAAAAAAAAAAAGAATTATGAATACAATTTTTGTTAAAATAGAAAATGGGGAATAGAATGGATATGAAGAGTGATCTTTTCCAAACTTTTATTTGTGCACATTCAATTGAAAAAGATAACTTTTACAGGTTCTTTGGTGCCCATATTCAGCATACAAAAATGTAAAAGACTATTCACAAATTAAACACATCAGCTCAAACTGGAAAAAAATAATGACAACAACAAAACACTTTAAGGTAGTGCACACTGTGACAGCTCTGCTCGTGGGGACATGAAATTACTGCGAAAATAAATAGAATGTCCTTTTGTAAAAGCAGCAATGTCATGTCTTGTAAACTTCCTTTTTATATTACAGCAAGGTTTGAAATAAAATCCAAAGGGACTGGAGCTTACACTGTAGCCGTGAATGAATAAAAGAGTCTATTTCCTCAATTACTGTTGGTCCAGTTTTCCTTTTGTTTTGAGTCCAATGTGCAGCAGGTTTTAAAAGGTGCTCAGTTTGGGATTCTAACCAATTACCTGATGACTTACAAAATTTCTTTCCGGCTTTCAAACACAAATGGGTATACCTGTTCCACAGCAGTAGCGACGGCCTTTACATTGGGCCCTGTAACAACACAATGGAGGAAGGCGTGAGAAGAGGCAAAAGAGCACTAGGAAAAGCTGATTTCCCAGAATTACAAATAACCAAGTACTTTAGAATTTATCAGGTTGTTTTAAAAAAATCTACACTTATATAATTACACACACAGTCACAGCAAGAACCAAGAGAATAAGATTTTTTATGGACAATTAAAGGGAATCAAACACAAAATGATGATATTCATCTTGTTTTAGGGCACCATTGTGAAAAGAGAGTATATAAAAAACCACACAATCACAAAGTACTATAATATGCTTATTAAAGGAAGGATTAACAAGCGGGACTATACAACTATTATGATTTTGGTCACTGTAGTCTGGCTTTTGGTTAGGCTACGACTGAAGCTCACAGGAGTATCAAGGAACCCAGCAGAGCTAAACAAAGCTGCCAGCAGAGCGTTGGGAAACCAGAGGGCTGTTATAAACTGCACGGTCTAAACATCCCCACAAATTTACTACTATTTGGTACTCACATGTTTATTACTAATCTGGCCATTCACCCTTACAGCTTACTCTGCCCGTTAAAAAAGAAGCACCAGGGGATGAGGTTACGTTATGTATTAATTCATCTATATAATGCTAGGACTTTAAAAATATGTAGCCTTTCATCTAAATAGCTAAAAAAATATATAAAAAGGATAATGAAAAAATATTTTTATAAAACTTATTCTGAATAAATACGTTTTTTTCTACTAACGTAAACTTACCTTTTGAAAGATCCTAAAAAGCGTACGTATGCATCCACTGTGGACCCTCTGAAGGTACTGACCACGTCTTACCCTGGTCCGATCCTTCCTGACTCACCTCAGTCCCTCCACAGAGTAGAGCTTTGCCCATGGGAACCACTCAGTATATGTCCACCGAATTAACAGTTCATAGGGTATTCCAGAGGTTAATATGTAACGCATACTAATTAACCAGGTCAATGGTCTTCAGTTTGCTACTGTGTTGTTTAAATCTATTAATTTAATATATATTTTACATATGCATTATTTTCTTCCATACTTAGTAGGGACTTGCCAATAGATTTGGAAGCCTCTGTGAGGTCTGGGCTCCAAAGTGTAGAAACTGAGAGTCCAAAGAAGGAAGGAAATGGACTTGCTCCCCCATTTTTAAGATTCAGGCATGACTCTGGCAAGAGCCTTTAAATCTCCAAGGAAGATGTGAAAATCCGTGGCTGAATCAGAACTAAAGCTTTTTTGTTGCAGGCTTACAGGTGTCAATAATTTTTCTTTTCCTCTAAGGATTGAAGGAATAAAAAGAAAATTCAAGGACACTACAGAAATTTTCCTTAACTCAGTTTTGCCAGAAGTTGGGTCTGACTATCAAGTAATGTCTCTGAACAATTTATAACGACAGTACCATTAAAAAAAATCACCCTGCATGCTAATACAACCCTTGGACTCTATGCTTACCTAGTATTCTGAAACTATCCCTTCCAAGTAATTAAAACAATTCAAAAGATATAACAAAATACACATAAAACATATCAAAGAGGTACCAATTATATATGAATATTTTGCTCATGTAAAACCTCTATGAAGTTCATAGAATGGGTTTCTCTTGAGTATTTTAAATGCAAGATATCATAAACTTAAAAATCATATATGAAAATACATACTAGAGTATTTTTAATTCCAAACTGAAAACTATCCAAATGCCCATGGAACAATATATCACTAGGGTAATTAGGAAGATAAAGAAGACCGACACAAAATAGTATACATAAGATTTCAAAATAGTATATAAAAGCAGGTTAAACTAATCTGTGTTAAAAGTGAGGAGACTGGTTCCCCTAGAAGGGTGGAAGTGGCTAAAAGGGACAAAGCAGACTTTATCTCTATTTCGGTATGGACACCTCTTATCTCATTCAATCCATAATTGACAAGCTTGGTTTCAATATCATAAAATACCTGTTACTGTGATACTTCCTGTTGAAAAAATCTGTAATGTAGCTCTTAGAGATTTTATCCGATAACACACAGCAGGATGAAGTTCAGGTTCGTAACTATGCAAAAAAAGCCAAAATTAATATAAATACTGATAGCCTGACAAGTAATTTCAAATTTGCTAAGTTATCTTGATTCTTCAAAGACCTACCTGGCATGAGGTCTATTGTTCTTGGTGAATTCTGGCAAACGTATTTCAAATGGCATGTTACATACTGCCAAAACGTTAACAACCTTAAAATCTGTAAATATTACCTTCAGGAGAGAAGTAAAACGAATGAATTATTTTGAAACAAACAAAAAAAATCTGCTCATCGTGGCAATCTTAATCATTGAATTGTAATCCTTAAATACAAGAACAAACAAGATAAACAGAAACATTTAAAGCGTGGATTTAGTGTTTTAAGTTATCGGGGACTCCTTAATGCTATAATTAAAGGGGGGAAAAAGGCTCAAAAAGTTCATTAAAAAAATAAACAAAGCCTGAGATAAATGCATGATCAAAGTGCTACATCTGGGGTCTTCTCAATCTTATTTCAGTTTAATTTTTCAATACTTTAAACCCATTTAATATTTAATCTACTGGGATAAGAGGGAGAACAGTGAGGAAAAAAATAAAGCAGAGTCCTCCTTGAAGTGTCAGAATGGAAAGCCATCACCTAAAACTCAGAAAGTAGTGGACACTGAGCTCCAAACACCAGACTTTTTCTTATATGCAGTCAGGTAAAATGGCATTCCTGTGAGTTTAGTTGGATGTTTGTTTTCTTTTGGGGGACAAAATGAGGAATAGTGTGATAGAATTGTTTTTAACTCACTGGGATTTCTCTCAACATTTCTAATATTATGCTAAGAAAAGAGGCTCCAAGGCTGAAAATAATGTCCTCTCAATATTAATAACTTTAGCCACTCCTACCAAGATTTTAATGGTTTTACCCTGTCATCTTTTCAACTGTCCCTAGTAAAACCACAAATCTGGATGAACTATCCTCCAACTCAGTACTGGCACAAGGCAGTGGGAGAAAGTCACAAAACGTGCACAGTGGCCCCGCTGTCAATCATGGCTCTCTACCCTGCACTCCCATCCAGCACCAACACCCCCATGCCCGCCCAGCGCCTCAGTGCCTTCCTAGCACCTTCCACCTCAGAGGAGACTGAAAGTCATCAGAGAGAAACTCAACCTCTCATCACTTCCCACCCAAATCCCAAACTGCCTAGGCCCACCTGTTCAGAAACCACAGCTCATCTTTTTCTTTCATTTACTCATCATTTCCAAGTGACCTAGCAAGTCCAGGATATGTATTAATTTTATTCAAATGCATGCCTCTACAAAATTATATTTGATAAGGCTGGCCTGCCAGTAACAGTGATTTTACAAGTGTGAGAGCCTGCTAACCAGTGTGTACGTGTCAACAGGGTCCTGCAGCTCTCGCTCATCATCCTGATACAGCATTCTTGGGATGATCAAAAACAGATTTTTTTTTTTTTTTTTTTTGTGAGAAGTGAAAAATGTAAAGAGTTGAAAAGGCAGTTCATCTGTAAGGAAACAAGTCTCTCTCTCTCTCTTTCTCTCTACGGGGAAAGGATTTGGGAAAAAGCCAGGATTCCTGACAAATACCCACATGGGCAAGGTCTGCCACTAAATTTTTGTGTTGAAGGATGGTATTATACAATGTAGAAAAAGGTCAATCGTAAGAGGACTTTCTGTGGAGATTTCTTTAGTCCGTTAAAAAAAAGTTAACTTTATAAAAATAAATCCTTGAGTATCTGCAGCTCGGATAGCTTTTGAAAACGTTACCTGAAATCCTAGTTTCTGGAGACTGCGGGCTAAACGTCTGGCACCAAATTTAGCTTCTTCTTCACTGTGGTTTGAAAGAAAGAAAAAGATGATCAGTTACACAGGTAATAAATTTTATACTGAGGAGCACAACAAACTGTACACGTGATTTTGTTTTTAAGTCTAGAAACATGTCCTTCCCATGAGGGGAAAATTAAAAAATGAAAGTTGAAAATCCAAGTAACATTTACCTTGTTGCTCCAGTGCAAATAATTTTTCCCGAGGACCAAATCGTAGCTGTAATTCTAGGCTTTCTAAGCTTCATTAATACTTTCTGCAAAAAAAGACAACCAGAACTCCAACAACCTGATTACACACGTTAAGTGTTGATTTTCACACACGGTTCTACTCTATGTGGCCATTTCATGTTTAAATACTACGCCAAGCTTACCCAAGACTGAAATAACTGTTCTCCAAATGACCCATTCTGAAATCAAGAACCACGCTGAACACAAAGAATGTATTAATCCAAAAGGACATTTAATCAATTAAAAATTCAAGGCCTGTATAAATCTCTCACTGTATACTTGAAATCAATGTACCACAAGGATGTACACACTCCAACTCTCGTTCCACTCTGTTCATATAACTGGAATTTGCAATTTGCACGCATCCTCAAACATGCCAAACTTGTCCACACCTCAGGAGCTTTGCCTAGCTTACTTTCATCTGGAATATTCTTCCTTCAATGTTCTCCCTTCATTCAGGTCTCTCACCAGATGTCATCTCCACAGAGAGGCCTTCCCTGATCATTCCACCAAAGTACCCATCCCTTCACCCCTCCCTGATTTCTAACCCTGCTTTTCTCTGCTTCTTGGTGCCTGCCACTACTTTATACTGTGTCTTACAGCTGAGATGCCCATTATATATTCAAGGTCGATGTGCAAAACCTGAATGCGGGAGGAATGCTGGAGCTGGAGATGTAATTTTAGATTCCTTAGAAACGAAAGGCACTTAAAGCTATGGGTTTAGAAGAAATTACCTACAGTGTGAGTATAAATAGGTCAAGGACTAAGGTCCAAGATAAAATGTGAATTTAAATTTTCACTGCAGCTTTTCATTTGTGGCAATATTTATTATATGGCCATTATGTATAAAAGAGATAAATGTTTACTGAATACATAACAAATAAATGAATGAGACATTTCTTCTTAAAACTCTTGTTACATTTTTTAGTTCCTTATTTTCTCTGTCATATGTCATATTATGAAACTAGAAAGCTATTAAATCTGGGGAGACAAAACTTACCACAGATGCAAAATAAAATCTGAGCTAAAATACATTATAAAATTTCATACGTAAGTGGCTGTGGCTGAGAAACATCGAGTTTATTCTACGTCTAACTGTCTTGCACTACCAGCTCGTCCATCAACTCAGTTTTCAGTTAACCTTCCTAGAAAAAATGACTTCTCTACCATATGGCATGCTAAAGTTCCAACGCAGCATTAAGCCTTTTCCTCTCTTTTTAGCAGATATATTTGCTCCTTTTTTAAAGTGAAGATGGCATTATTGATGAACCTGAAAACCTTTCATTGTGATTCACTGAAATTTTTAATTGAATTTAATTCATCTTTACTTAGTTTCTAGCATGAAGAACTAATGAAAACTTATCAAGGTATACTGGCATCTGATTTTTAGAGCCTTCATACACATTCTTAATTTTTACAATAAATGTATAAGGTAGTGTCATCATTGTTTACTTAGTATCTTCACAGCACTATAAAATTAGGCTAATGTAGCACACGCGACAAAATTCAGATACTCACTCCAACGTCACGCTTATAAATTACATTTGCTCCCTCCAAAGCAATCTTCCTTAAGTTCAAATGGCATCTTGTTCTAAAAACACAGACTACATTTGTAATTAGAATGTCCAGTGCAACATCACTGTCTGCATCCATTGGGGTAGTTTAAAAACTTAGCTTCCCACCACGAAGATCACATCCTAAGAAACAAAACAAAATAAAATAATTAAACTCAAATGTTTTGTTAATATATTGTTCACAAGTAATCTTGATCACTAAAATGCAAGAAGTTGATCTCATTACTTATTGTTCAAATGGTACTCAAATCAAATCATATCCTTTCCTCTCCCCACGAAAAATGTCACTTTTTAAAAGATAACATGTCATATAAAATCCTTCCAAATCTGGACCTAACTTTTCATTCCTTAAAATTAATCAGTAACTTTTACATGCCAGGAGCTTGCCAGACGTATCTGCAGCAACTCGCCTTTACAACCACCATGCTCCAGGCGTACTGCAGTTATGGCCATTCTCCAAACACACCATGTTCAAGGGCTGGACTTTGTGGTCCCAATGTCCAACTATTAATGGTACTATAACCCACCTCATACAACCTGCAAGGGCTATAAAAAGAATGACCTACTTTTCCACTATTTCGGGTACAGCCATTGACTTAAGTTTAAAGAGGCAGCAATATTAATTATAACATTTATTAACAGACTTTTCTCACTTACTAGTCACTCATTCTTTATTCACTTACTGAACACCTCCATACACTGAGGACACTGGAGGAAAAAAGGAATAAGGCGAGGTCTTTTGTCCTGAAGGAGCTCACAAACCTTTGTGTGTATACGGGGGAGCTCTAACAGTTACTTAGCACAACAGCATTTTTATCAAGATCCCAATCTTCCAAAATATATACCTTTTCAAAACTGTTTGAATTTCTATAAACAAACAAGAACAAGCCCTTGTTTTTACTAAGCACATGATCCATGTCCAGCTAAAATATTCTCTGAGTTTCCACATCTTAAAAAATAAGTAATGGTAATTCAGCTTACCTACCCCACAAAGAGAAAATCAGAAAATAGTAACAATACTATTATAATTATCTTTACAATTCCTTGAAGCCACAATATGAAAATGAGCTAGGATTCTTTATACGGATTCAAGTTATTATATGACTAAAGACTCAAGTTATTATATGACTAAAACATGAAGAAGCCAAGAGTCCAAATAAAAAAAATTCAGTTTTGTTTTCCTGCCTTTTAGTTTCTGTAGGACACAATGAGAAGTCAGACCGAAACTTTTAGCATCTCTATAGGATCATATAGCATTGAACTCTGTGTATTACTTGAACCTCAACGTCATTCTATTTTCTCACTCTTATATTCCCTTCAATCTGCTTATCTTTTTGTTTTTCTGTTCTTTGTGTATGTTTGAGCAACCTTATATGATTCTTATGTACAAGAGGCGGGACAGGGGTGGCAGTGGAGTCTGAGGGATAGATATATAGGTGGACAGATTAATAAGCAGAGGACAGAAACAGTTATCAGTGGTGATCTTAAGTGCAGACTCCATGTTTGACGCACCACCGACTAGTTCTCAGGACTTAGGCCAGTTATGCATTCTGTCTGTGTCTTGGTTTTCTCACCTGTGACATGGAATAGACAGTGCCTACCAGACAGTGTTATGGGAATTATATAAAATGTATGAAAAGTACTTAGCACATATACTTGGAAAATAATAACACAAAAATAACAGTGATTAGGGATAAAAATAAGTTCAAATCTACAGGCAGAGCAGGGATTTCTTAGCATTACTTCCCACGATTACATCACAACCCAGATATTGAGCCACCTGCTATTTTCCTATTAAAATTAGGAAATAACTGTGAGGTAGAGGCTCCCGGCTGCTCACCCCAACATCTATTAAGGTCACTCTGTACTGGTCGAAGAAATGTAAAATGAATGGTTTTGTGTCTTTTGAGAAGTCTGCTTAGAGGGACCAAATTAACCAGTGAAGACCCTTTTGCCTTTCTGCTCTTCTTCATTCTTGCTGCATGGAGTCTGGACGTGAGAGCTGGAACTCAAGAAGCCATTTGGGATCATGAGATTATGAGATGAGTATGGAAGAACAGTAAGACAGAAGCAGCCCGAGTCCCTGATACTGTGAAACTCCTTACTAGCCCTGTACTTTCTAATTCTAGACTTTACAAATGTGAGAGAAAAATCAATTTCTCTCTTAAGCCCCCATGGTGGACTTCAGTTACATGCAGCCTGACTGACACACATCCCATGATAAGAGGCCACAAAAAGCACTACTTAACAGAGAAATTACATATGAAGAAACTATGTCAAATTTACTGTTTCACATAGACTTTTTACAACAAACAGGCTAAAACAAATTGACTCAGATCTACTACTCTGAGTATTAAACTGCTGAACTGTCTGAGAGAAAATACAAGGATAACATATAAAGTAAAAAATAAGTCAAGAAAGAAGGGGTAAAGCAAATCTTTGAGAATGCAAAGAAGCCTTAATTAATTTGAAATTAATTCAAAATTGATGATTGTTTCTATATATCAGCAACTTAAATTCTAAAAATGAAGTCATGGGCATAGATCATCATAAGTTAGGAAGTATTCATATTTTATATGAGTAGGCTGTCAAACAGTCTCAGAAGATATATCATTGCTTTAATAGGTTTTAAATCAAGGATAAAATATGAAGAAGTCAGTACTTAAGAAAAAAAAAAAGAGGCAAGGCATACTACATGAAAGATTCCACCTTTTTCAAGCAGTACCAAAAAAAAAAAAGGCCCACTTGCAGTTTATCTGAGTAGTACTAAATATTAACAAAGATTAACTTCTTAAAGCTAAAGCATTTCATATCACTTTTAAATAGGATAATTCAAATGGCAATCCAGTGAAAGAGACAAATCTCAACTTCTACAGAGCATCTGACAACCTATCATACCCCTTTCAATTTCGAGTGAAGCTAAATCATTTATCAATGGGTAAAAAATTCTACCTGAGGAAACTTTATTGTCAGCATTAAAGAGGAATGAATTGATTACCTCTTCAAGTAGTTCAAAAGGCTTATTCCTAAAAATACACACACATAACTTTTTAAACACAGTTTAAACACACACACACACAACTATAAAAAACATGGGGACAATTAATTCCCACTAGGGAAGAAATATTCCAAATTGCTTGTAACTATTATGGTACCTACAGTTAAACATCTGGACCATTTATTTCACCTACTAAATTCTGAAAGTCAAAGACTACATCTTAAATGTTTGTACACACCCATGGCTCGGCACCATATCTGGCATATAATAAATGTTCTCTTACTATTTGGTGAATGAATGCTAGAAAATCCAACATTTCAATCTTCAGCCTATATTAAATTTCTCATCTACCTAGAATTCCAAACTATTTCTTTTAATACTAGGCATGGAAAAATTTTTTAAAAACTAAAAGCAAGTCTGAAACTTTACTTCCAAAGCCACTCATTTTCATATAAATGAAGAAGAGCTAAGAGTCTTTTTCTTTCCCTTAATATAATATCCATGAAAATGCATATGTAGTACACTTTACTATATTTCATGATGTTTACACATAAAACTTTTTAAATTTGTTTGTACAGTTCCAAGGGAAATGTGTTTAAGCAACTCCACAAAAAAGAATAGTATTTTAGAGTGGCATTTAAACTTACAAAGCTGTTAAGCCTGCTGACACTATAACATGAAATACTTAAGATACATAAATGGCAAAAACAAACATCTATGTACTTACCATCCAGCTTAAAAAATAAAATTTACAATACAATTGATGTCTCCTCATGCACTTCTCCCAAATTACATGGTCATACCTTCCCTCTGGAGAAAATCTCTACTCTCGCTGAATTGTTTTATCATTCTCATATATTCCTCTTAAAGTTATGACATATGTATTACGTCCTTGAACCCAGTAAGTCATGTTTTCAAAAAAAATACACTGATGGATTTGGCTTGCTAATATTTCAGTTAGGACTGATATGTCTCTGTTTGTAAGTAGAATTTGCCTATAATACTCCTTTCTTGGACTGTCTTTATCTGGTTTGAGTATCAAGGTGACACTAGACTTATTATACAAGTTAGGCTGGTTTCTTTTTTTTTTCAGTTTTTATTTTTTTTAACATCTTTATTGGAGTATAATTGCTTTACAATGTTGTGTTAGTTTCTGCTGTTTGACAAAGTGAATCAGCTATATGCATACATACATCCCCATATCCCCTCCCTCTTGCATCTCCCTCCCACCCTCCCTCCTATCCCATCCCTCTAGGTGGTCAAAAAGCACCAAGCTGATCTCCCTGTGCTATGCAGCTGCTTCCCACTAGCTTTCTATTTCACATTTGGTAGTGTATATATGTTCATGCCACTCTCTCACTTCGTCCCAGCTTCCCCTTCCCCATGTCCTCAAGTCCATTCTCTACATCTGCATCTTTATTCCTGTCCTGACCCTAGGTTCATCAGAACCGTTTTTTTTTAAGATTCCATATATATGTGTTTACATACTATTTGTTTTTCTCTTTCTGACTTACCATAATTCAAAAAGAGTCATGTACCACAATGTTCATTGCAGCACTATTTACAATAGCCAGGACATGGAAGCAACCTAAGTGTCCACTGACAGATGAATAGATAAAGAAGATGTGCCACATATATACAATGGAATATTATTCAGCCATAAAAAGAAACGAAATTGAGTTACTTGTAGTGAGGTTTCTTCTTCTTTTTTTAAAAAAAAATTATCTGGAAGACAGTTTTAGAAGAACTTATCTGAAAATTGTGTGGACCTGTTTCTTGTTTCCTTGGGGGATTTTAAAAGATTAATTCAACTTAAGAGTTTTAAGACATTTGATGTCTTCTATTTCTTCTTTAATCAGTTTTCCTAAATTAAATTTTCTTGGGGCATTTTCCATTTCTTCTAAAATTTAAAATTTTATGGCATACAATTCTTCATGGTCTTCTTACAAATTTTAAAAACTCAACTTTAGTATACTTATGTCTTTTTCATCATAGTATCATTTATCCCTGCTTTTCTTCCTATAATCAATCTTGCTGAAAAGTTTTTCTATTTTTTGTTTCTTCAAAGGACAAACTATTGGCAGTTAGTTGATCCTCTTTATTAAATTTTTTGCCTTATGTTCATTATTTCCTTCCTTCTACAGATCTATTTTTTTCCTAATTTCTTATATTGGAAAGTAAGTTGGATGCTTAATACTTCAGTTTTGAACTTTTTCTCTATTCTCGTATGAACATTTAAGGTGATTATAACCAAGTACTTTCGGTACATCTGAAGTTGGATATATTATGTTTTCATTATCCCTTGATTCTAACAATATTTACATTTCCATTATTATTTTTATTAGACTAATTAGCTATTAATTTAGAAATTCTTTGCCTTTAGACATATATAGTTTTTAAATTTATTGGTAATGAGGAAGTGCTAACTTAAAAGAATGAGATACCACTATTTATACTGGTAAGCATCAAACACTGCTGATGAAGATGTAAGTAAAGCAGCATTCTCTTATAATTTGGAACAATATCTACAGGAGATAATCTGGCAGTGTGTATTCAAATAATTAAAAATATGTGTATATGATGAATTTCAGTCAACCATTAAGAATGCATCTTGAGAAATTATTCAACTGAGCAAAGTATAAATAAGATTATATACACTGCAATTCTGTTAATAACAGAAGCCCACGTGCCTATCTAGAAGGGATTGGTTAAATAAAGTATAGCAGTCTCATATAACAGACTACTGAACAGACTTTATAAATTACAACTACATGGATGTAGATGGAGGTTCATTATGTAAAAAATAAATATATGTTTGATAGAGTTCATTTTGGTTTATATATCTCTGTATGTACTAAAAATGCCAAAATGTTAACAATTATTCTATTCAGAGAATTGGCAACAGAGTGACTTTGGTAATTTCCCCACTGCCTAAGGCCTAATATTAAGATATGGTTTAATAAGGTGTTTTGTCCTGTTTTTCAAGTAAATGCCTAACATGTGTTTGTCAAATATTTCCTTCTAATAAAAAGCAAAGTTGAAAACTGAAGCTGTCCTACTTCAAGAAATAACATATTTCTAGCACTGTATTAAAATGCATTATTGAAGTTGAAACAGCTTCTTCCCTCCTCACTGACTTTTATGGACAAGTTAGATCCTCTTTCCAGTGGTATTCCAACTACAACCTTAAAGCATCACCTGGAAAACATCGCCACCTCCTGGTTTTTAAGACAAATTACATCCGAGACTACTACATTTAAAATTTTCCACACCAGGAGAGACATTTTAAACTAAAAGGGCACAATAAACACTGTTATAAAAACAATGCAAAAATAACCCTAAAAATCTAACTAAAAGCCAAAAGAATAAAATAAACATGAGAATACAGAAAAGTAGATTCTAGCTACTTTTAAGTGTACTTAAGTTGCATCTGAGGATACTGTGGGTGTGGGTCCTCAAAGGTTTAACCACGGAACTACTGTCCATGATTTGAGAAATGGCAGAAGGAGGGAAAGACTGGATATAGTCCAACTGCAAACACAGTGTGAACCCAGGTGGTGTCCTAGAGATCATTCTTCTACAAATAAGATACGCCATCTTTATAAAGCCCCCCAAATAGCAGCTTAGGAAAGAGAGATTTTGTGTTCCTGACCCCAACAGATTACTAGATCGTCTCTCAACACATGCCTCTGACTAAGATGTACAAAAGCCTTTTAGAAAGAGGGTCTTCTTTCATATCTGTTTAATAGTACAGCATAAACCTTACAAAAGGGTAGGGTGACTTAGTGTTTACATTTAGGTGTGTGATACTGGGTAAGTTACCTGACCTCTTTCTAAGTCTTAATTTTTTCTTCTGAAAATCGGTGATAACATCACTGCATCTCCCCAGGTGCTTTTAAGGATTAAATATGATTATTTATGTCAAGTACATAGCATACAGCATGTGTTCACTAAATGGTAGCTATAACTGTTTAATGGATCCACAGGTAGTAGAATATCACAACCAGATAGTATGATTTAGTGAATTGACACAAAACTTGAGAACAGTCACATTAACAGAAAAAAACAGAGATCATAAGAGGTTAGGCAGGGGTCAGCAAACTATAACCAATGGGCCAGGGTCTGATTTGTTAAAAAAAAAAAAAAAAAAAAAAAGTCATACTGAAACACAGCCATGCTCATGTATTTACATAATGACTCTGTGGTAGAGCTGAGTAGTTGTGACAAAAACCAAATGACCTATAAGCCTAAAATAGTTACTATCTGGTCCTTTAAGAAAAAGTCTGCAGATTCCTACACTAGTGCAATGGGGCAACAGCGATAAAATAAAATTTAATGCTAATAAATGTAAAGCTCACATTTTTATCTAGAGTCTGTCATACAGAGTAAAGTAAGTCAGAAAGAGAAAAACAAATATTGTATATTAACACATATATGTGGAATCTAGAAAAATGGTACAGATGAACGGATCTGCAGGGCAGGAATAGAAACGCAGGCATAGAGAACGGATGTGTGGGCACTGCAGGGGGGGTGAAGGGGAGGGTGGGATGAACTGGAAGATTAGGTTTGACACAAATACATTACCATGTGTAAATAGGTAGCTAGTGGGAACCTGCTGTATAGCACGGGGAGTTCAGCTTGGTGCTCTGTGATGACCTAGATGGGTGGGATGCGGGGGGTGGGAGGGAGGTCCAAGAGGGAGGGGATATATGTAAACACATACCTGATTCACTTCATTGTACAGCAGAAACTAACACGACATTGTAAAGCAATTATACTCCAATAAAAAAATAAAGTGAATAAAACATCTGTATATCATGGTCCTTGATTGGTTCCTGGTTTGAACAAAACAGTTGTAAGAGGAAATTTGAGTATGATAGCTGACATTAGGGAATTACTGTTAATTTTGTTAGGTGAAATAAGAGAGTGGTCATGTAGACAATTATGCTTATTTTTCAGACATGCATATTGAAATATTCACGGGGGAAATGCCATGCCTGTAATTTACTTTAAGATACAGGAAACTTCCACTGTCTGAACTCGGTAACAAATAGATTTGGATAAAGTTTCAGATGAGTCCCTCATCATCTGGAATCTTACCACAGGAACCAAACAAATTTGGACAATCTATTCTGAGGTACAGAATGCATCTGGATAGTAGGTATAATTTTATTTGAACACAAAAATGTACCATACTACTGCTTCATCTCTTACTAATGATTAAATCTAGGTGATAGGATATACGGGTATTCGTTACACTACTCTCCCTACATTTCTGTCTAAAAATTTCCATAATAATTTTTAAAAGCTGTTTAAAAAGAAAAAAAAGAATTTCCTTACAATAGGTCACACTAAGACTACGTGGATTTTAATTATATTACTTACAAAAAAAAGAAAAAACTAGGTTAGAAAGGAGTATTCAGAGCAAAGGAATTACTAGCCTCTTTGCTACTAAAACATCTAGAATATCCTGACCTTATCATTTAAAGAGGGCACTGATATCCAGATATCCAGAGGAAAGTAGGATGGCATGAGATGTAAAAATAGTTGTATGAGGAAAGTCTCAGGACACTTAGTACAAGAAAGGAAAGATAGCAGTTGCTCTCAAATGTCTGAATAAAAAGGAAACTGAAAGATCCAAATAAAGTCGCATGGAAGCAGGCCTCATAAAGCCACACCAAAAAGCAAATACCTGCAAAGCAGAAGCCTCAACGGAAAATAAGGGTCCCAAAAAAGGGGACGTAGGGCAAAATACTTAACCAAGTTAGGAATGTTATAGAATGATTCTCTTATTAGGTAGAAGATGCCACTAGATGGTTTCTAAGATGCCATCTAATTCTCAAATCCCAGGATTCCAACATCTTACATGAAGACATACTATAGACAAATTTAGGAATTACATACTAAATTTCAATTTTCATTCTAGAACTATGATGTTAGTTTAGTTAAATTAACATCCCAGAGGCTTCCCTGGTGGCGCTGTGGTTGAGAATCTGCCTGCTAATGCAGGGGACATGGGTTCGAGCCCTGGTCTGGGAGGATCCCACATGCCACGGAGCAACTAGGCCCGTGAGCCACAACTACTGAGCCTGTGCGTCTGGAGCCTGTGCTCCGCAACAAGAGAGGCCGCGATAGTGAGAGGCCCGCGTACTGCAATGAAAAGTGGCCCCCGCTCGCCGCAACTAGAGAAAGCCCTCGCACAGAAACGATGACCCAACACAGCAAAAATAAATAAATTAATTAACAAACTCCTACCCCCAACATCTTGTTTAAAAAAAAAAAAATTAACATCCCAATTCTGAACTTCCCACCTTCCCTTCAACAAGCATTCGTGTTCAAACGGGCAGTAAAGGGAGAAAGATGCACTGAGGGGCAACGGCAGAGGCAGATGACCAAATTGCAAATTCTTTGTTTGGCATGGTGACATCATAGCATGAAGACATTTCTCTGCACGGCCCAACAGCTTATACTTTAGACCAACAGTCCTTGGGTTGGCATTTTTATGTTCTAGCCACATGAAGAAAGTTTTATTAACAGTATGCCTGGGCACAAAAACACTTGTATATTCCAAAGGAAAGGATTATGTAGTATACCACTCATATAAAACAGTTAAATGCTTAAATAAAAGCAAAAGTATTTGATGTACAAAACCATCACTGCATTAAGTTAAACAGAAAGTTAAACTATCTTCATTACATATGTCTCCACCTTCTATCTCTGACTTAATCTAAATACCAATTCTGAAGACTGGTAGCAAAATGGTTATTACAATTTTAAAAAATCTACATTAAGAGAATTACAAAGATACTGTTTTTATTTTATTTTTTCTTTTACATTGGAGTATAGTTGATTTACAATGTTGTGTTAGTTTCAGGGGTACAGCAAAGTGATTTAGTTTGTTGTTTAGTTAGTTTACTGTTCTTTTTCAGATTCTTTTCCCATATAGGTTATTACAGAGAAAGATACTGTGTTTTAAACAACTCTGAGGGTTGCCAGCAACTATCTATTAAAAAAAATAGTAAAGAGGAGTATATTAATATGTTTTAATCAATGAAAATATTTGTAATGATGCCTAAAAGGTGGTGGAGGAAGATTTAAATGATGCTGATTTTCTGAAAATGACTGCTTAAGGAAAGCTAACTCAATGGTGTACACTGCCATGAAAAAGTTCCAGAATAAAAAAGTATTTTGCAGTTTAAGAATACATAATCAAAGACTTACCCCATATTAATAATGCTTAAACAGTAGCCTGCTTAAGAATTTCACTATTTTAACATGTACTAATATGTATCTGTAAAGTAAGAAATCTTAGATGTCTAATGGATGCTATGTGACAGGGGGCTGACTCTAAACTGTTTCTCCCCTTATTTGCAAAATACAAACAACACTATTTACTCACCATATGAGTGATTTGAGGGATTAATGAGCACCTCACAAATTATAATATGCTCTATTAAAGTGCTGTCACATTAGTCAATGCTAACATTAATTTTAACTAATGTACTATCATAAGAGGAAAAAAGTATTTTACTGAATACAACTTGAAATCTGGCAATTCACACTCAAAGATGAGAAATCTGGCATACAAATTCCTTATTATATAAAAGCAAAATTTATTTTGGACAGATTTCTTAGTATTTCAATTACACGGTCTTAATATATGATTTTAAAAGATGGCATGTCATTTTCTGATTACATAAGAAATACTTAAAGAAAAAAACGTCATCCATAATCCCACCACAGTGATAATTAACGCTGTTTTCCTATGCTCATATAGGCATATGAGCCTGCTAAATCCATATATTTATCTGTGCATATTAAACAAGATTGAGACTATATATTTTGAGGCTGCTAAATCCATATATTTATCTGTGCATATTAAACAAGATTGAGATCATATGCATACGGTATTGTATCTAGTTAACAAAGGATTTTATAAAAATCTTTGACAACCTGAGATAAGAAAAAGAGCAATATTGAATTGATTTTCCTTGAATACTAATGAAAGTGAACTTTTCAAATATGAATACTTGTATTTATTCTATGTTAATTGCCTTATATCCTCTGCTCATTTTCCTTCTGAGATATCCTACTGATTTATAAAAAGCTCTTACATGTAAAGAAATATCAGCCTTTTGCTTGCTTATGCTACTCCTTCTGCTAAAAATGATCAATCCCGATTTCTATACCTAGCTCATTCCTACTTGTTCTATAGCTCAGCATCACCTTCATTCAATCAATTCTACAACAATGAAACGGAAATCTAAGCATCAGGCCCAGTCCCAGCAGATGGGGGTCTAGCAGTGACCAAGACTTGGCAGAGGGAACAGCTGGTGTTCTCAGCTCTGAGGTGAGTGAGCAGTGTGAACTGTTCAGATGTGAAGAAGGGCCAGCCTGGCTAGAGTGGGAAGACGGAAAGTGGCATGAGACCAGGCTGGAGATGCAGGGAGGGGTTAAATTATGCCTTCTAGGCCAAGTTAAGAATTTTCATGTTTATCCCAAGATAATGGTGGGCTAAAGAGAAGCAAGAAGTGACATAATGTATTTGATTTTCATGAAAATCTATCACTTCCATTTCTGTAACAGGAGAATGGACTGCAAGGTTAGAACAGGCAGAAAACTCAGTTAGGGTCTAGTGCGGCAGTCCTGGTGAGAGAGGACAGTCGTGGGAGCAGGGTGGATGAAGACGGAAAGAAGTAGATTGAAGAGAGACATTTTTGGGAGGCAGAGTGAACAGAGCTTTGTGACTGATATGGGAAAGAGGAAAAGGGAGATGGAAGATGACTCTAGGTTTGTGGCCTAAGATACTGTCTACTGGGACAGGAACACTGAAGGGAGAGCAGGTTTGCAAGGGGAGATGGGAAAAGGAGGAGGGGTAAGGATTCTGTTTTGGACATGCTGACTTGAAGGAACTTGTGAGACATCCAAGAGGAGATACAGACAATCAGATAAGAGCCACTGCTCAGGACAGGCCTAGGTCTAGACTGGAGGTGAAAACTTGGAAACCCTCATACAGAAGGTAATTAAAACCATGATGGGTAAAATAAGAAATCAAAGGAACTAAGATATCTGATCTCCAAGACTGAGCCAGCACATCCATTACCATGATGAATGCTCCGAGTCTCATGACCATGCTGCTAGTTGTACTACTACACAGCACTTTCCCACACTATAGTGAAATTTTGTATTTCTGTCTCCTCGGTAGACAATAAGCTCCTTGGACGCGTGACCAATTCTTACTTATTTTTGTACCCAAGTCTTGGAATAGTTCCCAAGGCATGAGACACTTTCAATAAAGTATCTGTGAGAGGTTAACTGTTAGCTTGAGATTATTAAAAAGCAGCACCTCTACACGTGCACACACAAACACAAGTTTTAAGAGGGGAGGCTCTGGAGCAGATTACTTGGCTTAAATCCAGACTCTACCACTTATCAGTCGTGTGACCTTGGGGAAGTTATTTAACGCCTTTGTGCCTCGATGTCCACACTGTAAGATAAGGCAGATAACAGCACCTAGTGCCAAGTGTTGGGAAAACTAAAATTTCATGCAGAGCATTTAGCATAGTACTTGTACACGGTAAGCATTCAAATTCAGCTATTCTTATTGTTACTAAAATTATCTCCTTTCTTCATCTTCCACGGATAGAGAAATGTTCAAAAATGGAAAGGATTTCCAGTTATTCATTGTGGTTCTCCAGCTTTGGAACACAAAAACAGATCACGTTGCTTCAGGGCTAAAAGCAAGGGTAAAAATAAAGGATACAATTTTGATGTATCTGGTAAATGAAATCAGTATTTAAAAAACAACTAAATTTAACAGTGAATTAAAACAACAACAACAACAATAACAAAACCGTTTCAAACCAAAACAAAAAGTAGTTGTTGATTGTGTGGGTTTTTTGGGGGGTGGGGAGTTGGGAGTCTGGAGGAGAAGGAGAGAAGAGTCTGACCAAGTCTACTACAAGTTACAAAACAGACATTTTGCCAACATTTACTTAGCTAGGTACCTGCAAAAACAGGAAAACTGAATATTAAATTGCAACAAAACTATTCATCTGTTCATTTCATTTAAAGTGTAAATTTATCATGTTCATTTTAAGTGTAAGGCCTCAGTTTTTCCCAGAAGGTCTTACATGCATCCTTATTTTCCCATATTATGAGCTATCATTTAAAAAACGAGGAAGTTTGTCTCTTTACAGAGAATCTTGATATTTGCCCTAAGTTACCCATAATAAGCAACTACAATTTGTGGGACTACTCTAGCCATTAAGCTGATGCTAATAACACAACAGAATTTTTTAAAGATTATCATTTTCTTCGCAAGTAAAAATGTTAATTAGGTTGCTAAAAAACAGAATAAACCCTCTTTCAGCTTGTGGTTGGTGTCAAGGTTGGCATGCATAAAGTTCAATTTTTTCCACAATCTGATTTTTATTTCAAGGGTATGAACGCAGGATTCAAACTTGAACTGTTGACAGCTCATCAAGAATTTAATCCAGAGAAAGCACTGCAAGTTGAAAACATAACAGGTGGAATTTCCTATTTTGACAGTTTGCTTTCAACTGCTTTTATAGGTTTACCCTTCATATAAAATGTCTGCTCTAATGGAGACAACCTGTTTAAGGTCTAGGTCACGTATGACTGCCATTTTTTTAAAAAAGGAAGGTAAGATTATGAAATTAGCTACTTGGAAAATAGTGTACAGAGTTCAAACTTTTCTAGTTAAAAAACAGTTTTTACTATTTAGTAAAAAGTGTAACATACTTAAATAAAAGCGAAAGGGACTGCAGAATGAATACTCTTTCCACATGTAAGCATCATTAAGAATTTCCTGTTTTACTCAGAAATGGGCAGATCCTTCACTGATTGAGGGCCGTATCACTCAAAAAAGATAAATATGTAGAACTTGGCTGAAGATCAGAAGCCATAAAGTTTTTTAAATTGGAAACTAAGGTCTGTGAAAAGGACTAAAGGGCACTGATTTAAACCTAGCACAACAGTAAACTGAGTAATTGATAATAACGTACAATTAAAGAAAGTATTCTAACACAGACGCATAAAAAGAGTGATAAGGAGGTTTTCTGATGGGAACATTGGTTCTTAACTTTTAAGAAAAAGCCCAAACAAAATAAACAAAATAAAAGCTATAAAGAGGCACAAGTCCCAAAGATATTGATTAACTAACCTTTGTAGGGCCCTGATTTTAAAAACATTTCCAAGTTGTTTCTGATGGGGCAGTCAGTTGAGAACCACTGTGCTAAAACGCCACAACAGGTCAACAAAATAATGGAATTTCCCTTTCAGCAGGTCCTTAAAATGGGTTATATTCTCATATCAGGACTGTTTATCATAGAGAACATCAAGACTTCTGCACTCTTTCCCATGCATTGTTTCCTGAACTTGGATTCATGCATTAAACTGTCACAATCTGCCTTCTGCCTCTGCGTGGGATGAAATGTTACAAATGAACTGCTCATTGCTGAATCCAATGTCACAGTTGACACTCCCTCCTACTGGACCTCTCCGGAGCATAAAGCCCTGGGAACCCCTGATTCCCCCAATTCTTCCTCACCATCCCCTATCCTTGGCTTCTGAGGCACCTTTCCTAGGTTCTCCCCATCTCAAATACTGCTCTGTCTGCCTCTTATGTCATAAATTCTTCAGGGAAGTGCACGACAGTCCCTGGAGAGCTCAACAACTGGTTCCAGAGGTGCAAACCCCCTTGAAATCATATCCACACAAATTTGGATGTACATCTGAGGAGGCCATTATTTTCTTCATATTCTCAAATGAGTTTAAGATCCTTGAAGGTTATAAACAACTGCCTTAAATCCCTTTCAAATTTAAGCTTTCCAGGCTTCAACTGCTACCCATAAATTTATGGCTCTTACTTCAATTCTGACCTATCAGAGATTTGAAACCATATTCCTGTCTGTTAGGCATATTCATTAAGGTAAACCAACACATCCAAAACTAATAATTAATCCCCTCAGAAATACTTGCTGTCTCCAGATTCTTAATTTTAGTTAATGGAGCCACCACCCAACACTCTCAAACCTGAATCAGAAATTTCAGAATCATCCTTCATTTCTTCTTTTTCTCCTACACCCAGTTAGCTTCTCATCTAGCTTCTTTTCTGCATCCCAAGCATCAGTGTTTCATATTAGGCTTTCACGTGCCGTTAAGGCTACAGCCTTCTAGTGGAATTCTCTGCTTGCAGTCTCCACAATCTAGTCCATCTACCAAATAAGCTACCAGAATTGTCTTCCTAACTGTGCCACACCCCTGCTTAAATAAATATCTCTTGGCTCTCTTACATAGACAGCTTGGAATGCAGTGAGTTTCATGTCTCCAAATTACCTTTTATAACCTAATCTTCCACTTCCAACACACCTTAACTGTTTCACAACTTTTTACCGCTCCTCTTGCAACAGCTGACCCTTTCCTGATTTTATATCTGCCTAGGATGCCCCTTCCCCACTCCTTCAACTAACAAACTCTTACTCACAATTGTATTCATTAGCATGCAACAGATGTGAACCAAGCACTACGGCTAGACACTGGGAATACAGCTCAGAACAAAACAGTCAGGTAAGAAACCCTCATGGCAGTTGTATTCCAGTGGAAGAAACAGACAATGAAAAGACAAGCCATGAAAATAATTAGAGAATTATTATATTATTTGCGCGTACCGCAAAACAAACAAACAAACAAAGAAACAAACAAAAAAAAATGAGATCTGGAAGGCTAAGGAGGAGCCAGCCACATGCAACACGGACAGAAGAGACCCCAGGAGAGGGCCCAGCAAATGTAAGGGTACTGACTGTATTATAACTGTCCACTCTACTAGACTGTAGGCACCATGCTCCTTAAAGAGAAGGGTTTAATATAAATGTGTGTCTTTAGAATGTGGCTTAGTGGCTGGCACTTGGTCATCAACTCAATAGACCGGTTTTAGTTCAGACCCCCAAGTCCTAAAGGGCAACTGTGTTCCAGGAGTTTTCACAAATACAGAAATATAATACGGTTCTGATGTAAGGAAAGAATAATTTTGGTTAAAACACACATACAGACCCTTAGCATTTTTGGTATATATTCTCTTTCCCCTTTCCTAAGCTACACTCTCCATTTCAGCCCCAAGGGTCCTAACTCATCCATATCCTAAGTTTATTCCATGAAAGTTGGTTATAGACTAGCTACCCTGTCAGTTACCTTCAGCATAACAACCATCCTTTAAACAGGGTGTGATAATAAAGCCATTATTCCTCTCTTTACAAAGTGAGACTGAGGATACATTACAGACAAATTAAGTTAAGAATATAGTTTCAGACATCCGAAACTCTTATAATTTAACAGGCCCTAAACAAAAAGCCTACAAAGAGTAACTTAAAAGGCACACATACTTTTTTTTTTTTTTTTTTTTTTTTTTTTTTTGCGGTACGCGGAACTCTCACTGTTGCGGCCTCTCCCGTTGCGGAGCACAGGCTCCAGATGCGCAGGCTCAGCGGCCATGGCTCACGGGCCCAGCTGCTCCGCGGCATCTGGGATACTCCCGGACCGGGGCACGAACCCGTGTCCCCTGCCTCAGCAGGTGGACTCTCAACCACTGCACCACCAGGGAAGCCCCAAAAGGCACACATTCTTAATGTACAGACAAATTAAACTATCACCCAGGTAGGTTTACACTATGCACTGAAGCAGAATTTTCAAGATTACTGGCCAGCCAAAGGTTTTCTCTAAAGATTTACATTATCAATATGTTGCTGAGATAATGAAAAAAAGTATTATTCATAGAGCTTTTTATCAGTTGTGAACTGTTGAGTCACATCACATCCCTTACCTCAGGTCCTCCCCCACCAACAACAAAAAAGAGGAGAGAACTGAGTTAAGAAATCTGGTGGACCTTTGAGATGAGCACACCAGGTTGGTGTTGAGGAAGATCTAATGAACTGGTGACTGTGCCTTCAACATGGCTGTGGCTCCTACCACCACCCTAACCTGCCACGTCCTGGGATGTGGTCAACCCATGAGCAATTAACGGCTGCTCACTACAACCTCACTGGGTTGCACATGCGTACAAGAAACTGGAGATGCCCAAGAGGTTCACTGCAGCCATAAGCAGGTGAAAGATAAAAGGTTTTGTGGTTCAACAAAAGTATGTGGCAAATTAAAAAGAATGGAGAGGTTCTTGTTCCACATAAGCTGCAGGTTCATCGTGAATCTTAACAGAGGTTCAAACAATGATAGGGTCTATAAGTGTTGGCCATACTCATCAACCAAATGCCCATCTCCAGATTTGCACTTTTGGGTTACACACTGATTTTTTTATCTTCATATCTGAAAGATGGCAACACCTGTCCCTGAAAAAGGGTGGTGTTAAGAACACCAGGGAAACATTAACAATGTGTTAGACAGAATAAAACACCCAGGTTTTATTCTGGGCAACAGTATTGACACTTTGGAGACCTGCTGTCCTAAAAATCTCCCAATACAGTCCTCAGAATATCTAAAATTAAAGGATATATACATGTGCGAGTATAGATATATGAAATAGCCATGATCATTTCCTTGCTTATCTCAATATTTTTTAGACCCAGAATCCATGATGGCTACAGGAATTATGTTAACAATATTATATCAATACCTCATCTATTCTGGCCAATGTAATTATTAGTACTCAATGAAATCAACAGTATCAACTAAATGTCACTCTCTTCAATCAGGAAAACAGAAGTCATGCCTCTAAATACAAGCATATTTGCCAATCTTCTTGGCGGGGTGGTTATAAAAACCAACTAAAACAAAAATTGCACAATATAGAAGAAAGAATTATAAAACTTTATCCCTGTATATTTAAAGCAAAACATACTTTTAATAATGTTTTATATAAACTTCTATATGTTTTATAAAAAATATTATTTCAACTAAAAACCAAGACCTACATAGTAGCCAAAATAGGAAAGAACAGTTTGTGACACATTGTACTTGAGAAATATTTATTTTCTAGTCAACAGTTTCAAAGGTCCACACAACTAAACTAAAACATTTGGATTTAACATTAAAAAGTTAGCCATTTCAATAGCAGCCTAATAAACAAAGCTATAATGATCAGGTTATCCCCTACTAGGCAGCCTCAGTATTTGGTGTCAGCCTTACCATAAACAAATAATCTTGCAATCGTATGCAGTCATTCCTGAGCCACTTGAATTATTGGAGCACAGCAGTAGTTTCAGCTACCTCTAAAATTACAAGAAAGCTACTATGTAGAGCACATTTATAGTGACACAGAAAACCCAAGTGACAATGACACCAATAAGTTTCAAGTTTACCACCACCTAAGGCTATACAAGTAAAAAAGAGTGTCTTCTAAAAAAGGACTAATTCTGCTAAATGAAACCACTGGCGTCTATTCCTTTTATTCAGAAGTACCACACAACTAAACAAGCAGTCAAGTCCACAGGGAAATAGCATTTCAATAGCTGCAACATGGTGCCAGACTGGGCTTTGTTGGCCTTCCTTTTCCAAGAAACAGAGATGTCTCTTTTTACTGAATCCATCTGCCATAAGTGATAACCAGATGTCTGTGTGATGATTCAAAATTAAAACAAAAGTGCTTCCCCCTCCCAAGACCTAACAGCAGAGATGAGTCCAATAGCCAGCATCACAAAGAATTTCACTGTTTTAATAGCCTCCAAAGGAAAGAAACAAAGTATTTGAGTGGTCTAATGGTTCACCTTTAATGTACTACACCTCACACCACTGAGTCAAGCACCAGCTAGTATTTTTTTCAGCTAACTCTGCAGAACAGTGTGCTAAGTGCTTTACACTTACTTCTCACAGCAACCCTATGAGGTAGTACCTATATGAACCCCATTTTGAAGATGAGGAAACTGGGGAACGAAGGCAGTGAAAAAACTTGCTCAAGGCCACACCACTAACAAGCAGCATCGCCACCACGCTGAACACAGGCAGCCTGTCTCCAGAGTCCATTCCCTTAAGCGCTATACTAACCCTAATCCCAAGAAAGCGTAACTGATTTTGATCAAAACTGGTTTTACAATGAAAATACTTGTAATTTATCAGAAAGAAAAAGGTTAATGCCTGATTCTCTGGAACATTTAGTTAATAAAAACAAAGCTGGGGCTTCCCTGGTGGCGCAGTGGTTGAGAGTCTGCCTGCCGATGCAGGGGACACGGGTTCGTGCCCCGGTCCGGGAAGGTCCCACATGCCACGGAGCGGCTGGGCCTGTGAGCCATGGCTGCTGAGCCTGCGCATCTGGAGCCTGTGCTCCGCAACGGGAGAGGCCACAAGAGTGAGATGCCCGCGTATCGCAAAAAAAAAAAAAAAAACAAAAAAACAAAGCTGGACTTTCAAAATGTTGTGAGTTCTCACCTGGTGAGTTAAAAAGCAAAAACATATCATGGATCAAGGTCTATGGACATAAGTCTATGATGGTAAACACAATTATAGTACCAAGAGTCATCCACACATGTCCTGAGAAGACTGTCCTTCAGATGCAATCTGATTTTCAGTATTCTTTCCTGATGGATGAATACTGCATGGTCAAAATCGCCAGCCAAAGTTTTGTGCTGCATTTTTTTGGTGAAATTTTAAACAGCTTCATTATGGACTCCCACATGAAGGCTGATTTGAACTGTCACAGAATTCACCTTGTGTTTTTTTAGCATTTAACGGGATCCCCAGCAGCACACCTCCCATTACAAAACAAGCCATTTAAACCAAACTGTGAATTTTGTCACCCTTTAGTCACAAGATAAGACCAGATAAGTACAATTTTTGATATGACCTGATTCCTTTCCACTAATGACATACTTCTGGAATCTTGCTTTTTCACAACTGTACAAACACATACACTCCATTTTTCTTCTAAATAAATTGTGTCACAATACAAAAATCAAATTTGTCTACGTGGCCTGGAAAGACCTCAGATAAATATATTCTTTCGCCCTTCTGAAATTACCCAAAGTGGCAGTCATGTAACAAGAGCAAATACTGTATCAACTCAAGGCAGTAAATCATTATTTTTATTATTTGAATTGGTTAAAAAAAAAAAAAAGCCCTAATCATGTTTGAGAAATTTTGCTGTATAGAATTTGCAGCCAGTATAAAAAGTTAATTTTAGGCATCAGGAATTAGATTCCTAATTAGATTAGATGCCTAAAGGTTCCCCTCATCCACTAGGTAAGTCCCTGAAGTGAAAGAAATAAAATATATATACATCCTTTTATTAATATGTTAATCTTCAAAATACACACATATGCAACATGAACATACAATATGATGGCGACTTACAGTCCTGAATCCCCAAGAAATTCTAATTTAGCAGGCATGATGAAATCCATACATCAATAACTACAGCACCAGGCAGTATGCAATAAAGGATTTAAAATTCAAATTTATGTTTGTCATGTTTTAGTATCTATGCATGTCATTTCTCTGCTATCTACAAGTGCACAAAAAGCACCTGAAGAGAAACACTTTCATCCAGCTTTGTACACCTGCCGTGGCATCAGACATATTAAAGGTACAACAAACATGAGTGTAAATTTCAGGAAATCTTTATTTATTAATTCAAATGTCACAATACAGCTAAATTTTCAAAGCACTACAGGTGTTGAGCCATTGTGGAAACATTCTACTATCGATTCTACAATCAATTTACACTTTATTTTTCATAGCAATAATAATTCATCACATGGTCTACGATGCAACAGAAGGAAATCAATCACCAGGTAATTACGGGCCTCCTCACCTAAAAACAGCACTAATACCCACTCAACTAGATTATACAATATTTGCTGATTTTTAAATACTGTGCCACACCCGTGCTAAGAAAGAACACTCTCCAAAAATATTCAGCTATAGATTTTGCATGTATTCATTCTACTTTACAGCAAACTCTGCACATTCTATGTATGTATACATCCACGCAAATTTCGACATGACAATTTTCCACATGAAACAAAATTGTGGGACTCACTTAAATCGTTCCCTCTAATTTGGCAAAGTGTAATTTCAGTCAAGTATTCAGATGCAAAATGATCAGAAAAGATGGATGTTAAGAAAAGGTTTTTAGAGTACAAATTATGAAAATCTAAGGTTCAATTAAAAACACACAGCAGGTTCTACAATACTCTTTTATTTTTAAAAAAGTGACTACATCTCCAATTACAGTGTTACCACTTGGACTTCTGAAACACCTTTTATTCCTAAACGTTCAAATATTTTTACGTGTCTTATTTCAATACAGCCTTGATTCTTGGTTTAAGGCTCTTACCTGTTGTATTCAGAATAAATACAGAGCATCTGACATGATCACTCCATTTTCCATATAAGGGGAGGGATACAGAAGGAAAATGCAACAAAGTAACATTAATGAAAAGGATATACAGGCCAAGGACATATGTTGAAAATTCCGTAAGGAACAGAAATAATACAAATAGCATAAAAAAAATCACTTTTGATTGGGATGTGATTAAGTAAGGAGAGGAACTAAGACAACACAAAACATTGGGAGCGTTGGAGCAGAGAGCAGGGAAAGCAGGGGTTGTTAATAAAGGTGGA
This sequence comes from Mesoplodon densirostris, assembly GCF_025265405.1. Lineage (NCBI taxonomy): Eukaryota > Metazoa > Chordata > Mammalia > Artiodactyla > Ziphiidae > Mesoplodon > Mesoplodon densirostris. Next base: position 29,919,461 of record NC_082672.1, read on the forward strand.
AGTCAGGGCTTAAATACTTTCCCCCCTCAAACACAGAAGGGGTAAGGGATAGAGGCAACAGCAAATAAAATCTAAATGGAGTGAATGGCAGCCCTGAGACTGAGGGAACTCACTAAGTCTCATACACACTGAGAAAATCCTGGGACTCAACATCCAATAGCCTCAAGTGTGGTCACCCCCAAGAACAACATTCACAGAAGTACAGCTCCATGAAGAGATTAAGAAAAAGTCCTTGATTCACTAACCTAAAGATGACAATATTAGGTTTTTCTTCTTAAGAGGTTTAAAATGTAATTTTAAGTTTCCCAATGTTTATACTTCCCATCTTTGTCAAAGGAAACCACCCACCTCTTTGCACATATATGAAATTCCGTAACAAGAGATGCTGCACCTCAATTCCATGAAAATGCCAAAGTCAAAAACTCTGTTCTGGCATCAACCAATCAAGAGCACAGAGCGGCAGATCATTACAGTTTCTGAGACTGATTCCGAGGGCAGAGTACGAAAAAAGCGGGCTGGGGGACAAGGATGAAACCTATTTGCTTAAGACAAGCCAGACTTAGCGAAAAAGGTAAGGAACAAATAGAAACTGTGGTTGACATCATTGCTTCTGTTATTTATCAATTTTATTTTCATCTTTAATCTTCAACTTTAAAAGAGCTTTGTTCCCACTGGACACAAAAATAGTATTACTGTAGTATGCATACATGGCCGTTTCAGCACGCCACAGGAAAACCTCATTTACTGACCTAGAATGGTTTTGGAAAGCATAAAACCATTAAATAGTTAGAGACGTAAGGCTTAAAGAGATAGCACAAACTGGCATTTAACATATCAACTGCGAATAATTCTTTAAACCACACAGTGATAAAAATCCTTTCTCGATTTGAATGAACTGCCATTTTCTCAAACTTTCCAAGAGACTGCAGATTGTGCTAGAATAGCTGAACCTTCTCATATTTCTCTTTCCCAATTTCCCCAAGGAATCTGTTATTATTTCTTCACACAATAATCACACCAAGCTTGTTTCGGTTTCTTTCCTTGAGCCGGTTTTAAGGCACTGTTCTTAACCCTAAATACACAAGCCTAACGCTGGTTAACTGCCAGTGTCGCTCTGGAACTGCAGGTGACAGATGCAGTCAGAGAGCTCACAGATGTGGATTGGCTGCAGTCTGAATCCTATCGCAATGAGCACACTGACACAGCCCGCAGATGCACATCTCCGCAGAAGGAGAGAGTTTAAAAACCGTCATTCCCAATTAAATTTACTTTTAGAGCTTCTACTGGCTATCACTAAGCGCTTATCCCGACTCTCAACCCTGCTTAGCCCTACCTACTATCCATTTTATCTTCCTCAGTTCCAGATCCTTCTTCATCAAGTCTAATTTCGGTTAATTCTACTACTAATAATAACATAAAGCGAGGCTGTTGGCATTGCCAGAACCAGGAACCGACGAAGGTGCTATTTGGGAGCCGGCCCGCCGCGGCAAAGGCCGTTGGAAGTTTTCTGGGAATCAACGGACCCGCTAGCATCTTTGCACGATTTCTCTTCCCCTGGGGGAGGGCTCCACAGAGACGGATGGGGAATCTCCCTTCTCCTGTCTTTCCCAGTGGTGGCTAACAGGAAAAATAAAATACCTCTTTTCTTATCCTACACCTCGCTGGATAACGCTCCCAGGCAGTGACGCCCCACCCCCAACCCGTTATCCCTGATGAGACCCCCAAATATCACCCTGTCCTCCTAAGAACTGGACCCTCCCTCGGCCCCCGGACCAATTTCCTACATCTGAGCGCCTCTCCCTCAGGCATCCGCCCGCATACACCCCACCCGCAGCACGGCCCCGGCTCCGCACACGCCAGCCCCGCGCCAAGTCGCCCCGCACCCGGCACTCAGGCAGCTCGATCGCCCGCGCTCCCCCCGCCCAGGGTCGCCGACGGGGTTACCGTGGGAAGAGCGGGCGGCGGCAGAGGACGCAGTGGCAGCGCTGCTGCCGGTTGCGGCGGGTGCGAAGGATAAGCTGGAGGGCAAGGATAATGATGAGGCGGGCGCGCTCCCCAGTCTCCATGGAACTCCCGCCCCGGCCCGTTGCTAGGAGCCCCCGAGGCTCGGGCTCCGTCTTTCGTGCTTTGTTGTTCCGGGTACAGGGCGGCCGCTGCTTCCCCGCGACAATAAATAGACGAGACGCGGGGGAGCACAGAGACAGCGCGCGGAGGCTAGAGCGCCGCCGGACAGGGCGCTTCTGGGTTCCTCGCTAGCCAATCACTTCCGGCTCTCACTGCTCCCGTCACTTTCCCCCGCCCCTTCCTCCGCTTTCCTTTCCTCCTTCCTGGTGCCCAGGTCCGGCCCGGCCTGCTGGAGAGCTTGGCGAGGTGGGGCCGGTTGGTGTGGACTAGGCTAGACTTTTGCTTGAGAACCGCTTGAAGAGATTTCGAGAAAACTACGTATCCCTTGTACATCTTTAGCTGGTAGCTAAACATGAGCACGTAATTTCTGGCGTACAGTATAATATAAACGGATTTTAGGGGGTTTTGTTTTTTGACAAAACCTTGGAACTTTCATTAGCTCATTCAATTTATAGAAAAGGTCCACCAATCAACATAATTAGCGAAGCTAGCCCTTAAGAACTAATTTTTTTTTTTTTCTACTTCTAACGAAGACGTTTTCTGTGAAAATGTCCTACTTCGCTTTTCCGGGTTAATTTACGACTTCGCGATCAAACTCTCATGAATGAATTCTAATCCTAGTCCTAAAATAGAGCGATAGGATATGAAAGATGAAAGAATGGATACACGGGTAAATTGATAGATTAGATAGATAGATAGATAGATAGATAGATAGATAGATAGATAGATAGATAACGCAGGGAGTTTAGGTCAAGCTTCTGTCGCCTGTCCCTTCGATATTCCTTACTCAGGTTGGGTTTGCGATCAGGATTCGGCCTTGGGAGCCGGGAGGCACTTCCGAGGCTTCTAAGCCGCGTAGCCGGATCCAAGAAAGATGCGAGGTGGGAGAGGGCGGCTGCAGGCTGGGACTGGGGCGCTGGGCAGGAGCAGCGGCGGCTCGGCTCACATGGAAGCTGGGCGCTTGGGACTGAGACCTTTCCTCGGCTGTGCTCCCAAGCAGCCGTCAACTGACCCGGGGGACTCCCAGGGGTGCACATTCGCCAGTTTGAACGGTTGCGCTGGGATCCTCGGGGACCCTCGCGGGGTGACCTGAAAGGCGTTGCCTGCGGGAGCGAGACCCGAGTAACGGCCCTGGGAGCTCCAGGCAGCGCGCGACCCCGCGGCGCCCCCAGAGCCCCACTCCTAGGCCGGCGTAGGCCTCTGCTCCAGGGCTGGGCTGCAGTCAGAAGCCTCTGGGCAGCTCTAATTTATTAAAAGGCCATGAGGCGGGCTCATGAGTACCTGGCCTCTGATTGGTGTGAATCCTGCATGAAAAATGATAACACCACAGTCCTTTTGAAAAGACTTGGGCTGACTTCTGGGGGATTTGGGAGTAGACAACCATTTGAGTGTTTCACTACTTATGGGGTCTTCAAGGATGCCTCTAGGTCTTTTGCTTCCCACTCTGACTGTTCAGTAAAGTATCTGACATTTAAAAGCACTGTAGAATTATGGAACTTCCATTTTGTTTCATTTTCTTTACTAACTTATTTTTTGAATAATATCCAATAATTATAGCTTGTATTATAATTATTTAATGAATAAAATGAACAAGAAAATGTGTGATGAAGAAAATGAACAAGAGGCTGCGTTAGAGAGTAATGTCTGCGGGGTAGTGGGGAGATGACTTTCGGGAGGTAACATTTTAACTGTTATCCGAAAGGGATGGGAGTGGAAGGGATGCACATAGTGTTCCAGGCAGAGGGGACAGTATGGGCTAGAATTTGCTGTGCTGCAGTATTAGAGTGGATGGGGCATCATGATCAGAGCAAGGGGTAGAGGACATGAGATGAAGTTGGAGAGAAACTAAGGCCTTGAACCTTCAGTGCCTTGCAGACCATGCAGAAGGGAGTTTGGATTTTCTTTCAAGTGCTAGTGGAAGTGAAGGGGTTTAAGCTGTAGAGTGGCATGGTCTGATTTACCAAGGAAGTGGCAGGGGAAAGGCTCTATCCCAATGATTACTGCCACTGCCGAAAAGTCAGCTTTACAGCAATGGTGACTATGGTCTTTATGAGGCACCCTCCTTGCAGAAGACCAGCAATATACCTGGTATCAAGCATGTCAATTGCTTTGAACCCCCTTTTGTCACAGATCAGTCGACAGTCTGTCTCATTACAGTATTTCCTTATTCTGGAATTGGGTTTGATTTTACTGCAGGCACCATTCTCCATAGACTCATTGAACGCTTTAGCTCAAACACCATTCCTCTGACCAAGGAATTCATTTCAAGATGAAAGAAGTAAGACAATGAGATAAAACCCATGGGCTTCACTGGTCTTATAATGTGCTCCATTATTCAAGATCCAGGTAAGATTATAATATTATTCATTATTCAGGTGCCAGGTAAGGTTAGAATATACAGCATATGTTCTGAACGAAGCCTCTCGATTAATACAGAAATTGATATCTAGGCTGGGAAAACAGTAAACCTTATCAGTTAGGTATGTTCTAGTAAAAATGTGATTTATAGACAAAAGCCAGTTTGTAAACTACTGATCAACAATAAAATAGGTATAGAAATCAAGAGGAGCATTTTGAAACTTTCAGTAATCTGACATTACTGTGACATCTAAGCGTGCAGTTTTGTATTTATGAAAACAGTTCTCTGTGTTGGGTTGGTAAATAAAAACAAACAAACCAAAATACTGATCCTTCACCACAATTATGCCCACTAAGGCTCCAGCTTTATGAACTTGGTTAAGAAAAAATCAGGTTATTGGAATATGTTGGCTACTGCTTGTCTCCCTTAGTGCTTTGAGAGAGACAAACTGTGGTTCAAGCACAGCCTTTCTGAAGAGACAGGCAATAGTGGGGTGGTACTTAAGCAGCATTGTTAAGAGGAGTCCTTTCTGCCAGTGATTTAGTTATCCTATACTGGTAGGGATCAGATAATATCTACTCTGCCAATTGAAACAACGAAATTTTCTGCCCCACATAAAGTTAACATACTAACTAGGAAAGAAGAGTCCCAGCAGAACAGTGGAGTTGAGGATCCTCATTTCTCAGGATTCTACTCGAATATCTCCTGCTGTACACTCTGTACACCAACTAAAAAAGTAATTCCTCCCATTATGCTAGTTGGGTAGTGTGCAACCTATAGGACAGAGTGTGATACTGTAACCTGGCTTTATGACCCCAGCTGTTCCCTCCCTCTGCGCTCAGATGGCGTAGTGTCTATGGCAAAGACAGTGAACTAAGATCTAGGGAGAACGATAGAGAGGCCAGGCCAGTTTCCAAGGGAGAGAAACAGGAAGGGCAGAGTCCATATTCAAAGCTTACGTCTCAATGAGATTTCTGATAACAAGCTAATGGATTTCCCCCAAATGACACTTTTTGAAGGTATAGCCAGGAAATCCTCAGCCCAGCAGAAGGCGTCTCCTGGTATGCTGTCTCAAAGACAATGTCCCAGTCTCTGTCTCTGTAGAAAGATGAATTAGCTTGCTGGGGCAGTCCCAGGAGATTCCTTCTCACTATTCCTCTAAGGCAGGGCCTTTCAGGATAATAGATAAAGGAAATCTTGGCGCTTTCATTGGCTCACCAGATATCTCAGTCCTCTGCTGGAGAAGAGAGGTGCTTCTTACCCTTGTTACTCTTGTCCAACAGGATACGGTGTAATCTCACAGCCATCACGTATTGCATCTCCTGTTTGCCCTTTCTCATTAGTTTTTGTTATCCCATCTCCCACCTCCTTTATTGCATATTTGTGCATTGGGGAAAATTTTATTATTCATCCTTTAGCTACCTCTGGACCCGATCAAGACTGACTATACCCAAAGACCCTGAATTTGGGCTGGGTATGACTTTGAGTTTTCACCTCCCACTAGGTAGGGATTGAGTACATTGTCAATTGTATATGGATCATTGCTTTATGTTAAGAGAAACTATAGCTATGGAGAAATCAGTGTGTGTGTGTGTGTGTGTGTGTATACACCGAGCAGCCAAGGGTGATGTGAAGGAAACATTTATTGTTTTGTCAACCCAGAACTCCCCTCTTCTTTTGGGAAGAGTACTCTTCCCTCCTATTTGGGGCAACTACTTCTACTCTTTATCTACCTCCAATCTAATATGTGTCCAAATGGGACGTGCAGTAGCCACAGTGATCAATAGAGCAGTGGGTTTCCGAGCTGAGCTAAGGCAACTCTATAATATCTGTACTGTAATTGAGTTATGGCTCTTCATTCCAAATTCAGTCTTTGTGCCTGTTCTGTGAAGGTAGATCTTGACCCATTGAATATTCTTCTTTTGTTAGCTATCACAGTGTTACACTTGGTCAGTAGAAAAAGTGCTGGAGCAACACTGAAGGAGGAAAAGGTTTTGCTTCCTGGTTCCAGTGTGCTTCCCTGCCAGGCACCTGAAGCATGGAAGGTTTTTCTAGAATCCACCTCCTGCAGCACAGGTGACTTCCCCAGCCCCACTCAGGGGTCTGAAGGACAGTCGTGGTGACGGAAAATCTTCTAAGTGGGCATAATTCAAATAGTATATTTGTTTATTTACCATGTCTGGAGTGAGGGATGCTCAGGATGGGCAGTTGCTAATGGTTTTTCTAGATGGAATGGGATTGGAAGATTGGAGATGAGGGAGTATGAGGAAGAGGTATATGAATGAATTTCTCTGAATGGGCACAGACTGTGAAGATATTTGTGTCCTATCTGAATGCACATTAAAGGTACCCACTGTAGAGGAGACTCAATAATCAGGTGGATAAAATGGTGCACTCTGTGGGTGTCAGCCAGCCTCTTTGCCTGGCCACCCCAGTGCTTGCTCAATGGGCTCATGAACAAAGTGGCCATAGTTGTAGGGATGCAGGCTGTGCATGTGCTCAGCAGCCTGGATTTTCCAATACTAAGGCTCACCTAGCTGACACTACTGCCAAGCACCTAATTTGTCAAAAGCAGAAAACAACATTGACTCCCTGATACGGTCCCAGTCCCCAGGGTGATGAACCAGCCATCTGGCAGGTTGATTACATTGGACCTCTTCCATCATTGAGGGAGCAAAGATTCATCCTCATTGGAATAGTTACATGTTCCAGAAATGGATTGGCCTTGACTGCTCATAATGTTTCTGCCAACACCACTGTCTGCAAGCTCACAAAATGGTTTATCTACCACTGGTACATTACACACAACACTGCATCTGATCAGGGTGCTCGTTTTACAGCAAAAGAAGTGTAGCAATGGGTCCATGTCTATGAAATTAACTGATCTTACTACATACACCATCACTTGGAAGCAGCTGGCTTAACTGAAAAGTGAAATGACTTACTGATGACACTGTTATGATCCAGTTGGGAGGCAACACTCTGGAGAAATGGGATTCTGTTTTACCGGATATGTTTTGAATCAGAGACCATTATATGGTACTCTTCCTCCTACAGCCAGAATACATTTGAATCAAGGTATGGCAGTGGGAGTGTCTCTTTTCACTCTGAGGATTCTTCTTCCCTCACCTAAAAACTTTGCTGCTAGTGTGGAGATCTTAGTCCCCAAGGGGAGAATGTTTCCTTCAGGAGATGCAATGGTTCCACTAAATTGGAAGATGAGGCTATCAACTGGTCATTTGGGGTTCCTTATACCACTGAAACAAAAAGCAAAAACGGGGTGATCTGCTGGCTGGAGTGATTGATCCTGATTACCAAGGGGAAATTGGCTTGCTTATTCTACACAATGGAGGCAAGGAGGACAGCCTGGAACCCCAAAGGTTTTCTGGGTATTGTCTTAGTACTTGCATGTCTAGTATTAAGGATAATGAAAAATTAAAGCAACCAAAAATAAAAAGTAGGGTTCTTGAGGACTCAGAACCTTTGAAAATGAAGATCTGGGTCATTTCACGAAGTAAAGAATCCCAACCAGTTGAGGTTCTGACTGAGGGCAGGGGAAATATGGAATGGTTAGAGGAAAATGGAAGCCATAGATACGAAAGTGATCTTGTGAACAATTACAGAAACAGGGACTGCAGTATCTTTGTATATTATCTATTGACTTGTTATATCCATGTGTTTATTTGTATTTACTAATCATTTTCTTCCTTTCTCTTCTTCCCATTTTTATTTTATATTGAAGTTGTCAAAGTTGTATTCATTTCCTAGGGCTGCTATAACAAAGTACCACAAACTTGCTGGCTTAAAACAACAGAAATTTATTATCTCACAATTCTGGAAGACAGAATTTTGAGATCAAGGTATCGGCAGGGTTGGTTTCTTTGGGAAGCTCTGAGGAAGAATATGTTCCATGTCTTTCTCCTAGTTACTGGCGACTGGCTGCCTGGTAACCCTTGGCATTCCTTGGTTTATAACATATCACTCCAATCTCGCCTCCATCTTCATATCGTCTTCTCCTCTGTGTCTCTCTGTGTCTCAGATCCCCCTCTTTTTTCTCATATAAGGAACAGTAGCATTGGATTTAGGGACCCCTCTAAATCAGGGTAATCTCCTCTCCAGATCCTTAATTTAATTATATCTCCAAAGACCCTATTTCTAAATAAGGTCACGGTCACAGGTACTGAGGGTTAGGACTTGGACATATATTTTGAGGCCACAGTGCAACTTACTATAGAAGTTAGCTTTACAATCAGTCTTTAGGTAACAGAATATTCAGTGGAACTGTGACTGAATTTGAGGATTAATCAATACAGGCAGCAGTGGATACAATGACTCCTAGGAGTCTGTCTCCTCATTTTGGGGAAAAGGTGGGACGTTCACTTGTAAGAAGGATAGCAGTATCTTACTACAATACATAGAAACACAGCATTGATTTATCATAGACAGGCACATATGGAAGCTAAGTAGTCACAAGTTCCTATAGTGCACGGGGCTCCTACAAAGTGAGTAGCTTGAGTGTCTGCTTCCTGCAACACATGCAGCTCCCGCAGTTCCTAGCTCCTGCAGCTACCTCCAAATCTCCTCCTCATCACTTGGTACTGTAGGATATTGCCTCCAGTCAGTCATCACCTTGTGAACTACATTCCCCAGCACCCAGGGCCAGCTTCCAGTGAATTTTGTCTGTCAAGCATCATAGCAAATTCTGTGTCACTTGGTGAGCCATGGCCATGCCCTCTCCAACAAGGTCTGGAGCTCAGCCATGGAGGGCTTTTCTCTTGGGTGTTCCATCTCAGACCTAGAGGTGGCACCTGTTCCTTATTTGCACTATTCCTGTATTCCTTAGAGTTTTTTTTTATTTCACACTAGCCAATTCCTCAATACTCCAATCCCCTGTTATAGATAAGAATTATGTTGTACTGTCTCTGCTTAAATTACTGTGTGATTTATCTCTCCTGATTGGGTTCACTCCTCCACTTTCCTGGTTCCTGTGATTGGTTGGGAAGAGGGCATATGACCAAGTCAAACCAAAGAGTTTTGTTTATTGAGATGCAGCTAGGAAAAAGAACAATTTCCTTTTTTGGTAGTGAAACTGGGAAGGTGTGAAATGAGGGCAACAGGCTGACGTATCCTCTTCTGTAAGGCAGAGAATGATAATCACTAGGAGATAACAAAGCCGACATGGATACAGAAGATGGAGAGAAAAGAGAAGCAAGTGATTGGCTGGAAAGTTCAGTGGTATAGAGAAGTCATTTTTCCTCAACTGCATCTATAAATTTAATGTTATCCCAATCGATAGCCAGCAATAATTTTTTAATGAAATTAATCAGATTCTAAATTTCATCTGAAAAAGAAAACGCAAGAGCATAACATAGACAATTTTGCAAAAGAGGGAATATTATACTGCCAGATATAAAAACACATTAAAAAACAATAATAATTAATGAAGTATACTTTGGGTAGGAATGGGCAAAAATACGAGTGGAAAAGAATAGAAAATACAGATTCATGTATTTAAAGAAATCTACGAAGTGATAAAGGTGACATTTCAACTCTGTTGGAACAGGATAAACTATCAATAGATGGCATTGAGACAGTTGGCTATCAATTCGAAAAATATATAGTCATATCTTTATTTAGTAACAAAAATAATTTCCACATGGATTAAGGATCTCCACTGTCTCTGATTTTAGCTCCATCTTGAAGAAGTTCTTGACATTTGTCAAATGCATGGGTTTCAAAGATCCTCAGCTCTATTAGGTTTTATCATCAAATCTCTATCCATATAGTTTATTTTATTATTATTTTTTTTTTGTGGTATGTGGGCCTCTCACTGCTGTGGCCTCTCCCATTGCAGAGCACAGGCTCTGGACGTGCAAGCTCAGTGGCCATGGCTCACGGCCCTAGCCGCTCCGCGGCATGTGGGATCCTCCTGGACCAGGGCACGAACCCGTGTCCCTTGCGTCGGCAGGCAGACTCTCAACCACTGCGCCACCAGGGAAGCCCCCATATAGTTTATTTTAAAGTGACTATGTAATCCTTCATTCGATACATGTAATACATGAATACACTTCTCAGTAGAAATTCAGACAACACAAACATACACAAAGTGAAGTCTCCTTTAGTCCCCCACCTCCTGCCATCCCATCCCTCCTCAAAGTTAACACTGTAGTGTGACATTTCCTTTATACGGTTCAGAAATTCTCCAGTGCTCTAGTCTTCTGGCATCATAGACTCCTTTTTAGTGCTCTGAATTAATTTTTATTTATATTTCTTCTGTTAATTTAATTGAATTTTGAAAGACTAAGGAGGTAAATATGTTTTTAGGCCACCTTCTTGAAACAAAATTTACTTGGTCATTTGATTAATAATTCAATTCACAACTTAGAAAAATAATAACATTATTTTGAAATATATAAAATAAAAAATTATTTTGAAAATGCATCTTGCCCTCTAGTGATGAGAAAGTTATCTACTTGATTTCTACTCTGGAAATTGTGTCATGCTATTTAGCAGTTCAAGTAAGTTGGGAGAGCAAATTGGAGTCTGATGCAAAAAGAGTGTCCTTAGATTTGTATTGTTTAAAAGAGGAGTTAAGGTATGCTGAACGTTAGACATTGTTGAGTTGTTAAATAAGGTTACTAGAAGACTATTGCTATTATAAAAAGTAAAAAATAAACTATAAATTCCCATCTAATAGAAGGCCAAAATTAAACAACAAAACAAACGGATATAAAGAAAGTCAAGAGAGAAAGAAAACATAGAAATAGTAGAACAAAAGAGATCATAAAGTAAGATAGTAGAAACAAATTCTAAATTTCCAGTAAACATAATACATGTAAATAGATTAACCTCACATGCAAAAAATCAGAAAATATAGTAATAGATTAAAAATAATTCAACTATATTCTGTCTATAAATATATTAAGCTCACCAGTTAAAAAATAGAGATTGTTCTGGTGGATTAAAAAATAAAAAAATCGGGGCCTCCCTGGTGGCGCAAGTGGTTGAGAGTCCGCCTGCCGATGCAGGGGATACGGGTTCGTGCCCCGGTCTGGGAGGATCCCATATGCCGCGGAGCGGCTGGGCCCGTGAGCCATGGCCGCTGAGCCTGCGCGTCCGGAGCCTGCGCGTCCGGAGCCTGTGCTCCGCAACGGGGGAGGCCACAACAGTGAGAGGCCCGCATACCGCAAAAAAAAAAAAAAAAAAAAAAAAAAATCAAGAGAACTATATTGTTTCAAAAATATTCTTTACATTTAAAGAACAGAAAGAATGAAAGCTAAAAAATGCTAATGATTCCAGAAAAATGCTAAACATTAAAAACCAGTAGGCATATTAATATTGTCAAAACAAAAACAAAATTGATGATGAGAAATTGACAAATTTAGATCAGAGAAGATATCCCTATAAATCTCTCTGATTTATTGAAATATAAAGCAGTTAAAAATTAATAGAGCTATAGTTTTTTGTTTTGAATTTTATTTTATCTTTTATATAGCAGGTTCTTGTTAGTTATCTATTTTATACATATTAGTGTATACATGTCAATCCCAATCTCCCAGTTCATCCCACCACCCCTCCCCCGCCCGCCCCCACCACTTCCCCCGCTTGGTGTCCATACATTTGTTCTCAACATCTGTGAATAGAGCTGTAGAAGTTTTAATCAACATAATTAACAAGTTTTACTTGCTTTAAAGAAGAAAGCCTGAAAATTGATATGGGAAGTATCAAGTTAGAGAAAGAAAAACAGAAGAAACTCCAAGAAAGCTGAAAAAATACATTCACTTCAAATGGACCAAATATATATGTAATGCGATCAAGACTGTCTCTCCTAAACAATCCTGCAAAAGACATTTTAAATTCTTCTCTGTCTCCCCTATTTTAGACACCATGCAGACTATTATCTTTCTTTTTCTTTGTTTTTTATAAATTTTATTTTATTATTTATTTATTTTTTTGGCTGCACTGGGTCTTCGTTGCTGCACACGGGCTTTCTCTAGTTGCAGTGAAAGGGGGCTACTCTTCGTTGTGGTGCACGGGCCTCTCACTGTGGTGGCTTCTCTTGTTGCAGAGCACAGGCTCTAGGGCGTGCAGGCTTCAGTAGTTGTGGCTTGCGGGCTCTAGAGCGCAGGCTCAGTAGTTGTGGCGCACGGGCTTAGTTGCTCCGTGGCATGTGGGATCTTCCAGGACCAGGGATCAAACCCACGTCCCCTGCATTGGCAGGCAGATTCTTAACCACGGCGCCACCAGGGAAGAACCTGTTATATTTCCATCATCTTATTTTTTCTTCAGAAGAGTTACAATATTATTGATTAGATATTGGTTTTCCTCTGAAACTATGCCCTGACTGGATTAGAGTTTTTTTGTATTTTTATAGAAGCAGCTGTTAGAGTTACTTTCATTAGGAATTGATGCTTTCTGATTTTCCTCTGAGATGGTAGTTTTATACATAATGATTGATTTTAGTACATTTTCTAGGGTATGGAAATTGAACAAAACCAGTGTTTTCTAGGTCATTTATAACTTGCATCACAATCTCCCTAATTTCTTTTGCCCTGGAGACACTCAAACATTCAAAGAGGTTTGCCAAGCTTGTTTTCTTACCTTCCTTTGGGGAAATGCTGGGAACACCTCACTTCATGCCCTCCCTCATTACTTCCTTACTCTTCGCCTGTGCTGGTCAGCTTGCTCCTGAAGGCTTTGTCCCATCATCCTTTTCTCACAATCTTCGTAGATTCAAGTTCAGTGGCAAGTCAGCTTTGGAATCATAAATCAGAGTTTGGAGATCTATTCAGTTCCATAAATAAGGAAACAAGGGCCCAAACTATTTTCCCTACTAGTGTCCTCCAGAAACTTCTGTCTGAATCAGTTGCTTTCTTCCCAAACCCACTACTCATTCAGTAACAGTGAGGATCCCTCCTTGAAAATACAGAAGAAATGAGAAACAAGGCTGCCATCGTGTGGTGTGATACTTGAACAGAAAGCTGGAGTTTATACAGAGAAGTGAGAGAATTGGGGAAATTACACAAGGTGAAATTTCCATTAGTTAGAACAGTAATTACCAACTTTTAGTAATTACAACTTTTGGACCTAGCCATGTACCTGTCTGAAGTCCCAGGAAGATATTATAATTGACCCATGTCCATAGATTGAAAGGTCTATGGAAGGCACTTAGGAATCTATAGTTTTCATTTAAAAATATGTCTAGCTGAGGCTCCAAACGCGACGGCCAGGACCATTCCAGCCTACGGTCGACCCGGGAGCTGAGGGGAGTTTGGGGACAGGAACGCCTACCCCAGCGTCGAGAGAGCGCTCAGGCATCGAGGATCTCTCCAGGCAAACGCAGCGGGCCTGCGGCAGCAGCCAGGTAGATGAAAGGCTCTTGGTGCTGCAGCCAGGAGTCAGTGCTGTGCCTCTGAAGTGGGAGAGCCAACTTCAGGACATGGGTCCACAAGAGACCTCCCAGCTCCACATAATATCAAGCGGCGAAAATCTCCCAGAGATCTCCATCTCAACACCAGCACCCAGCTTCACTCAACGACCAGCAAGCTACAGTGCTGGTCACCCTATGCCAAGCAACTAGCAAGACAGGAACACAACCCCACCCATTAGCAGAGAGGCTGCCGAAAAACATAATAAGGCCACAGGCACCCCAAAACACACCACCAGATGTGGACCTGTCCACCAGAAAGACAAGATTGAGCCTCAACCACCAGAACACAGGCACTAGTACCCCCCACCAGGAAGCCTACACAACCTACTGAAACAACCTTAGCCACTGGGGACAGACACCAAAAACAATGGGAACTACGAATCTGCAGCCTGCAAAAAGGAGACCCCAAACACAGTAAGATAAGCAAAATGAGAAGACAGAAAAACACACAGCAGGTGAAGGAGCAAGATAAAACCTACCAGACCTAACAAATGAAGAGGTAATAGGCAGTCTACCTGAAAAAGAATTCAGAATAATGATAGTAAAGATGATCCAAGATTCTATTTCCAAGATCCAAAATCTTGGAAATAGAATAGACAACATGCAAGAAACAGTTAACCAGGACCTAGAAGAGCTAAAGATGAATCAAGCATCAATTAAAAACACAATAAATGAAATGGAAAATACTCTAGATGGGATCAATAGCAGAATAACTGAGGCAGAAGAACGGATAAGTGAGGTGGAAGATAAAATAGTGGAAATAACTGATGCAGAGCAAAATAAAGAAAAAAGAATGAAAAGAACAGAGGACAGTCTCAGAGACCTCTGGGACAACATTAAACGTGCCAACATTCAAATTATAGGGGTTCCAGAAGAAGAAGAGAAAAAGAAAGGGACTGAGAAAATATTTGAAGAGATTATAGTTGCAAACTTCCCTAATATGGGAAAGGAAATAGTTAATCAAGTCCAGGAGGCACAGAGAGTCCCATACAGAATAAATCCAAGGAGAAATATGCCAAGACACAATATTAATCAAACTGTCAAAAATTAAACACAAAGAAATCATATTAAAAGCAGCAAGGGAAAAACAACAAATAACACACAAGGGAATCCCCATCAGGTTAACAGCTGATCTCTCAGCAGAAACTCTACAAGCCAGAAGGGATTGGCAGGACATAATTAAAATGATGAAGGAGAAAAACCTGCAACCAAGATTACCCAGCAAAGATCTCATTCAGATTTGATGGAGAAATTAAAACGTTTACAGACAAGCAAAAGCTGAGAGAGTTCAGCACCACCAAACCAGCTTTACAACAAATGCTAAAGGAACTTCTCTAGGCAAGAAACACAACAGAAGGAAAATACCTACAATAACGAACCCAAAACAATTAAGGAAACGGGAATAGGAACACACATACCAATAATTACCTTAAATGTAAATGGACTAAATGCTCCCACCAAAAGACACAGATTGGCTGAATGGATACAAAAACAAGACCCATATATATGCTGTCTACAAGAGGCCCACATCAGACCTAGAGACACATACAGATTGAAAGTAAGGGGATGGAAAAAGATATTCCATGCAAATGGAAATCAAAAGAAAGCTGGAGTAGCAATTCTTATATCAGACAAAATAAACTTTAAAATAAAGACTATTAGGAGAGACAAAGAAGGGCACTACATAATGATAAAGGGATCGATCCAAGAAGAAGATATAACAATTGTAAATACTTATGCACCCAACATAGGAACACCTCAATACATACGGCAAATACTAACAGCCATAAAAGGGGAAGTTGACAGTAGCACACTCATAGTAGGGGACTTTAACACTCCACTTTCACCAATGGACAGATCATCCAAAATGAAAATAAATAAGGAAACACAAGCTTTAAATGATACATTAAACAAGATGGACTTAATTGATATTTATAGGACATTCCATCCAAAAACAACAGAACACACATTTTTCTCAAGTGCTCATGGAACATTCTCCAGGATAGATCATATCTTGGGTCACAAATCAAGCCTTGGTAAATTTAAGAAAATTGAAATTGTATCAAGTATCTTTTCCGACCACAATGCTATGAGGCTAGGCACCAATTACAGGAAAAGATCTGTAAAAAATACAAACACATGGAGGCTAAACAATACACTACTCAATAACGAAGTGATCACTGAAGAAATCAAAGAGGAAATAAAAAAATACCTAGAAACAAAGGACAATGGAGACACAACGACCCTAAACCTATGGGATGCAGCAAATGCAGTTCTAAGGGGGAAGTTTATAGCAATACAATCCCACCTTAAGAAACAGGAAACATCTCGAGTAAGCAACCTGACCCTGCACCTAAAGCAATTAGAGAAAGAAGAACAAAAAACCGCCAAAGTTAGCAGAAGGAAAGAAATCATAATGATCAGATCAGAAATAAATGAAAAAGAAATGAAGGAAACGATAGCAAAGATCAATAAAACTAAAAGCTGGTTCTTTGAGAAGATAAACAAAATTGATAAAGCATTAGCCAGACTCATCAAGAAAAAAGGGAGAAGACTCAAATCAATAGAATTAGAAATGAAAAAGGAGAAGTAACAACTGACACTGCAGAAATACAAAAGATCATGAGAGATTACTACAAACAACTCTATGCCAATAAAATGGACAACCTGGAAGAAATGGACAAATTCTTAGAAATGCACAACCTGCCAAGACTGAATCAGGAAGAAATAGAAAATATGAACAGACCAATCACAAGCACTGAAATTGAAACTGTGATTTAAAATCTTCCAACAAACAAAAGCCCAGGACCAGATGGCTTCACAGGGGAATTCTATCAAACATTTAGAGAAGAGCTAACACCTATCCTTCTCAAACTCTTCCAAAATATAGCAGAGGGAGGAGCACTCCCAAACTCATTCTACGAGGCCACCATCACCTTGATACCAAAACCAGGCAAGGATGTCACAAAGAAAGAAAACTACAGGCCAATATCACTGATGAACATAGATGCAAAAATCCTCAACAAAATACTAGCAAACAGAATCCAACAGCACATTAAAAGGATCATACACCATGATCAAGTGGGGTTTATTCCAGGAATGCAAGGATTCTTCAATATACGCAAATCAACCAATGTGATACACCATATTAACAAACTGAAGGAGAAAAACCATATGATCATCTCAATAGATGCAGAGAAAGCTTTCGACAAAATTCAACACCCATTTATGATAAAAACCCTGCAGAAAGTAGCCATAGAGGGAACTTTAATAAAGGCCATATATGACAAACCCACAGCCAACATCGTCCTCAATGGTGAAAAACAAACCCTTTCCACTAAGATCAGGAACAAGACAAGGTTGCCCACTCTCACCCCTCTTATTCAACCTAGTTTTGGAAGTTTTAGCCACAGCAATCAGAGAAGAAAAGGAAATAAAAGGAATCCAAATTGGAAAAGAAGAAGTAAAGCTGTCACTGTTTGCAGATGACATGATACTATACATAGAGAATCCTAAAGATGCTACCAGAAAACTACTAGAGTTAATCAATGAATTTGGTAAAGTAGCAGGATACAAAATTAATGCACAGAAATCTCTGGCATTCCTGTACACTAATGATGAAAAATCTGAAAGTGAAATCAAGAAAACACTCCCATTTACCATTGCAACAAAAAGAATAAAATATCTAGGAATAAACCTACCTAAGGAGACAAAAGACCTGTATGCAGAAAATTATAAGACACTAATGAAATAAATTAAAGATGATACAAATAGATGGAGACATATACCATGCTCCTGGATTGGAAGAATCAATATTTTGAAAATGACTCTACTACCCAAAGCAATCTACAGATTCAATGCAATCCCTATCAAACTACCACTGGCATGTTTCACAGAACTAGATCAAAAAATTTCAAAATTTGTTTGGAAAACAAAAGACCCCGAATAGCCAAAGCAATCATGAGAACGAAAAACGGAGCTGGAGGAATCAGGCTCCCTGACTTCAGACTATACTACAAAGCTACAGTAATCAAGACAGTGTGGTACTGGCACAAAAACAGAAAGATAGATCAATGGAACAGGATAGAAAGCCCAGAGATAAACCCACACACATATGGTCAACTTATCTTTGATAAAGGAGGCAGGAATGTACAGTGGAGAAAGGACGGCCTCTTCAATAAGTGGTGCTGGGAAAACTGGACAGGGACATGTAAAAGTATGAGATTCGATCATTCCCTAACGCCATACACAAAAATAAGCTCAAAATGGATTAAAGACCTAAATGTAAGGCCAGAAACTATCAAACTCTTAGAGGAAAACATAGGCAGAACACTCTATGACATAAATCACAGCAAGATCCTTTTGGACCCACCTCCTAGAGAAATGGAAATAAAAACAAAGATAAAGAAATGGGACCTAATGAAACTTCAAAGGTTTTGCACAGCAAAGGAAACCATAAACAAGACCAAAAGACAACCCTCAGAATGGGAGAAAATATTTGCAAATGAAGCAACTGACAAAGGATTAATCTCCAAAATTTATAAGCAGCTCATGCAGCTCAATAGCAAAAAAACAAACAACCCAATCCAAAAATGGGCAGAAGACTTAAATAGGCATTTCTCCAAAGAAGATATACAGACTGCCAACAAACACATGAAAGAATGCTCAACATCATTAATCATTAGAGAAATGCAAATCAAAACTACAATGCGATATCATCTCACACCAGTGAGAATGGCCATCATCAAGAAATCTAGAAACAATAAATGCTGGAGAGGGTGTGGAGAAAAGGGAACACTCTTGCACTGCTGGTGGGAATGTGAATTGGTACAGCCACTATGGAGAACAGTATGGAGGTTCCTTAAAAAACTACAAATAGAACTACCTTATGACCCAGCAATCCCACTACTAGGCATATACCCTGAGAAAACCATAATTCTAAAGGAGACATGTACCAAAATGTTCATTGCAGCTCTATTCACAATAGCCCGGAACTGGAAACAACCTAAGTGTCCATCATCGGATGAATGGATAAAGAAGATGTGGCACATATATACAATGGAATATTACTCAGCTATAAAAATAAACGAAACTGAGCTATTTGTAATGAGGTGGATAGACCTAGAGTCTGTCATACAGAGTGAAGTAAGTCAGAAAGAGAAAGACAAATACCGTATGCTAACACATATATATGGAATTTAAGAAAAAAAAATGTCATGAAGAATCTAGGGGTAAAACAGGAATAAAGACACAGACCTACTTGAGAATGGACTTGAGGATATGGGGAGGGGGAAGGGTAAGCTGTGACAAAACGAAAGAGAGGCATGGACATATATACAGTACCAAACGTAAGGTAGATAGATAGTGGGAAGCAGTCGTATAGCACAGGGAGATCCGCTCGGTGCTTTGTGACCGCCTGGAGGGGTGGGATAGGGAGGGTGAGAGGGAGGGAGACGCAAGAGGGAAGAGATATGGGAACGTATGTATATGTATAACTGATTCACTTTGTTATAAAGCAGAAACTAATAAAAAAAAAACTAAAAAAAACCCCACCCAAATTGTGATGGCTAATGAATAGTGGATACTGTACAATAATGTGTAATGGGGCAAGCAAAATGGGGCAAGCAAAATGAACCACCACCAACCGCACCAAAGACCGGTCTTCATCCAAGGAAGGTGATGTTATGTATATGGTGGGATTGCAAGGGAGTCCTCTATTATGAGCTCCTTCCGGAAAACCAAGCAATTAATTCCAACAAGTACTGCTCCCAATGAGACCAACTGAAAGCAGCACTCAATGAAAAGCATCCAGAATTAGTCAACAGAAAATGCATAATCTTCCATCAGGATAACGCAAGACCACATGTTTCTTTGATGACCAGGCAAAAACTGTTACAGTTTGGCTGGGAAGTTCTGATTCATCCGCCATATTCACCAGGCATTGCACCTTCAGATTTCCATTAATTTCGGTCTTTACAAAATTCTCTAAATGGAACAAATTTCAATTCCCTGGAAGACTGTAAAAGGTACCTGGAACAGTTCTTTGCTCAAAAAGATAAAAGTTTTGGGAAGATGGAATTATGAAGTTGCCTGAAAAATGGCAGAAGGTAGTGGAACAAAATGGTGAATACATTGTTCAATAAAGTTCTTGGTGAAAATGAAAATAAAATAAAATAAAATAAAAATATGTCTAGATATGCATAATTTTATTTGATAAAACAAACTATAAGATATTAAATTCTTAAAATTCTCTTTGTTCCTACCTTTTTCACAATCAGATACTTTTGGCATGATAGCCATGTTATATAAATGAGATAATTTAACTAAACAGAATTTAGTGAATGCCAAGTGAAGCAAATGTTTAAATAGATTTGCTCTAGTTTGAGTGTCACAGAAATGGGCACTGAGATCTTTTTTTGGTTAAAAATAAAGGGGGGCCCAAGGGGAATCACTGCTTGAGTTGCATAGAGGCCCGCTCTGTGGCTGGGATGCTACTAATAACCAGACGTAGGGTAAGAAGAAAGGCAATGAAAAATAATTTTGCCAAAATATTTGCCATATCAGCTGCTATCTTCATCCTAGACAACTATAAATTGCTCATGTCAAGTATCCACATGTCTGCCCTACCTCACTTGGAATTAATGAAAATGGGCAAGAGGCACCATATCAGAAACTCTTCTTTCCCTGCTAATCTAACAGGGTTAGAAATGGGCTTCCCCCCTAAGGCTGCTTAAATTCTTAAAGAAGTCTAATCATCTCAAAGGAGCAATCTCTTTTATTAATCAAAAGCAACTGAAAAATGTATTAAGCCCATTTTTTATTTTTAAAACTTAAAAATATAGAATATTTGAAATAAAGAAAGTGTACAACACAGGGTAACTGGATGGGCCCTGACCTCATGATCATGAACTTGAGCTCTGGAGTTAGACCTATTTTGGATTCAAATTCCAGTGCCACCACTTATGTGATAACTTGGTGAAATTATTCAACTTCTCCAATCTTCGGTTTTCTTATCTGAAAATGGGACTACTAACTGTACCCACAGGGCTGTGGCAAAGATTACACAGCAAAAGGCATGCACAGAACTTAGCACAATGCCTAGCATTTACTCACTGCGCCATAGATGTTAGGCTGATAAAATCTCCCAGCAGCGGAGATGTGTGTACAACTATACTTTTAATGTAATCACAATGAAGCTATCAAATTTCTTAAAGAAAACCAGCACTTCTGTTTCATTTTTTAACGCGTTCTTGGAAAAGATGTTGTCCTAAAAGTAACAGATTCTTGCCAGCAGGATTTCTCAAAGGCAGGACCTTAGTTGAGGCACCACGTTTTAGCCTAGAACATGGAATTTCTTAGCACATCGCGCAAAAATTAGTCTCTTGGTGGGAAAGGCTGAGTTAGTGAACACAGCAGCAATTTTCTAGTGAGATGGTCCTAGGCTCAGATTTTTAGATCCATCAGTTACTAGCTGTGTGTTCTTGAACTTTAGTTTCCTCGTATGTTTGTTAAAATAAGAACAGTAGCATATACTTACATACTGCTTACTATTCAATATATAACACTGTAGATTGTGTTATTCTGCATCAGGGAGATAATGTATGCAAGCATCTGTCCTAGAGCAAATCTCAAGAACTGGTTTTTGTTGTCCTGGAATTCTTTGATGATGGTGGTGGTGATGGTGGTGTCTAAAGAAACCTTAGGGTTTAGATACCTAGGAAGTTGATTTACAGATCCATTTTGTCTGATGAACAGACAAATAAAAACACAGGAAGAGAATGGTTTTTCCAGTGTTCCAGTTGTCAAGGTATTGCCTCTCAGCTCCAAATCCACCTTTTTGCCTGCTCAGCTCTAAATCCAGTGTTCCGGAGCTAGATTTTATAAGCATCTCTCTTTTGCAGCTGGCGGCATATTAAGCTTTGTCAGTAGAGGGCGCAGGAGGGACACTGAAGGAGGAAAGGTACCCTTTCTGTTTCACCCATTTGTGCTCCTTCTAGCAGCCTCCTTCGTGGGCCAGCTTCTGCAGGCCAGGCTCCTGCAGCATGTGTGGCAGCCTGCAGAGTCTAGTGGCCAACAGAACATAGCACCTCTCTGCAGGGGCCTCCACCCAGCATCTCTGGTGGCTTTACAACAACTTCTGAGGTATGGCACCTTTTGTGGATGGTTTTCCCTTGTAGCGTTCCCAGACGTCCAATTCCCAGTGAGTTCCAGCCAAGGTTTCCAGTTTGCCAGCCTCTGTTTGCCTCCACCGCAGGAGATCGTTCCTTGCATTCTGGTCCCAGCTGAAATTCCTTGCTTGCCAGCCTCAGCTCCAAGCACCTGTGGACCAGCTGTGGTCCAGAACAGCACAGAAATCTTCTCTGGTGGACTTCTTCGGTAAAAACTGAATCCTAGACTTGGGAAGGGGGCCTGTCTTACAAGTTTCTTCCCTCTGTGGGTAAGCCCCATCAGCCCCAGGGTTCTCCCTTTCTAGTTAATCCTGTGCTGTAGTTAATAACTTTTTAAATTAAAATTTCCCTGTTCAGATAACTATATGGTTTCTGCTCTTTGATTAGACACTGACTATTAAGGTGGGTCCTTAATCCAACTTCTGTGGAAACCCAATGAACTCTGTTCTACCATCAAAGTACCTTTCTCGTGAAAAAATTTCCTGTTTCTTATATCTTTCTGGGAAGTTCTGAATAGAATGGAGAGTTTGCTTTTCTATGTCGATCACTCCCCTTTTGTCAATCCATCCTTGGCTCAGATATATACATTTCACTAAATGGGCAAATCAATATTGATAGGAACCTGCAAATGTTATGCCTGTACCAGTTATTAGTTGATTTAATTTGGCTGACTTGTACCATTCTAGAATTATAGTTGACTTCATCTCAATCTCTCCTCCCTTTTTTCTCTTCCTCTAACCCCCTCACCCTGCCAGTTCCTGACCCCCAAAAGTTGAAACAGGAAGCAGTGGGTCTGGAGACTAGTAAGGGGGAAGGAAAGATATTATAGGAACAGAGTATCATTATAACCTGACCCCAACCTTTCTCTTATGGGCACTGTCCCTTGTCCCAGACAGATGCATCTTTACATCAGGTGGCCACTTCAGTTTCTATATGTGAACTGTAACTTACTGCCCCTGTGCCTCTCCAGGTGGTCTGCTGGGACTGGACCCGTGGTAACCTCATGCCTGCTTACTCTCTCCTATAGGGGGACAGGCTCTGGGTATGTAGATCCCAGCAAGTATCCGACTCTTGGACCTGCCACAGGGGATGTTAATCTCTATGGCCTCAGGGGGAGCCAGTCCTATCCTCGCCCCACAGGAATAACACCTAAAGCTCTGGGGAGGCTCCCCATCCCACAGTATGGCAGGTTCCTCCTTGCTTCCTTGGTTTGGGGTGAGGTGGGGCTCTCAGCTGAGCCCTACACCACATGCAATATCTTCTTCCAAAGATAGTCTTCACATGACAATCTCCTTTCTCTCCACACTTTCCTGTCCCTTTCATATTCTTGATTCTTCATAGGGGGCTCTGTTGTGAATCTTAACATCTGTTATCTTGTACTGCCTCAGTGAGAGCTTCTATCTATATGAACATTCTCTTATGCGAGACTAATCCTAATGGTAATTATTTTTATGAATTTCTTTTATAAAGAATAAAGTCAATGCTATAATTTTTATATCAAAATTCATATTAATTATATATTTATAATCTAAATCATATATATATATATGAACAATATAATTATAAACTATATATATTTCTAAACTATATATGTGTATGTATCTATATCGCTCTCTGAGTCTAAGGAAAACTTTAAGACAGACTTCATATATTTGGTATATTTGTTTCTAATTGCTGCTGTAACAAATTACCAAACAAACCTAGTGGCTTAAGACAACAGAAATGTATTATCTTACAGTTTGGGGGGTCAGAAGTTTGAAGCTGGTTTCACTGGGCTAAAATCAAGACGTCAGCAGGGCTGCATTCCTTCTGGAAGCTTAGGGGAGAATCAGCTTCCTCAGCGATGCCAGTTTCTAAAGGCTGCCACCATTTTGGCTCATGGCTCCTTGCTACCTTCAAAGCCAGCAATGGCAGTCCAGTCTTTCTCATGCTGCATCAGATTGCACTGGGCTCACTTGGGTAATCTAAGCTAAAGCCCCCTATCTTAAAGTCAACTGCAGCTGAATGGCAAGCTTAACTCTATCTGCAGCCTTAATTCTCTTTTGGCACGTTTATCAGAGAAGCAGAACCAGTAGGAGACATGTATGAAGAGATTTATGGCAAGGAGTTGGCTTATGCGATTGCGGGGGCTGTCTAGGCACGTCTAAAATACACAGGGCAGGCTGTCAGGGAGGGCAGCTGAAACTCAGGCGTATGCAGAAATTTCTGTCCACAGGTGGAACTTCTTTTTCTTCAAGGAAGCCTCAGCTCCACCTTAAGCTCTTTCAGTTGATTGAATGGGGTCATCCAAATTGTCCAGGACAACTGCCCTTACTTAAAGTCAACTTTAATGGATCATGGATTTTTTATTTAGTACCCGGGGACTATAGCCTAGCCAAGTGGACATGTCATAAAGACCATTACAGTCCACTATTTGTCTACTTGGCACACACACACAACTCCATAAACCATACTTAACCTCCACATAAAGACATCAACGGAATCATACTTCCACCCGACATCACACATACTCCATACAACCAAACACACTAACCCTTTCTCCAGAAGAGGATGCAAAATCCTAGGGTAATATTCACTCTTCTTTTTGATATTCTTAAAAATGTGATATAAAGTTAATTGTCATTAATATATCTTAGATGGTAAAGGAATAAGAGGGAAGAAACCAAAAATAATTGCTTAAAATATATACAAAATATTTATAACAAAACCAGGAAGAAACACTCGTAACGATTCTAGCCCTAATTTCTGCAGCTGGTTACATGGTTGTAGCTGGTATTTATAGCTATCTTCTTCCACTATCCATTTCATATTCCCTTTGCCCTCAGCAAGCACCTCAGCTAGTTGTGGTTCTTTACCTGGTGAAGTGACCCAAATCTTCATTTCTGAAGGGTCTGGGCCATCAGTGGTCCTGGCTGAATTTGATTTTTTACAGCTTTCCATTGATTTAATTACAGGATATTATGCTTAATTTTATGTGTCAACTTGATGGGTCACATTATTAAACATTATTTCTGGATGTGTCTCTAGGGGTGTTTCCAGATGAGATTAGCATTTAACTCGGTAAAGTGAGTAAAGTAGATTGACTTCCCCAATGTGGATGGGCATCATCCAATCCATTGAGGGCCTGAATAGAAAAAATAGGAGAGAAAGAGAGAATTCACCTTCTCTGCCTGATTGTTGAACTGGGACATAGGTCTTCTCCTGCCCTTGAATTGGGACTAACACCATTAGTTCCCCTGGTTCTCAGGCCTTTGGCCTTGGACTAGAGCTTATACCATTGGCTCTCCTGGTTCTCAGGTCTTCAGACTCAGATTACAACTACACCACCGGCCTTCCTGGGTCTTCAGCTTGCAGATGGCAGATCATGGAAATTTTAGCCTCCATAATTGCATGAGCCAATTTCTTATAATAAATCATATATACATATTATTTATATTTATACATATTTATATAATCCTATACATTCTGTTTCTCTGGGCATGATAGTACAGTTGACCCTCATTATTCAGGGATTCTGTATTTTTGAATTCCCTTATAATCCTCAAATCAAGACTAGCAGGCTTTTGTGGTCATTTGCAGATATGGACAGAGCAGAGAAAAATTTGAATCAATTGCTGGGCATGTTTCTAAGTTAGGTTATACACAAGGCTACACTCTGCTTTTTGTTGCAGCTCTAATATAAAGATAACCAGAAGATATAGCCAGTAGGACAATGCAATGATAGTACAAGAAGTTCCAGCTCTGGGGCCAGTTGGACAGGGTTTGAATACCAACTCTGGCACCTGCTGGTGAGGTGGCCTCAGGCAAGTCACTTGACATTTCTGAACCTCATTTTCACTTTACAAAAAAATGAAACTTTTTGAAATAGTTGTAGCATTTTTCCTTTTGTGAAATAAAGAAAACAGAATTTACCAGGATGAGTTGTTTTAGGATTTAAGATTGTAATCTATGTGAGAAATATATGTATACATGTGAAATATAGACATATTTCCCCTGGAAACAGTGGTTCAATATTTACTACTCAGTGTTTGTATGGGCTTTGTAGAACATAACTACCAGAAATAAAGAGAACTGACTGTACTAACAGGTGCCCTAGGGTATCTCCTGTATATTCTTCTTTACTTTCTGTATAGTAGCAACTCAATTTCCCTTGTTAATAAGGATAAATCACTCCAGCCACTAGAGTAACCCCTTATTTACCTGTGTATTCAGAGGCATGAGGACCCCAAAGTGGCCAGATGTCAGTTTCAATTTCCATTTCAGTGGAATCATTGTCGTGTCTCCTGGTGGTGCCATTCCTCCCTTTGGAACTAGGACCACTAGACCAGCCTAGACCAGCAGAACCTAAGTTTGTGTGGTCAGGTAGCAAAATCTTTGATAGTGAATCATCAGTGATAATCGTGAGTGAAGCCATTCCCGTTGCCACCCTTTGATTCCTGGACCTGTGAATCCTGGTTATGGGAGGCTGATTTAGAGGATATGCCGCCTCTTGGAGGACATTGCCCCAACCCAGGAAGGTATTGTCACTTAGCCAGTGCTGTAACCGAGTCTTCAAAATGCCATTCCACTATTTCAGCAAACTAACTGCTTCAGGATGATGGGGAACATGATAAGCAGCGATTTCCATGAGTATGGGCCCATTACTGCATTTCATTTGTTTTGAAGTGAGTTCCTTTACCAGAAGCACTGTTGTGTAGAATCCCATGATAGCGGATAAAGCATTCATTCTACAAGTCTACTCTTTGGCACGGACTGAAGCTGCTGTACACAGGTGGAATTTCTTCTTGATTAGGAAAACCTCAGCTCTGCTTTTAAGGCCTTTCAAGTGATTGAATCAGGCCCAACCAGGTTATCCAGACAATCTCTCTTACTTGAAGTTAACTGATTATGGACTTTAATTACAAAATATCTTCACAGCACCTTGAATCTGTTGGTTTATGTCTCTTGACAAATTTGGGAACATTTTAGTTATTATATGAGTACTTTTTCAGTCTTGTTTTCTTTTTCCTTTACTTCCAGGACTCTGATGATACAAATGTTAGATCTTTTGTTATGATCCCACAGGACACTGAGGACCTGATCAATTTTTTTCAGTGTATTTTCTCTCTTTTGTCCAGATTAAATAATTTCTATTGTCCTATCTTCTAGTTCACTGATACTTTCCTTTGTGCCCTCCATTCTGCCACTGGGCCCATCCACTGATGGTTATTGTGTTTTTAGGTTTTAAAATTTCCATTTAGCTCCTTATACCTCCTACCTCTTACTCTTCTTGCTCTTCTTTTTCTTCTTCTTCCTCTTCCTCATTCTCTTCCCCTTCCTTTTCTCCTCCTCCTGCTAAAAGAATATGTTTAGTTTTGTAAGAAGCTGACAAACTGTCTTCCAAAGTGGTTGTACAGTTTGTATTCACACCAACAATGTATGAGAGTTCCGGTTGCTCCACATCCTCATTAACATTTGGTGTTGTTAGTATTCTGGATTTTGGCCATTCTGTTGCTGTGTTGTAGTATCTCATTGTTGTTTTTAATTTACATTTCCCTGATAACATATAAACTGGAGCATCTTTTTGTATGCTTAGTTGCCATCTGTATATCTTCTTTTGTGAGATATCTATTAGGTCTTTGTCCTTTTTTTGTTTGGTTAGTTTTTGTTTTTTCCCCTTCCCAGCCCCCACATTGCCTGCTCCACTGATGGATGGGTTCCCCTGGAGCAGCAGAGCTCTGAGCTGCAAGCAACCTGTCCCCTGGAAGACTGTAGTGTGTGGGAGCAATTAAGATAACAAATCTACCTACCTGGGCCTGTTACACATTTCACCGTTACCCCCTCTTTTTACCCATTTCTTAATCTTTTTTTTTTTTATTGTTGAGTTTTAAGAGTTTTCTGTATATTTTGGATAATAGTCCTTCATCAGATATATCTTTTTCAAATATTTTCTCCTAATCTGTGGCTTGTTTTTTTATTAGCTTGACAGTATCTTTTGCAGAGCAGAAGTTTTTAGTTTTACTAAAGTCCAGCTTATCAATTCTTCCTTTCATATATTGTGCCTTTGGTGTTGTATCTAAAAATCATCAAACCCAAGGTCATCTAGAGTTTTCCCTATTTTATCTTCCAGGAGTTTTATAGTTTTACATTTTACATATAGGTCTGTGATCCATTTAAGTTAACTTTTGTGAAGGGTGTATGGTCTGTGTTTAGATTCCTTTTTTTTTTTTTGCATGTGGATGTTCAGTTGTTAGCACCATTTGTTGAAAAGTTTGTCTTTGCTGCATTGTATTGCCTTTGCTTTTTTTGTTAAAGATAAGTTAACTATATTTAGGTGGGTCTATTTCTGGGCTGTTTATTCTGTTCCATTGATCCATCTATTCTTTCACCAATACATACTGCCTTGATTATGAAAGCCCTAAATTTGTTGTTCTTCAATACTCTGTTGGCTATTCTGGATCTTTTGCCTCTCCATATAAACTTTAGAATCAGTTTGTTGATATCCACAGAATAACTTACTGGGATTTTAATTGGAATTGCATTCAATCTAGAGACCATGTTGGGAAGAACTGAGACCTTACAATATTGAGTTTTCCTACCTATGAACATGGAATAGCTCCCCATTTATTTAGTTCTTTGATTTCTTTCATCAGAGTTTTGCAGTTTTTCTCACATAGGTCTTGTACAGGTTTTGTTAGATTTATACCTACATATTTCATTTTGGACAATGCTAATGTAAATGGTATTGTGTTTTTAATTTCAAATTCCACTTGTTCATTGCTGGTGTATAGGAAAGCAATTGACTTTCATATATTAACCTTGTATCCTGCTACCTTACCATAATCACTTATTAGTTCTAGAATTTTTTTGTTGATTCTTTTGAATTTTCTGCATAGATGATCACGTCATCAAGAACAAGCAGCTTTATTTCTTCCTTACCAATCAGAATACCTTTTATTTCCTTTTCTTGTCTTATTGCATAAGTTAGAACTGCCTTATTGATTGTATTTTTAAATTTATTTTGAGATCTTCCTGGTTCTTAGTATAAGTAATTTTTTTATTGAAACCTGCGCCTTTTTGTATTGAGAAAATGGATCTTATTTAAGCCTTCTGTTTTAGCTGGCTTTCTCTGACACTACTCTGACAGGGTGCCATTGTTCCTTGTTAATGCTTTGTTACTTGTAATCAAACCTTGTTACTGCCAGACAGAGGTAAAAGTCTAGATGACCCACATGGCCTCCACTGACACTGCAGGAAAGTTACTCCATGTTGTTTCTTAGGCTCCAAGGTCTCTGGCTGGTTTCAAAGTCTATTTTTGCTTTATATAAAATGTCCAGAGTTTTTAGTTGTACTTAGCAGTCAGATAGAGAAAAATACATCTATTTCATCTTTCTGGGAGCAGAAGTCCTTAGCAAAAGTTTTAAAACTTTATAACACTGAATATTGTCGAGGGTATGAGGAAATTGGTACTGGGAGTGTAAACTTTCTCAAATTTTGGTGAGAGCAATTTGATAGTAGGCATCCAAAAATTTGAACACGATCAGCAATCCTACTTGTAAGAATCTATCCTATGCAAATACTAACATGAGTACATAAAGAATAAAGGTGATTGTTTTAGCATTGTTTATAATTTGGAAAATAATTAGAAAAAATTATCCAAAAATGGAGAAATGGTTAATATGGTATCCGTAAATGAAATTGTATGACTTTTTAAAAGCAAGCTGAAAAATAAAACTTACTGAATGTTCTACACATATTAAAATTGTTAAGTGAGGCTTTTCCTGTTGCCTTGGGCAACTAAGGCTATAGGCTATGGGCAAAGGATCATGAAGTAACCTATTCTACAGTGATACCCTCCAGGGAACCTTGAACATTTGCGGCTGACCTCTCTATTAAGGCTAAAAACAAGTGGGCAAAATAAGCTCTGCTGCCTCCAAACATTATCCTAGTACATCCCCTGCCCTTCCTCCAGCCTCAGCCATCATCTCAGTGTTCCCTTACAGTCTTATAAAAAGAAGACCTAGGGATAATGGTAGGGTTGGGAAAAGTCTTTGAAGTCAGATGCTGTTGGTTTATGTGGGATCTCTGTTTATTCCCCACTGATTTCCATGGTAAAAGGAGGGGTGATGCTTACCCCCCACCACCCCATCCGCACAAATCAAGTAAGGGAGAGAAGATCAGGAGAACTGCTTACAGACATTAAGGTTGACTGAAACACTGTGAGACTGGCATCTCGTCCCCTGAAGGAAATTTTGGGATTTGGGCTAAAATAGTTGATCCATCAATCGGCCCATATACGTACATGAACAGGGGAAAACAGAACTGGAGACAGATGGTAAATGGATGAGAGCTGACCACAGGGTGAGAGGACACCAGAGGCAAGAGGGAAGGTGCTGAAGAGGTTGGGAAAGCTAGACATGAAGATGTAGAGACAAACTCCATTTCATGGAAATGTGCAGAAGGGTAGCTTCATAACATCCTCTCCCCTCCCAGTATCCCCCTCCCAGAGGAAAGCCTGCAGAAGAACTTACTCTTGAGCCCAGGTGAGAAGATATATTTGGGTCCTTGTTACGTAGAGGGCAGCCAAGGCAAGTGAGAAGCAACAACCAGCAGAGGACCACAAGAGTAGGCAGTCAATAAAGAAACATCCTCTCTCATCCTCCCTTACAACCCGCACAACCGAAAATAAGTTCTTAAATAGGTAGAGGAAGAGATAAGCCAGACCCCCGCCCCCCTTGACTCCAACCCAAGTCAATGACCAAACTCACTGCAGGTCTCTGGAACCATGGACCATAGCTAGCAGAGATGAGATTTGCATCAGATGAGATTGGAGTTTTAAACTGGACAATACTGAATTTGTCTTTTAATTACGAAGTGTTGGAAATGCTGTGGTATCTGCCCAAGATATCGTTAAGGATCTGTTTCCCACTCAGAAGAGGAAATTCGACGTAGCATAGTAACAGGAGGAAAGTGAAACTGGTTTCATTTTTATCCCTGTGAACGTAAAACTGTTACTCAACATGTTACATGTTCATGTGTGTATGCATGTATGCAAGTGTGCATATATATTCATTAGTCTATGTGTGTATATATTTTCTAAGCAAAAAGAACTGTTTGGAAGTTTCTGTGCTCCATTATTTACAGTGGCCACAATCTGGCCAATATAAAGATGAAATTTATAACAACCAATAGGTTTTTAATTTGAGAAATAAAAGGGTTTTCTTTATCAATAATGGATGTACACACTGTATGTTCCAGCCAGATAACAGCATGTCCATAAATTTCACAAAGTTGAAAAGGCTTCACCAATTGATGAGAACAAATATTTCATATTTGTATTCCACACATCCCAATGGGCTAAGTCCCCACCGTCTTGACTAGTGATCTGTAGTCTTTTTCTTAATGAATTTCTAGGAGTTTGACCCTGTAGAGGGTCATTTTCAACGTTGGAATCTCTGGGGGACTGGTTGGGTGGAGGCAGGAGGTAGATTGAAGCATCAGGGCTGTCCTTTCAAGGTAATCAGAAACAGTGGCTTCTGGCTCCTTTGAGCCAGTTTTAGCACTTCTAACTTCCTGCTCAGTTTGAGGTTGACAGCTGTCACTCTTCTCCTTGAACCAGCTTCTTTGGAAGAGCAGGCTCCCTCTCCTCCCATGGGTTTCTGCTCCCTCCTCTGCTAATCTCGGGATTGTTTCCTGGTATTCTTTTTACACTAACTATTGGAAATCTCCTATTTCTGGTGACTCCCTCTTTAAAAAGGGGGTTCCCACAGCACAGTAATTTGCTCATCTGGAATACTATTCTTTCAGCCCTCAGTGGCTAGTTCAGAGGATGGTCGACCCTAGTTTTTTATTCTCCCTGGAAAAAAATGCTATCTTCAATATATGTACCCTGCCGCACAGCTGGTCCACTCCTTTTCACTCAGCCTTCACTGTCTTTCCACCGCTCCAGATTACTTTGGGGACCCGCAGGTTATCAGGTCTGTACATCTCTTAACTCCAACTGTAAAGAGAGTTTCAAGTGATTTCTCACAGGACTTCTGAGCTCCATGCAAACCAAGGGATATGACTGGGCATCTGTTCTATACATCCCTCAGTATTTCATAGCAGTAAAGCTAATCATGCAGCAAATGTGACCAGAACATTTAGGGAAACTCTAGGAGGTGGTGGCGACTAACTCCGATAAACCATATAACTCAGCAACTACCCAGCCCAAATGCTACCAAGGGAAATAACTTGCCTTTCCTAGTAATCTGAACAATTTTGGGGACAGAAACTCACAGTCTCTCTCAGTAAAAGCTGTATAAGAAATAAGTGAAGTTACCCTGACCTGGCTGGAGAACAAGTTGGAAAAATAATGAGACATCTTTGACAAAGACCTAGAAGGATAATGTTAAGCATTCATAATGGTTCATTGTAATGTGTATTCTTTTTTTTTTTTTTTTTGCGGTACGTGGGCATCTCACTCTTGTGGCCTCTCCCGTTGCGGAGCACAGGCTCCAGATGCGCAGGCTCAGTGGCCATGGCTCACGGGCCCAGCCGCTCCGCGGCATGTGGGATCTTCCCGGACCGGGGCACGAACCTGTGTTCCCTGCATCGGCAGGCGGACTCTCAACCACTGCGCCACCAGGGAAGCCCTGTAATGGGTATTCTTATATGCTGCTAGTGAGAGTCTGAATGGGTACGACCTTTCTGTAAAGCAATTTTTTAATATTTATAAAGAATCATTCTTGGAATCTATCCAAAGTAATAATCTAAGAGATAATCAAAGATATAAGGGTGCATAAGGATGGTCAATACAGAATTATTTATCATAGGAAAGATTAGAAGCAACTTAAATGTCCAAAATGAATTAGAGTTTCTCCATTAAATGGAAGATTGCCCAGTCATTAGAAATCACGTTTCCAAAATATTGTATGATGTAGCAAAAAGCCTGCTTCATAATATTAAGTGACAAGTAGTAGAGTATGAACCGCATATACAATATTAACCTAATTTTGTTATGTTTATCAACCTATATCTCTGTAAGTAAACCTTTTCTTTCCAAATGTTTTAAAATAATCATAGATTGCTTTTATTATCAGAAAAAAAACTTACTCAAGAGCATTTGTTTTAATTTGGCAACACCTATTTTGGGACTTTCTGGTTTGGGGGTAAAATTCTTTTCTATAAGGCACACGAGGTAAAATTTTGTTTTTAAAAGTTCTTGAGGATGGAATGGAAAGGCAAAAATTTGGAAACAAGGTTACTCCCTCCCCCAACAGCTGCACAGTTATAATAGTCTTAATTTTTTCATGTTCTCCTTCAGCCCTTGCACAAAAACAAATATTATTTTTTTAAAGTTGTAAGTTGACCCAAAAGGGGATGATGGTATAAATTAGCAGAGAAGAGAGAAATTTGTTCATCTCAATCCCTCATTCTCTTTCCCTACTCAATGGTTAGACTTCCTTATATGTGCAAGACAAAAAAACAGTTAAATTTAAATTTTAGCCCAAGTAGTGATCTAGGTAATTGCTGATGGGGTATAAAGTGAGAAGCAATTTGGCAAAATGTATGAAGAGCCTAAAACTGGTCATGCTCTTTGGCCCAGAATTTTACTTCTGGAAGATGCAGACAAAGATCCAAAATGGGTATTGTGAACAAACTTATGGTTACCAAAGTGGGGGAGTGGGGAGATAAATTAGGAGTTTGGGGTTAACAGATACACACTACTATATACAAAATAGGTAAACAACAAGGACCTACAGTATAGCTCAGAGAACTATATGGAATATCTTATAATAACCTATAATGGAAAAGAAACGGAAAAAGAATATATATATATATATATACATATATATACATATATATATATATGTAAAAAAAATGGGTATCATGGCCTAAAGTGAAATACCATCTAAATATCTAAAAATCATGGAATGGTTAGGTAAACTGTGGATAGGATAAATAAAATTTGATAAGACATTAAATCTTTTGAAGGTTCAATAATTCTTCAGAGTGCCGTGCCTTTGGGCCATCATCCTCTTTTCAGCCCTATTTTGCTTATTCAGCCATTGGTGGAGATAAGTCCAGACCAGGGTCAGAATGGTAACTAAATAGATATGAACATATCATTTGTTTTTGAATTTTTTCTAAATATTATGTAACATGCAGTAAAGGAAATCATTCTAATGAGAGAGAGAGAGTCTTAGAAGGAGTCTCATGTTCTTCTTGGTTCTGTATTCAGGGCCAGCAGAGGTTCTAAAACTAGTCACGATACCAACAGTTTCTGGGTCTTCTTACATTTAGTTGAGAGTGGTTGGTCATTTTCCTGGCCAAATACCAGAAGTTTGGCTCAAAAACCACATGAAAGTGTTCTCTAGAGTTATGACTTTTAATTTAATGATGAAGGGAACTTTAAAAACCTTGCTGGTGAAGAAATCAAGGCACAGTGAGATTAAATGATTAATGATTAGCTTGGGGTCAGAGTAGCTTAGCCCCTAAAGCTCAGGCCTATGAGTTTTTTTGTTTTGTTTTGTTTTGTTTTTTAATAAATGTTTTATTGTTTTACTTTGGAAATTTTTAGATGTTTAGAAAAGTTGCAAAATTTTTTATAGACTCTGTATCTTAACTCACTTTCCCTATTTTAAAACTTTTTACATACACAATTTGTCAAAACTAAGAAATTAACATTGGTACAATTATCCTAAATCCATACTTTATTTAGTTTCCTTTATCACTACCAAATGGCATTTTTTTTATTCCAAAATATTATTCAGAATACCACATTTTACTTGGTCATTGTGTCTCCTTAATCTCCCTTGATCTATGACAGTTTCTTTAGTCTTTCCTTGTTTTTCATGACCTTGATAGTTTTGAAGAGTACTGATATTTTGCAGAATATCTATTAATTTGGATATGTCTGATTTTTTAAAATAATTAGGCTGGTGTTATTGGTTTGGGGGAAGAGTACCATGGTGTCTATGAGCTTTTGAAAATATCACTTAAAAAATATCTTATCCTAATAATTAGAGTATACCTGATAATGTAATGTTGAAAAAGTTAGTGGAATTCAGTGTCATATAGTTTATGACTTGCTCTATAAGATTCAGAAGAGAAGAAGAAGCAAAAGACAGGTTCTGGAGATAAAAAGCTTTGGGAAGTTCATACTTGTTTGAGGGGAAGGCCCCGAGATGATGCAGAATGCTTGGCAGGTAAGGCATAAAAAAGTTACGCTCAGCTATTATAGGGCATGGCTGACTCTGATGGTCTATAATTCATAGTTCTGGTGTTGATTTTCCAGTAGTGAACATAAGTTTCTGCTAATGCACCTATCATATCCTGAAAATGTTTTGCTTTGGACCGAGAGCACATATTTGCAAAATGACTTCCTATATCAGTGTGGTAGAAAGATGGCCCACTATATATAGCCAATCTCCAAATGGCCTGAGATCCAATTTTAGCTTTGGGAAAATAAAAGCCTCCAGGACAACTACCTTGGATGCAAAAAGTGACGTTTTGAAGTCACTTCCCCAGATATTTGTTCACTCTTAGGAGATTGGTTAGTCTGGGGTAGAGGCAGTGCACCATGTTGGACTAGCTTAATGAGTGACAGGCTGAGCTGTCTGCAGCACTAACTTAGAGTGTGGTAGAAGCAGCCAGTATGTCCCAGTAGCCCACCCTTCTGGAAACTGGTACAGCAGGTGCAAGACTGCCCTGCTCTTTCAGGTCCTTGAAGAGAAGAAAGTCTGCAACTACTGGAGAGTAAGACCTAAGCTGGAGATAAGAAAGGTGTCATCTTATCTATTGTCAATGTGTAACACGGGGTCCTACATACAGTGGGTACTCAGAGATGATGCATGGGATGAAATGAGCTACTATATATTATCATTCTAAGATGCATTATTTTTCACATTTCTAAAATTGAGATGCATCTTAACACTGGTCTATTTGTTTGAATTTTCTATATTGTTGGTATTATCCATGCTGGGTTAAATTGCCATGGAAAATGTCTTTTAATAGATTATACTGCATCAGAAGAAATTTTATTTTGGTATATAGATATCAATAATAAATATAATTTTGTTATGCATAGCAAGACATGGAAATAGAGAACTAATGTATAGGAACAAATGCATTTTTCATTGGAGGAATATCCATAATTCTGTACTTTCTTGCAAAGGCATGTGCAGATGCTTTATAGAACTTAAGAAAGGAAGTAAATCATAAGTAGATGACCCTGTTACATTTTGTTACTGAGATACATGCAATGGATTGCCTATCACATGCTGTATTAGTTTTC
Source organism: Mesoplodon densirostris (assembly GCF_025265405.1). Lineage (NCBI taxonomy): Eukaryota > Metazoa > Chordata > Mammalia > Artiodactyla > Ziphiidae > Mesoplodon > Mesoplodon densirostris. Next base: position 29,955,799 of record NC_082672.1, read on the forward strand.
TGTGGCTGCTGTAACAAATGACTACAAACTTGGTGCCTTAGCACAACAGAAACTTACCCTTTCTTGGTTGACAGCCAGAAGTTCAACATCAGATTCACTAGGTCAAAATCAAGGTGTAGGTATGGCCCCGCTCCCTCTGGAGGTTCTAAGGGAGAATCCATTTCCTGTCTCTTCCAGCCTCTGGTGGTTTCATCACTCTAATCTCTACCTCTGTCTTCACATGACCTTTTCCTCCTCTGTGTATCTAATCTCTCTCTCCTTTTCTCTTATAAAGACACTTGTAATGGCATTTAGGGCCCACAAATAATCAAGGATAATCTCTCAATTTCAACATCCTTAACTTAATTGCATCTGCAAAGACTTTTTTCCAATTATGATAATATTTACAGTTTTCAGGGATTAGGATCTGATGTCTTTGAGGCCACCATTCATCCTCTTATACATGTCAAGTAATGAAACTAGTGTCAGAAGAACCTCCAAATTTCTAAGAATAGGTAAAAGAAAGGTGGGTATGAGTAACTTTTTATTTTTATTTATTTATTTATTTTTTGCGGTACGTGGGCCTCTCACTGCTGTGGCCTCTCCTGTTGCAGAGCACAGGCTCTGGACGTGCAGGCTCAATGGCCATGGCTCACGGGCCCAGCCGCTCCGCGGCATGTGGGATCTTCCCGGACCAGGGCACGAACCCACATCCCCTGCATCGGCAGGCAGACTCTCAACCACTGCGTCACCAGGGAAGCCCGGTATGATTAACTTTTGTTGGTATTTTCTTTATCCTCCCTTCTGACAAAATCAAGAAAGGGTAAGCACTGAAATTTGCAGAATGTGTATCAGTGGCTTGGAAGAAAATCACAGTAATTATAGAGGAAAACTCTTCTAAGAAATATTCTTTGTAACCCAGAGGACAAAATGGGTAGTACAACACTAGATATTGACAATTCAAAGTGGGAACTAATTCAGAAAAGGCTAGACTCTGAATATGAAGAAGTTTTAGGAAAACCTTAATATGGCAGATTAATTATAAAAATGGTCCCAAATCTCACCCTTCTCTGTAGCCATGCTCTATGCGATGTGACTGCAGCTTTTCCCATCAAGAAGTAGCATCTATTTCCCCACCCCTTGAACCTAGGATGCTCTGTGACTGGCATTAGCCAATACAATGCAGCCAAAGTGACACTAGCAAGTTTTGAACCCAAGTCCAAGAAGCTTGTGAGTTTCTCTTCCCTCCCCAGTCACCATGAAAGCAAGTACATGCCGGCCTATTGGATGATGAGAGACACGTGGCTCTGTCACCCTCATCACCTCAGCCAGTAGCCAGCCTGCCATCAGACATGTGAGTGAGGCCATCCTTGACCAGCTAGCTCTCAGACAAATTGCCCTCCCAACCACAGATATATGAGCAAGCTGAGTGAGAACAGCATAGCCCTGTCCAGATCAGCAGAACTGCACAGCTGACTTGTAGACACATGAGCAATAACAAATGCTTACAGCATTAAGCCGTTGGGTTCTGGGGTAGTTTATTACATGACAAAAACTGATACGTAATGGGTGGAAAATCACTAGATTTTAATGACGGAGTAAATAAATAATTCAGAATGAATTGCACTCTGGCTACAAAACAGGTTTTTGGACTATTTTAACTAACTTATTTTGCTTATAGTTTCCTTTTTTGTATCTTTAACAGTGGTAGAGGATAAAAAATATTAGTAAGTCTAAAAGAGTTTTTTAAATGAGTATAAAACAAAAATTCTGATTGAAAAAACATCATGGCATGCCCTGCTTGTAAGGATTTCTTTCTTTTATAGGGTTATAATCATCCTTAATTTCTTTTATTCTGGAGAGTCTTCCATTTTCAAGGCAGGAGACCATTTCAGTTTAATTAAAGTAGAAAAATTCTATACTCAGCTTTCTGCCACTACTCCATCATATATCTTCTGGTGATTTACTTCCCCTCTCTGTGTTTCAGCTGCTTTACATGAAAAGTAAAGATGATAATACCTTCTAGTTAGGGTTGTTTTGAAGATGAAATATGATTGTTCATATGCATGGTCTCTGTGTAATGCAGATAGATGAAGAAAATTAATAAAGCTGAATCTATACGAGTTAGCATTTTCCTAAATATGCCCAGTAATAGCACTGGCATACCAGTGGTGATTTTCTCAATAAAATTATTCTATTCCATAAAGTAGATCATTTGGTTATATGTACATATGTTTTCTTGATGTTGGTATCTCTACCCTTTCCCCCCATTACAAATACAACATGACCTTTTTCCAAACACATGTTGCTCACCATTGGTGTAGCAGAATAGAGCCAGGTGGCCCATATGCAGACACCTCAACCCTGATTGCATTAGATTACATTTGTAGCAAACAGATTTGGGATTCTTGTCTCACCCAGAGCCTACATCTCAAAAGAATCTGCCCTAGCCATCAGCCAACCTGTCCATCCATCCCCAGCCAACCAGAGCTGACAGGACAAGAGGCGTACAACTGACCTGGGGAATTTAATCAGAGCCTCTTAGAACGAGTCTATAGTAGTCCATATGCATATCTCTTCTCTTAAGAATTCAAATTAAGAGGTGCTGAAACTAAAATTTTGGACAGTAGAGCCTACAACTGCATGTTTTTGTAGAACTGGGGCCATAGCAACCTAACAAACAAGTTCCATCTGAAATAAAAAGTTCAGGAGAAGTAGAAAGTAAGTCAGCACAGAAAATCAGAAGAGGAAATGCAGAAGACTGGCAGAGAAAGCAGAGATAAGAGCCCAGAGAGCTCCAGAGAGAGAGGAAGGGAGTTGTACTCTTGACTTTCAGTTTCCCAATAGATTTTTCCCTACTGTTTATTTTTTGCCTGGAGATGTCAGCCAGAGTCCTTGTACTATCTTTACAATGCCTCATTCCCCTTTTTATTTGAGCCAGTTTGAAGGAATTTTTGTTCCTTGTAACCAAATGACCCCTGTTGGTTTAAAAAATTCTTCTGGGTTTAGAGATGTCTTGGGTTTCTTTTTAGTCCTTGGTGGGGAGAGAAAGAATGCTTGTTAAGAAAAAAAAAAAAAAAAAAGGTGAAGGAGCTATTGAGTGGGTGACAGATGCCTGAAAGTGAGAGATTAGAGGGCAGTAGAAGAAGATAGTATTCACATAAAGTGCAAAAGAAGAACAAAAACATTCTATTAAGATTCGTTAGTGAATAATTCCAGGAACCAAACAGAAAAGTTTAGAGGTGACTGGTCCCCAGGGATAGTAAGAATACTGAAGGGAGACATGCATTGTTTTGAAAGACACAGTACTTACTATAGACGTTTTCCTGGGATTTAGTGCTAAAAGGAGAATCTGCATGTGGTGAGGACTAATGTTTCAGGTTAATTCCCCATCAACAGAATTGATGGTGATTTTTTCATTATAGATTTATCTTTAATTTTAGAATACATGTCCATTACCAAATTCTAAAATTAAAATTAGATGATATACTTAAACCAGCCTTTGGTTATAGCAATGCAATATGAACTTACCTAGAAAACAGGGGAATCTCTAAGAAGCCTATTATTAAGCTTTATACATTCAGTCCTCTTCAAACACTTACCACATGCCTGTCACTCTGCTAGGGGCTGGGAACCAAAAGTGGATCAGTCAGACATGGTCCCTGCCCTCATGGAGCTAGTGAGGATAAGTATAAACTAAGTAAAGAAACAGAGAAATGAAAGAAAATAATGATTACCTGTTATTGATAATGTTATAAATGTTGACATACAGAGTTAGGAACCGGGGACTTCCCTGGTGATCCAGTTAAGACTCCACACTCCCAATGCAGGGGGCATGGCTTCGATCCCTGGTCAGGGTCAGGGGGGAAATTAGGATCAGGATCCACTGTGGATAAGGTGGTGAGGTCTGTTTTGATCACATTCAAGATGACCTGAAGCAACTGGGTTCCCCTGAGAATTTACTAATTCTATATAATAATTATTCTACTCAATAATTACTACTGGGTAGATAACTATTTAGGGGAGATGCATATCATTCTTTCAGGCACTTTTATAACTTAATGACCAGAAGAAGAAGCGAGGAAAGGAAGAAAACCAATATTAATTAGTGCCCATGATGTACCAGACATCGCCCACATACATTATCTTACCAAAGCAGTCATTACCTTTTTAAAAATAATTTTTAAAATTGAAGTATAGCTGATGTACAATATTATGTAAATATTATGTACAATATAGTGATTCACAATTTTAAAGGTTATACTCTGTTTATAGCTATTATAAAATATTGGCTATATTCCCCATGTTGTACAGTGTACCCTTGTAGCTTATTTTCTGCCTAATTGTTTGTACCTCTTAATCTTCTACCCCTATATTGCCCCTCCTCTCCTCCCTTTCCCCACTAGTAACCACTAGTTTGTTCTCTATATCTGTGAGTCTGCTTCTTTTATGTTATATTCACTAGTCTGTTGTATTTTTTAGATTCCACATGTAAGTGATATCATACAGTATTTGTCTTTCTCTGACTTATTTCACTTAGCATAATGCCCTCCAAGTCCATCCATGTTGCTGCAAATGGTAAATTTTCATTCTTTTTATGGCTGACTAGTATTCCATTGTATATGTATACCACATCTTCTTTATCCAATCATTTGTTGATGGGCACTTAGGTTGCTTCGTATATCTTTGCCTTTTGGGTAGCATTTGCAAAGCACTCATTATTATACCCATGTTTTCAGGTGGAAGAACTAAGGTCCTAAATGGTCAAGTTTCTTGCCCAAGGATTCAGTCAAAAGCTTTTCCCGCTATAGCCTCCACTAGATGTAGATCTAACCTGCACAAAAGGCAGCGAGTTACTTACTTATCACCACCTGGATTAATTTTAAAATAAGGATCCTTTTAGTTGTATAGTCTACATTTTATCCTATAAAGTCTCTCAACGTATCTCCACTCTTCAAAGCACCTTTTAAGCTAATGATTCTGACCTAAGGGCCATATAAATTCAAAACTAATAATGTCATCTTCTACTGGGAGGGGAAAGAACAGACTTCATCTGAGTGTCAGGGGCAAGGGCAATGCAAACAACCCATCCCCAGCTGATGCCATCTGGTCCCAAGATGTCTGCTTGCTTTATTCTTTTCTCAAATATACACCCAGATTTCAACTAAGAGGTTATGTTTCTTTCTCTTTTTTATTCAGAAATTTTATTTTTTAAATATTTATTTATTTATTTTGGCTGCATCATCTTTACTGTAGCACACGGGATCTTTTAGTTGTGGCATGAGGACTCTTAGTTGTGCCGTGCATGTGGGATCTAGTTCCCTGAGCAGGGATCTAACCCTGGGCCCCTGCACTGGGAGCCCGGAGTCTTACCGACTGGACCACCAGGGACGTCCCGGTATGTTTCAATTTAACCATGGCAACAGCCCCACTGTCAATTTCTTTGCTCCACCTGCCCTGTATTTTAACTTCTTCCTTCACTATAGCCTCAGAGAGTTAATGATTCACTGGCGGTTCAACATGTATTGAGGTGTCGGGCGCTAAGCTGGATGCTGGGTACAATGGGTGAGATGACGTCGCCTCGAGGAGTCTGGTTTCATAACTTGAAGACATTCTCAACTGTTCTCTCTGCCCTTTCCACCCCTTTCTCCTCCCTCTGCCCTGGGAAGGGATCTGTAGCCTAGTCCTTGGGGTGGTTAATCTTCCCATGAACGGGCTGGAGGTGGACCAGCTGAGCCTGCCAGATAGAAAGATGAAAGGCGCCTGGAACCCCGACGCCTGGAGGAAGCCAGCCTGGCTCTCAAGAATGCCACTGGCACCGCGCGAGTTTCCTAGGGCATCGCCAGAATTTGGAGAAAAGGATGCAAAGCTAAGAAAGAAAGTTCCTCTCGCCAGCTGGCTGGAGTCTGAGCCTCTCCTTGGTGGCTGAGCAGGGTCATTACCCTAGAACCTTCCCTGGGCGGTGTCTTTGCGCTGGGCCAGTCCGCATTGGCACACGCACCCGGCTGTCTCGGAGGCGGCGCCCGGTAAGGGATGCGGACCCAGGAGGCGGTGTAGGCTGGGGCTCGAAATCGGATTCTCCATCCTTCTCCTCCCGCCCACTTCCAGAAACTTGTCTCCCGGGTAGAAAAACCTCAGAGGAGCTGTTCCCTACTCCGCCTCTTGGCTCGGGGCCCTTTCCTGCCCGAGAGCCCCACCCGGCGCTTGCCACGTTCTCCCTACCAGCCCGAGACCCTGCACCTCAACCCCAGGGCGTCCCACCAGCCGGAAGCACAGGGCCCCAGCCCAGAGCAAACCCTCCTACTCCTCCTGGAGTGAAGGGGAAAGCTTTGCTGACCTGGATTGGACCGCGGGACCCTCTGCGCAACCGAGAAGTTGTAGAGGGCATGAGTCCCGGGCGCTCGGATTTCTCCCCCGCTTAGGGGTCGCAACGGAGCCAAGAGCAGCCGGGCCCTAATCCATCCAGGCCTTTAATCCATCACCTGAAATCTCTTTGAGAGCTCAAGACGAACGCGCACACACTTCCATACACCAGGGTTGCACAAATCTTTTATTAATATTTTCTGAGGACGAGCGGTTTGATGTCTTGACTGGCATTTAAGCGTTAACAATACACTGCAGGCCACCGTGGAGCGAATAGAAATGTAAATGAAACTGGAGCCCCGAACATGCAGCCTCTTAAGAAAAAGTAATTCCCCAATATTTTCTTTCTCTCCGCTTCAATGTCTTTTGTTTCTTTAATGAGACAGATCCCCCAAACAGTGATTCTGACTATGGTTTCCCGACCAGTAGCCTCAGCATCTTTTGGGAACTTGTTAGAAGTAGAAATTCTGGGGCCTCACCTCCACCTCACACCTCTTGAATCTGGAACTTGGATGGATGGAGCCCAACATTCTACTTCCAGGAGCTGTCCCTGTGATTCCCACACACGCCCAGGAATCACTGGCTCAAAAGCCTCCCTGGGCAGTGTTTCCCACTGATCACTAAATATAACTAGCGGGTACCAACCTTGTTTACCACTTATCTGTTTAGAAAGAAGTCTGACTTGACAGTGGAGAAGACTGCTGGAAGCACAGTGAGTTGCCTATAAGAAGTCATAGAAGCAATCAGAAGGAGAGAGAGAGAGAGAGAGAGAGAGAGAGAGAGAGAGAGAGAGAGAGAGAGAGAAGGGAGGAGAAGGGGCTTCCCCAGCTTCGGTCCACTTTCAGTATCTGTGTCCTCCTCCTGAGAACTTGCAGACATGCTTGTTTGAAACATTTCATTTTCCTTCCAGGCTTCTACAACCTGCTTTGGTCGTTCTCCTTCTAGACTATCTTAGAAAGCACCTTCTAAGATATTTTTTATAACTGAGAGGTCACGCCTCCCTCACCCGTAACTATCTGGCTTGTGGTAAAGGGGGTCCCCCACTCCTTCCGATACCGCTTGCCTCCTTTAAAATCGAGACATGCCAAGTACCTGTGCTGGCACGGTAGGCTCAAAGTCACACCCCGCTGGGACAGGCTTGAGAAGAGCACCAGACATTGGGAAGTAGGGCATGGTGGGTGTGGGAGGACTGATGACCTGGCAGAAGAGAAGGGTCCATGGGAAGGAGAGATGTTTAGACTGTGGATGTGTGTGTGGAGGGGGGTGGTCCTGCGCCAGGGCTAGTGGTAGCCACAACCCAGTCATTCCCACCATGTTGCTCCTTTCCGTGGACAACCTTTGGGTCCTCTAGTGTGCCCAGGCTCAAAGGCTGAGAGCCCTGTGCTCAGGATTTCCTGACAGCCAGGCACCAGTGTAGCCCTTCTGTTTGCTGGTCCCAGTCCCTATCTTTGTTCTCTGAATTTTTCTGGACTCTGGATTTCTAGGAAATAGTCACATTGGTATAAAGCTCTGGACAAAATGGGAGAACAGCGAGGAGGGGTAAAGGGTTTTGTGTGTGTGTGTGTGTGTGTGTGTGTGAGAGAGAGAGAGAGAGAGAGAGAGAGAGAGAGAAATTGTAACCTCAACATTGCATTGAAGGGGTGTGTTGGTTCCTGCAATAAAAAGACCCTCCCTTGTGCATGCTCTTGAGCTTCCTGCCTGAGTACTTTCAGGTCTAGTCGGGTCTAGTATAGGCAGCTCACCGCCAGCCACTTAGTACAAGTGACCAATATGTGCACGGATCTTTTCCATTACAAAGCAGTTGCAAAACTATAATTTCATTTGAGCACCACTAAGGCTTTGTGAGGTGAAAGAGGAAATGTTTGAGTACGATTATTATTATCATTATAATCACGTTTATCCCCACTTTTGGAGATGAGAAAACTGGGAATCCAAACCCTTTCAGGAAAGAACTGGACGCAAAACTAGGGCTTAACTTGCATGTCCCATGTGCACAGCTTCAGGCCTTATGCTGAAAGCACAGGCTGCAAATTGTCGGTGGGAGGCATGAGGACTTTTTTTTTAACAAATACTTTTGCCGTTGGGGGTCGTCAAAGAATGAGCAAGCAGAAATTTCTTCTCTAGGGGGCCGCCTGCATAGAGTGCTCAGAATTTTGAGTATTGTAAAAACGTGAGTGGGAGCTTGGAAAATTTGCTGAACGTGAAACGCAGACAACTGAATCACGTTGGGATGCATCTCTGACTTGAACTCTGGATCGGTGAGGCGAGGGTAGACGGCCCATCCCTCTGGTAGAAGCGAATTTGGGAAAGGTGGAGGTGGCCAGAGCTTAAAATGCTCTCTTGAGGGTCAAGTCCGGGTAGGGGGGTAAGGGGCTGGGAGGAAAGCCTGACAACCCTGAGAGGTCCTCCGACGTGCGAATGACAGGTACGTGGATGAAGAGTCACCCGTGTTCCCAGCGCTTGGAGAATGGAGATGTGGACTTGGTAACGTGGTAACTATCTCTGGCAGAGAACATCCCTCCTGGCACAGCGGTTCCCCGGGTCAGGAGCATCGCCGGCTCCTTCCCTGCTGTCCAGGCTGAGGGCTCCACCCCCTAAGCGGCCTTTGGTGTTGGTTGAAGGTAAGTGCAAGAGCGGGGGAGCCCTTACTCAAGGTACCTAACTGAGCCGAGAAAAAGGAAAAAAAAAAAAAAAATCGAAAAGAAAGAGCAAATGAAGCGGAAGTTTCAAGGCCCTCTGCGAGGAATAACAGTATAAATAACCGAAGACGTCTTGTAAACACTGCGGTCATAACCCCGAACATTAAACAGCCCCGGTGGCATCTGGCGCATCGGCCGCCGCTGGCTGCGCTGGGGCAGCGAGGGAACCCGGTCCCAGGCTCCTCGGACGCGCCTCTCTGTTTATCTCAACTTAATCTTCCCCAATGAGCTGTTCCGTAGCGTGGAAGATGTTTAAATTAAAACCCAATCCACCGGAAGTCGTGGAGAGGAGCTGAACGCGCTGGCTAATGTAACCGAAAGGCAGGCATGCGCGTTGTTATAAGTAATCGTCAATTATTAATAAGAAATATATAATACACGTTGCAGCCCTTTGAAAATCGTAAAACACATTCCAAAGGTATGGCATTTACGTTTTTCATCGCTCCCAGTATTTCTTCACTGTTTTGCAGCTATGGGTTGCTTGGGTTCATGTACGCGCCTGGAAAGTTATAGAATGTGGAGATTACCTTCCTGCTCATGTTAGCAATTAAACTGTGGAACAACTGAAAATCAGATTCTTCTTTTCTGGTGTGTTTTTCTCTTGAATTGTATAGCTGTTGATAACTTGAATCCTTCCCTTTCTTTGTTTACAGTTACATTATTTCTAGTTGTCTGAAAAGTAACGTGCAAACTTGATGGACTAGTTTCTTTCTGAGGTTTCAGTGCAAAATATGATCTGCATCTTCATAGTGGAAATCGTATTTAGTCCTTGTCTATCTCTAGAAGTTTGGATTGAGATTCAAAAGAACCACTTTTATTATATAGCTCCCCCATAGTTCCCCATCTTTCTATTCCAAATATATATTTTAAAAAATCACACCAAATGTCAGGGCTTTTAGCAATATAAAGAAAGATTTATTTTTGAAAGTAGCAAAAACTTGTTTGAAAAAAAATATATATCTTTAAGTGAATTACTTTATAAATGTGACTGTCAAAGTCAGCTATTCTATGATCTACATTTTACAACATATTGTACAAAAGATACACATTGATAGGCTCTTATTATCTATTTATATATTTATAATTACATATTGCACTTGGACCAGCAAGGCTCGCAGAGTCATTCACGGTAGAAGTTAATAAAGTTAAATAGATGGGAATCGTTGTAAGTACAATTGATGTCCTCTGGTTTGGAAACGAATCTCCTCGTCGCTGTAAAGTGTTCTCGAGGGGTGGGAAAGGGAGAGGAGAGTTGCAAGGGGGAAGAAGAGACAGAGAGCAGGGAGGGCAAGGGTCGCCTTCCCGGGGCCCGCTCCCCACCCCCCGCCCCGGGAGCGCGCCTTTCCCAGACTCGCACCTCCAAGGTCAGGACGCCGTGGTTCCACATAAGCGGCTTGCGGTCACCACTTCTTTCAGGTCACTCTCGGGTTTCCCGGCCACCATAAAGGGCCACGTCTGCAGGAGAGAAGAGGGTGGAGGAGGTAAGTGGCCATGGAGGAGGGGTGGGATGAGGCGGGAGCCTGAGACCAAAGGAAAGGGCGCCCAAAGGAAAGGGCGCGGTGGGGGGCAGGCAGTGAGTTGGAGAGGCCCGTTATCTCTGCAGTTTTCCCGGTGACCTAGTGCGCCCTGTGGCTGGGTAAAGCAGAAAGCAGCGTTGGCGCCAAGCCACAGCTCGAGGTGGTAGAGCAAAGAGGGGCTCGCCCTGGGTTCGAAGTGAAACCCAAGAGAGGAGACCCTTGGAAAGCCCACAGTGGCTCCTGCCCTGCCACAGCCCGGAGGCAGATGCTAGGGTGAACCGGAGCAGGGAAGCCGAGAAGGACCTCGCACCACTGGGCACCGGGTTCAAGGTGAAGCGCCCTGCTGGCCCTCTTCTGACGTCCTGGTCAGGCTTCCCAGCCCTCTCTCTTTCACCCCCATGGATTTCCCTACTTCTATCTTTGGTTTCCTCCATCACAAACGCCGGTTTTAACCACAGTTTCTAAATTAATCGCCAGCTCTTAAAAACAAATAATGTTAATAAAAGAATATAACCGTGTATTTTCACTTGTGTTCCTACTGGGCTGAGCAAGCATAGCTTTCTCTTCCCTTCTCCGTTCTGTGTATAATAAAGCTCACTTAAGTTTCTTATTCAAAGATGAAGGCAGCAGCAGTTGTAAATGAAGGCACTGCTTTCATTTTCGTTCCAGATTTTTAAAAGCTGTTTACTCATTCAAAAACCCTGACTTTTAATTAGAAGGAAAAATATTTTTCACAGCAAAATGTGGTTTTGCATTCCCCCCCACCCCCAATTCCTGAAACCAATTCAGAGAGAAGACAATTCAAACCTTCAAACCTCTCTCGCTAGTGCCCACCGATAAGAAGACTTTTAAGAGGAAAACCTCTCCTTCTTATCATATATAAACAGAGGTGGTAGTTAGTTTTTGTTTTTCTTTAGCCCCTGGAAGGTTTAAAATTAAATCAAATGAAAAAGGAATTAAAATATAGTTCTTAAACAGTAAAATGCGGTTGAGAAAAATGAGCATTATTTTTTAAGATAAAAAGTAACATGTTCTTAAACTTGAAGGAGAGTGACCTATTTTAATATTACTTATTACACTAATACTCGTGATAATGTTCTGATTATGCTGGTATTTGCTAGAAATTCTGGGATTCGAAAATGTTAATCCACCTATAGGAGAAGGGCAGAATATTTAAATAGTTGGGGACTTATGTGACAATTATGGGGGGGCATGATGTGTCCATATGTAAAGGTTCTACATATCCTTGGGAAAGAAACAGAGTTGGCTGTTCTTATTTACAGGAATTAGAGGGGGAGGGGAATCAAGTTCTACTCTTCAGCTGAAAGAAGAATAAAAGGATTACTAAAATTCCGCCTCAGCGCGCAGCATCTTGTCTGCGTTCGCTGTCCCGCACCGGCCCTGGAGGCGCTGGCGCGAGTGCGGAGGGATCCCTCTTCTTTGCCAGCTCGATACTCGTGCGAACTCCTAATTGGGCTGCCACGTCAAGTACTCGCATAAATCAACGCGTTCCCGCGGCTTGAAAGGCAGAGAGTGAGGGCCGTGTGGGGATCGCCTGCACCGGTTCCCTAGAGACTCTGGCTGGCGGTGACTGAGATGCGCGGCTCCCAGGCTGGCGCGCACCCTCTCACCGGGGACCCACTGCCACCGCGCTGGGTCGCCCCCGCCCCCCTCCCCGGGACGCCGCCGCCGCCGCACCGGAGAACTTACCAGGTTGACCGGGTGAATATAACCGTTCTCGTACTTGTCGTTGGCCAGGATCTGCCTCAAGTGGGCGATGTAGCTGGACGCCAGCCTAAGCGTGTCCAGCTTGGAGAGCTTGGTGTCCGGGGGCACCCAGGGCAGCGTGGTCTTGAGCCTGGAGAAGGCCTTGCTCAGCACCCGCATCCGGGCCCGCTCGCGCGCGTTGGCCGCGTTGCGCTGGACCTGCTTCCCTTCCTGGCTGACCCCGCTCAAGGGGCTCTTCTTGGTGGGAGCCTTCCTCCTCTTGCCCAGGCCGCCGCGGCCCTTCTGGGGAGAGCCGGCCTCGCAGTTGGAGCTCTCCTCGGTGCTCTCGTTGGAAGTCACAAACTCCTTGCTCGAGTCCATTTTCAGCCCGTCGCAGTCCAGCATCTCCACCTCTTGAAGGTCGTCCACATCGCTGAGGGAGCCGGTGGACATGTTTGGGAGAGAGGATGAGAGAGACAGGGAAGGGAGAGAGGAGAAAGGGAAGAGAGGAGACAGACCCCGAAACCAGTGGACCCCCCGAACGTGGAGTGTGGGGTAGCCACCTCGGCTTGGGAGCCGGGAGTTGCGGGTCTGGTTGGGTCTCACACCCCTTTCCCCTCCGCAGAGTCTTGAGAAGGAGCCGCGAGGGCTTCTGCGGGCAGGAAGCCGACGCTCTGTTTCCCCACCCCCGGAGTCGTGGCCGTAGAGGAGTGTGAGAGAGCGCTGAGGAATTTGGTGGACACTAGGAATTTATCTGGGGAATAGAGGCGGATCCTTGCAGCCCAGGGGAGGGGCCTGCCAGGCCCCAGCAACTCTCTTAGACCCCTTTCACAACCGGAGGGAAACTCTCACGCACAGCCCCTGATTTCCAGCTTGCAATGTGAATCAACTCCATTGCAGGACGCAAATACCAGTCACCTTCTCCCACTCTTGGCTGGTCTGGGGAGGAGCGGGCCCTACTGAAGCTCCTTCTCCGGGGGGGCCCATCTCCTAAGGCCCGCTTTCCTTCTTAACAGGTCATAGCTGCCTGAAACTGAGAACTTTAGGAAAACGAGCACATCCTTTTGCTCTTTCTGGGCCTTCCACCCACAAATCTCACTAGCATCCTCTGGCTCCCCGCTTCCCCCCAGAAAACACCAATTAAAATGCAGGCAGGGATCAACCACCTCCTGCCAACACCCTATAAGGCTCTGTGGCTTTCCCAAGATATCTTCACACCTTAACTCTGGTGAATTAAGACAATAAGTGCTTTCTAGGATCATTAGGGTGATGACAGAGAAAGTACCAAAGAATCCATCTACACCTGGTCACTTTAAAGATATCGAGGAACTGCCGGTGTGTACATGAACAGACTTGACCATTGCACACCCACACACAACCACACACAGTTTAGGGGGAGTGGAGGAAATGAGATAGAGTAATACTGGTGTGTGGAAAACATTTTGGTAGTCGATAATCTTTTCTTAATGAAATTAAAACTTTCCCCTAAATTTCTTTCTAGAAGTGCAGTTAATATTGTCTTAAGAATGTTAGTTGCTCTCAGATATCACCTTGTCCGGGACTTCTGGTTTCCTCCCTCCCAGTGCTGCCTGCTGCCTTCGCCTTCTCCTTACATCCTCTTGGCTACCAGGGTTCTGCATGTAAAGCTGACATTACAAAACGTTAAGCAAAATGTCCTGTTCAGAAGGTTCTTTTTTCCATCTCTAACTCCAGCCTCGACCATCTTTCCTGTAGAAGAAGAAAATCTGGGGAGTCAGTAGAAAAGCAAAGGGAACCAGAAACCAAGGGATTGAATGACATCGATGAAATGAAATCAGAGAGACAGAATGCATGAATCTTTCTTACTAGTTCTCCAGGTTTTCTTTCCTTGCAATTAAGCATTGATGATGAGGGGCTAGAACAAAATGCAAGAGCGGATTCTGAGCTTTTGGCTCGGAATCTGCACCCCTCTCCTACATTAAGATACCATATCTCTAATCCTGGGCTCAGCTGGGAATTCACTAACCTCTAACATTTTGTTTTGTTAGCAGGGTCTTGTTTGCTTTCCCCCTATGCTGTAAACTAAACAGATTGTCAGCAAATCAGTCTTTATTAATGAATTAGTGAGACACCCCCGCCCCCATAATATCTTTGCCCAGGATCCAAAATTTGTTAATCACCGGTGTAGAGATTTATGGGCTCTCTTATTTTCTGTTGTTTGTGCAGGTGGAGATTTAAATGACCATATCCACTACCAAGATTTATTGCGAGAGTGATTGATGTTATAAACCAGGAAAAGGACTCTTCACACAGCAGGGATGATAGAAATATCAAGTTGAAGTTGCCTTTGTCCTCATGCACAAATGACCCAGCACTACAACACAGAAAGTGTAATAATTTAATCTGAGATCCAAGACAGCATTAAGAGAACACCCAACAGGCCTGTTAAATGTTTCCCCTCTGATTCCCAAATTAGTTTTCTTTGATTTTCCCTCCCTTTTCTCAATCTTGGTAAGACATGAAAGTTTCAGTTATTTTTAGACTCAAAGAGCTATGTGAAAGTGGGCATTGGCCAATACTTTGTGAAACGTGTGTGTGTGTAGCTACTGAGATATCTGCAGAATCACCACAGGTAATTTATTTATTTGGGCTCTGGAATGGGATGATAATTAAGAATCAGAACTATGGCCTTACCACATACCAGGCTAGTAAGCTAGAAGATTTTGCTTAGAGTACTTTTCCTACTGGAGGGAGAAGGTCTGGTTTTCTGCTACCCTTCAGTTGGTAAGCTGCTGAGGCTGTTTGGGGAATAGCAACAATCATAGTAATGTATACATCCGAATAGATTTCTGCTCTCTGATTTTTCTAAGGTTTGAAACTTAAAAACAGCAATTTCTGGAAAGGAGCAAAACTAGCTTCATGCCACAAGCTGTTTTTTGTGCCTAGCAATGAGTATTATTTTTTAGATAAGTGAGAATTAAGTCCACTTACCCTGCAGTGATACATTTAGTCTGGGAAGGGCTAGTGGGTTGATAATGAACTTGGGGTATTTGTAAAAACCCTCTAAGCAATAGCTACCTGTTTGGGAGCAAGCTATGAAGAAGGCTGTTATTTAGGTACCTGATGTTCAGTCTTGAAGACAGTAGATTAAGATGAATAATACTTTTTCCTCTTGACATTTTGTGTCTACCCAGCTAATAAACACTTAGGGACAGATGGGTGGGGGAAATGACTTATTGTTGGATTCTACTGAGAAAATCAGTTAAGCTGTAACTTAAGCTGTGCCAGATTCTCCCAAAATATAAACTATAATTCTGTGAGAAGAGAAGCATTTTTGAGAAACTGTATTAACTCTTTCAATAACAAGAGAAATCCTTTGAACATTACAATTTCAAAGAACTAAGTAGAAAACTAGTGGTGTGAGAGCATGAGGTAGTTACTAAAAGTTCTTACCTTACTTTTAAGAGAGAATTTGTGCCTCAGAGACATCTGGCCAATTTGTTGCACACTTCTAACAATTTGTTCTGCAAGAAAGGCTATCTTTGAAAGATTTCAATGCTACGGAAGATTTATCTCCAAAAGTAGTAAAATGAAGATTAGGCATGGAATGTATCCTTGAACGTAAATCCTCATTTATCAACTGATAAATTTTCAGGAAGTTCAAATTTGATTCAGTTGCACTTGGATGGGATAATTTGCTTCCTTTTTTATGAGAAGAAAAACATCAGGGCTTCTTTTGAACTGACTTCATCTACCATCATCACATTCTCTTTCCCAGGGGGCAGGGAAATATGTCTTTAAACTTGAATTTTAGTCCTTTTCTCACACTCCCTACTAGTTGGCCAGGAGGCACGCAGGCTGACAAATTGGCGAAACTGCCAATTCTATCTTTCTTTCTTCACCTTTAATTAACACCTCCAGATGTGTTATTATCTTTGTTTGATGGTAACCAACACCACTTCAACGATGTGCTGACCTTCTATGCAAATTAACACCTCTTTATCCATTGGACATAATTGCCATTGTATCCTTTGCCGCTAATTGATTATTTTCCATCTTCAGCTTATAAGACTAGTGAAATTTGACTCTATTTTGTTAAGTTTTAACTTATGTTGTCAGGTGAGCATTATCTCCCCTTACTGATTTCAAATTATAATGATGCTGGCCTGTTATATTTTGATGGCCAAAGTGAATACAGCACTAGTGAGTGAGATTGGGGGCTATGTAAGGACATCAGTGATGGTGATGCTATTATCTTTACCTGACACCATTTTTTAAAATTTATTTTATTGACATATAGTTGATTTATAATGTGTTAATTTCTGCTGTACAGCAAAGTGATTCGGTTATGCATATACTGTATATACATTATTTTTCATATTCTTTTCCTATGGGGCACCACTTATGATCAGTGTTCAGAAGTCCTCTTGGTGTTCACCTTACTGTCCCCCTCCTTTTCATTTAATTCAATGAACTGTAGATCCAATGCTACAGCACTAAAACTTAAAGCTGGCAGACAGCAACAATAAAGTCCAAAGAAAGACTCATTATGGTTTTCAGATCCAAGAGTTAACCTTGCATCCCACATGCTCCAAAATGTAACTCTGAAAGCAACAAGGCCTGTGCACGTGAAAGACAGATTTTACCTTAAGGAGCAAGTGAGCTGAAAGAAACTCAGGCAGATAGTGAGAAGTGAAATTTTTACAAATCGAGTTTGATGTCATCCTAAGTCTTCTAACACTAGCATATTTTATTAGACCTGCTCAATATTAGGAGAGAAGAGAGGAGAAACTGAACAACTCTCCTGTCAGGTGCCATGTGAGGTTCTTTGCCTCCATTCTCCCATTTTATGTAGAATCTCTCCTTTCTGTTGTCACCACTAAAGAAAGAGCTGCTATATGAAATAGAAATCTTTTTAAAAAGTTATATTTGCAATTTTTAATTGAAGTATAGTTGATTTACAATGTTTCAGGTGTACAGCAAGTATATATCTCTTTTCCAGATTATTTTCCATTACAGGTTATACAAGGTTATTATAGGGTATTACAAGATATTGAATATAGTTCCCTGTGCTATACAGTAGGTCCTTGTTGCTTATTTATTTTATATATAGTAGTGTGTATCTGTTAATTCCAAATTCCCAATTTATCCCTCCCCACCCTTTAAGTTTGTTTTCTATGTCTGTGAGTCTATGAAATGGAAATCCTAGTAGAAATGTGTGCCAGAGGCTTTCCACCCGTAACAATGAAGTTTTAGAAAAACTTGCTTGAGTGATGACTTTTCTGTGTCTTAGTGTAAAGCCTGAGCAAAACCTCCCAAGTTTTCCTAAAAAGAATAAATTTTATGGATTATATGAAAGATGCCTATAAAGCATTTTATGTTAAATATGGCTTATTGATGGCAATAAAACAAAGAGACCAACTTACTGTCAGGCCCCTTCCTGTCAGGTTAGGGTAAGATGGGCAAAAAATAAAATCAAAGCTTCTTTCTGGTGATGATCTGCTTGTAATTACGTCCTTGTGGCAGGTGCTTTTAGCCTCAAGGAACCAAAAATCATGAGTCATGGAGTTTAGATCCTGGGACCATCAAGAAAGTACTTAGAATGTGACTCCTGACCTCATGAGCATAAAATATGTCCAGGTAATGTAGTATTTTAAAATAGAGCTCCAAAGTGATAGACTTTTAGAATTGGAAGGGGCTGAGAATCAAGAAGGCCCATAAGTGGTCAAGAATTCTGTGCAGGCTCATATAAGTGGTCAGCTACAGTATTGCCACTTGAACCTGTGTCCTGATTTGCCTTGTAATGTTCCTTCCACTAAGCCAGATTGCTTTGAATTGCTTTTCCTGTTTGAATAATAATAAGAAATGGGTGAGAAAACTTATATTCTATTATCCCCTATTTAGTAACAAGAATCTGTAGCAACTGAACCCTGAACTATACAAAATGAGACAAACTTGAGCCGTCCTGGGGTATAATGATTTGAACTCTGTCTAAGGGGTTACAGTAATGTAAGTTCCAAAGTGGCCTTGTTAAAATAAATCTCATTTCTACCATGGGGACCTGATGGGCAGCCCAAGGGCCACTCATTCAATGAACACATCCTCAAATCTGCCCTCTTCTCTCCATCCCCCCTGCTAAACACTGGTTCAAGTCACCAAAGTCTTTTACTAAGATGACTACAAAAGTCTTCTAAATGCTCTTTCTGCTTCCATTCTTGTCTTTCTAAAATCGTCTTCCAACAGAGTGATCCAAGTCATTCCCCTTCTTAAAATCCCTCAAAGCTTTCTATTGTGTTTAATACAAAATCCAAATTCCTTATCATGGCTTACATGATTCTGTTTTGCTCGCCACCCTCCAATCACACTGGCCATGTCTGTATCTCTCAAAAACACTGTATCATTGCCACCCCAGGATCCTTGTCCTCACTCCTCTCTCTGTTTGGAGGCTCCTCTCTGGCTCTCTGCATGGTGGAGTCCTTACTTTTCAGGTCTAAGTTCAAGGGTCATCTTCTAGGTAAGAACATCCAGTATGAATATTTCTGTCCCATCATCCTATTTTATTTATTGATCATAAATAATAATAGCCAACATTTACTAAATGTTTACTAAATGTTTACCACAAACCAGGCACTGTTGTAAGCACTTTCCAGATTAACTCACTTAGTTCTAGTAGCAACCTTATGAGATAGTAACCTTGGAGGTGAGAAAATGGAGGTACAGAGAGATTAAG
Organism: Mesoplodon densirostris; assembly: GCF_025265405.1. NCBI lineage: Eukaryota > Metazoa > Chordata > Mammalia > Artiodactyla > Ziphiidae > Mesoplodon > Mesoplodon densirostris. The sequence continues at coordinate 29,974,773 of NC_082672.1, forward strand.
AAATGTGCTTAATTCATGAAGCTGGTGATCCAGTTGGCTCCTGTTGTGTTATAATCCAAATTGGTGGCTTAAGTTAGTGTCATTTCTCTTGGTTCTCTGGTTGATTGGGCTTAGCTGGCTGGTTCTCACTTGGGGTCTCTCATGCTGTTGCAGTCAGAAGGCAGCTGAGTCATCTGAAGGCTTGATTAGGCTGAACGTCAAAGATGACTTCTTCATTCACACACCAGGATGGGCAGGACAGCTAGGGTTGGTCTGGCCGGACATCTCTCTCTGTACAGCCTCTCCACATGGCTTCCTCAGCCTGGCAGTCTCAGGCAGTTGATCTTGTTACATGACAGCTGACCCCTTTCTGGGTGAGCATTCCATAAGATCCAGGTGGAAGCTGAAAGTCTTCTATGTCCTAACCTTGGAAGACACACAGCATCACTTTGGCCTCATTCTATTGGTCAAAAGTGAGTCATAGAGCCTGCTCAGATTCAAGGGGAGGGGTCTATAAAAGAGGAGGTGTGGTTCAGTGTGCATGTTTCTATTGGCAGGGTCATTCTTGGAGGCTGGCCACTACAGGGGATAAATGGCAAAATCTGGGTTTAAACATGGGCTAATCTGAGTGTAGAGCCTTCACTTTAAACTACTGTTACTGTTTTGAAATTATTGTGTTTATTTGTATTTACTTTGTTATTGTCTCTCTGCCCCATTTCCTCCCCCATCACTGTAATGAAAGTTTTCCTGAGTTCAGGGACTTTGTGTGCTTGGCTTAGTAGTGTGTTCAGAGCCTAGAGTAGCACTAACACATAAGATGTACTTAAAAAGTAGTTGTTGAATGGATGGATGTTCTAGAACATAGCATATGGAAGGCACACTGTAAACTGTAAGATATGCACACTGTTTAGAGGACTAAACACAACTCCAACATACAGTGGCTCAGACAAGTCACAAATTTACTTCTCTCTTTCTTATAGTGTAAACCTTGGCAGGTGGTCCAGAGTGGATGGGTGACTCTACTTCACAAAGATACCCAGGCACCCAGGTTCCTTCTGTCTTGTTACTCTGTAATCCTTTGGGAGCTGGATGACTTCACATACATAGGTAAAGTCAGCTTACCCTCACCAGCCCCCAGGAGGGAGGAAAAAGAGGGTAGAGGGCGAGCAGGTTCTTTATAATAATGGGATCTAGAAGTTATACATATCACTTCTGCTTCCATTCTATTAGCCTCTTTAGTACAAGGAAATTTTGGAAATATAGTCTCTGAATATAAGGGGATCCATTAGTAGAAAGAAGGGAAGCCAATTTATTTTCTGCCAGTGTATTTGTAGCATAAAGGATCAAGTTAACCATAGCTAGAGTAGAATATTTTGTTTGATTCGGATAGAAAAGGCAGATCACAAGTTCTCTATGAAGTTTACAATTTGTTCAGAGTACCAGTGGGCTTCACTTCTTATTTGGAGCTCAGAATTAGTTGAAAAATGTTTAACAATCTACTTCTGACTACTCATCTGAGCAAACTCATCAATATGAGCCGTTCCAGCAAATGCTGTCATTAACTTACTCTCAGTAAAATGACTTTTTAAAGTTACTGCTCTTGAGAAGTGACCAGAAAAAATGTGCAGGTTGTTAAGGCTGTTTACTACCTACTATTGGCCCTAACTGAAACCCTGTAAATTGCTTGTTTAATTTCTATTAATCTGATCATGCAGCAGGTAAATTTATAAGGGTTTAGAGCAAGTGGAAAGCTTTTTAAAAGTGTTTTACTTTTCTGATATATTTTTAAGGTTTGCTAATAGTTTATCATCTTAGTCAGCAAAATACCATAGACTGAGTGGCTTAAACAACAAACATTTGTTTTCTCACTGTTCTGGACGCTGGAAGTCAGAGATCCTGGTAGCAGCCTGGTTGGTTTCTGGCGAGAACGCTCTTCCTGGCTTGTAGATGGCCACTTTCTTGCCGTGTCCTCACATGGTCTTCCTTCTGAGTACTTCTGATGAGGGAGAGAAAGAGAGCGGTCTCTCTCTCTTCCTCTTCTTATAAGTCCACCGATGCTATTGGACCCCACATTTACGACCTCACCTAACCTTAATTACGTCCTAAAAGCCCTATCTCCAAATACAGTTACATTGGGGGTTAGGGCTTTGACATGAATTTGGGGGCAGGGAGGACACAAATCAGCCCATAGCAGTTATCTTTGGAAATTACAGCTGGAAAATGGTTTTTCTTATTTATTATTATTTCCAACTTTCAATCTACTCAGGATATGCCTAGGACTCTTCTGTCATTTGAGAGTTTACTGCATCCAATGTTGTTATACCAACCACAATTACAACAATAAGAACAACAAACCTCAGGCTTTGTTTGTCTTGGTTTTCTTTTTCTGAGGAATCATTAGGAAGAAGAGCTTTAAATCCATGGTCTATGACAAGAAGGGTCATCTGATACTTATTCTTAAAATTTGCAAAGGGCAATCCTCCTAGAGAAAGGAGGACATTCTTTAGTTAGAAGCTCTAAATCAATTCTAAAGAACCCATTAGTAGAAGAATTTAGGAATTCTTCATCCATTGCATTTGAGTATACCACATAGCTCCCACACAGAAACAGACATGGGTTAGATCAATTCAGTACTGAAATTTGCTAAATGTGTTTTTGAGGGTTACTCAATAGACAAAACAAACTGTTGATTGACTGTACTGGTTTTTTTTTAAACTGGTCACTGTGACATATTTTAGATAAAGCCAGTATTATTTTCAGCCAGAATTTTAGGCAAATACTAAACTGCCCCTCACATGAATAAGTTCTTTTTTCTTTTAACTCAATTGCAGAACTGACCACAGTGAGACAATCTACCCAGGAAGGGTAGGGTATAACACTTCTCAAATGAATTTGGGCAGAAGAGTGAACTAAATGTTGGATGTATAGTGTAATGATCACATCCTGTTAAATTATAAAACGTGAATGTTCTTAATAGAATTATGATTTTTGTTCTTATGTTTTTCTCTTAAGTTATTGTGGCAAGTATGACACTAAGGGACTGGGTCTAAGTTCTGCTTATAGAACCAGTTAGTTGTGTGAACTTGGACAAGTCCCTTAATTTAACTTCACTGGGTCTCAGAGCCCTCCTATTTAACCTGATGACAGCAGGGCTGGGTCCCATAGTGTTAAAGGTGTATTAATTGAGATGAATTTTCTAGGTGCACTATCATCTCTAAATTATTGAGTAATGTGGTTCAGATGTATGTGTGTGTGGTTTAAAATAAAACATTGGCATATAAAAACAACTCATGTTGTATTAGACTTCCATCTTTGATACTAGCAGTGGTATTGACACATACCAAGTGAAACTAGTTAAAAGAATAATATTATCTTAAAGCCCCTGTAGATATTATTATATCTTTCACTATGGAAAATAAATGACATGTAAGAATAAAACATTCTTTCTCAAATCCTAGAGAGCTCATGAATTTTTAAATCAAGTAACTGATGTCTATTTAATAAGTATTTGGTGCCATAGAAACTCAAACCTGTTGAGAAACAAAATATCCGGAATAAGATTCTTTTTTAAAATAATTTGTAACAAATTCAAAAGTCATGCAAACTAGGCTGATGGCTATTTGTCAGATGGCTACGTGCTCTGTCATCTCACAATTTTCTCTACAAGGAAAATGTTGAGAGTGATAATGTCTTTTTTTGACTACTTGTTCCTAGAATGTTAAACTCTACACTAATATACTTCACTTACATTGTTTGTACATATGCAAAACAATTAGAAGAATTTTCATCTTTAGCACAATCCATGCCAATATTTTTCTCCTGAAATATCCAGATAACTGAGACAAAACTGGTATTTCGGGAAAATGCTTAAATTATCTAACCAATTGCTTTCCTTCTCTGCTTCACAAACATAATTATAAATTTTAAAAAATTCTTGAATATTTTAGCTTTCTTTTCTTATATTTTACCTTTAGGTCTGTCCATTTTGTGATAAAAATGCTGTTTCATTCAAAATTATATCCAAAAGAGTGGGATCGACTTGGCCAACTCATCCTTTTAGTCCTGGCTTTCTATAGTTGGTTTCCTTTCAAGGCATGTTTGGTGATGTCCTATTTCAATTAACAACTACCAGGTCACAAACCAAACTCAGCTGAGTTACAAACTTGTGGAAACACAAAACTTAAATGCCTCTGACAAAAAGAAAGAGGGTTTTTAAAGGAGTAGGCAAGGCATAAGTTATCATGAGGGCTGTGGGTAACTCTATAGTGTAAGTAGCCATTGACCTGTCCACCGAGTTACTGAAACCTCTCCGGGCGCTCCAGGAAGGAAAATAAAGTGTTAGTAGAAGTTTCCTGTAATCCCTCCTCATCATGACATAGAATCCCTTGGGAAACTGCTGCTGTTTTAAGATTTCTCTCCCTGTATGTGGAGTGGTAATTATCTTCCCAATGTCATATTTTAGGCCCCCTTAGCAAGTAATCCAACTCATTCTTACTCAGTTGCCATCTTCAATGGCAGGTCTTTTCAAGTTGCTGGACCTCTCCCATTCTAGCTTTACTTTAAAATGGGCTAGTTAAGGGACTTCCCTGGTGGTCTAGTGGTTAAGACTTCACCTTCCAATGCAGAGGGTGTGGGTTCAATCCCTGGTCAGGGAGCTAAGATCCCACATGCTTCATGGCCAAAAAACCAAAACATAAAACGGAAGCAATTTGTAACAAATTCAATAAAGACTTTAAAAATGGTCCACATCAAAAAGATCTTAAAAATAAATAAAATAAAATGGACTAGTTAAACAGTCCGTGTAAATGTTAAAATTTAACAGACTGAAGCTGTTTCTTCAAAAGCCCAAATAATTTATAGATTGCATTAATTAAGTGAAATCAAACAACAACAACAACAACAACAAAGAATTAGATTTAATACTTTAGAGATATTATGACAGCACTTTAATTTTCGGCAGCTTTATTGAAGTATAATTTATATACCACAAACTCCACCCTTGTAATTCAATGATTTTAGTAAATTTATAGAGATATGCAGCCATCACTATCGTCACAATCTAACTTTAGACCATTTCTGTCACTCCAAGAAGTTCCCTCTTGCCCATTTGCAGTTACTCCTCACTCCTGCCCCCAGCCCCAGGCAATCACTGATCTGCTTTCTATGTCTATAAATTTGCCTTTTCTAGGCATGTTATATAAACCATAAGTGATATAAATCAAACGTTATGCGATCTTTTGCATCTTCCTTATTTCACTTAGCATAATGTTTTTGAGGTTCATCCAAAATATAGCATGTATTAGCATTTTATTCCTTTTAATTGGTGAATGATATTCTTGCATTTTAATTTTTAACTGGGTATTTGGCATAGCATGGAAACACAGACCCAACTAAGGGGCATAACTTTGACTTTAGTATTAACAAATATATGTTCAGTGTTTTAAAGAGAAGCAACAAGGTAAGAACTTTCCTTTCACTTTTGAAAACCATAATGGAGTATTCTGACTAGTTCCTCATAGTTTTTACTCAGGTTTCTTATGAAGATTACACTCAATTTGTTCTAGGAAGGCTGTAATGTAGAGAGTCGGCAGCTTTTTCTCTATATAAATAACTCCTGAGAGAGAAACTATGTTCCTATTTACACAGACACTGGCTGGGATATATTCCACTCCCAAGCTCCCAGGTTACATTAGGTTTGAAGAAAGAGGAAAAAACTGAATAACAATACAGAAAACAAATGCTTACTATTATACAGCAGGGAAAATTACATGAACTACAGTTACACTCAACATTATGGATGAAACAATGTTGAATGAAAAATCAAAGCATAGAAGACTACATACACTATGATTGTATAGGGATATATATACATTATATAAAATATTATATAATATATACATATTTAATAAATTATATAGAAACATATGGGGAGGTTGAAAACAAAATTCAGAATACTGATTTTATCTAGGGTTAGTAAAGGGATGTGACTGATGGAACGCAAAATTAAATTCACTGGTGTTGGCAGTGTTCTAGTTTTTATGTTGAATAGTGGTACTAGGTGTTTGTCTTAGTCCATTTGGTCAGCTATAACACAATACTATAGAATTTGCGGCTTATAAACAAGAGAAATTTACTTCTCACAGTTCTGGAGTTTGGGAAGTCCAAGATAAGGCATTGGCAGATTCTGAGGCTGGTGAGAGCCTGCTTCCTGGTGTCATGTTTGCACTGTGTCCTCACATGGTAGAAGGGGCTAAGAAACTCTGTAGGGTCTTTTTTATAAGACCACTAATCCCATTCATGAGAGTTCTGCCCTTATGACCAAATCATCTCCCAAAACCTCACTGCCAAATACCATCACACTGGGGATTAGCTTTCAACATATGAATTTTTTTTTTGGGGGGGACAAGCATTCATTATTATAGTAATGTTTTTTATTACTATGTTTCATAACTTACATATGTACTGCACAAATTTCTTTTGTGTGGATCAAATATTGTACAATTATATCATTGTATGATATAACCATGAAATGAACCGGATACAACCCCCTAAGTTTTATGAAGTTCATTAACTTATTATGTCTTCTCAAATAACACAGAAACAGATTTATATTTCTAAGAAAGACATTCTTTGATAGCTCTGAATATTTCAAATATTACATTCAAAAGAAAATCTACTAGCCACTCTCCATCAGTATGCCAGGAAGAACTAGCTGAAGGCGATAACTTCAGTGAGGCCAAACAATTTTTTACCGGCTGAATATCTTTGGAGTTCACTGCCTTTGGGATTGATTATCCTCTTCTCTTTCTCATTCACCTTTTGGGACTTTTCACTACTCATTAAGCAGCTCCATTAGAGAGGAGGGAAAGGAAAGGAGAGGAGGTGAAATCCAAACCACCCAATGTTATTACAGTGTTGGTTAGCAAGTTCTTCTGGTAAGAGCTATAGGACAGATGCTGAAATAAATGGCCATACTAATTTTTTTTGGTTATTTGTGAAATTCACTTTAAGATGTTCTTTCATAAATTATTTAGATAGAGTCCCAAATAAAAATAAGCCTTTAGGTGGGTTCTGTGTCAAGTGACAGAAAACTCATCATGATTTAATAAGCAAAGGGAAATTTATTGGTTCTTACAGGTAAAAAGTCCAAGGATATAGTTGGTTCAACATATTGAGGATTGGTGCCTAATTTCATCATCAGAATTCAGCCCATGTTTCTCTGCTGCCTTCTGCTAGGTTGATTTCTTTATCAGACTCCAGATGGAATCAGAATTGCTGGCTGAAGGTCTAGTTACACCTCCTCCCATGTATAACCTCAGTGGGAGGTGGGGGGAAAGAGCGAACGATCTTCTCCCAAGCTCCAGCAAAAGGTCTCATGGCAACTCAACAGCTCTGACGGGCTCACTGAATATCTCCCAAATTTAATCCTGAGAAAGTCTCTGGTTACCAGTTTTCTTTAGTCTTTCCCCAAGGCACAGATAAAAATCTTGAGTAGGTGGTATCTGTGACTCCCCCCCCCCCCAACTCCTTTCACCTCTTCTCACCCTTGTAATCAGGATTCTTTCCTTACCGGTATTCTGAACTTGCTCTTTTTAGTCCACCATCAAATTGCTAATCATAAAACAATGGCCTTTCCCTTCATTTTCATTCTCTTTGGTTTCTTCCTACAGCGTTGGTTGCTGGCTTATTGTTGGTTTATTACAAAAATTATATATAGTTTATTACCATTTACCCAAGTAGTGCTTAAGTATAGTTTTATTGTAAAGCTTCAAACAAAGCAGAAGTATCTTAATCAAAATAAGAAAGTCCTACTTCAGACTTTTCTCAAGCCCGATTTTTCAGTGTGGTGATCAACCTAAAAATCCTACAAGTACTATATTCTATGTATATCTATCAATCAATTGATCAATAGATAGCTCTAGATTTATAGATATGTGCAAGAATATATATATATAGGTCCTACATTTGTATTATGCAATGCTTTTCATTTTTCTCTTACATTATTTGGAATCATAATATACATAAATCATAATATATAAATATATATATATATTTCTGTGATTTACTTGTAAATTTAACAATATGACTTGGAAATCTTTCCCAGGTAGCAAGCATAGATTTACCTCATTCCAATGGTTGTGTAATAGTCTATGGTATTACTGAACCATAATTTAATTATTTGCTGACTGATCCATTTAGGTTATTAACATTTTGTTGTTGTTATTTCAAACAAGGCTACATCACTTTCTCTGTATATATTAAAATTATTTTCCCTTTGTTTGGATCCTGTGACACTATGTACTTTATGTTTATGTTTGATCATTTGTTTTATTTTCACTGTCTTCTTACACAAATCACCTAAATATGGACATTTCTCAAATTTCTATTGCTGGTTTTCTCATTCCTTTTACATTGAATGATCACATCCATTTTCAAATCTTTATTACCATTTCTGTACGTAGTTCTCCAATTAAGTCTTTACTCTGGATTTAATTCTAAAGGCTAAGAATGAATTTTCATATGCCTCCTGGTCATTTCCATATGAATATATCTTGCAGGCAGCACATCCAAAACTAAACTCTTTACTTTCTCCTTCAAACTAACTTCTTGTGTCATACTGATTACTGATAAGAAGGAATAATTGGGATTACAGTGAACCAGATTTTTCAGAGGCTTCCAGCCTTATCAAACCAGCCCAGGCACAAGTTATGCAAGATGAAAATATGTTTTTACAATGATGATAAAGAAAACCTTAAAAAAAGCATCAAATAGAGAAAATAACTAAGGTTGTGAGATATCAAAATTATTTGTCAGAGCCTTGTATTCTTTGAAAAATTATGGTGGTTAAAATCCAGCCATCAAAATGGGCCCAATCAGATATCTCTGGTTAGGGTTCAAGTCATTGTAGATGGTGTGAGCAGACACTGTGCCCCATTCAATTGGTCAGTTGGTCAACAATCCAGATTAACCTTGGCTGGTCTGAAAAAATAGCCTTTCTTTTCTGAGTCTTGTAATATTATTGTAAGAAGTGTTGATATTCAGTTGGTAAGTACAAAGATGGCCATGCCATTGGTTAAATTTCAGATACTTTCATTCAGGTCAGTAAATACTCCAGTCTTGTCACCTGCCTCCTCAATTCTGCCTTGTACTTCCACAGATCTCCCCGGATTTATCTAAAAGGGTTTATGCCTGGGACAACTGAAAGGCCAGGAAAGTAGGGGCACTTAGGAGCTTGCTTTAGTACTACAGGCACCCAATTCTCCTTAGTTAACAGTACAGGTTGTTAAATATTTTGAATATCATCTGTTTAGAACTTGGAAAATTATTTTTTTAATGTGAGTAAGTATAGGGAAGATGAAGGAGCAAATTTAAATTCAAGGTATTAATACATTTTAATCCACTTAAGTGTAATAGGAAGTTTTATAATCATTGTGATCATCTGTGTGAGTTCTTCAAAGTGTTTATATATATCTAATATATTAGCTTTGGGAGTTCAATTCAATGAGAATTTTGATTAAGTAAATTTGAAAATATTATTGAAATGGTTGAATTACTTTGTTAAGTTATAGCTTTTGATTTATTAGTTGTATAATAGTGTTCGCTTCTAATAAAATTGTAAAATCAATAAACTGAGCAAATACAATGTACAAACAACAGGGATTATCCCTGTTTCAGAAGGACTCTTCTTAAATATATAAAATAACGCTATCAACACCTGTAACAACCCATTCTTGTTGTCCAACACTCAGGCTCCTTTTTCCAGTCTGCAAATATATATTAGAACTTTCCATGTGTCAAGTAACATACAAGGCCCTGTGGACTTTACCTTGTTCATCTTTATCGCCATCTTATTCATCAGGTTGGAATGCAAGGTGCTTAGTTAGCTACAGCACACTGCTTAGGGCAGCAGGCTATAGCTGCAAACTGCAATCAGCAGGTGCAATGTTCGATTTCTTTTTTCTTCCTTTCATTTCACACATGTTTTGAACTAAGGCATTTTTCTACTAAAGCTGTTTTTTAGATTTAGGTCTGTGCTCCAAATATAAGAGTTTGGTTTGTTGACCACAAAATAGACAGGTCTGAAGCAGAAAGGGATCCTTAGTGTATTGTGACCCTTGTCTTCTTTCCATGAACTGGCTGCTCGAGAGAAATGGGTACCTATGAGAGACAGACTAGCACAGCCAGGTTTGGAGCCAGATGGATGGGTTGTTCCCAGTTCTGCTTCTCTCTGGCTGTATGAGCTTGGGCATGATTAACCTCTTTTAGTTTCATAGGGTGGTTAAGAGGACTAAGTGAGATTACACACACACATACACACACAGAAATTAGCACATTCGAAATTCTCTATGAGCATGACCTCTTGCTATTACATATTCTATCTTGTGTTTCTTACATGCTCCAGGTTACGGTTCTTTTTCTTCCCCTTTCTCTAAGTAAAATATGCTACTTCTCTGGTCATTTAGGTGTATATCTTAACCTAAAGTTTCTAGAGAAATTAATCATTATAGTCTGCAATGTGAACTTTTAGTGAATTATAAGCTGCGTGTTTGAGCAAACCCACGTACCATGAAAATCTTTGTATAACAAAATGACTATAAAGCCATGGCTTTAATTTATGCATTTTAATAAGCATTGACTAACACAACAATTTCAAGGCAGTTAAAATATTTGAGCTCTTAATATCTTTATAACACAATTAGAACTGTATCATTGTTATAATTTTGATGAAACTTTTAAGCTGTGTTATACAGTTATAAGAGTACCTTTCTCCCATATGACATTTAAAGAAGTTCAAAGCAAAGAAATATATTAGAAAAATCAATGTCCTCTGCCTTTTAAAAGACCAAATTTCACTGTGACAGTACTGTGTTTTACGTTCCTTCAATGCATTTGGTCATTTTATAGAAATACAGGTTTATATACCCTTTGTAATAATTCTTTCTGCATTCATTATTAAGAATTTATAAGATTACAAACTCATTTCATCAATATTAGCCTCCAAAAGTGATATTTTTATTTAAAAGGCAGTAAATAATTTGCACTAAAGTGTGAAGGACTGGCTGATTTACTCAGGAATTACCTGTTTATTAAAAGCAAATGTAGTAATAATTTGAAAGACTTCTGATTTGAAGGGAAAGAGCTACTGTGTACCAGGAGGGTTGAGTGCTTGACATGTGTCATCATGTTAAATCCTCATAATAACATTTTTAGGTAGATGTTATCATCTCCCTTTACAGACATAAAACTAATACTTAGAGTGATTATCCACCCAAGTTCACTCATTCAGCAGCAGGGAGAAGTTGATGGAATCCAGGTTTTCCTGACTGGTATTTCTCCACTGCTTCACACTGCTTCCTAATTACCCCTTTCTGATAGAAATCTTTCTCAGTGGAGTAATTGCCAGATGCCTTTCCTTGTCAGATAAGATGGTATTCTCTCAGAGGTGGATTCTTGGGGATCCATCTTTTTATAATTGTTTGAACTATTTCAGGGACATGGTTTGGTATCTTTGTAATATCTGCAGATGCCTATATTAATTTCTTAGATATGTATACTAACTTCTTAATTATGCTCACATTTTCATGAGTCTTGAAATTGAGATACTCCTGTTTCCATGGTCATCTCTGTTCCCAAGCCATGGACACAGATCATGTGAGCCTCGTTCCTCTGGAACAGCATCAACTACAGAAGCCAGAAACTCAGGACTGATTCTCGACATTTCTTTCTCTCCCACCTTCCATAGAGGATAATCTATCACAAGTTCTGTTGATTCTACCTCCTAAAAAGCTATGGAATCTATTCACTTCTTTCATCTTCCCAACCAACATTATTGTTCAAGGTACCACCACCCCTCACCTTAATAGCTGCAACTGGATTTGTTCAAAGTGGTCCTACCACATCCTTTCTTGCCCCCCTCTATCCATTCTTCATGATGCTGCTGGAGTGACCTTTGAAAACATGAATCTAATGAATTCAGTTCTCTGTTTAAAATCCTTTTTTTCTCATTCCTTTTTTTTTTTTTGGTGGGGCCAGGATATCATGCTTATCATTACTTTTAAGCTAAAGACTAATAGTAGTTTTTGGTGGGAGGTAGATCTAAATATGGCATCTTCACTGATGTGGTGATATAGAAAGGAGTAGTATCTTCCATGCCTTTTCTCATAGCTTGACATTATGAAAATTTACTGTGTCCTGCTGTGGAGATAAAAATGCATAATTTTGAAGAAAAATATGATATAGTAAAACTCAAACCAGATGAGGCAGATGAGGACTAATAGTCCTTAGAAAAAATGAAAAGTTGTCAAGACTTTCCACCACTCTCCTCACCAAAAAAACAACAGAACTAGATGATTTTATCATTCTGTAGTCTCTAAAGGACAGATAACTGCATTTACTTAAGCAGTTTCAGAGAGTAGAGAGAAAAACGTTTCTAAGTTATTTTTATGAAGCGAGTATAATATTGACACCAAATTTTTAAAATGCTATTATACTTGAACTTGTAATAGCCATTCACCATGCCCAAGAACTCTAGTCTATTTTTGTGGAAATCGTCTCAAAGATCCTAAACAAAATATGAGTAAATAGAACTAAGCAGCATATGAACAGACTAATATGATACACATAAGTGTACTTATACACTTTTATATGTATGAACACAATGATATTTAATATTAGGAAATCCATCAATATATTCATTATGTTAATTGGTCTCAGGAAAAAACCCCACAGAGTCACGTCTGTATGTGCTAAAGTCATCTGATAAAATTTAACATTGACTTACTAAAAAAAGCATAACTAAATAGAAGCTTCTGTAATGTGACAAGGAACTAGACACATTCTCATTGAAGCCAAGGACAAAAAATTTATATTATCTCTACTATGATTCTTAATTGTTCTAGTAGTCTTAGCCAAGGCAATTATACAAGAGGAAGAAATGGGTTAGTAAAACTTCATTGGAGAGAGACAATTTACAATTGTTTTCAGGAGAACAATGTATAATTGTTTATAAATGTTTTCAGATGATAAAATTACATACTTGGGTAATTGAAGAGAACCTACTGAAAAGCTACAGAAAGAATAATAGAATTAATAAAGATGGCAGTTTGTAAATTGATACATAAAATCAACAATTTTCTTAATACAAGTAACAATCTGCTAGAAAAGAAAAAAAGAGGAAAAGGTTCCATTTACAACAATAATAACAACAAAGAATTAAACACTTAGGAAAAAATTCAAAAGGCAATGTTCAGTATCTAGTAATAGGAAATATGTATTGAACACTTACTACTGCTGCACACAGTTTGTGCTTTGAGGAGCTTCTCGTTGAATTCTCATTACAACTCTCTGAAGTAGGTGCTATTATTATTTCTGTTTTACTCATGAGAAAAAGGAGGTACAAAGTGTTCGTGGAACTTGCTCAAGATCTTATAAGTTTAAGAACATATACTTTTAATTCACAGAATACAATTCCTTCTGGGCAGTGTAATACTCATTGAGGAGCATTTGTTTTAAAAACCCACCATGAAAACTTATATTGCTCTTGGTCTGAAGACTCAATATTTTGAAGACATCAAGTCTCCCTATTTAATTAATAAATATAATGTAATATCAATACAAATACAAAGAAAAAAATTTAAGTTAGATAAACTGGATTTTATATTGCTAGATATATTCCAAAAAATAATATAAAAAATAATAAGGTAATAAGGGAGGAATGGTACCCTATATTAAAATATATTATAAAATTATATTAATTTAAATAATTGTGTGTTGGCACCTGAGTAAACAGACACATGGTTGGAACAATATGAGGAATCTAGAAATCCAAATATAAATGAAAATTTAATTTTTGAAAATGGTCTTATTTCAGATCAATGGAAAAATACATTCCTTAATAAACTCTGTTAGGACAAATAGGCTGTATCCTTACTTCACTGCTTGAACTCAAATTCTAAATGGACTAACGATTTAAAAGTAAAAAATTAAAACTATGAAACGTAGAAGAAAAGTGAGAAACTTTTTAAAAATTTAATTCTAGTGTGTGTGGGGGGGAGGCAGGGGGAATGTGGCTTTCCAAACAAACATGAAACCTGAAAGCCATGAAAGAAAAGACTGATAAATATGCTTCCATACATATTTTAAATATAAACAAAATCAAAACACAGATTTCAAATAGGAGAAATACTTGGAAGTACATGCTAGAAAGAGGGTTTATTTCCTTAATCTATTAAGAACTTTGTGAACCAATATGGAAAAAGCCAACAACTCCAGTAGCAACATGGATAAAAGCATGAAAAGGGAAGACTTGCTTTCTAGCACATAATCTTTCTGTAGTTTAAAATTTCATATATATAATATAAAACTTTTGAACAAAAAAGTAGAATATAATTACCCTGTGATAAACCACCTACATATATATCTTCTGAAATGTTTTCTATAAATATATTTTTTACAAAACATTGAATTGTATTTTATAATAATTCATTTTGTTATCTTACATGTTATAAATATCTTTGGATGTCACGAAATGTTCTATGACACAAATGAATGGCAAAATCATTTTTCCTGTTGTACGTATTTGTTTCCAGTTTTTTGTTATTATGAGCATTCCTTAAATAAGAATCCTTATCCACACCCCATATGATATTAATTAATTCTTTATGTTGAACAAATTCGCTGAAATAGAATTGCTAGGTTAAAGGGCATATGTATTCTTAAATAATTTAAATAATAATTTTGAACATTTTTAGATTGTTCTAATTTATACATTCTCAGACAGTATTTGGGAGTAGTTGTTTCATTGATTTCTTGTCAAAATTGTGGATTACCATTTTAAGAAATCCTGACTAATAAGATCACTGAAAAATGTATCTTATTATTGTTTTAATATTATATAAATGATTACAATGAGATTGAATCTTATATATACATACAGACTTTTTTTTTTTCTCTTGTGATATTAGGCATCTACTTAGAGAAAATAAATGCTGTGCCTATTTGGCTAAAATAACTATCCGGGCTAGAAACAAATCATCTGATCATTTCAATTTCCATAGCCACTGTAGTAGGTATTCTTGCAATCAGTTTAAGGATAGTGTCACAAACAGTACCTTAACTCTTAATTAGTTACTATTAGTCAGGGAACCTACATATGCAGATTCACCAAGCAGTCATACAAGAAGAAAAACCTGATGAGTCATCACAAAATTTGGATGGTTCGCCAGTGTTTTTGCTGATGGTAGAGTTTTTCAACCACTTCCTATACGTTTTTCTTATGATTTCTTTCCATAATAAACCTGATAATTTAAAACTCTCCCTTCAACGGAGCTGCTTTCATTTCCAACAGTCAAGGGAAGACACAAACAGCTCGGTGTTACATAGTCAATTAAACCAAGGTGGAAGAGGGGGAGGGTGGGCACAGTGATAAATGAGCAGTCATTTCAATGTTTTCTTTCCAGAAGAAATCAGAGCCAGATTACACATTATCTCCTCGCCCTGACTTTTAGCAAGACAGATAGCCACGCAAAATTTTCAGGTTCAAATAGTCTCTATCAAAAGGGCGAAAACCCTCATCTTCTGGGCACACTGAACTTTCATCTTTTTTAACTGAAGGGATCCGATTTCTCTTACTGAATAAGAAAGAATTTATTCAAATGACTCTGTCAGTGTTAGGTCTTTAACCAAAATAAAGGCAAACGATGAAAGAAATTAACAACACCACTTGACGCAGAGCTTTTTAGAGATTGTCCAAAAAGTGCTGTTTCAGATTCTAAAAGCAAAGTGATCGTGTTTACTTGTCATCAGTACTCCAAGTTCCTGTTCAGAATTTTGTATTTTAGATGTCTAGTCTTACATCGTTGCGTTACTATAATACATTGTTGGCCTTAAAGCTGAGGCAACAATAAATTACATTAAAAGCATATACTGTTGGGAAAATAAATCCTTTTGATTGTATTTCAAGTTACAAAATTACCTATTTATCTTTGCCGGTCGATATTTAGTACAAACTTCTTTGTTTTGAGAAGATTTTAATGTAGCACTTCATATATTAACGACAGAAATAAATTCTAAGAAATAAATTAAGATTAGAAATAGAGAATGAATGAATTGGTTTGTTCTTTTCTCGTTAGGTGTATTAACTGTAAAAGCAAACGCTGTAGGCTTTTGGAGCGAATCCACTGCAGAATCTGCGACACCAGGGTCTAAGTTATCTTCAATTAGGGACCAGTGAGTACATTAGGTTGCATTCCATATTGGGTGGAATTAAATTTCGGGTTCAAATCGTTTGTCAGCGCTCTAAAAACCCCAAACGACCTCTCTGATATATGACCCGGATGTTGCCAGACCAAACAATTTTTACCAAAGTGGGCCCTCCAGCGTGGGCTTAGAACTGGGTCACCTGCAGGGCAGATCTCAGCTTTGGTGACCTTCCCGGAACCTGGGGAGAAGGTTCCGCCGCAGAGGGAGCGGAAATCTCCCTTGAAAGGGCCTGACGGCTGCAGCCCAAACCCCTCCAACAGGGAGAGGGTATCCGGGCGGGCTGGGGCGGGTAGCTGGCCGCAGCACATCCGCAGGTGGAGATGCGCATCTCCGCGGAGGTGCGCGCAGCTGTGGGTAGGGAGCAGGTGGGAGGATCCCGCTTTCCGCTCCAGCACCGCCCGGGGTCAGAGGGATTGTCCTCTCTAGCACTGCCCAGTCAATTTGTCAAGGACCCGCATCGGATAAATAGCTGTCTCCCCCAGACCTGTATAGTGACTAATCCAAATAAATCGCAGTCACTTTTCCTGAGCGCTTCAGCGGGCAGCCGGGCTTTAAAGGCTCTGCCTCCCAGACCTCCAGGGAAGACTGGCCGCGGCCTCTGCGCACACCTCAGCGCCCCTGGCCCGCCCGGGAGCCGCAGCCTTCTCTCCCGCGACTTGGGACCAATGAGAGCTGTGGCAGCCCAGCGCCAGCAGCGCTGGCATGATCTGCCGGCTGGAGTTGCCCTTTGGGGTCCCCGGGGTGAAAAGCTAGGGTGAATCCTCTCATCCTCCTGTGGACTTGTCTGGAATTTTACCCCCCTGACCTGGTTTGAAGATCTCTCCTCTGGGATCTTCTTTACTCCCCACCTTTCTACCTCTTTCGCTGCTGCTCTAAGCCTCAGAAATTCGAAATATCTTCCGCATCTCGTTTGAAGCTTTTGGGCCAGTCAGTCAGGATCTTTACCGGTTTCCTCCGAGATTTTTAAAGCTTTGATCCCCAAACTTACAGCTCCATCTCCCCCACTTCCATCCTTTCTCCTCTGGGATCCCTCTGGATGCCTGCTCAAAATACCTGCTGGCGCCAGAGGAAATTCACTTGTAACAGATACTCAGAGGGTGTAAAACCAACACTCTGCTTCCGGGGTCATTTTCCTCCCCACCTTCTGCCCCATCAACTTGTCGCTTAGCCAGCGCCAACACCGGGAATTATTGTGAATCCTGAGTGCAGGGCTGGACAATTTGGAACCACTTTAATAGACCCGATGATTGCTATTTAACACGTTGTCTCAGGGACACTGCTTTGTGCAGCCCTAGATTCTTGGCATCTGTGAAATGAACATGAGGCCCAGGATTGGTCCACAGGTAGCTTTTATAAAGGGATCCAGCAAGTCTTAAAGCTTCAAAATATGTAAAGTAAAAGTGAACTATTCCATTTGCTTCCAAAACCCTTACTGGAAAAAAAAAAATGCTGGGGAAAGCAGAAAATCTCACTCATTTTATTTTGGTGTTAAACTAGAAAGATTTAGGCAACATAATTTTACAATGGATTTATTCCCAGATATTATTTACGTTTCATGTATAAGGTGAATCATTGATGAATATAGCGATGTTTTATGAATGTTTACCACCAGGAGGTTGAAAGACAGACTTTCTTTTCCTAAACATTTGTAAGAGCATCAAGTGTATTTTATTTGAACAAGTAAAAGCATTATTATATCATTTCTTTTCACAAAAGCAAAACCTAATAGTCCAATAATGTTTTGTGACTGTTATAAAATTTTGCTTTTCAGTTCTATCTAATATCTCATTTATTTTTCAAATTTTACTCTTTATGAATCACTTGCCATGCCTATGATTATTATGTAAAGCTCCTGAGCTTTATAAACACTGAAGAACTATGTGCTGTGTTTATATTTCTAAACATTTAAGTTTGTTGGAGAAATAGCAGATACTTTTAGGTAATTTTATTTGAAAATTCATCTGAAAATTGTTGTCTTTCAAAGATCTTTGTCTGGATTTGTTTTCTGCTTGGCCCTGCCTCTGTGCTGCTGAGCAGAGCTTCAGGTCTTCAGTAAATGTTCACAGAGCTCATTTTGGTTGATAGCTAAAGAGGAGAGCCTATCCAAAGGCCCTCACTTCAATTTCCCTGTCACCTAAAACACCTTGAGATTAGCTCAGCTGTCGTGGAGTGCAATTTTCAGTCAAGATCTGTGACGCTTCATAGTTTACTTTCTACTGTGGCATCACTCCCATGGTCATGAACTTCTGGAATGCTGTTGAGCAGAGATTTTCCCGTTTCATAAATCATTTTCGGAGATCTCGTCTGATTTGTTAGTCAGAGACGGAGTTTAAACAGTGGTCAAAGATAAGGTACAGATCTACACTGGGAGTTCATTAAGATCTTCCTGTGGGAAAAGATCTGTCATATTTCAGAGATTTGGAGTTCTTCATGGAGCCAAAAGTGACATACGATTTTTGTTACTTGAGGTATTTCTCATTTACAAGGTTTTCCAGTTTGTTTCTCTGCCAAAAAGAAATGGCAGAATATATCAATGTATGAAATTTGTAATTTAAAGACAACATCTTCTAGGTTCTAGAAAAGCTAGGTTAATTTTATGAATACCAAGGTAGACATATGAAATACTCCACAAATTAGAGCTAGATGTCAATGTTATAATTGCTGTTTCTTGAACCTTTTAGAGAGCATGAGGGAGGGACAAGGAGTAGGAGGGAGTTTCTCAGGATTACCAAATTAGATTTTTGAGTTGTCCATTATGGAATTTATTTGACAATTAAACTGTGCAAGGTCAGTTAACCAACTGAATTTTCTTTTCTCACTCCAGAGTATGTTGGTGGGTGACAGAGCATAACAGTGTTATTTCAGATATTATTAACTTATCCTGAAAATAAGTCATTTTTTGACACCACTCAAGGTAAATGATTAGCTTCAGGGTAACACTGACAAATATGAGAACAAAGCCTCATTTGGGTTAAGTTGAAGCAAATTGTTCTCCTAGTAGAACAGAAAAATGACAACAAAAAAGGAATGAATAAAAGATTAAGACAAAAAAATAATGCCGGTCTGATCATTGTATCACTTTTGATTTTTATCTTTTGACACAATTTTTTTAAAAGTCTGTCATACTTTATAACTTTCTCAGATTTTTTTAAGAAGGGAGATTTTAAAAAACTCCTTAAAATAGTTTTGAAATACAATAATTATCCTTTCAAAAAAATAGAGTTGACAGTAATTTTCTAGTGAATTTGATAGAATTTGTTTAGAAAAGCAAGTAGACAATTGTGCCTCCAAATAACAAATCTAAGCCCAGATAATTACTCAAACCTCCCCTCTGCTTAAAAAAAAAAAAAAGAAACAACTTTATTGAGATATTATTCACATACCATACAACACAAAGTGTACCATTCAAGGTTTTTCAGTATAGTCACAGGATTGTGCAAACATTACTACAATCTAATTCAAAATATTCCCCTCCTCACTACAGAGAAACCCCCAACAATTAGTCACTTCCGCTCCCTCCTTCTCACCCCAGCTCTAGGCAGTCACTAATCTACTTTTCTTTACAGATTTGCCTATTCTGGACATTCCATATAAATGGAATCATATAATATGTGGTCTTTTGTGACTAGATTCTTTCACTTAGCATAATGTTTTTGAAATTCATCCACATTGTAGCATGTATCAGTACTTCATCCCCTTTTATGGTTGAATAATATGCCACTGAATGGATATACTACATTTTACTTATCCATTTATCAGTTAATGGGCATTAGAGTTTCCATTTTTTGACTATGGTGAATAATGCTGCTATGGACACGTGTATAAGGTTTTTTTTAAAAAATTTTATTATTATTTATTTTTTAAATATATTTTTGGCTGCGTTGGGTCTTTGCTGCTGTGCACAGGCTTTCCCTAGTTGCAGTGAGCAGGGGCTACTCTTCGTTGCGGTACGCTGGCTTCTCATTGCGGTGGCTTCTCTTGTTGCAGAGCATGGGCTCCAGGCGCCCGGGCTTCAGGAGTTGTGGCTTGCGGGCTCTGGAGCGCAGGCTCAGTAGTAGTGGTGCATGGGCTTAGTTGCTCCACGGCATGTGGGATCTTCCTGGACCAGGGCTCGAACCCATGTCCCCTGAATTGGCAGGCGGATTCTTAACTGCTGTGCCACCAGCGAAGCCCTGTGTATAAGTTATTGTGCTCCACTCTGCTTTGATTGTATATAGTGTCAAGCACTGCTTGATCTGTATGTTCATGTGATAGATAGATGGAAATTTGCTTTCTATCTTGAAAGAAATAGAAATCTAACCCCATTTTTTACTGCCCATTTACCAGATTGTGAATTGTTTTCCATGACATAGTCATACAATTTATCTCTAAGAAACACTGTAGGAGTAAAGAGTTATTTAATTTGTCTGTTCATTTGAACCAGGTAGAAAAAAGGGCACTGAAAAACAGAAAAAAATTGTTTTTGTTTGCAGATAGTCAAATTAATAAAGTTATCCAAATGAAACTATATGTAAGTATTAGGATCTAGCTATATTTGCTTATGGACTTTCCATCTGGTGCAATTTAGTTGATTTTGTTGTTGTTGATTGTGCTAACCCTAAAGTCTTGTATGCTTGCTTACTTACTATTGTAATTCTCATATTCCCACAGAATATTCATTTTACACTTTAGTTTTCTCTTCCATTGGGTAAAAAGAGCCTCTTTAGCCTTTTTTGGTTTGGTTTTATCAGTGAGCACTTGATTTCTATGACAGCAGGCTCATTTCCATTTTTAAGGGGCTGGGTAGAATACTTATGGTGTTCTGCCTTGCAACTGTGATGAATCTGGCTCCAACGTGTATTTTAAAACATTCATTATTTGCACAGTAGAACTCCAAGAAGAACAGATGGCATGATATTAGATTGAATGGACAACAGTTAGAACTTGTACATGTTCTCTGTAAAAAAGTGTCGTCCAACAGATATTTATTGATTGCCTCTCAACACAGTGCTGATATGGTTGATGCGGATGAGTTTCTTCTATTTGTTTTTTATGTAACTAAGGATTTACATTCTTCGCACTAAAATAGATAAAGTACTGCTCAAGACTGGGGCACTCGTTGATTGTGGCCTCAGTTGCGAGAGACTAACTTGCATAATATGTTTAATTATAACATCCAAACATGAATATTAAAATCTTTTTGTTTTAGGATATTATTTATTACATAGATTTATTACATAGATCCACATAGCACCTGCTGGAATACCTGAAACCTTTTTGGAACCAAACATTTCATGGAACCAAATTTGTAACACACAACAGTTCACTAGCTTTGAAATTCAGTTGATTCTGTTAAGAAACCATGTAACTACCCTAATTCCAACTGAATTAAGGTTTACATTGTGTAGCATCAGTTACAGTATAGAGCTGGTGGTTGTTACTATGTAGTTATTAATAGTTAATCATTGTAGATAACTCTGAAAAAGAAAATCCCCTTTGGTAGCATCTGCAACACTTTGGCAAAAATCTCAATGTATATGAGGTTTCAAAGGAAATAAAGTAGATCTCACTCAATTTGCAAGAAGGCTTTTAAAGAGGTAGATTCTAGTTATCGAGACTCAGCAGTGGCAGTAGGGTTAAAATCATGATTCCCCCAAAAGATGTCATTGACTCTTTTATAACCTAAAACACGGGCTTTCCTGAGCTATGTGAGGTTTAGAGTTAATGCAATGAGATTCAACAGAACTTCCCTGCTTTCCAATTCCCTTTCTCTCTTGTGTCATTTTGATTAAGTGCATTTATGTTTTAAATCCAGACACAAGCTATATCCTTTATTTTAAGGTCTCTTTTTAAAAATATGTATAGGCAAGAAGTGGCTTTGGAATTGGATGAGATTCGTGGCCTGAGAATGGGGTTTTAGACGTGGCAGCATGAACTTCCGGGGTATGAAGTTCAGATGAAGACACTCCATTCCATTAACTTCTAATTGCTCAAAACTTTTGACTCCCTTTTCCTGCTCCAGCATTTCAAAAGAGGTCCTGCACAGTCAACATCCCCCTGAGCTTTGGAAAGTTTGTTTCCAAGTGTACTGCTCAGGACAAAACATGTTTGGGTGCTAAATAGTGTAGAAAGGTGATTCAGTTCAATGAAAAATGTTAATTTGATGAGCCTGGGTATCCCAGGCCTAGGATTCTTCATTACAGAATGATTCTCTGATAATCTTCTTTGCAAGAAAAGAAATGAGACCTGACTTCCTTTCATGGATATGAACAAACTTAGCCTTTCTTGTAGCTTTATATGTTTATCTTCTTAAGTATACACAGATTTATAACTCCATGGTATTTACTTATTGCAGGACAGGTGGCCTCCTGACAAGTTGTCTTCAGAATAGGATACAGTAATTAATCTTATTATAGATATATTGATATTAGTACCATAAAAATCACTCTCTAAAACCATTGTATAGACTGTCTACTGGCTTCCAATTAAACTTAAAAGACACAAAGATAAGTGAATAAATAAGAGAATGAATGATGTAATGAATACAGGATAAAATATAGGCATCTGTTGTCTGTGTAAGAGGGAAGGAGATAGCATGGTCTTTGGCAATCTAGTTAAGTAATTTGCATTTTATTCTAAGGATACTTATCACCTTCTCTCTCTCTCTTCTTGCACTATGTTAGTTACGATTATTATCTGGATAGTTAAAAAGCTTGGCTACTATACTGTATAGGTCATCAAGGGAATGAGAAATTGGAAAATTAGCATGTATCTCAATGGGAATTTCAAAATGCTTATGTAAGTCTTTTAAAGATACTCTATTGATGGATGGGGGCAGAATCTTGAAGAAAATATTGAGAAAATGACAAAGCAACTGGAGTAAACACTGATTTTCCTGTAGGAACTGTAGGAACCTGGGCTCTGAGTGTTTATAAACTATAAAAAGTATCATTTTTCTAACTTTATTAGTTGAATCTTCTATGGTAGAGTGTCATTGCCTAACTAACATCATGACTATCCAGTAGGTGTCAAATATTGCTTAAATAATTGCCATGTGCCCAGACATACAACTCTGTGCTTGGTGTGTGTGTGTGTGTGTGTGTATGTGTGTGCATGCATGTGCACACGCACGTGTGGTAGGGGAGAAGAAGGAAGAGGAGGTGGGAGGAGGAGGGGAAGGAGAAGAAATAAAAGATCTTGAACTTGCTACTCTTTAATAACGAACAATACAAGGCGTACAAGTGCTCAAAAGAAAGTTTCTTGTTCAGGATTATAAAATTAAAAAAAAAGAAATTTATTAAGATATTAATTTTGTAATGGGAGAGAGAATAAACTCAGTTTTCACTATAAATATGGTGTTCTTTTAGCAGCAATCGTTACAGAATGTCAGCTGAGTACCACTTAATCTTTTTTTCCTCTGAGGGGAGGGAGATATCATACCTTTTGTTTTTATTACTGTCTCCATATGTTCAAGAGCTGGGCCAGGAAACTGATGGTGTTTAATCTGCCACAAGTTTTTGGGAAACCATGATTCAAAATTTCTTCTTTTTTAAAAATAGCTGCATTTTCTTCACTTTGGAAAATTTTGAAAATGCAGAAAACGCAAAGCAAATGATAATTACAGCCATGTTTTGATTCTGAATTAATCTTACAATAAGATTATCTTTTTTATAGATGACCTTTCAGTGTCTGGTTGAGCACTTATCACTTCCTGTGTATTCACATATGGTGGGAAGACTACACATCTCATTGGGCAAAATAGGCATGAAAATAAATCCTCTAAAGCTTCCATTACTTTGCAAGGATAAACAGAGTTGGCATTAGAACAAATAGACAAACATTTGTGTCTTTTATTCTCTAATTTTGAAACTAAGGGGAATCTGTCCAGTCAGTGGTAAGAGATACATGTTGTTTTATTTAGAGGAAACAAACCTTTAAAGAACTGTGTTCCTCTTAGTTGTAAAAATTTCAAAATATGTACTAAAACAAGACATAATAAATTATTGTTGCTTATAGTTCTTTCTTACTAGTGCAAAGAACAGTGGAAAGCTGAGGAATTATTTATTAGATCCAACTGAATCTTTGTTGTGAAATAAAAAATACTGCCCTCTAAAACTGTGATTTTTTTAAAAAAAAATTCAAATAACCCAAATCTGCCAGGGTAAACGTGGTCTACATTATCACCTAAAGCTTAGGGGGAAAACATACACCCTGACTATTAATTTAAAATAAATACTCACCATTGTGCATGCTTTTATAAGTCATTTAAGTCAGAATTTCAAAAATTGAACTATGTACCACTGAATATTAACTGAGCAATTCAGATTAGCATGACTCTTGTGGTTAATATTTGCAGAAACTTCTAATAATTATCAAGATGGCCTTTATTTGTTTTTTCTTGCCACTGACCCATAGGATATACAAAAAGAAAACAGATCAGCCTCTTTCCTGATAAGAAGAGTAACCAAGAAGGCCATCTGCAAGAACTAAGTCGTGAGTAATTTCTTTTTTTAACATGCATCAAAATATGTTAATATACATTACCTTGGGCAGATGAGATGTATGATTTCTTTAAATAAGTTCAAAGACGTTTATATAAAAACAGTGAACAGAGGCACGTTACTTTATCTTTTGAAGAGAGAAGAACTAGTGAAAATGGAAATTCCAGAAATGTCTGTTTCTTAGAATGAGATCAGTTTAAATTTTTCCAGGGCATAACAAAACGCTTAAAAATTTTTAAGCATTAAACTTAACATACCATGTTTTAGAAAATACATAAGAGCAACCTGGATTTAGGGGGTTTAGAGCAAGTCTTTGAAGTATCTTAAATCTCCTTGAGACCTAAAAGATTGTTTATAACTAACGGTTGCTTTGTAAAAACAATGTTGACGAGATGTTTTAAAATTTTCCTGTTAAATTTTTATGAGAATATGTGGGGATGGGAAAAGGGAGCATCTGTATTGCAAGATGATTTCATAAAATTGATTTATGTAATCTCAAAATTGGGGAACAGAATGCTTAGCAGGAAAGAGATTTATCAGTGGGTTGTATATGTGAAGCAAATGAAAATATGGAAAGCTATATCAGCTTAGATGGGCCTAATAATTTCTGAATATTAGTATAAGATTAGTGATACAGCATCTTTAATAGATTTTTTGTGGGTCTTTTTTGTTAGGCCAGTGGAACCCAATACTGTGGTGCACATGACTGAGAGGGAACTGTCAGACTATTGGATATATCAATTCCATAATATATGTTTTTCTGCAAAGTTTTACTTTTAGAGTGATCAGATTTTATTTAAAACAGATCTAAGAAGGAAAGTTTTTTGGAAATCAAGACTGTATTAGTATTTGGAGCTGCTGACAGGGAGAAGACTCTATTCTTAAAAAAGCATTTCTCTGTCTGGCTGTATTATATGAGTTTTTTTTTTTTCTTGTTTGCTTTTAACTCATTCATTCTTGGCTATGTGCTCTTGTAACATAGTCAGTTTTTGTCAAGAGAAGGCCAAATAATGGAGGGATACTCAACACAGAAACAACCTTAGAAAATGTTGATTTTTCATTTCTCAGCTATCAATTAATCTGCTGGTCATTTATTTCACTAATTAGCCTCCTCTTGGAAAAGGTGAACAGAAATTTTTACCACTGCTAAATTCCAAGTTAATAAAAAAATTTACCTTAGTTTTAATTAGCAAGAGATTTAGTAAAGAAGAGAGTTAAAAATACTTGGCATTTTACTTATTTATATTATTAACGTACACTTGACTATATTAATGTATAATTCATAAATACATTTATTATATATTACTATATATGAATTGTATTTGTTTTTTCTTATCCTAATTACATATGCACTACAGCATAGAATTTTCAGAGTTAATTGCAGTGACTCTCCTGTCTTTCACTCCCATTCTCTCTAGATTCATTATTTAAACTATTAACACCTTATATTTTCCAAGATTTTGTTCTTATACCTAAATAATATCCCTCATGATATAATGAACGTATTTTGATCTATTTTCACTTTAGATTTATAAGGCTTTATCATTACATAGTAATAATCCTAGATTTCTTAACATTTGGAGAATTCTTTTATTAAATTAGTGAGTGATTTGAGGAAAGCTCTTTTTGCAGGGGAGGGTTGCTTTGCATTTTGTTTCTTATTTTGGGTTTTTTTTTTTTTGGTCATCAACACTATACTCTTGACAAATGGACATATTTGTGCTTATGTTAAATAAAGTGAATTGAAATTAATCTTATAAGAATTGCATTTATACTCCTTTAAAAAATCAGTATTTCTTTGATACATATATATGCACTACAAAAAAGTGCACTTGATTTGATGTCATTTTTCTAAAAGAGATATACACTTAGAGACTTAAAAAGATCTATATCAAGGTACTTAGTGGGAATATGAATGTTTTAAAGAGATTTCCCTTTGTTTATCTGTATTTACTAACTTTTCTAGAGTGAACTTTAATTGATTTTTTACTTAGAAGTACAAAAATATATTTTACATTAAATTTAAAAAAATCAGTATAGTGGAATTGATCCAGAAAGCTAGTCTCACTGGGTCTTGACAGATTGTGGTACCCTTGATCCTTTGTTCTGTGGTTAAGTCAGAAGCCACACTCTTGTCTGAGAGCTGGTACTGGATGTGGGGAGGATGATTATAACCCAGAATTAATGAATTCTCACCTTGAAGGGGACCCCAGTGGCTGCTGCTAGGGCAGCCTTCTCATCCACCCTACAGACGTGGTCACTTTCCAATTCACATGGCCACATAGCCAATGCTGGTTTCAGGAAGTCTTTTTCCAGAGGTCACAGACTCATGAAATATTGGCTGCCATATCAGGTCTGCAGGTCTTCTCTATTTCTTAACAATAGTTAAGAAATTTGGAATTAGTAGGTGCATTTAGCAATCAGGAGTATTCACATAAAAATTCAGATATCTAGGCTGTCTTGAAAGTAACCTTGAAAAGGCCAACTTAGAGTTCTTTTCATAGGTGACAGGTGAGTTGGAATAGTGATTGCCCATTTTATGAGGGCCACACACTTTTGTTCTTGACTGACTTCCTATGGACCACCTGGCCCTTCAGGCCTTTGAGTTTGCAACTTCGATACATTAGTCAAAAGTAATATAAAACCGTGAGAAAGTGATTCCTCACTGATGATAATTAGGTTTGCCAAACACCAGTTCTCAGGCTGCCTTAGTTTTCCTGCTTGTACTTCTATGTTATTTGGGAATCACCAAATGGGAAATGAAAAAAACAAATGGACCTAACTCACAGTTTGAAGTACTTAAGAGTCAGACTAAGTTAGGAAACATGGCTTGAGAATATGGGTTTATTAACTCTATGACACATGGATGGTGGGGAAGAGAAAACATCAGAGGCAATGACACTGTCCATTGGATTTTCCTGAGACCAATTTTAGACAGCAGGAGAAGATGACACGGCCTTCTAAGTGTCTTTTGTCCTGGACTCATAATTCTTCCACTTATATTCATTTATAAAGTTCTTAATTTTAACTACATCTCTGATGGCACCCTGAAGCAAAGCACAGAGTGGGAAAAATGCATTGCTAAATCTTGACCTTTGGATTCAAAGAGGATGTTTTAGTTGTGATGTCATTTCCAGACTATCCTTCTGCAAGTAAATTATTAAGATTTGTTAGTGGGAATTCCCCAGTGGTCTAGTGGTTAGGATTCCACGCTCTCACTGCAGAGAGCCCAGGTTCAATCCCTGGTTGGGGAACTAAAATCCCACAAGCCTATGGCATGGCCAAAAAAAAAAAATTGTTAGATGGAGATACCTACTTGTGTACATCTTACTAAACCTTTCCAAGATGGAAGTGGATTCTAAGATTGACATTAGCATCATAATTAAGGGTAAGTGGCAAAAACATTTTACTCAGAGAAAGAGGAGAGTCATATATATTTAAATAGGATGTCAAGTAAGGTATGTGTTTCTTTCATGCTCTATAATAATGACACATACCTTGAGGACATTGAAAATTTGGATTTGTTTTGAGGTTTCATTATCTGTTGTCACATAGGTTAAACCTTTATGTGCTGTAGTTAGAGATATGCTGCAGTTAGAGATTGCAAAGTGTTTTTGCTCATTTAATATTTTTCTAGAATAACTCTCATCTCTTGGCTCTGAATGACCAAATACGTTGCTTATTGTAGATTCATCTTCATAGCTACATTATTTGACCTGAACTAGATGATAACCAGTTTTATTTGCAGGAAAACATTAATCTAAGCAGAAACATTCAAACATGTGTGTAGAATCATTTCTCCTAGTACACATCTATTTCATTAATTTTATTTCTCAACATCTCACCAAGCTACCTCTGGCACAGTTTTCTTGTTCGTCTAAATAGGAGAGTCCTCTTCAGTCCTACATGACTGTTTACCTAGGCCGTTGATCAATTTTGTTTGGATTTTTAAAAGTTGTCATGGCTATTAAACTGAAAGGCAATACTTAAAGCACATCCCTTTAGATATATTTTTTTCCTGATTTTATTCCTAATTTAATAATTAGGAAATGAAGAACTGATTCCTAAATAGTTTTTGGCTGAAAAACAAAATAGTATTTTTTAACACAATGCTTAGCTGTGGCTTTTGGCCAACGTTTATGCCTTGCGTGTCATTTGTGAATGCTTTCAAATAAAAAATGTGCAGAGTTGCATTTAGTTTTTGGCCTCATAGACTACATAAGAGCAGTTTCCATGCTTATTCTAAGCCAGTTCTGTAAAGAGATGTAATGCTACTTAAATTTTAAACAAGTCAAGAATCTCAAGCAGGGCTGTGTTATGTTATCACATCTGCTCATTCTTTGCATTAAAAGGATTATTCTCCCTGGTTTGCATTGTTCACTACTTGGACATCCAAAATGTCAATAACAGACCAAGACGCCAACAGGTCACTAGAGGGAAAAGAATATGGAGAGTAAAGAATAGCATTGAAATACGCTTTAATCTCTAAAAACTGGATTTTAAAGTTTTGGGTTCATAGATTTTTTTTTTTTTTTTTTCTTTAAGCGGTACGCGGGCCTCTCACTGTTGTGGCCTCTCCCGTTGCGGAGCACAGGCTCCGGACGCGCAGGCTCAGCGGCCATGGCTCACGGGCCCGGCCGCTCCGTGGCGTGTGGGATCTTCCCAGACCGGGGCACGAACCCACGTCCCCTGCATCGGCAGGCGGACTCTCAACCACTGCGCCACCAGGGAAGCCCAGGTTCATAGATTTTGCTAAGAATCTAATGAAAGCTGTAGAACCCTCTCTAGAGAAATGTACATATACTTGCAAAATCTGAATATTCAGTGAGGCTCCTCATGACTTTGGGCTTGGAGATCACAGGTTAGAAACCCCTGCAACAAATTGATATGTTATATTTTACACACAACATAGACTATGTATGTATGCACATATGTGCTAAGATGTACATAGTCTAATTTTTAAAAAAATTCCTTTAAGTAGTTATGAAGTTAACTCCCCAAGTAGTCGAAAGCTTGGAAATCTTTGTTGTTTCTGTCTAAAGGAATGTTTAATTCAGTAAGACACAGGTAGTGATGCTAACTTTTAAAAATCAATATTTTAATGGAATAAAAGAGTATGCCGAAAACAAGTGATATAAAGGTAATTTATCTAACTGCAATTGGGTAATACCTTCTTACCCTCATCCCTTTAACAGTTTTTGATTTCAAATGTTGATAAGATGCCCATTTTCTATGTAAGTCTGTAAAAATTGGATGTTAGATTCCTTACGTTTTCAGTAACATTCAGTTCAAAATATTTCTAACTTTCCTTGTAATTCCATCTTTGGACACAGAAAAAATTTAGAAGCCTGCTGTATAATTCCAAAATTACTTAGAAATGTGTTATTTAGAGTGTGTTCATTATTTTCAGGTATTTGGGGGTTTTATATGTCTTTTGTTATTGATTTCTATTTTAATTCCATTTTCACAAGAAAACACTGTGTATGAATTAAGTCCTTTGGAGTTGATAGTCACTTGGTTTTATTTATTTATTTATTTATTTTTAGTCACTTGGTTTTTATATGACCCATTTTGTTGAATGTTTTAGGTGCACTTGAAAAGACTGGGCGTTCTGCCATGGTTGGATACAGTGTTCTATTTATGTCAATTAGGTCAAGTTGGTCGATAACGTCCTTACTGATTTTCATCTACTTATTCTCTCAATTACTGAGACTGGAATGTTAAAATCCCCAAACATAATTGGTGTACTGGGTTGAATGGTGTTCTCCCCCAAATCCATGTCTATCTAGAATCTGTGAATGTAACCTTATTTAAAAATAGGGTCTTTGCATGTGTAATCAAGTTAAGATAAGGTCCATCCTACTGGAAAAGAGTGGGCCCTTATCCATTGACTGATGTCCCTATAAGACTAAGGAAATTTGGACACAGACACAAAAGGAAGGCGGCCATGTGAAGATGGAGGCGGAGACTGGAGATATGAAGCCAGAAGCTGAGGAATGTCGGCTGGCAATCACCAAATGCTTTAAATGGCAAGAAACACTCCTTCCCTAAGCCCTTCCGAGAGCATGGCCCTGCCAACACGTTGATTTCAGACTTCTAGCCTTTAGAACTGTAAGACAATGAATTTCTGCTGTATTAAGCTCCCCCCACCTGCACCCGAAAGGATGTTAGGACACTGTAATAGTTACTTTGACAGATTTCTCTGGAATGTTTTAAAGTTTTTAGAAAGCAAAAATGCTCCACCATGTTATTGATAACAAACAAGAAATAGATGCTTTAGCTAGCATGGTCTTAACTAATATTTTTGGGTATATGAATAGGGTTATGAAATAGAGATTTTCAATAAAATAGTAAATATTTGTCTTCCGCACTTTCAATTATAGGGTTAAACCCAAACAAAAATCAGAACACAAAGATGAAAACTTTCACCCAAATCTCGACCTAGATCATTATTTATCAATCATTCCACTCTGTGCCAAGTACTAGGCTATGTGCTGTACCTTTTGAGGATTGAAAAATAGAATAGAAGCAGCCCTGTTCTCAAGGCGTTCCCAGCATAGTGCCAGAATAAGACCTATAAGCGGCGACCTCATTACAGAGGCCATCAGTACTCTAGTATGCTACCAAGTGTGATGTTTTGGACATATGTCCCAATTAATGTTTCCTTATCAGCTAGCCAAGTTTTCCCTCCCTGCTCCTTCCACGTCTTATTGGATCCAGGAAAGAGGCTGACTGAAGCTACCAGGAAGGAAGGAAAGTCGGCCCCTTCCATCCTCGGAGGGTAACAGGAGGAGGAAAAAGGTGCAAGGGACTGGGCATCTATGTCCCAGCTTCTCTCCTGGAGTAGTAGTTCCAGGTCCGGGCCTCTTAGACTCTCGGGAGAGAGCTGATGAGGAGAGGGCGATGCGGGTTGCAGGTTCGGCCGGGGAGAGGCGCCCTCGTGGAGCGCCCCGCATCTCAACACAGCGGGAGCCAGAGGACCGTGCACTCCCATCCAGCCCCGACTAGGCAGAGGATGCGCGCGTGGTGCCCAGGGAACAAGGGACCAGAGACAGCACAAAGGCGCCTGGCACAGATGCAAGACAGCTCCTTCCCCATCCAAAACAAACCCCAAACCCAGAACTCACAGCGAGGTCCCTGTGGAAATGGCGCCCTCTGGAGGAGACGAGGAGAGGGGTAGAAATAGAAGAGACCCGCCTTGCCCGGAAGAGACAAAGCAAAAGCAACGCTTGGATGTTTATGCAAAAGAGATGACTTAAACTTGCAGACGAGGAGGAGCTGTGAATAGTCAAGTTAAAATTAGTATCCTCTCCCTCCACACCACACCTCACTCCCAGGGTGGGAGTGTATTAGGAAAAATGGACTGCAGGGATCCTTACCCGAGATCTAAAGAGGCCACATTTTCTTCTCAAGTGAAGATCAAGACGACTGAGCCTCTTGCCTTATATGTTCTCATCCTCCGCCCCTACTTGTCCCTGCAGACAAGGTCAAGCCTTTGCATAAACAAAATGGAATATATCTAGGAGTGAACTACCCCGAAATTAACATTCCTAACTGTGCCCTTTCTAAGGCTGTCTTTAAAAAACAGCACCCATGTTTTTCACGTTTTGCAATTTATTATTCTAATCATGCATCTCTGTCTTTTAGAAGTCTAAATGTCACTTTTCCCTGCTCTTATCTACCTCGTTTGATGGTTTGATGGTTCCCATTAAAATAAAGTGATGGAGTATAACTGGCTTTTAGTGCAATTGATCACTGCTAGGGGAAGAGTCAGCAAGGGAGCATTCTAGAGCACAAACTTTGGTTCTCCAGAATCAGGGCTGGATTCCTCAACAGATAAAGACAGGCCTCTCAGGGCACCAGCTAAGCTGGGCACCAAAGTAAGTAGGTGCTTAAATCCTCTGAAAGCATTACCTGGCCCTGTGCAGAACAGCTTACTAGAAAAAAGCAGCAATAAGACAAGGATATTTTCCCACCTGATTTTAAGAGGTTTTTTTTCCCTAGATAAAATGAGAATAAAAACATGAAATTTTGTCTGTCCATTGAGAAGGTGATATATGAAGGGGAGGAAAGAACCAGAACTCACTCTATTGCATGCTTCTGCCTTGATCTTTGTTTCTTCTCATGAGGAGCTGTTAAAACCACATTAGGGTATATAGTTGAGCTTCCAAAGAAACCTCTGCTTTGGGGATGTGTGTTTGCTTTGGGAGTGTGTGTGTGTGGTGGGCAAGGGAGAGGGAGACCAGATACATTCCCTCAGACTAAGGTGGCCCAAGTCCTAGGAAAGAAATGAGGTGTGAACCCCATAACTT
Organism: Mesoplodon densirostris; assembly: GCF_025265405.1. NCBI lineage: Eukaryota > Metazoa > Chordata > Mammalia > Artiodactyla > Ziphiidae > Mesoplodon > Mesoplodon densirostris. Next base: position 30,007,804 of record NC_082672.1, read on the forward strand.
TGGGATAATAAAGCAGGGCTGTGAAGACTCACTAGGCCTCCAATACCCCCAACTTCAGCCCAAGGCAGGAATCTCTGCGATGGACAAGAGTAGGTTCCAGGTCCGGTATGTGACCAGGGAGTTGATAAATCACATTTCTTACTTTCATTTCTTATTCTTCCACATGATAGAGGTCAACAAACATAGAAACTTGTCTCAATTAACTCTTGCTCCTCCTTTCAAAGTTATATATATATTAAGAGCTATATAAATGTGAGATATCTATCTATCTACCTACCTACCTATATCTTTCTATCTATCTCTAACTCTATCTATATATATTCCTTTTCACCTGAGTACATATGACTTTCCAGTGCCTAGAAGAGTACTTTGCACAGAAGCACTCAATTAATGCTATATCAATCCTCTGAGGGATCTGAAAATTATCCGTGAACTTTTGCTATTCTCTTTTTAAGGATGGTATTATAAAATTTTAAAATATACAGAGTTATTTCAAAATAGCCAATGATTTAGTAATCAATAATGCTAGGATGATGGATAAGTGCTCATTATGTGGACAACATATCAAGTACTCCACACACATCACTTCCTCTGATCCTCACCAGCCTGAGAATAGTAGCAAGTACCAGGCCTTTCCATGTGCTTGGCCCTGTGCTCAGCACCTTGACGACATGTACTATTAAATTTGTTTTTCATGACAACCTTAGAAAATAGGAAGTACTATCAATTCTACCTTAACTAAGAAAGCTGAGGCTTAGAAAGGTCAAATGATTAGTTTACAGGTCACACTGCTAGTAAGTGGTGGCACTGGGATTGGAGCAGGCACTCTGCTCTTAACCACACATTATTTTTCCCATTTTATAGAGGAATGAGTTGAGGTTTTCTTACAGGTAAGTCAAATCATGTTACTCTTCTAATCAATACCCTTTAGCGACTTCCCATTTCAATCAAAGTAAAAACCAAAGTCCTTATCATCACATCCACAGCCCTCCGTGTTCTAGTCCCCTGTTACTCTGACATCACTTCCTACTGCTTGCTGGCTCTCCACCAGGTATAGCTGTCTCTCTGCTGCTCCTTCAACACTCCAGACAAGGCCGTCCTATCTCAGGGCCTTTGCACTTTGCACAGACAAGGCTGTCCTATCTCAGGGCCTTTGCACTATCTCAGGCCTTTCCTCTGTTGGGCATTTGTTTTCCCCAGATATCCACTTGGCTCACTCCCTAACTTTCTTAGATGTAGTCAAATGTCACATCAGGTAATTCTTGACTATTCCATTGCAAGTTGCCACTTTTCCTCCCACCCCGACTCTTGACACTCTCTGTTCATCTTCCCTTATTCTTTGTATTTTTTCTTGAATGTCTGTTTGTATTATAAAACTCATTAGAGAGGGGTCATCTCCCCTCTCTCAAATATAAGCTTCACCAAGGACAGGTATTTTTATTTCTGTTATTTAAAAAAAATGCAGCACCAGCATTTAGAACAGAACCCAGTATAGTAATGGGTGCCCGATAAGTATTTAAGTGAGTGACAAGAGCTTAAGGCACTCACAAAAGGTCACACATTTAGTAATAGGCAAAGTGAGGCTTCATTACAAATCCAGTATTGGAGCTTATCCACATATCAAATGCATAAAGTATCTTCTTGAGCTCTTCTTCTAAGTCTCTTGGTCTTTAATTATAGTAGGTCGGGTGAACGTGAATAAACAAACCAAACAGGAAAAAGGCAGCCTTTGTTACTGTCTCTTAAAGTGGGATACTTTAAAGTGAGATCAAATCAGAGGCCAGGTCAGGGAAAGGGGACACTGGTCTTTAACAGAAAGGGAGTTGACAAGTGATGAAGTAAGGAATGTGCTGATGTTTCTGGGCTGCACGAAGGGGCAAAGTGTGGGAAGGTCCTGGATGAAGTTGGTGTTGGGTTAATTAATTAGGGTGGGATGCCTGCACATTAAGGGGAGGAAGGAACCGAGGGAATTGATTTGGAGTGGACTGAAGTCTCAAGTAGCAGTTACAAAGGATCCTGGAGGCACAGGAAGGATGGGAGAAGTGCTGGGTACAGCTCAATTTGGCGAGTGGCCAAAGAAACATGTCAGATATTAGTGAAAACAGGCCACAGCTGCTGCAATTTACAAGCTACATGTCAGGCCTTTCCTTAGCCACCCTTCCAGCCCGCCCCATCTCATGTCCTGGAATAGCCATTTTCTTCCGAAGACAACCAGTCATAACTCAGTTCTCACTTGAGGGCATAAGAGAAGGCAGGGGATGCTCAGGATTCATGGCTAATGGAGAAGGACTCACAGCATTCATGAAAACTCAATTTCCCCCCAAGACTGAGAATTAAAATGTTAGTGTAGTGAACTCCCACCTCTTCTGTTCCTAGGACAGTTTTTTAAATTATGGTTATTTTTCTTTAATCTCATGATATCTAAACTTGTAATATCTAAGACTTCTAGAACATTTAAAAGTGTCTTTTTACTCCCTTCCTCTTCAAAACGTATTGATATGTTTTGTATATTTCTCCATCCTAGGAAAAAGATTCTAGATAATTCAGAGTAAAACATATATATGTATGTATATACACATATACTTATATACCAGACAGTTTAAAAGTGGAAACAACAAAGGCATTTAAAGGTACACATGTTGTTACTGAATAATGTAATTTGGCAGAACTACTTGGTAGCATTTCTCAACTCCCCCTGCTCAGATGGCGATTAAGTGCATAGACTCTGGATCCACACACGCTGGGTTGGATTCCAGGCTCTGCCACTTCCTAGCACTTTCAAATTATTGACCTTTATGTTCCTCATCTCTAAAGTGCAGCTAAAAATAATTCTTCACTAAAAGGGCTTTAGTAATGTTTGAGTAAATACATATAACATTTATAATAGTATTAAATGTTAAATATTGTTACTATTTATAGACACTATAAATACTTAAAAGATTTTTCGTGGTTTCTTAACCTGTTATGTACAGTATTTAGAAAAGGATCCATAGAGAGGTACTTAAATATTTCCTATCACATTGAGGAAAAGAAAACACCATTATAGTTCTAGCCAACCAGTATTTCTTGTTCTGATGAAACATGTAAATGGCATATGGGAAGCTCTTCTATTTAGGGAAATAAATTCAATGTAAAATAAGAGCAGGTTTAACATACAGGAAGTGAATTCTATTAATTTTTTCTATCATCAGCTTTCTTTGTGATGCTGCTTCAATGCTGAGTGAAGTTGTTTCATGGAATAGCTCTCATTTGCATTCTGAGATAACATAAGGCATAAGGTAACACGATGCCCAAGAACTGCACACGTTTTAGGATGGAGGAGCTGATGTTTTATCAAGCACACCTACTAAGAATGAAGATTTCACTCTAAGTCACTTTCTTCCTTGAGTTTCTTCTAACATGAATTGATCCCTAGCTTACACAAGTATTTTAAAGCATGGATAAAGATTGTGAAAAGCACTGAAACCAAACTAAATCCTAAATAAATTATCAATGAATACATTTACCTCAAGTTGCTACTTTTCATACTTTGTTGTTTAACCAGTTGTTCTGTGGTCACTTGGTTATTTAAACTAAAATAAATTATGGACCACTAATCAGATGTTGGACACTGTTACAGGGGTTGGATACAGAAAATTGAATAGTCCTGTTCTCAGTAAAAAGCATTGTCTAATGAGAGAAATACAAATTATCTTCATCTAAGTATAATGCACGTGGTAATACTATGGTATCAATAGCAATATATTACTAGGGAGATGCTAAAAAGAGAGGGATTAATTCTTCTGCAAGTATGGGGTGCAGGCGTCCTTGAAGGATGAATAGAGGTAACTAAGCTTCAACTGAAGGAGCAGCCAAACAGTACATAGTGTTTCTAGTCCATGCACAAAGTCTGTTGAAGCAAGAGTATGAGTTGAAATGTAGAGACTGTCATGATACATGTGGCTGAAAAAGGGCTAGAACCTTAAGCAAGGCAGTGACAATGAAAATGGTGAGGAGAGGATTCATTTGACATTTTGAGGCATAATCAACAAGACTTGATGACTGATGCTCATGTTTAGGGGGGTTAAAATTGGAGATGATATGGCTTGGGTTTTTGACATTACTGAGATGGGGATGCAGCACAGATTTTTGTTTTCTTCTGTTGTTTTTGCTTTTGTTTGGCAAGAATGTATGTACTGATAATTCAGATTGAGATAGTTTTAGTTTGAATATTTTGTCACTGTGCAATCGAAAACCACACTTACCCTATTATCTCTGTGTTCAACTCATCACAGTGTCCTAACTTACAGTTGCACTTGTGTCATGCATCTCGTGGTTTCTCTGGCTCATTTTTTTCCTGTCCTACAGGCTGTCTTCAGAGCTCTTGGTTTTTAACTCTAGTGACAAACAATAGAATTGACCAGTGCTAACCCAAATAAAATAAAAACAACTCTTTCTAGGATTCGAATAGGACATGCGTGTAGAAGATGTAACCCCCTCCCCTGGGAACAGTATTCCAGGTGACTGTTTTTGTCCTTCCAAACCTCCAGATCCCTAACTAGGCATGAGAATTAGCAAAGGAAAGTAAACAGGCCATTTTAGCACACCAGGAAACTTCTCTCAAGTCACAAATACATTCCTATTCCTGAGAATTATACACAAGTCAATAAAGATTAACTAAACAGTTGGAAATACAGCTAAATAAAAGCTGAGACTTTAAAAATCACTCAAGAATATGCACATTGCAAGCAGTTTGGCAAGAAGCTCTTGCACGTTTCTTTTTGCTGTATTTCTTAACACAGTTTCTTTAAAAATCAGCTTTGGCAGACAAACGGAGATCCTCTATTAACGGATACTTGAGCACTTGGGCTGTATTCACAGTTTACTTCTGCAACTCAAAGCCTCAATTCAGACTACTGATGGAGGAGCTTTTTCTTTTATTTTGTTTAAAAATTATTTTTTTAAGTCATCGTATAAAATGTAAACATGTAAAAATGACATATTAAACAAATGCATATTTCAAGAGTTTTTGAAACAAATGAAGGCACATCTTCTTTTGGTGGTCAATATATATTTAAATGTCAGCCTAAGAGGATTTTAAAGTACATGTAATTGTGACTGGGGCATAATTTTAGAGAATTGTTATCCAATTTGTAGACCCAAGAGATCAACGAAGTTTTAAAACTATCCATTAACTTCTACCTTTTGATCCTATTGTAATTTGTTTGTGTATTTTTTTCAGGGTGAAGATAGAAAATGAAACTCAGATGAATAAGTTTTGCTCCTTGAATGTAGCTTCACTACGAAAGTAGATGAAGTTGAGGAGGTTTAAATTACTCCACAAACTGGAATAAAATATCTAATGATATGTGCATTTAGATTGTTTTATTCCAGGCCCCAATTACTATTTATAACTAAAAAATATATTTAAATCATAGAAACCATATGTATTTCAATGCTGGAATGCTTTTCTTTGGAGAGAAATATAAAGTATAATAAGTTGATAATTTTTTATAAGTAGTTAAAAGACAATTTATTGAAAATCATCAAATGCTTTAAAATGTCTGTCTAAAAACTCTTGTGTTTGATTTCCAAAGACGTGACCCAGCATGGCTGATTGTTCTGTTTACATAGTAAGTGTTTCTCTCTGGCATAATCAGTTATCTTACTACTTTTTAAGAAAAACATTAAATCCGAGAATTGAACAATTGCCGGAAAAAAGAAAACAAACAAAAAAACTTTCATCATAAATGGCTTAAGAAGGTATTTTTTAAAAAGTTTTGAGACCTGAGGAGTTCATTTAAAAGTAGATTTTAAAAGTATTTCAGGGCGCCTTCAAGAGGGCAGAGGAGTAAGACATAGAGATCACCTTCCTGCCCACAAATACCTCAAAACTACATCTACATGTGGAACAACTCCTATAGAACACCTACTGAGCACTGGCGGAAGACCTCAGACTTCCCAAAAGGCAACAAACTCCCCACGTACTTGGCCGTGTGGCTGACAGGGTCTTGGTGCTCTGGCCAGGTGTCAGGCCTGAGCCTCTGAGATGGGAGAGCCGACTTCAGGACACTGGTCCACCAGAGACCTCCTGGCCCCATGTAATATCAAATGGTGAAAGCTCTCCCAGAGATCTCCACCTCAATGCTAAGACCCAGCTCCACTCAATGACCAGCAATCTACAGAACTGGACACCATATGCCAAAGAGCTAGTAAGACAGGAACACAAACCCACCCATTAGCAGAGAGGATGCCTAAAATCATAAAAAGTTCACAGATACCCCAAAACACACCACTGGATGTGGTCCTGTCCACCGGAAAGACAAGATCCAGCTTCATCCACCAGAATGCAGGCACCAGTCCCCTCCACCAGGAAGCCTACACAACCTACTGAACCAACCTTACCCACTGGGAGCAGACACCAAAAACAACGGGAACTACGAATGTGCAGCCTGCAAATAGGAGACCCCAAACACAGTAAGTTAAGAAAAATGAGAAGACAGAGAAATACACAGCATTTGAAGGAGCAAGGTAAAAACCCACCAGACCAAACAAATGAAGAGGAAATAGGCAGTCTACCTGAAAAAGAATTCAGAGTAATGATAGTAAAGATGATACAAAATCTTGGAAATAGAATGGAGAAAATACAAGAAATGTTTAGCAAGGACCTAGAAGAACTAAAGAGCAAACAAACAATGATGAACAACACAATAAATGAAATTAAAAATTCTCCAGAAGGAATCAATAGCAGAATAACTGAGGAAGAAGAACGAATAAGTGATCTGGAAGATAAAATAGTGGAAATAACTACCACAGAGCAGAATAAAGAAAAAAGAATGAAAAGAATTGAGGACAGTCACAGAGACCTCTGGGACAACACTAAATGCACCAACATTTGAATTATAGGGGTCCCAGAAGAAGAAGAGAAAAAAAAATGGACAGAGAAAATATTTGAAGAGATTATAGTTGAAAACTTCCCCAATATGGGTAAGGAAATAGTCAATCAAGTCCAGGAAGCACAGAGAGTCTCATACAGGATAAATCCAAGGAGAAACATGCCAAGAAACATATTAATCAAACTATCAAAAATTAAATACAAAGAAAAGTATAAAAAGAAGCAAGGGAAAAGCAACAATTAACATAAAAGGGAATCCCCATAACGTTAACAGCTAATCTTTCAGCAGAAACTTTGCAAGCCAGAAGGTAGTGACAGGACATCTTTAAAGTGATGAAAGGGAAAAACCTACAACCAAGATTACTCTACTCAACAAGGATCTCATTCAGATTTGATGGAGAAATTAAAATCTTTACAGATAAGTAAAAGCTAAGAAAATTCAGCACCACCAAACCAGCTCTACAGCAAATGCTAAAGGAACTTCTCTAGACAGGAAACACAATAGAAGGAAAAGACGTACAATAACAAACCCAAAAAATTAAGAAAATGGTAATAGGAACATACATATTGATAACTACCTTAAATGTAAATGGATTAAATGCTCCAACCAAAAGACACAGACTGGCTGAATGGATACAAAAACAAGACCCATATATATGCTGTCTACAAGAGACCCACTTCAGACCTAGAGACATATACAGACTGAAGGTGAGGGGATGGAAAAAGATATTCCATGCAAATGGAAATGAAAGCTGGAGTAGCAATTCTCATATCAGACAAAATAGACTTTAAAATAAAGACTACTACAAGAGACAAAGAAGGACACTACATAATGATCAAGGGATCAATCCAAGAAGAAGATATAAAAATTGTAAATATTTACGCACCCAACATAAGAGCACCTCAATACATAAGGCAAATGCTAACAGCCATAAAAGGGGAAATTGACAGTAACACAATCATAGTAGGGGACTTTAACACCCCACTTTCACCAATGGACAGATCATCCAAAATGAAAATAAATAAGGAAACACAAGCTTTAAATGATACATTAAACAAGATGTACTTAATTGAGATTTATAGGACATTCCATCCAAAAAGAGCAGATTACACTTTCTTCTCAAGTGCTCATGGAAAATTCTCCAGGATAGATCATATCCTGGGTCATAAATCAAGCCTTGCTAAATTTAAGAAAACTGAAATCATATCAAGTATCTTTTCTGGCCACAATGCTATGAGACTGCATAACAATTACAGGAAAATATCTGTAAAAAATACAAACACATGGAGGCTAAATAATACACTACTTAATAACCAAGAGATCACTGAAGAAATCAAAGAGGAAATCAAAAAATACCTAGAAACAAGTGACAATGAAAATACGACCACCCAAAACCAATGGGATGCAGCAAAACAGTTCTAACAGGGAAGTTTATAGCAATACAATCCTACCTCAAGAAGCAAGAAACACCTCAAATAAACAAACTAACCTTACACCTAAAGCAATTAGAGAAAGAAGAACAAAAGTACCACAAAGTTAACAGAAGGAAAGAAATCATAAAGATCAGATCAGAAATAAATGAAAAAAAAATGAAGGAAATGATAGCAAGGATCAATAAAACTAAAAGCTGTTTTTTTGAGAAGATAAACAAAATTGATAAACCGTTAGCCAGACTTATCCAGAAAAAAAAGGAGACTCAAATCAATAGAATTAGAAATGAAAAGGGAGAAGTAACAACTGACACTACAGAAATACAAAGGATCATGAGAGATTACTACAAGGAACTATATGCCAATAAAATGGACAAACTGGAAGAAATGGAAAAATTCTTAGAAAAGCACAACCTTCTGAGACTGAACCAGGAAGAAATAGAAAATATAAACAGACCAATCACAAACACTGAAATTGAAACTGTGATTAAAAATCTTCCAAAAAACAAAAGCCAGGACCAGATGACTTCACAGGTGAATTCTATCAAACATTTAGAGAAGAGCTAACACCTATCCTTCTCAAATTCTTCCAAAATGTAGCAGAGGGAAGAACACTCCCAAACTCACTCTACGAGGCCACAATCACCCTGATAGCAAAACCAGAAAAAGATGCCACAAAAAAAAGAAAACTACAGGCCAATATCACTATGAACATAGATGCAAAAATCCTCAACAAAATACTAGCAAACAAAATCCAACAGCACATTAAAAGGATCATACATCATGATCAAGTGGTGTTTATCCCAGGAATGCAAGGATTCTCCAGTATATGCAAATTAATCAATGTGATAAACCATATTAACAAATTGAAGGCGAAAAACCATATGATCATCTCAATAGATGCAGAAAAAGCTTTCAAGAAAATTCAACACCCATTTATGATAAAAAGCCTCCAGAGAGTAGGCATAGAGTGAACTTACCTCAGCATAGTAAAGGCCATCTATGACAAACCCACAGCCAGAATTGTTGTCAATGGTGAAAAACTGAAACCATTTCCACTAAGATCAGGAACAAGACAAGGTTGCCCACTCTCACCACTATTATTCAACATAGTTTGGAAGCATTAGCCACATCAGTCAGAGAAGAAAAAGAAATAAAAGGAATCCAAATAGGAAAAGAGGAAGTAAAGCTGTCACTGTTTGCAGATGACATGATACTATACATAGAGAATCCTAAAGATGGTAACAGAAAACTACTAGAACTAATCAATGAATTTGGTAAAGTAGCAGGATACAAAATTAATGCACAGAAATCTCTTGCATTCCTATATAAAAATGATGAAATATCTGAAAGAGAAATTAAGGAAACACTCCCATTTACCATTGCAACAAAAAGAATAAAATACCTAGAAATAAACCTAACTAAGGAGACAAAAGACCTCTATGCAGAAAACTATAAGACACTGCTGAAAGAAATTAAAGATGATACAAACAGATGGAGAGAGATACCATCTTCTTGGACTGGAAGAAAAAACATTGTGAAAATGACTGTACTACAAAAAGCAATCTACAGATTCAATGCATTCCCTATCAAACTACCAATGGCATTTTTTACAGAACTAGAACAAAAAATTTCACAATTTGTATGGAAACACAAAAGACCCCGAATAGCCAAAGCAATCTTGAGAAAGAAAAATAGAGTTAGAGGAATCATGCTCCCTGACTTCAGACTATACTGTAAAACTACAGTAATCAAGACCATATGGCACTGGCACAAAAACAGAAATAAAGATCAATGGAACAGGATAGAAAGCCCAGAGATAAACCCACGCACATATGGTCACATTATGTTTGATAAAGGAGGCAAGAATATACAATGGAGGGCTTCCTTGGTGGCGCAGTGGTTGAGAGTCCGCCTGCCGATGCAGGGGATGTGGGTTCGTGCCCTGGTCTGGGAGGATCCCACGTGCTGCAGAGTGGCTGGGCCCGTGAGCCATGGCTACTGAGCCTGTGCATCCAGAGCCTGTGCTCCACAACGGGAGAGGCCACAACAGTGAGAGGCCCATGTACCACAAAAAAAAAAAAAAAAAAGAAAGAATATACAATGGAGAAAAGAAAGCCTCTTCAATAAGTGGTGCTGGCAAAAGTAGACAGCTACATGTAAAAGAATGAAATTAGATCACTCCCTAACACCATACACACAAAAAAAATTCAAAATGGATTAAAGACCTAAATGTAAGGCCAGACACTATAAAACTCTTAGAGGAAAACATAGGCAGAACACTCTATGACATTAATCACAGCAAGATCCTTTTTGACCCACCTCTTAGAGAAATGGAAATAAAAGCAAAAGTAAACAAATTGGACCTAATTAAACTTAAAAGCTTTTGCACAGCAAAGGAAACCACAAAGAAGACAAAAAGCCAACACTCAGAATGGGAGAAAATATTTGCAAATGAAGCAACTGACAAAGGGTTAATCTCCAAAATATACAAGCAGCTCATGCAGCTCAATATCAAAAAACCAAACAACCCAACCCAAAAATGGGCAACAGACCTTAGTAGACATTTCTCCACAGAAGATATACAGATTGCCAACAAACACATGAAAGGATACTCAAAATCACTGATCATTAGAGAAATGTAAATCAAAACTACAATCAGGTATCACCTCACACTGGTCAGAATGGCCATCATCAAAAAATCTACAAGCAGTAAATGCTGGAGAGGGTGTGGAGAAAAGGGAACCCTCCTACACTGTTGGTGGGAATGTAACTTGATACAGCCACTACAGAGAACAGTATGGAGGTTCCTCAAAAAACTAAAAATAGAACCACCATATGACCCAGCAATCCCACTACTGGGCATATACCGTGAGAAAACCATAATTCAAAAAGAGACATGCACCACAATCTTCATTGCAGCACTATTTACAATAGCCAGGACATGGAAGCAACTGAAATGTCCATTGACAGATGAATGGATAAAGAAGATGTGGCACATATATACAGTGGAGTATTATTCAGCCATAAAAAGAAACGAAATTGAGTTATTTGTAGTGAGGTGGATGGACATAGAGACTTTCATACAGAAGGAAGTAAGTCAGAAAGAGAAAAAAATACCATATGCTAAGACATATATATAGAATCTTAAAAAAAAAAAAAGGTTCTGAAGGACCTAGTGGCAGGGCAGGAATAAAGATGCAGACATAGAGAATGGACTTGAGGACACGGGGAGTGGGAAGGGTAAGCTGGGATGAGGTGAGAAAGTGGCATGGACATATATACACTACCAAATGTAAAATACAGAGCTAGTGGGAAACAGCCGCATAGCACAGGGAGATGAGCTCGGTGCTTTGTGTCCACCTAGAGGGGTGGGAGGGAGATACAAGACGGAGGAGACATGAGGATGTATGTATATGTATAGCTGATTCACTTTGTTATACAACAGAAAGTAACACACCATTGTAAAGCAATTATACTCCAATAAAGATGTTAAAAAAAACTACCACAAAAAATGTATTTCAGACTTTACTAATGCTTTTATGTCTGAGTTCCAGTTACTTTTTAATAATTTCATTTTCAGTTATTAAACTTGAAGTATTAGCACAGACCATAATAATGGTAAAATTTATTTAATGTCGTTCAAAACTGTCATGCTATTTTAAACTGATTATTTCAGTTTTACTCTTTCCTAAGTAGGTGCTACTGTGCAGAACCATTCTAAATATTGTCAACAAATAGAATTTTCCCTCCGAGGTTCATCCTCTATTTCTCACCATTAACAAAGACCTTGTGTATTTCCTTAAATAAATAAGGTTCCCTACTGCAGAGCCTCCTTCTTCTCATGTTGTGGACTTTCCTTTCTTTCTCCCTGTTAAAACTTTTTTTTTTTTGTCTTTTTCTTCATCCTGAGCTCTGTTCCCAGACTGTCATTAAAGCATTATGACCAAAATGGCTTAATAATAACTTTTACTTTCCAGGTAACTTCTTTCTAAAATGCCAAAGCAAAGTAATGCTATGGAAAAAAAAAATCAGGGATGCTTTTTTTCAAGGGAAGACTTTTCAGTATTTCCTTAAATCATATATGTAAGATCTGCTCTCTTGCTTTGGTCTAATATTTCCATAATAATCCCACAATGCATTTCATGGGTTAGAGCTTGAGTTCATACAGGAGTGCTCACTTTATAGTCTTATCACAGCTCTATGGCAATGATTCTTAACTGGGACTGATATGAACACCCTCCTCCCCCCAGGGATATCCGGCAATGTCTGGAGACATTTTTTGTTGTCACAACTGGGGATGTGTTACTGGCATCTAGTGGGTAGAGGTCAGGGATACCACTCAACACCCTATAATACAAAGGTTAGCCTCCTACACCAAAGAATTACTCATCCCCAAATGTGAATAATGGCAAAGTTGAGAAACCCTACTAGAGGGCAAAGTCACACTAGAAAGCAGGTAATTAATCTGGCTGAAAGGCTTTCCTTTTAATGTGGAGTCAGAGGTAAAATGAGTTTTGATTTCTACCAAGAATGGTACAGCTATTTATGAAATGGTATATTACCTTTTTGCTTTGGTAGAGATAAAGGATTAAAATATATACACTTTCAAATTTGGATTTAAATTAAGCAGTCTGTATTAAATCAAATAGGCAAGTTTACTGTTTTGCCTTGATCATTAATAAAATAGTTTTAGAAATAACACTTTTGGTGTTTTTTATTTTATTTTTCCACTTAGATTATTTTTATTTTCTCTAACTCAAGACAAATAACTTGGCAAGCCACTTGAGTCTGTGTGACTGCACAATATTTATTAATGTCTACCATAGTTTTCATTACATCTTTAAATTACATCAAGCCCTGCTGGAGTTCTTCAACTTTCCCTGGTTTGTCTCACTAGTTAATTTATTCATTAAATAAACATTTATTGATTATTAACTAATCCAGTCATTGTTCTCTCTTTCTATTTTTTTTCTGTTGTGTATTTTATTTATTTACTTATTAATTTTTTTTTGCTGCATCGGATCTTTGTTGCTGTGCGTGCACGGGCTTTCTCTAGTTGTGGCAAGCGGGGGCTACTCTTCGTTGTGGTGCACAGGCTTCTCATTGCTGTGGCTCCACTTGTTGTAGAACACGGGCTCTAGGCACACAGGCTTCAGTAGTTGTGGCACGTGGGCTCAGCAGTTGTGGCGCACGGGCTTCGTTGCTCCGCAGCATATGGAAATCTTCCCGGGCCAGGGCTCGAACCTGTGTCCCCTGCATTGGCAGGCAGATTTTTAACCACTGTGTCACCAGGGAAGTCCCTGTTCTCTGTCTCTTACTGGTCTTACAGGGAAGACCAGTAAGGAATCAATAGATGGTGGTTTGAGCCAGGATGCTAGCACTAAGTGATTTATAAATTTGTTGATTTATTGATGGATTGGATTTGAGAAAAAGAGAGTAGCCAAATTTTCAGCTGGAGTAACTGGAGGACTGGTGGGATAGATTGTTTCACTGTTTACCAAATATTTCAGTTTCTTTAAATGTAGAGTCTCTTCCAGTGGGAGAATAATACGTCTCTGTCCTATTGAAATTGGGAGGCCATGTGACTTGCTTGACCCATAATAAGTGGGTAGATGGTTTAAGAGCCAGCACTTGGCTTGCCACATCATTTTTCCTTCTTCACAAAACCAGCAATGTTCCAACTAAAGCACGCTCTATCAGTTTGGCTCCTAGAACAAAGCCATTGTGCATTATAACTGCAGGATACACACAGAGGATATGTATCAAGAAATAAACCTTTGTTGTTGGAAGCCAGCAAAATGTTCAGGTTGCTTATTACTGCAGCATAAGCCAGCTTAGCCTGACTAATACAAATGTAGTTGGCAATAACTAAATTGGGGACACTTGCTAGAGTTGTAAGTTTTGGATGTGTATGGAGTAACCAGGAGTTCAATTTTGGTATGTAAGATTTTTGAGATGCATATTAGACATCCATGTGGAACTCTCAAATTGCCAGTTGGATATAAGGGGCTAGAGTTCAAGGAAGAGATATAGACTCAGGATACACATTTGGGAGTCATCAGTCTGGGACTGAGCAAAATTACTAAGGGAGTGAAAAGATAAGAAGTCCAGGAACTGAGCTCTGGAGTAGTCCCACAACTAACAAATGAGACTGAGAGGGAGTAATCAGTAAAATAGGAGCAAGACCAAGAGGTGTGGTGTCCTGGAAGCAAAGTGAAAAAAGTCCTTCAAGGATGATCATCTGTGTCCTACAGTGCTTGTAAGTCAAGTGGGGGTGAGGACTGAGAAATGACCTTTGGATGCAGCAATGTGGAGGTCACTGATGACCCTGACAGGTGCAGTTTAAGTGGGGAGGAAAGCTTGAATAAGACAGGTTCAAGAGAGAATGATAGGAGAAAAGTAAGATAGCAAGTGTAGGTAATTCTTTCAAAGAGCTTTCCTATAATGAGGAGAAGAGAAATGATAGCTGAAAAGGGAAATAGGGTCAAAAATGTTTTCTAGTATGTTGGGTGAAGTAACAGCTTATTGATATGCTGATGGGAATAATCCAAAATGGAGGGAAACAATTGATGAGGCAGAAGAGAGAGGGGAGAATTGCTGGAGAGACCACATTTAATAGTTGAGAAGGGTACACAAATGGGGATGTTGAGCTTTGATAGGACCTCATACAGTTCATTTATAAAAACAGGATAGAAGAAAGTATGTGGATATATGATGGAAATACACAGTTGGAGTGACAGCTTGTGGAACTTCTGATTACTTCTATTTTTCTCATTAAAATAGTAACCAAGGTCACCCACTGAGAGTGAGGATGGGTAAAGAGCTGTTGGAGATTTGACATAATTGTGTATTTTTCTCCATGTATGTTCAGCTGGAGGTGGGGTGGTTTGAAATGTTGGAAATATACACTTAACCATAGTTGGAAGTTGTCCTAGCAAATCTAACAAAGCGTAGGAGGATGAAAAGTTTAAGAATATATTCAGGGGAACAATTGAAATGACCAGCCATGAAATTTTAGCTGCCTTTTCATTTCATTTTAGGTGGCCTTTTCATTTTGTTGATGGTTTCTTTTCCTGTGCAAAAGTTTTTAGTTTGAGTAAGTCCTATTTACTTATTTTTGCTTTTGTCTCCCTTGCCTGAAGAGACATATCTGAAAGAGTATTGCTAAGAGTGATGTCAAAGAGCATACCACCTGTTTTCTTCTAGGAGTTTTATGGTTTCAGGTCTTGCATTTAGGTCTTTAATCCATTTTAAGTTAATTTTTGTATACAGTGTAAGAAAGTGGTCCAGTTTCATTCTTTTGCATGTAGCTATCCAGTTTTCTCAATAACTTTTATTAGAGAAACTGATTTTTCCCTATTGTATATTCTTGCACTTTGGCTTACTTTAGATTTATACAAATAAACATTTACAAAGCCAAACTGAATAAGGAAGGAGTTTATTGGATATTATTTAATAATTGAGATGGGTTCCTACAAAGATGACCTAGTCATTCGTTAAAACCTCTGTATATATTAGACAGTTAAAAATTGGTTATTTGTTCAGTATTTGGCTTATTTCCTCCTTCTATAATGTATTGTCTTGGAATGTCATTACTCTCAACATCATCCATTGAATTAATGATATTCTTAAGACATTGGCTAATATCATTACAATCATTAATTTTTATGTTGTGGGTATCAGGCATAGAGACAAGTGGTACTTGACTACCAAAAAATGTGAGTCTGCTGTTCATCTTAAACTCTGGAGAGAGTCCTGCTTTTTACCTAAAAAAAAAAAAAGAAATATAAGTTAACTTTGAAACACCAGGGCAGCAAGCAGTTTTGAAGGCTTAGAAAAAGTTGGTAGTAATCAATGAACTTATGTTAAAAAATAATCACAAACAAGTCACTTCTTTTTTTTTTTTTATTTTACAAATTTAATCAGTTATACATATACATATGTTCCCATATCCCCTCCCTTTTGCGTCTCCCTCCCACCCTCCCTATCCCACCCCTCCAGGCGGTCACAAAGAACCGAGCTGATCTCCCTGTGCCATGCGGCTGCTTCCCACTAGCTATCTACCTTACGTTTGGTAGTGTATATATGTCCATGCCGCTCTTTCACTTTGTCACAGCTTACCCTTCCCCCTCCCCATATCCTCAAGTCCATGCTCTAGTAGGTCTGTGTCTTTCTTCCTGTCTTACCCCTATGTTCTTGATGACATTTTTTTCTTAAATTCCATATATATGTGTCAGCAAACAGTATTTGTCTTTCTCTTTCTGACTTACTTCACTCTGTATGACAGACTCTAGGTCCATCCACCTCATTACAAATAGCTCAATTTCATTTCTTTTTATGGCTGAGTAATATTCCATTGTATATATGTGCCACATCTTCTTTATCCATTCATCCGATGATGGACACTTAGGTTGTTTCCATCTCCGGGCTATTGTAAATAGGGCTGCTATGAACATTTTGGTACATGTCTCTTTTTGAATTATGGTTTTCTCAGGGTATATGCCCAGTAGTGGGATTGCTGGGTCATATGGTAGTTCTATTTGTAGTTTTTTAAGGAACCTCCATACCGTTCTCCATAGTGGCTGTACCAATTCACATTCCCACCAGCAGTGCAAGAGTGTTCCCTTTTTTCCACACCCTCTCCAGCATTTATTGTTTCTAGATTTTTTGATGATGGCCATTCTGACTGGTGTGAGATGATATCTCATTGTAGTTTTGATTTGCATTTCTCTAATGAGTAAAGATGTTGAGCATCCTTTCATGTGTTTGTTGGCTGTCTGTATATCTTCTGTGGAGAAATGTCTATTTAGGTCTTCTGCCCATTTTTGGATTGGGTTCTTTGTTTTTTTGCTATTGAGCTGCATGAGCTGCTTATAAATTTTGGAGATTAATCCTTTGTCAGTTGCTTCATTTGCAAATATTTTCTCCCATTCTGAGGGTTGTCTTTTCGTCTTGTTTATGGTTTCCTTTGCTGTGCAAAAGCTTTGAAGTTTCATTAGGTCCCATGTGTTTATTTTTGTCTTTATTTCCATTTCTCTAGGAGATGGGTCGAAAAGGATCTTGCTGTGATTTATGTCATAGAGTGTTCTGCCTATGTTTTCCTCTAGGAGTTTGATAGTGTCTGGCCTTACATTTAGGTCTTTAATCCATTTTGAGCTAATTTTCGTGTATGGTGTTAGGGAGTGATCTAATCTCATACTTTTACATGTCCCTGTCCAGTTTTCCCAGCACCACTTATTGAAGAGACTGTCCTTTCTCCACTGTACATTCCTGCCTCCTTTATCAAAGATAAGGTGACCATATGTCCGTGGGTTTATCTCTGGGCTTTCTATCCTGTTCCATTGATCTATCTTTCTGTTCTTGTGCCAGTACCACACTGTCTTGATTACTGTAGCTTTGTAGTATAGTCTGAAGTCAGGGAGCCTGATTCCTCCAGCTCCGTTTTTCGTTCTCAAGATTGCTTTGGCTATTCGGGGTCTTTTGTGTTTCCATACAAATTGTGAAATTTTTTGTTCTAGGTCTGTGAAAAATGCCATTGGTAGTTTGATAGGTATTGCATTGAATCTGTAGATTGCTTTGGGTAGTAGAGTCATTTTCACAATGTTGATTCTTCCAATCCAAGAACATGGTACATCTCTCCATCTATTTGTATCATCTTTAATTTCTTTCATCAGTGTCTTATAATTTTCTGCATACAGGTTTTTTGTCTCCTTAGGTAGGTTTATTCCTAGATATTTTATTCTTTTTGTTGCAATGGTAAATGGGAGTGTTTCCTTGATTTCACTTTCAGATTTTTCATCATTAGTATATAGGAATGCCAGAGATTTCTGTGCATTAATTTTGTATCCTGCAACTTTACCAAATTCATTGATTAGCTCTAGTAGTTTTCTGGTAGCATCTTTAGGATTCTCTATGTATAGTATCATGTCATCTGCAAACAGTGACAGCTTTACTTCTTCTTTTCCCATTTGGATTCCTTTTATTTCCTTTTCTTCTCTGATTGCTTTGGCTAAAACTTCCAAAACTATGTTGAATAAGAGTGGTGAGAGTGGGCAACCTTGTCTTGTTCCTGATCTTAGTGGAAATGGTTTCAGTTTTTCACCATTGAGGACGATGCTGGCTGTGGGTTTGTCATATATGGCCTTTATTATGTTGAGGAAAGTTCCCTCTATGCCTACTTTCTGCAGGGTTTTTATCATAAATGGGTGTTGAATTTTGTCAAAAGCTTTCTCTGCATCTATTGAGATGATCATATGGTTTTTCTCCTTCAGTTTGTTAATATGGTGTATCACATTGATTGATTTGCGTATATTGAAGAATCCTTGCATTCCTGGAATAAACCCCACTTGATCATGGTGTATGATCCTTTTAATGTGCTGTTGAATTCTGTTTGCTAGTATTTTGTTGAGGATTTTTGCATCTATGTTCATCAGTGATATTGGCCTGTAGTTTTCTTTCTTTGTGACATCCTTGTCTGGTTTTGGTATCAAGGTGATGGTGGCCTCGTAGAATGAGTTTGGGAGTGTTCCTCCCTCTGCTATATTTTGGAAGAGTTTGAGAAGGATAGGTGTTAGCTCTTCTCTAAATGCTTGATAGAATTCGCCTGTGAAGCCATCTGGTCCTGGGCTTTTGTTTGTTGGAAGATTTTTAATCACAGTTTCAATTTCAGTGCTTGTGATTGGTCTGTTCATATTTTCTATTTCTTCCTGATTCAGTCTTGGCAGGTTGTGCATTTCTAAGAATTTGTCCATTTCTTCCAGGTTGTCCATGTTATTGGCATAGAGTTGCTTATAGTAATCTCTCATGATCTTTTGTATTTCTGCAGTGTCAGTTGTTATTTCTCCTTTTTCATTTCTAATTCTATTGATTTGAGTCTTCTCCCTTTTTTGCTTGATGAGTCTGGCTAATGGTTTATCAATTTTGTTTATCTTCTCAAAGAACCAGCTTTGAGTTTTATTGATCTTTGCTATCGTTTCCTTCATTTCTTTTTCATTTATTTCTGATCTGATTTTTATGATTTCTTTCCTTCTGCTAACTTTGGGATGTTTTTGTTCTTCTTTCTCTAATTGCTTTAGGTGCAAGGTTAGGTTGTTTATTCGAGATATTTCCTGTTTCTTAAGGTGGGATTGTATTGCCATAAACTTCCCTCTTAGAACTGCTTTTGCTGCATCCCATAGGTTTTGGGTCGTCGTGTCTCCATTGTCATTTGTTTCTAGGTATTTTTTAATTTCCTCTTTGATTTCTTCAGTGATCACTTCGTTATTAAGTAGTGTATTGTTTAGCCTCCATGTGTTTGTATGTTTTACAGCTCTTTTCCTGTAATTGATGTCTAGTCTCATAGCATTGTGGTCGGAAAAGATACTTGATACAATTTCAATTTTCTTAAATTTACCAAGGCTTGATTTGTGACCCAAGATATGATCTATCCTGGAGAATGTTCCATGAGCACTTGAGAAAAATGTGTATTCTGTTGTTTTTGGATGGAATGTCCTATAAATATCAATTAAGTCCATCTTGTTTAATGTATCATTTAAAGCTTGTGTTTCCTTATTTATTTTCATTTTGGATGACCTGTCCATTGGTGAAAGTGGGGTGTTAAAGTCCCCTACTATGATTGTGTTACTGTCGATTTCTCCTTTTATGGTTGTTAATATTTCTCTTATGTATTGAGGTGCTCCTATGTTTGGTGCATAAATATTTACAATTGTTATATCTTCTTCTTGGATTGATCCCTTGATCATTATGTAGTGTCCTTCTTTGTCTCTTCTAGTAGTCTTTATTTTAAAGTCTATTTTGTCTGATATGAGAATTGCTACTCCAGCTTTCTTTTGGTTTCCATTTGCATGGAATATCTTTTTCCATCCCCTTACTTTCAGTCTGTATGTGTCTCTAGGTCTGAAGTGGGTCTCTTGTAGACAGCATATATATGGGTCTTGTTTTTGTATCCATTCAGCCAGTCTGTGTCTTTTGGTGGGAGCATTTAGTCCATTTACATTTAAGGTAATTATTGATATGTATGTTCCTATTCCCATTTTCTTAATTGTTTTGGGTTCGTTATTGTAGTTCTTTTCCTTCTGTTGTGTTTCTTGCCTAGAGAAGTTCCTTTAGCATTTGTTGTAAAGCTGGTTTGGTGGTGCTGAACTCTCTCAGCTTTTGCTTGTCTGTAAACGTTTTAATTTCTCCATCAAATCTGAATGAGATCCTTGCTGGGTAGAGTAATCTTGGTTGCAGCTTTTTCTCCTTCATCACTTTAAGTATGTCCTGCCACTCCCTTCTGGCTTGTAGAGTTTCTGCTGAGAGATCAGCTGTTATCCTGATGGGGATTCCCTTGTGTGTTATTTGTTGTTTTTGCCTTGCTGCTTTTAATATGATTTCTTTGTGTTTAATTTTTGACAGTTTGATTAATATGTGTCTTGGTGTATTTCTCCTTGGATTTATTCTGTATGGGACTCTCTGTGCCTCCTGGACTTGATTAACTATTTCCTTTCCCATATTAGGGAAGTTTTCAACTATAATCTCTTCAAATATTTTCTCAGTCCCTTTCTTTTTCTCTTCTTCTTCTGGAACCCCTATAATTCGAATGTTGGTGCGTTTAATGTTGTCCCAGAGGTCTCTGAGACTGTCCTCTGTTCTTTTCATTCTTTTTTCTTTATTTTGCTGTGCAGCAGTTATTTCCACTATTTTATCTTCCACCTCACTTATCCGTTCTTCTGCCTCAGTTATTCTGCTATTGATCCCATCTAGAGTATTTTTTATTTCATTTATTGTGTTTTTAATCGATGCTTGATTCGTCTTTAGTTCTTCTAGGTCCTTGTTAACTGTTTCTTGCATTTTGTCTATTCTATTTCCAAGATTTTGGATCATCTTTACCATCATTATTCTGAATTCTTTTTCAGATAGACTGCCTATTACCTCTTCATTTGTTAGGTCTGGTGGGTTTTTATCTTGCTCCTTCTCCTGCTGTGTGTTTTTCTGTTTTCTCATTTTGCTTATGTTACTGTGTTTGGGGTCTCCTTTTTGCAGGCTGCAGGTTCGTAGTTCCTGTTGTTTTTGGTGTCTGTCCCCAGTGGCTAAGGTTGGTTTAGTGGGTTGTGTAGGCTTCTTGGTGGAGGGGACTACTGCCTGTGTTCTGGTGGATGAGGCTGGATCTTGTCTTTCTGGTGGGCATGTCCACGTCTGGTGGTGTGTTTTGGGGTGTTTGCGGACTTTTTATGATTTGAGGCAGTCTCTCAGCTAATGGGTGGCGTTGTGTTCCTGTCTTGCTAGTTGTTTGGCATACGGTGTCCAGCACTGTAGCTTGCTGGTCGTTGAGTGAAGCTGGGTGCTGGTGTTGAGATGGAGATCTCTGGAAGATTTTCGCTGTTTGATATTATGTGGAGCTGGGAGGTCTCTTGTGGACCAGTGTCCTGAAGTTCGCTCTCCCACCTCAGAGGCACAGCACTGACTCCTGGCTCCTCAATTTGGGATGATTTGTTGTCTATTCATGTATTCCACAGATGCAGGGTACATGAAGTTGATTGTGGAGCTTTAATCCGCTGCTTCTGAGGCTGCTGGGAGAGGTTTCCCTTTCTCTTCTTTGTTCTCACAGCTCCTGGGTCTCAGCTTTGGATTTGGCCCCGCCTCTGCGTGTAGGTCGCCGGAGGGCGTCTGTTCTTCGCTCAGACAGGACAGGGTTAAAGGAGCAGCCTCTTCGGGGACTCTGGCTCACTCAGGCCGGGCGGGAGGGAGGGGCACGGAGCGCGGGGCGAGCCTGCAGCGGCAGAGGTCGGCGCGACGCCGCACCAGCCCGAGGCGCGCCGTGCGCTCTCCCAGGGAAGCCGCCCCTGGATCCCGGGACCCCGGCAGTGGCAGGCTGCACAGGCTCCCGGAAGGGCGGCGCGGACAGCGACCTGCGCTCACACACAGGCCCCCTGGCGGCGGCAGCAGCAGCCCCAGCGTCCCACGCCCGTCTCTGGGCTCCGTGCTTTCAGCCTCGACTCGCGCCCGTCTCTGGAGCTCCTTTACGTGGCGCTCTTAATCCCCTCTCCTCGCGCACCAGGAAACCAAGAGGGAAGAAAAAGTCTCCTGCCTCCTCGGCAGCTCCAGAGTCCCCCCGGACTCCCTCCCGGCTAGCTGTGGCACACTAGCCCCCTTCAGGCTGAGTTCTCGCCGCCAGCCCCAGTCCTCTCCCTGCGCTCTGACCGAAGCCCGAGCCTCAGCTCCAGCGCCGCCTGCCCCGGCGGGGGAGCAGACAAGCCTCTCGGGCTGGTGAGTGCCGCTCGGCACCGCTCCTCTGTGCGGGAATCTCTCTGCTTTGCCCTACCCAGGTATGTGGGGAGTTTCTTGCCTTTTGGGAGGTCTGGGGTCTTCTGCCAGCGTTCAGTAGGTGTTCTGTAGGAGTTGTTCCACGTGTAGCTGTATTTCTGGTGTATCTGTGGGGAGGAAGGTGATCTCCGCGTCTTACTCTTCCGCCATCTTACCCGGAAGTCTCCAAACAAGTCACTTCTGAAATTAAAAATGGGTTTTATTCCTAAGTAAAAAATATGGTTATTGATCCTACTACTACTCTCAACAACTTTCAAATATACAACAGAGCATTGTTAACAACAGTTACCAGACTGTACATTACATCCCCAGGACTTATTTATCTTATAACTGAGTTTGTACCTTTTGACCACCTTCACCCAATTCCCCCACCTTTCACTGCATTGTGTATATATATATCTGTATATATACATATATATATACACACACATACATATCCATTTTCTTTATCCACTCATGTGTCAGTGAACACTTAGTTAGTTTTCATGTCATGACTATTGTAGATAACACTGCAATGAACATGGGATGCAGATATCTCTTGGAGGTGGTGATTTGAATTCCTTTGGATATATAGAAGGTCCCCAATTTACAATGGTTTCACTTAAGACTTTTCAACTTTATGACGGTGTGAAAGTGATTCACATTTGAATTTTGATCTTTTCAAAGAAGACACGCAGCTAGCCATGTGCAGAGTGACACTCTCTTGTGATACTGAGCATTGGCAGCAACCACAGAGTACAGTCAGTCACGCGATTATGAGGGCAAGCATACTCACAACGATTCTCTACCCATACAACCATTCGGTTTTTCACTTTCAGTACAGTATCCACTAAATTACATGAGATATGCAACACTTCATTATAAAATGGGCTCTGTTGTAGATAACTTTTGCCCAACTGTCAGTTAATGTAAGTGTTCTGAGCATGTTTAAGGTATGATGTTTAGCAGGTTGGGTTTATTAAATTCATTTTCTACTTAGGATATTTTCAATTTACAATGGGTTTTTCAGGACATAACCCTGTTGTGAGTCAAGGAAGCTCTGTATACCCAGGAGTAGAGTTGCTGGATTATATGATAGTTCTGTTTTTAATATTTTGAGGAACTTCTATTCTTAATATTTTTCATAGTGGCTGCACCGATTTACATTCCAAGGGCCATTGTTTTCATTCACAGCCATTTGTTTCAGTCTTCTACATCTATGACTGCAGTTCATTCTTAAATTATTAAGTAACAACTCAAATGGTAGCTCTGAATGAGGATGAGGGTGGAGGAGTCGCAGAGTCAGTTTGGGGAAGTTTTCCAAGTCATACATTCCTAGCTCCATTATCTTGCTGAGATGCTGATATTCTCCTACCAACTCCCATTTGAGAATCACTTATCTAGAGCACATCCGCAAGTTTATATTTGCTTCCAGTTGGCAAAATTTAAACCAATACTTAAAAACTAAGTAGGAATTTTGCTAAGTGAAAAACTAGAGTGTTAGGATGGAGTAGAAAAGAGGTATTATGTTTTAATATTTTGAAACTTAAGAGTTTCACAACCTTTTAATTTAAAAGCATTTTGGATCTTAGTTCAAAAAGCCCAGTCACATATCCATAAGCAACTGTATTTTTTTCTCCACTAGGTTCTTCCTAGAATTACTCCTTCAGGAATATGGGGAGGGAATGTGGAGGAAGATACTGTGCCATACCTCCGTCTAACCACTATTTTTCTTTTCACTATCATGCTTGCAAGAATATTTGTTAAATATTATGGGTTGCTGTGCTAGGCACTATTTGCACTTGCCAATGACAAAACACAATTATCTCCTGTTTCCATCAAAAGCTCTTCCAGTTCTCTGTGGGAGGAACCAGTGTCTTCTTTTTCACTCTCGTGGTGGGTGGCCTGTTGATTTGGGCTGACACAGTTCAGTATGTACTCATTTGGCTAAGCTGTAATTAGACGAAGACTGTGGCACTTCTTGCTTTGTCTACAATGAGAACTGGTGATAGAGGAGACAAAGAATGAATCACATATACCTGAAATATTTGATAGGAAACTCTTTAAGCATAAAAACCATCCAAAAGAAAACAAGACAAAAACCAGAAGAAAGACAGTCTTTATATATAATAAGGAAGTGTCTTTAGCTTAGACATGTAACAGCAGCACTGCAGATTTTAAAATTGAGAAAGAAACTATATACTGCCTTATATTTTTAGTTCTCCGACTACAGAGGGAACTCTTTAAGGTCAGGATGCAAATATTGTATTTGCTTATATTCACAGCATGGCTGAAGATGGGACCCTGAGCAAAGTCTGTGTTCAGGGCATGTGTTTTAACTTACTGACTGATTAATTTGAAAAAATAAGTAGAAGTTTTGTGCTTGGGTAATATTGAAAGTTAATTTCAGTCTAACTTTGGGTATTTCTTTGATTTTTTAAATCTTATTTGTGCAGCTTATATTTAATTGTACATAGCCTTGTGTTCTTTGTTAGTGGATATAGGCTCTGAGAAGTTAGGGATTTATTATTATGGTATTTAGCTCAGATTGGACCCTCAATATATTATAGACAAATTGAAGAAATCCGAGGAATAAAATGCAGCTGTAGATTTGATTCCTTCTCCCCCATTACTTAAGACTTAAGCCCTAAGTGATGGATTTGAGAGAGTGACTGTGGCAAAGATTGTCAGCTAGCTACCAAGCAGCCAGTCCCTCCTCTGCTTTAGTGAAAGGACAGTAGGCAAGCAAGCACCCAGAATTCACTTCTCTTTCTCCCTTGGCTTGGAGTGGAAGTGACTTGTGCTCATCTGGGCTGGGACTTTTCAGAAGTGTGTGTGTGGGTCCTTTAGGCTCTCCTTCGGCTTCTGCTAGCTAGGTGAAGATGATGCTGCATCCATAGAGAATAGAAAAGCCACAAAATAGGTTGAGGAGAGAGACCCACCACCATGGTTACCGGCCCTGAACTGTTGCATGAGTGAGAAATACATTTCAATTGCTTTTAATTCACTAAAAATTTCCTATTTGTTACAGCAGATTAGCTTATCCAAACCAATATAGTCTTTAATTTACCTATATATTTAGGAGTAAAAAATGAATGATTCAACCAATAAAATGCTAATAAATCCTTAAAAGTAGAAACAGATATATACAAAGTACTATACAAACATGAGAAAATAGAAGATATTATGATCACTTTCAAAGAAGGAAAACATTATAGAAGAATGGGATTTGAGGGGCCAACATACAGGACAGAGGCTGTATCTTAAATGAAGATCTGGATTTTTCGTGCCTTAAAATGGCCTGAGTCCTGATTTTGCCACTCATTAGCTGTGTGATCTCAGGAACCTGTGCTTTGGTTTTCTCATGATTGAAGATATTAGACTATTCCTACTTCCAAAGAAGCTAAATTTAGGAAAGAGACACTGCTTCTGAAGTAAGAGCTGCTGTAGTTTCTTGGCTAATTTGAGAATGTAATTAGTTTTTAGTTAGCTTTGTCCTATCATAGCTGGCCTCTCCTGCTGTATACAGTATTCATTCTTTGTGAATTGTAAGTAGAACTTCATTAGATTTCCTCAAAAAACATTACTTACTCAGCTTTCTTTCAGCCTCTCACTTTAACACATTATTTTTCAATTTACAAAAGTATTAGTGCATGGAATAAATGTATTTATTTCTATATTTAATAGCATACTGAATAGATTTATTTGTATTTAGTAGCATAGTGAATACATGTAATAATATTTAATAGCATACTGAATAAATGTATTTTCCCCATGTCTAGTTCTAGGTTCTAATGTTTTACCTATAAAATGAATGAGCTGGATTGTATACTCTGTAAGGTTCTTTTCTAAAAACTGCGATGTATTCTTCTAGGAGGAAATTTTCCCAAGTACATTAATGGGGATGCCTTGGCAAAGAGCCGGACAGGCTTTTCAGCTCCAAGACCTCCACAGGCGGTGAGTGTTTTCACTGGAGAATTCCTTTTTACCCAGTGAAAACATTTTTAGAAAAAAATTTCGGTTTTGTCTTTATTGTCAGTTCTTCTCTCTGCAACTGCCCTGCTCCAATGCACCATGCTGGCCCCATCTTTCTAGGAAATACCCTGACTTTAGTGCCCAGTTCCTGGCAAGTGTACTTAATGTAGGCGGGCATTGGAGTGTGCAGGGCCTCACCTCGCCAGTAGGGGCGCTGGCCCCACCATGTTGGGTTTAACCTGAAATTCCCTGAGTCTTGGGTTCAGTTTGTAAAGTAAGTTATTTCTGCACGTGATCACTCCCTAAAAACACTTGAATTTTATTTAAAATCTTTATTTTATTTATATAATACACTTATTTTATGTATAACACCCTTACAGTAGTTAGTAGTTCTCATATAAACAAAATAGTCCTTGGGGCTCTGAAGTTCTTTATTATAGAGCGAAACATTTGATTCAAGACATAGACCCTTCAGAATAAGGTTCCTAGCTCTTAAGAGCTGTAGTCATCCCTGTCTAAGAATTTTCTGTTGCCTTGAGTAACTATTTGGCCTGACTCTGCCAGCACCCATCTCTCTTTGCCTGTTTTTTAGAAAAGGCATTTATATGTAACGTGCTATGAATGAAGCATTTTCTTTTCTCCTTCAGCTGGCAGCCAAGAGGGAAGCCCTGACATAACAGCATCGCTACCCATTATACACACAGTATCTGGCTGCCTGCTTTTCTCTCCCAGTGCCAACTCACTTCATATGTATACAGTGGGATGGCCAGGTAGCCAAGGGTCATTAAATACACAGTAAGAAGTTGGGAAGGAGAAAAATAGATCAAAATCTATATGAGTCTCTGCCAGAGAAGCCAAAAGGCAAAAGGTCAAAGTTTCCCTGTGTGTTTAAAATTTTTTTTAAATGAAAGAAGACACCATTTTTATGTTCTGTGTGTCTGAGTGTTAACAGGATGAGAAACACTTTTTGTTCACATTTCCTTGTAACCTTGAACTGAGAATGTTGAAGTTCTTGCCTTGCTTTTTCATTGCATCCCACAGAAAGGTTATTCCAAATTCACTTGGCAATATTCAGACAAGCTATTTCCTAATCCTGAAAATAGTTTTTGTTTTGAGTATTTCCCAAAAGTCTTAAAATATGTTCATGAGCTGTATATATACTTCATTTACTAAACTTTTGGATTGAAAATTCTTAAAGGAAAAGTAAAAGTTGAAGAACAAAGACTTTTAAATATTGTTAATCTAGATGAGCAGAAAAGCACATTAAAGGATCACCTTTTTACTAATAAATGTTATATGAATAGTACAAATTTATACTCAGAAGAGAATGTCACCAATACTACAAAGTTTAATTTTGTTGTTCCTGCTGTGATTCATACTAATTTATTGACTTTTCAACCGCAGAATCTATTTTTTTTTTTTTTTTTTTTTTTTTTGCAGTATGCGGGCCTCTCACTGTTGTGGCCTCTCCCATTGTGGAGCACAGGCTCCGGACACTCAGGCTCAGCAGCCATGGCTCACGGGCCCAGCCGCTCCACGGCATGTGGGACCTTCCCGGACCGGGGCACGAACCCGTGTCCCCTGCATCGGCAGGCGGACTCCCAAAAACTGCGCCACCAGGGAAGCCCCAGAATCTTTTTATTTAAAATAAAATTACTCCCTGAGTTACAAACAAGGAACAATACGATACAATGATTCAAATTTGAAAGTCCTTTTCCAAGGGTTTTACGTGGTGTAGACTGTTCCCCCCAAAAAACACATTCTGTTTTTTATTTATTTTTATTTTTTTATTTATTTTTATTTTTTTATTTTTTATTTTTGCGGTATGCGGGCCTCTCACTGTTGTGGCCTCCCCCGTTGCGGAGCACAGGCTCCGGACGCGCAGGCTCCGGACGCGCAGGCTCAGCGGCCATGGCTCACGGGCCCAGCCGCTCCGCGGCATATGGGATCCTCCCAGACCGGGGCACGAACCCGTATCCCCTGCATCGGCAGGCGGACTCTCAACCACTTGCGCCACCAGGGAGGCCCCACATTCTGTTTTTTAAAATGACAAAATCATTCATTTCCTTGTTCAACAAAATCTTGTTAAGTGCCAAGTGGCATCGTGCTAGTATTGGTGATACAATAGCTGAGGAAATAGACATTAACCCCATAATCACACACACACACACACACACACACACACACACACCCCATTCTGTTATTACAGATTGTGATCTATATTGTAAAGGAAAAAAATACGGTGCCTTGAGAGACCTGATTTAACTAAGCAATAGGGAAGAACCTTGTGAAGAGGTAATTGTTGAACTGTGATACAAAGAATGAATAGGAGACAGCTAGGTAAGGAGCAAGGAGGGACAGCATGTGTGATGGTCCTAAGATGGGAAGAAAGCACAGCATGCGTGAGAACCCAACAAAAGGCCAGTGTGTCCAGGGCACAGAAGTTAAGAAAGGAACTGTCCCATGAGGTAGGTCTGTCTGGATCTTGCAAGGTCTAAAAACTTGCTAAGGATTTTGATCTTTATACTAAGGCCAAAGAAATTTCTTAAAGTATTTTAGCAAAATGGTGACAAAACCATATGAACATTTAAAAAAAATTACTCTTGCTGTATTGTGGAGGATAAATTACAGGGGAGATAAGAACAGATAAAGGAAGACCAGATAGAAACCTATTAAAATGGTTCAGGGGACAGCTGCTAGCAGAAGTTGTGAAGAGAAGGAAAGTGGAGAGGGTCAAGGAACTTCTAGAAGATAAAATCAATAGGAAATTTCCTAGAATTCTCACTTAATGAAACTTAGAAGGCGGGGTAAAAACCTTAGTTGATGAAGCACTCATTTTCCTTATTGTTGAGGAGCAGGTGGCATTTATGTGACATCAGCAGAGGTGGCTGCTGAAGAAGGTAGACAAGTAATAAGCCATCACATGGTAAAAGTCTCAGAAACAGAAAAGCCAAAGTTACCGCAACATAGCGGCCAAGTTAAGGTCGGCAGCAACAGCTGGGAGTTCTCTTGGGAAGGCTTGCTGAATGAAGCAACAAAGCATGACATTCAATACTGGTTATATATGGAGTGGCTCATGATTTCCCAAGCAGCTCTGAAAATGTCCCAAAGTAACCCAAGAAAGCGAAATCTACCAAGTCACCTGACTTACCTTTGCGATAGCTCTATGTTTTCCCAAAACATCTTTCTCCTTCTAGGGTGCAACACAATAGTCAAGGTTTCACATCCTTCCCCCCACTAAATGGAACCTGGTGTTCTAGAAAGATTTTGGAATGAGGAATCAGAAGACCTGGGGGCTAAATACTGGCTCTGAACTTTTCTAGTGGTGTACGTTTTCGAGGTACAGTTTCCCTCATATTTAAAATATGGTGAATAGAATCTACAATCTTGTAAGGTTGTTGTGAAGGTTAGGTATTAACAGGTCCTCCACAGATGGTAGCAATAGCAATAACTATACAAAATGTTTTTTGTTATTAAAATATCCTCTATCTTTCTTCCTTCTTTTATATAATTTCTCTTTTTGAAATTTTTTCCACACCCATAGTTTCAGCTATACATTTATTTGACAAAAGTTGCACGCTTGTTAGGTGTCAGACAATGTATTATACAAGGTGATGGAGACAGAGTGGAGAAGACCAACATTGTCTCTGCCTTCATAGAACTTTTACTTAAGGAGAGGAGGGCTAGGTCTCCCCTGGGGCAGAGACTGCAGACTATTCACAAAATGGGTCCTCTTTTCCTGAACACAAGATAGATTATACTTCCTAGCCTCCCTTGCAGTTAGATGTGGCCACGTGAGTCATTAACAGAATGTGAGCTGAAGTAATATATGTGTCACTTCCGGGCCAAGGTTCTTAAGAGGTGGGTGTGCCTCCCCTACCCTCTCCTTTTCCCTTTAGCGGGATGGATACAGATGATAATGAAGGATCCCAGGAGAAAAACAAAGCCAAAGATGGAAGATACCCAGGTTCCTGGTTTACCATATGGAAGAGAGCTTTTTCCTGCCCAGGAATATTGACCTTGGACAGTTTTATGGACAACAATAACAAAAATAACTTCTATTGTGTTTGAGTCACTAGAAATTTGTGTGCTCATTTGTTATAGCAGTTAACCTCTCTATTGCAGTCCTCTTCGGTCCCAATCTTCTTGCTCTGTTGCAGTCTGTGGCCTTAAGACATTTCTTTTTTGTTGTCCAGAAGGCACCTTCATCTCAAAATGTCTAAAACTAAATTTATAATCTCACCTCCCAAACATTTTCTGACCTACATCTTTCTAATGATGGCATCACCATTGTAAATTTCTCCAGACTTCACAGAGGAATCAGCTCTGGCTCTTTCTCTTTTTTTTTTTCCCCAGTTGCAATCAGTAACCCATTTCTGTACCTCTTCCTTTGTGATCCTTCTGGAATTTGACCCTTCCTTTTCATCCCTTCTTGTACCATGAGCACCACTGAAAAAGGTGACTCTCTCAAGAGATAAAGGGGCTCAAGTCATGTATCCCTGCACAGGGCAGTGTCCACCTGGAGGGAGGGAAGCCTTTTTGTAATTTGCATAAAGGTGTCAAAAGAAGTGCCTCCACAAGTTTCTTGGGGGTTTGAGAAGACCCTATGACACACTTATCAAGCCTCTAGCGCTTCATGCTGAGGCATTGGTGGACACCTGCCAATTTATAACATTCTCAGCAGTCTCCCCTACTTCTGGTTTATCCTGTGACTCCCTCCTATGTTAATCTTCTGAAAGCATTGATGTCGTTAATTCCTGCTTAAGATGTTCATGGGCTCGTCCTTGTCTATCATAATGAACTATGTATTCAAAGCTTACAGTGATATAAAATCATCTTACTTCAACATTTTCTTTTATTATTCTTTCCCATATTTCTCCATGCAAACAATATTGGCCCAAAGGAAGGAACATTCTTTGTTATGTCATAATGTCCCAAGAATTACAGAACATTTAGCCTTATGGAGCCCATCCACTAAATGCCAGGAGAATCTTCCAGGCATTGTGGCAACAACATACATGTCCACAAATTTAAGAGCTGGGGACAGAACTGGATGCAGTTGAGAAATTCTAGGTCTACACCGCTAACAAAAAGTAATATGTATTTATTGTGTTTGTACCACTCTTATTCCTTTATTCAACCAGAACAACAAACAGTGAGCTCAGTGTTATTTTTATGGTTTTATAAATGAGAAAACTTTAGCTCCAGAAAGTGAAAAGATGTAACCAAGTGTACATAACTATTGAGAGAGAGATAGCTGGTAGCTGTGTACTTTATACAACCCGGTCTACTTGGTATGTCCTAATATGCTTTCTTCTACCCTGATTTTCTTCATGGTGTTTTTTCTGCCTGGAATATCCCAAATTTATTTCTATAAAACCTGCTTCTTCAAGCACAAGTTTAGATACTGCTCCCTTCAGGAGCTCTTCTCTGGCCACACTAACCAGGGATCATTTCTGGATCACGGTGATGCTTTCTCCTGCTGGTCAGCCTGCTTCGTTGTCTGCTTTGGACCATCCTACGTGCATGCTCCTTCTCTCCTATGTTGGATCATATGCTCCTTATTGACAGGACCTTATTTATTTTATTGTTGCTCATAATTTCTAGCAGTTTCTTGCATGTGGCTAAATGTGCTAAACACTCACGAAAAGGAAGAGGCCAAATGATATGGTATAGTGGAACTAATATGAACTTTAGAGTTATTTTCACAGTGAGGCTGTATCACTTGCAGTTGTTGGCCTGGCACATGTAATATAATCTCCCCAAGCTTCAGTTTATTCATCTGTAAAATGGTGCTAATAATATTGAACCCAGTGGGTAGAAATGAGGAGTAAATAAGAAGCTATAGAATATTAAGCACATTGTAGGACAAGTAATAGAAGGTATTAGTAGAAGTAAAAATGAAAACAACTAAATATCAGGTTTAAAAAATCAACACAAAACTTTTTTAATGCTGACCTAGACATTTGCCTGGAAGTCCAGGACTGCATTATTTCTTTGTGACCATGTCTGGGGCTGGTGTTCATTGAATGGTTTTGGTTTGAACTCTTCCTTTTCTCACATTATTCTGGTTGGTTCTGAACCTGGGAAAATTTAGAGATATAGGGAAGACTTTCCCTAATACTCCCTACTAAACTTCTGTATAGACCTTGCTATCTAGACACAGGTAAGGTTGGGGGGTGGGGGTGGAACAGGAATGTGCTCATTCTGATCCTCACTCAGAGGAGTTTCACTAGGCAATTGCACATCTCACTGTAACTGAAAAACTGTAATATTAACCCAACCAACAATCCATCCATATATCCATATATCCACCTCTCCATCCTTCTATCCACCTATTCACCCATACACCCATCCATTTGCCATTCAACATTTCTAAGTGCCACCTATATATCTGCATTATGCTAGGAACTGGAAATATAATGAGGAAGAAGACACAGTTTCTCATCTCAACAATATCACGGTCAAAGAGGCCAAAGAGAAATGTCATAAATAAAGTGAACACAGTTATGTCAATTTAAACAGCATGTATAAGATTCAAACTATTTGTGGATCTGGATCCCTCTGATTGAGTTGAAAACTATTTGTAATCTTTAAAATAATTGTTAGAAAAGGGCTTACTTTCTCTTATAAAAGCAAAACAAGACCATTCATCTTGAAAGCCAAGTCAGCTGTGAAGTTAGAGGGAAGAGTACACACAAGGCCACCATCATTTATGACATCAATTGCAGTTTTAAGGGGTTCCCAAAACTACCCTCAGGTTTGATAATTAACTAGAAGTGCTCACAGAACTCACTAAAAGCTGTTATGCTCATGGTTATGGTTTATTACAGGGAAAAGATACACATTAAAATCAGCCAAAGGGAGAGACACATGGGACAGAGTCCAGGAGTGTACCAAACGTGGAGCTTCCAGTTGTCCTTTCCCCATGGAAGCAGGACAGCATTACTTGCCTGGTATCAATGTATAACAATCAGCATTGAATATTGCCAACCAGTGCTGCTCCCCTGATATTGATGTCCAACGTTTAGATTGTAATGTAAGCATTACATTATATTGTAATATAAACATGACTGATTGCCCAACTGGCTGATCTCTGTCTTCAGTCTCTCCAAAGGTCAACTGATACCACATGACCTAAAGCCCACATTCTAAATACATTGTTACTAACTGATGCAGCCAGCCCCCACTCTAAGTCACATTGTTAGACTATCCAGAGTGACTCAGGGTCCCAAGGCAAACAAAGACACTGTATCAGGCATGACATTCCA
Organism: Mesoplodon densirostris; assembly: GCF_025265405.1. NCBI lineage: Eukaryota > Metazoa > Chordata > Mammalia > Artiodactyla > Ziphiidae > Mesoplodon > Mesoplodon densirostris. Next base: position 30,041,641 of record NC_082672.1, read on the forward strand.
AGGGCCTAGAGATTTCCTCTGAGGAGCCAAGGGCAAAGGCCAGATTCTTTTTTGGGCAAGGTTAAATTCTTTACTACAAATATATTTATTGAAAAAAATATTTTTAATGAAAAAAATCTCACAATTTATAGTAAATTTTAATTTTTATTGCCTACCCTTAATCATGTATCTAAATGAGTTTTGGAAGTCTGCTCAAAAAGTTGGGGATGAAGTGATTAAGATGAGTTTAGTAGATTATCAGATACATTATTTGGGATGTTGGTTGTAAATAGTAAAACACCTACTGGCTCTAGCTTAAGTAATAAGAGGGATTTATTTTGATGATAAGGGGTAGTTTATGAAATTCAAGGTCAAGAATTTATCCTTTCTCTTTCTCTTTACATATGTGCTTCTTTCTTCCTCAAGTTCAGAAGGAGGGAATTGGTCACTCTATGGTTCAGAATATACATGAATAAAGTTGAGTAAAGCAGACACTGATTATTTCTTTCATGGTGCTCATTCCAAATTTCTGTCAGAAGAAATCTGAGCTGCTCAACTTGGAGAAGCTATTTATCTCTGACCAATCAGCTATCACCAGTGAGGTAGGGACACAATGTGTAAACATGTGGCTAGGAGCCCAGAGGAATATGGCAGGGGAGATATCCTACCAGCTATCAACTATAGAGATCCTTATCAACTGCAAAGTAAGATCAATCATTAAGAGGAATGTAAAGAAAGGATATATGCTAGCTTAAAATCAAATTGGGTAGACTAACGGATAAATCCTGGGATTTCAAGGAGACTTATGTTCTATTTTGTGACACATTTACAGTATTGTGTTATGTCAGACTATGCTTTATGGTGAGAAAGACATGGAATTTGGATACAGAGGACTCGCACCTTAGCCTCTTACTGATGTTGAAGTTAGTTATCTTCTTGGAGCCTTTGTTAACTTATTTATCAAATAGGGAAATTCTCAACTCATGAGGTCGTAATGAATAACAAAGGAGATCATGTATGTGAAAACACTTCCTAAAATGCTGAACCCACATTAATTATTATCTTTTGGAAATAATCCAAAGATTTTCTAATTTGTCTATTTCAATTCTATAATTGAGAAAATATATACATTTAATGAATCTATTAAGTATTTTGAATTCAGGATTGTATATAAATTTAAGTGTACAGATTAACTTTAACACCAAAAAAAGTGTTTTCTTAGGGAATTACAAGACTTAGCCAAGAAGATCCTCATCAAACCAGACGACTGATTTTTTTTTTAACACTGAAGAGATGATTAATTAGGAATAATGCAGCGTATTTCAACAATTTCTTTAAAAACTCAGCACTATTTAATTCAGTTCAAAAAGGTTGAGTGGTCATGATGTGCAAAGAATTGTGTTTTTCCTTAAGAGGAAAGAGGGAAATCTGTTTAATACCATAATTCAGGAGGTTGGGCTACTTCCTTTCTGATGTATTACAAACTTTAGGCAGAATTTATTTATGAAACAGTTACTGATTCTTTAAGGAAGGAACTTATTTTCCCTGTGTTTCTAAGGTAACAAATGCAACTGGTATATCTTATCTCACCTTGAAGTATATAGCATTTAAATTAAACGACTGTGAGCACCAAGGCTACCCATACGAGAATATCCCACCTCTTTCCCAAGGTTCCTCTTCCAGTGATAACTCCAAATTGCTCCCTCGGAGTTTTCTACAGTCCTATGGACCTGTCTACTTATTCTTGTCCCATTGAGAGAACAGGAGAGCTTGGAATTTCCATTCCTATGACTGTCACTGAAACACAGATGTTTTGGTCTTTCTAGTGATATCCTCATTGTTTACTGAAGAAAAATTCTTCAGTGACTCATAGTCACCACTACCATGGCTGACCCACTCATGGTTTCTCTAGGTGTAAAGAGAATAAAGGAAGTCTGGCTCCCCTGTGCTACTCTCACCTCTCCTAGCTGCTGTTCACATGGTCATTATTTCTCAGGCAGACCTAGGAGAGCAAGAGAATTGGGTCTGAAGGGCTTTTCAGCCTCAGTGACTTGCTACACCTGTCCTCTCTCAAACCTTCACATCCCAGCACTGGAATGTGTAACACTTAGTGCATAGGAAAAACTCTATCTTGTCACAGAGATGGAGAAGACACACTTCATTTCTTAAAGTCAACTTGGAAGACATATTTAGTATTATGCAGTGTGGTTTAAAGCTGAAATAGCTGCCTCATCCCATTTACAGTGAACAAGACCTTGTGTTATACAAGCTATTATTCTTTATTATTACTTATATCCTTAATTTCTCTTTGTAACTGTGGCCACACAGTGCTGGGGACAGCTTGGTTACAAAAAGAAGATAACAAATTCAATGAAGAAGCTCAGAAACAGAAAACTGACAAATGGAATAAACAAGTTTATTGTATTTCCAAAGGGAGAACAGGGAGAGTTTGCCAAGGAGACTGTAGGATTTACTAACTTCAGCCTCTATGAGTGTGTAAAATAACTTATAGGCATTCTGGCCATTTCCTTATACAGCACTGCTAAGTTACAGAGCGATCAGACAAATAAAACACAAGTAACTCAGCACACATTTATGGGCCTTTGATTTTACCCACCATCTTTGTGATTGCTCCTTACCTCAAGTTGTTCTTTATTTCCTAACAGAAGAATATCATATCTGTTTATTATTTTTTATTTTAAATCAGGCAGAGTTCTTCTAAAGACTACATTCTCACATATCTCCATTGATATAATTGATACTGGTTTATTTCAACCCACCAAAACTAAACCCAAGTAAAAGGATGTAAAAGTATTAATCACGTTGCCCTCTGTACTTCAGACTTACTAGGTTGAATGGTCCCATGTGTTAAAAATGTATTTTGATTTGAACTAAACTTGATGTAGTCCTGCTGCATTACAACTCTTTGGGAGACCCAAAAGGCTGATAAAACATAGTGCATGGGTTTAATCTGGTCTTTCTGGATTTCTTTAAATTGTTTCAGATGCATCTTCTTTTTAACATTAATGTCACCATCTGGGAATCGAGTTGTGGCATGCCTCATTAGTGAAACTTCTCTAAGTGTGAAATTAAAAATAAGAAAAATAAAAATTTAATGCACTGGTGTTAATATCAAAGGGATTGTTTTGTTCTGTCCACTTCACATCTCTAGTCACTTCCACTCAAAAAGAGAAGGATGTTCTCCCTGCAGATAGGGTATTTGGTTTGTCCCATCTCTGCCTTGGACACATAGAATACAATTTTCCTTTCAAAGGATTTCACATTTGTTATTGATATTAGCAGTCTACCTTTCCATAAGGTAGGAGGAAGCAAGTTTTCAATGCACATGGTACAAGTGAGTAAATTGAGGTCTCTGGTCACAAAAAGCACATCTCAGTTTTGAAAAAAAATTCAACAGATTTTCTTTAACAGTCATGTTTTTAAAAGAAGTGGGTGGTCTGTGTCCAGGATTGTCCATGAGTAATGGAAGGAAGTAGAGAAAATGATCTTAATGAGGCCTCCTGCATTTCCCTGGGGTATTTGCTTTCCTCCTCTCCAAGAAGGCAAATTTATATCATCTCCTCTGTCATCAAACTGTCAACTCCACCTTCCCATTCTTCACTATCAGCTGGTGACTTCACTTACTATTTCAATGAGAAAATAGAAGCATTCAGAGGAGAATGACCTCATCTTCCCATCACCAAATTGACTAACCTTTACATATGCTTGTACGTCAACTTCCCTCCTGTTACAATGATGAGCTCTGTCCTCCTGTAAGGCCTCTTGTCCCATCCTTTCTCCAGCAACTGTTATCTCCTCTCTCCTGAATCATTATTTTATCATTCTCAGCGAGATTATTCCCACAGCCTTCAAGTTAATTCCCTCTGTCTTAAATAAACCAAACCCTCCCTTGATCCCACACCCAATTCTAGCCCATTTCTTTGCTTTTATTTAGTAAAATCCCTGGGATGACTTATGTATACACAATATATCCTTAATATTTTGAACACACTTCAATACTATGGATTTTCACCCCTAGTATTCCACAGAAACTGCTCTTGTTAAGGGAACCCACTGGCTTCCAACTTTTCAGACCAATGGTCAGTTCTCCACACTATCTCCCACCCACTTGCTTCTTGTGCTTTCAGCAGCATTTGGCACTGTTGATGATTCTGTTCCTGGAACACTTTTTTCTTTCAGTACCTGAGACACCACTCTCCTGGTATCTGTAACCTCATTGCTCCTTCCCCTCTACTAGCTGCTCTTCCCCCATCCGACCTCTAGATGTTAGCCTGCTTTCTGTTTCAGGCCTTAGCCCTCTTTTTTCTTCTATTTATATACTTTTCCTAGCTAACCTTTTTCTGGGCCATAGTTTACAATACATTCATTAGGCTAGAGTTTATATTCTTCAGCTACAACTTCCCTCCTGAGATTCAGACTTGTATATGTAACTAGTTATTTTAAGTTTCCACGTGGATCTCTAATAGGCATCCCGAATTTAACATGTCCAAAATAGAATTTTTTATATCCCTACCCCAAACAAGTCCTGCCCCAAGCTTCTCCAACTGAATAAGTAGCATAAGATTTTGCTCAGGTCTTCAAGTCTGAGAATCTTCAAGTCTCAGGTCTTCAGGTCTAAGAATCATAAAAGATTTCTCTCTTTCCCCCACCCTTCACACCCAATCCATTAGCAAGTGCTGTTGGGTCAGCCTTCCTAATATATTTTGAATATGACTGCTTCTCACTGCTGTCACTACTTCTAAACTTTTTGGAACATATGACTGTCATGCCATGTTTGAACTCTCATCCTAGCCTCTTAACCAGGCTTCCTGCTTTGTCTGTACTATCCCTGTGGTCAATTTCTCTTTGGTTACCATTCAGAATAAAATCCATGATTGTTCATTATCTGGTCCCTGCAAAACTCTCCTACCTCTTTCTCCCTGATTCCTTCCACTTGAGCCATGCTTACCTTCTTGATGTTCCTCGAACCATCTGAGCCTTTACACAGCTATTCCCTCAGTGTAGAATGCTTTTCTCTCACTCTTTCACATAATCCAGGTCTCTGCTCAGATATCACTCCTTCAAAGAGAGCCTTCCTGACTGCATGATTAAAAATATCACCATTCTTTTCTCCCGTCATTTTCTTTCCCCAAACAGGTTTCATTTTCTTCATAGCCCTTATCACCATTTGACCATATGTTATTTATTTAATTTTAGTAGTTTATTCTTTTTGTCTCTTTCAACAATATGTCCACTCGTTGTTATGTTTGCAGGACTCTTTCCTTCTTAAAATACATCTTCTTTTGGCATCTGGGATACTACGCTCTTGGTATTTCTTATGTCTTCATCAACCTGACTTCAGGCTTCCCATTCCATAACTCCAACAGAATGACACTGGGCAATAGGATAGGGAAATGCTAGACTGGAAAAATCTGAAGCACATTTAGGCGACTCAGAGGAAGTCATAGGGACTATCAGGAAACCTCAAGGTATAAACAACTAGCCTGGTGCCAACCAAAGGTCAAAGTTGCAGGTAGGAGTTCTCCTAGGAGAAACAACAAAACTGGGTGTTCGGTGCTGGTTTTAAAATGGAGTGGCTCATTCTCTTTCAGCTGTGTTCCAGAGCAATCTTTCCTGATCTTGATGGCAACATGCTCTAGAAGGTAGTTAATGTTCTCACATGAAGCAATTGCTTTTATTTTCCTGTCTCTTTTGTATCTTCTCCCCTTCTGTTGTCTGTCTTTTTATTTCATAAGATTCAATTCTAGCAAGTAGTAGCAGTAACACATCTTAGGGTAAAATAAATGTGACAGAATTTTTTTATGCAAGAACCTCAGAATAAAGTGGTGAGCAAAAATAGACTTTCTTGGAACTCACAGACTAGTGGGAGAGAGAATTTAATCACATAAGTACACACACACACACACACACAAACACACATGCATACATTTTATAAACTGAAATAAGAGTTATGGAAAGAAAAGATGGCTATGCAGTGAAATCATCCAACAGCTGGGGAAGCCAGGAGTAGTTTCCCTAGAGCTCACACTGGAAGGTTGAGTAAGAATTAATAAGTAATTTGGGAATTTGGGCCACATAACTCCCCTTTTATGAGCTAGTACTCCTATCTGTACAGAACTGGAAGTCAGGGTGTTTCTCCCTTCAAATTGTTTTTTAACACTTACCAATACAGTTGGCAACTGTGGGTCCAAGGTCAAGTCTGAAAAAGTATCAGAGGAAGAAGTGGGAGGGGTGGAGTCTTTAGAGTTTATAGGTTATCAAATCGATAAAAATGGTTGAGTTGAAGTCTCCATTTCCATGGAGACAAAATAACCATGTTGGAAATTATATTTTGTGTGGTACAGGTGCAGGCTAGCTATTCTCCCCCAGAAAAATCAGGATAGGAGTCTCAAATACATAACACCTTCCTTGGGACCATGGCAGACATCATTAATTATTAATAGTCTTATTTCCTGCTGAACCAGCCTGGCTCAGAATCCTTCTTAAAAATGTCTCCTAGGCATCCTCCTCCAATTGCCTGCAGTTAACATGAGAGTTAGTAAAATTTATGTACTAATGCAACTGGAGGTGGTGTATATACTTGTAGTAGTATTTATTAATTAATTCCATAATTAATTCTGTGTCTGGGTGCATCACGTCCTGGTGAAGTTATGTTGTCCCAACCACAAGATACTGAGAATCAGTGGTAAAAAAGGAGCTGTGACATCCTTGAGCAGTAACTTTCAAACTTCGAAAGAAAGCCTCATACCTTATATTTCTCATACAAATTTAAAAGTAGGATTCAATCATAACTGCAACATATAACACAGGAATTAATGGGCTTGCAGCTAGATATGGAGCCCCATCTCTTGGTCACTTCCTACAGAAAATCCTGGGACATCCCATGAAATCCTAGCTACTGTGATACACATTCTGGAAACCACTCTTTCATATGATTGTCTTCTCATGGTTTTTGGTCACAAGTCATAGTCCTGGGGCTCGTGAATTAGTATCTAACTTCAATTAGCAGCCTTTGACCAGGATCTTCTAAGACAGCAAGGATGAACTTCGTCTAAAATGTCCTCATGTCTCACATCTTTGTCGATAACACCACTTGGCCACAAATCAACTAAGATGAAGATTTAACATTTTGGATCATGAACACCCTTAAAAAATCTAATGAAATCCATTGAACTTCCTTTAAAAAATGGACATACAAACAAAGACACAGACATACAAGTCCAAGGAATTTATAGAATTTCAGAAGCCCAGGTCAAAAGCCTCTGACTTAAAGATTGAATCTGGAAGATGGAATTCAATCTACAAGTAAAGAAAGTGAGGAGCTTAGCTTGGATGGAATCAGAAGTATTGGGCAGGACCACAAGTGTTCTCCATACAACAGTGCTAAGAATTTCTCCTCTTTTAAAGGACTACTGTTTATTAGGGAAGGTCCTGGTGAATGTTCTTCTTGTCCAAACTATAAATGGGAATTCATGTTTGTTGATTCCTCTCTTCTTGGCAGCCATCCCCATGTGCAACCATTAAAGGCTGTCTTGAGTGGAACGTGGAAAATATACAATGAGGTGGCTATGGAAAATTGGAATCCTGGTTTGGAATTCTGCTTGTCCTGGGTCCAAAGGCAAGGGTAGATCAACAAGGACATAGCCTTACCCAGCTTGTTCACCACCTGGGCTGGTCCGTCAGGTGGGCTTTATCCCAGGGCAATGAGATGTCATACTCTTTGACTGAGCTGTGGCCCAATGAGAGTCACCAAATGTGTTTCAAAGTATCCTTCAAGTTCAGTATTTTGAACACCTTTTTATGCTTTTATCAGGCTACAGGTGCACTAGTTCTGTAATCTAAGAGAAAGGTCATAAATTTTGAAATCAAACAGAATTGAAAAACTGTGCTTCTAAGCTCTAATTCTCTTTGATGAGGGGAAGTCACACCCATTTTATGGGCCCCAAGGAGTAGTCATTAATTACTCCATACAGTAATGCTAGTGTTGGGCAAGTGGCCTGCATTGGACAGTAACTGGCTGATGGGTGCTGCTGATGAAGGACACACAGGCATATATGCAGATGTCAGGAGGTTGGATTAGGCACTTTAGCTGGGGTTTGGTGAACAAGGGACAAGATCAAGAAACCACTAATAGTGTAGGAGTGGTGGAAAGAGAAAGAGAGGTCGTTGCTATGCAGAGCCAGTAATAGGAATAATGTTGCTCCTTCCCCCAGATAAATAGCTTTTGGAGATGAATCACATGGTAGGTTGACAGGGAACAGACTCCCAAAACATGGAACCCTGGTAAAATATTGGTGAAGTCACACAAGTTGTGAAGTAAGAGCTGGGGCACAGTCAAGAAAAATAGTTAGTGTTTCTAGTTGGTAGGCAAGGTTCTTCAGCAAAGCCTGCTTTAGAATCAGATTTCTTTGTTTAACTCAGTTGTTCAGCATTTCCAGACAGCTTCTTGGCTCTTGCTGTACCTGGTTTTAAATGGGCCATTTCTTGGAGGACTGAAAATTCTCCACTGACACTTCAGCACTTGAGACTCCTGTAAAGTGACTTGGAGGGAAGATTGGAGCCCCCTAGAGAAAGAAAAACTCTTGGACACATACTTAAGGAGTTGAACAACAGAGAGGTCAGAGAGCAAACTGGGAGCTACTGGAACTTTGTCTAAAGCAAGTGTTGGTAATGAAGCCTCTAGGTTTTGAAGGAAGGGAAAAGAGGGGGAGAACATAAGTTTGAAGTAATAAAACTAAAGAATAAAAATGGATACTATTAATGGTTCATGAGTATGTTGTTTACGTGCAATTCTTCAAGTACATAAAATGTATTTTTCAGTAAAAAGTAGTTAACTTTTTTTAAGCTTAACTTTTTAGTGAAGTCATGTTTTCATCAAGAAAAAATAATTTAGGGGAAAAGAGATCATTGTTTGTGTCAGTTATGGAAAGTTCTATGTGTTCAGAGCAAAAGACACTGAGGCACCACAATCTACTAGGTGGCAACGTGCCTTAGTTTCATAACAACCTGACTTTAAGGAAGTAAACCTGTGGATGGTGTCTCTCAACTTTCAAATACACATGCTCCCTTTAGTTGCACAAATATATCCTGCCCTCAGGGCTGGCTATATAATTTGCAGGGCCAAGTGCAAAATGAAAATGCCAGGCTCCTTGTTAAAAAAGCAGGAAAATCATGTTTTCCTTTTTTCCACGGTCTTTTTCAACCTATCATCGTTTCTTTGTTATTTAACTTCAAACTTCCTGGGCAAAAGCAGACCCTCATAGACACCCCAGACCCTGCCCCTTCCTAACTCATGCCCAGCTTCTCGTGGGGCAAGGGTGGCCACAGTTGCTTGGCAAGGGCAGGGTGGAGGTGGGGGTCACAGGCAGCTGACAACCCCTCCCGGGGGGCAGCAGTGGGAGGAGGCAGGATTGTTAGGCTCCAAGCTTCTGACTCACCCTCCATTGTCCCATTGGACTGCATTTACAAAGCACACATTCAAAGAGAAAATGACTAAGGACTTGAAGATGGCAACTGCAGAGTCTCAAATGTGGAAGGGGAGAGAGGGAGGCCCTTCTGAGTCGGCCCTGTGAGAATGCATGAGTCAAATGCCCATGGAGCTGGCCTTACCCCCATGCCATCGACAATTCTGACATATCTTCCTTAGTTGAAAATCACTTTGTCATAAACCAGTGTAGTGTGTTCATCAATGAGCTGGGCAACGAAACCATTTCTGGAACTCTTCACAAATAAAGATTCCTGTCACATTGCAGAGATTTCTTCTGGTTTATTTATTCATCCCTTCATTCCTTCACACATTTATTGAATACTTACTAGTTTCTAGGCCTTAGAGTAACTGTTATGAACAGGATGGATAAGATAACAGTCAACATCTCTGACTTCATGGGCCTCACTGTCGACTGGGGGGGACTGAACTTAAAGAAGTAACAAATAAACAAATATCTAACTACAGATTATGGAAAGGGTGGTGAAGGAAATAAACTAAGGTGAAAGAATAGCTGGGGAGTGTTCCACCTGGAAAGGAGGAAAGATGATACACATCCCAGAATATTTATTCTGAGAACTTTCTCAGATAATTCTGATTATTAATCAGCTTTGGATTTAACTAAAAGTCTAACTGCTGCTTACCTCACTGTGATAGAGGAACTTGGCAAATTCACCTTTTGCAGTTTACATCATGAGAGCAATATGAAATCATAGAATGATATTATAATAATGAATATGTTTTTCTACATTATAAATTTCCCCCTAGAAAATTTTCCATCTCATCTCTTAGTTGTGAATCTACAAATCTATTAATTTCCCAAATACAGTGATGGCATATTTCACTGGTGCCGAGAAAGTACATTACAGACCCAAGCAAGGTTGTAGTGTGTAACAGAAACATGACCTAAAAAAACCACATCTCTTAACTTCCCATCTGTGACAGACCACAGATGTCATCACATGTCCCTAACACTTAATATTGAACAAGAAGTATCCTTGTTTCCTTCATAGAATCACTTACATCTGTCACAGTATAATTTATGGTGGCTGTGGCAGATCAGTCAGTTTGAGAGTAGTCATTGTTTTCTTTTAATACAAAAAAGCTGTGGAAGACATTTTAGTTCATCAAAATGCCTAACAAAACCTAAATACATGTTTCAATTGATCATGTCTTCTGTTTTATGACTTCTTTCATTATAGCTCCATGACTATTTCAGAACATAGTGAAGGCCCAAAGCCTTCACTCAGGAAAGCTAGGGATGATGGACTTACCCTTCCACAGTAAGAAACTAGAAAATCTCAGGAACTACAACAATGCCTTCCTTCTTCAGAGTGGATCTGCATTTGCTTCTGATTAGACCAGGCACTTGCAATCTAAAATTACCTCAGTCTGAGTACATGGATTCAGATAATTTGAAGCTGTAAGAGCAAGTCAACTTGTGGTTTACATTTCCTCCTAGAGTATAGCCCTGAAGGGTTCCAGCGCCAAACCTCAAGGTTTATCAATGCTCTCTCCTCTCCCTCTTTGGTAGTCCTGAGCTTCAATTTTTGTCACACACTCTGCAAATTTGTTAAGACCTCTGTTCTTCTTCTCAGACTTCTGGTTGTCTCACTTCAGAATTGCCTGTTGTCCCTAGCAGAACGGTCACTTAAATACTGGACTCTACTCTCTGAGTTTCTTATCTTCCTTTGGCTATTGGAGAGAAGAAGTAAAATGGAAGAAGGACCTGAAGAAATCAACCAGAATACAATCAAGAGAAAAAGTACTCATAGGAAATACAAAAGTTGATTAAGATTCTTGGTTGGTTGGTTAATATTCTTGGAGCATAGAAGAGAAAGTTCTAAAAGATATCTCATTAGAGTTCCAGAAACAGAATAATGGAAAGGCAGTATTCAAGCAGAACATTATGAGTTAAGAACTTCCCAAGAATGAAATGGATCATCTTCAATGAAATATGTGGATCATCAGGACATTCTCATCGGGATATACTAAAAAAATTCAACATCTAAATGCACTGTGCTGAGACACTGCAGTACAGAGACAAAGATTAATCAGACCAAAAGAAAGCCAGAAGAAGAAGAAAAAAGAAAACTATTGCAAAATCAGAAGATGTAGCATAAAATGAAGTTGAAGAAATAAACCCAGATTTGTAGTAATATTAACTACTATAAATTCAATAGACTTAACAGTTAAAAGTCATATATTGTCAAATGGGATGAAAAGCAACACCTAAAATAAGAGTATACAGAAAAGTCAAAAGTAAAAAAAAAAAAAAAGAAAGAAAAATAGGAAAAGATATACTAAGCCAATACCTACCAAGATACTGATAGATAGATAGATAGATAGATAGATAGATGATAGATAAATAGATGCTATGTCAGTCAAATAGTCTTTGAGGCAAAAAAGTTATCAGGCATACAGAGGATTGCTACATGATGATAAAAACTTAATTCATCGGATATAATCTGTGTAAACTTTGTAGCATAGCCTCAAAATGTATAAGGTTATAATGGAAAAACCGATAATAGGAGTATAAGAATTTACAAACTTCTTTCAGTAACTGATAAATCAAGCAGCAAAAATTTTCTACAAGTATGTGAAAAATTTGAATAACATAATTAACAAGCTTGATATGAAAGATAAATAACCCCAAACGAGAGATTACATCTTATTCTCAAACACACAAGGAACAGTTGTCAAAATTGATCCCACCCTAAGACATAATTTCATAGAATTTTTATCACCTAGACCATTTTCTAATAAGTTAGAAATCAATAATAAACAGCGATGCAGAAAAATTCATACCTTTGAAAATTAATTTTAAAAAGCTTTCTAAATAACTCATAGTTCAAGTTGAATAACAACAAATATATGTCCACATCATGAGATATAACTGAAGCATACTTTATAGTGGATTTATAGCTCCAAATGCTTACACTAGAAAAGAAGAAAGCTGAAAATAAATGAACTAAGTGACTTAAAAAGTTAGAAGAACAACAAAATAAACACAAAGAAAGTAGAAGGAAGGAAACTATAAAGATAAGAGTGGAAATTAATCAAATGGAAAACAAATATACAGTAGAGAGAATCAACTAAGGCAAAAGTTCACTTTTTGAAAAAACTAATAAAATAGACATTTTTGGCTCCAAGAAAAGATGAAACAGTACAAATAAACAATATTAGAAATAAAAAGAAGACAACTATAGACATTGCTGAGACCAAAAAGATAAAACTATGAAATAAATGTTTCCAAAACACATGAGAACTTAGATAAAATGCAAATTTCTTAGAAAAACTAAAACTTAACAACAGATTCAAGAAGAAATAACATGATGAATTTTCCTCTATCCATTAAATAAATTTAATCAAGTTTAGAAATTTACTAACAATAAAACCAGTTCCAGATTGTTTTAGAGGTAATTTAATTCAGAGTCAAGAAACATAACTTTATCTTTACTCCAATTTTTCTGGAAAATCAAAGAGAACCCCCCAATAAACTGTATTTTCTTTTAAAAAAATGAAACTAATATAACCTTGTTACTTAAATCAGATAAGAAAATATTAGAAAAGAAGACTATGGGCTAATCTCACTTATGAGGATAGATGTAAAATACTAAACAAAATATTAACAAACTAAATGAAAAATTAGATCAAAATAATTGGATTTTTGCAGGAATAAAAGGATTATTAGACATTAAAGCATCTCTTAGTTTAATTCTTCATATTAAGAGGTGAAAGGAGAACACCTTCTCAAAATATGCAGAAGTATTAAAATATTAAACACCTCTTCATGAAAACAATGTAAAAAAATTTGAATACACTGCTGACCTAGTTTGGGTTTTCCTAACAGCAAATACTGAGGTAGACATTCCAGTAAAGTGTGTCTGAGATGTGATTTCAGGAAACATGGATGAATCCCACAGACAAAGGTTGAACAAAAAAGCATCTATCTATCTATCTATCTATCTATCTATCTATCTATCTCTATCTTCTATCTATCTATCTGCTTGGTTATACATACATATATATTTACACTTATATTGTTATAATATAAATATAAACATATATTTATGCAAACTTTACAAGTAGGCAAGATAGCACTATACATTACTTAGGGATACCTGTGTATATAGTAAGTATAAAGCATGCAAGGGAATGATGCATATGAAGTTCAGAATAGTGTTTATCTCTGATATTGGGTGCAGAGGACATATCCTTGAGGAGGAGGTTCTGAACTCTATTAGTAAAATTCACTTTCTTAAGCTGGGTAGTGTTAAAAATGTGTGCATATTATTACTCTTTATGCTTTCCTAAATAATGTCTTAGAAAAGTAAACAAGGAAGAAAAATAAACTACAGACACATGTCAACGTCAAGAAAATAGAGAACAGGCTATCAATAAAAACAGAGTAATATGTCTAATATTACCAAAAGATTACTGAAAGAAGCCAAACCTTGGCATGAGTGGTTGAGGAAAAAGAAGACAAAATATGCTATTAAATAAGGACAAATAACTATAGATAAAATAAACATGAAAATATAACAAGAACTTATAAAAATTATTTGCTAATAAATTTGAAAATGTGTAGCAATATAAAATGTCAAAATTGACACTGGAAGAAATTTTTAAAGATTTGAGTACATAAATAACCATTAAAAAAATCAAAGTATTAAAAAAAATATCCAGCTCATCCCCAATTATAAACCCCAGACCCAGAAAGTTTCTAGGTGAGTTTTACTAAATTTCTCAAGTTGTTCCAGAAAACAGAAACACAATCATTTGGCTTTTGGAATGAGATTATTATAAACTGACTTCAAAACTGGATTAGTAGGACAGTGTGGGAAAGGTAAATTATGGGCTTATAAACTTGTGAACGTAGGTATAAAGCTGCTGATTAAAATATTAAGTAGCCAAATCCAAGAAAGTTTTTAAAATAATACACTGTAATCAAGTGGAGATTGTCACTGGAATACAAGAAGAATTTAATCTCAGCAAATCTATTATCTGCTCATCAGTCATTTGCATCAAACTTTAAAATTGCTTTATGTCAAAAGGTAAAGAGCCACAGTAAGGGAAGATATTTGTAATGTACATAGTAGACAAAGGATTATTATTCAGACTATTATAAAGATTCTAAGGAAAAAAAGTTAAAATAGAAAAACAGTAAATAATATGTACCAACAAACCACAAAATAACATTTGTGAGTGGTTAATTAACATATAAAAAATTCAGCCTCACTTGTAATCAGGGAAATGCAAATTAAAACAACAATGAACTAACATTTTCCAGTCATTACACTGACAATTTTAGAATTCTGACAATATCAAGGGTGAGTGAAGATATAGAGAAAACAGTATTGTCATGTATGGTGGTATACATGACATTTGTCATTTGTGAAGCATACATTTGTGAAGCCACTTTGGAGATCAATTTGGCAGTTTATGGTAAAATTTAAAGTATTCGTACCATATGACCAGCGATCTTACTTGTAGGTTTATCCCCTAGAAAGCCATTCACATCTGTGTGCAAGACAATATGTAGAAAGAGGTACACTGCAGCCTTGGTTGTAATAGGAAAAAAACTGGACACATCAACTAGGGATGTTGATAATTAAAGTATGTTGAATTCAGGCACAATTTATTCATCAATTAAAATAGATAGCATTGATTTCTATATATTAATATGACTGGAACTCAAAACATGATGTTGAATAACAAAGCAATTAGTCAAATGATAGTAGGTATATTACCAGTATGATAAAATAAGTCACAAGCATAAAACTCAAAAATGGACTGGAAGAGTACACTTTTAACTCATGATCATGAACTTTGCTGGCAGAGGAGCTTGGGAGATGGGATACAGATGGTGGTCAAATGATCTTTAATTTTATTTATAATTATTTAACATTATGTCTTCTGTTCTCTTTGGTGTCTCCCCCCCCACTTTCCCTCCTTCTCTTATTTCCTCCTCCTTTTTTCCATCTTCCTTTTCTTTCTTCAGCTCAACCTCCCTTCTTCCCTCTCTCCCTTCCTTCTTCTAATATAGGATAATATTACTTGTATAATTTTTTAAAAGAACATATATAAAATTTTTCTTACAGTAAATGTAACCAAATATTAGCAGCTTTTAATTCTAGGTTGTGGGAATACGGGTGTTAGTTATATTATTCTTTGTACTTTTTGGTCTTTTAAATGTTATTTTTCAAAATAAAAAAAGAATGAAATAAAGCCTAGATTTCACCATTAGAGGATATTTTTGGTGAACTACTTTAATTTCTAGAATGAGTCTGCTTTCAGGTATCACTGCTAATTAGGAAACTGTTTTATTGGGATTATCTAAAATTTTTCAATCGTATCATAAGAACACTGGATTACTCAGCATGAGATTCAGTTATTACAAAAGAAAAGAAAACTAGACAAGAAAATATCTAGTTTGACATGGAAAGTTTTACTTTTTTTCTGAATACCAAAAATGAGTACATATTCTCAGGGATAGAAGGAATAAATCCAGAATCCTTAAAAGGAACCTTTAACTTGCCTTGAAATAAATGTGTATACATCAGTTCCTTCATAAAAATTAATATCCCCAGAACCAACAACCTTTCCCACGGTCATGGATAACCTTGGTTATATTCAAAGCCTGGAAGATTTCCTTGTGGCCTGTATCAGAAAACAATTCCACCAGGATAATTAATATCTTGAGGTAACAGTGACAACATCATTTTCTTTTAAAGAAAGACAGCTGCTCTCATATAGAGTTTTTTGCCTGTTACTGAAAAGAATATTCACGATGTGATGTGACTTGACAGGTGTCCAGTATTAGAACTGGTTTTATTTTTCCTAAGAGACATAAAATGCCCATCTGACTCTGATTTCCAAAATGCCTTGGCACTGTTTATTCCAGTAATTGTTGAAAAAAAAAACTGCTTCCACTGGAGAGTTGTAGTGGTATCCCTGTCATAAAAGGAAAAGTACTGGTGAGATTCTGAACACCTGAAGGCCAGGTGAATCAGAAATAAAATGTTTAAGATCTGGTTGTGCAACAGCTTGATCAACACTTAGAGGACTGAGCTTGCATCTAGAAGACCATCTGTGTTGAGATTCTGGCAGTGCCACTTCATTACCTTTGAGCTTCTTTTATCTCATTTGTAGAGCATGGATAATGATAAGCTCTATCATGCTTGCGTCTCATGTGAAGATTAATGAAGTAATGGATGTAAAGTGCTAATTGTTATTATGGGGTGTTACTTGGCGCAATAGCTCAAAGGTATTCTGTTTGTCTCGCTCTTCTTCTAGTGCCGATATCTGTTCTTTTCATTTGAAATGTATAACATTTTCCCTTGTGTGATTTCTTATCTATATTATAACAATTTGTTCTACTATTGGCTTTTCCTTTCTTAAATCCTTTGGGGAAAATGAAATATAAATAAAATTTTTATTTTTATTTATTAATAGCTAAATATTCCTGTCTTGGATCTCCTGTGAACAAGAGTGAATATGGGCAAACTAAGTAGTTCAATTTATCATGAATATATGTGCTCCTTTCCCAACAGATGTAGAGTTTTTTGGAGGAAAGATTCATATCTTTCATGTCTTGCAGTTTCTCACAGTGCACATAGTAGTGGTTTGAAAAATTACAAATTTTGACATTCAGCAAATCACAAATTCTATTTAATTGTTTTAGTGAAAAATCATATTTGTCTTAAATCTAGTACTTGCCTGTATAATACCTCATTAAAAAGTGTGATCTCTTTGTAAATATTTTTACCAGGCATTACTTTACTATATTTTTCTTCTAGGTTTTTTTTTTTTCATCACGAGAAAAAAAATTATATCAGCTTTATTCCAATAAAATTTGCACATCAAAAAATTCATCCATTTAAAGTGTGAAGTTCAATAGTTTTTAGTATAGTTACAGAATTATGCACTCAGCACTACAATCAAATTTAGAACATTTTCTTTACAACAATAAGAAACTCCATACTCATTAACAGTCTTTCTATCACCTTCCTTCTCCCCTTCACTTATCTAGTTTCTTTTTTTCTTGTATTTCTTTTTTTGGTAATTTTTAAATTGAAGTATAGTTAATTTACAATGTTTTGTTAATTTCAAGTGTACAGCAAAATGATTCAGTTATACATACATATATATGTATATATTCTTTTTCAGATTCTTTTCCATTACAGGGTATTACAAGATATTGAATACAGTTCCCTGTGCCACACAGTAGGTCCTTGTTGTTTACCTATTTTATATATAGTAGTGTGTGTTTGTTCTAGGGTTTAAACTTGTATCTTTATCCGCAACGAAGTCTTTCACTATTCTGGTCACAAGTTTCAGGACACTATACTACAGGTAAAAAGTACAATAAAAATAAAGTTATAGTTATGCTATATTCTTTCCCTGCATTTGAGGTTGAGAAGCAGTGTCAAAAATCTAAACAACTTCTTTTATTACTCAGTTTAAGTGGTATTGTTTAAACACTTAACTGTATAAATACATGGCTGATATTACTGCAAACACCAGTCAGAGCTAATATAGATATTATTTTCAGACACTTCTCACTTGAATAATGTTCTTTATCTGGCTACATTTCACTCCATATTAGTAGAAAATGAATTATGAAGAAACTTGGGGTCAAATATACAAATCTATTTTAGCTTTAAAATGGTGAAAATGTAACTTGTATATGATCCAATTTAATAGCTGAAAAAAGTAGTTTTATATTGGATATGGGCCCTAGAAATCTTCAATGTGCTTATATCTTTATTTTTTAATTTAAAAATAAATTTTTATTTATTTATTTTACTTTTGGTTGCAGTGGGTCTTCATTGCTGCATGCAGACTTTCTCTTGTTGTGGTGAGCAGGGCTACTCTTCATTGCAATGTGGTGGCTTCTCTTGTTGTGGAGCCTGGGCTCTAGGCACGTGGGCTTCAGTAGTTGTGGAACGTGGGCTTCAGTAGTTGTGGCATGTGGGTTCAGTAGTTGTGGCTCATGGCCTCTAGAGCGTAGGCTCAGTAGTTGTGGTGCATGGGCTTAGCTACTCTGCAGCATGTGGGATCTTCCCGGACCAGGGCTCAAACCTGTGTCCCCTGCATTGGCAGGAAGATTCTTAACCACTGTGCCACCAAGGAAGCCCTATATTTTTAAATCAAATGTAAACCATTAGGATTTGCCAAGATCAAAAATTTAAGAGACCTGCAAGGCCCTGGACATTTTGGACATTTTTCTCACCCTATCTGAGTCATGCTAGTTCACATGTCCAAGTTTGAAAGGACTTTGAATTACTGATTTTTTCCCACTCTCTTTCAGACTTTAGTTTGGTCCAAATTGGCTTGGAATCTAACTTGGTGCAGTTGAAAAATCGGCTTAAGAATAAAGTCTACAGTGGTAAAAAAATATTTTTCACATTCAGTAATTTTGTAAGCATTTGGAATTTCACGTCTGAGGTTTGACTTTATTTGAATTTTGAGTTTAGACACTCAAATTTTGACATGAACTTATGTACAGTTTCGATTTTTTCATTGAAAATCCATAATTAAAAAGGAAAAAGAACTCATAGTAAACGTTAAAAAGAAATTTTCAATAGAAAAATATTGACCTAAATTTTCCATTAGAAATGCTTCCTAAGAGAGTTTGAGAGTGAAGATAACATTACCCTTAAATAATAAGACATGATAGGTGCTTTCAACACATATTTAAAGTGTATATGAAGAGCTGTCATTTTGATAAATGGCTTGACTTGATGGCAAGACCTCTTATTCCAAAGTTGAAAATCAAGGTGTGGCAATGGATGTGTTATTGAATACTGTCTGGACAGTAAAGGCTATTAATCTCTTATTAATACAAGTTCACTGCAAAAAACTTTAAAATTTTTATTGTTTAAGAGAAAGCGGGGTACTTCAGTTAAACCACTGGGAATGTTATTCCTGCTATGATTGTTTTTATTTTTTAAAATTATTTTAAAAGTTTTATAGTTTACTAAAATAACAGAAGTTTACTGTAAAAATACCCCCAAACAATTCAGAATGAAATAAAGAACAAAAATTTGAGTTCCCTCACCTCTCATTAGTTTTCTAGGAGAGGCTTTATTAATTTATTGGCATGAGTTCTCACAGTTGTTGAATGCAGTTAACGCATAGTATAAAAATCTGTGAAAATATGATCTTTCTCTGGTGGACTAGGAGAGGACAGACAGAATAAATAGATCTTCTCTGTCCAGGCTAACTGTGTCTCTGTTTGAATTAAATTTACTGAAATTATTTGAAGAAGGTTTCCCTAATCAGTTTTGCCCTCCACCTTATTCCACCAAGTTTTAGTATTTCCTCTAGTGTAGAGAGGCAATTCTGAAATAATTTTCTGGATGATGCATATTACAGACACATTGGGAAGAGAAATTTTTGATTGATTCAAACTTACTATACTTACAATTTCTACTTGAAGGACTAAGTAAATTCACACATGGACCAATAAGTTCTTACTGGGATGTTCATGATTCCAAAATGAATTATATAATAAGTATAAATGTACACTGTTATTTATCTCTAGAGAAAGAAACTCAAGCTGCCTAGAAAGTAGTGAGAACAGCTTAACCAAATTAGTTGTTGGGCAAAAGTCAACATGAAATTTCCAAAGAAAAATAGTTAACGACTCCTCTCACTGCCAAATTTGTGAGCAGATGGGCAGAACCTAGCATGTGCCTCTGGAAAGACATTCAAAACTCTTCTAAAAGGTTTATAAATCTTAGAAAATGCTGCTTCTATTCATAGTAAGTCACCTCACTCTAATAGCCTTTGAGTTTCTAGTTCCTAGGCTGGCCACTAATTAGACACAATTATACCATATAACCCTGCCTGCCCAAAGTAATCACAAATAACCTGATCTGGAGGCTCACAGCCCATGGCATTTCCTTCCCAGACTTCTTGCTTGCACTATGAATCTTTTTTTTTTTTTGCCCTAGTACTTCACCCTATCTTTTCTATTATTTTAGGTGTTCTTATTACTATTCTCTGTCCTGCTTTCCCCCAATATTCCTATTGTTCTCCAGTATCTGTAGTCTTCTGATTCCCATTGCTTTTGTTTATTCACTTTGTTCTACTGTATCTATGCATTCCTCAATTCACCACCACTCCATTAGTTTTTGTCACTTGGACTATGGTTTCTCCTGGGTTTAGCCAGCTTCACGCCTGCAACTCTGTATCTTCTTTGTTTTATCATGGCTATCGTTGCCCTATATGTTCCCCTCTTTTAATCTTGCTGACAGCCATTCATAATACCATCATCCATGGTCTATGGTCCCTGTGTCCCAATATAAAAAATGTCTGTGGGCCTCCCTGGTGGCGCAAGTGGTTGAGAGTCCGCCTGCCGATGCAGGGGATACGGGTTCGTGCCCCGGTCTGGGAGGATCCCATATGCCGCGGAGCGGCTGGGCCCGTGAGCCATGGCCGCTGAGCCTGCGCGTCCGGAGCCTGTGCTCCGCAACGGGGGAGGCCACAGCAGTGAGAGGCCCGCATACCGCAAAAAAAAAAAAAAAAAAAAAAAAAATGTCTGTATACATACACATACATGAATAATTGAACTTTTATAAACACATACGTATTTTTCATAAATTCATAAATGTTCTTAATGCAGTCAGTCTTTTCTTTTTTTCCCCTTGGTTCCTTCTCTTTCCTTCCCTCTTCCTCCCATTAGACTTATTAAACTTTTGCCCACCATGTGCAGAGTAGCCATATTAACAAGCTGGTTTTATCTGTGCTTAACAATTGCATGCATGCATACATATAATGTACACACACATGCATACAGAACACCAGAAGTTGCATGGGATTTTCTGATCCAGACTTGGATGTTACACAGCATCACTTCTTTTGTACTCTATTGGTTGAAATAGTCATAAGTCCATCTACATAGATCTCACCTCCTGATGGAAGAAATGTCAACAACCTTTGGAGCCATGTTTTAAACAACCACTGTTTGTACTCTGGTCACAAATTATTTTCATTTCTTCCACAGGCAAAATAATTCATCCCCTCTCAAGATCAATCCCTCTTTCTCCTGCTCATGTTTCATCCTATTATAACATCTAGTTAAGGCTTGTTGATATCCAGAATCTCATTGTCTAAAGTAGCTCTAGAGAGAAGAGTTTCTTGAGATATAGTTCCTTGGGTTCAGCTCTGTGAATACCATTCTTCATGATCTGAAGAGCTGTGATCTAAAGAAACAAGCTGTCTGCTCCTACACACCCAATATAAAATGGTGGAATAGACTGTGGATAACTGCCAGACGCTCCCATGCAAAAAGGGGAAACAGAAGGGATAGCAGTCACTGATCTATATATCTGAAATATGGCTGGGCAGTATTGCTGGTTTTCAAATTAGGGATCAGTAGCGTTTCCTGGGACTAATTCTCTGTGGATTTGGAGTTGTCCTCAGAATCTTGGTTTTATACCGTGATTAATCCTTCCTTTTTCTAAGAAATGGCCCAAGATACAGCTGTAGTTTTCTCAGTCAAAGGCTTCCCTTCGTTTGGTACTGTTGATGTCCATTTCAGTCCAAGTTGATACACTTCCTTTAAAAACCCTATAAGCTTCTTGTGTATCAATTTAAAATCTACTCCATTAGATAAAAGTGACACTCACAAATCTCTTCCGGGTAAGCCCTTCACTACCTTAGGCTCCCGACAAGGCTGCTATGAGCTAACACTCTTATCATTCATTCTTTGAAGCCTTGTTGTTTAACAGAGGGGATCACAAAACATATATTAAGAGACTTAGAAGGTCTTTTGTTGTTGTAAAATGTCTCTGAGGCACCATCTGAAATAATTCTGAAGATTTAAAAATTATAGCTACACATTAGCTTTGTATTTACCATGAGACCACATTTTTGCTGATTTGACATGTATCCTAAGACTTTTCAGTTTGAGAATCTTCTACAGGAAGAGACTGGAAGTAGTTTTATTTTGAAGCCCCTCAAGCCTTGGTTCTTTTATATTTTCTCTACATAATCTTGGAAATGGAAACTTTTCTTCTTTGGCTTATCTTGCTTTATCCATGCCATATGATATACAGCTAAAAGAAAACAGTGAGCATTTTCTTGCATTCTACCTCAAGATTTCCTTAGCCAGATCCATTATTTTATGAGGTACATTTCTATTTCCATGTTACTGCAAGCAATAGTTTTGCTAAACTTTCCCACTACAGAACGAGGATCTCCTTTCCTACAGCTTTCAATAATGTTTTTCTCAATTACCTTTAAGCTCTCAATGACAATTTCTTCAAGGGCCATTGGACTTTTGACAGTGGTTTCCTCAAGGCCCTTCTAGCTTTTACTCACCATCTGGTTTGCAGGCCCAAAGTTAATGCACATGTTTTAGGGTTTTGTTATGGTTTTCAGCAGTATCCCACTTCCAGGTAACAAATTCTGTTTTAGTTGCTACTGCTGTATAACAAATTACCCCACAGATTTAGCAACTTAAAAGAGTCCTTTTTGTCTTGCTTACAGTTTTGTGGCTCAGTAATTCAGAATGGGCTTAGAGGGGCAGTTCTTGCTTGGGGTCTCTCATGCAGTTGTTGCCAGATATCAGCTGGAGATACAGTTGTCTGAAAGCCCAGTTGGGCTGGATGTCCAAGATGCCTCAGTTGTATGGCTAGCAATTGATGTCGCTTGTTCACTGGTAGCTCAGCTGAGGCTTTTGATGTGCCTTTCCAGCATGAGGAAAATAGACTGCTATAATGGCGTTTGGCTTCTTCTGGAGAGTAGCCCTTTCAAGAGGGCTGGAAAGAAGCTCTATGCCCTTTTCTCACTTGAAGATCACATCACTTACACCTTATTCTATTGGCTGAAGCAATCATAAGCCTTTCTGGTTTCAAGGGGATGGAACATAGACCCCACCTTTCGATAAGAGAAGTGCCAAGCAATTTGCGGGTGGTGTGTTACATCTACCATACTAGGGTAAACATATCAACAAATTACCTTGACAGTCTGTTTATTTACTAATTTGAGAGCAGAGTAAACTGCTCATCTGAACAATGTCCTACATGCCAGGATGATGAAATTATTTCTGCACCTAATCCAAATGTGGTCAGTATAGCAGTCCATCTTTTCTTCTAACCACAGGACTACTAAAAAAAACTGGCTGTAAAATATTAGACTCAGCATCTTGGCAAAAGAAAACAGGGCTCTCAACAAGGCATATCTGGTGACAAAAACAATTTTCAGAACTTTATCTTTTGATTTAAACATGTGGTTTACCCAATCTTTTTTTCTTAGTTTATTGAATAACTGCAAGGGGCACACCTAGACTCTGCCAGTTTTTCTCATGTGGTGATGATGGGGTTTCAGGCAGCTCCTGCAGGATAATGTCTTGGCTTGGCTAGTAAGTAAGTTATATATGTGTTTTACAGAGATAAACAGCTAAATCAGAAGAATGCAGATTTGAGTTTTCCTTGCTGGGAAAACGACTGGGGTCCACCATAAACAGCTATCTGTGAAGCATATCAAGCCTGTCATTAAATCCAGAGGTGATGCTTGAGAAGCTTACAGGGGAACTAGTGGCTTTCAACCTGAATGGGAAAGGTTTATGCAATGTTGCAATGATACTGTACTTTCTCATTATGGTGGTTGGCATCACAGTTGCTTAGATTGGCATAGTGCCTTCATATACAGGGTAGAATTGCAGAACATCCAGAGTATTAAGTTATTAAGTTAATGTGATATCAGAAAGGAATTCGAAGTGCTGAAAATTATTTCACATAAGATAAAGATAAAAAGAAATCAAAGTCCCCTCATCATTAATCTTCTCATACTCTTATCTCCATTCAGGTTGATCTTGTTCTTTCCTGGTGGTCTGGTGACTTCTCCCTCCTCTGCCTGTTGGCTCTCCTCCCAATCTATTGAAATACTGAATCTTCTAATTCTTCCCCACATTGTTAAACTTTACAAAAAGTTATAGAGAGTGTTCCTTTCACCTTCTCAACTTAGGACTGAAACATGAATTTCCTCTGATTACACTCCCTTCCTCAAACCCATCAGGAGGGGAGACTGTACATTATCCCTCTCCCCCAATCTTGAGGTTAGAAGATTGAGCCAGATTTCTCCTAGCTCTCTTACTTGACCTCTGTATGATATTGGTATGAATATTTAATTTCTCCTTTTTGAAACTCTCAGTTCTCTTGACTCCCAATGCACTATTCTCTTTTATTATACCCTTTCCTCGAGATTTTCTGTGTTGGTCCCTGCCCTTTGCCCTGCCCTCTTGAAGGAATTGGTATTCTCCTGAGTTCTTCCTTGTCTAAAACTATGTCCATAATCTTCAACTTTCTACATCTCTTCACCTCTTACTTCCCCAGTACACTTACTCTTTTTCTGCAGTCTTTATTCTAGTTAATGGTGTATCTATCCACTTGACCACAAAACTGAAAGCCTCAGAGTCAACCTTCTCCTGAAGGTTCAGTTAGTGACCACATATAGCAGATGCTACCTCTAAAATATTTTCTTGATTAAACTTCCATCTTTCAATAACTACCATTGTTTTAGTTCAGACATCATCTTCTCTAATTTGATTTTAAAATTCTCTTACTTGATTTCACTCCCTGCAGACTCTTTTACCACCAATCCATCCTCCAAACTGAAATCATAACGATTTTTCTGCTACATAAGTAGAACTGTTATCTTCTGTTTTTAAAAGTCCCTGCCAGTTCTCTGTCTTCTGCAGGATTTAATCCATTAAGCCAGCCTATCTTTTCAGTTTTGTATTCTGCTTTTTCTTCCTAGCTTAATAGACAGCTTTCCAGCTCTTTATTTATTTTTTTTTATTTTTGACAAAAGAACCTTTTTTTTTTTTTTTTTTTTTTGCAGTACGCGGGCCTCTCACTTTTGTGGCCTCTCCCGTTGTGGAGCACAGGCTCCGGACGTGCAGGCTCAGTGACCATGGCTCACAGGCCCAGCCGCTCCATGGAATGTGGGATCTTCCCGCACCGGGGCACGAACCTGTGTCCCCTGCATTGGCAGGCGGATTCTCAACCACTGCACCACCAGGGAAGCCCAAAAGAACTATTTTTTAATTGAAGTATGGTTGAAGTACAATATCATATAAGTTACAGGTGTACAATGCAGTGATTCACAATTTTTAAAGGTTATACTCCATTTATAGTTATTATAAAATATTGACTATATTCTCTGTGTTGTATAGTATAAACTTAGAGCTTATTTTATGCATAGTAGTTTGTACCTCTTAATCTCCTACCCCTATATTGCTCTCTCTCCTCCCCTCTCCCCACTGGTAACCATCACCTCACTCTCTATGTGTGTGAGTCTGCTTCTTTCTGTTATATTAACTAGCTTGTATTTTTTTAGGTTCCACATATAAGTGATATCATATAGTATTTGCTTTTCTGTCTGACTTATTTCACTTAGCATAATGCCCTCCTAGTCCATCCATGTAGATGCAAATGGCAAAATTTCATTCTTTTTTATGGCTGAGTAATATTCCATTGTATATGTATACCACATCCCCTTTATCCATTCATCTGTTGATGGACACTTGGGTTCCTTCCATGTCTTGGCAATTGTAAATAATGCTGCTATGAACATTGGGGTGCATGTATCTTTTTGAATTATTGTTTTTGTTTTTGTTGGATATATACCCAGGAATGGAATTGTTGGGTCATATGGTAGTTCTATTTTGAGTTTTTTGAGAAACCTCCATACTATTTTCCACAGTGGCTGCACCAATTTACATTGCCACCAACAGTGCACAAGTGTTCTTTTTTCTCCATATCCTCGCCAATATTTGTTGTCTGTGGTCTTTTCGATGATAGCCATTCTGACAAGTGTAAGGTGTGACAGGTATCTCATTGTGGTTTTGATTTGCATTTCCCTGATGATTAGTGATGTTGAGCATCTTTTCATGTGTCTGTTCACCATCTGCATTTCCTCTTTGAAAAAATGTCTATTCCGTTCTGCCCATTTTTAAATTGGGTTGTGTTTTTGCTGTTGAGTTGTATGAGCTGTTTATATATTTTTGATATTAACCCCTTATTGGTCATATTGTTTGCAAATATTTTCTTTAAATAGTTCTTTAAAGCAGTTCTTTAAAATAGAACATGACATATTCTTTCAAACTTCTTGTATACAGACTGTATGTTCCTAATATCTAAAATGTTTTCCATCTTCCTTCCTCTGAGAAACAATCCTTTTCAAGACATGGTTCAAACATTATCTCTTTTATTGAGTTTTTTCTACTATAGTACCTAGGGAATAGAATGGAATAAACAATATTTATTGAGTGTTAGGTATTCACCAAAGCATTTTGCCAAGTATTTAAAAATTGTTATTTCACTGAATCCTCTCAATAACTCATGCATAATTACTGTTACCCCTTTGTAGATGAATAAACTAGACCTTAGAAGGAATGGATAACTTCATTAAAACATGCATTTACTGAGGGCAGGGATTGTGTCCATTTAGTTCTGTGGCCTTCAGCACTGACCAACAATAGTAAGCATTGAGTAAATATTCACTGAAGGAAGAGGAATGGAAGGCTATTCCATAGAACATGAACTACAAAGAGGCAAAATATCTGTAATAGAAGTTCTTAGAATAATGGGGGTTGTTGTAACATGGTATAGGAAATGGGAGGAGAGGAAATGTTTTTTTCTAAAAGGAAATTTAATATATGAGCTCAAGGCAGTAGCACTTTAATGTTGATATTCATGGGGATATATAGACACAAGGATCAGAAAAGGATTGCTCTATGCCTACAATAATTTGTGGAATGTGCCACATGAGAACCAGATAACAATGACTACAATAAGACACTCAACCACTTATATTTTTCCAAGCCAACATTATTTCTTAGTATGTTAAAAAACAAATTTATACGATTTTGGTTTTTGCTTCTTTAGTTTATCTTATCACATTATTCACAATTCAGTCAAGCTCTTCAAAGCCTAATACATAGGAATATTTATTCTGCTGTATTTCTGGAAATAGTTTAAAAATCCTTTAAAGCTTTTCTTTTTTGATTATGTATTTATTAATGTTAACTTAACTAATATTTGAGATTTATGTAACTTTGCTTTGGATTAAATTGTAACATTTACAAAGTTCCAAGTGGATCAACATTTTAAAAGAATTAGAACATGCAAGTATTAAATCATAAGTGAATATTGAAAGGAAAAAAAAAAAGATGTGCAAAGTAAACATGAAACTTGAAGGCAAACCAGTAGTATTTGTCATGTAAGACTTATTCCATATTTTTTTATAGAATACCTCAAAATAGGTCAAAAACTCTTGGAATTTTAGATTGGGATTTTGAGAACATTCTAGTCCAAACCTCTGATTGTAAAGTGAACAAATGAGGTACAGAAGGGTAAGTGACTTATTACAGTCAAGGACAAAGCAGAATTAGAGCCAGTGACTATCACCCAACATATTTCTAAGTCCTTGATTTCTCTTTATTTTCACCGTTGTCTATCAAATGAATGAATTATCAATGGAGGAGTGAAACCATCTAGCTGATGACATCAGAGTGTTGGCAGCTAGTGTGGTTTGTTAAGGAAGGAGGGATTCACTTAAACTGTGTCTCCATCACCTTCCCTATAATGGGCCCCTTGAGGTCTAACATTGCAGAGTTAGAAGCATAAAACGTGATAAATACCCTGAAAATATAATTTGAGCCTCTAACATGAGGAGTTACAAGAAACATAACTTAGAAAGAGGCAATTAGGAAGGATGTGCTTATCTTAGGTTTTCCCAGATTATATATAACCTTGCATTTTAGTATAAAACTGCCAAAGCCAGTAACAGTTTGGTTTATTTTGTGGGGGAGGGAAGAGTGGACATTCAGACACATCAATTAAGAAAGAAATTCTTGCTTAAGAATTATCTTTATGGGTCATAATTGTAAACTGTTTTATATTCTCTATTTATTAAATAAAAATGATTATTCATGGACTATTCAGTCCTTTTCATGCTCCAGTCTTAAGTTTTACTCCAAAGGGTAGAAGGATCTGCTTTAACTCAGAAGGTTTTTGAAGATTTCCAGAACCGGGGTCCTTGCATTTCTCCCACTAGTACTTATCCAAAGCTGAGGTATCCGGCTCAGGGCTTTTTGAGAGAAAGCCCTTTGATTGTCCTGCATTTGGCCAGCTTCCAGCTTTACTGTATGATGATTAAGTGTGCTTTTACCCAAAAAAGTTCAGAAAAGCTTAAATTATTCTTGAAAAACAGAAAGTCTTATCAGACTTTATACACAATTTAAAGCCCAGATAATGACCAGCTTTTCCTACCTCTAGACAGACACTGCTACAGAGACTAATCACCAACTGCAAGGAAGAGATACAGATCTAAAGCAAAGAAGTACAACACACAGGGCTGATGCCTTCACCAGGTACCATGCTACTTCTTTATCTACTGACATTTCCTGTCCTCTCCTCCGACCTTTCCAAATAGGCAGATATTTATTTGATTTTTTTATTAAGCCAAATCTGGGACATTATACTTTCCTTATGAAGGAAAGTTAACTATGGTGCATTTGATTTTGCTCTCCACTTTGTTCAAACCCGTACGAAGACTGATAAACACCAGGAAAGATTAGTACAGTGAAAGAATTAAATAAAGTTCAGGTACAAAGTAGAGGATTAGGGAAAAAGAGACTCAATTTAGGAGACGATGAAACTTGGTTCCTACATTTCTTTGAAGTACAAAGTACATATTGTTTTATGGAGTAAATTATAAGTCACTGTCTATTGCACTGCTTATAATAAAAAGCCCCATATTTTAGTTATTTTTTATAGTAGAGAACTAAAAACCACTTTCTGATATTACTCCCGTCTGCCAAATCAGATCATTTCCCTCTAGCTTTCTTTACTTTCTTACACCCAACTTGGTTCAATCTTCTTTTTTGTTTTAATTAAAAATTTTTTTTTTTTATTTGTAGGACTGACATTCTGGACCCCAGCTGAGAAGAGAACTTTCCACAGCTCTGAATGGACACACAGTTTCTTGGCTTCCACTAAACTACTCAGTCAGTTGCAAGTAGACAAAACACCTTGGCAGCCCCAAGCTTGATTTTGCTTGGAACCTGCTTGGTCAATGCTGGCTGAACCTGAGCTGCCCTCGTGGTTTACTGCTGGAGTTGGTAGCTGAACCTCAATTGACTCATCCACTGTTATATACCAATCCTTTATCCTCCCTCAGTATTGTCCCAGAGTCAGTAAGATTCATTTGGTTATTCATTTACTGGTCTAATATGCACCAGCTGCTAAGAGATATAAAATGAATGCGATGGATGTGGTCTTGCTCTTTGGAACTGAAGGTTTGTTTGGGAGTACAGATAACTAAACAGGCAATTACACAGCTCTGTGTGCTGGGAAAAAGGAAGAACAATGTGTTATGTAGTCACCGAGGGAGGATGCTTAATCCAAATATGAAGCTCACGGAAGGCTTTCCAGAAAAGGTAGCATGTAAAGTGAGAGCTATAGGATGAGTTGGAGTTAGTCAAGAGAAACCTGGAGACAGTGCTTCAGGCAGAGAAACCAGCCTGAGTCAAAATCTCAGGAAGAGAGAGCATGATGTATCTCAGGAAAAGAAAGTAATTCAACATCAGTGGATCATAGAATGTGTGTGTTTTGTAGGAGGTGGAGGAGCTGGGAGACAAGGTGGGAAAGAGTTCAGTAGAGGCTGAAGGGGACTTTTTAAAGCAAGAGAAGGTTCCCTCAAAGGTGTTGAGAAGCCCCTGGAAGAGCGACATAAATGGATTTGTGCTGTTAGGAAGGTCATGCTGGCTAAAGGAAGGCAAGTGCACTAGCAAGGAGGTTGCCGCGCCAGCCGAGGCAAGAGGATGCAGAGACCTGTCCTAGTTCAGTAGTGACGAGGATGCAGAGAAGTGAGCGGAGAGGAGGGAGGTGTAGGAGGCAGAGTTGATGCACTTGGTGCCTGATGAGACATAGGGAATGACGGAGTGGAAGAAGGCAAGCATAATACCTTGGTTTCTGGGTTGAACAACTGGGTGAATTACGATGCCTTTTTCTGAGCTAGAAAAGAAGTGTTTGGTTCTCCTAGTGCCCGATGATCAGCCATAATTCCTTAACCATTCTGTCTTCTCTCTCTTCTCACTCTAACTGGTCTTGCCTTTTCCCCATTTCCCTATTTTCCTTCAGGCTGTGGCCAACCTCACCTTAAATATCTCCTGGCTTTGTTCCACTTTAGAGGTGCTTTCCTTCCTCATATGGAAAACCTGGCCTCACAAAGTTCACACATTTATACCTACGTTATTCCTCATCAGAAATATCCCCTGCCCTTTATTTTTCAGGCAAACTTTGCCAATCTATTGAAGCCCAGATCAGCTATGACTTCCTCAGTGAGGTCATTCCCAGCTCCAAAATGCATACTATGTGGGTCCACCCCTGTTCCATATCCTTTGGTTCACATCTCCGTAATAGGATGTCCTACCCATTGCATTGTCTGTCTCTTTTGTCTTCACCTTCTCACCATCCCATCACCTCACAGAGGATTATTATTAGCTTCTTGAAGGCAGCTAATTATACCTGTCATTCATACTTCTATTATCACCATCAAAAAAGGGACTTGAGGGCTTCCCCGGTGGCACAGTGGTTGAGAGTCCGCCTGCCGATGCAGGGGACACGGGTTCGTGCCCCGGTCTCGGAGGATCCCACATGCCTTGGAGCGGCTGGGCCCGTGAGCCATGGCCGCTGAGCCTGCGCATCCGGAGGCTGTGCTCCGCAACGGGAGAGGCCACAACAGTGAGAGGCCCGTGTACCGCAAAAAAAAAAAAAAAAGGGACTTGTAAATATTAGATGTTCAAGAAGAGTTTAATGATGAAATATGAATGAACTGTCTATATGCTTTTCCTTACAAATTTCTTCCAGGTTCATTTTCTTCAATTTTTTTTCTCATTTAATCCCACTCATTAGCCAATTTGCCAATACATCCTTGAGTCTTCCTGTAATAATTGTTTTTTTTTTATGTGAATAAATAAGACAACTTCATGGAACTTTTGAGTTTGTTATGAAACACTGAGTTCCCTAAGAATAGAGTCATGTTGTGTATGTACAATGGAGAACACACTAATTTTCTAACATATCACCAAATTCTTCAGAACCATGGGATTAGTTGTGACATCTCAGACAAATTACTTAAACCTTTCTAAGTCTTGGTTTCCTCAAATATGAAATGGTAATAATCTATATCACATTCATTTGTTGCAAGAATTAATTGAGCAAATGCATTTAGAACACTTAGCACAGTACCTGGAGCAGTAAAATTGCTCAGTAAATGCCATCTCTTCTGAATCTCTGCTCTCCCTGTAATTGTTTAAACTTTGTATATTTTTATAACTTCTGATTTTTAAAAAAATTTTATTCTAACAGAGTGGCAATTGTGCATGTGTATATATATATGTGTGTGTGTGTGTGCTGGATGCATTTGACAGATGTTGATAGATCCACTTTTAAAGAAAGCAGTGCATACTTAATACATTGGTCAAGAGAGCTCTCATGTTGTGTACATTTGACTTTAGCAATAACCTTGTGAAATCTCCTGTTTCGCGGCTAATTTGTCATCTACTTTTTGCTTACATATATTTTTTCTTTCTCCAGTGGGAACCATATCTTTTATTTTTTTGGACCTGTAGAGTGCCAAGTACTATTTTTTGTGCTTATTAGGCATTTAGTAAATATCTGAACAACTCTAGCCTTGCCCCCTTGACCTGGAAATATGGGAGAAGCTGTTCAATCTCTCTAGTTGTGTCTACAAAGAGCCATGAGCCTCTGGAGAGAGAGAGAAAGAGGTCAAGAATGATTATTTCCCATCAGTACAGAAAGCTCTGAGAATCCTCTTGGCTGTTTTTCTGAAGCAGGAGGGAGTTATTTTCCCTCTTCAGTACTCTGTGTCAGAACCCAAAGTGAATTCTTGAGGAACTATGAGGAAGATGGAAGCTGATCCAAAGTGCCTATACTAACTTCTATGGCTGCAGGATTCAGATATCAAGTGTCTGGGTTCAGAAATCATGATGCTTTAGAGGCATTGTGTTGTGCTCCTTAGTCTTGCCATCCACAGCCTCCTATGGGTATCAATTTTTAAAAATTAAATCACATACCCTTCCTTCTTCCCTCCCTCCCTTCCTCCCTCCCTCCTTCCCTCCCTCCCTCCTTCCCTTCTTTCCTTCCTTCTCTTCTTTTTCCTCTTTAGAAATGTTTTTACAAAAATTATACATGCTTATTACAAAAAACTTCAAGCAAGTATATTTTATTTCTTTTAGATTGCTTTCCTGAGTTTCATTAGGATTACTCTTTTAGCACATGGATGTGAGGTCTTATTTTTGTGGTCCATGTGTGTCGTATAAGTGATAACACTTCTAACAGACAAGGTGCTTCAGGCTGGTTTCAGAGACTTTTCCAAGCCACAGGTTTACCTGTACTGGATCTGTAAGGTACCCTGATGAGATCTTCATGGTAAGGTTTTGTTATCTCAAGATCTTCCCCTTTCTTCATTGAAAGAAATTTACCTAGATGTGAGATATTGATGTTAATAAAATTATTAAAGGGTTAACTTAGGGACATTAAGCTATTAACCCCTGAGTTATACATTTTACTAGTACAGCCCCAGTGTCATTAGGAAATCGAGGAAATGAACCTCAGAAAAAGTCTGTCACAGAGCTTTGCTTATAGTATATGCTTACTAAACATTTGATGAATGACTAAGTAAATGGTTAAATGAATTGGCACCAACCTATATGTATCTCCTAGGTTGTCTGTCAATTTACTTCAAGATTCCCTACATATTTTTCTCAGTGATTCCTCTGGTTTCTTTAGCTTTGAAAGTTAGATTAGAATGTATGTACTTCTGGGGAAAGTTATGGTAATCATCATATTTTACCAATATAATTATTATATTTCAGAGCATCTAAAGAGCAATAGAGTTAAATACTGTGGTATGCATAGTCAGGCAAGCATAGTTTGAAAATCATTAACTGTAAACACCAATATTTTAAGATCTTTTTATTTTCTGCTAAACAAATGGCATATGTGAAAGATATTTTTAAATGACTGACCCTTTCACAGATTAAAAAATGAGTTTTGGGATTTTCCTTAAGTTTTGCATAGAAAATCAGTGGTATATGAAAGCTAGAAACTCAGGAATTTATTTCTTCATCTTGTGCTTAACCATTTGGAGACAGGCCGTCTCCAGACTATATTTTCTTTTTAATGGCAATAAAGTGAATGAACTCAAAAGAACAGTCTAGCATCCTACTGAGATTGATATGAAAAAGGACAGGGAAAGAAAAGATTCCTCATTAATGGATTTATATTCTAGTGATAGGACTAAGGGGTGGAAAGGTCATTTTGGAAAGTAAAGTGAAACATAGAGCATGCAGAAAAATTATCTCGTTATCTGACTTAGAGACATGAGGCTGCACGTTATCCTCTGTTCGTTTATTTTTTCTCCTAGTTTTCCTTTTATTTTTAGATAAATGTGAGTCAGACAGATGAGACAAGGGTAATTTTTAGAAACTCTCTTGCTTTGCAAGCTTTTGGGAGCAGAGTTTTGCTTGTTTTATATGGTCTGATTGGAAGTGTTATTTGACTGTAAAGGAAGAACAAGGCATTCGATCAGAATTTGGGGATAAGTGGGCAAAACACTGAAAATATTAAAAGTTGAGTGTATAAGGTCATAACCAGACAAAAGTTAAAACTTAATTTGAAGACTGAAATTGAAATTCTTTCTAGATTATCAGGAAAGGAAAGACATTGTACCTCTGAAAGGACTTTTTAGTTCAACAAGGAGAGTGGGATTAGAAGGTAACTACTTAGATGACCCTATGCTTGGTGACAGGTCACTTATATATAAACACCTTCATTTAATTTTCAACAATTTCTTGACCAGGGATGTGTTAGTTTTTAAATATGTAGATGAGAAATTTTAGACCCTGAGAGTAAATGTGTCATCCACAGTCTCAGCTGCAGAGTGTCAGAGGCCAAGATTCAAACACAGTTTTCTTTGGCTCCAGCTCTCTGCTCTTACTCCTACCCAGAAGCTCTCCTTCTATCTTCTAGCTCTGGGGATACAGATGAGTAAAGCACCTTGTGTCCCAGAGACCTTACCACCAGACACACACAAATGTATCTGTGTATATGTATATAAGTCTCTGGTGAGATATAGCTTGTGACACAATTATACTCAAGACACAGTCTCAGCCCAAAGAAGGGGATGATCAACTCTGCTGAAGTTGGAATGGAGCAGGTCAGCTAAGATTTTATGGAAAAGGAGAAAAAGCCAGTTGAACCATGTCTCTCATGTTGACAAGGCGCAGTAGGTCATCTGAGATGGAAGGGAAAATCTGCACAAAATGACTTGAAACAACAACATAGAAGATGTGTTTGTAGGATTGCCAGATGAAATTCAGGGCATCCAGTTAAAGAGTTTCAGATAAACAACCAAGAGTGTTTTAGTATAAGTATATCCTATACAATATTTGGAACATACTTATACTAACACATTCTTGGTTGTTTATCTGAAACTCAAATTTTACTGGGCATTCTGTAAGTTTGTTTGCTAAATCTGGCCATGCTATACATTTGAGTCTCGTTGGAGACTAGTGTGTAAGGCTGGGAGCACCGAAGGGTGCTGAGAGGGTTAGGCTAAGGATCCAGTCTTTGCTATACAGGGGATAAACAGGATTTAAAACAGGATTACCCTACAAATGAGTATCTGTTTATCCTGTGACTGGGTTAATTTATGCCAATTAGTTAAAAACAACAAGCAACTGAACAAAGAATTGTCTCTAATGAAAAGGACATTTCTGCTCAAAGAGTCATATAATAAAATGACTTCCAACAAACTTTCAAATAAATTATTAGTTTCTGATGATCCTTTTCTGCAAAAATGAAAAGAGAAAAGGAGGCACCATTTGGGTTAGAGAGGAGAAAATTAAATAAAACCAGATATATTTATATCACATATATAGTACATATGTGCTTCCTGTTTAATTTTTAAGTGGGGAAAAATGCAGATGGAATCGTATTATCCCCATGCAAATCCCATCTAAACTAAACCAAAGATATTGAGCTCTGACTCAGTAGCATGGAATTCTTCCTGGAGTCACAGAAGAAGGCATATCCCATGAAGACAATCAGGAATGACCCTGTGGATGGCAGGTGGCGTTTTTACATTTATTTAAAAACTTAAGGGTAATAGGTCATTAAAAAGCTATTTCATTACAGTATTTTTGCTTAACAATGTTCTATGTATCTATGACATTGGAGATATAACATGTCTCCTACCTTGGGGGTGTTGACTGAAAGGAGGCATCTCAATATTTCAGTATAACGTTTAGAAAATTAAGTTGTTTGTGAGAGCAATGACTGCATACCAATTTAGACTTTTCTCTCCCTTCTCATTAAATATGTGACTGTGTCTTTTATTTACCTTTCTCTTCGCTCCAGAAAGGATTTAAGGCAGCTCATAAATATGGGCAAGACCCATCACTCCTACACATGTGGCTGCTCAAGCATTTTGATGATTGTACACTTTAAAGTTCAACGCCAAAGACTTCTTTCTGTATGATTAGTGTGTGTCTGCTTCTGGGGTAGGTTATGGTAATCATTATGTTTTACCAACAACATGATTTTTGTTATTTAATAGTGTCTACTGAACAATAGCATAAATCCTAAGGGAACCATAGTCAAGCAAGTGTATTTTGAAAGCTGTTAGACAGAAAATTTCTATTTGACTTGGAGATTTTGCCTTGGTTTCATTTTTATTTAATAGGGGATTTCACTGTCCTTTGCTTAATCCTGTCCTCACTTTAGTTGAAGTTGAAGAAAGACAAAAATCTAACTCTGATAAACATAATCTGAGTTTCATCATCAACACTTTTGTATAAAGATCAGATAAATAACCAAAAGGAGGTATAGGTCATAATAAATGACTTCGATTCATTGTGTTTCCCTGGATTATTTTTACTTTGCTAGGCATACTATTCTTGCTTAAAATAAAGTGCTATTAGTTATCAAGGATATGACTTGATAAAGAGTAAGGCCATTTTTTAATCATGGCCTATTTGAGATCTTACCTTATCTGGGAAAGGATTTAAACTCCAGCAAGAATGGATTAAGGCAGGGGTCCCATGAAACTGGTCCCTGGTGCCAAAAAGGTTGTGGACCGCTGGATTAGGGGCTAGAATTTAACAAGTTGGAAGGCCATGCCTTCCAGATATTATTTTCAATGTTTTGGCAAGTATCTTGTCAAATATGCTAGGGTTTTACTGCATCTGATGATGACAACCTCAGGCTCCAAATGAGCTTGACAAGCTGAACAAATTGGCTGAGTCTCACAAAATGAATTTTGATAAGAACAAACAATAAATACACATCCCTGTACCTGGGTTCAGAAAACCAACTGGGAAAATAGTTTATATTGAAAATGCTGGGGAAAAAATGGCCTAAGGCTTTTAGATAATAGTGAGTTCCATATAGGTCAACAGAGTGGTGAGGCTGTCATAAGTCTAATAGGGTTTAGGTCAATTTTGGAGAAAACTTTCTAGGCTAAGGAAGATGTGATAACCCCACTCAACATTTCACAGTGGTCAAAACTTCTTTTCAAATCCTGAGTTCATATCTATGCACCCCACTTTAAGAAAGTATGCTTTCAGAAACAAAAGATGTTCTTGGTGAGAGGATATAAAATCATGTCAAAGGAAGAAAAACTACAGGGACACAAGATGTTTTATCTGGAAGAAAGAAGAGTTTTATTATTGAAGAGGAAAAGGTTTATTCTCTCTGCTGTCATATGTATACAAAGACCAATCCATAAAAGCTTCCAACTAAGGATGAACTTGCTTATAGTTAATCCTGTTTAGATAGAATGGGCTGCTTTAGGAGACCAGCACCTCTCACCTGTTGGAGAGGCTGGAGAGGTGATTTTCACATTGGATTTATATCTAGATCTTTGTGGTCCTGTCTGAATCGGGTATTCTACTATTCTAAGGATGTTTAAAATATTTACATGTTTTTCTGGTATGAATATCTTCCAAAGCAATCAAGTATTTCAGAAAACTTAGAGATATTACAAAACAGAAAACAATGACACTAAACTAGCATTTGTTATCACATAGACAAAGTAACTGGTTGATTGATTAGAAAATTAAATTTTGATGCATAGGTATCTAAGAGACATGACTTGTTTTCTGGTTATTGGGCCATCTTGCCTACAGACATGCCATTTAAATATAATTCTCAATATAAACAGGCAAAATAAATGACAACAAATACACATAAAACCCTGATCAAAACAGTTTGAAACTACATTAGCTGTAAAATTCCATTATAATCAGAAATTTTGTGTTGGTTGTTTTTATGTATCATTGTCTCTTTTCAGTCTTTTAATGTACAATGAAAAATCTCCAGATAACAAATGCTTGTCAAGCCCCAGCCAATAGTTCATTTGTTTCCAAGAATATTTGATATTTTAAGATACCCATATGACAAAATAAGTTAGTCCCTTGGAGTTTGTTTTAATAAGATTCATAAAATCAATTCTATGATCCTTTTTTTGTTTTCCTATCAACACCCCCTCTACTTCATTTTTGCTAGCCACCAGCTGGCTTTTTTTCCCACTGCAAAAGGACTCTAAACGGCAAGATAATATACAAAAAGAGATTTGCTCCAAAAGTTCCACGGAGCCAACTATGTCAGCGATGGAAAGAACTAGTACATTTTGTTTTGAATATAAAAAAAAATCCTAGATCTGGCAATTTGCCTACTTAAGCCCCAAATATTCTTGACTCCAAAATTCTAAGTGAAGAAGCTCACCTTTTCTTCTTTAATTTATTTCTAAAACTATGAGGTAAAAATTTGCATCAGCTTTATAATATCCCTTGTGATGTCAAATCACATTAAAATGTACAAAGTAGAATGTTAAATTATAGTACAATAGTGTATATATTAGTCAGCTAAATTAGAAGGCTAGATGGTGTTGAAATTCTCATAACCAGCAGTCCAAATCGTGATAGAAGTTTTGATATATTCCTTAGTTAAAAACTCCTGGTGTTATGTAATCATCCCAAAGTTAAGGGGTCAGGATTGGATGACTGTGGAAGGGACAAAATCCTTGAAAGTGAACAAAGAAGTGGGTATAGCCCATATTGCTATAGACAGCCATCTTGTAACCATGAAGGAAGCCATCCAAGGATGAGGCAACCAAAGTCAAAGGGGTTTAGGAGAGGAGCACTGAGTCCAGAGAATCACAAAGAAATGGAGCAAAAGCTCAGATCACACCTTTCATGAAATTTGTTCTCACTTGAAATATTGGAGATGTGAGTCAATAATAAATGATCTTTTAGATTAAAAAAAATCTTGGTGTTCAATTCCATTAGTATCTCACTTTCTTTCTTTTCCTGATATTTCAATATTATTACAAGGTACTCTTACTTCCAGGATTTAGAAATCAGTTACAAAAACTCAAAGCATATTTGTCCAGCCAGGGTTGTCTCAAATTTTCAGGAAATAAATATTTAGGCAGAAAAGCAGGTGGTATGCTTTCTGCACAGGCTTATT
Organism: Mesoplodon densirostris; assembly: GCF_025265405.1. Taxonomy (NCBI): domain Eukaryota; kingdom Metazoa; phylum Chordata; class Mammalia; order Artiodactyla; family Ziphiidae; genus Mesoplodon; species Mesoplodon densirostris. The sequence continues at coordinate 30,080,704 of NC_082672.1, forward strand.
TTTCAATAAATACAAGCCAGTTCAATTCACTGCTTTCCAGGTAAAATACCTCATAAGAGATAAATGTCTGAGGGTACTCTGTACTAACATTTTGCCTTAATGTATAAATTCTCAGAGGTATGGAAAATGCATGAGGGTTAGAAAATCATATTGAAAAAACTTTAGATCTTTAGCTCTCCAGGAGACTAAATGAGAGGACACCTTGCTATCCTGTGTTCTAACAAACCCTTACCATATTAAGATCTCACTTGAAAGCATTTCAGTGTATACTGTGTCATGTATGAAAAGGGCAAATTTGTACACTCAAAGCATGCATTTTTGAAAAACAAAGCACTGCTCAAATATGAGGACTCGTAGTTACATATCATTTTAATAGAGCTACATGTTAAACACCATAACTTGTAATTCATGAAAGAGCTTAGGGCCCATACGGTGAACAGGATTAAATTCTATCCTAATAACTTTCTCAGAAAAGCTAGTGGAAAATTAACTGCATCCCACCAGGCAATAAATATATCACACTAAACAAAATTTAAACTAGGGAACAATCAACCCTTTTTCTTTGTTCTTTCAAAGGAAAAGCGGATTAGACCTCTGAAGAAAAGATCAAGAGCATTTTATGGGAAATTCAGGGGAAAAAAAACTGTTTGGACTGAAATCAAAATGTTATGAATAGTACTTTCTAAGTAATGACACATATCAGCAGCATTTGTAACTATAAGAACAATGTGATAAATTTTAATCACTTGGGACTCCAGCTCTGTGGGAAGTGCTCACTACACAGACATCATTTATAGGTTTCCAGTTATGACCTACGTCTAAAAGACATTTTAATGATAACCGGAGAAAGTAGACAGATTGTCTTCCTAGAGTGTTGAAGTTCCTGCTTGTTGTCATCCTCAGCTCTATGAAAGAGTAGAGGCTTACAAAGGTACTCTTCAGTCTAGCAATCAGGATGCAAGACCAAAGGGATGGAACTATCTAAGATAAAATATGCCAGAAACGTACACTCCTCAGGATTTCCTGTGGGAGTCTGACCAAAATAAAGCAATATTAATAAATATAAATTCTGGAACACTATTATCAACAGAAACAGAGTCTTGAAATGTTCCCTTGAAATTCTTCTAGTTTCCTCAGGCAGGTCAATTATTTCAATGTTATTGTGCAAAATGTTAGACCTCTCTACAGGGACAATTGCTTTAAATTATATTAAAGACTCTAAGATTCTAATAGACATGCTAAAGGAAGGAGTTTAATTTGTTGGATGCTCTAAATCTTTGAGCTCACTCAAGATCTCTCACTCAGGGTCCTTTAACCTCTTGGCCTTGAAAACATTTGGGAACAACAACAAAAAAATGTAGTTCAAAGCATCTCAACAACAAAAAGTATGCAATTGGTGAATTTACTTTTTATCCTTTCCCCTGTCTTTACTGCATATTTGGAGAGAAAGGAAGCTCAGGTGATTCAAATGGAATAAGAGAAAGAGAAAAGAAACAGCCAAGGAAAAGGTTTGTATTCTTAAACCATAAAGAATCATCACCCTCAGTCAGATTTCATCCCAGTAATTTGAAAAACATCCCTTCGAATGTAGCTCAAAGCCAAGCAAGATTTTTTGGTCCAAGTTTCCTCATGAGGCAAGACCTTGTGAGTCTTGAGTCTTCAGCCTCTCTGGGCTTCCATACCATCCTGAGCAAGTGAATCAATTCTTACAGTCAGGGAGACACTGCTTTTAACTATTCTCCCTTCAGAACATTTGGTCACCAGCAACATGGGGGAATGAAATGACTGCTCGCATTTCTCCTTGCATTCTGGTTTCAAAGTATTTTTTTTTACCCCCCAGAATAATTTTCCTTAGTAGAGTTAAGGAAGCCAATATACATATAACATCCCACTCAAATCTAGCAAGTTTATAACCAACTGAAGTCAAATCTTTTGTTTTACAAGGTTATTTGCCCAGAAGGGCTAATTACAAATGTGCTTGACTTCTCCATCTTTCAGCAAAATCAGTAGCTACTAAAATCAGAGAGTGCTGAGAATAGAAGATGGGGCAGTAATTACTCATCTTGCCTTAAAGAGTAAATAAATACACATAAATCTGAAGAGACCTCTGTTTCCTAGTTGATAAAATTCTAAAGTTATTCTAAAATTTGTTTCAAAAAATTACTTCCTTAAAGGTAGGAATGAACAAAGTGGTTGCACATCAAAGATAATCACCAAATGGAGTCACCAAACATGTCACTGGAGCCATATTTTAGACATCCAGGGACTCTCAATATTACTATCTTTTTAAATTGTTTACATATTAAAATGTAAGACCTGGTGTTAAGCTGACAAAATACTCAGAATCAAGGTTTGTTAGTGGACACATGGAAGCAGCAGGATTCATGTTATTTGTTACTTCTAAGGATGAAGCTAGAGGGCAGCTGCTCTCAAGAAAACAGACCTTTCTCAACTAGGCTGAGCTGCAAGCGCCAATGACCCCAAATGAAAGGGCTAAAATTAATCTAAGATATTTACATCATAGAACTTTCGAGTTTTGAATGAACTTAACAATCTAGACACTTCCCTCCTCCTCCCATCCTACCTATGAATGGTTCAATGACCCACCTAGTCTTCCACCCCAGGTCTCCAGATTGGTTTATTATGATTATTTTTTGGCTGCTAGAAACCAACAACCATGGTTGATTTTTGTTGTTGTTATAGTTTTTCCTTTCTTTTTTTCTTTTACTTTTAAATTTTCTAAGGCAGACTCTTTATTTTCCTGAAAGTCATGTCAGTGGAAATGTTCTTTCTAAATGCTTTGTATTTTCTCTCAATCTACTCTTTCAGGAATGCTTATCTTATGAGAAAAGACCGTGTCATGAATGGAGTGTCTGTAGAGCTGTTGAAAATGCTGAATGATTACAATACAGCAGAAGTATGATATCCAACACCAACTTCTTGGTTAGGTTAACTGATTACACTTTCTGTGATTAATAAACTATCCTACAGATTAACAATGAGAACTAGTTATTTAACCATAGTTAGGGCTTGGCATAGATGTGATAGGCTATCTACTCAAGGAGCCTTTTGAACTGCAGAATATGTTTAGTATTTTGATTTCAGATGAAACACCATAGTTGCAAACCTTTCTCTGTTCTCTATTTTATGACTGTGGATAAAGTTTAGACAAAGGATCATTTCAATTATATGTTTAATTCTATTTTATGACTGTGGATAAAGTTTAGACAAAGGATCATTTCAATTATATGTTTAATTCCAAGACTCTGTGAACCAGGCAAATTCCAGAGCACGACAAATTGGGCTATTTCATTTCACAAGACCTTTATTGCAGATCCTGGAGTTAAGGCTAACAAAGATATAATGATAATAATCAGCTAACATACAGGATAAGAGGAAATGAATAGAAGGAAGAAGTTACATTATAGTTGATGGATAAATGATATCTCATAAATGACAGAGATTTGTATCCGATTCTTAGGACTAGCATTTTTATCAATTGTTTTTTACTTTTTCATTCACAGGGATGTTTATTTGTTGAATAGTCAATCTAAACCACACTGCACTTTTGAACTTCCCATTTTAATGGGAAGGTTTTGTCAGAGAGAAATCTGAATTCACACAGATTTGAGAAGTGATGTAAGATACTACATACTGTGTTTTACAGCCTTTGAAGCTCACACCCTCCCCGCATATAACACACCCATCAGTCCAACACTCACAAAGCTCAGCTGGGATGAACAGCTCCACTGAGACTGAAATTATTCAACCAATGTCTCTGCCCCTGCCTCACTGAAAACCTCCACCAATAGGCCCCTTTGAAGACCTCTGTGTTCAGGGGAGAGATGTGACCACATCAAGGGTCAGGAATCAGTCTAGTCTGATTATGTGTATAGTATCTATATATTATGATCTGGGAACGGGACTTAAAGTCCTTTTAAGCCCATTGGGACACAACGATCAGGTTTTATAATATACATTCCTAATTGAGGGGCATCTTTACTTTAGTTTTCTTTATATTGCAGCCACATGAAAGCATCATCTGACTTGGTTAAGGTTCTGTGTATCAGAGATCCTCATGTGAAATGAAATTTCTGTTATTAAAAAACAGAAAGCAGAGAGGACTGGAGTTGACTTTGTGAATACAGCCTGAAGGGGGCTAGTGCATCACAGCTAGCCGGGAGGGAGTCGGGGAAAAAGTCTGGACCTGCCCTAAGAGGCAAGAGACCATTGTTTCAGGGTGCGCAAGGAGAGGGATTCAGAGCCCTGCCTAAATAAGCTTCAGAGACGGGCGTGAGCCGCGGCTATCAGCACGGACCCCAGAGACGGGCATGAGATGCTAAGGCCACTGCTGCAGCCACCAAGAAAACTGTGAGCAAGCACAGGTCACTATCCACACTGCCCCTCCTGGGAGCCTGTGCAGCCCACCATTGCCAGGGTCCCGTGATCCAGGGACAACTCCCCCGGGAGAATGCACGGCACACCTCAGGCTGGTGCAACGTCACGCCAGCCTCTGCCACCGCAGGCTCGCCCCACCTCCGTACCCCTCCCTCTCTCCGGCCTGAGCGAGCCAGAGCACCCGAATCACCTGCTCCTTTAACCCTGTCCTGTCTGAGCGAAGAACAGACGCCCTCTGGTGACCTACATGCAGAGGCGGGGCTAAATCCAAAGCTGAACACTGGGAGCTGTGCGAACAAAGTAGAGAAAGGGAAATTTCTCCCAGCAGCCTCAGGAACAGTGGATTAAATCTCCACAATCAACTTGATGTACCCTGCATCTGTGGAATACCTGAATAGACAACAAATCATCCTAAATTGAGGAGGTGGACTTTGGGAGCAATGATATATATATATATTTTTTCCTTTTTCTCTTTTTGTCAGTGTGTATGTATATGCTTCTTTGTGTGATTTTGTCTGTATAGCTCTGCTTTTACCATTTGTCCTAGGGTTCTGTCTGTCTTTTTTTTTTTTTTTTTTTTTACTATAGTTTTTAGCACTTGTTATCATTGGTGGATTAGTTTTTTGTTTTGGTTGCTCTCTTCTTTCTTTTTTTATTACTTTTTAATTTTCTTTATTTCTAATAATTTTTTTTATTTTTTACTTTAATAACTTTATTTTTTAAAAGTTTTTCTTTCTTTCTTTTTTTCTCCTTTTTCTTCTGAACCGTGTGGCTGACAGGGTCTTGGTGCTCTGGTCAGGGGTCAGGACTGAGCCTCTGAGGTGGGAGAGCCAAGTTCAGGACACTGGTCCACCAGAGACCTCCCAGCTCCATGTAATATTAAACGGAGAAAGCTTTCCCAGATATCTCCCTCAACACAAAGACCCAGCTCCATTCAACAACCACCAAGTTACATTGCTGGACACTCTATGCCTAACAACTAGCAAGTCAGAAACACAACTCCACCCATTAGCAGAGAGGCTGCCTAAAATAACAATAAGATCACAGATATCCCAAAACACACCACCAGACACAGTCCTGCCCACCAGAAAGACAAGATCCAACCTCATCCACCAGAACAGAGGCACCAGTCCCCTCCACCAGGAAGCCTACACAACCCACTGAATAAGCCTTAGTATCTGGGGGCAGACACCAAAAACAACAGGAAATATGAACCTGCAGACTACTAAAAGGAGACCCCAAACACAGTAAGTTAAGCAAAATGAGAAGACAAGGAAATACACAGCAGATGAAGGAGCAAGGTAAAAACCCATCAGACCAAACAAATGAAGAGGAAATAAGTAGTCTACCTGAAAAAGAATTCAGAGTAATGATAGTAGAGATGATGCAAAATCTTGGAAATACGATGGAGAAGGTACAAGAAACATTTTACAAGGACCTGGAAGAACTAAAGTGGAAACAAACAATGATGGACAACACAATAAATGAAATTAAGAATTCTGTAGAAGGAATCAATAGCAGAATAACTGAGGCAGAAGAACAGATAAGTGATCTAGAAGATAAATAGTGGAAATAAATACCACAGAGCAGAATAAAGGGAAAAGAATGAAAAGAATTGAGGACAGTCTCAGAGACCTCTGGGACAACATTAAATGCACCAACAATCGAATTTTAGGGGTCCCAGAAGAAGAAGAGAAAAAGAAAGGTACTGAGAAAATATTTGAAGAGATTGTAGTTGAAAACTTCCCTAATATGGGAAAGGAAATAGTTAATCAAGTCCAGGAAGTGCAGAGTCCCATACAGGGTAAATCCAAGGAGAAACACACCAAGACACATATTAATCAAACTATCAAAAATTAAATACAAAGAAAAAATATTAAAAGCAGCAAGGGAAAAGCAACAATTAACATAAAAGAGAATCCCCATAAGGTTAACAGCTGATCTTTCAGCAGAAACTCTGCAAGCCAGAAGGGAGTGGCAGGACATATTTAAAGTGATGAAAGGAAAGAACCTGCAACCAAAATTACTCTACCCAGCAAGGATCTCATTCAGATTCGATGGAGAAATTGAAACCTTTACAGACAAGCGAAAGTTAAGAGAATTCAGCACCACCAAACCAGCTTTACAACAAATACTAAAGGAACTTCTCTAGGCAGGAAACACAAAAGAAGGGAAAGACCTACAATAACAAACCCAAAACAATTAAGAAAATGATAATAGGAACATACATATTGATAAGTAAATGGATTAAATGTTCCAACGAAAAGACATAGACTGGCTGATGGATACAAAAACAATACCAGTATATATGCTGTTTGCAAGAGACCCACTTCAGACCTAGGGACATATACAGACTGAAAGTGTGGGGATGGAAAAAGATATTCGATGCAAATAGAAATTAAAAGAAAGCAGGAGTAGCAATTCTCATATCAGACAAAATAGAATTTAAAATAAAGACTATTACAAGAGACAAAAGAGGACACTACATAATGATCAAGGGATCAATCCAAGAAGAAGCTAAAACAATTGTAAATATTTATGCACCCAACACAGGAGCACCTCAATATATAAGGCAAATGTTAACAGCCATAAAAGGGGAAATTGACAGTAACACAATCATAGAGGGGAATTTAACACCCCACTTTCACCAATGGACATCCAAAAGGAAAATAAATAATGAAACACGATCTTTAAATGACACATTAAACAAGATGGACTTAATTGATATCTATAGGACATTCCATCCAAAAACAACAGAATACACTTTCTTCTTAAGTGCTCATGGGATATTCTCCAGGATAGATCATATCTTGGGTCACAAATCAAGCCTTGCTAAATTTAAAACTGAAATCGTATCAAGTATATTTTCCAACCACAATGCTATGAGACTAGATATCAACTACAGGAAAAAATCTGTAAACAATACACTACTTAATAACCAAGAGACCACTGAAGAAATCAGAGGAAATCAAAAAATACCTAGTAACAAATGACAATGAAAACACGATGATCCAAAACCTATGGGATGCAGCAAAAACAGTTCTAAGAGGGAACTTTATAGTAATACAATCCTACCTCAAGAAACAAGAAACATCTCAAATAAACAAACTAAACTTACACCTAAAGCAATTAGAGAAAGAAGAGCAAAACCCCCCAAGTTATCAGAAGGAAAGAAATCATAAAGATCAGATCAGAAATAAATGGGAAAGAAATGAAGGAAAAAATAGCAAAGATTAATAAAACTAAAAGCTGGTTCTTTGAGAACATAAACAAAATTGACAAACCATTAGCCAAACTCATCAAGGAAAAAAGGGAGAAGACTCAAATCAATAGAATTAGAAATGAAAAAGGAGAAGTAACAACTGACACTGCAGAAATACAAAGGATCATGAGAGATTACTACAAGTAAATATATGCCAATAAAATGGACAAACTGGAAGAAATGGACACATTCTTAGAAAAGCACAACCATCTGAGACTAAACCAGAAAGAAATAGAAAATATAAACAGACCAATCACAAGCACTGAAATTGAGACTGTGATTAAAAATCTTCCAACAAACAAAAGTCCAGGACCAGATGGCTTCACAGGTGAATTCTATCAAACATTTAGAGAAGAGCTAACACCCTTCCTTCTCAAACTCTTCCAAAACATAGCAGGGGGAGGAACACTCCCAAACTCATTCTACGAGGCCACTATTACCCAGATACCAAAACCAGACAAAGATGTCACAATGAAAGACAATTACAGGCCAATATCACTGAAGAACATAGATGCAAAAATCCTCAAGAAAATAGTAGCAAACAGAATCCAACAGCACATTAAAAGGATCATACATCATGATCAAGTGGGGTTTATTCCAGGAATGCAAGGATTCTTCAATATACACAAATCAATTAATGTGATACACCATATTAGCAAACCGAAGAATAAAAACCATATGATCATCTCAAGAGATGGAGAAAAAGCTTTTGACAAAATTCAACAAGCATTTATGAAAAAAATCCCTCCAGAAAGTAGGCATACATGGAACTTACCTCAACATAACAAAGGCAATATATGACGAGTCTACAGCCAACATCTTTCTCAATGGTGAAAACCAGAAACCATTTCCACTAAGATCAGGAACAAGACAAGGTTTCCCACTCTCACCACTGTTATTCAACATACTTTTGGAAGTTTTAGCCACAGCAATCAGAAAAGAAAAAGAAATAAAATGAATCCAAATCAGAAAAGAAGAAGTAAAGCTGTCACTGTTTGTAGATGACATGATACTATACATAGAGAATCCTAAAGATGCTACCAGAAAACTACGAGATCTAGTCAATGAATTTGGTAAAGTAACAGGATACAAAATTAATGCACAGAAATCTCTTGCATTCCTATACACTAATGATGAAAACTCTGAAAGAGAAATTAAGGATACCCTCACATTTACCATTGCAACAAAAAGAATAAAATACCTAGGGGTAAACCTACCTAAGGAGACGAAAGACCAGTATGCAGAAAACTATAAGACACTGATGAAAGAAATTAAAGATGATACAAACAGATGGAGAGATATACCATGTTCTTTCATTGGAAGAATCAACATTGTGAAAATGACTGTACTACCCAAAGCCACCTACAGATTGAATGCAATCCCTATCAAACTACTCATGGCATTTTTTACAGAACTAGAAAAAAAAAAAGTCACAATATTTATAGAAACACAAAAGACCCCGAATAGCCAAAGCAATCTTGAAAAAGAAAAATGGAGCTGGAGAAATCAGGGTCCCTGATTTCAGACTATACTACAGAGCTACAGTAATCAAGACAGTATGGTACTGGCACAAAAACAGAAATATAGATCAATGGAACATGATAGAAAGCCCAGAGATAAACCCACACACATATGGTCACCATATCTTTGATAAAGGAGGCAAGAATATACAATGGAGAAAGACAGCCTCTTCAATAAGTGGTGCTAGGAAAACTGGACAGCTACAGGTAAAAGAATGAAATTAGAACATTCCCTAACACCATACACAAAAATAAACTCAAAATGGATTAAAAACCTAAATGTAAGGCCAGACAATTTAAAATTCTTAGAGGAAAACATAGGCAGAACACTCTACGACATAAATCACAGCAAGGTCGTTTTTGACCTACCTCCTAGAGAAATGGAAGTAAAAACAAAAATAAACAAATGGGACTTAAGAAAACTTAAAAGCTTTTGCACAGCAAAGGGAACCATAAACATGCTGAAAAGACAACCATCAAAATGGCAGAAAATATTTGCTAATGAAGCAACTGACAAAGGATTAGTCTCCAAAATATATAAGTAGCTCATGCAGCTCAATATCAAAAGCAAACAATCCAATCCAAAAATGTGAAGAAGACCTAAATAGACATTTATCCAAAGAAGATATACAGATAGCCAACAAACACATGAAACAATGCTCAACATCACGAATCATTAGATAAATGCAAATCAAAACTATAATGAGGTATCACCTCACACCAGTCAGAATGGCCATCATCAAAAAATTACAAACAATAAATGCTGGAGAGGGTGTGGAGAAAAGGGAACCCTCCTACACTGTTGGTGGGAATGTAAATTGATACAGCCATTATGGAGAACAGTATGGAGGTTCCTCAAAAAACTAAAAATAGAAGCACCATATGACCCAGCAATTCCACTGCTGGGCATAAACCCTGAGAAAACTATAATTCAAAAAGAGTCATGTACCACAATGTTCATTGAAGCTGTAGTTACAATAGCCAGGACATGGAAGCAACCTTAGTGTCCATCAACAGATGAATCTATAAAGAAGATGTGACACATATACACAATGGAATATTACTCAGCCATAAAAAGAAATGAAATTGAGGTATTTGTAGTGAGGTGGATGGACGTAGAATCTGTCATACAGAGTGAAGTAAGTCAGAAAGAGAAAAAGAAATACCGTATGCTAACACATATATATGGAATCTAAAAAATAAAATAAAATAAAATAAAAAGTTTATGAAGAACCAGGAGCAGGACAGGAATAAAGACACAGATGTAGAGAATGGACTTTAGGGTACCGGGAGGGGGAAGGGTAAACTGAGACAAAATGAGAGAGTGGCATGGACATACATACACTACCAAATGTAAAATAGATAGCTAGTGGGAAGCAGCCGCATAACACCGGGAGATCAGCTCATGCTTTGTGAACAACTAGAGGGGTGGGACAGGGATGGTGGGAGGGAGACGCAAGAGGGAGGAGATATGGGAACATATGTATATGTATAGCTGATTCACTTTTTATAAAGCAGAAAGTAACACACCATTGTAAAGCAATTATACTCCAATAAAGATGTTTAAAAACAAACAAACAAACAAACAAAAAACCAGAAAGCAACCAATAAAATTTCTATCCCCAAATTCCCCTTCCTTCAATTCGTTCAGTCTGTCCAAAACAAAGCATGGCTTACGTGAGGTCAACAGGATTCTGTTTTGGAAATAACATCTTTGGTTTTCTAACATAAAGATATCTTACTTTTTAAGCTGTTATTCTGTTTGTTGACAGTCACCAATGTCAGTTTTAAAAGAACATAGTACAATGTGTAAGACCTTCCTTATTGTCAGAGTGGAAAGATTGCTATATTCAAAGCAGACAACTTCATTTTCAAGTAAGTCAGTTTCAACCCTCCATTATTAATGACTGGAATTTAAAAACAACAACAAACCACTCAGATATTTTTCCAAGACTACAATCTGATTCTTTCCCGTTTTGCCAAACCTCCCACTAGACAAGTAGGAAAGATAAACAAAGCAACAGACCCCTGGGTTGTACACACTGACAAGATTGCAGGCGCTAGGATTAGACTGTTTCATCCCCGTATCCAATGTCTCCCAGAAGGAGGAAAGAGGAAGCATGAGGTTAGGAACTTAGAAAGATTGGGCAGATAGTCAAAGCACTGGATAGATGAGGCAGCCTGTAACTCATTAGCCAAGCATCTCCCAGGGGCCCCTGCAAACATCCTACAGCTGGCAAAGGAAGCAGAAGTCTTCTTACAGTCGAGACTGGCGTTATGCCTACACCGTCTCCAGGTCAGGGCGTTGCTTGCTCAAGGTGTGTTAGGGAGAGTCCAGTACATGCTCCAAGTATAAAAGCCTTAAATCAACATTTGCTGAACTGCAGACATGGTAAAAAATATCATGGCCACGACTGCTTTCATGCAAGAGGCAGAGTGACAATGGTAAGAGAAAAAGAGCATTGTGACATGTCAAATGCCATTGGAAATTGATCAGATGAGTAAGTGACTGCTTAGCAGGCATATGGTACCAGAGGCATGCTGCTTCAGAACACTACAAAGAAAAACCCTTTGTTTTTGGTGCGGAATTTACTGAAAAATCCTAAGGATTTTGTGCTTATATTTACTCCCATGGTAAATATTCTAAGGATAAATATCATTCTGTTAGTGAAAGATGGATTGTCTTGACATTGCTCCTTCCGTCCATTAAGTAATCATTTACTAATCTATGGCTGTATTTGTTAAGAAATAGCCCACTGAGCTTCTGAGAGTTCACTGGACACATCTGAGCCCTAGACTCTCTCACATCAGCAGGATAACAGAGGGTTTGCTCTGGAAGGGGCTTCCAGGTCATCTCACCCAGTGGTCCTCAATCTCAGCAGATATAATACCTCTTTAACTTACAAATATTTTCTACAATCCTCTTGACTAGCTGAAATAAAATTCATAGGTACTTGTCTACCTGTACACATCATTTAAAACCCTTAATAAATGCCCTAACTATAATAAGAAGGAGGAAGAAAAGAAAAAAGCATTTGTAATAAAAGAAGGTGCCTTTCAAAATGTGACAACTTAGGTGCAACTATACTAGAAGATACTATGAAGTAATCTGAGGTTTGCCCCTACTTAGAATGAATGAGTTTGTATTTAAATGAAAACAATGTGACTTCCCTGGTGGCGCAGTGGTTAAGAATCCACCTGCCAATGCAGGGGACACGGGTTCGAGCCCTGGTGCGGGAAGATCCCACATGCCACGGAGCAACTAAGCCCATGCACCACAACTATTGAGCCTGAGCTCTAAAGCCCACGAGCCACAACTACTGAAGACCGCGCCCGTAGAGCCCGTGCTCTGCAACAAGAGAAGCCATTGCAATGAGAAGCCCGCGCACCTCAATGAAGAGTAGCATCCGCTCGCCACAACTAGAGAAAGCCCGCACACAGCAACAAAGACCCAATGCAGCCAAAAATAAATAAATTTATGAAAAAAATAAATGAAGACAATATTCAAGTGCATATTGTCAATACCTTCTTTTATATTGGCGTTTTGAAATATGAGCTAAATAATTATATTCTTATAAATACTTCGATTTACCATGAAGGTGACAATTTTATTGGTAATCCAAATACCACAAGAGTGTTACATCTAGGGAAAGCAACTACATTAATATTTAATTAACATACTTTAAATTTTCAAACAAAACAGAACTGGCTTTTAGGCTCAGATAATAATAAATAGGTTATTCCCCTATGCCTGGGGGACATTTGAAAACTGTGTGAACATTTTCTGGTGGGATCGTTCCATGTGTTGCAGAATATCGGGCATTTTTGGCTAGGTCCATTAGATGCTAATATCACTCTCCTTTCCCAAATCTTTAGTTTTTCCTTCATAATTTTCCAAATATTTCTGCACCTAGGTGTTGAGAACTATTTATCTATTCTAGTCTTCTCAATCTACAGATTTAAAACTTGAGGCCCTGGTAGGTTAAATCCTTTGTTCGGTATTATACAACTAGTTTGTGCCAGAATGGGGATAAATCATGCTCATGGATTGACTGCTCCTTAATCTAATTATTTTCGAAGTTTCTATGAAATGTCTATAATGGCTTTAACCCTTATGCCCAGGCTCCATCCTACTTTTTTCTTATATCCTGTGGTCTTGCCCTTGGGCCCAACCTGTATATTCACTATTTTCAAAATGCATTGTCCATTTGCCAATTTGCTATTGTCTTTCACATTTCCCATGCTCAAAGTGTCCTCTCTGATCATCTTTTTTCAAATATACTCTGTTCCAGGAAGAATTTCCTCACATCCAAACCTGAAATTGTCTCTCCCTCTGGTTACATTTTATGGAAGTCCTTGTCCAGCCCTTGTCCTAATCACTCATTGACTTGCACCATTTTAAGAGTGTATCTACCTAGTAAACAACCCAATGGCAGAGCCTATGGCTCATACTGCTTTGTGTTCTGCTTACCATTTCTCACAGATCTGTAATGCAGAGTAGGTACTTAGAATCAGTTCTCAATTTTTATTGTTAATCACTGCAATGCACACAATCTTCAACCAAAGGGATACTTGGCATTCAAGTTAACTTATCTTGTTCATCCCTGAATGAGGCAAAGCACAGCTTCAAGTAACTTGGTCATGCTGGGGAACATCTGGGAAAGAACAACAGAGACATCAGTCTGGCTTGCAGTGATCAGGAAATGGAGTGGATCGTTCCTAGCAACGGCCCATTTTGTATTTTGGAGGCAGAGATATAAACAATGGCAGGCTCTGTTAAAAGCAGCTGCAGTCACAAATCTCCCAACAAGCTTCATATGTGCAAACTACAGGAAGGATTTCTGGTACCATATTGGGCTTCTCAGTCACACACGGAGCTGGAGCAATCACTGTCAGTCGTGTCATCTTTGAATATGACACAGAACAACGCGTTCATATCCCACTTGCCATGTGAGTGAAGGTGGAAGAGAAATGGGGTAGGGTCACTGACACCAGCTGGTCATTTGTTAGACTGTTTATTAACCCTCTGCAAAATAGCAATAGAGATTTCATCCTTGAACAGAAAAAATTTTTTTTTAAGTATAAGTAGAAAATAGCCCTCAAATTAAATCTGCACCAATTTTATAGATTCTGTCTAACTTCAGGTGTTATTTTTTGCAAGTGTCTGCTGATTCATTGTCAGGTTGTTTGGGTTATCGCCTTCTCATCTGAACATTTTATTGTGAAAGTGCAAGATGTGAGATCTAACATGATGTATTAGGCATAAAAGTAATCAGGGAAAAATGTAGTTAAGCCCATGTATGCTTTGGAAATGTGCATAAATATTTACAAATTATAGAGTTAAATCCAACTTTTTTTGGTAAATGAAATATATCCCAAATTTTTGTAAATGAGAAACATCAAACTCTGGAAAGCAGTAGGACAGCAAAGCAAAAACACTGGCAAATTGATTCATAACCCCAGCAAAGCCAGTGCATGTCAATTTCTCTTGCTCTAACACCTTTATAGATTTATGTGTCTGAAATGTATTTTTTTACACTCATACATAATTTTGGTAAGGATTTTGATGATTAACTGTGCATCTGGACAGAGACCATCTAAAGTCAATGCTTTCTTAAATGTTAATGAAACTATCCATAATATTTCTGGCTTGGGTTGTGTTTCATGATTCATCAGACCAAATTTCCAAAAAGTGTAATTTTTGATCTATTTTCTTTCTCTTTCTAGATTCTGACTCAATATACAGAAATGAAAATGGATGCTGTCTGTCTGTTGGCAGTGTGGGCAATGACCGACCTGGCATAAGTGACCCTCTCTGTGTTAGCGCAGTGATCGTAACACTTTCATTTTTCACTGCTTTGTGTGGTTTGGTTAAATAGCAAATTCTATTTGGAAGAGACACTTTTAGCTTATATTCTTCTATATTTTAAATAATTATCTGTGGCTATTAACATAAGCTTTAGTTAGTGTTTTACATTAACTGACCAATCATCTAAAACACTAGAGAAAATGACACAGAGGATGGGTAAGCTCGGGTTGGAAAGGTAGGAAGAAAAAATGTTATTTCAGGAGTACGGACCATGATCTACATCAGTAATAAAAAAAAGATTATTTTGTGTTATTCATAATTAGAAGGTAAAGGTTAACCATGATTGGTAATGGTGTTGTTTTCCATTTTTATCAGTGAACACACAGTAATTATCTTGGGGGTGTTCATTTTCACTCATAAGTCTCAGTTAGCTGGAGAGATACACAATTAATATTCAATGACAGTCCCTTGCAGTAATAAGAAACCACCATGCCTATCTTGTCATACAGAGCTGCCTGTAAAGGGTAGGGAAGCATGCAGTGGTTTCCTTAATGAATGATTAAGAAAACTTTTCAAAGGTAGGTATAAATTGTTAGATGATTTTGATTGAATCAGCTGGCTCCATAGAAATGGGCAGACATTATGTGTAATTTTTTTTAAAAAGCAACATGAATTCTCTTTTGACCCGAAATAACTAGTCATTTTAGTCAAGACAGGCAAACCATATGTATATTTAGATAGACTCATAGAAGTGGGAGGGTGGATTCTGAAGGAGCACATGCAGAGATCGGTGGAGGTGGATTCTTGTGGATCTGGGGCTGCATGACGTGTCTCGTGGCAATTAGCCCCATACTCCTGGGCTTATTTTCAAGAGTGACATGTTCATATTCCAGAAAAAAAGTATCTTACAAGAATATTATGTGAGATGAAAAGGAAAAAAGAGTATCAGTATCTCACTTATTTACCAATAATGTTAGCCAGAGCAAAAGAATTTATTTCCTACTCCTTTGACCTAGACTAACAATATCGATCTTCGAAAATGATTTTTATGGGCAGAACATTTATTAAGAAGGCTTAATGATAATTTCTTTTGTATTCATAAACATTTCCCTGAGTCAGTCTCTGAGACCATCTAATGCCTGAATCCCAGGCTCAGGATCCTTAAAGGGCTCTGAGCATGTGACCCATAACTGAAGGTTAAAGACATTTCCCAGGCTTTGCTCCACCTGAAATACCAATGTGCAAAGTATCCGTATTGCTAGATTCAGACTCCTCATTAGGATGGAGAAGTCTACTTATCTTCTTTATTCTGACCGACCTTTCAGCTTCATGTCTAACACACCTGCTACTCCTGCTGCTCCTCAAACCGAACTCATCTCTTCTCCCACATACACTTTTTTAAAATTAATTTATTTTATTTTTATTTATTTTTGGCTGCATTGGGTCTTCATTGCTGTGCACAGGCTTTCTCTAGTTGTGGCGAGCGGGGGCTACTCTTTGTTGTGGTGCGTGGGCTTCTCATTGTGGTGGCTCCTCTTGTTGGGGAGCATGGGCTCTAGGCACGTGGGCTTCAGTAGCTGTGGCACGCGGGCTCAGTAGTTATGGCTCACGGGCTCTAGAGAGCAGTATTTGCTCAGTATTTGCTCCCACATACACTTTGATGCCTCCTGTTTACTGCAGCTCTTCCACTTAAAATTCTGCCCCCTCTTTGAGACTTATCTCAAATATCACCTCTTTTGGGAAGAGTTCCCTCATCCTTCTAATTAAATTCATCTTATTCTCTTTGATATTTTTATGCTTCATACACTCAATAAGAGGACAGACATTTAAGGGAGAGGAGAAGGGGAAAATAATAAAGTTTTTATCATGTAATCAAGCTTTTTAATAGTACTTAAATAGTACTTTAATAGTACTTAAAATGACTTCTATCACTTCTTGTACTGTATTAATAATACATATTTACTGAAAATGAAAAGAACAGTAATTCTACTAATAATTTAGTATATATCGTTCCATTACTTTCATCCATGTGAATGACTATATATGTGTAGATATATAACATTTTTTACTCAAAAGAGATCACATGATAAAACTTTTAAAACTGCTTATTTTATCATAAATTGTTCCACATTTTTAACCAAATGTTTTCAATGGCTACACAATATTTTATTGAAAGGAGATATCAAAATCTATTTAACTAACACGTTATTATGGGACATTTCCATTTTTCCCATTTTTTGCTGTTTTAAATATCCTTAGAGCAAAAAATTTTTACACATCCCTTCAAAAATATTTATTAGGTGTTTATTTTATCTTGGGCATTTTGTGATATATTTTCTCTGAAAAAAATAAAGTTTAAAAAATCTAAATCAAATTGTATGAATACATTAAAGTATTGATTCCCTAATACCTTCTTTATATTAGGATATATACTTATTTTTATACCTTTTGCCAACAGGTCGGTGAATACCAGTTTGAATTTATTTGATTTCCAATGGATTTTACATTTAAAAATGTTTTAGCCATTTTATTTTTTCTTCTTTCGTGAATTAAGTTACTACCTATTGTACATTTAAAATATCAGGTGTTCATCTCTTTTTTTTATTAATTTGGAAATCTTTATATATTAAACATTTTAACAATTTGTCTATCACTACACTGAAAATATTTCCCTAATTTTTTCCTTCTTTAAATAAAATAATTGCATGTGGTTGTTGTTGTTTTTGTTTTTTTAAACAGACTTAAGAAAAACTTTTATGAAGTCATATCTTTCAGTTTTTTCTTTATGCTTTTTGCCTTTGATGTCATGTTTAGAGAATTCTTCTATACCCTCAAAGCTCTATAAGTCACTACTTTCAAAAAGTTTGTATGATTGTGGTGAGTTTGTATTCTGTCAGCCTAGCTAATTTGCCAGTACATTAAACAGAGTTCCATTCCCTGAATAGTTCCAAGTTTGGCTGGGCCAGAAGAGACATTTTGTATGAGATTTGGAAGGTGGAAGTAAAGCAGGGTTATATGCCTTTTATTCTCAGGAGGTTGGTGCAGGGTCACCAGGCACTGCTGCAGCTCAAGCATGTGGTCATATATCTGCTAGCTCATCTGGTTCTTCCCACCAGATCCTTCTTCACTTTTTCCAACTCCTGGACCAGGTGCATATTTACATCCATTGGTAAGAGCCCCACTCCTGCAAGACACCCTGCAACACTGAGACCTGTAGTTGAGTTGAACTTGAAAAGCAATTACAGGAGAATATCTTTAAAATAAAGTCTATAATCAGTAACATGGGATATTATTTTATTTATTCAAGTCTTCTTGACATATTATTGTTTTCTTAATATAGATTCTTCATATTTAAAAAACTAATACAAGTAATTTACATTTTTTCTTGGTGCCACTTAGTGGGATCTATCTCTCTCTCTCAGTCTCTCCATATATTTAACTGTTACTTCTAATAATTTTTCAAACCATGGTTTTGGCTTCTCTGATAAGGGTGTGCATGCAAATAACAATACTTTATATTTTATTTTACAATGTTTGAAAATATCTTTATTTCCCCTACCTTAATGATAATTTAAAATATACAAACAATGCTAATCTGTTTAACTTTTTTGCAATGAATTTTTGCTTAATTAGCTAGCATAGATAAATAAGCACTTAGTCTGCTTTCAGGTAAAGTTATGTAACTGATGCTCACCAGTGTTTTTCTAGGACACTGGACCAATTAGTCATTATAATTAAAGACAAATGTAATTACTTAGGTAGTATTTAGATTTTCTGATCATTTGCATTTAAGTTGTATGATGAAATCCATATCATGAAACAGATATCACAAAACAGTGATGGAAGAAGAATATGCATAAATGAAGTCTCTAGCTGGCTTTCTTCCAGGAGAGTGAAGAACCTGGTGCTCTGGTCCATGAGGGTTTTGGGAGTCAAGTTTTCACAGAGGAGAAGGTGCGGTTGTTCTAGTCTCTCCATGAGAGTGAGAGACAGAGGGGAAATTGATTTAGTGTTTCTGGATCCAGCCTAATATGTGTATGAGTGTCTGTGGTGTGTGCAGTGTGTGTGCTGACAGTGGACAGGGGCTAGTCTCAAGTTAATTGCAAAATAATAGATCGTATTACATTTCTCTCCTTCCCCTTCCTTTTGCTCTTTCCATGTCACACTGCAGTCAGTGTAGGAGCAGCTTGGGTGGTAATGAGGCTGTCACTGCCCACAGTACAAACTGCTGCAGGGAGACCTAGCTATCCTATAACCCTTGTTTAGATCTCCCCACTGTGGGATTTGATGCTAAGCCTTCTAATGGACAAGTAATAAACTCTCCTAGGAAGAGACCCTTTTCCTGCCACCACTACAGCTTGAAAAGTGGTTTTCATTTCGTCCTCCAAAAATGACAACCTCTACATCCAAAGCCACAGCTCACTGGACTAGGCCTTTTTTTGTAAAAAAGATGGAACTTTTTCATTGAAGCATTTTTTTTTTTTACCTCCAAAGGCATTGACCTGTGTCAAGTCATAGTCTCAATCTTTTCACTCTCAGCTTCTGATGATCTGGAGAGGAGCAGGGTCTGATTTCTTTGCATTTACTGGCCCAAATGGCTTAATGATAATTAAATTCCCTTAAGTACTTTGCCTGTACTCATTGGCTTGAAAAAAAAAATATGGGTAGAGTTTTGTTTAAATGAGAGGTTTCAAAACAGACTGGAAAATTCAGCAAGAGAATTCTTCCGTGGGCTTATTTCATGTAAATTGTGAATGGCTTTGGCCTGAAGCATAATTGCAAACTGGACAAAGATTTTTTGGAGTTAACCAAGAGTTTGGTTTCAGGAGTCTGTCCATATCATATGGCATACAATTCAGTTCTAACAACACCAAGGTTAGATTTACATTTTTTCATCTGATTTCTTTTCACTTCCAGGAATTTTATAGGAACCTCGGCTTCTTCTTATCATAAAAGAAAAGAATGGAAAAAGCGACAAAAAGGGTGCTGCTAGCCAGTAGGAATGCTTGACTGACAAATGTTGATTCTCAGACCTTAGGGAGAGTTCAATGTGAGACATGTTAGGAACCAGGGCTTTCTCAGTGCCACGAAATTTGACAGTGTGGATTTCTGCCCACATGGGGACTGTTAAGTATAGAAATAAGAAAGGAGATTAGCATTTTTCTCCATAACCATAGCTCAAAATTCTCCTTGAGTTTTGACTTTTTTTTAAAACCAAACACTTTGTAATTAACTATTTTTAAATTAATTTATTTATTTTTGCTGTGTTGGGTCTTCGTTTCTGTGTGAGGGCTTTCTCTAGTTGCGGCAAGCGGGGGCCACTCTTCATCGCGCCGCGCAGGCCTCTCACTATTGCGGCCTCGTTGCGGAGCACAGGCTCCAGACGCGCAGGCTCAGTAGTTGTGGCTCAGGGGTCCAGCTGCTCCGCAGCATGTGGGATCCTCCCAGACCAGGGCTCTAACCCGTGTCCCCTGCATTAGCAGGCAGATTCTCAACCACTGCGCCACCAGGGAAGCCCTGAGTTTTGACTTTTGATAGATCATAGAAGTCAGTTCATTGTTATGGCTGTTTTGGTTGTAATAGGCATACTTGATTAAACTCTCCTGCTCTCTCAGTCAAGCTGAGCACGGGAATCAAATCCCACATGGAAAGCACCGAATACCATGGGTAGATGAGAAGCTTGTGCACACTCACCATCATGCCTGCTCAAACTCACATATCTTCAAGAAGCATCTGTCAAGAAAGATTTCAGGAATAACTTGAATATTGACCTTCAAGCAAGGGAGTCAGGGGCCCCAACCTAAAAGCAAGAAACATTGAAGATTCCCTTAAACTGCATTTCCTGTGCTTTTATACCAGGGAAGTAGAATCCTTTAGAGAAGACAAAAATTGATACTTTATTTTCTTGCAGAGCAAGGATATAAGCTAATCAGACCTACTAAATTAGAATGGAAAACCCTAGTGTTTTTGAAAATGCTGGTGGGAAAGCATCAGCGATACCTGTCTTATTTCTTTGTGTTCTTCCTTCTTCTCTTACTTATCATTTGGATATTTCATAATACCTAATATATAACACCCAAACCTTTCAATGTCTGTTGATTAAGTCATAACATACATATGCAGACAAATTAAACAAAATAGTCCAATAGAAGTACTGAATGTTTGGAGTAAAACTGAATTTTCAACACAGTTTTCACAATCAGAAAATATTTTTCCCTTAAAAATAGTCACATAAATAACAAAATAAATTCATTATCTTTAACTTTAAACTGATGAATACTTTCATTAAAAATGGAAGAATTATTGTTTTTCCTTTTCCATTTTGGTTTATCACAGGATATTGAATATAGTTCCCTGTGCTATACAGTAGGACCTTGTTGTTTATCCATTCTATATACAATAGTTTGCATCTGCTAATCCCAAACTCCCAGTCCATCCCTCCCCCTTGGCAACCACAAGTCTGTCCTCTACGTCTTTGAGTCTGCTTCTGTTTCATAAATAAGTTCATTTGTGTCATATTTTAGATTCCACACATAAGTGATATCATATGGTATTTGTCTTTCTCTTTCTGACTGACTTCACTTAGTATGATACTCTCTAGGTCGATCCATGTTGCTGCAAATGACATTATTTCATTCTTTTTTATGACTGAGTAGTAGTATTCCATTGTATATATACCACATCTTCTTTATCCATTCATCTGTCAATGGAAATTTAGGTTGTTTCCATGTCTTGGCTATTGTGAATAGCGCTACAATGAACATAAGGGTGCATGTATCTTTTCAAATTATAGTTTTGTCTGGATATATGCCCAGGGGTGGGATTGCTGGCTCATATTGCAACTCTATTTTTAGTTTTTCAAGGAACCTCCATACTGTTTTCCATAGTGGCTGAAAAATGGAATAATTCTTAATCTTCATATGAAGCCATTTTTACTCAAGGTAGAATACATGTAGTCATGTTGATGAAGCAGAATTTATCTTTTCAGTGACATTTGGGCAGAGGTGTAAATATCTATGCATGGTTATCATATCAGAAAAATTCTAGAGTATTTTTGGTTCATTTACAGTAAAGCATAAGAAAGTCAGTTTCCTTGGAAAGAAAGAATGCAAACACTAATAATTACCAAACACCGTTGTGAAGAATAGAATCAAAAGGAAGTTTTCTGGAAAAGGAGAAAAAGGGAGGAAGCTGAGTATTAGATAATGCAAAGAAAGATAACATTAACCAGATGCAGGATGCATTCACATTCTGAGTTTCATGGGAGACAGTAAAGAAGGGTTTAGGCAGGGGAAATGAGGTGGTAAAAGAGGAGGAGAAAGGAAGCTGCCGAGAAGTGTATCCACTGAAAAACACAGTTCAGTCAAATTAGTGACATTTGCAAAATAATATAAAATCTAAAGTCACTTCCAAGAGTGTGAAAAATAATTCAAGCAACTGAGGACAAGTAGACTAGATACCCAGTTGACACAGAGCCTAAAGTATTATGTAAAAAGTAAAAGAGGGCCTCCCTGGTGGCGCAAGTGGTTGAGAGTCCGCCTGCCGATGCAGGGGATACGGGTTCGTGCCCCGGTCTGGGAGGATCCCATATGCCGCGGAGCGGCTGGGCCCGTGAGCCATGGCCGCTGAGCCTGCGCGTCCGGAGCCTGCGCGTCCGGAGCCTGCGCGTCCGGAGCCTGCGCGTCCGGAGCCTGTGCTCCGCAACGGGGGAGGCCACAACAGTGAGAGGCCCGCATACCGCAAAAAAAAAAAAAAAAAAAGTAAAAGAACACTGGTGTACTTATTCCCATTATTTTGCTTCTTTAGGGATGAGGATTAGAAAAACTAGAAATATAAAAATTGGTTAAAACTATGCACTATTTATTAATCAAAAAGAAATTCTATTCTTTTTTTTTTCTTTTGCGGTACGCAGTCCTCTCACTGTTGTGGCCTCTCCCGTTGCAGAGCACAGGCTCCGGATGTGCAGGCTCAGCGGCCATGGCTCACGGGCCCAGCCGCTCCACGGCATGTGGGATCCTCCGAGACCGGGGCATGAACCCGCGTCCCCTGCATCGGCAGGTGGACTCTCAACCACTGTGCCACCAGGGAAGCCCTATTTAATCTTCTTAATATACCTGTGACCTAGGCATTATTGACATATTTCACAGATGAGAAATTGCAAATCAGTGATCTTAACTAACTTAAGTCCACCAAAGCTAGTAAGTGGCCGAGTTGTGATTCAGACACAAGTCTTGCTGGCTGTGTTAGATTACATTCATTAGACTATAATCTGTTGTCTACAACTACAATGGACAGGTTCACAAAAGAGTCAACAAAATCTCCTATAATGAAAATACACCTGATAATCTCTCTTTAATGTGTATTCCTTAAAAGCTCCAAAATTTAGAGGAGATTCAAAAATAGTGAAGTGACATGAAATTTAACTGGCTTAAGTAATAATGAGCAGGGACTTCCCTGGTGGTGCTGTGGTTAAGAATACACCTGCCAGTGCAGGGGACAAGGGTTCGATCCCTGGTCTGGGAAGATCCCACGTACCGCAGAGCAACTAAGCCTGTGCACCACAATTACTGAGCCCACGTGCCACAACTACTGAAGCCTGTGAGCCTACAGCCTGTGCTCTGCAACAAAAAGAAACCACCACAATGAGAAGCCCACGCACAGCAACTAAGACCCAAAGCAGCCAAAAATAAATAAATAAATAAATTTATTTAAAAAAAACAACAACAAAACAAAACCAAAAAGTAACAAGGAGCAAAACAAGATGTAGATTAGTATCTTAATATGAAGAATGTATCCAAGTTGAAAAGAGCTTAAAACACAACAGCTACAATTTTGGTGGTTAGTAAGCTAAAGAAAAAAATAGTTTAACTAAAACACATATTTCATCATATGACATATGGCTGTATGACTAATTCAATTACTTTAGCTGTCTTTATATATGATGCTTATTGGCTCAGTGTAAGTGATAAATCATAATGACTGTTCAAATGAATGGATTTGCCATGCTGAAATCCAGATTTCATTAATTTAAGCAGGCTGGAAACAATAGTATTTGTGATATAAGAAATAATCAGAATAGATGGCCCAGATAAAATTCCCTCTCTCATGTAGAAGTTATTTCTCTCAATAATATCAATTTATTTGTTCATGTAATGATTGAAAGCCTTCCATACATGTGCATTCTTCTAGGTGCTGCCAATATCACACAACAATATGAAGTTCCTGTCCTAATGGAATTTATACTCTAGGCAGAAGACAGACAATGAAAAGTAAATAGAGAGCTAAAATATTTAATGTCAGGGAGTGCTATAAAGTTCTATGAAGACAAAGTGGAGAAAAGGGGATGGCAACTGATGAGAGATTATTTTAGAGAGTTTGGCCAAAGAAGGTCTCTTTCAGGTAAAAATTGAGGAGAGATTTAACAAAGGACAAACTTCATTAGAATATTCCTTGTAAAACCAAGATTTGTTATTAATTTGCAAGTATAAGACTCTATGATTCAGTAATATATGAATATCAGATTAAAGACATGGGAGATACCTGTAATGTGATTGATATTCTTAACCTCTGACAAGAGTAATTTTTTTAAATTGTGGTAAAAAATGTTAAAATTTACCATTTTAACCATTTTTAGTGTATAGTTCAGGTGCATTAAGTTTGATCATATTGTTGTGCAGCAGAACACCAGAACTTTTTCATCTTGCAAAACTGAAACTCTATACCTATTAAACACTAATTCCCTCTCCCCCATCCCTCTAGCTCTTGGCAACCACCATTGTACTTTCTATTTCTGATTTTGACTACTTTAGACATTTCATGTGAGGGGGATCATACAGTACTTCTCTTTCTGTAACTGGTTTATTTCACTTAGCTTAATGTCCATGAGGTTCATCCATCCTGTAGCATGTGACAGGATTTCCTTCTTTTTTAAGGCTGCATAATATTCCATTGTATGTATATACCATATTTTCTTTATCCATTTATCTGTCAATTGACATTTGGGTTGCTTCCACCTTGTGGCTATTGTGACCAATGCTGCAATAAACATAGGTGTGCAAATATCTCTTTGAGATCCTGCTTTTAATTCTTTTGGATATATACTCAGAAGCAGGATTGCTGAATCACATGGTAATTCTATTTTTAATTTTTTGAAGAACATCCATACTGTTTTTTTCATAGAGTATGATGTATGAAGTGATGATGGCACCATTTACATTCCCACTATGGTGCACAAGGGTTCCAATTTCTCCACATCCTTGCCAACACTTTTATTGCCAATAAGTTTTGTTATTATTATTATTATTATTTTCATAGTAGCCATCCTAACTACTAAGTTGTGAGGTTATATCTCATGGTGGTTTTGATTTACGTTCCTCTAATGATTAGATGATGAGCATCATTTTATAGGTTTGTGGACAATTTGTATATTATCTTTGGAGAAATGTCGGTTCAAGTCCTTTGCACATTTTTTTAGTCAGGTTATTTGACTTTTTGTTGTTGAGTTGTAGAAGTTCTTTACATATTCTGGATATTAATCCCTTATTAGATATATGATTTATAAATATTTTCTTCTACTCCATATGTTGCCTTTTCACTCTGTTGATGGTTGTCCTTTGATGCATAAAAGTTTATAAATTTGATGTCCATTTGTCTATTTTGCTTCTGTTGCCTGTGATTGTAGTGTCACATCTGAGAAATCATTCCCAAATCCAATACCATGAAGTTTTCCTCTATATTTTTTTCTGAGAACTATAGTTTTGAATCTTACGTTTAGGTCTTTAATCCATTCTGGGTTAGTTATTTTATAAAAGGTAAGATAAGAATTCAACTTCATTCTTTTGCATGTAGTTATCCAGTTTTCCCAATTTTATCTATTGAAAAGACTGTCCTTTCCTCATTGTGGGTTTTTACACTCTTTTTAAAAAATAAATAAATTTATTTATTTATTTATTTTTGGCTGTGCTGTGTCTTCATTGCTGTGCATGGGCTTTCTCTAGTTGTGGTGAGCAGGGGTTATTCTTTGTTGCAGTGTGCAGTCTTCTCA
The DNA here is from genome assembly GCF_025265405.1 of Mesoplodon densirostris. Classification (NCBI taxonomy): domain Eukaryota; kingdom Metazoa; phylum Chordata; class Mammalia; order Artiodactyla; family Ziphiidae; genus Mesoplodon; species Mesoplodon densirostris. The sequence continues at coordinate 30,106,737 of NC_082672.1, forward strand.
TTGCAGTGGCTTCTCTTGTTGTGGAGCATGGGTTCTAGGTGCATGGGCTTCAGTAGTTGTGGCTCGTGGGCTCTAGAGCACAGGCTCAGTAGTTATGGTGCATGGGCTTAGTTGCCCCATGGCATGTGGAATCTGCCAGGACCAGTGTCCCCTGCATTGGCAGACAGATTCTCAACCACTGTGCCACCAGGGAAGTCCAGGTTTTTGGCACTCTTATCAAAGATCATTTGACCATGTATGGGAGAGTTTGTTTCTGGGCTCTCTGTTCCATTACATTGACACTGGTTTGTATTTATGATTGTACCACACTTTTGTTTACTGTAGTTTTGCAATATGTTTTGAAATCAGGAAGTGTGAGTCTTCCAACTTTGTTCTTCTTTTTCAAAATTGTTTTGGTTATTTGGTGTCTCTTGAGATGCCATACTAATTTTGGGTTGGATGTTTACATTTTTGTAAAAAATTGGTGTTGATCTTTTCATTGAGATTTTATTCGATCTGTAGATAGCTTTGGATAGTATTGGCACCTTAAGGATATTAAGTCTTTCAATCCATGAAGTCAAGATGCATTTCCATTTATTTGTGTCTTTTAAAACTTCTTTCAGCAAAGTTTTGTAGTTTATAGTGTACAACACTTTCACTTCCTTGGTTAAGTTTATTCCTAAGTATTTTATTCTGTTTGTAGCTATTGCAAATGGAATTGTTTTCCTAACATATTTTTGGCAGAGGTGCTCATTGTTAGTATATAGAAATAGAGCTGAATTTTGTATGTTGACTTTGTGTCCTGAAACTCTGTTGAATTCATTTACTATTTCTAAAAGAATTTTTGTGGAATCTTTAGGATTTTTATACATATGATATCATGTCATTTGCAAAGATAATTTTGTTTGTTTTCCAATTGGATTATGTGGTTTTTTGTTTTGTTTTGTTTTGTCTTTTGCCTAATTGTTCTTGCTAGGACTTCCAATACTGTCTTGAATAGAAGTGGTGAGAGCAGGCAAACTTGTTTTGTTCTTGATCTTAAGGAAAACTTTTAGACTTTCACCATTGAGTATGTTAGCTGTGGGCTTTTAATATATGGCTTTATTAAGTTGAGGTACATTCTTTTTGTTTCTAATTTGTTGAGTGTTGTTTTTTTACCATGAAAATGTGTTAAGTATTATAAAATGACTTTTCTGCATCAGTTGTTATAATCATGTGTTTTTTTTCCTTCATTCTGTTAATGTGGAGTATTACATCAATTGATTTTCATATGTTGACCCATTCTTGCATTATAGAAATATAACCCACTTGGTCAAGGTGTGTTTAATCCATTTAAAGTACTATTGATTTCTGTTTGCTGGTGTTTTGTTGAGGATTTTTGCATCAATATTCATTGGAGATATTGGTCTATTTTTTTTCTTGTAGCATCCTTGTCTGGCATTGGTATCAGGGTAATTCTGGCCTCATGGAATGAGTTTGGAAGTGCTCCCTCCTATTCAATATTTTGGAAGAGTTTAAGGAGTTTTGGTGTTAACTCTTATTTAAATGTTTGGTAGAATTCTCCAGTGAAGCCATCTGGTCCCAGGCTTTTCCCTGTTGGTAAGTTTTGGATTACTGATTCAATCTCCTTACTAATTATTGGTTTATTCTAGAGTAATTTTTAAAATAAACTTTAGGGAGATATAATCAATGTGCAATAAAATGTAGCCAAAGTTCAGTGAATTTCCCAACGCTAGTGTTCTAACAGTTCAGTATTGTATTTTTGAAAACTTTTCTCTATATTAAGAGCATCTTATAACATAGGACAATCAGAGTCTTAAGAGTCAATCAGCAGAATGAATATAACCTCATGATGTAAACCACAAAATAAGTTAGGCCATTAAATTATGTCCAAGAAGTAGAGAGTTTGCCTTAGAAATTGAAAAATAATTATAATGCTTTCCAACTTTTGTAAAGAGCTAAGAACTGAAAGAATCCTGATAAGCTCTTAATTTAATTAAATAAGTTCAAATTTGACAACTATTTGTCAAGTATTCACTATGTCTGAGGCATGATGTTAGGTGCCGGCAGGATGAAAGTACAAGAGATTACCTCTGTTTTGAAGAAGTTTAATAGAAAGTGAGAGACAAGAAAATGGTCAACTATAATTCAAGGGAGAATATTCACTAAAGAGGAAATAGTGAGCAATGGTGTAGAAGAGGACTGACTGACTCACACGCATGTGTGTGTGTAAATGTAAGGAGATGTGGATTATTCTCCCCATGACATCTTTTTTAAGGACACTATAATTGATGGACTGCAAAATGGTTGAGTGCTTCTTATTGGTAGAAACCCTGGGGAGGTCATTCTGCTGCCAGGTTATAAAGACCAGGTTATAAATATTATGCCCATAGTACATGATTTTAGAATAGTACAGAAGATGAGCAGCCATAGAAGATAAGTGGAGTGCCCAAACATGGGCATTTTTGCTTGATACTGCTGAATTCTTCTACTTATTAGGTCTTTCTTTTTCAGGAAGTACATTTAAGACTCCTTAGTACTGAATCCCATTGAAAAGCAGAGGATCAGACGAGGAGAAAAAAGAGAGAAGACAATTGACAAAAGGAGGGATTTATTTATTTCTCATGTAGTCATCGGTGGGATCTTTGTAGATGCTGAATGTTGAGAAGGTGCACACACCCTAGTGTTTGTGAATGTAACTGAGGACTCCAGTACATTGTGGGCTAGATTCTCTGAGCAGACTGACCAATTTGCAGAGAAGCATTAAAAACCTTTTATTTCCCTTCTATAAGGGAGGAATCTGCTACTCTGCAATAGGGCAGCTATTATTTGTGTGACTGTTACTAAATTTAAAGGATATTTTATACTTTCCATTGTTTTGTCCTCTCAGTAATATTCAATGCTGTTGAACACTTTCTCTTTCCAACAAACTCTCCTCCTTTGGCTTCCATGATAACACACTTTCCTGGTTTTCTTCCTCTCTGAATGTTTCTTCTTAGTTTTCTTTATCAGAGCATCTTCATCTCTCCATCTCTGAAATGTTATTTCACATCAGGTAACTATTTTTGGCTCCTTTTTCCTTACATCATGTGTTCCCCCTCATAGGTCTCATCTACTTCCATAGCTTCAACACATTCTTTCTAATTCATCCATCCATCCTTCCATCCATCCCTCCAACCAGTCCCTAATCCATAAACTGACTTATGTATTTGACATCTTCACTTGGATATCCACAGACGCCTCAAATGAACATGCCTAAAAGTGATCTCATTATTTCTACTCCCCAATTCCAAAGCTGTCTCTCATCTTTTGCTTTTTCATTCAATGAATAATATATTGTTCACCAATCCAAAACAGCATTTTCAGCAGTATTCTTCACACATCCCTCTTCCAAACACCAAACTTTTGACCAAACATCAAATCTTGGTACCTCTATGGCCTTGGTACCTCTCAAATCTGCCCACATTCCTGCATCCCCACTGCTTCTACCCTAAATAAAGCCATGAGCCTCTCTCCTGTGACTTACTGCAAGAACGTTCTAAGCTTCTTGCCTCAGGCTGTGCCCCACACAACCATCTATTCACCAGATGGTGATCTTTCTAAAATGCAAATCTGATCATGCCTCTTCTGCTCTCCACTGTTCTCAAGACAAAAGCTAGGCTCTATAACATGGTGTACAAGACTCTTTACTAACTGAGTCCTGCTCACCTCTCCACCCTTGTTTCTCACCCCATTATCTTCACATCTGCTCTTTATGTCTCAGCCTTCTACACTCCTTCTTGTGTTTCTAAAACAGTTCCTTTAAGCATTAATTCGGTGAAGTGTTCCTTGAATACCCTTCCCCTCAGTTTAGGTTGAGCCCTCCTCCTACATGCTTCCATGGTACAGAGCAGTTCCCTCTTCCTGGCATCGTATTGTATTGAGATTGTGTTCTTGCTTGCCTGTATCTCCCACTGAAATCTAAACTTCAAGAAGGCAGAAACCCTGTTTTATCAACAATTTATAGTACTTATCTTATAGTAGGTGCTCAATATAAATGTATTCATTCAATGAATAAATTGCAATGTATTCTAGAAACGTTAAAGAAAATGTCCTGTCCAAAAAGGCATGGCTATCAGGCACACACACACACACACACACACACACACACACAAAATTTCTTGCCTAATTCTTCCTTAAATCTCCTTCAAGGTTTTCTTATGTTCCCTGTCCTCTATTCTCAGAACTGATCCCAGGCTAGACCAGAGCGTGTATTGGTTTTCTACGGTGTAGAACTCTAGTTCTCTTAGTGCTTTCACATACTGATAGAATCCCCAAACCTCTTTAAAACTCCATCTCTTTCTCTACTACTTTATCACAGTTTTAATTCCCATTTATTCTTTCTCTAATTTATTTGTGAAATAAGGGAAGATTGAGTGGGGATTTCTGCTTCTCATACATTGTTTTCAGAATAATTTCACTTGCCTTCCCTCTTTCCAAGGCATATTCATAAAGGTAACAGATCACACAAATGACTATATAGTAGTAATTTTATAATTCAGAATTACTATTTGACTACTAAGCCAGGAGGCTGAGTTTTTTTGCTTTTTTAAATTTATGAGGTTAGTAGAGCCTTTAGCCACTTGCCCTGTCTATTACATCTTTGTGCCACTTTATAATAATAAACTGCCTCAGCTTGTGTGAGAGTCCTAGACTCATGTTTAGATTTGTAAGGTAATAAGTTCAAGGAAAACTTAGCTGAGGTCTTAATATTCAAACCACTTTGCCTCAGTGTTTATTCTTTATACTAAACATGTCTATAATATTATACATTTTATACTTTTACATTTTTACAAGGTTTTGATGACAAGGAATGCCACATCCGTACATCTGGAAGTGGCAGTTACTTCCTCACATGTAGGATAAGTAGACTTTTTATGACATCCTCATGTATTTAATTAGTTTCGGTACATCAAAATGCATTCTCCTTAATTGAACATGTAAATATTTGGAGACTGTGGGTTGAATAGTGAATTCTAATTCTAATATTTTTGTGATAAAAACATTTCCAACAGAAATAAAAGGATGTCAAGTTCAGTTTATAAGCCAGGTAAATATTAACTGCTAGGAGTTTTATAATGGTTCCAAGTATTTTATTTATATTAGAAAGAGCAATATTGTGTACTGCATATTTATTTCAAATTTATAGTTCTCCACCTTGGCATTGGCTTTCTTTCCCTGTACATCATTCTTATGTAACTTAATTAAATATTACTTTAGCATTTTCTGTTTTTATAAACAGATGTTTATCTCAGCTCATCTACAAGAATATGGTTCCTTTCCTTTGCATGTACAATCTGTACTAAAAGGGAGTAAATCCCACCTGGATTTATTGTCATAAACAAGTCCCCATAATGGTAGTCTCCAGCTAATATTAGTTTGTCAGGGCACTGTCTCCCAGCTTCTCAGTACTAGACCCTTCAAGTTCTTCTGTGCCACCTTCTTGTCATCTGCCATGACATTAGTTTCTGGAAGATTCCTTCATTGCTATATTGAACCGTTCTGCAGAGATAACCATTGCTGCTACCAACACTTAAACACAGGGTGGCGAGGGGAGAAGTGGCTCTTATTTATAGTATGTTTATGTTTTCCGTTCTGTGAATTGCCAATTTATATTATTTGTCTATTTTTCTTTTGCATTCCTTGCCTTTTCCTTTGTCTTTGTAGGTGTTCCTTGTATAGTCTGGATACTAATCTCTTCTTCCAGATATTTGCAAATGTTTTCTATTAATCTATAATTTACTAATCATTCACATATTAAAACTTTGTATGTAGTGTCTTTTGTTGAACTGAAAAACATAATTACAATGAATTTGATAAATATCTTTTTTTTCAACTTAGACTTTATGTTGTTGGAGTCTTATTTAAAAAGTTTTTTTCACATACAAAGTTTAAAAAGACATTCATTTTTTTAAGCTTTATAGATTCATCTTTCACACTTAGATATTTAATCTACCTTGAATTCATAGTTGCAATATGGTGCAATGTTAAAATCCAGCTTTTCTTTAGCTTCAAAAAGCAAGATAATTTCCTAACCCCTCAACTGTGCAATCTATTTTCCTCATTGATTTTAAGTATAATTTTTAATATATAGTGTCCATAAATATATGAGCCTATTGGTGAATATTCTGTTCTGTTCTACTGATCTGATCTGTTTATCTATTCCTGTACAGATATCTTATTTTTTTTATTGTTACAGCTTTCTAATGTATCTTAACATCTCACAAGTTGATTTCTCCCTATTTGCTATTCTTGCTCAAGTTGACTCAGCCCTTCTTGGGTAGTTATTCTTACATAAATATTAGTATATATGTCAGGTTCTTCAAAATATTCATCTCAACTTTGTGTGTGTGTGTGTGTGTGTGTGTGTGTGTGTGGTATGCGGGCCTCTCACTGTTGTGGCCTCTCCCGTTGCAGAGCACAGGCTCCAGACACGCAGGCTCAGTGGCCATGGCTCATGGGCCTAGCCACTCCGCGGCATGTGGGATCTTCCCAGACCGGGGTATGAACCCGTGTCCCCTGCATTGGCAGGCGGACTCTCAAAAAATGCACCACCAGGGAAGACCCATCTCAACTTTTGATTGGTATTGTAAAGAATTTTTAGATTAATTTTGGGGGAAAGTCATTATCTTTATTGGTTCAAGTCATGCCATCCATGAACATAGTTATTTTTTCTTCGTTTATTGAGGCCTTTTTCTATGTCCTAAAATTGAACTGTAAAAATTCTCCATGAGATTCTCGTGCATTCTTTTTAGATTCATTCTTAAATCCTTTTTGTTTGCCCTTGTTACCATTTTGTGTCAGCTTGATCAAATTGGAACTATGATTTATTTAACAGTAGAGATATCAAATAATGTGTATCTTTCAAGGAATTTGTCCATTTTCTTTAAACTGCCAGACCAATGGGCATAATTTTGCTTGTAATAATCTGAAGATAGGGAGATTATCCTGGATTATACCTGTGAATCTAATACAATCACAAGGGTCTTTATAAAGGACACAAAGGCAGGAACGTCCAGAGAAGAGATGTGACTACAGGAGCAGAGGTTGAAGGAATGCAATGATTGGCTTTAAAGATGGAAGAGAACCATGAGTAGAGGAATGTGGGCAGTCCCTAGAAGCTGGAAAATACAAAGCACTGATTCTTCTCTAGAGCCTACAGTAGGAATAAAGTCCTGCCAACACCTTAATTTTTGCTCTGTTAGAATTTTGACCTCCAGAACTGTCAGATAATAAATGTGCATTTATGTTTGTGATTTATGATATTATCTAACTTTGTGGTAATTTTTTATAGCAGCACTATGAAACTGATACAAATGGGTGATGTGATTGGTTTTTTAGCAAGTTGTAATTTTTATTGTATCTTTCTGAATTACCAAAAAGGTCTATTTTATAATAAGTCCTGAGAATTAAGGGAAGTAATGAATAGGAAAGAACACAATCCAACTCCTGCTACAAAGTAAATGTTCTGTAAATATTGATCCTCTTTGCTCTTTTCATATATTAGGAAGTACAACATCATTATGGATTTCTAACCAGGTTGAATGATGTAACTGGGTAATTCTTTACAAAGATAAGCCTCGTAGCAACCACAGAAGATAAGCAACTAGATGCTTCTACAATGATCTGGGAAGCAGATCTAGTTCACTCCTGTACTAGAGTGATGATAATGGGAATAGAAAGGAGAAGTCCAAAAGATATTTCAGAGAAATCAGTGAAATATTGAATGTGGAAGACAAAAGAGAGGCAACAGCAAAAGATAACCCTTAGCAAATATGTCTGTGACAGGGTTAAATTCAAAAGTACCCCTCAAACCTTTAGGATCTAGAGAGATTAGCATCAGCGTTAGTAAAGCCCATTGTCACTGGCCCATTGTCATGTTCATGTCTGATTCTGAGCTAATGTGCAAAGTCTCTGTTGCTGGTGCTCTTAACAATCTTCCTCTAAGTTTCTCCACTCTTTTCTGATAAACTCTTGACTGTGTCAATGCATATTGGATATGGTCTAGGAGAGTATTTTCCAAGCTGTAGTTCATGACCCATTAGATATCATGAAATCAAGTTGGTGATATGAAAGCAGTATTTTAAAGATGTAATAGAACTGAATAGAAGAATAGAAAAAATATGTATGTGTAGTTCATGTGTAGTAATGGTAAGAAATATTTTCTTATGTGTGTGTGTGTTTGTTTATGTGTGTGTGTAAGTGGATTGCAATGTAAAATTAATTTTTTGTGGATCACTGTCAGAAATGTTTGAAAAATCTGGTATAAGAGGCATCAACCTATCCATACCCTTTTTACACAAGGGAGGTCAGACTCCACGGCAATGTGGAGATCAAAATTCCTTTCATCCTTCACTGCAAGAGATTGATCTCAGGCTAAAAGAAGAGTAATAACCACTTAAATTTTCTATTAATTGACTTTTATAACACATACACTAAGACTACATGTTCATGAGGTATGCCCTCAGATAACCTATCATTCACTTTGTAAATAACAACCATTTATTTAATACCCATTGGAGACATGCACACTATCATGGATAATATTGCTGATCATCTTTGATGGTGTCCTAAACCTTTTCATGTACATCTTTAAATTACTCTAATTCCCATATGAACTAGTTCTATCACCATCCAAACTTCAGACACAGTTTAATGATGGGTATTCTAGACTTCATTTATAATGAGCTTTAATAAAGGCTCCAGTAGCCAAAAAGTCACATGAATTTTGATACAGCTTTTAATATATCAAGGATAGAAAATGTCTTTATGTTGTTAGGAATTAACCACAAATAGGCATTTGGAGATATAAAATATACTAAACTTCAGAGTGCCTAAAATCTTTTCATGAATCTTTGGTTCCTCCCTTTGAAAAGATGGAAAGTTATTTCAAATCAACAACTTATGATTCTAATTATAATCACTTGAGGAATTAATGACAGTATAAAGATTTCTTTTATAAATTGAGACAAAATAATATAATAAAGATAAAGTGAAGTGAATACCTGATAAAATACTATTTGAATAAGAATTGGAACGCTTTAAGGACTCTCACAAACCAAATGATTGATGAAGTGTTAAATTCAGTTTTTAAAGCAGCAAGATAAATCTTAATGAGATAAAATAAGACTAATTTAAAAATTAGTCACTACTTATTCAAACAAACTGTAAACAATCTTGACAGTAAAACAATGCTGGGTAATCACTGATCAACTTTTATTTATTTTACATTTATATTTCACAATATGATGTAGGAGATAATTTGTTGCTTTATAAATTATGTTTTCCTTATACCTAGGGAGAATTTTCCTATGAAAGACATTAGATTCTTGGTAATACACATTGTGGTATTTTCTCATTTCATAAGATTTAGTGTTACTAGTCTAACTTTTCAGTTTGTAACAGATTTCAAAACAAGTCAACAGACACATTGGGACATTGGTTATTTTGGGTTAGTGTCGAGTAAGTGAATATTCTAGGAGATTCTGGTGCTGTGGCAATGTCATTAAGTCTAAGTTACAGAGTCAGGTTTTTCAAGAAACTTTGATATTTGGCAAGAGGTCCTTTTTTCATATTGTTACCCATTACTACATTCAAAGGACTTGTCTACAGATAGGTTGATAGAGGGCAATCAAGTCTTTTGTACTGCATAAATTATATCATTAAGTGTCTGAATATGGATTGACTTGTTCTCAAGACCTAAAAACTAAACACAGCTGAGAGCTAAATCCCATGACAAATGAAAGCTCTGTGCAAAGATCACAGACCGCATATAGCAAATGGAATTTCTAAAAACCACATTATCCTCTAATATACACCTGATAAATGATCATCTCCAACTGCAGTTTGAAAGAAAAAAAGAATTTAATGTTGCTGCTTCAGGATAGCAAGAATCAAAGAAAAAATGTAGCATATACATTAGAAGCAGAAAAGATTAATGCCTTCAATTTAGTGTTCAATGTAAAAAAATTGGGGGGAGGGTAATAAATGATAAAGTTAGATTAAAGTTAATGCATTAGGCTGTTCCTCTTGAGATTCCTGTGGAAAAAAACCTTTTGTGTTGTATGAAGTAGCATATTTAATGCTACTTGCAATGTTAAACCAAACGGCTATGGGTTAAATATGGAAAAATTCAACTGTAGTACTCTTAGTTTTTTTGCCCCCCCCCAAATTTCTTGCAATTGTATTTTAAAAGTAACATGATTATTTTGAATAATATATATATTTATTGAATAATAATAATTTGTATTATATAAATAGTATATTATATAAGATTTATATTTTTGAGTAGTAGTTTAAATTAGCCATGCTGGTCAAATTTTAAAGAATTATCATTATAACTAATTTCTAAAAAAACTGCTATCAAATCAATTAACTAGCTAAAGTGGTATTATTACTAAGCAGTCTATTAATCCATAGTCCATTTGATTCTATTTCTTTCTCAGATTTTTTATTGTTTATTCATGGCTACTATTTCTGATAGAGAAAACATATAATTAATTTGGAATAATAATATAAAGTGATTGAATTGAGATTAAAGGCCAAATGGGCACCCAGAATTTGAATTTTATTTCATACCATCAAACGAGATTCAATCTATATGTGTGCAACTTAGTGCTTTTTTTTTCTTTTTTTTTATTTTACAAATTTAATCAGTTATACATATACATATGTTCCCATATCCCCTCCCTTTTGCGTCTCCCTCCCACCCTCCTTATCCCACCCCTCCAGGCGGTCACAAAGAACTGAGCTGATCTCCCTGTGCTATGCGGCTGCTTCCCACTAGCTATCTACCTTACGTTTGGTAGTGTATATATGTCCATGCCACTCTTTCACTTTGTCACAGCTTACCCTTCCCCCTCCCCATATCCTCAAGTCGATGCTCTAGTAGGTCTGTGTCTTTATTCCTGTCTTACCCCTATGTTCTTGATGACATTTTTTTTCTTAAATTCCATATATATGTGTCAGCATACAGTATTTGTCTTTCTCTTTCTGACTTACTTCACTCTGTATGACAGACTCTAGGTCCATCCACCTCATTACAAATAGCTCAATTTCATTTCTTTTTATGGCTGAGTAATATTCCATTGTATATATGTGCCACATCTTCTTTACCCATTCATCCGATGATGGACACTTAGGTTGTTTCCATCTCCGGGCTATTGTAAATAGGGCTGCTATGAACATTTTGGTACATGTCTCTTTTTGAATTATGGTTATCTCAGGGTATATGCCCAGTAGTGGGATTGCTGGGTCATATGGTAGTTCTATTTGTAGTTTTTTAAGGAAACTCCATACCGTTCTCCATAGTGGCTGTACCAATTCACATTCCCACCAGCAGTGCAAGAGTGTTCCCTTTTTTCCAAACCCTCTCCAGCATTTATTGTTTCTATATTTCTTGATGATGGCCATTCTGACTGGTGTGAGATGATATCTCATTATAGTTTTGATTTGCATTTCTCTAATGAGTAAAGATGTTGAGCATCCTTTCATGTGTTTGTTGGCAGTCTGTATATCTTCTGTGGAGAAATGTCTATTTAGGTCTTCGGCCCATTTTTGGATTGGGTTGTTTGTTTTTTTGCTATTGAGCTGCATGAGCTGCTTATAAATTTTGGAGATTAATCCTTTGTCAGTTGCTTCATTTGCAAATATTTTCTCCCATTCTGAGGGTTGTCTTTTGGTCTTGTTTATGGTTTCCTTTGCTGTGCAAAAGCTTTGAAGTTTCATTAGGTCCCATGTGTTTATTTTTGTCTTTATTTCCATTTCTCTAGGAGGTGGGTCCAAAAGGATCTTGCTGTGATTTATGTCATAGAGTGTTCTGCCTATGTTTTCCTCTAAGAGTTTTATAGTGTCTGGCCTTACATTTAGGTCTTTAATCCATTTTGAGCTTATTTTTGTGTATGGTGTTAGGGAGTGATCTAATCTCATACTTTTACATGTCCCTGTCCAGTTTTCCCAGCACCACTTATTGAAGAGACTGTCCTTTCTCCACTGTACATTCCTGCCTCCTTTATCAAAGATAATGTGACCATATGTCCGTGGGTTTAACTCTGGGCTTTCTATCCTGTTCCATTGATCTATCTTTCTGTTTTTGTGCCAGTACCATACTGTCTTGATTACTGTAGCTTTGTAGTATAGTCTGAAGTCAGGGAGCCTGATTCCTCCAGCTCCATTTTTCGTTCTCAAGATTGCTTTGGCTATTCGGGGTCTTTTGTGTTTCCATACAAATTGTGAAATTTTTTGTTCTAGTTTTGTGAAAAATGCCAGTGGTAGTTTGATAGGGATTGCATTGAATCTGTAGATTGCTTTGGGTAGTAGAGTCATTTTCACAATGTTGATTCTTCCAATCCAAGAACATGGTACATCTCTCCATCTATTTGTATCATCTTTAATTTCTTTCATCAGTGTCTTATAATTTTCTGCATACAGGTCTTTTGTCTCCTTAGGTAGGTTTATTCCTAGATATTTTATTCTTTTTGTTGCAATGGTAAATGGGAGTGTTTCCTTGATTTCACTTTCAGATTTTTCATCATTAGTATATAGGAATGCCAGGGATTTCTGTGCATTAATTTTGTATCCTGCAACTTTACCAAATTCATTGATTAACTCTAGTAGTTTTCTGGTAGCATCTTTAGGATTCTCTATGTATAGTATCATGTCATCTGCAAACAGTGACAGCTTTACTTCTTCTTTTCCCATTTGGATTCCTTTTATTTCCTTTTCTTCTCTGATGGCTGTGGCTAAAACTTCCAAAACTATGTTGAATAAGAGTGGTGAGAGTGGGCAACCTTGTCTTGTTCCTGATCTTAGTGGAAATGGTTTCAGTTTTTCACCATTGAGGACGATGCTGGCTGTGGGTTTGTCATATATGGCCTTTATTATGTTGAGGAAAGTTCCCTCTATGGCTACTTTCTGCAGGGTTTTTATCATAAATGGGTGTTGAATTTTGTCAAAAGCTTTCTCTGCATCTATTGAGATGATCATATGGTTTTTCTCCTTCAGTTTGTTAATATGGTGTATCACATTGATTGATTTGCGTATATTGAAGAATCCTTGCATTCCTGGAATAAACCCCACTTGATCATGGTGTATGATCCTTTTAATGTGCTGTTGGATTCTGTTTGCTAGTATTTTGTTGAGGATTTTTGCATCTATGTTCATCAGTGATATTGGCCTGTAGTTTTCTTTCTTTGTGACATCCTTGTCTGGTTTTGGTATCAAGGTGATGGTGGCCTCGTAGAATGAGTTTGGGAGTGTTCCTCCCTCTGCTATATTTTGGAAGAGTTTGAGAAGGATAGGTGTTAGCTCTTCTCTAAATGCTTGATAGAATTCGCCTGTGAAGCCATCTGGTCTTGGGCTTTTGTTTGTTGGAAGATTTTTTATCACAGTTTCAATTTCAGTGCTTGTGATTGGTCTATTCATATTTTCTATTTCTTCCTGATTCAGTCTTGGCAGGTTGTGCATTTCTAAGAATTTGTCCATTTCTTCCAGGTTGTCCATTTTGTTGGCATAGAGTTGCTTATAGTAATCTCTCATGATCTTTTGTATTTCTGCAGTGTCAGTTGTTACTTCTCCTTTTTCATTTCTAATTCTATTGATTTGAGTCTTCTCCCTTTTTTTCTTGATGAGTCTGGCTAATGGTTTATCAATTTTGTTTATCTTCTCAAAGAACCAGCTTTTAGTTTTATTGATCTTTGCTGTCGTTTCCTTCATTTCTTTTTCATTTATTTCTGATCTGATTTTTATGATTTCTTTCCTTCTGCTAACTTTGGGATGTTTTTGTTCTTCTTTCTCTAATTGCTTTAGGTGCAAGGTTAGGTTGTTTATTCGAGATGTTTCCTGTTTCTTAAGGTGGGATTGTATTGCCATAAACTTCCCTCTTAGAACTGCTTTTGCTGCATCCCATAGGTTTTGGGTCGTCGTGTCTCCATTGTCATTTGTTTCTAGGTATTTTTTAATTTCCTCTGTGATTTCTTCAGTGATCACTTCGTTATTAAGTAGTGTATTGTTTAGCCTCCATGTGTTTGTATGTTTTACAGCTCTTTTCCTGTAACTGATATCTAGTCTCATAGCATTGTGGTCGGAAAAGATACTTGATACAATTTCAATTTTCTTAAATTTACCAAGGCTTGATTTGTGACCCAAGATATGATCTATCCTGGAGAATGTTCCATGAGCACTTGAGAAAAATGTGTATTCTGTTGTTTTTGGATGGAATGTCCTATAAATATCAATTAAGTCCATCTTGTTTAATGTATCATTTAAAGCTTGTGTTTCCTTATTTATTTTCATTTTGGATGACCTGTCCATTGGTGAAAGTGGGGTGTTAAAGTCCAACTTAGTGCTTTTTGATGCTTTCTCATTTTATATTTACATTGGTTGATTTGTGCAATAGATATTTACTAATCATTACTGTATGTCAGACTTTGTACAACCCACTACAGATACAATAAAGAAAAAATACAAAGAGGCTTCTTCTCTCTTCCTCCTTTTATCTATTTTTGACATTGTCATATCTTCCCTTCTGGGGTACAAGTTCCATAAGAAACACTATAAATCTTTTTTTAGAATCTTAACATACTACTTAGTACAGGATATGCAATAGTAGATGCTCAATAAAATGTAAGTAAAAGAAAAATTACAATTAAAAGTCGCTTTGAAGTCATATAGTCTAATGGTTTATTTCTACAGATGACAAAGCAGTTAGGTAACTTACTACTTAAGATCCATAGTTAGTGCCATAGGCAAGATTAGAATCTAGGTCAACTTCAGACCCCAGGCTTTTTATAGTGTCATGCTCTTCCACTTCTAAGAAGATGATTATCATAGGATATTCAAAGATAAAATGAAACTAGTGTGTTATATCATAAATAATTTTTTAAACAGATTAAAATATATACATTCCATATAATTAATTAGAAAAGAATATAGTGAGCAGACTATAGTGCTGGTGAGTCAGGAGGAGCAGGATGATGTTGAAGATAATGAACAAGTTTGATTTTGCATAAAATATCTTCAAAGATGTAGACAATTTTATTATAAATCTTATAGAGAAGCAATGAAAAATCTAGTACAGAAACTTGAGAAAATCATAGGGAAATAAGAGATGGATAATGTATGGATTATATGACTCAGATAGAAATGGAGTAGTTGAGAAGGGAGAGAGGGTTTGAAATTAGGCTTTCTCGATTCTATATTTACATTATAGGATTTGAGGTAGAAGTTTAAGGATATTGTAAATTTTTGTTATAAACAGAAATCTTCAGTATATCTAAGTCTATAGAGTTTTGATCACTATATGATAAATGTAATTGAGTTCTATTAGGGTAATATTACTTCAAAAGGTGCATATTAATTTTATTAGGGAATAGATTGAATTAGGCTTGGATATAACTATAATATTTTAAATGAAGGAAAAAAGAGAGTTATTCTAAACTTATAAATGTGGGAAGTCAGTATGACAACAATTTGAACTTCTAGTCTCCATAACATTTTCCTCAATTTTATGGTTTTAATCTTCATATCAGCTTAATGAATGCTAAGGAATGAACTGTGTACCCCCCAGATTCATATGTTGAGCTCCTAACCCACATGTGACTGTATATTGAGATAGGGCTTTTAGGAGGTAATTAAGATTGAATGAGGTCATAAGGGTGGGGTCCCAACCCATTAGGATTGGTGGTCTTATAAGAAGAGGATGACAAATTTCTCTGTCTCTCTCTCTCCCCAGTGTGCACACAAAGAAGGGGTCTCATGAACACACAGCAGGAAGGCAGCAGACTACAAGCCAAGAGGAGAGGCCTCAGAAGAAAACATACCTTGCTGGCATTTTGGACTTCCCAGTCTCCAGAACAATGAGAAATAAATTCTATTGTTGAAGCCACCCAGCCTATAGCACGTTGTTATGACAGCCTTAGCAGACAATGAATAAAGTAAGAATGAATAAAACAATAAATAAAGTAAGAATTTTGCTAATAGCTACACTTGACAGATAATATACCTGATATGAGGAGTGACATTTTGAACTAAGCTTATGTGGTTGCAGGTTTGGGACATAAAAACAGGTTGCTTTAAGTCCATTGTTCATTTTCTTGGTTCATCCATAATTAAAGAGTCATTTTGAACTAACCTTACTTAGATACTTTATTCAGTATTTTAAGTCATAGATTAATCAGTAATGCAGACATCAGTTTAAGTTCTGCTAGCAGTAATCAACATATTATAGAGAATTTAGTTGCTGAGCAATGCCATAGTAGTCAGAAATTACAGGAAACCACAGCTAAGATTTCAACTGCCCATACCATTGGGGAGTGATTTGAAGATTGCCTAAAACCACACAGAACCTTACATTTGCAATCTGCTGAAGCCAACTGTCAAAGGGACAATAATGGCTTTACCTCCCTTCAGCCTGTCACACTCCATGCAAATACCTTTTGTTGGTAGGTCTGCACTGCAATCCTGCTGGCAAGGGCGTCTGGAAGATGCGCTTGTTGGTTCCAGCTCCAGGAATACACAAGACAGAGGGCAATAGGGAAAGCATGCTTTTTACCTCTGAAGAAAATAAATCCATCTCAGTTAAGAAGCATGCTAATTGTCTTCTCCATGCCTATTTGTCACTGTCGTGGACTGAGGAAAATTCAAAGACAATTAAGTCAGAGTCAATGACAATGCCCTCAGGTCCTCACAATCCAGATGACATACAAGAATAACATCTGCTGATAAATGCTATAATGCTATACTGTAGTTCTTTACCAGTTATATCATTTATATTATGTAATACCTCCTCAGGAGAAGACTCATTCAGAAAAAGGTCTTCTCAAGAAGAAAAATGAGTATAATTTATTAATATATTTTGAATTCCACTCTGACTAGATTTTCTTGTTCAGTTATTATGTTAACTATCTTCAGGAACATCTTTTATGAAAGTGTCTTCAATATTAGTGTTAGCATTATGAATACATTTAAACATAGTCATAACATTTTATTATCTAAAATAGCTATTAGTATAACTCAATAAAGACTAGTCTAGATCAAAGACTAAAATTATAGCTCACTTTAATCTTCAGACATTATCACTGAATTTATATATGATTTGGTTCCAATTTACATTTGGTAGAACAACTACAGTTTTCAAAATTCTCTTTTGACAACATCACAGGATTTATAAAAATGTCTAACTACTTTTTTATCCTGCAGAAATCTTTACAATAATATCTCATATCTATGAGTTATATTTTAATATAATTATCCCATTATAATAAGTCAAATTTAAAAATACCTTTTACAACTTCCTACGAATTGTGATTTTCTCATCTTTCTTTCACTAGAAAAAAAAAGCATGAAAAGAAACATATCATTAAGTTATATTATTTATACAACTGAATATTATCACTTCGTTGTACAAAATGAAAACTAAAGTTTTCTAGTTGCAATTATTGCTAAAATTAATTTTAAGATCACAAATGCCTTTCCTTAGAATCTTATCTAACACTAACTGTTCTTTTCAATATGTGTATATATTTTGGAGATCCTTAAATGATTCTATCTCAAGAATAATAAATGAGGATTATATTTCACAATGCAGAGCTCAGTAGATACCCCTTCCCCAATGTAGATCAGGGTCTTTGATGACAATTTTAAATAGAAGGTCTTGCAAATGTTATCTCTTTCTCTTTTCCACTAATACATTGTCTGTCAACATATAGCTTATAAATGCCTTAAGAATAAGCTCTCTGTATTCAAAATTATTGTATTCATTAAATTAATTCTAGGTCTTAAATAGACCTAGAAGTTTCCCAAGCTTAGTAGGTACTCTACATGTTTATTGCTGCTGCTAATAAGAACACCAAAGTGGTTTTCTGCAACTTGCTTAAGTGTCATATTGCTCTGATACACTCTTAGGAAAATGATCAAACCTGCTCTACATATACTTTTAGAAATACCTTTGATTATGTCATCAACAATGACAAAGAATTCATAATAATTGTAATAAAAGTAATATACAAACATTTACTGAGTGCATACTATAATTCTAGTAATGCGCTTAGGTTCTTTACATCTATTATTTGAAATGAACCACAATCTTGCTAGGGCGGTATTGTGAGCTCCACTTTACAAACTAAAACTACTATTTGAAAAAGTGGAAAAAGAAAATGTTATAGAATGTAAAATTACATTTCATAGAAATACAATTCTCATATTTTAAGGAGACTCATAGTGTCAATTACAAAACTAATATCTCCTAAAATCTTATTTTCCAGCAAAACAATAAAATCCAGAAAGGATCTTTTGTTTTCTTTCAGTTCTTTGTTTCAGAAAGAGTGACAGGGAGAAATGGCCGGAGGACTGTCGCTGATCTCTTTTCCAATTTTCTTCTTTCTCAAAATGTATTCTTTTGTAGGCAGCCCAAGTGATTAGGCAACCACTTCCACCACTGTCACTGTAGGCTTTCCTGAATATTCCTTCCAGACGTTCCTCAGTTAAATTGCATCAACGACCTTCACTTTATTCTGAGAAAGTATCAACAGGTGCAGCTGAACTCTGATGCTTAAAATTATGAATTATGAAATAAACCCAGAGCAGAACTAGAAAATTAACAGTGGTTTGGCCACGATGACATAATGGTGACAGAAGGGCTCAACTTGAGCAGTTTAGAAGGATCATTTTCCTAGACATTTGAAAAACAAAATACTTCCCTCTAATTTTTAAGCTGGGAAATAATCTCCAGCTAATTTATCAGAGGCACTCATCATCCAATTAGCCACCAAGTTAATTCTATTCTCCTTACAGAAACACTTATTTCAGAAAGATATTAAAGATAATTCTTATTATTCAAATTAAGAAACAAATTATGATCTTTCCCCAAACATCTATCCCATGGCTCTAGTGAATGGCACCATGGTGCCTCCAAGTTGTGCAAACAAGAAAAGTTGTCATCATTGTTTATGACATGTTCCTCTCCTTCACCACCTCTTCCCTGTATCCACTCATCAGCAAATCCTATGGATTTTATCTCTGAAATTTTTACCAAATCCATGTAAATTTTTCCATTTCCCCTCAACCCTAGTCTAAAGCTACCATTGTTTCTCATCTGGACTACTTCTAGAAACTTCTTAGGGACTTATTTATACTTACTGTTGTATCATACTCAAATCACCACTGTTCTAGAAGTGATCTTTACAATGTAAAAGACACAGTCATGTACTCCTTTCTCACCAGTTGGTTTCCCATAGCTCTAAAATATTGATTCTTGACAGGGCCCTTCATAGAATATTTTGGAAATATGGATGCAAATATTTTATTTCTAATCCATGGCAGACTGCATTCCCAAACAATGACACTATCCTTAATTCCATATACATTTCCTACAACATGACTTTGGCACGTATCCCATCAAGAAGTGAAAAAATTTTCCCTCTCTTTCAATCTAAGTGGCTTGGTGACCACAGAGTAAGTGATATTATGAGACTTCAAAAGTTAGTTCATAAAAGGTGATACCACATCCACTTAGCTCTCTTGGAATGCTCTTGGTACCTAGCTACCATATTTTGAGGAAGCCACAGCCACATAGAGAGGTCACTTGCCCATGTTCTGCTCAATAGTTCCAGCTGAAATCTCACCTTTCAGTCAAAATCAAGCACTAGATGTGTGTAAATGAACTTTCAGATTATTCAAGTCCCCAGCTACTGAGTCATTCTTAACTCTCAAGTCTTTCTAATTGAGACCTCAGACATTGTGGCTCTGAGATATGCTGTCACTGTTTTGCTCTTTCTGAATTCTTAATACCCAGAATTTGTGAGTGTAATAAAGTGGTTATTTTACGCTCCCAAATTTGGGGTTGTTTGTTATGCAGCAGTAGTAACTGGGACACTGCTTGAATTTATATGTTGAATTCCACATAATTTTATTATAAATTGTTTTTCTTTTATTTACTTTTCTTTTATATTACTGTAAGGGCATTATTGATTTTTTTTTAAAAATTATATGTCTAGGTAGCTGTATTAGTCAGTATTCTCCAGAGAAACAGAACCAATAGGATGTATTTATATCAATATCTGTATCTTTTTGTCTAGATTTATTTTAAGGAATTGGCTTATGTCATCATGGGAGTTGGAAGACCACAGTCTTCAGGGCAGACCCAGGGAAGAGTTGACGTTTAGTCTTGAGTCCAATGGCAGTTTAGAGGCAGAAATCTTTCCTCTGCTGGGGACCTCACTTTTTTGTCTTAAGGTTTTCAACTGACTGGATGAGACCACCCACACTATGGAGGGTGATCTGCTTTACTCAGAATCTACTGGTTTAAATGTCAATCACATCTAAAAAGGAATAAAAACCGTGCAAGCTGGAGAGTGTCAGGAGAATCTCCACTTTCTCTCTTTTTCTCTCTTGGTCCTGTCCTGAGGCCAGCCCCAGGTGTGGAACTGTACAGTCATGGCAGCTGTGGCAGCAGGCATGTGAATCCCCAGTGGAAAATCTTTCTCTGGATAAAAGAAACTTAGAAAATAAATCCCTATGCTGATTCTAAAATTTACATGGAAAGGGAAAAGAGCTAGAATTGCCCAAACCATTTTGAAAAAGAAGAAAAAAATGAGAGAACTCAGAATTCTTGATTTTAAAATGTACTGTTAATCAACAGTAAGCAAGGCAGTGTGGTATTTGTGAAAGGATACATATTTTTACTGTGTGTAAGCTAAAAATAAATGGTAAAAAAGACAAAATGGTTATATGACAGCAAGTTTATATGATGCAATCTAATATACCAAATATTGATTTAGCCAAATATTGTGACATCACTAGATTGGAAGACTAGCAGGAGGAGATACGTTTGTGTTGTAGGTGGTGAAGCTAAAGAGTTAAATCCTGATGTTGAATTGTAGATAGTCAATAGATAATTTCCTATATTAAAATATTAGGACACATCATTTTAAAGTATGTTATTTGGAAATACTGAGACATACAACAAAATAAATGCTGGAGAGTTGAAAGTGGTTGTTTCTGTGCAGTGGGATTCTGGGGTAGAGAGACAGGCAAGAATCGTTGTTTGATAATACATTACATGTAAGATTTAGGGCATAGTCATATGTAATTGTTCTCTACTATACAATATAAAATAAGTAGGATTTAAAAGGGTAGAAACCATTCTGGACTAGGGAAAGATTGAGTGCAGAGACCAGCTCTATCTAAATAGGAGTTCTTCACCTGGAGATAACGGTGGGTCTAGTGGGTTCAGGGGACAGTAAAGGCAATGAGCTGTTTCCAGCAGGGGACTGTGTTAGGAACAGTAGGGCAAGTAGTTGTGTCGACCCTGAATGCCAGGCTGGGAGCTTTGGACTTAGAAGTCTGGAGGTTTTGAGTCCAGATGAGAAGTAATTGCCTCTACCTGTGTGACCTGGGACAAATTGCTTATCTTCCTGGATCTCAGTTTCATCACTGTAAAAATAAGTAAATTAACTTTAAGGGTCACTTCAGATTCTATGATAAAACTAAGGTTCCAGGATGGTTAATCTGTGGCAGTGAGGAAGGGGGAGACACAAGCAGGCAGTCTAAATTGGAGGCATTACAGTTACTTATTTTAGAGTCCCAGGAGAAAAAACAAGGTATTTATTTTGTGCAAGAAATGAAAGAATAGCAGTAATGTATAAGACAAAGTTTCTCAAACTCTTTGGTCTCAGGATTGTTAAAAATTTTTTTTTTAATTATTAAGGATCTCAAAGAACTTTTGTTTATTTGGGTTATATTGATCAATATTTACTGTATTAGAATAAAGCACAAATGTATACAATCTCACACAATTTTGCACTCCATTTCAGAGGGCCCCAGGGCTCCCTCATGGGTCATCATAGATTACAGGTTGCAAATCTCTAGTATATGAGTTTGAGGTTAGAATAAATGTGCAAGGCAAATCTGATTTTGCTAGAAAATTTTGGATTGGTGCTAGAAAAAAACTACCCAACATTGGTTTTATGTTGCTGAGCCAAAATAGTCTTTGGTCTAAATCATGTTGCTGGACTAGATGACCTTTAAAATCCCTTCAAACCTAAGATTATATTATTCTGTGATTCATCCTTATTGGCTAGTTAGACTGTTCTGATTTCATTGCTTTGTTTCACCACCCTTACTTCACTAGGGTTATATCCAACTGGCCTCATGTTTATTCCCCAGAAACTGCAGTCATAAATTTATCTTCCAATTTCCTTTGCTTAACTTGGAAAATGCCTAGTGAATTAAAAAGTCTATTTCCAGAGAATAAAAAGCAATGGCAAGTAGCTTATTTATTATACACATACATGCTTCTAATGACAAGGAACAAGAGAGGAAGTGTTTTTTGGCCAAAGCATTGCATTTTTACAATTCAGAATCATTTTTAGCTAGTAAATCCCATTATTCTTTCCTACACCACTTTTCCAACAGAAGAGGTCCATTAAAAAAGAAGAAAACATCTTTATCCAAGCGTGTATACCAAAGGAAGAAGGTCTTCTCTGCTTGGGAAAGGCTACAGTACCATAAATCAGCATGCACAGATATTTTCAAAAATTCCAAGAGCAAATTGTGACCTTGAACATATCATGTATTTTCCAGGACTTCAGAAGAACTTTGGAGGCAGAAAGCCCACCAAACTTCAAATTTGTGGTTAAGTAACTTGAAACAGCCAGCTGATCATTAGAAAATGCAGCCCCAAATAAGGATTCTCCAAATATAGACATGTTTCCAGAGAAAAAGTGCAGACTTTATTTTAAAATTTTAAGTTTATTATAGAGACAGAATCCAAATCTCTGAAGAGGCTGAGAGGCAAAGTTTGTAGGCTTGCTGGGAAGAAAATTAAATTCATATAAATGAATAACAAACCTGATTCTCTGCCTAAATTTTATCAAAGTGAGATTTGGCTTAGCTTCAAGATTAAGTCAACTAATTAGTGTGTTATTATGTTTCCGACTGCCTTTC
Source organism: Mesoplodon densirostris (assembly GCF_025265405.1). Classification (NCBI taxonomy): domain Eukaryota; kingdom Metazoa; phylum Chordata; class Mammalia; order Artiodactyla; family Ziphiidae; genus Mesoplodon; species Mesoplodon densirostris. The sequence goes on from NC_082672.1 coordinate 30,129,696, forward strand.
TGCCTTGTCTTCCTTCCTACCTAGCTTGAAATTCCCGCCATGTGATAGTCCTGGTGAAATACCCCTTTGCCACCTAGACGGGAATGCTAGCCCTCTCCCATCAGTGCAGTGCAGGTCAGAGCTTTAGTGAGTGATGCCTTATGTCTGAGAGTAACACACATACTCTAATGTTAGTAAGAAGAGAGAGTCACTGGCCTATATCCCTGAATCTCCCCTTCCACACACACCTCACCCCTTTCCCACAAAAAGCAAGCCTGAATGTTCCCAGGGACAGGAACAGGCCGAGGAGCATCCAGCACAGAGCCATCATCAATACCTGAGCAGTGGGGATGCCCAGGACAAATATCACCTGCCTTATATTTTTTCTATCACCACGGCAAGGGTGTAGGGGTGAGGTAGCCCAAGAATTAGTCTTTTTCCACAAGATAGGGAGCCCTGGGATGGTACATGAGAGAAGGAGATGTTTTCTCTCTGACGCAGTATCCGTGCTTTCTTCCTGAAGGGTGTTGCCAGGCCCCACTCCTAAGCAACGGCTGAATTGACAGGGATGAATAAAGCATATTAAAATCAAAAGAAGTGATGTACTCAAAAGTTCAAGCATGGTAGCTAGGAGTACCTTTCTCAGCCTGATTAACATTAATTAGCTCATCCTCTTAAATTAGGGACAATTCTTTCTCCTTCATAAAATAAATCTTCTGTGAAATCAAATATATAAAATGTTGAAAGAAGGTGTATCAAGGGGGACTCATGGATTGCTCATAAAGTAGAATAATCATTTTGGACAATTTGGCCTTCTCACGTGAGATGAAACATGCAAACAACCAGGAAATCTATTCTAGAGGAAGTGTAGCAGGAGTGCTCCAAGGGCCACAGGCAAGAATGTTCAGAGCAGTTCTGTTCAAACACCTAAAAAACTGGAAACAACCCAAATGTTGGCAGGAATACATATAAACATGCTCTGGTCTAGTCATACAAAAGCCTAATATATAGCAGAAAATGTCGACAATCTCTATTCCACAGAACCACATGGATGAACCTTAGAAGCATACTGGTAACTGATAGAAAGGCAAGTTCCAGAACACTGTACAGTGGGCTTTGCCTATCTGCAGGTTTTGCATCCACAGATCCAACCAATCTTGGGTGGAAATTTTGGTTGAATCAGCAGATGCCAAACCTGCAGCTATGGAGGGCTGACTGTATACAGTATGATATCACTTTTATAAAACCCAGAAACTAAACATTATGTTGGTTAACCATACAGACATATGTGAAAGAATTATTTTAAAGAGTAAGGAAATGAAAAACAGATAATGTTGGATACTGGTTGACTTGTGGGGGGCTTGGGGAGGCAGAAGTATAAGACTAGTAAAAAGCATCAGAGTAGAGGCCAATTATCAGTAATGTTGCAATTCTTGGATTGCAGATGCTTTTTAAATTAGAAGGAGATAAAGGAGAAAGAATTGAAGAGTTATCTTCTTTCATTTTTTCCTGCCCCTAATCAAGGAAAAATCAGTAAATAGCTGAGAGTCCCAGAGAGAGACCGATGGTTGGAGAAGTTGTGCTCTTGAACTTCTTTCTGTCTTCAACACAATGCTTTCCTCACAGGAAGCGTCCGCAGTAAAGCTCACTATCAACTCCAAACATGAAGCTCTCATCCAACAGCACATGGGAGGCTTTTTGGCTGCCATAAGCTGCCCCCAGAGAATCCACTCATTCTGTGTGCTTGTCGACTGTGTCATAGCTCAGCTTGAGTCTCCACAAGATAAGCTCTTCAAGGCAGAACATTTCCAGCTGTTGTGGTCAGACAGCAGCAGGTTCTTATCTGAGGACAGCAGGGCCATGTGGCACACTGTAGCCAGGACAGTGTTGGAGAAGCATGTGGTCCCTGTACACAGTAGCAAGGTCCAATGGACAGCAATTAGCACCAGGAGAATGAAGATGAACGGGACATATACATAACCTTCATAAAAATGTCACAGGGAAAAAGACTCACAAACCATATGGATCCATGCCGGGTCTCTCCCAGGGATGGCCTTTTATATTACACTAGTCCAAGTGATGGCTTTTAAAAAGAGATTTTTTTTCACTCCCGTGTCTTTCTGACCAGCCCTACCAAAAGAAGTAAAGAAATAGGCTGTCTATGTGATGTTGGATGAAACAATCTTGACATTTTGTGGCTTTCTCCACTCCGAGTTTCTGGACCAGCATTCTCATCTGCATATGTTGGTAGCTAATTAGGTGGACAGCCTCCTCTGGTACTATTTTCCCTTTTATTTTTGATGTTGTTCTGAACTTGTGGGTATTTCAGATATGTCCTCATCCACTTTCAAAAGGCCAATACTTAAAAGTTCGTTGTTCTTAGCAAAGAAACAAGCCCTCACCAGCTGATATAAGCAGAAAAAACGTATTCAAAAGAATTTTGTGTCACTTGCAAGATCACACAGATGGCTGCAGAATCAGTCCCAAGTTACAGGCAGGCACTAACAAGAAGACTGAGCAAAACTGTAGCCAAAATCCAGGCAGAGTGATGGTCCAGAAGTCAGTACTGACACTGCTGGTGACCACAATATCATGGGGTGCTGGATACACTGGCTTTATTGTTGCTGCTGCCCTACATGCCCCATCCTGGGAAAGTGAGTGTGGGGCTGCTGACATTACAACTAGGAAGAAAAGTCATTTTGATTTTATCTATTTGAGACATCAACTTCTGATTCAAAATCTGGAACACCTAAAATGTTCCTCATGCCACTCGCGGTGTTTGGGATATATCACTGAAAGAACAAACAAATGCCTCCATCCTCTTAGAAATTATATTCAAGCAGAGGAGAGTGGAGTATCTTGAGACGAACCATAAACAATAAAGTAAAGGATCATGTAAATTGATGTTAGATGATAAAGTGCTTTAGGAAAACAAGGGTAGAGTAAGGGGGATAAAAAGGGTGGGCTGGGTGGGTGCTTGTAGGTGACAATTTTAAATGGAGTGTTTTGGGAGTCCTCATAAAAGAGTGACATTCCAGCAAAGATTGCAGGAGTAGAGGGTTGAGAGATCTTGTGGCCACTGTAAAAAATACAGTCTGGCACGTGGACCACGAATTTCAGAGGGGACAGTGAAGTGATTTGTGGAACTGGAGCAGTGGGAGAGGGAGACAGTACAGAGGGTTACGGGGAATAAAAGCAGAAGAAAAAAGGTTAACTGTGAGCCCAGGTGAGAGATAAAAACAGGAATAAAGGGTTAAATGAGAGTATTTCCAGGGTGAATTCAAGACAGAGAATGTGCATTAGGGGATTGGGAGCAGGGTGAGTACCAGCAGCTCCTTATCAATAGAGGTAAGGAAATTTGGGGTAGCTGGGTCATAGTCTCAGGTTGTAGGTCCTTTCAGCTCCTGAAAATGATGGTAGAAGATTTGGGTGGAGGAGTGGTCACAGATTCAGTGCACTTATTGGAGGAGACAGAGTCTTATACTAGATGTTTGGACTTTGCCTTGGTATCTGTTAATGGAATGCTATAAACTGAATGTTTGTGTCCATCCAATATTTGTATTTTGAATCCTAATGCCCAATGTGATGGTGTTTGGAGGTGAGGCTTTGGGGAGTGATTAGTTCATGAGGGTGGAGCTCTCATGAATGGGATTAGTGCCCTTATAAAAGAGGCCTCAGAGAGATGGCCATCTATGAACCAGGAAGCAGGCTCTCATCAGACACCAAATATGCCGGCACCAAGATTTGGCACTTCCCAGCATTCAGAACTGTGAGAAATAAATTTTTGTTTTTTATAATCCACCCAGTTTATATCATAACAGTAGTTTATAGTTTATATTATAACAATAGTGTTTTGTTATAGCAGTCTAAATGGACTAGGACAATAGTAGAGATTTTTGGAGAAGCTGATGGTTACTCTCAGTGTGTGGGCCCTCTCTTGACTCTTGATGATGGGATAGAAAGTCTAGGTGATTCTTGTGGAGTTATCTGATTGGCCACACTTAGGTCGGGTGCCTAGCCCTATCCACAAAGGAACCTGGCAAATAAAATATCTGACCCATATGATGGGAGGAAAAGTGTCAGTTCCACCTTATAATATAAACCCAGTTAATAAATGTAGAAAGAAACAAGGGAATAAAAACTCACCATTTGGCAATCACCACAGTAATAATTGTTGCAGGAAGATGCACTGATTGACCTCTGGAAAACTTGAGGAGAAACAGGATATTTACATAGACTCAAACTGTCTCTCCCAAGATATTTATCAATTGAAAAAGGGAAAATAGTAACTACAGTGGAGAATCCCAGCAGATATCACTTAATCAAGTGTTCAAAGGTTGATATCACCAGTAGTAGGATATATTGAAAACATATACCCCCTGTTTCAAAGATACATTGAGGACAAAATATTATTTCTGCAGTATTTTTGCCAAAAACTGCATAATTTCAATCTAATTGTTGGAAAACATCGGACAAACCACAAAATAACTGACCAGTACTCATCAAAATTGTCAGGGTCATGAAAAAAATGGAAAGAATGAGGAACTGTCATAGATTGCAGAAGACTAAGGAGACAAAACTAAATGCAGTGTGATATTCAGAATAAGATCTTGAAACAAACAAAAAATGACATTAGAAGAAAAACTGATGAAATTAGAATAAAGTTTGTAGGTTAGTTTGGTAGTATTGTACCAATGTTCATTTCCTTGCATTGATAATAGTACTATAGTTACATAAGTTGTTAACATAAGGAGGTGAATTATCTGTACTATTCTTGCAACTTTCTGTAAGTCAAAAGTTATTCACAAATAAAAAGCTGGAAAAAAGAAAATATGTAATTAAAAGACATTCCACAGTGTGAGAGAAAATAGTTCAACAAATATAATGATCAAAAGACTCATATCCAGAGTAATTTGTGAGTCAATCACAAAATAAATAAATAAATAAAAACAACAGACAACCCAATAGAAAAATAGGCAAGAGACTTCAACACATACTTTACAAAACAGGATGTCAAAAATTCCAGTGAACACGTAAAAAGGTGTTCAACTTCATGAATCACCAAAGCAATGTAAATTAATAACACAATGAATACAATATTAACCTACCAGAATTGCTAATGTTAAAGAGATAACACAGTCAAGTATGGGTCAGGATGCAGAGCTGCTGTGACTCTCATATACTCGTAGCTAGAATGAAAATAGGTTCAAACACCTAAGAACTTTTTGGCATTCTCTACTAGAGTTACATATATATATGTATATATATATATATATATATATATATATATATATATATACACATATATATACATATATATATGTATATATATATACATATATATATACATATATACATATATATATGTATATATATATATGTATATATATATATCCTTTGACCTAGCAATTTTACTTCTAGATATATATCCATTAGAAATGAGACAATGTGTTTACCAAAAGATATGTCACAGCCTACAAGTAAAATCTATTCAAAAGTTCATCAACAGTAGAATGGATAAAGTATGGTAATCATATAATGAAATATTATATAGCTATGATAATGAATGAGAAGTGAAACAACATGAATGAATCTCACAAGCATAAAATTGAGCAAGAGAAGGCAGACTCACAAAAACATGTACTATGATGTCATTCATATAAAAGTCAAAACAAGCGAACCTAATCTATGATTTTAAAACTTACAATAGTGAATTTATTTGGAGAGGAGAATGGGAGTAGTAATTGGAATGTGCAGGATGGGGAGTTCTGGGAATTTGATAAGGTTCTATTTCTTGATCTGGGTGGTCTCATGGGTATGTTCAATTGGTGATCAATAAACAAGCTGTACTCTTAGAATTTTTGCACTTTGATGTATGTATGGTAGATTTCAATAAAAAAATTTAAACCTTTTTTCTTTGATAGAAAAAATGTATTATTTAGAAATGGAGATATGGTTATTTGCAGATATCCTCTCCCCCCTTTTCGTTCAGGATGGGATTATAAGCATTCTTTCCCATATCGATACACTTCTGTCTCTAATTTCTTATTTATGAGAAATTCTCTGTCTCTTTTATTTCCTTTTGTTTATTGTTTTCTTTCATATGTCTCAGGTTGATACTAATGTGGAACACAGGGTCTTTTCTTTGATTTCTTTCCAAAACATTACCAGAAAGCCAACGTAGGTCATAGACTTTTACTTATTTTAGGGGGCAAATAGGGCAAGGCAGGAGACTTATGCAGAAGATCATATGGTTTAAATATAAACTTCTTAACCTTAAAAGTCATTGCCATTATCCTTATCCTTTCCTCCCCCTCCACAATCTCCTGCTGGAAAAGTTTAACTGCTTATTTCCTCTTCCAGGATTCCCATCCCCATCATGTTTCTTCTCTTCCCCAATCTAATGTTTGTTATTGGTGGTTTTTTTTCCTTTCTAGCTAGCTTATTGAAATCTCCCATATAATTTTCTTTAAAATCACTTTATTTCATGCATAAATTTTACTGGCAATATTCTGAAAGCTAATTTCCCATATCAAAGATGTCTCATCAGATTAGCCAAGCCAAAATAGTCCTCCCCACTAGGATATGAGTTTGTTACTCTTCTCTAGGCAGAGTCCTGCTGCTGATCCTTAAACTGATAATCATTCTTCACTTTTCTTGATCCTTACACTGTACTTACTCACAGTTATTTTCCTAACCATGTAGGTCCTGGTGCACTGCCCACGTTAATATCATATCTTTTTTTCATTGAGATATAATTGACATATAACTTTATATTAGTTTCAAGTGTTGTTGTACAACACTTTATCTTTTAATTTAAGAATAGAGGCAGCACAGGGCCATACAGCAGCTCAAAACAACAGAACTGGTTTACTGTTCTTTTGTGTCATTTTTCTCTGAGGACTAATTTATTTCTGGAAGACCTTGTCATCCTCTTATAATTTATTGCCAAACCAAGATTTTCATGCATATTCATTTATTTTTTACCTTGTTACACAACCATTACAGTTGTAGTTGCCTGATGGGCATTATTACTTGGAAGTCTGGTTATTACAACACTTTTATTATATCTAAAACCCAATTAATATATTCTGTCTATCCATGGCACTGGATCGCAATATTGATTATGTCATGCTAACTGCAGAGGATGAACAGATAGTGGCAAGTGCATTGAATGCCCATTAAGACTGATGAATGGCACAGGAGAGACAATAAACTCTCAAAAGTTTTAGAAGGCCTATCATATTGAAGAAGTTTTAATGGGTCCAATGATCTGGGTTATCCTTAAACAACCTTTCTAAGGACACGTTGTTATTTATTGCAGCCCTCTTCATTAAGAAAGAATCTCAATCACTTTGTTGAAACTAGCACAATATTGTAAATCAACTATACTCCAATAAAATTAAATTAAAAAAAAGGAAAGAAGCTCACTTCACCCCAAAGAGACTGTAAGTAAGAAATTTTGTAGGTTTGGCTATCATGCATTTCTTATGTGAACCCCTAGGTATGAAGCTAGAAACATTCAGCTTCCAGAAAGAGATGGGGTCATTATTAGCCTCCAGTTTACTAAGAATACTGTGAAGTTCTAGTGGTCCACCTCAACCCAGTTTACTCCTCAGAGAACCCTCAAGAACTTGTTTTTGTAGTTGCATTACATAAGAAATTATATCTATAGCCAAAACTAAATTCTATGCTCACTTTATCAACATTATAAAACCATTTCTCCTGTGTTTGACAAGCATAATATCAATAAGTCAATCTTAGTGTTTTAACATTAAAACCTTGTCTCTTTTTTTGTTGGGTCTGAAAGTGATAGCACATCATCTATAATGTACTCTGAACCAAGAATGCCCTCTTATAAAAGTCCTCAGTTTGTTTTTCCTCTGTAGAACAATATCCCTATAAACTGTAGAGAATCCATTGTTAAAACATGAAATCTGTCTTTGATAATTTTAGCTATACTAAGTAATAAAGTAACTTTGGTTCAAATGTAAGAGAAACATCTCTATCCTTCTTTTATTTATGTCCTGTTAAAGAAAGGTTTAAGAATTAATTTAGGAATTCATCAACTTTAAATAATGAAGGAGATGAGTGTTTAGGTACCAATAATTTCCAAATCTGTCTTGAATATGTCAGCATTTGATAAGAAGAAAGAATGATGAAGTTATTAATAATTCTGCTTTACTCTTACCCCAAATTGTTTTAAGCCAAGGCAATATATCTGGATTTAAATAATGTTGGTCTAAGAGAAAGATAGCACCTAAAGAATAATTGGAATATTCAGTGGAAAAACTTTTTTTTTCTTTTGTCCAGTGGAAGAATCTTGACTCTATAATCTCTCTACACCACACCTGAGCCTGCCTTTAAAAAAAGAAAAAAAAAAACTATCAAAGATTTCTCCTCACGTTCCCATTCTTTCCCCCAGCCCCACCTAGAAAAGATGTGAAGAAATTGCTTCACTTAAAAATTCAATCTAACCTAAATGTGATTGTCTGTTGTTATTTTTGTTTAGTCACAAAAATGTAAATCAAATTTTCACTTGGAAATGAAACTGATAATTTGAAATGGTAGACCAATATGAATTAGTCTGAAAGATTTTTAGATGAAAAGGAAAGAACTTTTGCAAGTATAGGAGGATGAGAAACAGAAAATTACATCATTTATATGAAAGAAAAATAGTTTATCTCTTATATGATTAATGTAAAAATTAAATGTGAAATTTGAATCCTAAGTCAACTGAGTAAGCCATCACATCTAGGCCAACTATATTTCTAGAGAAAAAAGCAAGATAATGATTTTTTATATCAATCCTATTGTGAGAGGTAGCCCAAAAGGGATTGGTATTCCTAGAATATATTGATAGTTTACAGAGATTATAAAGAGCAATTTATATCCAAACTATCCCCAATAAATCTACACCATGTGGTCAGTGCATCTAAAGAAGAAAATTTCGACACCACTGGTAAATTTTTAAAACACATAAAAACCAGAAATGAAAATAATGAGCATATAAGACTAAATATTTGTTAACATTTTGTCATATTTAATAGATTTGTGAACATTATTACCACACATACGCTGTACTTTTACTGCACACTTATTCAGTCATAAACAATACATATTTTTTATCTTTAAAATGTTATGCAACTGACATCATACTGTATGTATTCTTTCTATAACTTCTTTCCTTTCAGTATTATGTTCTGGAGATTTTTTCATAATGAACGCTAGTTTTAATGGCTGAGAAGTTTCCATTGCATGTCTTTTTTAGTTTAGTTTAGCTTGTTTGTTTTTTATTTTAACAATCAGTGTTGCAATGAATATCCCAGTATGTGTGTCTTTATTCACGTGTGTTAGAACAGCTGGGTTACAGGGTATAAAACTTTAATTTTATTAGCTGTAGAGAGGCAGTGCATCATACAGTAGGTGTGTTGTTTGTGTGAGTTCAAGTCTTGACTCTGTCGTTTACTCTGTGTGTACCCTTACCATATTTGACTCTGTTTCTTGATCTCTAAAATCGTGATAGTAGAAGTAACTGCCTATGACAGACTGCCTGTTGTACTCCAATATCCATTATCTCCTTTGTCCATAGCAGAGTTTCAGGTGCCCAGATAAAGGCTACATTTCTTAACATTCTTCCAGCTAGATGTGAACATGTGACTACATTCTGGTTAATGGGGTGTGAGTGAAAGTGATGTACACTCCTGCATGTGTTTGTCTGCCTTTCCCCACTTCCTGCTATCTAGAAATGGTGAGAGAGAGAGAATGGTATGTGTGTGTGTGTGAGAAAGAGAGAGAGAGAGAGTCCTTATTCCTAGAGATGGAATCTCCATCTTGAAATCTTGAACCTGGTAGAGTTGCCCTGTTAGCCATCTACTGCTGGACTGTTATAAGGAGGATAAATAGATGTCTTATTTAACCACTGGGTTTTTATTAATCACTTTTTTACAGCAGTCCAGTTCAGACTCTAAAAATACACCATTTATGACATTGTCATAGTAAATACAACAGTGCTTAGAACAGTGCTCAACGAGTATATCAATTATTTTGTTATCATTCCAACAATTGCCGAATTGCTCTCTAAGTGTTTCACTAATTTATAAACTTACAAGCAGTGCATAAGTCTTCACACTTCATTGTATTTTTTATATTGCTGCAATTTGATGGATGTAAATTACTTTTTATTAATTCATATTTTCTTAAGATTTTTTAAAATGAAGAGCAACAAACATTTAGAAAAGTGCACAAATCATCAGTATACAGCTTAATGAGCATTTATAAAGTGAGAATACATGTATTATCAGAATCAAGAATATCAGACCTCCTTTTTCCTCCTCCCAGTTACTACCACCATCCTCCTTAAAGGTAAATACTACCCTAAATTTTAATCACATAAATGTTATGGGCAAAATTGTACCCCCGCCCCACAACTCATTTGCTGAAGTTCTAACTCCCAGTACCTCAAATGAGACTGTATTTGAAAATAGAGTCTTTAAAGAGTAATTAGGTTAAAAAGAGGTCATCAGGGTAGACCCTAATCCAACACGACTGGTGTTCTTATAAGGAGAGGAGATTAGGACACAGATGGGTACAAAGGGAAGACAATGTGAAAATATAAGGAGAAGATGGTCTTCTACAAACCAAAAGAGAAAAGTCTCAAAAGAAACCAACCCTGCCAATCTTGAATTTCTAGCCTCCAGCACTGTGAGAAAATAAATGTCTGCTGTTTTAGACATCCAGTTTGCAGTGCTTCATAATGGCAGCCCCCCAAAAACTAGTAAAGTAGATTAGTTTCATTCAGATTGATTTAGTATCAGAATCTCTATCGGATTCAGAATCTTCTGTGTTAGATCTGTTCACTAAAGATATTTTCTTGAAATTTACTGCATTGTTGAACATGGTGGTAGTTTGTCCATCTTGTTGGTCTATGGCATTCCATTACGTGTGTGTAAAAATTTATTGCTCCATTTATGTTGATAAGCATTTGAGTCATTTCCAGTGTTTGGCTGCTATAAAGAGTGTTGCTTTGAAGATTCTTGTACAACTTGTTCATATTGGTGAGCACATGTTCATTTTTCTTGGGTATTGATCTAGGAATGGAATTGTTGCATCATGGTAAGTGCATTTGTTCAATTCTAGTAGATTCACACAAAAATTTTTCTAAAGTAACTTCACCAGTCTACACTCTCAACAGCAGTACATTCCAGTTGCTCCACATTCTTTTGGCACGAGGTATTTTCTGTATTTTTTATTTTGGTTACTCTGATGTGTAATAATTTCATTGTGAATTTAATATGTATTTCCTTAACTACTAATGAGACTGAGCACTTGTTTTATGGACTAGCATATGGCCAATTTTATACTTGAAAAGAATGTGTATTCCATGTTTGTGCAGTGTCCTCTATTATTTCAAGTCAGTTAAGCTGGTTACTCATGCTGCTGAAATCTTCCATATCCCCATCAATCTTTGTAATAAAATGCCCCAATGATTGTGGATTTGTCAATTTCTTCTCTACATTCTGTCAGTTAATTGATTTACATATTTTGAGCCTTTATGAATTGTTATATATGCCTAGTAGATTGGATCTTTTATCATTTTGAAATATTCTTTTTTATCTCTAATAGTGATTTTTTTCAGTAAAGCGTACTTCTAATATTAGTACAGTTATATAAATTTTATTTTGGCTAATATTTGCATATGTATCTTTTTTCATTCTTTTTAGAAAAAAATTACTTTCAACATTTCTACATTCTTATATTTAAGATGCATCTTTTGTGTGTCATAAATGACTGACTTTAAAAAACATCCAGAGACTTCCCTGGTGGCACAGTGGTTAAGAAACCGCCTGCCAGTGCAGGGGACATGGGTTCGAGCCCTGGTCCAGGATGATCCCACATGCCGCGGAGCAACTGAGCCCGTGCACCACAACTGCTGAGCCTGTGCTCTAGAGCCCACATGCCACAACTACTGAGCCCATGTGCCACAACTGTTGAAGCCTGTGTGCCTAGAACCTGTGTTCCACAACAAGAGAAGCCATTGCAATAAGAAGCCCACACACTGCAAGGAAGAGTAGCCACCGCTCGCCGCAACTAGAGAAAGCCTGCACGCAGCAATGGAGGCCCAACGCAGCCAAAAATAAATAAATAAATAAATACCAAAAAAAAACCCCCATCCAATTCGATAAACTTTGTCTTTTAATCACAGTGTTCAGACTACTTAACATTTAATTAAATAGCTGTTATATTTGGGTTTAAATCTACCATCTTATTATTTATTTTCTATATGTTTTTCTTTTGCCCTTTCTTGTTTTCTTTTAGATTAAACAAGTATTTTTTATTATTCCATACTTACCCTCTATTACTTTGTTATTCATTATTATACTATTCTTTAGCTGATTAGACTAAAGACTAAAACATGAACACTTGATTTGTTACATTTTAATACAAACTGTTACTTTTGCCACTTCCCCAGTAATGCATATATTCTTTTCCCATCTTTCATTGTTATGTATTTTACATCTTCAAATATTTAAACCACACAATTTATTAGACAATATTTTAGACATTCATTCAGATGTATTAAAATAATTATCCTTTTTTGTTCTTTATTTTTTCCTGCTTTTCTATGCAGGTTTTCTACCTAAAGAACTTAATAAAAATTTCATTATATATATATTTTTTATTGTGGGTCTGCAGGTCACTAACCCTCAGTTTTTGTATATCTGAATATATACTTATTTTACCTTAAATTTTTTTTTTTTTTTTTTTTTTTTTTTTTTTTTTTTGAGGTACGCGGGCCTCTCACTGTTGTGGCCTCTCCCGTTGCAGAGCACAGGCTCCGGACGCGCAGGCTCAGTGGCCATGGTTCACGGGCCCAGCCGCTCCATGGCACATGGGATCCTCCCGGACTGGGGCACGAACCCACATCCCCAGCATCGGCAGGTGGTCTCTCAACCACTGTGCCACTAAGGAAGCCCCTACCTTAAGTTTTGATGGATATTTTTGCTGTGTATACAATTCTAGATTAGCAGGTAGTTTATTCCAGTATTTAAAAACTATTACTTTCTTCTAGTTTCTAATGTTTGTGTTGCATATTTAGCCATTAGTCTGTTTCTTGCTTTTTTGAGGGTAACATTTTCTCTCTGGATGCATCTGATATTTTCTCTGTATTTGTATTTGTATGTTTGAATCTTTTGTGTGTCAGTAGTTTTACTGTGATGTGTATCTGTGTGGACTTGCTTTGTATTTATCTCTTTTGTGGTTCATAAAATTTATTGAGTCTGTGGCTTGATATTTTCTACACATTTATGGAAATTCTTAGTCATATTCTTCAAATATTGTTTTGTCCCACTTTATCTCTTCTCTCCTTTTACACATATTATGTATTTATTACATGCTAGACTTTTCATCATGTCCAGTATGTTTCTTGTAATATATTCTATACTTTTCCTCTTTTTTAGTCACTATGTTTCATTCAAGCTATTACCTGCCAACCTGTCTTCCAGTGCCCTAATTCTCTCGTTAACAATGCCCAGCCTTCTGTTAAACCAATCCACTGAGTTCTTAATTTGGGTTTTTATATTTTTCCAAGCTAGAATTTTTATTTAATTCTTTTCTCTGGACTCTAGTTCTCTGCTAAAAGTCTCTATCTTGTCCTGTACTTTTTTTTTGATCATATTAACCATAATTATTTTTAATTCTGTGTCTGATAACTCTAATATTTGGATCTCCTATGGATCTGTTTTTATTTTACCAAATTTTTTCCTTTTTGTTCTAAGTAATTTGATTCTGTTTCTGGTGTGACTGGTTGTTTTAAATGGATGTTGTCATTGTATATGAAAACGTTTAAAGATAATCTGACACTCAGGATAATATTACTTTCCTACAGAGAGTACTAAATTTTGCTTCTGGTAGACAGGCAATTAGAATAGAAGGAGGTCATCCTAATCTATTTTGGGTTGAACTAATTCCAGATATTTTTCACTAATAGTCTATTTCCAGTTTCCTTAGTCCAAAGCGTAGCCTTTCTGAAGTTTCAGCTGAATGTCTGGGACATTTTACCATGATCTTCTATGGTAAGCCCTGTATTAATTTTTTGTCTCCCCAGCCTTTGTGACTGCTGGAAACTCTGAAGTTTCTTAATCTCTTAGGTACCAGTTTTTGTTTGGTTTTTGGCATCTTGGCTGAAAGTTACAGACTGGCAAATATTGACAAATATTTCAACGGGGCAGGCAACAGTGAATATTGAGCTTACTTCTCCGTTATTCCTTTCTCTTTGGAATTTTGGCTTCTCAAGTCCTAACTATTTTGATGGCTCTCTGAAGTCTTACAACAGATTTAAAAAATTTTCCAGACATTTTTTGTTGTTTTATATTAAAAGATTTAGTCTTATGCAAGTTAGGCAGCTATACCCAGATGCACACATCCTCTGACTGTTATTTTAATTTGCATATCCATTTATTATAGTGGGGTTGGGGAGGTCTTTATATATTTACTGATCATTGTGTTTTCTTCTCTGTGAATCCTTTGTCCAATTTTTATTAGGTTGTTTCTTGGTTGCTTACACATGAAGAACTCCAGATACTATTTGGGGGAAAGGAAGCTATAATATGTCTGCAAATATCTTCCTCTAGTCTGTGACTTGTCTCAATTTTTTTATGTTACCTTTTGTCACACAGAAATTTTCAATGCTAATAGATAAATTTCAAACATTTTTTCCTTTATAGTTTGTGGGTTTTGTGTCTGGTTTAATAAATTTTTCTGAGTCCTGATGTTATAAAGATATCCTCTTAGGATTCTCCTCAAAGTTTTTCAGTTTTATTTTCATATTGAGGCCTTTAATTTACCAGGCATTTACTTTTTCTGTGTTGTATTATGTAGGAATAGCCACATGTTCTAGCACCATGTATCAAATGCCAACCACTTCCCTACTGTCTGGTAATGTCACTGTTAGTGTTTTAGGTAAGATTAATTTTAGTATTTTTAATGTATTAATGTCATTAATTTCTTTTTTATATTCACATAACTACTTAAGGACAGTAATCACATCTCATGGCTCTTTGACTCTCCCAAACTTTTTAACTTTTACAAAAATTAAGTATAATGAAACATTGTTAATAGATATATTGATCTAAACTGATTCATGCTATATGTTGATAAACAACATAGCTCTTTCTACCTAGCACAAAATGTGCACCCGTGATTTCTGTTGGATATTGCGACATGTGCAAGAAAATATTTACTTGTGGTGACTCTAAAATAGAGCTCTAGAAAAATATTATTAGTATTAGCTGAGATTTATTGGTTACTGATTATGTGCTTGGAAATATTCTAAAAACTATGTTAGCTCTATATGTGTTAACTTTATATATTTAACGAATTTCTAAGAAAACTGTGACTTAGGAAATACTATTATCAGCATTTTTCAGATGAGAAAACTGAAGCACACTGTAGCAAATTTTTACTCAAGTTTATAAAGATAGGCAATGCAGAATCATTTTATTTAATCCACTTCATTTTAACTTGAAAAATAAATGAAGTATTGCTATTGTATAACTTTCAGGTAAACAATAAATTGTGAAAATATTTCTAAATAAATATATATATTTTTCTGTGATATACGTCCACATTTATATTTCATTTTATGAATACAGTTATCATAATCATCAATAATAATTTATTGGAAAAATACCAATTTGTGGCATTGTACAAGGTGTTAAAATTAACTGGAATTTTCTTGAATCTGCATAAAATGTTTGGTATGTTTGACTTTCACTTCTCTTTACTTGATAATGGCTGCATTTCAAGGGATAATGCACTTTATGTGCTGCTCTGGTGGTTAAAAACACATTTCACATAAATGGAATAAAGAACATTTAATGAACTAAGCTCTATGCATGTGAAAGCCAACAGAAATATTTGAAATGGTGTTTATTTTATAGCCCAGAAACTGTATTTTAAATGCTAGTATATGTTTATATGACAGTTCTATTAAATATAAAAGAGTCCCATTACAAGGGAAGTCCTTTACATAGACTTTTTATGTGGTCTAAATAGCATACCCAGCCCTGCAACTCCTCATGTGAGACATTTTTAGAACCTTATTTATGTTAAAGCCATAACAAACTAGCAACTAGAAAACTATATTGGGCACAAACGGCTAATAAAAAGAGATTGTTGAAAATACTTCTTAATAGCAACTTAGGAAGAATCCCGATGAAACAAAGTCAAGGCTCAGTGTCTCTGGAAGCCTGCCACCCCAGTAATCACAGACCACAGGTACTCCCCCTTTTTCATCTTCATTTCTTTCTTGGCTGGAAATTAAACAGCCAATGAACTTTAAGATTGGTATTTGCCCTACTTTTCATCCGAGTGCCTACTGAGCCAGAGGTGTTCTGGAAAAAATCCTAGGATCATTATTCCTCCCTGTGCTGATTATTTACTAGATGATTCCTCTGAGAAGTAAGGCAGATACTCCAAAACTGGTCAAAGGGGGAAGAATGGCAGCCTGTGTGCACACATGAATCTGCATGTGTGTGCAAATGTGTGCATGTGTTTTCTATATGTAAGGTCTGGACACTTGAAATCTGGATCACTTCTCAGCTGAACTGCTGTGTTTAGACAAGCTAGCTAAAATGAACAGGTCAAACCCTTTATTTATAGAGTAAAAACTATTTGATCTGGGGTAGATATCAACTCTACAGTCAAACATGTGGGCCAAAGTCATTTTTATTGCTACTTTGTGCAGAATTCTGAAATGGTTCCTGTGGTAATCCATGTGAGCAAAGGAAAAGTTTCCACAGAAAACTGGGCCAATCAAGTGTGAAATGTTGCTTGGATCACTAAAAAGCCAGTATGTGTTTATATAATTGAAAGTGTAAAGCAATGGAAGGAGAATGACTTTAATTTCTGAACTGCAGGAATCTCCTCATGAATTTTGCTCACCCAGGCGCTGGAGGTACACTGCTAGGGCAGTAGCTGAGGCAGGCACCAAACCAACGCTCTCTCTATGAAATATATAAAAATGCTGTGCTCTGGAATATAGTTTGAAAACTACTCACCTATTGTAGTTATCTATGCCATAAGATGAATTGTTCAAAACCCATCAATTTTTGGAGTTGGCTGCCTCCTTCAGGTCAGTGACATTTGTCTCTCACCCAGTGAGGAAATTTGCTCCCCAACACCCTTGATGGAGGGGCTCCAGTCTGTTTCTGAACTCACAGTGTTGGGAAGCTCAAGACCTCAAAATCTGTCCAGATTTACTTGTAAGGAAATTTTTTTACAAGACATTTCCCAACCCATGTGTACTTAATTTATGTAATCATGTCACTTAAATAAAAATGGCCACCCAAGAACAGCTGGCTTATCTTAGAAGTTTCCCACTGCCATTCTTGGAATTTCCCTTTGGAATAGGGAAAAATTATACATATATACATACATATATATATTGAATATATATATAGCTCTATATATCTCACATATATAAAAATGTATTTTTAGCCTGTGTCATCCTGCTCAGCTTCTGAGCCTCTGTTGTGCTGAGTGGAGGAATGTGCCTTAAAGAGAATATCTTGAAGCTATTCTAGGGCCCTAAATAAAGTATGTTTGGACTTAGAATATGAGTCAAGTTAATGAAATTAAAGTGCTTTCTGATTTTCTTATTCTCCATTCACATTTTCATTCTCTTTTAATCAAGTTGATTCTTCCTATTTGCAGACTGTTCTCCTTGATAGGGTTCTTCTAATAATACAGCTTCTGGATATGGTATAACAAGATATTGATATATGAATAACATCAATTTTTATGTGTCCATTTTTTTTCTAAATTTTATTTCTGATTAAGTGTATTAGCACCATAACTTTGGAGGGAAATATTGGGACTTTTGAAGGTTTTAAGATATCTGATTCTACTGGAATATTTAAGACAACTTTGAAAACAAAAAATAAATTTAGAGGACTAACACTGTATGTTACTAAGACTTATTATAAAGTTATAGAAATTAAAACAGTGTGGCATTGGTCATAAGACAGAGAAATAAAAGAGTAAAATAAAATAGTTTACAAAATGACCTACATATAATAGACAACTGATTTTCAACACAAGTTCAAAGGTAATTCAATGGTGAAAAAATAGTCTTTTCAATAAAAGTGCTTAGAAATTGGATATCCATATGGAAAAAAATGGATGAATAAACAAAAATTTGATTCATACATAACATTATATGCACAGGTTAACTCAAAAATAGATTACAAACTAAATGTAAGATGTGAGACTATACATCTTCTAAAAGAAAACATAGGAGAAAACGTTTATGATCTTGGGTTAGATAAAGATTTCTTAGATGCAACACCAAAAGCATAATTCATAAAAGAACAAATTAATAAATGAACTTAATAAAAATTGTTCTTTGAAAAACCAAGACTAGGAGAAAATCTTTGCCAAGTACCACTCTGATAAAAAACTAGTATCTCGCACATGTAAAAAATTCTCATAACTCAACAATATGTAAACAAATAATCCATATTTTTAAAAAGTGGGCAACTGGGTTTCCCTGGTGGCACAGTGGTTGAGAGTCCACCTGCCGATGCAGGGGACACAGGTTTGTGCCCCAGTCCGGGAAGATCCCACATGCCATGGAGCGGCTAGGCCTGTGATCCATGGCCGCTGAGCCTGCGCGTCTGGAGCCTGTGCTCCGCAACGGGAGAGGCCACAACAGTGAGAGGCCCGCATACCGCAAAAAAAGAAATAAATAAATAATAAAAAGTGGGCAACAGTTTTGAACAGACACTTCGCCTAAGAAGATATAAGAATGGCAAATAGGGCTTCCCTGGTGGCGCAGTGGTTGAGAGTCTGCCTGCCGATGCAGGAGACACTGGTTCGTACCCCGGTCTGGGAAGATCCCACATGCCACGGAGCGGCTGGGCCCATGAGCCATGGCTGCTGAGCCTGCGCGTCTGGAGCCTGTGCTCCGCAACGGGAAAGGCCACAACAGTGAGAGGCCCGCGTATCGAAAAAAAAAAAAAAAAAAAAAGAATGGCAAATAAGCACAAGAAAAGTTCAATATTATTAGAGAAATGCAAATTAAAGCTACAATGCAATAAGGCAGAGATTCTTTGCAGAAAGTCACTGTGGCTTCCTGTTTCAGTACTCTTTCTATGGAACATAGCTGGCCTGCCACTTAGGGCCAGCGCTCTGACACCTCCTCACAGATCCCACAGACCACCTCCAGGAGCCCACTGCCTGCCGTGGTGGCCAGTTCCCCCTTGCAGGTTTACCAGAATGACTGCCAGGACTCAGAGGTCACCATCAACTGCCAGATCAAGCAGGAGATCTACATCTCCTATATCTACCTGTCCATGCACCTCTTACTACTTTGACTGTGATGATGTGGCTTTAAAGAACTTTGCCAAATGTTTTCTTCACCACTCTCATAAGGAGAGAGAACATGCTGGAAACTGATGAAGCTACAAGAACCAAGTAGATACCCAAAACTCCCATCAGGATATCAAGAAACCAAACTGAGACCACTGGGAGAGTGAGTTGAATGCAATGGAATGTATGTTACACTTGAAAAAAAGTGTGAGTCAGTCAGTACTGGAACTGCATAGACTGGCATTGACAAAAACAGACCTACTTGTGTGATTTCATCTGGACATATGACCTGAATGAGCAGGTGAAATCCATTAACGAACTGGGTGACCACTGTAATCAACTTGCATAAGATGGAGGCCCTGCAACCTGACACTACAGAGCCTGTCTTTGACAAGCACACCCTGGAAGACAGTGACCCTTAGGGCTAAGCCTTAAGTTGGCTTCTCCATAGCCATGGGGGTGACCTCTTTGGTCACCAAGACAGTGCATGCATTTGGGTTTACCTTTACCTTTTCTATAAGTTGCACCAAAGCACCAACTTAAGTTCTTCCATTTGTAGTATTCTTTCAAATAAAATAATTAGGTACAGCACACCCCCCAAAAAAACTACAACAAAATAACACTGCATTGCATACTTATTAAATGGCTAAAATTTTCAAAGCTGATCATACTAAGTGTTGATGAGGAAGTGGAACTCTTACTGGTAGAGATGTAAAATGGTAAAACAGCTTTGGAAAATAGGCAATTTTTTAAAATGTTAAACATACACCTATCATCTGACCTAGCAATTCCACTAGATCCTACCTAAGAGAAATGAAAGTACATGACCATATAGAGACTTGTACACAAATGCTCATAGGAGCTTTATTTATAATAGCCAAATTTCCATTAATAGGTATGCATAAACTAAGTGATGTGGTTCACCCATTCAATGGAATGCTACTCAATAATAAAATGGATGAAATATTTATCCATGTTACAGCAGGAAAGAGTTTCAGAATAATTATGCTGAGTGAAGGAAGTCAGAAAAAAAATCTTGTATGATTCCATCTTTATAAACTTCTGAAAACTGCAAACTAATGTATTCTGACAGCAAACAGATCAGAGGTTGCCAGGAGAAAGAAGGTTAGGAGGTCCTGAAGGAAGGGATTATGAAGAAGTGCAAGGAAACTTCTGAGAGTGATAAATATGTTCATCACCTTGCAGGGGTTGTTCAAATTCTATACTTTAAATATATGCAGTTTATGTACATCAACTATGCCTCAATAAAGCTATTTTAAAAATCTCTGAATGGCGTAAACTTAGCACAGGTTTATCTTTAAATAGATTGTTTATTATTTTTCTTTTTTATCTGTTTTCTTTTTATTAAATTAATTTTTATTGGAGTACAGTTGATTTACAATGTTGTGTTAGTTTCTGCTGTACAGCAAAGTGAAGCAGTTATACTTATACATATATCTACTCTTTTTAAGATTCTTTTCCCATATAGGTCATTACAGAGTATTGAGTAGAGTTTCTAGCTATACAGTAGGTTCTTTTCTTTTTTTTTAACTTTTTATGTTCTATTGGAGTATAGTTGATTAACAATGTTGTGTTAATTTCAGGTGTACTGCAAAGTGATTCAGTTATATATATATATACATGTATCTATTCTTTTCCAATTTTTTTCCCACTTAGGCTGTTACATAATATTGAGCAGCGTTCCCATGTTATACAGTAGATCCTTGTTCATTATTAGTTGACATATAAATACATCTTTTAAATGAGCCTTTAAAATGTTAGCCTAGCACAGATGAGAACACTGTAAGTAGCAGTGACTGCTTCCCTTGTTTTCCTGGGCTCTTGCCCTCATCCCTTTTGGCATCTTGCTGCTCTCTAGCTCCTAGGTCCAAGGTCATGCAGGGTTGCTACTGCTGTTGGCTTGCTCTTTCACTGCTCATCTTTTTCTCTCGAACATATGTTTCTCAGACTTAGATTCTCATAAGATCCTTTAAGAAAAGATATGTGTAAAATTGGTAAACACCCTTCTTTCATTTCCTCCTTTAAAAAAACACATCAGTTCCTAAATTAAATAACATTGTTTTTTTGTCTTTTGGTTATGTTTTGGGTTTTTTTTTGGGGGGGGTGGGAATAAAAGTATTAACTTTAGCTTTCCATTTGACATCTTAGAAGTGAGATAATTAGCAAAGTAAGCCTTCTTTCTAACGAAAATTAGTGCAAGCAGATAGATTTTATTAATTTAGTCAAGAAAATTGGAAAGTGAGAGCTAGCCCATGGAACCCATCTGGTTCTTGACTAAATTTCAGCCCACAGCCAAACAGCCCCAAGTGATAAGGGTGCTTGCTGCACTAGGTTCATGGGCTTTAAGGACCCAAAATGCAAAGTCCACAAGGTGAAGGTACTTCTCTGTGGAAATCGGCCCTGCTTCTCTGTTTCTGTGTTAATGACTGTACATCTCTTCCTTCATAGGGCCCCTTTCTTTATCTCTTTTTGTGTGACTGTGTGTGGTCTCCTTTTGTGTCTATTTCTCTTCCCTCTTCTTTGACTCTATTAACTATATCATGAAGTTAAACTTTGTTTTTATTATTTTATTTATTGAATGGAATGTTTGAATCTTCTTCCTTAGAAGCAGATGGGTGACATATTTTTACTCCTCTCCAAAAACCACTCCAATTACAATGCAACTAATAAAATCTAGTCGTTTTTTGCTTTTTAGTTATATGTACTTCAATTTGCTTTTTTCTGTGCTAGTGGCTCTGCTCTCCCCCATCTTTCCTTGACAGCAATAATGTTGTTGTAAAGTCATAATTTGGTGAATTATTGTAGTTTATAGACTTATTTGTAGGTGGTGTCAAGTGCATTACAATACAGTTGACAGTATATGTATTTGCTATTTTCCCCTTTAATTTCTTTTGCCTATTTTGATTGCTAATAAATATTTTATCAGTAAAATAAAACTAATTAAGTATATGTATTTTTTAAAAACTTGCTTACTTAACAAAATTATTATAATCTTCAAAACTGACTTGACAAAATAAATTTTGATTACGAAATCAGTAGGGGTCAATAGGAAACATCAGTTTTCTTATATTGCTTTGGCCAGTTTTCTCATCTTTGGATGAGCGGGTGATTGTGACCACACCATTTGCACTGAGAGGACACCAAAGACTAGTTTTAGATATTCAGTTTTGCACAATAGAAGACCCCCGAACTTCTAAGAAAGTTTACTTCATAAACTATGGCTAATCATCTATGAGTCTGGTATTCTACCAAATAAAACATGAAGCCATGGATAATGGACCTTACCAACAATTAAAGTGCAGTGTGAAATACAGAGTGAGGCAAATGAGAGAAAGATTACAAAAGAGTTTTGAAAACATTAAGCAAAAATATTCTAAATTGATTTAGTCAATTCTGTAAGGAGATTAGAAAAAAAATACTGCTTGAAATCCTGAGCCTCTGATTCTATATTATTTTAATCATAGAAAATAAACAGTACAAGACAGGGGAATTTCCTTTGAAATACAAGTTGGAGAGAACTTCTTTTGCAGTTCCTTTATTGTATCATCATCTCTTTCCAATTCTGCTCTTACTTCGTGACTTCCTGATAAAGAGCAGTTATAAAATTTCCAGAATTATGCCCACCTGCAGCAACAAGATTTAAAAATGGGAGTATTTACAGAAGGAGAGTTCAGCCACATTCACACTGACCTCTGGGGATATAAAACAGCCTCTAGTAACAAAGAGAGGCAAGGCTTCTTCAACAATAGACAACCATTTAGAGGGAGCTCTCACCTATATCTCTCTCGAACCCATGGGTTTCCTGTCCCTGTGAAAAAACAAGGCTGTTTGAGCAACGAATACTCCTCTATGAATAGACCAAGTGGCTGATAGAGTTTACACCAGGTTTGGAACAAGAAATGGCCACCAGTGGTACGAGGAGGAATCATAAGAGCAGCTCAAGTTAGAGCAGATGTTGGCCTTGGTTGTTTCCATATTGCAGTGAACACTCACTGTGCATTAAGCAGTAGCCAGCAGGCAAGGCACACTTTACCTGCAGTAGCTGTACAATCTTCCAGTGAGACTCTAATTCCTCACACTTGTCTGGGAAGAGGACCTAGAGCCTGGAGCCTTCCCTAGGATTCTTAAAAGACAACTTCTAGGCAGCAAGTGTGCATCTTCTCTTTTGCTGCCAAAAGTCAGCAGTAGGCCGAGGAGGCCAGGGCAGAGTCATTCAGGCCTTGGACCCTTGAATAGAGACTCAGCCAGAATTCTTTACTGTGTAGTCTTGTTTGCCTTTATAAGGTCAAGCAAACAGCCTGCACTCCTGCTACTGCCATCCAAGCTGCCCCCTTGATGCTAGTGGAGTCACAATGTAAATAAAACTAGAGCGGAATTTTTTTAGGTAGCAATATGGATCAGTCAGGTTTTGGTAAAAGAGCAAGAAATCAGTGTAGGCAGTTCAAAATGTGGGGTTTAATACAAAGAATTTGGTGTTTATAAATTAGTGGAAAAGGCAAGAGGGGCAGAAGTCGGGGTTGCACTGGACATCTGCATTCAAGGTCACACCACTGTAGCTGCAATTGATAGGTTAGGAGACAGCTGCCACTCCACTTCACACCCAGAAATCTGGGGATGAACAGGAGAATCTGGCCTCCTCACACCCCTGGTCTATCAGAGCTCATGGTTGGCCAGTAAGGCCACAGAACAATGGCCTGTCCCACCCCTACACCTTCCAAATCTCATGGGGGCACTTTGCATTGGTAGAAACTACATCATATCCAGGATGCAAAATCAGCAAGTTGGTTGCAAGAGAGTTTCAGAAATGTGGAGGTAGGGATGGATGTGGAGGGTCTGTAGACACTGTCTAGTATCATCTGTTGCTATTATTCTAAAACCAAATAAAATGTGACTGTAAGTGTTATTTTCCATGAGCATAGTACTCCTGACAAAGTTAGTACATTATTGATAAATAAAAGAATTCAACAGCCAAAAACTATAGTCAACACTTAGCAAACTGACAATGTTAGATAAAAATATATTAGTTTTTTTCTGATAAATTCAAGTCGGCTCTTCATAAGAAATGGTATAATTTCATCATTTAAAATTCTCACCTCTATGATGCTTATGGATAAAATATTTATGCATGTCTTTGCATACAAGTAACTTGAAAGTTTTAAGCAAAATGGACCACTAATTGAACTAAATAATTTCAATTTCCATGAACAAACAGTCTTAGACTTAGTTTTATAATCAGTTTAATATAGGTCATGTGGATTAATCATTCTCATGGAGATTTTTATTTTTTATGACTAAAATGTACCATTGCCAATAAAGCTGATAAGTTCAGAGAATTAAATTTTCCTTTGGTTTAATTTTCTTTTCCTTCTTCTGTGACTAGACTTGGTATCTAATATATATCAGAATGTTATTTTCTAATATAAAGCACAAAAACGTCTAGAGTGTTGAATACCATTATTCAAATAATGTTTAAAAAATTGCTGTGGCTTCCTTCTTTCCCAGGAAACAGACTCTGAGACAGAAATTTGTGCAAGTGATTAATTGATGAGCACTCTTGGGAGAAACATCTGCGAGTGTTGAGAAATACTGGGAAGAGGGGAGGAGTTGAACCATGATTCTGTTGTAACGGAGGCCTCAGCAGATCCTCTGGAGTGGAGATGACCCTTCAGAGTCGTCCTGAATCAGGTTGGACACCTATGTTGACTACGTTGGATGTGGGCTACTCCCAGGGAACAGGTGTTACCTTGGGTGAGGCAACGTCCTTCTACAAAGGGCAGTGTCCACTAGAGATTATCATATTAAGTGAAGTGTGTCAGACAAAGACAAGTATCATATGATATCACTTATATGTGGAATCTAGAAAATGATACAAATGAAATTATTTATAAAACAGAAACAGACTTACAGACTTCAAAAACAAATTTATGGTTACCAAAGGGGAAAGGTGAGAGGGTAGGGATAAATTAGGAGGTTGGGATTAACATACACACACTATTATATATAAAATAGATAATCAACAAAGACCTATGGTATAGCAGAAGGAACTCTACTCAATACCCTATAATAACCTATATGGGAAAATAATCTGAAAAAGAATCTATATACGTATATGTATAACTGAACCACTTTGCTGTACATCTGAAATTAATGCAGCATTGTAAATCAATTATACTCCAATATAAAATAAAAAATTAAAAAACAAAATAGATAAACAAGGATCTACTGTATATTCAATATCTTATAATAACCTATAAAAGATTCTTTTCGGATTTGCTATACACCTGAAACTAACACCACATTGTAAACATTTAATACTTCAATTTAAAAAATAGTTTAAGAAAGGTGAATTAATAAAAAAAATTATCATAAAAAAGAGCAATGTCCAGAGAGGAACTCACTAAGAACCTTCAGCTGTCAACACCCCAGCATCTGGAAGGATGAGTGCTTCAGCCCTTGAGGGGGATCTGGACTGACAGACCCTAAAATTCACTATACCTCCCACAGACACCATGTTGAAGACATCCTAAGACAGATCAAGATCCCAGCCTCACCCTATTTAAGGAAAACATTTATTTGGACACACTGATACATTCTATATCAAACCACAGTATATTATCTTGTTGAGTCTTAAATACTGGAAAACTTTCTGGTTAGATTGTACCTATAGTGAAAACATAAGTATTTTGGAGTATACATGTGATACAGTGTTTTTCTGTGTCAGAAGGCAGTTTTAGTTTATTTTTCAATCTTACAACTATCTTTTGGAAGTCTAATTTTGATTCTCTGTTGTATGAATTACAATTATTGTGAACATTCTCTTATTACTCTAGCCTTGTACATAGTTGCCTATTTTCCAGGCAACTTGAGATATCTTGTGTGAGAAAAGATTTTATTTTCAATCTGAAGTGTCACATTGTTATAAAAAAACGAGCCTTGAATCTTTGAAGAGCAGTCTAGCTTTATTTGTGTTATTCTACACATCAGTGTTCTGAACGTGAACGTTTCAATTTTTGTGAAATTAAATTACAATACTGTCTGAAAAGTTAAAATTAAAGGAAAGGATATGTCATTTTGAATGATATTTGTTTAAGATAACTTATATTAGAAGTCAATTAGTATATAAAGCCGTGCAAACAAGAAGATCAGCATAAAACAGAGGCAAAATGTTGATTTTGTGGAACATCAAACAGAAATCGTGAAGCACGATCATTAAAAGAAGTTACATCAGAATGATAGTATATGTGGCATGTACAATTATAGAAACAAGTGTACTTAAAAGTTACTATATTTGGTGCAGGATCCAGGTGATGAACATAAATCAATCTGTGTTACAGAAAAAGAAAATTTTACTATTAATTAACAGCAATCAGTGAAGAAATAAAGCCAAAGGGAGTTTTGAATACATATAGACAAGTAAGGAGAACATTTCAGGTGAAGAAATTAGCAGTAGGACCTGGGAAATAGAATCCATCTAGAAAAGTCAGTCATGACTGAATATAAATTATGATTAATATATTCACCACCATAGGAATATTAATATATTAGTGTTTTCTGGTGTACACTAGACCTTGCTTTTTTTGCCAACTTTATTTTCTTAAAATATATCTTTTGTTTTTCTCCAGAGAGATTGCTATTACTGATCCTTGAAAAAACTCATGGGAAGTGGTTTTCTCCTTTCTTAGGGTTGGACTTAAATCATCCTGAGATTTTTCTAATTGGACGCACGTTTGGCTGCTGAACAAAGAACAGGATAACCCATAACCTGTGGCTATAACAATGATTCATTTGCACTAAGATGATTAAGGAATGCTTATATTTTAGCTAAAAGTCAAGAATCCAATGTTGAATATCAATGATTTTTCATAAATCTGGAAGATACTTTACCCACAATTTTCCCCATCAACAACAAGTAAAGGTTTGGAACACTGGAATTGCCTTGCAAAATTAGTTTTGGGGGTTGGGAGAATATCCATGAGAGAGATCAAATGTATGCATCATGGGCTTTTTATGGACTGTCAGTGTTCTTTCAGTGACCCAATGAGACTCACTGCATAAAATCAGGCTGTACCATAAGAGATAACAATGAAGAAAGAGCATCATCACTAAAGAAACTTACCTCCCAAAAGCCCTTACCCACAATTTCTCTAGGCTGAACATTCAGTCCAGGTGAACTGATATGCCCAGGGTTTCCCAGCACATCTGGTTTCCCACATCAGCATCCCCATGACTGACTTCTGATTTTAGCCACACCTGCACTGCACAGTTCCAGGTGACCTCAGGCTCATCTCAGCTAACACTGTCCTATCCAGGGTACATGCTCTCTACTTACGGGCTTCCTGCACTCAAGTGCAACATAGGGGTTGGAGGGGTAGTTTTAATGCCCAGAGGCAATCCTCAACTGAGGAGGGATAGGAACTGTTGGGTAAATGCACTATCTTCCTCCAATTCTTCACAGGGGACAATTCTGGGAGTCATTCTGAACATTTCCCAGTCAGTCCCAGAGGAACTAAGCCCATTGCCCAAAACAGCAACCTTAATCATACACCTTTAGGTTGAATATTCCTGCTTTCCTGCCTCATTTCCCTCTTTTTCACTTCTCCCAGGGACCAGATTCCAAATAAACTAACAGCAGCCAAGTTCTTGTCTCTGCTTTCCTTTTGGGGGAACCCTGATTAATATACTTCTGATTATTATTACTGTCATCATTATGTTATTTATCTCATGTCAAAAATGAGACATCTCAAAATCCTTCCTGCTTAAATTTGACAAATATTAAGTTTTTATGTGTACTTTTGTCTATTTTGTTCCACTGACAAATTTATATATTGTTTGGAATTGTGTTTTTTTATAATACATTAATACATATTAAAGCATAGTTTCCTTCCATTTTTCCTCCTTGTAGAGATATTTGTGGTTCTTAGCAATTTATTTTTCATAAGAATTCTAAATTAGTTTTATCCAATTCCAAGATAAATCACATTGTGATTGCAATAAATGATTTCAGAATTTGCATTAAATTTACATATTAATTTGGAAAGAATTGCATTTTAAATATTATGTTTTTTTATTCAGAAATAAAATATATTTTCTCAAGAGTCTCAGTTCATTTGGGATGCTATAACAAAATACTACAGACTGAGTGGCAACAGAAATTCATTTCTCACAGTTCTAGAGTTTGGGAAGTCCACGATCAAGACACCAGCAGATTCAGTGTCTAGTGAGGGTCCTCTTCCTTGTTCATGGACCATCTTCTCTCTGTAACTTCACATGGTTACTGGTGGGTCAAAAGGCTAGGAAGTTCTCTGGGATCTCTTTTAGAAGGACCCTAATTCCATTCATGAGGACTCTACCCTCATGACCTAATCACCTCCCAAAAGTCTCCCCTACTATTACCATCATATTGCAGGTTAGGTTTCAACACATGAATTTTGGGGGAACACAAATATTCAGTCTATAGCACCAAGTGTTCAGGTATCACTATTATATTATTTTCTTTAAATTCCTTACCTTTCTTATATAATATATTCCTAGGTATTATTTTTTTCATTTGGGTTGTTATTATTAATTGATATTTGTTTTTCAATTTGGATCTTTAACTGGTTGCTAATATAGAGAAAGTCTGTCTTGTAAGTTTTTTTTTTCTTTTATCTGGCTACTTTACTAAATTTCTTATACAGTCTTCTATGTACTCTGAGCATATAACCCTATCATATGTATTATAGGTAACTTTGCCTTCTCTTCTTTAATATTGATTATTTCTATTTATTTTCTCATTGCATTTGTTAGAGCCTCTCAAATGGTATTGAATTATAGTAGTAATAGCATGTATCACTTACATAGTTTTTATTTTTAGTAGAAATTATCTCAGTATTTAATTATTTTCTACACTGGAGTTTTGGTAGCAAGCTTTTTATTATATTTAAGTAGTTATCTTTTATTTCCATTTTATGTAGAGTTTTTATTATG
Organism: Mesoplodon densirostris; assembly: GCF_025265405.1. Taxonomy (NCBI): domain Eukaryota; kingdom Metazoa; phylum Chordata; class Mammalia; order Artiodactyla; family Ziphiidae; genus Mesoplodon; species Mesoplodon densirostris. The sequence goes on from NC_082672.1 coordinate 30,159,033, forward strand.
AGATTTAACAAAATTCCAGGAATTGAGGGAGTGAGGTGGGGAGAATTCCTCATGGCTGTACACAGAGGGGAAGGAGGTAGTAAAATGGGAGAGTTTGGTGGAAATAAAATTACTTAGCAAGGTTGCAGATGAGAAGTGTTACATGTGAAGTTTACATGTGGAAAGAGACTGGCCTGAGGAAGAGGTATAATCTCTCTCTGGCCAAGCTGAAAGGAGGGAAGGCAAGGTGCTTGAAGACCCAGAGAATCTCTGACTTGAAGAAAGGAGATGTTTTCTTTCCTTGTAAACTACCTTGTCTCCTTTTAAGAAAAATTTGGGTATAAACTAACATGGGCAGACAAATAGGGCTTATTTTAGATTTGAGACTGGCGGGTATGAATGACGCTGTATGACTCAGAACAGTGATCACAGACTGGCAGACTGGGAAGCTAGAAGGAATAAAGACAAAGGGCAGATTAGCGAGAGTGCATACAAAGGGGCTGATGGGAGTAAAGATGCTATGGTGAGAGAGGGTGATGTCAAGATGCTATATGAAGCTGGGTGTCAGTGACTTAGCAGGGTGATGGTGAGTGAAATTAAAATCAGAGGACTCCAAGGCAAGAGATTTTAAAGAGCTGTTAACATGGAGGTTGAAGTAAATCTAAGTTGATGGTAGAGACTTCAAAAAGAAAGAACAAAAATAAGCCAGGTGCTGAGTCACTGAGGAAAATAAGATGTCAGAGATGAGTGTGAGCACAGGTAGTGATACTAGATGATAAACTTAAGTAAATATCAATAGTGGTCTTCGCTAAGGCAGTGGGGAGCTACTGGGGGGTTAGAATGAGAATCAAACAGGCTAATAAATGCACAGGTAGATAGTAGGGAATTTCAGAGCAAGAGAGGAACAAGTGTTCAGAAGGAGCCTGCAGGTGGGCAAGGCAAGTGAGGATAAGAAATAAAGGAAGGAGACAATTTCGAGTTAGTTTGGAGTCACATGTTAATTGTATCAGAGAGTTTAATGATTATGCTGTATGTTATCAGTGGAGGGCTGAGTAGTCCCTCCAGTCCTAAAGATTTAAATAAACCTTTGTGGTGTGTGGCTTCTAAAACTTTGTTTTACAGTAAGCATAGGGGTTTAAAGATTCTTCTGCTGGCTCAGTGGTTAAGAATCCGCCTGCCAATGCAGCAGACAAGGGTTCAAGCCCTGGTCTGGGAAGATCCCATGTGCCGCGGAGCAACTAAGCCTGTGCACCACAACTACTAAGCCTGCACTCTAGAGCCCGTGAGCCACAACTAATGAGCCAGCGTGACACAACTACTGAAGCCTGTGCACCTACCCATGCTCTGCAACAAGAGGAGCCACCGCAATGAGAAGCACTCCCACAGCAACTAGTCCCTGTTCACCACAACTAGAGAAAGTCCGCGCGCAGCAACAAAGACCCAACGTAGCCAAAAAAAATAAATTAATTAATTAAATTAAAAATAAAAATACATTTAAATATTCTTTTACTGGTCTTGTGTGTGTGTGTATGTGTGTGCATATGTCTAGGTGTGTTAGGGTTGCCAGATTTAGCAAATTAAATACAGACTACCCAGCTAAATTTAAATTTCAGAAAACAAAGAATAATTTTTAGTATACGTATGTCCCATGCAATTGAGCATATTTCACAGGCCATATTTGTACTATTTTTTTTTATTTATCTGAAATTCAAATGTAACTGCTCTGTGTCTGTGTGCATATGTAGGCAGGTATCGGGTATATGAGCTGAGATATCCTTTCAAACTTAATATCTTAAAAGAACAGCTCAGAATAAGTCATGAGAAATCTTATCGCTGTATGTTTTCCTAATCATTATAAATTTAACAGGCAATGGAATTTACATACATGGAATTTGTTTCCGATTTCTTAAAAAACATTTCCAAGGTTCAAGCATAAACAGAGGAATTTGTTCTTTAATAATAGCTTCTATAGTTAAACTTTTCATGTACTTCCTCACACCAACCCCTCTCAAAGACCAACCTAAAAAGAATTTTCTTTCAAAGGAAAATGTCATATTAGGATTTTGAGAAATTTATGACTTCTTAATATTTAGAAACTCACATTGGAATTCTTGCACTGTTCAATGACTATATTGCTGTTATCAACCTATAAAATTCAAATATAATTGAAGAACTACACACATGATTTCCTCATGTGAATGGAATGGTTATTTTTTTCTAACCATGGCTTGTCGTCGCTTCACATGATACTCAGCATCTCTACTCAGAGAAGAATGTGGTTCTGATGAGCACATGGACTGGAGTATCGTCTGGGGCTAGTTTTTAGCACTCCAAACATGTGAGTGGCTGAAGTTAAATCCAGAAGTCTTTAGACGTGTGTTTTGTGTGTTTACATAGCAGTTCTCAGTGGCATCCATCTTCCTTACACCGGATGGTCCAACCCACTGAAGTAGCATCTCTGTGACGTTAGATTTAATAGTCTTTACTGGAGATTGCCTCTGTTTCAAGGTCCTACCTGGTGTCTGCAGCCCTCCTTGCCTTGCAGATGAGCCACTTGGTATCTATATGCCATCACCTCCACTCCTTCTCTTTACTCCACCTTCCCTGTGGGTTGAGAGCTGTGTCCTGACTCCAGATGGCAGGCAGGGGAACTGCAGGCACTCGAACTTGGTACTCTGTGATTTGGAAACAAAGCACCTTGCAGCTTATGTATCTTCAACATTTACCATGTGAATCCATGGTTCTTTATGGTTTCACATCCACTGTGAAATGATACAAAACCTCCCACAGTAAATTATATTATTCACAGATTACAGATAAGGGGACTGAGATCAAAACGGAAAAGACAAAGGAACTAACATTTACTGAGCATTTGCTTTGTGCCTAGCACTGTGTCAAGCATTTTACAAACATCGTCTCATTTAATTCTCACCACAAACCTAAGAATTATATGTTGTAAGAGGCAGGAGTTACAACATATATTTTGCAGATGAAGAAATGTGCTCAGAAGAGTTAAGAAACTTGTCCAAGCTAACAAGCGGTAGAAGAAGAATTCAAATGAAGCCTTGTAATTTTATAGCTCATGCTTGTCCCATTTCACAATGGTTCTCCGTGGAAGTCAGTTAGCTTGTCTATGTTTACTCACCTAGGAAATGGGGGATATAGGATTCAAACTTATGTAGGTCTGACTCCAAAGCCCATAAAAAAATAACATTTAAAACAAACTTATGGGGCTTCCCTGGTGGCGCAGTGGTTGAGAGTCTGCCTGCTGATGCAGGGAACGTGGGTTCATGCCCCGGTCTGGGAAGATCCCACATGCAGCGGAATGGCTGGGCCCGTGAGCCATGGCCACTGAGCCTGCGCATCCGGAGCCTGTGCTCCACAGCGGGAGAGGCCACAACATTGAGAGGTCCGCGTACCGCAAAAAAAAAAAAAAAAAAAAAAAAAAAACAAACCTTATGGTTACCAAAGGGGAAGGGGGGGAGGGAGGAATAAATTAGAAATTTGGATTAACAGATACACATATATACATATAACTGAATCTCTTTGCAGTACACCTGATACACTGTAAATCAACTATATTTCAATAAATAAATAAATAGCATTTAATGGGGCTGATTAGACCATTCAAAAAATGTTGCTGTCTGTAGTAGATCCAAAAAAGAGCACTACAGCTCTTGTCATTAGTAAATTCTAAAAATGTGTGTGTGTGTATGTGTGTGTGTGTGTGTGTGTGGTTTTGGGAATACACTGATCACATTGCCTTAAAAAAGATGTTAAGTCTACCACTAACTTCCTCCTTCCCCAAGCATTAGTGCTTAAAATCCATTGAGTGAATCTGGTGTTTGAATATAACTACTTTATTCACACAGCAATGGGGTTAGGCTGATGCCATCCCTCTAATGAGTCATGCAGCTCAGGCACAGGCTTAAGATACTAATGGCTTTCTTAAGCAGCAGAACTCAGTGTCCAGAGATAGTACCAGATATGCTTCTTAAATGATGGAGTATGGGTAGGTGGGAGTCATTTCATGGGAGTAAAAGATTGGAAGAAACTTGGCTTCTAGTTTTAGCTTTGAGACTAATATACTGTGGGATCTTGGGCAGACTGCTTAACCTGTCTGGGCCTTTAGTTTCTTTATGTAGATGGGGGCTGGGTGAGCCATGTCTTTATGTTCACCTATATTTAGCATTCATTATATTATGACTTAGTGATATTTTCTGCATTTTGCTTTCACCTGTTAAGAAACAAAAACATCTGCAGTAGCTCTACAGCTATGATGGGATTTCTTTAGAAAGTAGAGTGAGGGGGCTTCCCTGGTGGCGCAGTGGTTGAGAGTCCGCCTGCCGATGCAGGGGACACGGGTTCGTGCCCCGGTCCGGGAAGATCCCACATGCCGTGGAGCAGCTGGGCCCGTGAGCCATGGCCGCTGAGCCTGCGTGTCCGGAGCCTGTGCTCCGCAATGGGAGAGGCCACAACAGTGAGAGGCCTGCGTACCGCAAAAAAAAAAAAAAAAAAAAAAAAAGAAAGTAGAGTGAGGGAAGTCATGGGGAAAATGGTATGGCAGACAGGATTGACCTTTGAGTCAATACCCTATCTTCTCCTGGCCTCAAGTACTCAGCAACAGCAGATGTCTTGCCTGCTTTTAGCATATCCCCCAGATCTGCTCCTTTGCAGGCAGCTTTCCATTTACAGATTTTCCTAGTGGGCCTTTGCTTGCTTCATATACTCCCTCCAGACCAGTCTGTTCTGGGCCTCATCCTGGGTCTCACACAGAGGTAATATTCACAGTGATTCTAGCCCTAGGGGAAAACTATTTGGGTTTTAATCTTGGTCTGATCATCTCTCAGCTGTGTGGTATCTGGAAGATTACTTCACATTTCTCTGTTCCAGTTTTCTTACCTGTAAAACAGGGGAGATGATGGTGCTTACCTCACTAGCATGTTGTGTGCATTAAATGTGTTGAAAAATGTAGAAAAATTCAGCAGAATCCCTGACATATAATAAATGAAAAATGTATATTATATAACAGATAGGATTAGAAGCTTCTGGGTGACTAATATAACATGTTAATTAGAACTAATGTACTCATGGATGGCTATGACTATACATTTTTCCTATCCATGAAGATGAATGTGCATTTTTCCACTTTTGTGTATTAATGAAATGAATGGCTTCATGGGGATTCCTGGCATTATGGCTTACTATTTAGGCAGGCATATTGGGTAAATACCCTTTCAGCAATGCTCAGATCATACCCCATAAGCTCCCTTTGAATCATGGGACTGGCTCTGAGTGTACAGTTGACAGTACTGGGCAGAAGGCTGCCCACGCTTGCCAGCACTCCTGACAAGAGAAATCAAGAGTCACTACAAGAACCACCAGAGATACATTTCTTACCACTCCTTGAAAAGTTGTTAGAGTAGCACTAGATGTGTTTACACACACACATATACACTAAATACTAGAGTCCTCTCTAGGGTACTGTCTAAAAGAACTATGAAAGCATCATAGGGCATTAAGACTCCCTCTTGCGAGAGAACCAGAATCACAACTGACTGATGAACAATCATCTACAGGAAGACACTGGAACTCACTGAAGAAGATACCCCACATCCAAAGACAAAGGAGAGCCACAGTGAGATGGTAAGAGGGGCGTAATCACAATAAAATTAAATCCCATAACCACGGGGTGGCTGACTCACAAACTGGAGAACAATTATACCACAGAAGTCCACCCACTAGAGTGAAGGTTCTGAGCCCCACATCAGGCTTCCCAATCTGGGGGTCCAGCAATGGGACGAGGAATTCCCAGAGAATCAGACTTTGAAGGTTAGCACGATTTGATTGCAGGACTTTGACAGGACTGGGGAACGCAGAGACTTCACTCTTGGAGGGCACACACAAAGTAGTGTGTGCACTGGGACCCAGGGGGAAGGAGGAGTGACCCATAGAAGACTGGACCAGACCTACCTGCTAGTGTTGGAGGGTCTCCTGCAGAGGCGGGGGGTGGCTGTGGGTCACCAATGGGACAAGGAGACTGGCAGCAGAATTTCTTGGAAGTACTTCTTGGCATGAGCCCTCCTGGCGTCCGCCATTAGCCCCACCAAAGAGCCTGTAGCCCCCAGTGCTGGGTTGCCTCAGGCCAAACAACCAACAGGGAGAGAACTCAGCTCCACCCATCAACAAACAAGCAGATTAAAGTTTGACTGAGCTCTGCCCAACAGAGCAACATCCAGCTCTACCTACCACCAGTCCCTCCTATCAGGAAGCATGCACAAGCCACTTAGATAGCCTCAATCCACCAGAGGGCAGACAGCAGAACCAAGAAGAACTACAATCCTGCAGCCTGTGGAACGGAAACCACATTCACAGAAAGATAGACAAAATAAAAAGGCAGAGGACTATGTACCAGATGAAGGAACAAGATAAAACCCCAGAAAAACAACTAAATGAAGTGGAGATAGGCAACCTTCCAGAAAACAGATTCAGAATAATGATACTGAAGATGATCCAGGACCTAGGAAAAAGAATAGAGGCAAAGATAGAAAAGATGCAAGAAATGTTTAACAAAGATATAGAAGAATTAAAGAACAAACAGGGCTTCCCTGGTGGTGCAGTGGTTGAGAGTCCGCCTGCCGACGCAGGGGACACAGGTTCGTGCCCCGGTCTGGGAAGATCCCACATGCCGCAGAGTGGCTAGGTCCATGAGCTATGGCTGCTGAGCCTGTGTGTCTGGAGCCTGTGCTCTGCAATGGGAGAGGACACAACAGTGAGAGGCCCGCATACTGCAAAAAACAACAAACAAACAAACAAACAGGTGAACAATACAATAACTGAAATGAAAAATACACTGGAAGGAATCAATAGCAGAATAACTGAGGCAGAAGAACAAATAAGTGACCTGGAAGGCAGAATGGTGGAATTCACAGCTGTGGAACAGAATAAAAAGAAAAGAATGAAAAGAAATGAAGACAGCCTAAGAGAACTCTAGGAAAACATTAAATGAACCAACATTCGCATTATAAGGGTCCCAGAAGGAGAAGAGAGAAAGAAGGGCCCTGAGAAAATATTTGAAGAGATTATAGTTGAAGAATTCCCTAACATGGGAAAGGAAAGAGCCACCCAAGCCCAGGAAGTGCAGAGAGTCCCAGGCAGGACAAACCCAAGGAGGAACACTCTGAGACACATAGTAATCAACCTGACAAAAAAGACAAAGAAAAATTAATAAAAGGCACAAGGGAAAAATGACAAATAATATACAAGGGAACTCCAGTAAGATTAAGAGCTGATTTCTCAGCAGAAACTCTGTAAGCCAGAAGGGAGAGGCACGATATATTGAAAGTAATGAAAGGGAAACACCTACAATGAAGATTACTCTACCTGGCAAGGATCTCATTCAGGTTCAATGGAGAAATTAAAAGCTTTACAGACAAGCAAAACCAAAGAGAATTCAGCACCACCAAACCAGCTCTACAACAAACGCTAAAGGAACTTCTCTAAGTGGGAAACACAAGAGAAAAAAAGGACCTGCAAAAACAAACCCAAAACAATTAAGAAAATGGTAATAGGAACATACATATTGATAATTACCATAAATGTGAATGGATTAAATGCTCCAACCAAAAGACACAGGCTGGCTGAATGGATACAAATACAAGACCCATATAAATGCTGTTTACAAGAGACTCACATCAGACCTAGGGACACATTCAGACAGAAAGTGAAGGGGTGGAAAAAGATATTCTATGCAAATGGAAATCTAAAGAAAGCTGGAGTAGTAATACTCATATCAGATAAAATAGACTTTAAAATAAAGAATGTTACAAGAGACAAGGAAGAATACTGCATAATGATCAAGGGATCAATCCAAAAAGAAGATATAACAATTATAAATAAATATGCACCCAACATAGGAGCACCTCAATCCATAAGCCAAATGCTAACAGTTATAAAAGAGGAAATCGACAGTAACAGAAAAATAGTGGGGAACTTTAACACCTCACTTACACCAATGGACAGATCATTCAGACAGAAAATTAATAAGGAAACACAAGCTTTAAATGACACAATAGACCAGATAGATTTAATTGATACTTATAGGACATTCCATCCGAAAAAACAGATTACCCTTTCTTTTCAAGTGCATACAGAACATTCTCTAAGATAGATCACATCTTGTGTCACAAATCAAGCCTCAGTAAATTTAAGAAAATTTAAATCACATCAGGCATCTTTTCGGACCATGCTATAAGATTAGAAATAAATTACAGGGAAAAAAACGTAAAAAACACAAACACATGGAGGATAATCAATACCCTACTAAATAACCAAGAGATCACTGAAGAAATCAGAGAAGGAAATCAAAAAATACCTAGACACAAATGACGATGAAAACATGACGATCCAAAACCTAGGAGATGCAGCAAAAGCAGTGCTAAGAGGGAAGTTTATAGCAATATAATCCTATCTCAAGAAAAAAGAAAAATCTCAAATAAACAAACAAACTGTGTAAAAGAACTAGAGAAAGAAGAACAGACAAAGCCCAAAGTCAGTAGAAGGAAAGAAATCATAAAGACCAGAACAGAAATAAATGAAGTAGAAAGAAAGAAAACAATAGCAAAGATCAATAAAATTTAAATCTGGTTCTTTGAGAAGATAAACAAAATTGATAAACCATTAGCCAGACTCATCAAGAAGAAGACAGCGAGGACTCAATTCAATAAAATTAGAAATGAAAAAGGAGAAGTTACAATGGACACTGCAGAAATACAAAGCATCATATGAGACTACTACAAGCAACTCTATGCCAATAAAATGGACAACCTGGAAGAAATGGACAGATTCTTAGAAAGGTATAACCTTCCAAGACTGAACCAGGAAGAAATAGAAAATATGAACAGACCAATCACAAGTAATGAAATTGAAACTGTGATTAAAGATCATCCAACAAACAGAATTCCAGGATCAGATGGCTTCACAGGTGAATTCTATCAAACATTTAGAGAAGACCGAACACCTATCCTTCTCAAACTCTTCTAAAAATTACAGAGGAAGGAACACTCCCAAACTCATTCTACAAGGCCACAATCAACCTGATACCAAAACCAGACAAAAATACTACAAAAAAGAAAATTACAGTCCAATATCACTGATGAATATAGATGCAAAAATCCTCAACAAAATACTAGCAAACGGAATACAACAACATATTAAAAGGATGATACGCCATGATCAAGTGGGATTTATCCCAGTTATGCAAGAATTCTTCAATATAAGCAAATCAATCAATGTGATACACAATATTAAGAAATTGAAGGATAAAAACCATAAGCTCATCTCAGTAGATTCAGAAAAAGCTTTTGAGAAAATTCAACACCCATTTATGATAAAAACTCTCCAGAAAGTGGGCATAGAGGGAACCTACTTCAACATAATAAAGACTATAAATGACAAACCCACAGCAAACATCATTTTCAGTGGTGAAAAACTGAAAATATTCCCTCTAAGATCAGGAACAAGACAAGGATATCCACTCTCACCACTATTATTCAACATAGTTTTGGAAGTCCTAGCCATGGTAATCAGAGAAGAAAAAGAAATAAAAGGAATACAAATTGGAAAAGAAGAAGTAAAACTGTCACTCTTTGCAGATGACATGATACTATACATAGAAAATCCTAAAGATGCCACCAGAAAATTACTAGAGCTAATAAATGAATTTGGTAAAGTAATAGGATACAAAATTAATGCACAGAAATCTCTTACATTCCTATACACTAATAATGAAAGATCAGAAAGAGAAATTAAGGAAACAATCCCAGTCATCATTACAACAAAAAGAATAAATACCTAGGAATAAACCTACCTAAGGAGGTAAAAGACCTGTACTCAGAAAACTATGACACTAATGAAAGAAGTTAAAGATGATACAAATAGATGGAGAGATATACCATGTTCTTGGATTGGAGGAATCAATATTGTGAAAATGACTATTCTACCCAAAGCAATCTACAGATTCAATGCAATCCCTCTCAAACTACCAATGGCATTTTTTACAGAACTCGAACAAAAAATCTTAAAACTTGTATGGAGACAAAAAACACCCCGAATAGCCAAAGCAGTCTTGAAGGAAAAAAACAGAGCTGGAGGAATCAGACTCCCTGACTTCAGACTATACTATAAAGCTACAGTAATCAAGACAATATTGTACTAGCACAAAAACAGAAATATAGATCAATGGAAGAGGATAGAAAGCCCAGAGATAAACCCACACACATATGGTCAACTAATCTATGACAAAGGAGGCAAGGATATAATATGGAGAAAAGACAGTCTCTTCAAAAAGTGGTTCTGGGATAATTGGACAGCTACATGTAAAAGAATGAAATTAGAACACTCCCTAACATCTTACACAAAAATAAACTCAAAGTGGATTAAAGACCTAAATGTAAAATCAGACAATATAAAACTCTTAGATGATAACATAAGAAGAACACTCTGACATAAATCACAGCAAGATCTTTTTGGACCCACCTCCTAGAGTAATGGAAATAAAAACAAAAATAAACAAATGGGACCTAATGAAACGTAAAAGCTTTTGCACAGAAAAGGAAACTATAAACAAGACAAAGATACAACCCTCAGAAAGGAGGAAAATATTTGCAAACAAATCAACGGGCAAAGGATTAATCTCCAAAATATATAAACAGATCATGCAGCTCAATATTAAAAAAACAAACAACCCAATCAAAATTGGGCAGAAGACCTAAATAGACATTTCTCTAAAGAAGACATGCAGGTGGCCAAGAGGCACATGAAAACCTGCTCAACATCACTAATTATTAGAGAAATGAAAAACTACAATGAGGTATCACCTCACACTGTTTAGAAAGGGCATCATCAGAATATCTACAAACAACAAAAAATGCTGGAGAGGGTGTGGAGAAAAGGGAACCCTCTTGCACTGTTGGTGGGAATGTAAATTGATACAGACACTATGGAGAACAGTATGGAGGTTCCTTAGAAAACTAAAAATATAATTACCATATGACCCAGCAATTCCACTACTGGGCATATACCCAGAGAGAAACATAATCCAAAAAGACACATGCACACCAATGTTCATTGCAGCACTATTTACAATAGCCAGGCCGTGGAAGCAACCTGAATGCCCATCAACAGACCAATGGACAAAGAAGATGTGGTACATATACACAATGGAATATTACTCAGCCATAAAAAAGGGATGAAATTGGGTCATTTGTAGAGACATGGATGGACCTAGAGACTGTCATACAGAGTAAAGTGAGTCAGAAAGAGAAAAACAAATAACATATGCATATTAACACATATATGTGGAATCTAGAAAAATGGTACAGATGAACAGGTTTGCAAGGCAGAAATAGAGACACAGATGTAGAGATCAAATGTATGGACACCAAGGAGGGAAAGCGGGGGTTGGTGGTGGTGGTGGTGGGATGAATTGGGAGATTGGGATTGACATGTATACACTAATATGTATAAAATAGATAACTAATAAGAATCTGCTGTATAAAAATAATTTATAAAAAGAAAGCATCATAAGGCATTTATAATACAAGTATTGCCCTCTACATCAATCTTCAATATTTCTGTTAAACACTGCACTGCATTTTATGCTTCTATTGACTTGACATTGAGGGTAAAAGAGTGAATTGGTGTAATTTTTTGTTTTGTAATAATATTGTGCATATCAGAAGTTTATTATGTAACTATTGAAAGGAACAACTATCCAAATGTGAGCAGAAAAACCTGGATTTTTTTCAACTGTCATACATTTCCTTATTAATGAAATTTTAGGACAGTGTTTTTTCTGGTTATGGTCAGAAAACCACAAAGAATGCAAAGAAGGAAAGAAACTAAACAGAAAAACAAATCAAATGGAATTAATTTTTTTACCAATGTCCTGCTTTGCTCCGTCTATTGGGTTTGATATTTGGAAATTTGTAAAAGGTTTGGCATTATGTGTATGAGTATTTTTCCACATCATGCACACATTTTTACTGAGTCCATTTGGCATCTTTAAACTTCATCATGCAGTGAGTGCCAAGTGCCAGTATGATTAAACACAGGAATCTGAACGGTTTGGTTGAATAGCTATTGGGACTTTTCATTATAAAACCTGACCTTGTCAAGGATTGGTTTCAAAAGAAACCATGTACTTTATTGATTAGGATTTTTTTTAATAAAAAGTTACAGTAAATATTTTGAAAAGCAAAATATGAAGAAGGCATTTGAAACACTTCTGTATGGACCAGAATAAGATTTAGCACTTAGAGCAGAGTTTAAAGCCAAATATCCAACTGAAGTTACCAAGAGCAGCTGCAATGTGTAGTGGATTTGGACTAATAATGAGAGATACTTTGTATTGCTTTCCTTATAAGATCGGTATTTTTTTGTATTCTACTCTTACCAAAGGCCAAGTGTCCTGGCTGATATTGTTTTGTGAATTGAATGAATGACTAGAATAACCATTATGAACCTCCAGTGAGCTACTAACCATGCACATAGCCACATCTCTTCTGCTATAGGAAAAATCTCACATTATTTACACATATATGCAAGGTATTTCTCCATTCTATTTTTATACCTTTTTTTTTGCATCCTTTATTTACTTACAATAATCTTCTCTTTTATTCAAGGAACATTTCAATAACTGCAGGAAAAAAAGAACAAGGTAAGATATCTGTATTTGAAATATCAACTTCAAAAAGCACAGGGGAGAAAACAGTATGTTTCCTGTTTCTTTTCCAAAACAAAAGAAGTAAGAAATTCTTTCATGGTTTTTTGTTTGTTTGTTTTTCAAATCACATTGTCCTCAACTTTTAAAATAATAATCTTCCTTGACAGCCATTTAATAATCGTGAGTGATCTATGACTTTATTATAAAGTACTCATCTCACCTAATGATCTATTTCCTTTACCCCAGGGGCCAAGTACAAAGCTAAGGAATTATCTTGGTGATACTTTTAATAACTTCCTGTGGGATTGCAAACCTCAACTGCAGCCAGCTCTGCAAAGGAGTTAATCATGTAATTTCACAGATTAGACACCACAGGGTTACTAATGAGAAACTTCAGTTTAGTGATAAACTTTTTTTTTCCAGGAATATTTTGAGAGGCCTGTAACCTTTGGCTGACACCCAGCAAGGCTATTAGTTTAACCATGGGATGCACTACCAAATGCGCAAGAGTCAGCAGAACTTCTTTTCTGGAAAGCTGATTATAAGAATAGTTTTTTTAAGAGACTCCAGAAACAGATGGAATGGGCAAAAAAAAAAAAAAAAAAAAAAAAGGAGGAAGGAGAAAGAGAAGCATAAAAAAACTATCAACTTCTGTTGGTTGGCATAACTTCAGCTTCTAGTGTCTTTTCTACCATATGCTCAAGATGGAAACCACAGTTCACATTTAAATGTCATGCTGCCCTCTGTTCCATAAACATGTATCATCCATCACTAAATATTTAGATCTGAATTGTTGGAGCTGAGTTCTGTGCCAGGGGTAGGGGGATTAATTCCTTTCAAGGTCCTCACATGATGGATTTTACACTGGAGTAAACATCCGAGAAGAGCTCACACTAAAACCATAAAATATATAAAGTTTAAAGTTTAATTAAGTCAACATTATTCAAAGTGGTTGTCATATTTTATGGCAAACTTTTCATGTTTATTTTGTATGACTCCTAATAAATAAGCCCCTCCTGATCAGACAAAAAACACAGTTAGATTAAAGTCAAGGGCTCCAAACCTAGGACTGGAAAAAGAGTATTCCTAGATTGCAGATAATACAACCTTTTCCCATTATACTTTTATTTCAAAAACTAACCTCTTAGCTAAACATTGAGTCAATATCCTGTATAGACAGAATATTCGAAAATCCTTTAAGGCTTTATCAACTGGACTGTGGGGAGACAATAAACTCACATAGAAAGGAGCACAGGCTAACAAATAATGATGAAGAACCCATGTAATGAAACAAGTTTCATTTGATGTTTTCATCCTATAATTATATAGACAGCATAAGAAGAAAAATAACTAATTCAAAATAAGCTCATACTAGCTTGTTAACTTCTTAAAAATAATTTTTCTTAAAAGGTAAATTTTTGAAAGGAAGCTAACCCCTCCTCCATAAATCAGTACTCTAGAGCACTAGATTTTCTCCCTTAGTATTAAATAAGGAAATTGATAACCATACACTCTTTCATGTTTGATGGATATGGTATTAAGGATAAAGAGAAAGTGAAGGACAGAGACCAGCTAAAGTGAATTCCTTACCACAAAGAGTTGAAGTACGGTTGCCACTCTGTACAGACTTTCTCTCTCTCTCTCTCTCTCTCTTTTTTTTTTTTTTTTTTTTTTTTTTGCGGTACGCAGGCCTCTCACTGTTGTGGTCTCTCGTGTTGCAGAGCACAGGCTCAGAACGCGCAGGCCCAGCGGCCATGGCTCACGGGCCCAGCCCGTGGCATGTGGGATCTTCCCAGACCGGGGCACGAACCCATGTCCCCTGCATCGGCAGACGTACTCTCAACCACTGAGCCACCAGGGAAGCCCCAGACTTTCTCTTTTTAAAGTAAAATCTCCCTCAGTACAACAGTGAGAGCCCTATTTCTTCCCATAGAAAAAAGACATCTCTGTCCAAAGAAGTAGTTAAGCTTGTAAGGAGAATTTTAGAGTTGGAATAAAACTTTAGCACTTGTTCAAACGTGATGTTTTCTGAGAAGAAGACCAAAGCTGAGAGAAGAGAATCTTCCCAGTTCACACCACTAACTGGTGGCAAAGTAGGTTTAGAATGTGTATCTTCCATTGTCCATCTTACTGCTTTCTTATTCAGAATACTGATTTAATAATGTAGATATCTGCAGAGAAAGTGCAAGATAAGTATAATGGTCCTGATGGTCCTTCAGAAGATGGAGATTGTAATAATAACTTCGATGGTTCTTGGGTTGCATATTTTCAGAGCTAGGTGATTTGATGCAACACACTAATCACTGTAAAATGTAGCTACAGTGAAAGTAAAAGATACTATTTTTCAATTGTATCCTGCATTTACACAGTAAACACCCATCAATGATATCAGATATCACTGACTTTACATCCGTATTTTAGAAGCTACATATTGAGGGCAAAGTGTCTTTCCAAAATACCAAATTACTGAGAAGGCTGAGGATAATTTTTCCCTAAACTGGGGCTCACATTTATTTTATTTTTGACAAGTCCCTATATATATATATATATGTATATGTGTGTGTGTGTGTGTGTGTGTATATATATATACACACACACACACATATATATATATATATATATATATATATATATATATATATATATACACACACGTATATATATAAAAGAACCTAGATAGATTTCTTTCCTGGAATAAAAATATTTATCTATCAAATGAAAAAAATACATGCTATCGATATAGTTCATTATCATTTGGACTAGAGTTTGAGGTCTCAGTGAACTGAAAAAAAATTTTAACTTATTGAAATCTGACAAGAAAAACACAAAATTCATTTCATTCTTTTCTGCTGAGAAAATGTCTCTTTACATTGCCATGCTTAACATATTTTCTAAAGTCCAGACATCATTCTTATTTGAATTTTTGTTTCTAGATCACTTTCTCTCCATATTTCTACATAGTTCTCTTTGTCATAAACAATGAAATTATTGTATTGATACATATGAATATATCATAGTTTGCTAAATGTCTCCTCTGGAGATTACATATTTTATGAAATAAACATGTGATTAAAAGGAAAAGAAATGAAGATAAAAATTATACTTTTGCACTGAAAGAGAACTTCTGATTAAGATTGTGATTGCAGAACACAAAAACATTATTCCAAATACAGTTGATTTTGTGGGAACTTGGATGCAAATAATAAGTGTAATCAAATTGTTCACTGTTTCAACATCTAATAGATCTATTAAAAGATCTATTTAAAATTCACTAAAGCAAAAAAGGTGAAGCATAACTCCCACTCACCTGCTGGATGCTATGGTGTTTATCTCATATAAAAATTATTTCACTGGATAATTCTGAAGTTTAAAGTTCTTTATTAAATTTCATATTTGAAAATCATGTTTAAATTTTTCTACTGACTTTGAGTAATACGCAGGTACAAACTTACACCTACATATATCTGACTGAGAAAATTATTACTATGTATTACATTCCTAATTAAAGAAATCAACTCATATAAAGTAAATCTGTATATACTTAGTATTTTCAATACATAAATGAGTAAATTGTCTACAGAGATATTTTAAAAACTATGAAAAAAAATGCCATACACAAAATTCTTCTTTCTTTTCCATTGCGTTGCTTGCCAAGAAACCTCTCCTTGATTCAACCTAACCTCACCCTACTAGACTTTCAGGAGTGTGGTTTATGATGCTCAGAAACTGGTGACTCAGCAGGCACACTGGAGTGTAAGTCAGTTTCATTAATGCATTCTCAGGGTAAGTACATGGGCAGCTAGTATTTCCAAACTATTTATTTTGTCTAAACATTTTCATGAGTAACCCCAAAAAATGAAATTTAAAAAATCAGACTGCAGTCAGAGATATGAATAGGAGAAATAAAATTTCAAATTTTAGTAGCAAGTGTGACATTATAGTATGATTGGTTTGCTTTAATTATAAAACCTCCAAATAAAGCTATATTGGTCTTTAGGAGACACCTCCATTCCGCTTCAGAACTGGCTGCCCACTAACAAGAAGAGAAGTAATGTCACTAGAACATCTAATCATTAAATACATAAAATTCACAAGGGTACATGAAAAATGATGATAAACTGTGGAGAGTTTGTACATAGAATTTACTCCATAGTTATTTATTGAATTTTTAATTTTAATCAGCAATTTACCAGATGTAATCATCCTTATCCAAAACACTAAGAACTATTAGGTACCTACCAAAGCTTGGTGAACTAGGCACTTCTCTCTTGCTCTCCAACAACCCTGAGTGGGAGGTTTATTGTCTTTATTTCACAGAGGAAAGAAATGCCCAGAGTGAGTAAGCAACTTTCTTATGGTCACACAGTATGTAGCAAAGCTGTGATATGAACTCAGACTCATCTGATATATAGTCAAACTTGTTCCATCAAATTATGCTGTAAACTCTAAAAATATAATATAAAATGTGGTTTAAAAAAATACTGGACTGGTTTCAATTGCATCTCCCTTTCCCCTTCTTTCAAAAACCAAACCAAGCCTTAGCTGACACTCTAAAACCAATCATCTGAGCATAAACATTTAAAAAGGAGGTGAAATGGCGAAAGTATTGCTATGAGGATTTTAAAGGATGAGGTGTGGTAGATTGAAAAATGGCCACAGATTCTTCCCATCCTAGTACGCATGTCCCTTGCAAAGTGACGTTGCATCTATTTCCATCAGGAAGTCAAGTCTATTTCTCCACCCTGTGAATCTGGTCTTGGACATGTGACTTGCTTTAGCCAATGAAGATAGGAAATGTGACACAAGCAGAGTTTACTTTCACCAGGGCATGAGGAAATCCAGTCTAGCTAGCAGGAGAGGCCACATGGGGGAGGACCCAGGTGTCCTGACCAGCAGCCTGCTGACTTGTGGCCTATGAGTGAAGCCTGCGGGCCCAGCCAAGGTGCCAACGGACTGCAGTGAGCCCAGGTGAGGTCAGCAGGAGAGCTCCCCAGCTGCCGGCCCTCTTCCTGACCCACAGAATCCTGAGAGAGTAAATATTGGTTTTTATAAACCACAAAGGCTCATGGTCATTTAACATATCAAATGCTACAGTAAGTTAATTTTTTAAAAAATACATGGAATTCCTAGTCCTTTCCCTCAGAGGTGGCAATGGGCTTGCATTGAGCTATATGATTTTTTTTCTTATGTCCAATCTTACTTTTTTTGTTCAAGCAATCTACTTTAGTAGATGGCTTTGTTGCTATGAAATATTTTTTTTCTCTGAAGAAAGTTACCTGAATTCTTTAGGCATGAAACCCAAGATCCCGGCTTCATTAGCATCCTGCTTCTGGAACTGACAGGCTTGGCTCTGATACTGTTTTCACAAGGGTCTCTACAGCTAACAGAATGGAGCACAGGCACCAGGGCCACATTCTGACGTTTGAGAGCCCTGACCCCTTTGACTTTGTGGGCTGCTTCCTCCAAAAGAAGGATTGATAATTATAGTTTATGACTGTATTGGTATAAAGATGAGTATATTATATTACATCTTAAAATGTTTCCTTCAATTTAAAGGTTCATTTTTTTTCTTCTGATTTTAACAGAAATTAAAACAGTTTCAAAGGCCCTTAAAAGTATTGTGGGCCCCGGGCACTGTCCTTATCGTGCTTAATGTATGTCAGCCTAGACAGACATTATAAAGGATAAACTTATTTACTCTTTTCTAGTTCTTCAGAACTACTATTTTATAACCAGGTTGAGAAGACATGTGTGCATGTGTTTGTGTGTGTGTGTGTATGTGTGAGTGTGTGTGAACATTTGGGCTCCTTTTATGGCTGAAGTAGGTAAGTCACCTCTCCACCTTCTCCCCCAGCCACATCTCAAGCTAAGGGGTCCCTGCCCAGAGATAATTACATAGGGATTGCAGAGGATGTAACTGTTCATATCCTACAGTGACCAAAAAAAAAAAAAAAAGAAAAAGGAAAAAAAAAAAGAAAACCAACACTAGGGAATCTTTAATATAAACATTAATAGTTTCCCACATCTTTGTTTAGAGAATAGCCTGAGGATTTCTAAACTTTTAGATCTTGTTCATTCCAGAACTGTTTCACTTATGGCCGCATAAATCTTTGTCCTTTAGAAGTTCCAGGATTAAGACTCTTTAGAAAATAGAGTCACAGACAACTCACAGGTGATTGTATAGCACAAATCTGATTCTGGCTATTCAGGAGACATAATATTTGCTAAGATATTTGAGTCCAGCTCTGACATCAGTTATAGAGAATAGAGATTTGAAATAGAATAGAATGAAACATGGAAAGGAGCATTTGGTAGTAATTCTAGTATTATTGTTTTTTAAATAGGTTGTATTTTTTTTCTGATTACAAAGGAAAGATAAATGCAATGTAGAAAATTCAAAGAATGTTTTTTTAATTAAAAATGAACACCATGGAAAGTAGTATTCAGGACTACCAGGTTGGATGTGACTTGAGAGAATTTAGGGTTTTATATATTTTTTCTTGACGTCCAAACATATTTCACTGGTATTTCATTTTTTAAAAAATTTATTTCATTTTGAATCTAATAATGTAAAATGTTCCATCCACTAACATGTTCCAAAGTGAAAAAGTAACTATTTTAAATAAAGTTAAAATGAGAGCTCCAGGAGTCCATAACTTAAATGTCCAGCCAAGGTTTAGATCTCCACATCCTCTCATATTTACCCAGCATTTCACATCACCTCGTCTTTGCTCAATCCCAAGCCTCCTTGGGGCTGCATTAACGCAGCTCAATCTGCAAAGCTGAGAGGTTGGAAGTACAGCAGAGTGCAGGGCCCACTTCTGACCATTTTTCCTCCCTCCCTTCTAGAGTCCTGGGAAGAAGAACTCAGGTAAGTTCCATATAAATACAAGGACAGGACAGACCTAATTTTATACATTGTGCTATCATCCCTAGAAGCTACAAAAATGTCCCAGAAATTAAAATATATTTATATCCAAATTTTATTCTCAAGGCTCTCCTTCCCACTTGGGAGTAACTCAAAACCCCAACTTTGGGTTTAGGATGTAGGACTGAACTTTGCTGCACAGGTAGGCAGGCAGGCATGTGTTCTCCAGAAGGAGAGATTCTCCCAGCTGCTTTGGCAATGCTTTCCAACTGCTGCAACATGGTAGACCCAAACTCACAATAGGAAGAATAGCATCACCTCCAGGCTCACAGTCCCTGCTCAGGAATCTCACTCATCACATGGTCTTCACATCTTCGGAGTTCTCATAAATAGGCCATCCGTTTCATCAAAGGCATCCTCATTGTTCCAGGCAGGTGCAGATGATTTGGCAATTAGACAAGGTGATGCAGCAAAGAAGGAGTGGCTTGTGACTGTGGTCCTCTTGTTCAGGATAAAGCTGTGAACTTGCCTCTGAGCTCAGCGATGTATCTCAGTGGTGTTTTCCCCTGACTAACCCACCTCAATCAGGTCAGTCCCTAACTCCCCGTCGCCTCAGCACTTTTCATTCCATTCGAACCGATTTACCAGACTTACTTGTTATGGGTTTATTTGTCATTTCCAGATCATTTCTACAAATGCATTATAAACTCTAAGGCACTGTCTGATGACCTTCTCTGCCTCCACCACGTAACTTCCCCATATATACACTGGTCGTTCCACATAGGTATCTAAATTCATGTTGGTCATCAGCACGTGGATGCCCCATGGGAATCTCCAATTCAACATCCAGAGCAGAACTCACCATTTCTTCTACTCCTGAGGCCCTGACTTTCCTCCTCTAGTTACCAACCTAGGGAACAGCATTCAATCCAGACTTCTGCCAGTCATCTTGACTCCTCACTACAGAATTCATTGAAATTCTTATTCCCTTAATAATTCGGGACTATTTACCCTTCTTGCTCCTCATACTGCTAGTATGGAGGAAATCATCCTTTTTGGTCTGGATTTTACTGCCACGGCCTCTCAGCTACTATCCCTGTCCCTAGTCTTGATTTACCCAACCATACTACACATTGTTGCTAGGTTATTTTTCTAAAACTGAAATCTGATTATGCAACAATCTTGCTTAAAACAAGTCAATGATTCTTTGTTTACCTATGGCTATAATTTACAAACAAGGAACTCCAGGAGAAGCAGGATGCATCTTCTTGATGATTAATTGATTTTCAGGTTAAAAATTCAAAGTATATTAAAATTAATATATTTTAAAGGAGGTTATAAAATTCACATTTGTTTTTAAATATGGAAACGAGGAATTTTAACTTGAGCAACAACAAATTTAAGGAGGCTACATATCTCTGGAGGATAAATACTTGCTTGCTTTTGCTGTTAGTTGTAATTTGCCAAGAAAGAGAGAGAGAGACAGAGAGACAGAGAGTGAGTTAGTTTAATGGATAAAATTTAAATTCCTTAGTATGGCCCAGAGAGCTTATTATGATCTGGCCCTCTTTATTTCTTCAGCCTCACCACGTGCCTCTTTTGACCACATCTAAGCACGCTGCCTAACTCTTATTCATTTTTTATGTCTCAGGCACGGCTCTATCAGGAAATCTTCCTTTTTCTCTCCTTTCCCAGTCTGGGTTTATACTCCCTTGCTCTCTGATCTCCCAGCATCCTATGTGTACTTCTATCATAGCTTCTACCACACTGCTTTTCCTTTGCAGTTTTTTCATGTGAGTCCTCCATGTGACTGTAAGCATCCTAAGGGTAGGGGTCATGTAACTCTGAAAGTCCTGTGCCTAACAGAAACCTGAACACATAGCAGTTGCTCAGTGAATGCTTGAGATTAGTTGAATAATTATTGTCCACAGAGCAAAGCACAGGAAATCAATAAGTATTTAATTTAACAAATGATAACTAGGAAATAGACATTTCTCCTCAATTATTTTCCTTTTCCTTTGAACATTCATAATTTCTACCTTTGAGTTCATAAACTCCTATCCTATCTTCTAATCACAATCTCCTACTTTCCTGTTTGGTGGGCTGGGGAGGATGCTGAGGGCAGTCAGAATGCAGATTTGTAACTAGAAATTGATCCTTTTCTGTCCCAGCTGGGACTTCTTTGTAACTTGGCAGCCTTTTAAATTGCTCTTTTCCCTCAGTGGATGTTCAAATATTGCCCACTGCTGTCAATTCCATTGTCATTTCAGTATCTGATCTCACTTCCTAATTCACAGACTAACCTTAAACTTCTGCCTTCCATTTAAAACACTGGAAAATTCATCTTTATCTTCTTTATCCTTTTCTCTTCTCTCCCTCTCTTAGAGAAAAAGTAACCCCTTCTCTTCAAGAGCCCCCCACCCCAACCTGTGCTCTAGGTCCCAATAATTTCATAACAGTCAAATACCATAAATGCTTTTCATTATGTAGTCTATGTGGTCATCCTGTGACATTTGACATCATTGCTGATCTCTTTTAGTTGGAAACTCTTTTCCCTTAGTTTTGAGTGGTTGATTCTCTTCTACCTTCTACCCTTGACTACTTTTCAGGCTCTTTCTCCTTCATGTATCTCCACTGTCAGTGTTTTCTAAGGTTCCTTCCTCTGTTCTTCTCCTATTAAGCACAGTCTATCAACAATCCTTCTGTTTTGGATGTAAGTGCCACCAACATATTCATCATGTTGGTCAGATCTGTACACTGAAGTACAGCTCCCAAGGCATCTAAACCTAGAAGTTTCATGGAGATTTCAAACTCAACAAGAAAGAACTGTCTTTATATCTTCTCCCCTCCTCTAACCCTGTAAGTAGCTCTTCTCCCTATGTTCCCTGTCCAGGTTCATTGGTGGCACCATCAAGTTGCCCAAGTTAGAAACCTGGGAGTCAGCTCATGATGTCCCTCTCTTTAATGGCAACTGGTTGATGAAAGGTTCTTGACAATTCTTCCTCCAAACTTTAACTCAGTTTATCCCATCCTCTCGAATCCAACTGCTCTCATCAATCAATGCTCTCATTTTGTTCTTCGTCATTTCCCACTTGGTGTGTTACAACAGGCTCTAGCAGCTCCCCTCTTGGGCCTTACCTTCTCTCAACCCACACTTCTCATGGCTGCCAGGGTTGGTTCTCTGAGTCAGTCCAGACATTACTTCCTGGAGAACCACGGACACCCTCACCTCCTCCCCAGGTGAAGAAGGCTGCCTTCTTGTGTGTGCACCTAAGGCCTTGCACAGCATCAAGTCCTGCTATAGTTCTTGTACTCTATTGCATTCATTCATCTTCTGCTTCCCTCCATTTTTCTCTCTTCCACCAAATTTTGAGTTCTTTGATCACAGGAACTCTGTCTTCTTCAATAGCTCAATAAATACTGTCTTTCCAGTTCAATAAATATTTATAGGATAAAATGTTTATTGAATAAATTCTTCTAATTCCTTACCCTTTTCCACTGCATGTTGTTGTTATTGGTTTTTGTTAAGAGGTAGTACAGTAGAGCATTTAACAGTGCAGGTTTTGAACTGAGATTTCCTGAGTTCAAATCCCAGCTTTACCACCAAGAAACTGCACTAACAGTGCAAGCAATTTCACTTTTCTGTGCCCAGATTCCTGATCTAAAAAATGGAGATAATAATTTCCAGGATAGTATGAGGACTAAATGAATTAATACGTGAGAGACTAGTTTCTAGACTATTGCCTGACACACATTGAGCCCTTAATAGATGTTAGTCTTACTATTGTCATATTTTTCTTTCTTTTTTCTTTACCTCCCTTTACTCCCTCCCTCCCTTTCTTCCTTCCTTCCTTCCTTTCATTTTTATTCTTTTTGTTTATTTGGGATCCAATTTTCTCATTTTCTCCTCTATCTGTTTCATATTTACTAACAACTCATAATGTTCCAGACACAGAGAAGGCCTTGCTCTGGGGAGTCACACAAACAAATACCTCCTCTCAAAGGTTATGTTGATGTGACATTTTGAGATGGAGTAAACAGTTGCATTGTGGCAGTGATCGTGCTCTGGAATTTGGCTGCAACACAGCCCTCTATAGCATGGAAAGCAGAATAAAGATCTCTAGAATCCCATCCAAGGTGGGTAGAGCTTTTCTAGGATATCTTATGTTATGACTCTGAACATGGCACTACTGTGGGCTTCAGGATAGTTTCTTCATGATCAGTATCATTGACAGAGAGAACCATTTCAGAACCTCCCCTGAGCTAGTCTTTTCTTCTGGAGAAAAGAGGACTTTAGACTGGATTTTGGTAGCATATGATTTTAACCCTCAAAGTTAGATTTCTCTGGAAATTTGACTGCTACCCCCCTTCCAATATTTCGAAAAGGTTAAAAATAAGAACCACTGGCTCTTATGCAAATGTTTGATTGCTTATGGCCAATGTTATAATACAGGTATTCAAAATGGTCTGTCAGTGTGTGTCTGAGTTCACTCTCACTCATGAATTTCTAAGGAAAAGTGCAGGTAAGAGTGTGTGTGTGTGTGTGTGTGTGTGTGTGTGTGTGCTGTAGGGAAAAACCACAAGGGCAATTTGAAAATTTGCTTCGCTTTCTAACTCGAATTTAGAGAAGGAGAAAAATCAAATGTTTATCTGCAAGCAAACACTTAAGTAAATGTGGGCAAAGGATTTTATTTTCTGTTTTTACTATTGATTTTTGCCACAGGCTGAGAATTGGATTTGGTCATGAAGAGGCCCTGACGCATTGAATAATGTAACATAATTCCTTGCACACAGTTATGTACTTGGTAACTATTTGAGGGATGATTAAATGAGGAAATAAATTTATGAATATGAATGAAGTGTGATGTAATATAGAGTTGCCTAGATACATTTTTCTGGAGGAATATATTTGTGAGTGCATCAGGCAAGAGAGTTAGAATAAGAGAAAGTAAAAATGATAAAAGACTATGATAAAAAAAATCTTTGAAGAAAAAAGCAAAGAGTGGTTATAAATATAGAAATTTTAGTTCTGTTACTATTGGCCTAGTGACACTTGAAAACCACTACTCTCTGGTGGTGATGGAGACAAGGAATACCTTACAAATGGAAGCATGTTAGGAACTTAACATAATTCTAAACTTGAAATGCATACTTATTCATACTTGAGGACATATGGACAGATCCTGATTTCAGGGCAGAGTAGAAGCTTTCAGGCAATTTACACAGAGCTAGAGCTAGAAATTTGAAGCACTGAGCTCATCCTTTTGTCCTCCCACTTTGGCCAGTGTATTTGGGAACAACCCACCAATCCCAACTGTACTCCTTAGTTTGACTACAGTGTTCTAAGATATTAAATACATGATCACCCATAACCTTACCTTCTACTGGTATTTGAGTAGGAGTATCCAATGGTAATTTTTTGTGTATCTCAATTGCCACACCAAGTCACGGACTACCAGGGCCCTTTTCTACCAGTGGAAATAGAATTATTAATGCTTTTAAATCTAATCACGTTATAGAACCACTTCAAGAAAACCTAGAACCAACCCAGAAAACTCATCCTTGAGATTCTGGTCCTCTAGAATCACTTCTCATACCAAAATTTGTATCAGTTATATTTCAGCCAGAGACACAGAACTACACGGTCATTATATTATACCATTATCACATCACACTACACCATTACCTCCTGACACATGTGACTCCATTATCACATCACATCATCATCACACCAAACCATCATCAAACTACACCTTAATCACACTAAACCATCCTCAAAGCAAACTGTATTCACACCACAGCATCATCTCCCCACATCAGCATCACAGTACATCAACTTTACCAGCCCAGCATCACCGTCACCATGATCACTTTTGCTACTAAATTAAATTAATCTGAAAGAACATTATATCATGTGCTTACCTAAAACAGTAAAATTCTGGATGAAAAATCAAAATCAATTTATATTTATCTATATGATCACCATTCCCACACTACTCTTTTTGTTCGAATTCGTCCTACCATCATGAACTGAACTACTACAGCCTCTCAAGTTCTCATACACATATTATCTAATTTAATCCTTGCAACAATCCTTCCTAGGGATTTATTATTACTCCTATATAGTAGATGAGGAAACGGTGGCTTACATAGCAGGTAAATTGCAGATTCAAAATTCTAATTAACGTCTGCTTGTTTCTAAGTACTGTGCTTTTTACCTTACACCATGTTGTTAAATTTGCAAATACACATCACTTTTTTTTTTTACCAATAAATGGTTTTTATATGTCTGTGACCTATTTACACAAATAGAAAAATTCACATCAGATAAACTCATCTCTACAGCTAAATTATGTGAAATAAAGCCAAAAGTACTGGTTCTAGTGTACAAAAACTTTAACTTTTCAAAATACTAGAATAGTTGGATGACACAGACCCTTATTTGTTTCTTGTTTGATTCACTTTTACATAAGACATAGTACCACATAATAATTGTATCTTGATAAAGTAAATTCATTTCTCTCAACATTCATATATCAACACAGTACCTGTAAATAAGTGGCATAGAGTCCACTGGCAATTCAGAGAATAGTATTGCACAGCACATGATAATGATACGAGGAAAATAACAAATGACAGCATATTTCTATTTAGCTTTCAGTAGAAAAGTAATGGAAAGAAAAATTAAACTAGACAGTTCACCATGGAAAAAGAATTTTAAATGAGGGTAAGTAAAGTGCAATGAAATAATATGGAAAATAACTATAAACCTTTAAAACAACTAATAATAAATAAATGTTATCTGGATTAAACTGACAGTTTTTAATGAGCCATACATAATTTATTTGTGTCCTGATGAGACTGTAATTTTCTCCAAAGCTTATATCCAAATATTTTTTTCTTCATGACAAAGATAAAGTAACACACATACCAAAAATCACTTGAAAGATGCTATAATTTAATCCAAAAAGATAGTGAAGGCCCATGTCCATTTTGGGGGAAGTTATATTTTATTGCATAACATGGTTTACAACAAAAAGTTGGCCATGGAATAACATTTTATTCCATAAGCAGCCAATATATTTGCTAAAATGTTAGTTCTTTTAGTCCTAATCATATTGCAATCTTTTGGGACTATTTCAATAACAATAATTTCAACAATTAATAATATCTAATGAAAAAAACCTCATGAAGTTGCACAGTTATGTTCTATAGAAACTTTATGGGGCATGTGTTCTACAATCTGATGTTTGACATGCAAAAGGTTTCACTCTCCTGATATGCTACTAAACAATTCATGGGTGGTATTTGAAAACTGGTCAAAAGAGATACTATCTAAGTTTCAAATACAAATCTTGCCTAATGCAAAGAAAAGGAAAATCATAAAAGATAAGACAGTTTAATTTCTACACTATATATTTCAACAGAATGGGCACATTTGTGCATACCTGAGCTGTTAATAGATAAGCTAAATTCCCATTACAATTCATTACCTCTCTAAAATGATTTGTGATTTTTTTTTTTTTTTTTTTTGCAGTACACGGGCCTCTCACTGCTGTGGCCTCTCCCGTTGCAGAGCACAGGCTCCGGACGTGCAGACTCAGTGACCATGGATCACAGGCCCAGCCGCTCTGCAGCATGTGGGATCTTCCCAGACCAGGGCACGAACCCGTGTCCCCTGCGTCGGCAGGTGGACTCGCAACCACTGTGCCACCAGGGCAGCCAGATTTGTGATATTTTATTTTCATACATTATTCTTTGGTCATTTATTCTTAAAAGATAATCCAATTCATGAAATCTGGAATCTTTAAGTAAAAGGTATTTCTCTAGCGTTTTTCTTGAAAGAATGTTAGTGCGTTAGTAACATGAATGCCATTATTTCATTAAACAAGTGCTTGTGCAAGATACTTTTTCAGACTTTTAAACTTCAAAAATCAATCAAACATTGACCCTGGCATCAAGTTCTTACCATATTGTAGAAAAGATAGATATGCAAATAAATAAACATAGCATAGTCTGATCAGTGCTAAAATTGAATAAGAGAATGATAAACTCCTGAGGGAGAATGGAGATGAAGAGTTCTCTATGGAGAACTTCCTCGAACTTCCCAGTAATGTAGGTGTTCCTCAGATTAGAGGAAATAGGTATTCCCAGGCAGAGAAAAGAGCTTCTGCTAGAAGCCAAGGAAGGAAACAATATGGCATCATTTTATCTCCCTTGCAAAAGGTTTAGTCCATAAGGAGCATTGTATTTCCTAGTTAGTCACAAGCAAATGATACAATCATTTCTGAATAAGATGTGTCTCCATTGATAGAATATCAGAGGACCCATTGATTAAGATGTCAATAATGCTCTGATCAAGTGGCATCCATATGACACAACTCCAGAAACCAACTCTAGTAGATTATTCAGAAAACTTTATCTGAAAGAAGTAGAACTTTTAGAACAGATACTGGTGGAGAGATTCATGGACATCTCAGTTAAATTCCTGGCTTCCAATGGTGGGGTGGTAGAACTTAGTTTTGACTAGTTAACTAGGAAGGTATTGGTTTGGAATGGAATCATGTGGAAGATTGAATGTGAAGTGCTAGAATGCTCTTTCTCCTCCTCATCATGATCAACATTACATTCACCACCATAGCCATTGTCATCATCATCATCATCATCACTGTCATCATATCACAGCATGTTCATACCACACCACCATCACAATCCATTCACACCATCTGGAGTGGATCATGTTATAGAATCAATTCCTTGAATAGCTGCAGAAGAAGTGATGAGAATGGAATGCCAGACAATCACTGGGTGGGATTCTGTCCCAAATGCTTGCCTCCATTAGGACTTGTCTCAGATGTAGGTCTCTTTCTCTTTCTATTTTTCCTTCATTCTTACTAGTGACTTTTTAAAACCTCTCTTCACCTTCTGTCTTTATTTTTTCTTTCTTTTTCTTTTCTCTAGTTTACTATGCCTAAACAAAGAAGCAAGATTAAAGGAGCATTACTCTGATTACAGTGTCAATTTGATGACATCAATTGATTCAACTGAGCAAAGAGCATTCGATTAATGGCTGGAGGAGCCATTAGTAATCCTTTAGTACATTTCCTTATTTCACAAATTAGGCCACTAGATTCCCAAGAGCAACTGTGCTTTCTCAGTCTTTCTCCATCCAGCCAGTCATCAAATTCTGTTTATCTGCTGATTTTCTTTTCTTTATTTCTCACTTCAATATAATCCTAAAGAAGCAGGACCTGCCGCCAGCTGGAATTAATTATTTGTTTTTGCTGAACTCATATAATACCCATTTTTGCTTTATGACAACCTTTACTTTATTGTATC
Source organism: Mesoplodon densirostris (assembly GCF_025265405.1). Lineage (NCBI taxonomy): Eukaryota > Metazoa > Chordata > Mammalia > Artiodactyla > Ziphiidae > Mesoplodon > Mesoplodon densirostris. Next base: position 30,187,943 of record NC_082672.1, read on the forward strand.
TTAGAGTCTAGTTAGTCATTTATAAGCTTGATCTTCTCTGTTAGCTGGCTAGAAGACTTGTCTTTATAGTCTCCATCCCTGTCCATAGTTAATGCATGGCATGTCATTCCACAGCATTTTATTTCATGTCTATTTATTATGCTAAGCACATAAATAAATAAATGACAATACTATGTGGGAAATTCAAAAATGAAGGTATCTTTGAAATAAAGAGAGAGCCCAGAGGAAAGGGAGTGATTAGTTTGTGTTGAGGTATCTCAAGGAAGACTTCCTGGAAGAGGTGATATCAAAGCTGAGTTTTACCAGATGACACTAGACACCCTAGGGAAATAGTGGATAAGATGAAACAGCACAGGCTATACAAAGGCATGAAAACCCATAGTATGCTTGGCAAAATATAATTTACTTGGAGCGTAAATTTTTGTGGAAAGAAGAATGGTAAAAAATGAGTATGTCAGTTAGGTTACCATTCTGCAACAACATTAGAGAGCCCAAATTAACCAAATAAATGGGGGTTCATTTTTCTCGTGTAAGTTTGGAAGTTTTGTTCTAGTATATCAAGTATGTCAGGGCCAATTCTAATGCCCTTTTCCTCAGGGTCACAGGATGGCTGCTGTAACACTAGGCATCTTGTCTTTGCTAAGACCAGGAAACTGAAGGAAGAGGGGAAAGTGGAAAGCATTAGTGTATCTGTTCCTTTGCCCTAAGAACAAAAACCATTTCAGAAGTTCCTTCACTGATTCTGCTTGCAACTGTCTGGAAAGCATTGTGTCACATGGCAGCCTAGGACACATGGCAACCCAAAGGGAGGTTGGGAAAGTGACAGTTTAGCTTTTTGCATTCTACCTCAGAGCTCTCAGGGCGAAGAGCAGTTGAGAATGAATATTAGATTAGCTAACAGCTGAGTCCGCTACAAGGAGCTTTGGAAGAGAAACTAACTCTATAACATGAAGTTTTTGAGGTTTTTTGTTTGTTTGTTTGTTTGTTTTGTTGTATGCGGGCCTCTCACTGTTGTGGCCTCTCCCGTTGTGGAGCACAGGCTCCAGACACACAGGCTCAGTGGCTATGGCTCACGGGCCCAGCCGCTCCGTGGCATGTGGGATCTTCCCGGACCGGGGCACGGATCCGCGTCCCCTGCATCGGCAGGCAGACTCTCAACCATTGTGCCACCAGGGAAGCCCATTTTGGTTTTTTTTAATGACAGGTTGACAAGCTTTAATTTTTCCTTGTGTAAAATAAATTCCAGTGAACAGTTTTGAGAGGTGTGATCAAAGTTGTATATTAGAATAAACAGTTGCTTAATGGCTTGACAGAAGACACACATAAGTTGTTCCTTATAAATGTGAAAGTAGTTTGAAAGGAAGTTCATATTAGCAAACCATTGTTCAAACTTTGGTGTCTCTGAATCTTGACACACAAAGTGTGAGTAATATCATATTTAAGTATGAAGGATATAATCTCATCTACATGTGCTCAGACACACACACAATATACGTGTACTTCCCATGCAATTTACATGGATAGATCCTCAAGTTAATTTAGTTCATCATGATGACTGGATCACCATGCTCCTCTGTTTTTTCTAAATAGTTAATTTGATCATTTTCGAAGTGGGCAGAGACCACATTTTTCTGATGGATGACTCCATTTTTATCCAATTCCTTTGGAAGAACCTTTGATTATTATACTGATTTACAAATTAATTCTTAGAAATTAAGAATCAAAACCTTCTCCATTCCCTGGTTCAAGATAGTAGAAGCCAGTCATTGTTATGTTCCATTATTGGGTTATAATTGAATAGGAATATCCATAACAATCACATAGGAGCAGCCTGAAATCTCATGACCAGTGTGGAAATTGGTAAGAACAAAAGGATTCTGGTATAATACCTGAAAAAAAGGACTTTTCCCAGAACATTCACATTTTTTAAAAAATAGCCATTTCTCAGACTTAATCTCTGAAGTGAAAGTACTCATTCCACTTTCTAAACTGTGGAAGAGCCCAGATGAGTTTAAATAGCAAAGCCAAAAACCACGACACTTATTGAGTGTATAGGGACAGAAACAGGAAGAAAAGAAGATAGTTAAACGTAATTGCTTCAATATCAAATGAGAGAAACAGAGGTGAAGAATCTCTTAGAGAGTCAGGAGAATGCCAAAAAGAGAAAGCTGATGAACGGGAGAAGTGGGGCAAAGTAGTTGGTGATGTCTCGGCAGGCTTTTTTAGCAGTAGCCTTGGGGTGGGAGTTCCTTCCTGCCATCTCCACAGACAGACTCTTTCTGCCCCAAGAGTACGAACAGAATGTGAAGCAAACTGCCAAACTGCACAATGGGTCAAGAGGGAGCTGGACTGATTTTTGGAAACAAAGAAAATGCACAGCTGCTTCCAAGATTTTTAAGATGAGGATGAGGAGTTATTGTGCAAATGAACTGGCATTTCCTGGGCAAGTCTGCACTGAGTTGCTGTCTTTTCCAAGTCCCACGTGTTTTATCATTTTGGGTTAAAATTTCAAGTCTACATAAACCTCGTGTCTTCCTTCACCTTCTCTACCTAGCAGACAGTGAGACTAATATATCCATATTATTAAAATCTCCACTGCATTTCTTAACTTCATTTTCTGTCCACCTATCTCTGGTCAATCCTTGTAGGATTCTGAATTATAGTCTGGAACTGTGGAAAGGAAAAGAAATTTACTTTTATTGATAGCATCTATCTATACTTACATTTATATCTACATTTTATTCTCAAAGCAACAACAAGCCTATGAGGTAGATATCATCATTTGTGTCTAAGCAATGATGAAATGGGGTGCAGAGAGGTTAAGTGTCCTAAGCAAAACTGGCAGCAAGTCTGCACAAGAATAGAAACCCCGCTTAGGAGCCAAGCTTGTGCTGGGGAGGCATGGCTGAGAACTGTCACTGCTTTACAGTTGTGTAATCAGGCAGGTTCTGGTTATAGATCTCAATAACTTAGAAAGGGTACATGGGACTCCAGCAAACCAATGATAGTTATTGAGCTCTCAACATGTGTGCAGGCACAATTATCAATACCTAGGGGAAGAATCAAAAGTAAAAATAGAATAGAGCCCCTTCCACCTAACAGCTTAAAATATGAATAATATATAAATATGTTTCAATTATGAAAGACCAAAGATGATGTATTAATTATTTGCAATAATATTAAAGCAGAGCTTGTGCCCATAGGTCCTGAGGAAGGAACACCTTAACAGAGCATCAAGCTCTGTTAAATACGTCAGATTGTTATGGCTTTTTGTAGAATTGACCCCTCTATCATTATGTGATGCCCCTCTTTATCCCTGATAACTTTCCTTGATCTGAAGTGTGCTCTGTCTGAAATTATTATAGCTTCTCCTGCTTTCTTTTGATTAGTGTTAGGATGGTATATATCCCTCCATACTTCACCAGCTTGGAAATACCTTTGATCAGAAATAGGTCTGGGACCACCACAGAGTGCCTTTTTTTTTCTTTAGAGATTTTTTCTAGATCATTTCTGAAATCATCTTGGCAGTTTGGGCTTCCAGACTTGGACATTCACTCATTAATTCATTCTATGAATATTTATGATACCTCTCTTTTGTCCCATACATGCCCAGTACTAGAGCCTGGTGATATAATAGTAAACAAGATAGATGTTCCCCTTAGGATTATTTTTCAAAAAGACTAGAATGCAGATAATTTTCTTTCCATTCTCAATTTCATTATTACAAGATATTTAATTTTTAATAAATTACCTAATCTGAGCCTCAGCATCTGTAAATGAAAAAAAAAAAAAAAAAAAAGCTATGGATTGGGTTGCTTCTTTCAGCTTTAAAATTCTGTGATTATATACTTCTTTCATCTTTTCCACACTTCAGGAGAAAACAAAAATAAAAACAAAAACAAAAGAAATCAGAACATCTGCTGCCTAACTTAGGAATGCCCGTAAAGAGAAGTCTCTCATTCCAAAATGTAATTGATGATCCTGAAAAGAAACTTGACTCAGTCCAAAGAAAAAAATCAGACAGAAAGACAAAGAATTCAATCCAGATTTAAAAATGAACAGCAATAAGCAGTTCTAAAGCTAAAAAAGAAGGAATGGGCCCATGAGTCAATCTGCTAACCACCTATGTGTTGAAAAAGCCATAGGTATAGAGCTTCTAAGACCTTTCCCAAAGCCATGCCACAGAAGTGATTCCCATAAAGAAATGGTGTAATATTGGTTTATGAAGAGTACAGAGACATGAACATAAATTTACTTTGAAAAAAATATTTTCAAAATTAGAAATTAGGGTAAAAAGATAAAGCATGTGCTTCTCCACTTCACCCCAGTGGCGGGCATACAACAAAAGCTGCAATACTGCTCACTTTCTGGATAAGCATTTCTTATTCTCTATTGTTTTCACTTACACATGCCAATGCCTACCTCAGATCATATGGTCCCTTAGCCACAGTTATCACTTATTCCAAGACAAGTTCCTTGTGAATTTGAAGAGTAAAGCTTAATCTTCAGTTGTTTCAAATGTTCACTGTATTTTCCTTATCCTTCATGTCAGAAATGCAAAAAGATTATGACAAATGAATTCTTACATGTATTTCTCTGGGAGATGCTTCTTATATTTTCAAAATATAAGGACTGAGACCAAGTACAAATAGGGAAATTTTCTATAATGCCATCTTGGAGCCTCATATATCTATCTCAAGTAGAATAAAATAACCTCCCTGTCATGTATCCAAACACTTGAAGGGAAAATTTTGTGTTATCAGATATGACACGAGTATATTTCTCAGCAAAAGCTGTCTCATATTCTTGGGGAAAGATAATATATTGATTTTTTTCTACATTTTCCCTATCTTTTCTTATCACTTAAGCAGATAGCTAGCTCAAGTGTTGGCCTGTGACAAGTACAAGACAGAAACAGTTTCTGGTTTGTATTTCCAAAAGCCCAAGAGCATCAGAAAACCTCACTGGGCTTGCAGAAGAGGGAGCATGGAGGAAGGAGAGGGTTGCAATGGAGGGGGTAATGGTTAGGGGCATGTTAGGATGTAGGGTTCCAACATGGGGTTATCAGACTTAGCCAAGATCCCTTGCCTCAAGAATAGCACAGCAGGGCTTCCCTGGTGGCGCAGTGGTTAAGAGTCCGCCTGATGATGCAGGGGACACAGGTTCGTGGCCTGGTCCAGGAAGATTCCACATGCTGCGGAGCAGCTGCGCCCGTGAGCCATGGCCACTGAGCCTGTGCGTCCTGAGCCTGTGCTCTGCAATGGGAGAGGCCACAACAGTGAGAGGCCCGCATACTGCAAAAAAAAAAAAAAAAAAAAAAAAAGAATAGCACAGCAGCTGAACCCAGCCATTTCCATGAGAACATGGCATAGAAGAATGCACCTATAGCTCAGATGTTCTGCTTACCTATGGTCAGAGGTAAGTGAAAACAATCTAAGGCTCTCTAAACAAATTCTTTCTTTTTTTTTAAATTTAATTTTATTTATTTTTTTATACAGCAGGTTCTTATTAGTCATCCATTTTATACACATCAGTGTATACATGTCAATCCCACTCTCCCAATTCATCATACCACCACCACCACCACCCTGCCACATTCCCCCCTTGGTGTCCATACGTTTGTTCTCTACATCTGTGTCTCTATTTCTGCCCTGCAAACCCGTTCATCTGTACCATTTTTCTAGGTTCCACATATATGTGTTAATATACAATATTTGTTTTTCTCTTTCTAACTTCACTCTGTATGACAGTCTCTAGATCCATCCATGTCTCTACAAATGACCCAATTTTGTTCCTTTTTATGGATCAGTAATATTCCATTGTATATATGTACCACACCTTCTTTATCCATTTGTCTATCGATGGGCATGTAGGTTGCTTCCATGACCTGTCTATTGTAAATACTGCTGCAATGAACATTGGGGTGCATGTGTCTTTTTGAATTATGGTTTCCTCTGGGTATATGCCCAGTAGTGGGATTGCTGGGTCATATGGTAATTCTATTTTTAGTTTCCTAAGGAACATTCATACTATTCTCCATAGTGGCTGTATCAATTTACATTCCCACCAGCAGTGCAAGAGGGTTCCCTTTTCTCCACACTCTCTCCAGCATTTGTCTGTAGATTTTCTGATGATGCCCATTCTGACCCATGTGAGGTGATACTTCATTGTAGTTTTGATATGCCTTTCTCTAATAATTAGTGATGTTAAGCAGCTTTTCATGTGCCTCTTGGCCATCTGTATGTCTTCTTTGGAGAAATGCCTATTTAGGTCTTCTGCCTATTTTTTTATTGGGTTGTTTGTTTTTTAATATTGAGCTGCATGAGCTGTTTATATATCTTGGAGATTAACCCTTTGTCCATTGATTCGTTTGCAAATATTTTTTTCCCATTCTGAAGGTTGTCTTTTCATCTTGTTTGTAGTTTCCTTTGCTTTGCAAAAGCTTTTAAGTTTCATTACGTACCATTTGTTTATTTTTCTTTTTATTTCCAGTACTCTGGAGGTGGATCAAAAAAGATCTTGCTGTGATTTATGTCAAAGAGTGTTCTTCTTACGTTTCTCTCTAAGAGTTTTATAGTGTCTGGTCTTACATTTAGGTCTCTAATCCATTTTGAGTTTATTTTTGTGTATGAGGTTAAGGAGTGTTCTAATTTCATTCTTCTACATGTAGCTGTCCAGTTTTCCCAGCACCACTTATTGAAGAGACTGTCTTTTCTCCATAGTATATCCCTGCCTCCTTTATCATAGATTAGTTGACCATAGGTGCATGGGTTTATCTCTGGGCTTTCTATCCTCTTCCATTGATCTATATTACTGTTTTTGTGCTAGTACCATATTGTCTTGATTACTGTAGCTTTATATTATAGTCTGAATTCAGGGAGTCTGATTCCTCCAGCTCCGTTTTTGTCCTTCAAGACTACTTTGACTATTCGGGGTCCTTTATGTCTCCATACAAGTTTTAAGATTTTTTGCTCTAGTTCTGTAAAAAATGCCATTGGTAATTTGATAGGGATTGCATTGAATCTGTAGATTGCTTTGGGTAGTATAGTCATTTTCACAATATTGATTTTTCCAACAATCTAAGAACATCTCTCCATCTGTTGGTATCATTTTAAATTTCTTTCAACAGTGTTATAGTTTTCTGCATACAGGTCTTTTGTCTCCTCAGGTAGGTTTATTCCTAGGTATTTTATTCTATTTGTTGCAGTGGTAAATGGGAGTGTTTCCTTAATTTCTATTTCAGATTTTTCATCATTAGTGTACAGGAATGCAAGAGATTTTTGTGCATTAATTTTGTATCCTGCCACATTATCAAATTCATTGATTAGCTCTAGTAGTTTTCTGGTGGCATCTTTAGGATTCTCTATGCATAGTATCATGTCATCTGTAAACAGTGACAGTTTTACTTCTTCTTTTCCAATCTGTATACCTGCTATTTCTTTTTCTTCTCTGATTGCCATGGATAAGACTTCCAAAACTATGTTGAATAATAGTAACTAGAGTGGACATCCTTGTCTTGTTCCTGGTGTTAGAGGAAATGCTTTCAGTTTTTCACCATTGAGAATGATGTTGGCTGTGGGTTTGTCATATATGGCCTTTATTATGTTGAGGTTGGTTCCCTCTATGCCCACTTTCTGGAGAGTTTTTATCATAAATGGGTGTTGAATTTTGTCCAAAGATTCCTCTGCAAATATTGAGATGATCATATGGATTTTATCCTTCAAGTTGTTAATATGGTTTATCACATTGTTTGATTTGCATGTATTGAAGAACCCTTGCATTCTTGGGATAAACCCCACTTGATCATGGTGTATGATCCTTTTAATGTGCTGTTGGATTCTGTTTGCTAGTATTTTGTTGAGGATTTTTGCATCTATATTCATCAGTGTTATTCATCTGTAATTTTCTTTTTCTGTGGTATCTTTGTCTGTTTTTGGTATCAGAGTGCTGGTGGCCTCATAGAATGAGTTTGGGAGTGTTCCTTCTTCTGCAATTTTTTTGGAAGAGTTTGAGAAGGTTGGGTGTTACTTCTTCTCTGAATGTGTGATAGAATTCACCTGTGAAACCATCTGATCCTGGAATTCTTTTTGTTGGATGATCTTTAATCACAGTTTCAATTTCATTACTTGTGATTGGTCTGCTCATGTTTTCTATTTCTTTCTGGTTCAGTCTTGGAAGTTTATACCTTTCTAAGAATTTGTCCATTTCTTCCAGGTTGTCCATTTTATTAGCATAGAGTTGCTTGTAGTTGTCTCATATGATGCTTTGTATTTCTGCAGTGTCCGTTGTAACTTCTCCTTCTTCATTTCTAATTTTATTGATTTGAGTCCTCTCCCTCTTTTTCTTGATGAGTCTGGCTAATGGTTTATCAATTTTGTTTATCTTCTCAAAGAACCAGCTTTAAGTTTTATTGATCTTTGCTATTGTTTTCTTTGTTTCTATTTCATTTATTTCTGCTCTGATCTTTATGATTTCTTTCCTTCTGCTAACTTTGGTTTTGTTTGTTCTTCTTTCTCTAGTTTCTTATGTGTAAGTTTAGATTGTTCATTTGAGATTTTTCATGTTTCTTGAGGTAGGCTTGTATAACTATAAACTTCCCTCTTAGCACTGCTTTTGCTGCATCCCATAGATTTTGGATTGTTGTGTTTTCATTGTCATTTGTCTCTAGGTATTTTTTTTTATTTCCTCCTTGATTTTTTCAGTGATCTCTTGGTTGTTTAGTAACGTATTGTTTAGCCTCCATGTGGTTGTGTTTTTTACGTTTTCTTCCCTCTAATTGTTTTCTAATCTCATAGCATTGTGGTTGGTCAGAAGAGATGCTTGATATGATTTCAGTTTTCTTAAATTTACTAAGGCTTGATTTGTGACCCAAGATATGATCTATCCTGGAGAATGTTCCATGTGCACTTGAGAAGAAAGTGTAATCTGCTGGTTTTGGATGGAATGTCCTATAAATATTAATTAAATCTATCTGGTCTATTGTGTCATTTAAAGCTTGTGTTTTCTTGTTAATTTTTTGTTTGGATGATCTGTCCATTGGTGTAAGTGAGGTGTTAAGGTCCCCTGCTATTATTGTGTTAATGTTGATTTCCTCCTTTATAGATGTTAGCAGTTGCCTTATGTATTAAGGTGATCCTGTGTTCGGTGCATATATATTTATAATTGTTATATATTCTACTGGATTGATCCCTTGATCATTATGTAGTGTCCTTCCTTGTCTCTTGTAACATTCTTTATTTTAAAGTCTAATTTATCAGATATGAGTATTGCTACTTCAGCTTTCTTCTGATTTCCATTTGCATGGAATATCTTTTTCCATCCCCTGACTTTCAGCCTGAATGTGTCCCTAGGTCTGAAGTGGGTGTCTTGTAGATAGCATATATATAGGTCTTGTTTTTGTATCCATTCAGCATGTCTGTGTCTTTTGGTTTGAACATTTAATCCATTCACGTTTAAGGTAATTATCGATATGTATGTTCCTATGACCATTTTCTTAATTGTTTTGGGTTTGTGTTCATAGGTCCTTTTCTTCTCTTGTGTTTCCCACTTAGAGAAATTCCTTTAGCATTGTTGTAGAGCTGGTTTGGTGATGTTGAATTCTTTTAGCTTTTGCTTGTCTGTAAAACTTTTGTTTTCTCCATTGAATCTGAATGAGATCCTTGCTGGGTAGAGTAATCTTGGTTGTAGGTTCTTCCCTTTCATCACTTTAAGTCTATCATGCCACTCCCTTCTGGCTTGCAGAGTTTCTGCTGAGAAATCAGCTGTTAACCTTATGGGAGTTCCCTTGTATATTATTTACCCTTTTTCCCTTGCTGCTTTCAATAATTTTTCTTTGTCTTTTATTTTTGTCAGTTTGATTACTATGTGTCTCAGCATGTTTCTCCTTTGGTTTATTCTGTATGGGGCTCTCTGTACTTCCTGGACTTGGGTGGCTATTTCCTTTCCCATGTTAGGGTAGTTTTCAACTATAATCTCTTCAAATATTTTCTCTGGTCCTTTCTCTTTCTCTTCTCCTTTTGGGACCCCTATAATGCGAATGTTGTTGCATTTAATGTTGTCCCAGAGGCCTCTTAAGCTGTCTTCATTTCTTTTCATTCTTTTTTTCTTTATTCTGTTCCACAGCAGTGCATGAATTCCACCATTCTGTCTTCCAGGTCACTTATCCGTTCTTCTGCCTCAGTTATTCTGCTGTTGATTCCTTCTAGTGTAGTTTTCATTTCAGTTATTGTGTTGTTCATCTCTGTTTGTTCTTCAATTCTTCTAGATCTTTGTTAAACATTTCTTGCATCTTCTCGATCTTTGCCTCCATTCTTTTTCTGAAGTCCTGGATCATCTTCACTATCATTATTCTGAATTCTTTTTCTGGAAGTTTGCCTATCTCCTCTTCATTTAGTTGTTTTTCTTGGGTTTTATCTTGTTCTCTCATCTGGTACATAGCTCTCCGCCTTTTTATCTTGTCTATCTGTCTGTGAATGTGGTTTTTGTCCCACTGGCTTCAGGATTGTAGTTTTTCTTGCTTCTGCTGTCTGCCCTCTTTAAGGAAATTCTTTATTTTTTAATTCAAAGGATGTGAGAATCTGGTATTCATAAAGACACAGAGGTGAGAGCAAGGGAGTCTTGCTGGAGATGACAAAATACCTCCAAAGTCATTGGAGAGGAGAAGGAGAGATGCTGAGCAAAGAGGTTAACATGAAAGGAAAGAGCTAGTCATTAATTGGGTTGAAAAGACTAGAAATTACCTGAGTGGTTGAGCCAAGACTGAGATAATGAAAACTTCGTATTCAGGAACTACACCTGTTGCATTTGGGTGAATTCAAGAGAGGCACTTGGAGATGGTTCCAAGGAGGAGATAACCATGATGATTTGGGTGTGCACTGAGGAGGGCCTTGAGCATGGCAAACAGAGTGGGGTTTTACAGACAGGATTATCAGCCTGCACTAGTGATGGATTAGAGATGTTGGCAAAAGAGAAAACATTTTAAAAGAGCTCAACACCAGGAGTCTGGTGCCTGGGGTAATCTTGGTGCCATGGAGGTAATAGAACATTTGGAAGAGATGGGCAGGAGAGACGTTGAGAAGAGGTGGAAGGAGGGTACAACTGTAATGGAAAACGAAGATGAAGAAGTAGTTCTACTAATTATCCTACAAACAAAAGTAGTTACCAAATTTTTATAATCAGAATATTCAGTGTCTTAATAATCATTTAAACCTTATCTTACTGATGGGAAACTAAGATCCAGGAAGAGTATAGCTCCTTTGTCCAAGACTGTTCAGCAGGCCACTGGAGAATAGACACTAGAGTCCAATGTCCTGACTCTACATAAGGACCCTCATATATTGCATTTCTATAGCTCTTGGCTCCATCCCAGTAACCCATTATGCCTTTCCTCACTCTCTTTATTGGTAACATTCATTCATTTATAAGAAACTTTATCCAAAGGCTTTCTTCCTTTCACAGTACCAAATTTGGCATTGTATTTCTCTAGTACATCAAAGAAAGGCTAGCTCTAGGAAGTTTCTTCTAAACCATGTCACTATTTCAAAAAAATTCCTTGAGCATCTACTCTGTGCCAGACAATGCTTTGGTACAGCAGTAAGCAGGATAGTCCCAACTTGAATGGAGATTGCATTCTAGTGGTAAGAGGCAGACAGAAAACAATAAACAAAATATGTCAGGTGGCAGTAAGCACTGTGACAAATAGAAGAGGGTCAATGGAGAAAGAGTAAATAGATGGGTGATCAGGGACAGCCACTCTAATAAAGTGACATATGAAATAAACTTAAATAGAGGGAGAGAGCCTTGTGCAGATATCTGGGAGAAGAACGTAAGAGCAAAGAGTATAGAGCAAGCGTAAAGGTCCTGGAAGGGGGCTGTGCATGGTGTATTTAAGGAGCAGAAGGAGGCCAGAGAGGCTGCAGCAGGTTGAGCAAGAGGAGAGAGGAAATGAGGTCAGGGAGTTGGCATGGACACAGACCACAGGAGGCTCATAGGCTATGGCCTTTGGCTTTTGTTATGAGTGAGAAGAAAAGCCATTTGGAGGCTTACAGAAGAGGAGTAACATAGTCTGGTTTGCCTTTGAAACTAATCACTCTGTTTGCTGTACAGGGAAGAGGTTTTAAGGGTGGATGGATGAACACATGGAAACCAACAAGGAGGCCTTTGCAATAGTCTAAGTGAGAGATGATTAAGGCTCTGTCTAGGATAATGGGTATGACAAATGGTCAGGATTGGGACATAGTTTGAAGGCAGAGTCAACAGAATTTGCTGATGAATTACATGGGAAGCAGAGGACTCATGGACTTTAGCCCTGATAATTAAATTGTCCATTACTAACAAGGAGGACTTGAGAGACACAGGTTTAGTGTGAAGTAGGGAGAGGGGAAGAATCATGAGTTGTGTTTTGGATATTTCAAGTCTGAGATACCCGTTGAGAAAGAGAAGAGCAGCCCCTGATATCTGGGAGCTGGCCTGGTCCTATCCAGCCGGGCCTGGGGGTGTGTTCCTGGTTTTCTTAGGCTGGAGGGCTTTGACTCCCTGTAGACATCCAAGTGGAAATATTGAGAAGACAATAGACTAGACCAGGAAGAGTGTCAAGGCTAGTGATGTAAATTTGGTATTCATCTGTATAGAGTACTCAAAGCAGTGGCACTGTATGAAATTTCCTGGCAGTGGGTGGAGAAAAGAAGAGGTCAGAGGACTAGTTCTGGGGCAGTCCACGTTTGGAGGTTAAGGGGAAGATGAGAAACATCCAGCGAAGGAGACTAAGAAAGAATGGTGACCGAAGTAGGATAAAAACTGAGAGCAGGGAGAACCTAAGAGAAGCCAAGTAAAGTATTTCCAGATAGAGTGGGGAACAGTGTCAAAGGTGAGAGTTCGAGTAATCTGAGGATGGGGAAGTGACCATTCCATCTGGAATGTGAGGTCCTTGGTAACCCAAGAAGCACAGTGTTGGTGGAGGGGTTGGGATGAAAGCTGGCTTAGAGTGGCTTCCAAAGAGAATGTGAAGAGAGGAAGGGGAGACACTGAGTATGAATAACTCTTCTGAGGAATTTTGTTGTAAAGGGAAAAATATCTAGACAATTCTGTGGGAAGAAATGGAGCAATATCTAGAGAAGATATGGGGATATGAGGTAAAAGAAGGACTTTTATTTTGGAAGATGAATATAAAATGTTTGTGTGCTGCGGGGAGTGACTCAATATAGAGTGATTGATTAACAATTTTAAAGGAAGGATATACTTGGGTGAGTCAAAGGGGTGAGATTCAGGCTCAAGTTCATCCATCACAGGGGAAAACAGAGTGTGATGTACAAGTAAGCTGGCTGATAGATGAGCTGGTCCAAGCATGTGGGCATTTATGTCTAACACTCTGACAACTTCTGTGAGTTTTTCTGAGGAAAATAAAGAAGGTCATCAGCTACCTGAGAAAAGGAAAGAGAATACTGGAACTATAAGAAATGAGAAAAGGTTGCAAAATATACTCTAGGAGAGTGGAAGTGTCTTACCACCGATCTTCCTCTTCTTAATGTAACAAAAAGGAACCTCAGATAGACATAAATGACCATATCATAAGGAGTCTTTAAAATAAAATTCCACATGCATATATACACATGTATAATTTTGAATACTTTTAATTATGTGGTATGTGTATACAAACATAAACCTAAATTTATGTTTTATTAAATATGACACTCATTACTTTGAAAAAAATTGTTGAACTCAGAAATAAAATACCCCTCAAAAAATTTTTAAAATCTAATTACATTTTTGGTGATGCATCAATTATTATGCATCGATTTTTAGATTTTATAATTGACTTTTTAAATTTTAATTTTTATTTTATATTAGAGTATAGTTGATTTATAATATTGTGTTAGCTTCAGGTGTACAGCAAAGTGATTCAGTTGCACATACATGTATATTCATTCTTTTTCAAATTCTTTTCCCAGATAGGTTATTACAGAATATTGAGTAGAGTTCCCTGTGCTATGCAGTAGGTCCTTGTTGATTATTTATTTATATATGGTAGTGTGTATATGTTAATCCCAAACTCCTAATTTATCCCCTCCCCCACCTTTCCCCTTTAGGACTTTTTTTACTTTTACCCAGAGACCTTTGGATGTTGCATCTTTTAGACCAGTGGTTCATAAGATTGAGCGTGCTTCAGAATTACTTGGGAGGACTCATCAAAACACTGATGGCTGGACTGCAATCCCAGTAATCCTGACTTAGTATGGCTGGGGTTGGCCCTGAGAATCTGCATTTCTAGTAAGTTCCCAGAAGCCGCTGATGTCAGTGGACCAGAGACCACACTTCATGAACTGCTGATAGAGAGTCATGGGTTTTGTCAGTCTTGTGTGTGTAAAGAGCAGGAGAGATCTAGGGAAAGAGATTAAGAAGGTGGATAAGTCTAAACAGGAGATAGAAGTGAAAACAACATACTTGTTATTACCTGGGTGGGGACCTAGATTTCGAATAGCTTTCAATCTGCATTTCTTGTTTTATTCTCCAGCCACTGTGCTTTCTATCATTCCTGGAAGAAATCTCCAGTTAGAGTAGAGCCAAGATAAGATTTCATTCCATTGCAAATATTAAGCTCTCATTGATAAGAGCCTTTTCTCTCTCTATTTCCAAGGTAGTTTCTAGCATTTATGGATGTACGGACTGAAATAGAAAATGCTGTACTAATAGGTAAATAAGCCATCGTTTCAGCAGCTTACAACAGTTGCCACCTTGTATGTGACCCCGAATTCAGTTTTCTTATGGGGATACAGGCTGTGGCCTTAAATTCCCTCACCACCTACTCATCTCTCCTTGCTCCTGCTTGCCAACTGTGGCCTAAGAGCCCTCTCAGGGCTGTCCAAACCCATTTGTCAGGAGGCCATGCAGTAAATATGCCACTGATCCCAGCCCATTAGAAGAGCTTCTGCCAAAGGGCCATCAGCACCACAGCTCTCAGGCCTCTTATTTACTTTCAGCTCCCTTTGCATCTTTATGTTTTGTTTAAAGTCAAGTATACAGTTCTCACATAATAAATGTTGACTAATTACTTGACCAATGCCTGCAGTAACACAAATGGGAATGTTGTGAAATTTCAACAGAGAAAGTAAAAACTGAACAAGGGAGGGTATTTCATAGACAATATCAAGTTTCTGCATGGTGGATCATAGGGTAGCTTATTTTAAAAATTCCTTACATGACAAAAATTCTAAAAGAAAGATACATTCATTGTTTTTATTGAAGCAAAAAGATAAAAATTAAAGTGCTTATAATACCATCACCCATAAATAGGCTCATGTGGTTTTGATGACTGGCCTTTCCAATAGAGGCACATATGCATGCACAAAGACACACATCTGTGATAAAACCAGACATGCTTTTTTGTGACTTTTTTTTTTTTTTATCCCCATCCTTCTGGGTATGCAGACATACAAATGCATGGTAATAACATTTTCTGTTTGACATATTAAATTTATTTATTTTTTTTTTATTTTTTATTATTATTTTTTTATTATTATTTTTTTTTTTTTTTAGTTTCTGCTTTATAACAAAGTGAATCAGTCATACATATACATCTGTTCCCACATCCCCTCCCTCATACATCTCCCTCCCTCCCACCCTCCCCATCCCTCCCCTCCAGGCAGTCACAAAGCACCGAGCTGATCTCCCTGTGCTCTGCGGCTGCTTCCCACTATCTATCTACCTTACGTTTGGTAGTGTATATATGTCCATGCCTCTCTTCCGCTTTGTCACAGCTTACCCTTCCCCCTCCCCATATCCTCAAGTCCATTCTCAAGTAGGTCTGTGTCTTTATTCCCGTTTTACCCCTAGGTTCTTCATGACATTTTTTTTTCTTATATTCCATATATATGTGTTAGCATACGGTATTTGTCTTTCTCTTTCTGACTTACTTCACTCTGTATGACAGACTCTAGGTCTATCCACCTCATTACAAATAGCTCAGTTTCGTTTCTTTTTATGGCTGAGTAATATTCCATTGTATATATGTGCCACATCTTCTTTACCCATTCATCCGATGATGGACACTTAGGTTGTTTCCAGCTCCGGGCTATTGTGAATAGAACTGCAATGAACATTTTGGTACATGTCTCTTTTTGAATTATGGTTTTCTCAGGGTATATGCCTAGTAGTGGGATTGCTGGATCATATGGTAGTTCTATTTTTAGTTTTTTAAGGAACCTCCATACTGTTCTCCATAGTGGCTGTACCAATTCACATTCCCACCAGCAGTGCAAGAGTGTTCCCTTTTCTCCACACCCTCTCCAGCATTTATTGTTTCTAGATTTCTTGATGATGGCCATTCTGACTGGCGTGAGATGATATCTCATTGTAGTTTTGATTTGCATTTCTCTAATGATTAATGATGTTTAGCATTCTTTCATGTGTTTGTTGGCAGTCTATATATCTTCTTTGGAGAAATGCCTATTTAAGTCTTCTGCCCATTTTTGGATTGGGTTGTTTGTTTTTTGCTATTGAGCTGCATGAGCTGTTTATAAATTTTGGAGATTAATCCTTTGTCAGTTGCTTCATTTGCAAATATTTTCTCCCATTCTGAGGGTTGTCTTTTGGTCTTGTTTATGGTTTCCTTTGCTGTGCAAAAGCTTTGAAGTTTCATTAGGTCCCATGTGTTTATCTTTGTTTTTATTTCCATTTCTCTAGGAGGTGGGTCCAAAAGGATCTTGCTGTGATTTATGTCATAGAGTGTTCGACCTATGTTTTCCTCTAAGAGTTTGATAGTTTCTGGCCTTACATTTAAGTCTTTAATCCATTTTGAGCTTATTCTTGTGTATGGTGTTAGGGAATGATCTAATCTCATACTTTTACATGTCCCTGTCCAGTTTTCCCAGCACCACTTATTGAAGAGGCTGTCCTTTCTCCACTGTACATTCCTGCCTCCTTTATCAAAGATAAGTTGGCCATATGTGCGTGGGTTTATCTCTGGGCTTTCTATCCTGATCCACTGATCTATCTTTCTGTTTTTATGCCAGTACCACACTGTCTTAATTACTGTAGCTTTGTAGTATAGTCTGAAGTCAGGGAGCCTGATTCCTCCAGCTCCTTTTTTCGTTCTCAAGATTGCTTTGGCTATTCGGGGTCTTTTGTTTTTCCAAACAAATTTTGAAATTTTTTGTTCTAGTTCTGTGAAAAATGCCAGCGGTAGTTTGATAGGGATTGCATTGAATCTGTAGATTGCTTTGGGTAGTAGAGTCATTTTCACAATATTGATTCTTCCAATCCAGGAGCATGGTATATCTCTCCATCTGTTTGTATCATCTTTAATTTCTTTCATCAGTGTCTTATAATTTTCTGCATACAGGTCTTTTGTCTCCTTAGGTAGGCTTATTCCTAGATATTTTATTCTTTTTGTTGCAATGGTAAATGGGAGTGTTTTCTTGATTTCATTTTCAGATTTTTCATCATTAGTGTACAGGAATGCCAGAGATTTCTGTACATTAATTTTGTAACCTGCTACTTTACCAAATTCATTGATTAGCTCTAGTAGTTTTTCGGTAGCATCTTTAGGATTCTCTATGTATAGTATCATGTCATCTGCAAACAATGACAGCTTTACTTCTTCTTTTCCGATTTGGATTCCTTTTATTTCCTTTTCTTCTCTGATTGCTGTGGCTAAAACTTCCAAAACTAGGTTGAATAAGAGTGGTGAGAGTGGGCAGCCTTGTCTTGTTCCTGATCTTAGTGGAAATGGTTTCAGTTTCTCACCATTGAGGACAATGCTGGCTGTGGGTTTGTCATATATGGCCTTTATTATGTTGAGGAAAGATCCCTCTATGCCTACTTTCTGCAGGGTTTTTATCATAAATGGGTGTTGAATTTTGTCGAAAGCTTTCTCTGCATCTATTGAGATGATCATATGGTTTTTCTCCTTCAACTTGTTAATATGGTGTATCACATTGATTGATTTGCGTATATTGAAGAATCCTTGCATTCCTGGAATAAACCCCACTTGATCATGGTGTATGATCCTTTTAATGTGCTGTTGGATTCTGTTTGCTAGTATTTTGTTGAGGATTTTTGCATCTATGTTCATCAGTGATATTGGCCTGTAGTTTTCTTTCTTTGTGACATCCTTGCCTGGTTTTGGTATCAAGGTGATGGTAGCCTCGTAGAATGAGTTTGGGAGTGTTCCTTCCTCTGAAATTGTTTGGAAGAGTTTGAGAAGGATGGGTGTTAGCTCTTCTCTAAATGTTTGATAGAATTCGCCTGTGAAGCCATCTGGTCCTGGGCTTTTGTTTGATGGAAGATTTTTAATCACAGTTTCAATTTCAGTGCTTGTGATTGGTCTATTCATATTTTCTATTTCTTCCTGATTCAGTCTTGGCAGGTTGTGCATTTCTAAGAATTTGTCCATTTCTTCCAGGTTGTCCATTTTATTGGCATAGAGTTGCTTGTAGTAATCTCTCATGATCTTTTGTATTTCTGCAGTGTCAGTTGTTACTTCTCCCTTTTCATTTCTAATTCTATTGATTTGAGTCTTCTCCCTTCTTTTTTTTTTTTTTTTTTTTTTTTTTGCGGTATGCGGGCCTCTCACTGTTGTGGCCTCCCCCGTCGCGGAGCACAGGCTCCGGACGCGCAGGCTCAGGACGCGCAGGCTCAGCGGCCATGGCTCACGGGCCCAGCCGCTCCGCGGCATATGGGATCCTCCAAGACCGGGGCACGAACCCGCATCCCCTGCATCGGCAGGCGGACTCTCAACCACTTGCGCCACCAGGGAGGCCCCCTCCCTTCTTTTCTTGATGAGTCTGGCTAATGGTTTGTCAATTTTGTTTATCTTCTCAAAGAACCAGCTTTTAGTTTGGTTGATCTTTGCTATCGTTTCCTTCATTTCTTTTTCATTTATTTCTGATCTGATCTTTATGATTTCTTTCCTTCTGCTAGCTTTGGGGGTTTTTTGTTCTTCTTTCTCTAATTGCTTTAGGTGCAGGGTCAGGTTGTTTGCTCGAAATGTTTCCTGTTTCTTAAGGTGGGATTGTATTGCTATAAACTTCCCCCTTAGAACTGCTTTTGCTGCATCCCATAGGTTTTGGGTTGTCGTGTCTCCATTGTCATTTGTTTCAAGGTATTTTTTAATTTCCTCTCTGATTTCTTCAGTGATCACTTCGTTATTGAGTAGTGTATTGTTTAGCCTCCATGTGTTTGTATATTTTACAGATCTTTTCCTGTAATTGATGTCTAGTCTCATAGCATTGTGGTCGGAAAAGATACTTGATACAATTTCAATTTTCTTAAATTTACCAAGGCTTGATTTGTGACCCAAGATATGATCTATCCTGGAGAATGTTCCATGAGCACTTGAAAAAAATGTGTATTCTGTTGTTTTTGGATGAAATGTCCTATAAATATCAACTAAGTCCATCTTGTTTAATGTATCATTTAAAGCTTGTGTTTCCTTATTTATTTTCATTTTGGACGATCTGTCCATTGGTGAAAGTGGGGTGTTAAAGTCCCCTACTATGATTGTGTTACTGTCGATTTCCCCTTTTATGGCTGTTAGTATTTGCCTTATGTATTGATGTGCTCCTATGTTGGGTGCATAAATATTTACAATTGTTATATCTTCTTCTTGGATCGATCCCTTGATCATTATGTAGTGTCCTTCTTTGTCTCTTCTAATAGTCTTTATTTTAAAGTCTATTTTGTCTGATATAAGAATTGCTACTCCAGCTTTCTTTTGATTTCCATTTGCATGGAATATCTTTTTCCATCCCCTTACTTTCAGTCTGTATGTGTCTTTAGGTCTGAAGTGGGTCTTTTGTAGACAGCATATATATGGGTCTTGTTTTTGTATCCATTCAGCCACTCTGTGTCTTTTGGTGGGAGCATTTAGTCCATTTACATTTAAGGTAATTATTGATATGTATGTTCCTATTCCCATTTCCTTAATTGCTTTGGGTTCGTTTTTCTCGATATATTCCTTCTGTTGTGTTTCTTGCCTAGAGAAGTTCCTTTAGCATTTGTTGTAAAGCTGGTTTGGTGGTGCTGAACTCTCTCAGCTTTTGCTTGTCTGTAAACGTTTTAATTTCTCCATCAAATCTGAATGAGATCCTTGCTGGGTAGAGTAATCTTGGCTGCAGGTTTCTCTCCTTCATCACTTTAATTATGTCCTGCCACTCCCTTCTGGCTTGTAGAGTTTCTGCTGAGAGATCAGCTGTTATCCTGATGGGGATTCCCTTGTGTGTTATTTGTTGTTTTTCCCTTGCTGCTTTTAATATGATTTCTTTGTGTTTAATTTTTGACAGTTTGATTAATATGTGTCTTGGTGTATTTCTCCTTGGATTTATTCTGTATGGGACTCTCTGTGCCTCCTGGACTTGATTAACTATTTCCTTTCCCATATTGGGGAAGTTTTCAACTATAATCTCTTCAAATATTTTCTCAGTCCCTTTCTTTTTCTCTTCTTCTTCTGGAACCCCTATAATTCTAATGTTGGTGCGTTTAATGTTGTCCCAGAGGTCTCTGAGACTGTCCTCTGTTCTTTTCATTCTTTTTTCTTTATTTTGCTCTGCATCAGTTATTTCCACTATTTTATCTTCCACCTCACTTATCCGTTCTTCTGCCTCAGTTATTCTGCTATTGATCCCATCTAGAGTATTTTTTATTTCATGTATTGTGTTTTTAATCGATGCTTGATTCATCTTTAGTTCTTCTAGGTCCTTGTTAACTGTTTCTTGCATTTTGTCTATTCTATTTCCAAGATTTTGGATCATCTTTACCATCATTATTCTGAATTCTTTTTCAGGTAGACTGCCTATTACCTCTTCATTTGTTAGGTCTGGTAGGTTTTTATCTTGCTCCTTCACCTGCTGTGTGTTTTTCTGTCTTCTCATTTTGCTTATGTTACTGTGTTTGGGGTCTCCTTTTTGCAGGCTGCAGATTCGTAGTTCCCGTTGTTTTTCGTGTCTGACCCCAGTGGCTAAGGTTGTTTCCGTAGGTTGTATAGGCTTC
Organism: Mesoplodon densirostris; assembly: GCF_025265405.1. Taxonomy (NCBI): domain Eukaryota; kingdom Metazoa; phylum Chordata; class Mammalia; order Artiodactyla; family Ziphiidae; genus Mesoplodon; species Mesoplodon densirostris. The sequence goes on from NC_082672.1 coordinate 30,208,925, forward strand.
CTGGTGGGGGGGACTAATGCCTGTGTTCTGGTGGTTGAGGCTCGATCTTGTCTTTCTGGTGGACAGGTCCACGTCTGGTGGTGTGTGTTGGGGTGCCTATGGCCTTATGTTTTTAGGTAGCTTCTCTGCTAATGGGTGGTGTTGTGTTCCTGCCTTGCTAGTTGCTTGGCATAGGGTGACCAGCACTGTAGCTTGCTGGTCGTTGACTGAAGCTGGGTGCTGGTGTTGGGATGGAGATCTCTGGGAGATTTTCGCTGCTTGATATTATGTGGAGCTGGGAGGTCTCTTGTGGACCCGTGTCCTGAAGTTGGCTCTCCCACTTCAGAGGCACAGCACTGGCTCCTGGCTGTAGCACCAAGAGCCTTTCATCCACCCAGCTCAGAATAACAGGGAGAAAAAGCAGAAAGAAAGAATTAGTAGAAGAAAGAAAGAGAGAGGGAAAGAAAGGAAGGAAGGAAGGAAGAAAGAAAGAAAGGAGGGAGGGAGTGAGGAAGGATGGAAAGAAAGAAGGAAAGAAAGGAGGGAGGGAGGGAGCAATGAAAGCAAAAGGAAGAGTGAATGGAAGAAGGGAGGGAGGGAGGAAGGAAAGAAAGAAAGACAGGAGGGAGGGAGGGAGGGAGGAAGGAAAGAAAAAGAAAGTGGAAAGAAGAAGGGTGGGAGGGAGGGAGGAAAGAAAAAGAAAGAAGGAAAGGAAGAGCGGAGGGAGGGAGGGAGGGAGGAAGGGAAGGTAGGAAAAAAAGAAAGAGCAGGTAAAGTAAAATAGAATAAAGTATGAAATATAGTAGCGTTATTAAAATTAGAAAGTAATTATTGAAAAAAAAAAAACAAAAAACGGACCGATAGAACCCTGGGACATATGGTGGAAGCAAAGCTATACAGAGAGAATCTTACACAGAAGATTACACATACACATTCACAAAAAGAGAGCAGGGGGAAAAATCAAAAATCTTGCTCTCCAAGCCCCCCTCCTCAATTTGGGATAATTCGTTGTAAAAAGAGGAAAAGGGCAAGAAGTCTGAAATCTTGCTCTCTAAGTCCACCTCCTTACTTTGGAATAATTCGTTGTAAAAAGAGGAAAAGGAGGGAAAGTCTTAAATCTTGTCCTCAAAGTCCACTTCCTCAATTTGGGATGATTCACTGTCCATTCATGCAGTCCACAGACGCAGGGCACATCAAATGGACCGTGGAGCTTTAATCCGCTGCCTCCGAGGCTGCACAGAGAGATTTCCCTGCCTCTGCTCTCACAGCTCCCGGGTCTCAGCCTTGGACCTGGCCCCGCCTCTGTGCGTAGGTGTGACTTTTTTTAAAATTTAATTTGTTGTAAGCAGCTTTTCACATTTTAAACAAAACAGGCTCATTTAAAATTGCTGCTTAAGTATTCTTTCATCTGAATGCACCATACTTTATGTATTATTGAACCAGTCCCTCTCTTTCTGAACATTTCCACTTGATTTCTTACTTTTATAATAATGCCACACTTAGCCATTTTGTAGCTAAAGTGCTAAGTTCATCTTTATTAATTGTTTTAAGATAAATTCCTAGAACTGTCATCTTAAAGTATTAATGCAATATTACTAAATGACTTTCCAGGAATCTTTTACAAATTTTGTTTTCTACAGCAGTGAGACTGCCCATTTCTCTAATACTTTTGTAAACTATAAGTATCATCAGTTTTCCAAACACTTTTGTTTTAATTTCCATTTCCTTCTTAGCTAAATGATACAAGTTTTTGTTCACCAAATATTTATTGTTATTTCACATTTTTCTTTTGCAATTTCTTACTATTATTCTTTGTTTAGTTTTTTGATTTGTTTTTTCTTATTTTGAAAACATACGTTTTACATATTAATAATATTTGGTTGTTTTATATGTTGCCATGTTTTCTTTGTTTCCCCTTTGCATCTCAGTTCTATTTATGGATTGTTTTTAACATTTACATGTCTTAGATGTTTGGATTTGTACCTCTTCAGATCTTATCAATGTTTTCCTTTACTGTTTATGTTTGTGGCAGTATGACAAAGCAATATTTTATAACTTAGGGCTTTCCCAAAGTAAAATTTTAAAGATATTTTTCCTTATTCTAAATAAACTTCTGTTACACTCTGTCCTTTACTGATTAGATGTTGCCCACCCCAGGGTTTATAATAAAGTTCCTCTCCAACTATGGATTGCTCTGAGATCATCCCAGTCTTTCCAATGAAGAGATGTTGAAAGCTAAAGATACATATGTCAGCTCCAATCATGAGGCGACCTTAAGAAAAATTGGTCTTCTTTATCAGAGATGGGGTAAAATAGAAATTAACAGCCCCAGTTTTGAAGCCATAAAAATCAGGTTTCAAAAACTGATTCTGCTACTAACTAGCTGACACTGGGTGAAATAGCTGTGAGAAGACAATAATACTTATCTCACAAGATTATTGTTGGTATTAAATAAGATAATTCCTGTAAGCATCTTGCATGTTTGGTAGGTAGTAAAGAGAAAGTAAATTATTTCAAAAGTTATTTCCAAATTTCAAGTATCTTAATGTAGTTAGATCAATTAACTTTTGCCATACCATTACACAGAATGCTGATCAAGGTGATGTTCATTCCCAGAACTTGAGTTTGAACTCTTTGAAAGCAGAGACTGTATGTCATTAATATCTCTACTCCCAGCATCTTTTATAGGGACTGACACATATAAATAGTTATCAAATGAATTAACAAATTTAATTTATAAGTTCAAATACCTAAAATATTCATGTATGTTTTTCTTCATGAATCATGAATGGAATAATTTAGCTAAACATATATCATCTTATTACTAGGAAAGCTATATCAATTTGAATGGAATAATTCAATCTATTGTTTTGGTGAAGGGTTGGGAGATCACAGAACCTTGGATAAAGAGAAGTTAAGCTGAGAGTACCCTACTGCTGGGGATTACAAAACAGAGTGAATTGGAGCATATTTTAAGGCACATCGTATGGTGGGTAACATGTATTGATAAATGGGTAAACTGATTGTAGCATGTAATAGCTTTTTTGGTAACAAAATGTATAACATTAAGGATACCATGATTTTATTCCTATAAACACCAGACTCTCTCTTAAAGGTTTCATCCATGTTGAGGCTATATCAATTCTCTACCTATCTAGTATTCTAAAATCTCTCTCTCAATTTGCAGTTGCTTTGTATTAGTGCCCTTATATAGAGACATAAGTTACTAGATTTTTCTCCTTCCACTGAGTGTCCAAGGTAACAGATGTATGGTTGCTACTGCTCAAAAGAATAGAGAGATTAAAGTAAATGAACTTACATGAGAGCGATTAGTAACCATGGAGCAGATATGAAGTGATATAAGAATAGGAGTCTACAAAGGTTTAACATGCTGGACAAGACAATAGAAAGGGATGATAGGGTCAAAGATTATTTAGTTTGTTACTTAACATTAATCAAGACCAGACTATGGTTAAGGCACTTGACTGGGTCCTGATGTAGTACAAAGATGACCAAGAATAGGCACCTGTAACCAAAGAAAGCAAAATGTTTTATAAATTGAAAAATATTGTATCATAAAATTTGTTGACTGATCTTTACAGTATCCTTGCAATTTAAGTAGGACAGGTATTATTAGGCACAGGGTACAGAAAAGTAAGAAAAGTGAACTGAGGCTCAGAGAGAATTTCTTAAATCATGTAACTTAGTATCAAGTTCCCAAACTCAGACCTTATCTTTTAATCCAATGCTTATTCAACTACCACTTTGCTAATCTCCTAGGGGTGTAGGTATTTTGGTTAAAACAAATTAGCACTGATGACAACTGAATTAAAATTTTCTCATCACAGTTTTTTTTAATAAGATAATGGTGATATGAGGGCAAGGTGGGACAGCTTTTTCTGTATCTTTTAACACATCTGTTCATGTTTCAGGATGAAAACTGCATTAACTTTTGTAAATCACTGCGCCTGGATGGTTTACTCCTATTGTCTTTCTCAGCAGCTCTTGTAATTGCAGAGGGATCTTTGAGAAATAACAGAGTAAGCTTCTCTGAGACAATCAGCATCAGAAGAGAGTGCTTAGCTTGTCTTAAATGTGCTGCTCTCTGAAAATCAGTAAGGACCCGAGATAACAGGACCTGTGACTTCCAATACTTAAGAATCGGAAGGTGCCTTCTGGATGCAGAGGCTTATGGCAGAATGGGACTGGAATCCTGAGTAAAAAAGAAATAGAAAAGAGAGAAAATACAATAGGGAGAAGAATTCTGGTGCTAAAAGTTTTAACGTTCCAAGCTCGCCCTGCTCGCCACTCGGCAGGCAAATGAATCAGAGACGAGGTGTTGAGGCAAAGAATAGGACTTATTCGGAAAGTCGGCAGACCGAGAAGATGGCAGGCTAGTGTCTCTGGAAAACCATCTTATTAAGGTTTGGATGCCAGTTTCTTTTATAGTACAGAGAGGGGGAGGAGATGAGGAAGTAAAGTAAAAAGGCCATAAGTTTTACAAATATCCCCTGGAATGGCCAGCCTCAGTGAGGGGATGTGTTAATTTCTTCTTCTTCTTTTTTTTTTTTACATCTTTATTGGAGTATAATTGCTTTACAATGATGTGTTAGTTCCTGCTTTATAACAAAGTGAATCAGTTATACATATACATATGTTCCCATATCGCTTCCTTCTTTCGTCTCCCTCCCTCCCACCCCTCCAGGCGGTCACAAAGCACCGAGCTGATCTCCCTGTGCTATGCGGCTGCTTCCCACTAGCTACCTACCTTACGTTTGGTAGTGTATATATGTCCATGCCTCTCTCTCGCTTTGTCACAGCTTACCCTTCCCACTCCCCATATCCTCAAGTCCATTCTCTAGTAGGTCTGTGTCTTTATTCCTGTCTTACCCCTAGGTTCTTCATGATATATTTTTTTCTTAAATTCCATATATATGTGTTAGCATACGGTATTTGTCTTTCTCTTTCTGACTTCACTCTGTATGAAGTACTCTAGGTCTATCCATCTCATTACAAATAGCTCAATTTCGTTTCTTTTTATGGCTGAGTAATATTCCATTGTATATATGTACCACATCTTCTTTATCCAAGAATTTCTTCTTCCTTGCAGCTATCCACAGGCTGGTGGGATTAAATTATCTCCCTGTGAGCTGAACAGAGGCACATTAGTTTAACATTCAGGCAGAGGGGCAGGGTTCCCTGAGGCAGGCCATGATGTATGATTATAATGACAAAAGCAACGAAAAGCAAAGGTTAAAGTAGAAGATACAAACAAAAAAATGTAGAAGAAACAGATCGTACATGGAGTCGATTTAGCTCTTCCCTGTTACAAAAGGAAAAAGTTTCTTATGGATCAAAAAGGATGATAGGGGAAGAGGAAAGGGATGTTTGTGAAATTCTCTTGTCTCCAAGGATATTTGTAATGAGCTGGAAGTAAGACCATGTTCTCAAAGTGATGGATTAATGAGTGGACCCTGCCTGGCTTTTCATTTGTAGCAAACATAATGTCAGGGTTTGCTTACCAAATTTTATTTAAATGTATTTGTTTAAACATTGGCATTTTAGGTAATTTTAAAGATTTTTCTATTAAAACCATTGATTAAATGAATTAGAAATTGTAGAATATATGATTTGAGCTCTTTGCCTAGCTCACATTGATCACTTACTCTAAGAAAGCCTCTCTGCAGTCATGGGGTAGGTTCCCCACAGTCACGTCTTTGGTTGTGTCCCTGTTCCTCTGGCTACAATGAATTAGACATAGGTATACACGTTTCCCAGTGTGGGCCAGGGAATCTGCACAATCTGCCTTTCCAGGAAATTTGCAATTGTGATACAGTGATGATTGCTTTTTCTCAGGATATGAATTAAACGAGGGTTTTGAAATTGGGAGTTATTGAGTTATCTTCTACACATTGGAGTGCAGATAAAGAGATGTTCAGAGAAGAGCAAAAATGATAGGAAGTCTACTGCCATTCTGGTTTTCAGAGTCATATTACTATATCAAAAACATATTTTTCTTTTTATTAAAGTATAGTTGATTTACAGTATTACATTAGTTTCAGGTATACAATATAGTGATCTAAGATTTTTATGGATTATATGTCATTTAAGTTATTACACAATAATGGCTATATTTCCCAGTGCTGTACAACATATTCTTACTGTTTATTTATATTGTACATAGTAGTTTGTATCTCTTAATCCCCTACTCCTATCTTGCCTCTCTCCCACTGGTAACCACTAGTTTGTTCTCTGTATCTGTGAGTCTGTTTCTGTTTTGTTATATTCATTTGTTTGTTTTATTTTTTAAATTGAACATTTAAATGCTAACATACAGTATGTCCTTCTCTGTCTGATGTATTCCACTAGGCATAATATCCTTCAGGTCCATCCACATAGCTTCAAATGGCAAAATTTTATTCTTTTTTATGACTAATATTCCATTGTATGTGTATTATATATAGATATATGACATATCTTCTTTATGAATTCAGCTGTTGATGGATACTTATGTTGCTTCCACAGCTAGGCTATTGTAAATAATGATTCTATTAACGTTGGGGTGCATGTATCTTTTCCCTGAATAGACATTTTTCAAGAAATGACATATAGATGGCATGAAAAGATGCTCAACATCACTAATCATCAGAGAAATGCAAATCAAAATCATGGTGAGATATTACCTCACACCTGTCAGAATGAATATCATCAAAAAGACCACAAATAACAAATGTTGGTGAGGATATGGAGAAAAAGGAACCCTTGTACATTGTTGGTAGGAATGTAAATTGGTGCAGTCATTGTGGAAAACAGTGTAGAGTTTTCTCAAAAAGCTAAAAATAGAACTAGCGTATGACCCAGCAATTCCACACCTGGGTATATATTCGGAAAATAACAAAAACACTAATAAGATATATGCACCCCAATGTTCATAGCAGCATTATTTACAATTGCCAAGATATGAAAGCAACCTAAGTGTCCATCAATAGATGAATGAATAAAGAAGATGTGGTATAGGTATACAATGGAATACTACTCAGACATAAAAAAGAATGAAAATTTGCCATTTGCAGCAACATGGATGGACTTGGAGGGCATTATGCTAAGTGAAATAAGTCAGACAGAAAGACAAATACTGTATGATATAGCTTATATGTGGAATCTAAAATATACAACTAGTGAGTATAATAAAAATGAAGCAGACTCACAGATATAGAGAACAAACTAGTGGTTACTGGGGGGAGAGGGAAGGAGGGAGGGGTTAGATAGGGGTAGGAGATTAAGAGGTACAAATTATTAGGTATAAAATAATCTACAAGGATATATTATATAACACAGCAAATATTTTATAATAACTATAAATGGAGTATAACATTAAAAATTGTGAATTAACTATATTGTTCACCTGTAATTTACATAATATTATACAGCAACTATACTTCAATAAAAAATAAAATAAATATCCTTATCTTTTATAAATACATGCTAAATTGTTTATGGTTTGAATAAGAGAAATAAGTAAACTGAATGAAAACTAACATCAAACTTAATGGTGAAAATCTCTACTAACAGGAAAAAGAAAATAGATGTCCACTCTTGGAATCATCATTTAATATTGTTTTGGAAGTGCTAGATAATTCACTTGGGCAAGAGAACTATATAAGGAGTATAATAACTACAACAGAGAAAGCAACATTATCATAAATTACAAAAAATATTTATAGAGCATGAACTGAAAACCTATCAGAAATAATTTAAAAAATCATTAGGAATACAGGTTATAATACTAATGTAAAAACCATTAACTTTCCCTCATATAAACAACAGAAGACTGTGATGTATAACAAATAAGCAAGATCTCATTTAAAATGTCAAAAACATTTCAGAATACCTAAGCATATATGTAACAAGAAATACGGAAGACTATATGAAGAAAATTTTGAAACTTTTATAAAGCATGTGAAAAATACATAGAAGAAATAGATACTACAAAGATATCCACTCCCTAAATTAATCTATAGATTTTGTACATTCTCAGGCAAAAGTCAATATGATTTGGGGTGGAGAAGAAGTTTTAAAAAATATTCTAAATTTGTTTTTACTAATCAACAGGTAAGTATAACTAGGGAAAATGTTGGTTTGTAAATCCTAGTTTTCCACTCTCCCAGTTTTTGAGGATGAGGGAAAGCAGAAGACATCCCTGGATGTCTACTGGTAGTGGGTTCCCTAATGGGGGCTTTGGCTTGGACGGGCGGCCCCACTGGACCCAGCTGAGCAGGAGAGGACAACGACAGCAGCTGTAAGCCCTCAAACAACATCTCACTTAAAATGTCATGTGTGCTACTTGGTTTAAATTGTCACCCCTCCAGCAACCACAAACAATGCAGACACAGCAGATGTGTTTTCTATTTAGAATTAAACAGTTTATCTCAACCACTGTCATTGTTATAGAGAAAAAATAAATAAATATCCATCTTAATGTAAACTTCAAAAGGTACTTTCTGGCAACAGGAGATATTTTCAAATCCAAAGTCCTCTGAGAAAACTAGGATTTGACCACAGATTTTTTTTTCAAATCGAGATGCTGGCAGCTCCAAGAGTAGTAAAACACAGCCTGGTCAAAAGAGTTCTGGCCAGATATTACATACAATAACTCATGTCACTGATGCTTAATGGTCCAAAACATTAAGTAAACATCATAAATGTCTTTTGTTATTAAATGTTCCATTCAAACATTTTGTTTAACTTTTGTGTCATGGATAGAAAATAAGAAAGCTGCGGTAGAGATCGGCCCTCATGACAATCTTTGATTCACCTTCAGAGATATTTTTTTAAATGTATGCCATCCTCAAAGTTACAAAAATAAAATAGCATTTCTAGCCTTTGGTGTATGCATTCTATCTCTGGAAGTTAGATTACTTGTAAGTTTGACTTTTTTAGGTCAAGTTCAAATTACCACCCATGTATTCAGAAGACTATAACTTTGTTCTCTCTAAAGTTGGGAAGTCAGCCTTCCTCTGTGATAAGTAAAGTAGAAATATGGGTGTTTTCTTAATGTGAGGTTACTCTGACAGGGAAAATGCTACTATTCATAGATCATTTTGCAAGAATAACAATTGCTGTAGTAAAAGGAAAACCAAAATTGGTTCGTAAAAAAAGCCCTATCAAGACAATGATTATCTAGCATACTCTACCCCAGTTCACATATTTTGACATAAATGCATCTGTGTTTCACTAATCTGAAGGCTCCATTTAGTCATAAAAACATGACTCATTTTATCCTTGATCTAACCTCACCTTTTCTCTTGTAGTGTTTTTTTGTTTTTGTTTGTGTGTGTGTGTGTGTGTGTGTTTACCTTTAGCTGAAACATCCGTGAAAAACTCTGTCATGATATTTTACCTGTATTTTTCCATGGAGCTCTTCTTCTTCCAATTTAAGTAAAGCCATTTGCCCAGCTACCCTTCTTGGATTATATATTCTCATAAGCCCAAAATGCTGAAAGGGTTATCAGGATTCTTTCTAGTTCTATTAGGGAGGAGACCATCCAAACAACACAAATCAAATGGCCATCCATTTCTATTCTATAATTTTTATGTAAAGAAAATCTGAAACCACATTTGGTATGTTGTATCCCATCTCAGTTAATTCTAAATGTATGTTTTCTATCATATGAAGCAAGCCTTACACGTTTTGGGGAGAAGGGTACCTCCATTGTTCTAAGTAATAAAATTTTCTAAATGGAACTCCTGGAAGTTTGTGTTTTCACAGTGTATCTATGATTCATTTGTTTATTCATTCATTCAAGCAATGTTTCATCTGACAATTAGTTATTAAACACATACTATGCTATAAATGAGGAAATTTCATCTTTTCCTTGATGAAATTGAAATGAAACAGAACCCTGTGGGCCTACTGGGAAAAAAAGCCTTTCTGTGTCCCCTATTTCTTGATTACAGGAAATAGGCTTCATTCAGCCTCTATGACCTTCCCTGAGTTCGAGGGCAGGTTCAAACAGTTGCTAATTAGGGAAGGGAGGGGATGCAGAGGCAAGGGAGGAATAGTTGGGAAACAATAGTGCAACCTTGGGGCAGAGTCCTGGTCCCCCCTCAAGGGATACACATAACAATATCTTTGAGCTGTTTTGCAGATACTGCAAGCCCCCCACTAGGTGGGAGAAGTGTGCTGCCCACAAGCGCTTAGACCCCAGACCGGTTGGAACCAGATAGTTGATGATGCCGACTTCACTTACCTCACCACCAACCACGTAGAAGAATGTCCACGAGCTGATCCCCCATCTTTGAACCATTACTATAAAATGCCTCACTACCCCCTCCAGGTTGGGACACACAGTCTTGAGGGCATTAGCCCACTGTGGCCACCTTTGCCTGGCAAAGCAATAAAGCTATTCTATTCTACTTCACTCAAAACTCTGTCTCCGAGATTTAATTTGGTGTTGGGGTACAGAGACCAGATTTGGCTTCAGAATTGCTAGACTCCAGCCAGTCTGCCATATTTTTCTCCCTTCCAGGACAAGTGCCATTTTCTCTGTGTGTAAAATTCATTCAGAATCCTTTAGGACAATCACTCCCTGAATCTATTGTAGAATGACCAAGAGCATTTTGTTACACTTTGAACTATATTTATAGAGCATCTAGAGCCATAGATTATGCAAATGAATGATATAAAAAGTAGCAGGATTGCACAATTTTATAACAAAAACAGTAATAGGAAAGGAAGAAAACTCTTACACTACACTCTAAAAAGGAAAAACATAATTGCAGAAATCCCAAGTGATGAAACTAGTTTTTTTTTCTTCTTAATAGTACAGAGGAAACATAATGGAATCAATAAACAATGAAATAATGATACATGTTTAAACTAATGTTATACATATTATTATTATTAAACTAATTATTAATCTAGTAATGAAACATACAATTTTAGACACAGTAGAACATGACAAGCCAAGGCAGTGCCTTCACTTCAAATGGAAAGAGTAGTTGGCTATCTTAAGAGCAGTTGGTTCATAAATTGACTTCAAGGTGTTTCTTTTAGCTTTTAGCTAAAATTCTTTTTTTTTTTTTCTTTTTTTTTTTCTTTTTTTGCGGTACGCGGGCCTCTCACTGCTGTGGCCTCTCCCGTTGAGGAGCACAGGCTCCGGACGCGCAGGCTCAGCGGCCATGGCTCACGGGCCCAGCCGCTCTGCGGCATATGGGATCCTCCCAGACCGGGGCACGAACCCGTATCCCCTGCATCGGCAGGCGGACTCTCAACCACTGCGCCACCAGGGAGGCCCTAAAATTCTTTTTTTTAAAGAAAAAGGTATTCAGAGATAAGATATTCTTCCTGGCTCAAAGTGGTCCTGTGATTGCAGGAGAATTTTAGTGTTTACATATCCTAAAGGATGGGAAGAGCATGAGACAGTGGAGAATGTTGGACCTTCATCCTTGTGACCAGTTTTTTTTGTGAGAAATCTCTTTCAATACTTTTTTTGTGTGTGTGTGGTACATGGACTTCTCACCGTTGTGGCCTCTCCTGTTGCAGAGCACAGGCTCCAGACGCACAGGCTCAGTGGCCATGGCTCACAGGCCTAGCTGCTCTGCGGCATGTGGGATCTTCCTGGACTGGGGCACGAACCCGCGGCCCCTGCATCGGCAGGTGGACTCTCAACCACTGCGCCACAAGGGAAGCCCTCTTTCAATACTTTTAATGACGAAATCTCTGTAGATAGTAGATTGGTCAGAGCTTTTTCAGTTGCAAGTGAAATAAATTTGAATGAATTTGAGTTCATATAATCAAAGCAGGAAGAGTAGAACTGGAGCTGAACACTCTGACAATTCATCATAGGTCCTGAATTCTGTCAATTTCTCTCTCTTTCTCTGTCTCCCTCTATCTCATGTTTCAGTCACTGTCCTACACATTGGGGATACAGCAGTGAATACACAAACAAAGCAACTAGATTTGTCCTCCCTTATGAACTCACATTGTTTCATAAATCTTTAAGCATGGTTTTGATACAATCACACAGAGATGGCAAAAGGGCATCCCTGGAAGAGAAGGAAGCATGAGCAAACATCCAGAGGGAGGGAAGTGTATGTGATGGACATGCCAGTAATAGCCAAGGATGGCTGAAGCACAGATTATGCACAGGCATGAAGAGGGAGATGAAAGCTAAGATGGAGTCAAATGCCAAAATACATTGATTGCCCCAGTAAGGAATCAACAGTGAAGACGTCATTTTGGAGATGAATCAATAGAATTTGAAAACACGTAATAGGTAAAGAAGAGAGAATTGTCAAATGGGAGTGTAAAGTTTTTAACTCTAGAAACTGTGAAAGAGCATTCCCATCCCTTCCACTCACCTTCACGCACAGCCACGCAAAACAATAATGTGTCAGTGTATTCATCAGGGTTCTCCAGAGAAACGGGACCAACTAGATGTATATTTATATAGAAAGAGATTTATTACAAGAAATTGGCTTATGGGATTATTGAAGCTGAGAAATCCCAAGATCTGTAGTCAGCAAGATGGAGACCCAGGAAAGCCAAGGGTGTAGTTTCACTCTTAGTTTGAAGACCTGAGAACAAGGAGAGCCAGTGGTGTAAGTTCCAGTCCATAAACCTGCAGGCTGAACACCCAAGGAGAGCCAATGTTTTAGTTTGAGTCTGAAGGCAGGAAAAGACTAATGTTTTAACTCAGAAGCAGGCAGGAGTTTAACTAACTTGCAGGGAGGTCATCCTTTTTGGTCTATTTAGACCTTCAACTGATTAGACAAAGCCCACCACACTAGGGAGAGGAATCTACACAGTCTACAGGTTCAAGTGTTAATTGCATCCAAAATCTCCCTCACAAACACACCCAGAAAAATATGCCACCAAATGTCTGGGTACCTGGAGGCCCAGTCCAGTTGACACATAAAATTAGTCACATTGGGCTTAGGTACATTTGAGCCTTGTTCATGGGAATTCCTCTGTTTGCAATGCTTTCTCCACCCTCCTGACCTTCCCCAACCTGAGTCCTATTAGCCACCACCATCATCCTTGAGAATATTTCCTTGTCCTTTAAGAATTTTCCCAAATGTAATTTCTACAGTCTTCCCTAAAGCCTTACACCCACACTAAGCCATCCTAGGTATGTTCTAGTTGACATAGCACTTTGCACATGCTACCATTATAGCACACATCATATTACTTTAATCATTAGTTCAAATTTCTTTCATCTTCTATTAATCTGTGAGTCCTCCAAAGACACAGACCATTTATTACTATTATTTTATTGTGTTAAAGTATAGAAAAACATAAAAATCTGCCATTTTAACTATATGATGCAGCAATTCTACTCCTAGGTATATACACCCAAAAGAATAAAAAACAGGATTCAAACCAATGTTCATAGCAGTGTTATTCACAATAAACTAAAGGTGAAAACAACCAAGTACCTATCAAAAGATGAATGGATAAACAAAATGTAGCATACTGATACAATGGAATATTATTCAGCCATAAAAAAGACAAGTTCTGATACATACTACAACATGAATGAACCATGAAAATATGCTAACCGAAATAAGCTGACAATGTTTTACTCCTCCTTGTATATATATCACCTAACATGGCTCCTGGCATGTGCCTAGCAAATTATTTCCTGTATAGATTTGGAGCCAGAGTTTCTGTGTTCAAATCTTAGAAACTTCATTTCCTAGTTGTTTGATCTGGGCAAGTTATTTAACCTCTTATGTATGCCTCATTTTCCTCATTTGAAAAGTAGGGGTAAGAATTGTGTCTATGTTGTAGGGTTATTATTTTGATTAACCAAGTTAATCTGTAAGGAGCTTAGAGTAATATCTGAAACACAGCACTCACAGTTGTTAATTATTATCATTATTATTCATGTTATCATTTAACAAACTTTTAGATGAGATGCAGCCTGGGGAAGAAGTTCTTAACATCTGAGAGATGGAGTTTTTAGGAAAGAACTGTTAAGGCTAAGAAGACCGATATTCTTTTTGAAAGCATTTTGTGTGCCACATCACAGAGAGCATAAGAGAATGGGCACTGAAGTCATGTTTCCCAATTATGAATCATGGCTTCACCATACACTAGTTAAGTGGCTCTGGGTAAACTACTCACGCCTGAGCCTCAGTTTTCTTTTCTAAAATGGGGTTAGTAAAGGTTGTTATGAGAACTAAATGAAATAATGCATATAAAGTGCTTAGCATTGGGCCTGATACAAATTAAGCACTCAGTATGTGCTAGCTGCTATTAATAGTGTTAAATTAGATAGTCTTGACTGAGTTCTTGACACTCTTTCATCAAAAACATTTGTCTGTAGTCTCAGATATTCTATCTGCTTGACTCTACCCACAACTTCAAATCAAAGACAATCTACTTTATATTGGAATTGGATTTTAACCATTTTTCCAGAATGCCTACATATTCAATAATAAACATGACATTCCTCTGAAACTGACCTCAATCATCCATTACTGTCTAGACACGGAGAAAAAAAAATCTTCACTTTGTGTAATGTGAAGCTCAGTGCATGTCCTAGTTTTAAAAATAAGACAATTATATAGATGGAGGGAACAGATGGGTTAGATCGGTGAGTGTTTATCATTTTTTAATATTTTGAAACCAGATGTGCTACATACACATTGCTGGTTGCCTCCTAAGGAAGTTTCATTGGTGGGTTACTAATCTTTAATAAGAAATTACAACATTTTCATGCAGCTTAAATCAACTATTTTTAATATACAGTTATACAACCACTGCTGCAATCCTTTAGAAAATAGAAAACAGATGCTTAATAGAAGGAATACTATCAGCCAAGAAATTCCTGATGATCTTTTTATAGAATGTAAACTTACATATTTTATGGGTCTTTTAATGAACTGCTATAGAACAACTTCAGCAGTCAAAACATTTCATGAAAGTAAATGTGAACAATTTGTCACTTGTTACTATGTTCACAGGAAAACCTTCAGTTGCACTCCTGGGAAAATGGGCATATTAGTGGCTCTTACTATGTTATTAACAACATCTGTTATTTACCATAGATCTGATTGGATACAATGGAGAAAGGAGGAGTTAGAATAAACAAACCCAAATGCCTCTATTTCTCTAGGTGTTTCTGCTAGACCTGGCAAAGATCCCTTGCTAGATGTGAATACTTCTGTGCTAATCGTGCTCATAGGGGGATGGCACAGTGGAGTTAAGACCAGAGATTGTGTTCTGTTTCAGGGATAGCTTTAGTAGAGAAAAGTTCAGTAGAAACTTGGATCCTTGTGAGCAGGACTGGACTAGAAGTGTCTAAAAGGAGACTATCATTCACCCATTGGGGCAACACCTTAACCAGACTTCCCTTGGCTCAGTCCAGCTGTGAAATTGATGAAAGGAGGTAGCAAGCAATAGTCACCTAGTTCCATTTCTGAATTCACTTCTGTTGGATGCCCCCTGTACCTCCACAAGGTAGGACACCGAAGCAAGGATTGAGAGAGTAGGAAATTACCTCTCCCATATATTTTCCCCATCACCTATGTTATTCTCATATATTCTATGTGATTTTTAATGCTGGTTTAGAGCATGAGGGAGGAGGGTGAAGAAAAGGAAAATAAAAAAAGTAGAAGAGATGATAGTACATTTAAGGAGCAGTGTAAGTACTCTGCTCTCAGCAGAATCCCCAAAGAAGAGGGTAGGTTTTTAAACAAAGCAAAATAAGATGAAATAATGTAGCATCCTACCCACTCCATCTCACCACTGTCTATGGGAAAAGATGAAGGCAAATTGTCTGATGATGCTAAAGTCATTTGTATGCAGACACAATTTTCTCTCCTAGAAGAATATGAAAACTATTTCCCTTGTTTAAAAAGAAAAAATTTGGTCTTACAATCTTTTAGAAGCTTAAAAACCTGTCAGAATGGCTATCATCAAAAAGACCACAAATAACAAATATTGGTGAGGATGTGGAGAAAAGGGAACCCTCGTACACTATTGGTGGAAATGTAAATTGGTACAGCCACTGTGGAAAACAGTATGGCGATTTCTCAAAAACTAAAAGTAGGACTACCATATGATCCAGCAATTCCACTCCTGGATATATATCAAAAAAAAAAAAATAAAACAAAACAAAACAAATATTAATTCAAAAAGATAGATGCACCCCAATGTTCATAGCAGCATTATGTACAATTGCCAAAATATGGAAGCAACCTAAGTGTCCATCAATAGATGAATGGATAGGGACTTCCCTGGTGGTGCAGTGGTTAAGAATCTGCCTGCAAATGCAGGGGACACAGGTTTGAACCCTGGCCTGGGAAGATCCCTCATGCCGTGAAGCAGCTAAGCCCATGTGCCACAATTACTGATGCCTGAGTACCTAGAGCCTGTGCTCCGCAACAAGAAAAGCCACCGCAATGAGAAGCCCACGCACTGCAATGAAAAGTGGTCCTCACTTGCCACAACTAGAGAAAGCCCGCACCCAGCCACAAAGACCCAATGTAGCCAAGAATAAATAAATAAATAAATTTATTTTTTTAAATAGTAGATGAATGGATAAAGAAGACTGTATTCCAGATACAATGGAATACTGCTCAGCCATAAAAGAATGAAATTTTGCCATTTGAAGCAACATGGATGGACTTGGAGAGTAACACTGTATGATATCACTTATATGTAGAATCTAAAAAATACAATGAACTAGTGAATATCACACACAAGAAAAGCAGACTCACAGATAAAGAAAACAAATTAGTGACTACCACTGGAAAGAGGGAAGGAGGGAAGGGCAAGACAGGGGTAGGGGATTAAGAGGTACAAACTACTATATATAAAATAAATAAGCTACAAGGATATATAGTACAGCATAGAGAATATAGGCAATATTTTTAAAAAACTATAAATGGAATATATCCTTTAAAATTGTGAATCACTATATTATACACCTGAAACTTACATAATATTATACATATAAACTATCCCTCAATTAAAAAAAAAGAATTATGTACTAGTTTGCCTACTAGATTTATCACATATAGAAATAAAAATGGTACACATGTTCCAAAAAAACAAAAAAACAAAAAATGGAAATACTGTCGCACCAAAAATTTGCTGCCTGTGGAAAAGTTTAGACAGACTACCTGACCCTCATAGAAATGAGTGGAAACCGCCATCTTGAAAAAAAATCAACATAAAATACAACATTTATAGCCTAATGACAGTGTTACCATAAAAAGAAACTTAGGATGACCCATAAGCCTGAGCAGATAGCAGGAAATGGGTAAGCTCTACTTAAGTGGCTTTCATGCATGGTTCAAGTGAATTAATATTTGTTAGTTCATTCATTCAACAATTTTGAGTGTCCTATATGTGCAAATCATAGTGTTGTATACTGTTCAAGATGAACAGACATAACGTGCTTTCAAGGAACTTATAGTCTTCTAAACGTGATAAAAATGAATATAAAGATGTCATAGACTACTATTTACCAGTTAATATTTCTTTTTTTTTTTTTGCTGTACGCGGGCCTCTCACTGCTGTGGCCTCTCCCGTTGCGGAGCACAGGCTCCGGACACACAGGCCCCGCGGCCATGGCTCGCGGGCCTAGCCGCTCCACGGCATGTGGGATCCTCCGGGATCGGGGCACGAACCCATGTTCCCTGCATCGGCAGGCGGACTCTCAACCACTGTGCCACCAGGGAGGCCCTAATATTTCTTTTTAACATAGAACTAAATGGCTACACACCTGTTGCAATTAGGTGTTACATTTAATTAGATTCTGTTTAATGGAATGTAAGCAGAGTGCTGTTTGCAATTTCTGGAAAGACATCCTAAGGGAAGGTGACTCAGCGAGGTGGGCTCTTTGCCCCTTTCCTTCTCCTATCGTCATTCCTGTTTCCTGGAACACGTGCACCTTGAGATTTAACAATTATCTTGAACAATCAGGTGACCTTCAGGATGGAAATAGCAGAGTGGACAAATCAAAAGATAAGACAAGACTGGGTTTTTTGAGCATACATACTAGACCTAAAATGCCTACATCCCACTGTTTTTACGTTAGAGAACAATTAAACTCTACTATTAACTGATAAACTAAATTACTATAATTAATGCCAGAAAGTGCTAAGTAATATTGTATAGATACAAATGAAATGCCATGAGAATAGAGGAGGGAAAATCTTGATGATCAGAGAGAATTTGTGGAAGAGGTTGTGTATTAGTCAACTTGAGCTGCCATACCAAAATAGTACAGACTGGGTGGTTTAAACCAGCAGTCCTCAACCATTTTGGCACCAGGGACCAGTTTCGTGGAAGACAATTTTTCCATGGACAGGGTGGGGGGAGATGGTGCAGGTGGTAATGTGAGTGATAGGGAGCGATAGGGAGTGATGGGGAGTGATGGGGATTGATGGGGGGCGGTAGATGAAGCTTCGCTCGCTTGCCTGCTGTTCACCTCTTGCTGTGTGACCCAGCTCCTAACAGGCCAAGAACCGTTACCGGTCCACAGCCCGGGGGGTTGGGGACCCCTGGATTAAACAACAGAAATTTATTTTCTCACTGTTCTGGAGATCAGAAGTCCAAGATCAAGGTGCTTCAGAGTTGATTTCTGGTGAGGGCTCTCTCCTGGCTTGCAGAGGATTGTCTTCTTGCTGTGTCCTCACCTGGACTTTCTTCTGTACGTGCTGAGAGAGAGAGATCACTGTTGTTTCTTCCTCCTCCTCTTCTTATAAGGCCACTGGTCCTATAGGATTAAGGACCCGACCTTATAACCTCATTTAACCTATATTGTCTCTCTAAATGTCTCTGCTAAATATAGTCACAGTATGGGTTAGGACTTTAAGAATTTCGAGGGGGAACGTGATTCAGTTCATAACAGGTGGTATGTGAACTGGGTGTGCAAATTTGGGTAGAATTTAAATATACAAAGACTCCCAGTATCAGAAACAAGGCAACTGAATAGTTAGATAGGAATATGCAGGGTGTACACATAAAATAGGAGTGGTTCCAGATGATTGGACTCTAAGGGCCATAAAGGGAATTGAACTATAAAGACCATAAAGTAGAAGACAGAATTGGAAGCTAATTTGGAAATTGAATGGCCGGTTCAAGTTTGGACTTCATTGTTCAGAGAACGAGGAGTCATTGAAGGATTATGAGCTGAGGAATGACACGATCAGAGTTGAACTTCAGAAAGATGATTTGTCGGTAGAATGTAGAAGAGATTCGAGTGAGTCAAATCTCTCCTACATTCTACCCACAAAGCTGGAAACAGAGAGAACAGTAAAAAAAGACTATTACAATTGTTCAGGGAAAATATAATCACTTGAAAGTTATATCCAGTTAAATGCAGTCATTGTTTGTTTTAAAAGTGGAATTCTTAATATTTTTCTTATCTCTATTTTTCCATTTGGTTTTTGGCATTTTTGTCCTGCAGCTTTTGTCTTGGCATTTTGTGTTCTGAAGACTTAATCTTACTACTGACAACATCTTGTGTGTTCATGGAATTCACACCCAGATATTAAGGAATTTTTGGAAATTTCAAAGGCAGAATAAGTCACCTGTCAGAGATTCATAATACCCACTATGTAATTGGAGTCACCTACCCCCCAATACCCTACAGTTTTGTTTTTCATAAAACATAAATATTTCACAACAAAAAATGTAACTGTGAAAAATGCTAAACTGGGAATTTGAAATTTATTGAGACATCTTTTATTTAGCTACACGAATTGACTTCCAAATGAACACTCATTGTGTTATCCATACCATTCAAAATAAATATCAAAATTTATTACATGAGTGGGAATTTAAAAACAAAAAAGCCCCAAAATTCTCAGCAAAACCTCTAGTATAGCAAAAACAGCATATTTTGCTTGTATTTTAGCTACCAAATTGTTTAGTTTTTCTTTTTTTTTCAAAACAACCTTATTTCTTCTCATGATGGAATTCTGCCCATAGCTCTATTCATGATAACCAGAACTCCAATCCATTTGGCATTGACTCAACTGAATCTTAGCTGAAATAATTTAGTAATTTCTCAGTGGCCCCTCTAGACCAGACAGAGGCTCAGTGGTTTATAACATACCCTTATATATATAGTTTCTCCCCAGTGTCAGAATCACAATCGACTTTCCTAGTTTGCAGAGCAATAAAATATATCATTAATCAATTAATAGCTACAGGCTTACAGTCATGAGCAAGGCTAAGCACTGTTGGGAATAGAAATGGAACTCCTGTTCACTGATGTATGAATCTTAGCTCCAGATTTTATAAAAATGTGTTTTTTTCAGACTTTCTCCAACGAGAGAATTCCAGGAGCTATGGTCTATTTGAAATTCCTCTACAATAGCCTGGTCCTCCCTAGCAAGAGGCTCATGCATGCCTCTTACTGGTGCTTCTCTACTGCCATGTTTCTCTGCCTACTCTATAGGCATCTCTATGCTCCTGTTCTATGGCTCTGGCTGCCGAGTGATGC
This sequence comes from Mesoplodon densirostris, assembly GCF_025265405.1. Taxonomy (NCBI): domain Eukaryota; kingdom Metazoa; phylum Chordata; class Mammalia; order Artiodactyla; family Ziphiidae; genus Mesoplodon; species Mesoplodon densirostris. Next base: position 30,229,375 of record NC_082672.1, read on the forward strand.
CTGCCATCCATGTGGTAATCTGATGACTCCTCTTCCTCTGTCCCTAGGTGTTGGTTGATCATCCATTCCCAGGACAGTGTGTACATCCCTGCTTCACCAAACTCTAACAGGCCTTCTTCACTAGACCTGAACTGCACAGACTACAAAACAGTGAGCCCTGTTCTAGTAGATTCCTAATCTCAGTTTCCAACACCCCATTGAAGCAACAGAAAATCAGACTTCAAACACAAAGGTGTCTGGGTTTAAGTAATTAGAGACAGATATTATAACAACCTCATATCTCTAGGATAAACTCCTCTTGGTTGTTATGCATTATCCTTTCAGATATTACTGGATTCAACTCACTAATATTCTTCTTATAATATTATTGTGTTTTATACAATTTTTAAAGGTTACACTCCATTTACAGTCATTACAAAATATTGGCTATATTTCCCATGTTGTACAATATATCCTTGAGCCTATCTTACACCCAATAGTTTGTACCTCCTACTCCCCCACCCCTATATTTCCTCTCCCCTCCCTCTCCCCACTAGTAACTACTAGTTTGTTCTCTATATTAGTGAGTCTGCTTCTTTTTGTTACATTCACTACTTTGTTGTATTTTTTAGATTCTACATATGAGTGATATAATACAGTATTTGCCTTTCTGTCTGACTCATTTCACTTAGCATAATGCCCTCCAAGTCTATCCATGTTGCTGCAAATGGCACAATGTCATTCCTTTTTATGGCTGAATAGTATTCCATTGTGTGTGTTTGTGTATATACACACATATGTGTATATATATACCTCATCTTCTTTTTTTTATTGGGTTTTGATATCAGAGTTATGCTGACATCATAGGCTGAGTTAGGAAGGGTTTCTCCCTACTCTATCTTCCAAAAGAGTTTTGTGCAACAGTAGTATTATTCCTCAAAAGCTTCATAGAACTAACCAAATAATCCACTTGATTGTAGAGTTTTCCTTGTGGAAAGGTTTTTGATTATGAATTCAGTTTTTAAAAACTAGTCATAGGTTTTCAATATCTTCTTGTGTCAGGTATGACAAATTTTGTCTTTCAAGTTTTCTGGTGGCATCTTTAGGATTCCCTGTGTATAGTATCATGTCATCTGCAAACAGTGACAATTTTACTTCTTCTTTTCCAATTTGTATTACTTTTATTTCTTTTTCTTCTCTGATTCCTGTGGCTAGGACTTCCAAAACTATGTTGAATAATGGTGGTGAGAGTGGACATCCTTGTCTTGTTCCTGATGTTAGAGGAAATGCTTTCAGTTTTTCACCCTTGAGAATGATGTTTGCTGTGGGTTTGTCATTTATAGCCTTTATTATGTTGAGGTTAGTTCCCTCTATGCCCACTTTCTGGAGAGTTTTTATCATAAATGGGTGTTGAATTTTGCCAAATGATTTTTCTGAAAATATTGAGATGATCATATGTTTTTTATCTTCAATTTGTTAATATGGTTTATCACATTGATTAATTTGCATGTATTGAAGAATCCTTGAATTTCTGGGATAAACCCCACTTGATCATGGTGTATGATCCTTTTAATGTGTTGTTGGATTCTGTTTGCTAGTATTTTGTTGAGGATTTTTGCATCTATATTCATCAGTGATATTGGTCTGTAATTTTCTGTTTTTGTAGTATCTTTAACTGGTTTGGAATCAGGGTGATGGTGGTGTCATAAAATGAGTTTGGGAGTATTCTTTCCTCTGCATTTTTCTGGAAGAGTTTCAGAAGGATGGTTGTTAGCTCTTCTCTAAATGTTTGATAGAATTCCCCTGTGAAGCCATCTGGTCCTGGACTTTGTTTATTGACAGATTTTTAATCACAGTTTCAATTTCATTACTTGTGCTTGGTGTGTTCATATTTTCTATTTCTTCCTGGTTCAGTCTTGGAAGGTTACACCTTTCTAAGAATCTGTCCATTTCTTCCAGGATGCCCATTTTATTGGCATAGAGTTGCCTGTAGTAGTCTCTTAGGACGCTTTGTATTTCTGTGGTGTCTGTTGTAACTTCTCCTTTTTCATTTCTAATTTTATTGATTTGAGTCCTCTCCGTCTTCTTCTTGATGAATCTGGCTAATGGTTTATCAATTTTGTTTATCTTCTCTTATCAATTTTGTTTATCTTCTCAAAGAACCAGCCTTTAGCTTTATTGATCTTTGCTATTGTTTTCTTTCTTTCTATTTCATTTATTTCTGCTCTGATCTTTATGATTTCTTTCCTTCTACTGACTTTGGGTTTTGTTTGCTCTTCTTTCTCTAGTTCTTTTAGCTGTAAGGTTAGATAGTTTATTTGAGGTTTTTCTTGTTTATTGAGGTAGGCTTGTATTGCTATAAACTTCCCTCTTAGAACTGCTTTTGCTGCAACCCATAGGTTTGGGATTGTCATGTTTTCATTGTAATTTGTCTCCAGATATTTTTTGATTTCTTCTTTGATTTCTTCAGTGATCTCTTGGTTATTTAGTAACATATTGTTTAGCCTCCATCTGTTTGTGTTTTTTACGTTTTTTTCCCTGTAATTTATTTCTAATCTCATAGCATTGTGGTCAGAAAAGATGCTTGATATGATTTCAATTTTCTTAAATTGACTGAGGCTTGATTTGTGACCCAACATGGAATCTATCCTGGAGAATGTTCCATGTGCACTTGAGAAGAAAGTGTAATCTGCTGGGTTTTGATGGAATGTCCTATAAATATCAATTAAATCTATCTGGTCTATTGTGTCATTTAAAGGTTGTGTTTCCTTATTAACTTTCTGTCTGGATGATCTGTCCATTGGTGTGAGTGAGGTGTTAATACCCCCGCTATTATTGTGTTACTGTCGATTTCCTCTTTTATAGCTGTTAGCATTTGCCTTGTGTATTGAGGTGCTCCTATGTTGGGTGCATATATGTTTATAATTGTTATATCTTCTTCTTGGATTGATCCCTTGATCATTATGTAGTGTCCTTCCTTTTCTCTTGTAACATTCTTTACTTTAAAGTCTATTTTTTCTGAAAGCTACTCCAGCTTTCTTTTGATTTCCATTTGCATGGAATATCTTTTTCCAGCCCTTCACTTTCATCCTGTATGTGTCCCTCGGTCTGAAGTGGGTCTGTTGCATATAGCATATATATGGGTCTTGTTTTTCTATCCATTCAGCAAGACTGTGTCTTTTAGTTAGAGCATTTAATCCATTCACGTTTAAGGTAATTATCGATATGTATGTTCCTATGACAATTTTCTTAATTGTTTTGGGTTTGTGTTCATAGGTCCTTTTCTTCTCTTGTGTTTCCCACTTAGAGAAATTCTTTAAGCATTTGTTTTAGAGCTGGTTGGGTGGTGCTGAGTTCTCTTAGCTTTTGCTTGTTTGTAAAGTTTTTGATTTCCTCCACATGCAAGGGATTGGTTAAAAGTGATTATCCTGTAGCATTTTATATAGATAAGTTTCTTTTATGATTATCAGATATTTATAAGAAATAATCTAAAGTAAGTTTCAATTATGATCATGAAATTAGCTAGATTTAGTTTTGCTTATATGGCTTAAATGGTTTTGTCTGCTTGGGGGATTTTTAAGCCTGGCCTCCATTTTGTTTTATTTTAACAGTATGTTGGGTCACCTGTAATATTCCCTTGTTATTCTTTCATTATCTGCAGAATCTGTAGCGATAGGTCCTCTTTCATTCTTGGTGTTGAAAATCTGTGTCTTCTTTTTTTCTTTGTCAGTTTAGCAAGGCATTTATCAATTGTACTGATGTTTTGAAAGAACCATTTCTGGTTTCATGGATATTCTTTATTAACTTATATTTATTGACTTCTCCTTATTACACATGATTTTTATTATCATAATTATATTGTATGTAGTTATGTTTATATTTTATTTCTATTTTTTACATTCTTCTTTTGCTCAATTTGGATTTTTTTATTCTTAGTTTTCTAGTTTTTTAAAGTAGAAGCTTCTTTTTTGTTATTGAATGAAAGATTCATTAAATTCTGTAGTGCTTTACAATTTTCAAAAGTTTCACACAAATTCTTTCATGTAATCCCTTAATAACCCCTTTTGCTGCCCCACCCATATATTGTCCGTCCTTTCTTCCCTTTCCCCACTGGTAACCACTAGTTTGTTCTCTATATCTATGAGTCTGAAGCTTTGATTTTTGATTTGACACTTTCTTCTTTTCTAATATAAGCACTTAATGCTATAAATTTCTCTCTAAGCACAGGTTTGGCTGTATCCTATAAATTTTGATATGTTGCATTTGCATATTTTTCAGTTCATAATTTTTTCTTATTTCTTGAAAGTTCTTCATTAATCTATATATTACTTAGAATGTGTTGTTTAATTTCTAAATATTTGGAGATTTTTCTCTTATTTTTCTTTTGGTTTGAAGTTTAATTGTAGTATGACCTGATAACATATATTGTATAATTTCAGTTCTTTTAAACTTGTCAAAGTTTGTTTTATGATTCAGGATATGGTCAAATGTTCCATGTGCACTTGAAAAAAGAATGTGAATTCTTCTATGTTGATTAGAGTGTTCTATAAATGTCAATTAAATCCAGTTGATTGATGGCATTGTTCAGCTCTTCTATACCCTTGTTTATTTTCTGAATACTAGTTCCTCCTACTCCTGAGAGGAAAGAATTGAAATCTTCACCTATAATTCTGTATTTGTCTATTTCTCTTTTCGGTTCTGTATGTTTTTGTTTCATACATTTTGAATTCCTGTTGTTAGATGTATACACAATTAATATTATTATGTCTAATTGATAAGTTGACCCTTTTATCATATGTAATGTCCCTCTTTGTCCCTGATAATTTCTTGTGCTCTGAAATGTATCTTGACTAATATTAATATAGTCATTTTGGCTTTTTTTTTGGATTATTGTTTGCACAGTATACTTTTTTCCATCCTTTTAATTTTAACCTACCAATATCCTTATATTTGAAGTGAGTTTCTTATAGACAGCACATATAGAGACCTATCATTCAGTTACTTGGATTTACAGCTATCATTTTATTATCACAAATCACATATCTACAAGTAATTTTTAGCAAGTATATAAAAAATCTCAAAATTCAATTAAAAATGAATCACACTGTACATTTAAACCATTAGCAAAGACATGAACACATACTTTATCAAATAAGATATTAAAATGGCAATGGGCACGTGAACCTAAGTGCAACATAATTAACCACTAGAGAAATACAAATTAAAACCACAATAAAATGCCACTACACATCTATTAGAATGACTAAAATAAGAAATAATGTACTATATCAAGCTCTGGTGAACTATCTTTGCAGATGAGTATTCAAGAAATAGTACTGGTATAATTGTTGCAGGAAAAGAAAACCTGGATGTCTCTTTCTCTCTCTCTCTCATACACACACACACACACACACACACACACACACACAAACATGCACAAATACATTCACAAACACAAAATTGCAAGTGTATTAAAGATCTAGTATAAAAAGAGAAAAATGAAACTTTTAAAGAAAATATATGAGAATGTGTTTACAATTTTAGAGTGTAAATGATTTTCTAAACAAAATACAATAATCACAAATTACAAAATAAACAAAAAGATAAAAATTAACTTATTTGGACTTCCCTGGTGGGGCAGTGGTTAAGAATCCACCTGTCAATTCAGGGGACATGGGTTCAAGCCCTGGTCTGGGAAGATCCCACATGCTGCAGAACAACTAAGCCTGTGCGCCACAATTACTGAGCCTGCACTCTAGAGCCCACAAGCTACAACTACTGAGCCTGCATGCCACAACTGTTGAAACCTGCACACCTAGAGCCCATGCTTCGCAACAAGAGAAGCCACCATGATAAGAAGCCCGCGCACCACAATGAAGAGTATCCCCCACTCGCTGCAACTAGAGAAAGCCCACGTGCAGCAACGAAGACCTGACACAGCCAAAAATAAATAAATAAATAAATTTATTTTAAAAAATTAACTTATTAAAATTTAAATTCTCTGTGTTATACCAAACCCTTAAAAGGGAAAAAATGCAAACCACAGAAAGGTGAAAGATAGTCTTAATGCATGCATAAAACAAAGAATTTATATGCAGAATACATAAATAACTCTAAAAAAAATGAACTAATAAAGAACAATCTAATAGACAACTGAACATAAATATGAACAGGTAAGTTAAAAGAGGAAGGCAGTAAATTACTAGTAAACAAATGAAAAGATACTGGAAAATTGGAATATGTAAAGGAAAATCAAAAAGATATACATTTGCATGATCATTGGGTTGGTGAAAAAACTTTCACACTTATTGCCATGGAATTTGTAGAAGAACATTAAAACTATACAATTCTGGTTGAAGTGTGGCTTGTTAAAACCATTTTGTAGAGATTTGGTTAAACACATATAGCTTATGACTCAGAAATTCCATGTGAACTTATATCTCTAGAGAAATTCTTACTCATGTGTATAAAGAAAATATAAAAAATTGTTCAAAACAGCCATGTTTATATTAAAGAAGATGGGAAACACCTTAATACTAAACAACATAAGAATGAATAAAAATTGTGAAAGATAGACATTTAATGGCTTACTATATAGCAATGAAAATGAATGAATGAATGAAAGAATGAACTTCATGAAACAATGCTGAGTGAGACTAGTAAATTGCTGAGGAATACATACATCATGACACTACTCCTATAAAGCCTAAACACATGCAAAACAAAACTATATATTCCTTAGGGATGTGTGTGTGCATGTGTGTATCATATAGGCATATATATTCTAATTAGTAAAAGTGAAAAAAAATGGCTGGAAATTTTAAATCTCAAGATGAGGGTAGCAACTACCTTTGAGAAAAAGGAAAATTTGATCAAGTAGTTGTATTATAGGAAACTTCAACTCTAATGCTAAATTTTTATTATTTTTTTATTTTATTTTATTTTATTTTATTTTTTGCGGTACGCGGGCCTCTCACTGTTGTGGCCTCTCCCGTTGCGGAGCGCAGGCTCACGCAGGCTCAGCGGCCATGGCTCACAGGCCCAGCCACTCTGCGGCATGTGGGATCTTCCCAGACCGGGGCACGAACCTGTGTCCACTGCATCGGCAGGCAGACTCTCAATCACTGCACTACCAGGGAAGCCCTAAATTTTTATTCTTATGCTGGGTGGTGGCCACACAGTTTTATACTTGTTTGTATGTCTGAAATATTACACAATATATTTCAGGGAAAAAAGAAAAATAATTTACATATCAACAGATCAAAAAGACAAAATATCAAACAATTATCTCAGAGGCAGGAAAAGCTCTTAATAGACCCCAACCTTCATTCGTTATCAAAACTCTTAGCGAAGAAGGAGTGGAAGGCAACTTCCATAATACAATAAAAGAATACAAAAGACTTAGCAAACATCAGACAACTTGATAAAATATTTAACGTGTTCACTTTAAATTCACATCAAGACAGAGTTGCCTACTTCTCTTCAACATTATATAGTGGATCAGCTATCCCAACCAGACAAGGACAAGACCTAACAACTATGACTGGAAAGGGGGGATCAAATTGTCTCCTGCAGTTCTTGGTTTTCCTTTTTGCTTCTCTGGGTTCGTGGCTGAGCCTGCTCACCTCTCCTTGTCAGCACTGCCCGGGACTGGGGCAGGGGGTCCTCTCCCCAGGACCCCTGCTGTCGAGTAGGAGAGAGCTTCTCAGTTTAGTAATTTGCAGCCTAAATTTGTTATTGCTATTCTCAGAGGGAAAAAGAAGTAGCAAAACAAACAAAGCATAGAAAACAAAACTTTTATCATCTCTTGAACTAAAATTCCTATCTCCCATTCTTAAATGCTGAGGATTAGGACTACACAGCCCCAGCATGCCCTCTGCCTTGTATACATCTTCTTTCTAATTTCAGATGCGCTGTCGTTCCCAGAGAATTGTGTCATAATGGCTTATCCTGAGTGTCTAGGTTCAGGCAATGTCACACTGTGTGATATGTGTGGATCACCCCAGGGCACGGTTTCCCATTGCTTACAGTTCTCATGATGTAAAGTCTTGCTTTATCAGTTAAACCTGTATTAAACACAACAGACCAACTGTGTCTTCACATTCTTTTGGGGAAGTCATTCTCTCTTACTCATAAAGAGAAGGAACAGAAGAAAGATTTTTCTGGGTTAAAATCTTATTAAATCAATCCTCAGTATTAACAAGGGAAACAAAAATGATGATTCAAGGAACTATTCACTGCAGTAATAAAATCTTATACTTACAAAGCATTTTACAGGTTTCAAAGTATTTTTGCATCTATTAGCTTGGCAATTCCAAACTCATTTGACCCAAGAGCATGAAGTATAGTTATAATGGAAATGTAGATATATAGTGTGCTTAGGTTAATGTAAGCAGTGAAAAATCATCTCATAGGTTAATTTCCAAAAAAAAATCAAATATAATTTTTTAAAAGCCTTACAGAATTCTCATAAAATGTAGTTTGGGAAACATGAGATTTTTTAGAAGAATTGACAGGCACAACAAATTCTATGATGTCAATCATGAAAAAGTTATTTTTCTCAGTTATTAATTCTTTCAAATTACTATGTAAAATTATGGTGACAAAAATAATGGGGAATACAATATAAAATATTTAATTCATCTAACCCTTTCATTCTGATGTTTCCTTCTAGACTTTATATTTGGTTTTATATGCATGGCATATTATCAGTACCCATTTTTTTATTCAGCAAATATTATATCAGAAGCATTTTCATAACTCTCATTTTAATAGTTATATGGTTTTATACATTAGGCTAAAATTTAATTATTGCCTTTCCAATTGTTGATCATTTAGATTATGTTCAGAGAATATCAGAGAATATGCATGTGCAGACAGCTGTTTCCTTTCAATTTAAAATAATACCAGAGGGCTTCCCTGGTGGCGCAGTGGTTGCGAGTCTGCCTGCTGATTCAGGGGACACGGGTTCGTGCCCCGGTCTGGGAGGATCCCACATGCCGCGGAGCGGCTGGGCCCGTGAGCCATGGCCGCTGAGCCTGCGCGTCCGGAGCCTGTGCTCCGCAGCGGGAGAGGCCACAGCGGTGAGAGGCCCGCGTACCACACACACAAAAAATAAAATAAAATAAAATAATACCAGACAACAAGCAACATGGGCAGAGAGCCAGTGTGTCACTATAGGCTAGACACTGTGCTTCCAGCTAACCCCTAAATCAGTGTATTGGAGGTACTCAATAGTTATTGTTTGATTCTCTGAATTAATAGAAACTTGCTTTTGAACTGTGTTGCAATTTGCTTTTCAAAATGACTGCTTTAACTTTTATTAAAACTAGCTATGTGTGAAGATACTAGTTTCAACACATCCTCTTTAAAACTGGATATTTCATCGATTTAAAAATATTTCATTATTTAAAAATTTTTCTTATGCAATATGTAGTAATTTACATTTCTTTGGTACTGAAGTTGAATACATTTTCATGTTTGTTATTTAATAATATTTGCTTTTTCTAATTGTTGGTTCAAATTTGGAAAATGAGATTCAGAGAAATTGCATATAAGCAACAAATATGGACTTGAGCAGAAATTAGGCAAGTTTCTAATCTCTAACCTTCTGATGCATTAAAAATGATCTCTACCATAACACTTCAAAAGCAGTTAATTATTGAAGCAGCAGTTTTGACTAATTTAGCTTTCAGGGTATTATATATTGATGTGAGACTCTAGGTAAAATATTTGTGCCTTGGCATCTCTAAAAAGTATGAATGTACTATTCTCAGATCCCAGATTTTTATAGAGTTAATTTAATTGAACCTCCAGTATTTTGCTAATATTAGTAATAACTTGGAATCACTGACTATTTGAATTAATAAATTATTTTCTGAATGTTTAAAATGTTTCAAAATGGTTTAGGGTTTGAGAGGACTTTATTTTCAGGTTAAAATGCTTTCAAGTACTTGTATATTTTGAGTCAATTGCATTTTGCACATCCCCTTAACTGTTATTATATGACAAGTCACAGAATCATTTCTGAATATTAAATGCAGCTTCACAGAAAATAAAACTTTGGGGTCTGGGAGAAGAGACAGTGATCTTAGCTTATGTTTCAGAGAGGTTTTCAGGACTTCAGGGCCATATCCTTCTGTAAAGAGGTCACAGGAGGCCAGAATTGGGGGCAAGATGGGGGAAGCAAATTGCTAACCCAGTCAGTTTTCTTTATCACTGTTAAGCTCTCAGGGGAATCAGTACACTTCTATTAATGGATTGGACGTTTGCTTTTAAAAACTCAATTTCTGGTATTTTTTGACAAAGTTGCATTTATACGAAGCATATACAAATCAGGTGTGCTAGAGTTAGCACGATATTGCCCAGTTCTAACTGGAGGGAGGGCTGAGATCGCCACTCATTGGGACCTGGTTTGAAACACGTTTCTCAGGATGGCTAAACCTCACCACACACCCTGCAGATGCAGCTAAGGGGAGACAAGCTTTTAGTCACCAAAGCTCTCATCTCCATTCCCAGTAAAACTACTATAAATCAGTAGTCAGAGAATGATGAAATGATATCTGTAACGTTAATATTTGAGAGAATATGCATAGTTTTTTTGAGGGGCTCAAAATTTGTACAAATATACACATACATGCAAATATACAAAACACATATATGCTGCACGTATGTGTATATGAACTTGTTTTTATATGGCACCGTATGCACTTCCTGTAATTCTTATTGCTTTACCTATAACTTTGTAACAATATCACACTTATCAAGGAGGTAGTTGCAGAAAAGAAGCTTATTCCCAGGAGGGATGCTACCACAGTGTGAAGCAAACTACCGTTTTCTAAAGCTTTAAATACTTCCTCTTCTGAACTGGCCCCCTTTTAGACTTCAAATAATCTTCGTATTTGTGCAGTTAGAATAAATTCCGTTAAATGAAATATTCATATTGAAGGATAATAACTAACATTGCAGCTTCTCTACAAGTCATGCTACTTCTGACTTTATTTTGTGGACTAGTTCTTAGAGGAATTCGTGCATTGAGATTCGAACTCTGAAAGAGACTGGATGTTAGAGGGATTCCGAACAGTTAAAATGGATCGCCCTCTGGTGTCCCTTTGAAGTATTGCCAATCAGGAGACAAAAACCGTGAGCGTGTATTATTGAAGAGGAATCAAGCAAAAGTTTATGGAGTTTTTTCTCCTTTACATGAATACATTGCAACAATTCCAAGGAAGCAGCTGTGAGATATTCTTGTGAACCCACTGAAGGAATCTCTTTATTCTTCTCTCACTCCTTAGGTTCTGTTGATTTTATGTTACTGCACTTTTCTCTCAAGTCTTAGCCAGTTCTTTCCCCATCAAAGCTTTAGACCCTATATCTTTTGGTCTCTGAGAGTAGTCATTCTAATCAGTTAGTCCATGAAAAAAATATTTATTGAGCTTCTACTATGTGCCGGATACTGTGCTAATGGCTAAAAGAAAGATGGAAGAGATACTTTAAATTTTCTCTTTTGCCCTCTAATATTTTCTGGCTTACCAGGTTTTACTGATTATTTAGGGAAACCCACCAACTTGTAGGTAAACCTAATATCAGCTTCCTCTTGCTCTTTGGGAATTCCAGTCACCCTCAAATTCTTCCCCCACATTTCTGAGAATCCTCAAAATTGTCTCAAATGTGCTTGAGAATTATTCTCTTATACTCAAAAGTTAACCGACCTTTCTTGGCAGAAATTGAATCCTGGGAGGATGAAGCATTCATTCATACGGGAATCAAACACTGAAAAAGGAGGCTGGAAAGGTGGAACATTGAGATCTGTTCAGAAAATGTTGGTTGGGGGGAATGATTAAGTGGGTAAGGCAAGGAGCAAGAAAGCATCATGAGGATGCCTGACAATTGCAGTGTGAATGAGAACATGCAAGGTGTAGGGAGATGCACTGGAAAAATGTGTTACTAAACTCTGTGTGCATTATAATTAAGTTTAGGAGTTGGCCTAGACAGAGGAGGTGGCAGCACTGCCGTACCTTGGTGTATCCCCTGTCTCTCCCCAAGTGATGAAAGGCCAGGGAAGTTGGGCCAGCAATATCCCCAGGCCTGCACTTGGCATTAGAGTATAGTTGGAGTGGGTGATCCTAGAGGTACTCTTCAGAGGCAGTGTATGAGGGGGTTTTAGCTAGCATGAAAGGAAACAATACTGGATTGGATTATAAACTCCAAATCGAGAAAATCAAAAGGGGGCTGAGATGTGAAACATAGTGGGTCAGGGACTGAAGGGGAAGCTACCTGAGAAATACAAATGTGAAAGGAATTCATGGGGTCAGGGTTCTGCATCGGTCATGTTTTATGTTTGTTTTCAGTTTTGTCTTCTTTGGACTCCTCATGGCCTATGCCACAATCTAGGGAACTGACATGCCACAGAAAAAGATTATGTCTCCAATTCATGTTGGTTCAAAGTCTGAAGATGCCCTGAACTTTGGGCTGAATGCTGGAGGTAGTCTTTTGAAAATTAGTTTGCTTTTTTTTAACCTACATATCCCTTCCCTCTTTGAATCTTGAAGGTGGATAAGCAGTAGTGTACTTGTACAATCCAGAATCTGGAAATTGTTAATTAATTTGAGATGAAGTAGGATCATAATCCATTCTCATCACATTCTCTGAAACTACATCTTTTCATCTCTACTGTAGCACTTAGCCGTTAGAGTTTTGTGAGTTGTTTTCAGATCTACATATCCCATTTGTATTAGAGCCCCTTAAAAGCAGAGACTATGTCTTATTCACTTTTGTATCCCTAGCACCTAGCATAGAATGTACTTGTTTTAAAAAATGAGATTTATAAATATTTTGTTGAGGAAACAAATTAATGAATGATAAAATTAAATGGAGTGAGTGCAGATTAGTTGTTTATATTTGGGTAACCATGTGTGAGGCCTTTAACTTTCTGTATGATATTGGGCCATCAGGAGCTTGAACAAATGAAAAATAAAAACCAAACAAGCATAATAAAATGTTCCATATTGCTTAGCATATAAAATGCAATTCAAAAGAGACCCCTGACTTCTTATCAAATTTAAATCATACAATGAATCTATTTTCTCCATAAATCTCAAATGTGACACATTTTATAAGGAGAATCAAGTTTTAGTGGTCAGCACTAGGAACAAGGACTGATTTCTGATGATTGGTTACCTGATTAAGACCGAGATGAATGAAATAGAAAAATCATAGATCCCGCTTCATGTCTTTCTGGGAGACCCATCTTTCTCATCTTTATTAAAAAATAATAATTTCTCTGAAATTTGTAGACCTCAGGACATCTTTCTGATTGAGCACAAGTAAAAATTGCAATCTAGTCAAATTCAAATTTTTTTTAAAACCTGGGGGGTTTTTTCTTCTTTTTTCCCCCCTCCAGTAGATAATTTAAGTATTTTTTAATGGCTTATCTGAGCGATGGCCTCTGGTCTTGGTAAACCTGTTGACCCTATTGATTCTGCAGGTACAGTTACTTGAGAAGAACCCATGCCAGTTTTTTTGAATGGCAATGTTTCACTTCCAAAAATTATAAGCCCTTGGCCTATTGCTGATTTATTATAATTTTAAGTTGGTTTACTTCTTGACAAATTGTAAACCTGGGTTTCTGACACCAATATTTTACCTGAATAATAAAACAGATTCCCATTTAGGTCTTCCATGGTGTTTTTTTTATTATCCATAATCTTCTTTGGGGAGTACATGAGGAACCACCCAAGATTGTTCCTTTGGTTGTTATTTTGAAATGTTTGACTCTGTGCCTGGAAATCTACCATGCACAAGTTGTAGGAATGCAATAAATATTCTCAGTAAGATGGCTACTTGGCCGTGGGACCTGCACCTCGATATTACTACAGGAGTCCCCAACAGGTAAGCAAGGCACCCTAAAAATAGAGACAACCTTATTTAAGAAATAGAAAACTAAATTTTTTTCTGCATACTTCTTCTTTAAAAAAATATTTGCTCTCTTTTTAAAAGATATCTAATGCGATATTTACCAAGATTTGAGTATAATGGTTCACTTAAAAATTTTTAAATATCAATGAAAAATTACAAACATTCCCAGAAGTAGAGTGAACAGTACAAGGGAACCCTCAGATTCAACAGTTTACTACCTTTGTTTGACTATTCCTTTTTCTTTCCTTTGTTTACTTAGGTGAAATATTTTAATATTTCAAATCCCACACCATATTATTTCACCCCTAGATATGTGCAATCTCAAAATGGACGCTTTTTTAAACATAAATGCTGTTACCACATCTAAAAAAATTAACAGTAGTTCTTGGTATCATATGATATTTAATTCATAATCAATTTCCCAGATTGTACAGAAACGTGTTTTTACTGTTGGTTTGTCGAGGATGCAACATTCAATATCTAAAATGTAGTTGAATCCCCACATGTGATACCCACTGATAAGAACATAAAGACAAATCACCTACATGAACTTGGTAACACTTTTAAATAGGATTGTATTTTACTATTCTCAATATCATCTACATATATTTGTAAAACGATAGTGCGTACGTGTGAGATACTTTTCAGTCTACAGGTAGTACTTGATGACCATTTTATTTTGTACCCTCTCCTCAGGCTGTGAGTCCTTAATCTTGACTGCATTTATTTATTTATTTATTTATTTATTTAACATCTTTATTGGAGTATAATTGCTTTACAATGGTGTGTTAGTTTCTGCTTTATAACAAATTGAATCAGTTATACATATACATATATCCCCATATGTCTTCCCTCTTGTGTCTCCCTCCCTCCCACCCTCCCTATCCCACCCCTCTAGGTGGTCACAAACCCCCTGCTGATCTCCCTGTGCTATGCGGCTACTTCCCACTAGCTATCTATTTTACCTTTGGTAGTGTATATATGTCCATGCCACTCTCTCACTTTGTCACAGCTTACCCTTCCCCCTCCCCATATCCTCAAGTCCATACTCTAGTAGGTCTGTGTCGTTATTCCCGTCTTAGGCCTAGGTTCTTCAACACCTTTTTTTTTTTTTTTCTTAGATTCCATATATATGTGTTAGCATACAGTATTTGTTTTTCTCTTTCTGACTTACTTCACTCTGTATGACAGACTCTAGGTCCATCCACCTCACTACAAATTGACAACATTTATTAAATGGTTAGAGACAATTCTAACTTAGACCAAGATTTTTATCTTATATTTGTATTTATCAAATGTTCTATTTTTTTTTTTTATTTGTTTTTTGCTGTACATGGGCCTCTCACTGTTGTGGCCTCTCCCGTTGCGGAGAATAGGCTCCGGATGCACAGGCTCAGCGGCCATGGCTGATGGGCCCAGCCACTCCATGGCATGTGGGATCTTCCCGGATGGGGGCACGAACCCATGTCCCCTGCATCGGCAGGCGGACTCTCAACCACTGCGCCACCAGGGAAGCCCCCATAAGTTCTATTTTATTGTTAGTTTTATTGTTAACTAATGGACCTCTGTTGTTGGAATTTTAATTGTAACCCTGGATTATTATTCTAGTGGTTTTCTAAGCTTTTATGCCATAGACTACTTAATAAATGAGATAATTTTAGATCCTTTAGGCATGCTAAAATCTGAGCTTCCTTATACTTGATTCTACTCTTATTTTTATAACCTTTATTAATTACTAATATATTTCCAAATACAAATTTTGTATTATTTAAGTTATTTTTAATTAAAATAATATATTATGAATTAAATTCTAAAAATTATAATCTTAAAGAAGTGAAACATATTCATTGTTAAAAGCATTAAAATTAGAGAAAAATTAAAGAAAAAAATAATCTTTTATAATCTTGTGACCTAGAGAGAAACTCTGGTAATATTTTGTTGTACAGTCTTCAGTTTTCCCTAACTATTAAAATGCGGCTTATTCTGCATATACAATTTAGTTTCTACTCTCCCACTCAGCTTTGTGTTGTGGGCATTTTCCTGTTTCACTATGTTTATAAATGTGATTTTACAGGCTCCATAATATATCAGCATATGGATATATCATAATTCACTTAAACATTATGTCTTTGCTGAGTCTGTATACTGTATATATATATGTACAGTTGACCCTTGAACAACATGGGTTTGAACTGTGCAAGTCCACTTATATGTGGATTTTTTAAAAAATAGTAAATACTCAGTACTATACAATCCCCAGATGATTAAATCTGTGGATGTGGAACTGTGGCCATCAATGGATTCAACTTGTCATAAATTTTTTTTAATCTAAAACATTGTCTATTTAGAAGGATGTTTCTTGATATTTAATGATAATTCTTATAATAATCAGAGCAAAATCTAAAACAAACAAAAAAAATTGGCTTTCCTATTCCTCAGAAAAACAGTGTGAGAGTGTGTGAACAAATATATGAGAAAGGAAGAAATGGAGAAAGGAGAGAATGAGAGGAAAAGTGAAAGAGAAAATGAGAGGACAGAAACTAGGGGAAGCAAGAGATACCTACACATGCAAAGGAAGGCACTTCTGTCTTTAGCACAATTAATTAAATTATCAGAAAATAATCATACTTTTGCTGACTTAGAAAGGTGGCAAATATTTTTTCCCCAGACAAAACAGAAACTCATTGAGTGTGTTCTGATTTAATATTCCTTACTTCAGGCCATTTCTTAAAACTTTTTATTTTGAGATAACTGTAGATTCCTGTGACGTGTTAAGAATAATATAGAAATATTCCATTATTATTTACACAGTTTTTCCAATGGTAGCAACTTGTCAGGTCATTTTTGAGGGAAAAAAATAATATAGAATCATTTAATTGAAAAAAAATGATTTAAGCCCTAGAATACAAGAATTTTCAACATAACAAAAATCAACCAATGTAATACACCACGTTAACAAAGTGAAGTGCAAAAGCCGCATGATTATCTCAATTGATGCAGAAAAGCATTTGACAAAATTCAACACCCTTTCATGATAAAAACTCTCAACAAATTAGAAATAGAAGGAATGTACCTCAACATAATAAAGACCATATATGAAAATCCACAGCTAACATCAAACTCAGTGGTGAAAGTCTGAAAGCTTTCCCTGTAAGTTTGGAAACAAAGTAAGGATGCCCACTCTCTATTCAACATAGTGTTGGAAGTCCTAGCCAGAACAATTAGGCAAGAAAAGTAATAAAAAAGGTATCCAAATTGAAAAGGGAGAAGTAAAATTATCTCTTTTTGCAGATGACATGATCTTATATGTAGAAAACACTTAAGATTTCACCAAAAAAAACCTGTTAAAAGTAATAAATTCAATAAAATTGTAGGATATAAACCTAACCAAGGAGGTGAAAGACTACACATTGAAAACTCTAAAATATTGCTAAAATTGTTGTTAAAGGTACAAAGAAATGGAAAGTCATCTCATGTTTATGGATTGGAAGACTTAATATTGTTAAGATGGTCAACACTACAAAAAAAAAAAGTATCTACAGATTCAATGTATTCCCTCTCAGAATCCCAATGGTATTTTTTGCAGAAAAAGAAAAATCTATCCTAATATTCATTTGGACTCTCAAGGAACCTAGAATAACCAAGACAATTTTGAAAAAGAAAAAAGATGGAGGACTTACACGTCCTGATTTCAAAACATATTACAAAGCTACAGTAATCAAAACAGTGTGGCACTGGCATAAAGACAGACATAGAGTAGAATAGAATAGACAATAGAATAGAGAGCCTATAAACAAACCCTTGCATTTTTGGTCAAATGATTTTTGACAAGAGCTCTGAAACTATTCAATGGGGAAAGAATAGTCTCTTCAACAAATGGTATTGGGAATGCACATGCAGAAGAATGAAGTTATGCCCTTATCTGCCTTTCTACAAAAACTAAATTGAAATGAATTAAAGACCTAAATGTAAAACTCAAGATGATGAAAATCCTAGAAGAAAACATAGGGGAAAGTCTTCATGACACTGGATCTGGCAATGATTTATTGGATATGACACCAAAGGCACAGACAACAAGAGCAAAAATAGACAAATGAGACTACATCAAATTTAAAACCTTTTTGCATCAAATGACACAATCAACAAAGTGAAAAGGCAACCTATGGAATGGGAGAAAATATTTGTAAATTATATGTCTGATAAGGGTTAATATCCAGAATATATAAAGTACTACAACTTAATGACAAAAAATCAAATAACCCAATTCAAAAATGGGCAAAGGACTTGAATAAACATTTCTCCAAAGATGACATACAAATTGTCAGTAAGCATATGAGAGGATGACTCATTATTACTTGTCATTGGAGGAATGCAAATGAAAACCACATTTAGATATCGTTTCACACTCACCAGCATGAGTACTATCAAATAAACAGAAAATAACAAAAGTTATTGGCAATAAAACGTGTCAGCTAGGATGTGGAGAAATTGGAATCCTTGTGCATTGTTAGTGGGAATGTAAAATCATGCAACCATTGTGGAAAACAGTATGGAGGTTCCTCAAAAAATTAAAAATAGAATTATCCTATGATCCTACTTCTGGGTATATATCCAGAAGAATTCAAAGCCAAGTCTTGAGAAGAGCTTTGTACATCCATGTTTAGCCAAGAGATGGAAGCAATCAATCTCTCCATCATCAGATGAATAAATACATACAATGGAATATTACACATCCTTAAAAAAGAAAGAAATCTTGTCACATTCTACAATATGTGATGGATGAGTATACATGGTTGAACCTTAAGGACGTTGTACTAAGTGAAATAAACCAGTCACGGAAGGATAAATACCATATGAGTCTACTCATATGGAGTATCTAAAGTAGTCAGAATCTTAGAAAAAAAATTAAAAGGTGATTGCTAAGGTCTGGAGGGATGTTTAATGGGTTGTAGAGTTTCAGTTTTATAGGATGAAAAAGGTCGAGAGATCTGTTGCACAACAATGTGAATATACTTAACACCACTGAACCATACACTTAAAAGTGATTAGGATGGTAAATTTAATGTCACATGGGTTTTTTTAACCACACACACACAAAAAGTGATTAAAGCACATTCTTTCTCATCAGTTTCCAAAGTTCAAAAAGCACAGCTTTGCTCAGTGAGTTATTTAATCAATGAACTCTCCAGTTTTCCTGAAAACATTGGTGATGACAAAAGTGATAGCACTTAATACCACCAAAATTTCACACTTCTGGCCATCTGCTTTTCAGAGTAAGTGAATCTTGAAGACAAATTAACATGTGGCGCATGAAAGAAAGGCAGAAAAATTGGGACTCTGCCCAGACCTTCCAAGGCCAGCACTATCCATTTGGTTTGAGAGCAGTATTCTTACATATGCGCAGGTCCTTCACATTCCAGGCCAAGTCATTTCTTTATAGAAACAATCTCCTGTAGCTCAATTCACCCCATGTTCCTCTGATATAATCATTCAGCCTGAAGCACAGCAACCTGCATACCTGATTGATTGCATCTCCTTTCAGATTTGGCTTTCAAACCCAACTTATTCTTCTTATGTGAGGTAGAGGATAGGTTAGAATAAGCAATACAATGTAAATCCTCATAGGGCCATAGAAGTTGAGTTGTTTTGTCAGGAAACCTTTAGGCAAGCAACCCAGGGCATCTTTGGCATTTTAAAATAGATCAGTGGCTGGATCTGAAAGCAGCTCTTTTGCTCCTTCCCTGTTTACCCATTTCTGTCCCCCTCTAACCTTAAAAGCTTAATTATAGGAATGAGATCACTAAGCAATTGAACCTAAGTAACTACTGACTTATGCTCTCCTGAATGCACAACATGCCTTGTCTAACTTGTTGATTCTTTTCCTAAATAAAAAGAAGTAAGAATGAAGACTTAAGTAGTTAAAGAGTGATTAGCTCTCTACCCCCAACAGCCTCCTAAGGAATCCTACAGGCAGATCATGCCAGCAAGATAACATCTGAAGAGCGAGTCGGCCAGCCTGCACCTGATGGAGAATGATGCAGAACCCAACCTCCTGCCTCGATGATTCACTGAGATTCTTCCCCCATTTTTTCCCTTTAAAAACTGCCGTGGCTGAGCAGAATCTTTGGAGTTGGTCTCTGGACACTCGTCCACCTTCTCCTCAGATTGCTGGCTTTTCTGATTAAAGTGACTTTCCCTTCTACTGACACTTGCCTCTAGAATTATTGGCTTGTGAGTGACGAGCAGCCGAACCTGGGTTTGGTAACAGACCAGCAGCAGCATTACCTGGGAACCTAGTTAGAAATGTAAATTCTTCAGCCTCATCCGGACCTACTGAATCAAAAACTCTAGGGTGGGGTCCAGTGACCTGTGTTTTTATAACCCTCCAGGTGATTCTGATGCCAGCTGAAATTTGAGAGCCATTGCTCTACATTGTCTGCCTCTATGTGACAGCGGCCAATTAAAACCTAAATTTTAACAGTAAATGTGTAAAGCAACAGCAGTAACAGCAGGTGGCAGTGTTTGACTATTTCTGCCTTTTTTCTAGCTACCTGTACTCACTATAGGATAACTCAAATTGTCAGACCTGAAAAATGTATCTCTGGTTACTGGCCATTTACTAAAAAACAAATTTCATTGCTATTTTTCTTTCCAAAAAAAGAAGACAAAGCTTCATTTTTCTGAAAATATAGAACCAAAATCTAAAAATAAAAAATATATAGATATATATTTTTTCCTTTTGGGAGCTTTTGGGAAATTTAACCTGGAGGGTTTTTTTTTTTTTTTGAATTGTGTTACACCAAGATATCAAGATAATAAAGTGCATGGACAGGGACTTCTTAAGTATATTTACACAGAGTCAACAGAATTTGCATTCTTCCCCTACCACACCCAGCTAGCTGTACTTTTTATTTTTCTATTCTATGCAGTCATGACTTTGACCTGTCCTATTTACATATGTGTCCCTGGTGTGAATCCTGAGCTTAAGGATAATTTAATATTTTGAAAAGGGATGATTGCAGTGCAAGCCAGAGTTTTAATTATAGCAAATGGGATGGAGTTGGAAAAGAACTATCACTGCTTTAAGAGATTATATGACATATGTATGATTTCAAGAGAGTCAGGCTTTCCAAAGTGAATGATTCCTTTTCTCATTACTGGATCCAGCACCAGCCACTTTCTGATCATCAGTGGCTACAGGGATTCAGTCCTGATCTGCCTCAAGTCTTCTAGAAGCCTGCCTTCCCAGTGACCCTACCTAGATCACAGAGACTCTGGCCCACTGCACTGGGCTTGCTCAAAGGAGATCGTCCTAGCTGTAGCCATGGCCTAGTCCCATTTACCACGTTCTTTAAGCACAAAGGGTTTTTTCTTTTAACATTATTGTACCCTGAAGGGCTTTTCTTGATAAATGGCCCCTTGAATGACATGTATAATAGCATGCCGTGCCTTCTCAAAGACGAATGACTACTGCCAATGACAGCAGATTCAGTCAGGGCTACTGCTACCTATTACTGGAGCTCTGTTTTCTATGTTCTTTTATCTTTAACATCAATTTGTTCCTGTCAGCCATCATAAACTATAGAGGCAGGATTCCACGTACAAAGGCAATGTTTGAACTTCTCTAATGGCGACATGTTAAATATACTTTCCTGATACCATGTCCCATTAATGTTGTGCTGCCGGGGGAGAGAAATCCATCAGTGCCTCTTCAGATCATAATCCTGTCTTGTCTTGAGATCACGTTTCATTATTCCCCAAGCCAAGAATACATGGGGTCTGAGCCCCAGCCAAATAATGTGATTCTGGGACATAGATCGGGATTACTGAAGATAAAGTGGCCTGGCCATGAGGCGTACTGTAAGAACACATGTGCTTATTAGATTGCATCCCATGTCTGTAGCAGACGCCCTCCTGCCAAGACTGAATGCTACTAAGCACCTACTGCCCCTCGGCTCCCATGTGAGTCACAAGTTTGCTTTCACTCCAAAAGCAAAACATAACAGTGAGAGAGCTCAGGTCTGCTCAAGACCGACAAGCTGTCAGCCCGTCTGGGGACAGAGGGTGTCTCCCAGCTGATGCAGCACCCCAATAATGCCAAGTGGCGCCTGAGGCGTCCTCACAGCTGCAAGCTATTTCTTCCAGAATGAATCATCCATTCTCCTCTGAGTTCCTTGTGCTACTCACCGTTGCTCACGTCATGCACATACACACGGAGGCTGCAAAGCCTCACACTTCGTTCCAAACATCTAAAAAGGCTTTTGGCCTCAGTGTCCCCCTCCTTACATGGTAATACTAGAGCTCTGAACCACTGACAGAGCAGGGCCCTATCTCTGAAGGAACATGGAAGTCAGAGGCAATATCAACAAAGACCTAGGGCAGCTTGTTTCTGTACTTGATAAAAATGTATTTAAGGCAGATATACAGTCAACCACCTTTTTAAAAAAATATTTATTTATTTTTGGCTGTGTTGGGTCTTCGTTTCTGTGTGAGGGCTTTCTCTAGTTGCGGCAAGTAGGGGCCACTCCTCAGTGCGGTGCGCGGGCCTCTCACTATCGCGGCCTCTCTTGTTACGGAGCACAGGCTCCAGACGCGCACGCTCAGTAATTGTGGCTCACGGGGCTAGTTGATCCACGGCATGTAGGATCTTCCCAGACCAGGGCTCGAACCCATGTCCCCTGCATTGGCAGGCAGATTCTCAACCACTGCGCCACCAGGGAAGCCCTCAACCACTTTTTAAATGGAGTTACGTGTACGGGATCACAAGGAACAAGTCATGAGCCTTGGAAGCACTTCGACATTCATGACTGAAATCCACTTGGTCTTAAGTGAAAAATGAAAGAGGCAGAAATGATTGCTCTGTAATTTTATCCTTCCATTTGCAGACAGTGAGGGATGGTCTCATAGTTTCTGAAAGTGTTGGGTGCAGGTCATCTCCATCAAAATCATCTGGAGTACTTGCTAAATGCTGATTCTTAGCCCTCATCATCAATCTACTGAATCAGAATCACTGAGTTGGGGGCCTTGGGAATCTGGATTTTAATAAGATTCTTGGATAATCTTTTTGGACGCTGAATTTTGAGAACCATTTATCCAGGATCTTAAAAGACTTTCAGATTACTAATCACAACGGAATTCTCTGAAGAGCGATGGGGTGTAATGGGCTCCAACAATGCCTTCAATTAAACTTTCATGCATAATTGCCCGAATGTAGGTGGTTGTTCTCATGATGTATATATACCGCCAACATACAAATCTCTAACAGGCAATAATCAGGTCTTTTACTTCCTTTACATTTTCAGCAGTGACAGTGGCAATACAACTGTATGTAAACAGGACATACAATCTTGTGAAGCTAAACATAAAACAAGGCATAGAGGAAGTCAAGCAAAACTGAAAAAATTATTTGAATTTACTGTATTATAATTGAAGGAACATCTCACTGGTATTCAGTTGGGTGCAGAATAAGTCTTTCCTGATTGCATAATTTAACTGAAGCCCACAAGGACACCACAAGGTTGATGAGAGCGCTTAACTGGCTGTTGGCAAAGTTCTGTTAAGAGGACAGCATTTCCAAACTGAGTTGAAACCGGGTGTGATCCAGAAGGCTAAGTGCTAGAAAAGATCTTGGCATGTACTAAGTGTTCAATAAATGCTTGTCACATGAAAATGAGAATTATGATTCCATTGCTTCTCCCTTTTTACTGATTCATAGCTTCCTCCACATTTCTATCCAGTTCTTTTATTCTTACTGTCCCACATATTTGCCCTAACAAATGATAGTAATTCTTAAATGGAAAATAGCCAGTGGTATAAATTAAGAGAAATGGTCACAATGATTTTATCAGACATTACTTGTTACCATTTAGACAACTTCAAGCATTAGATCTAAGCAGAAACTCTAAGGTGATTAAGTTTTAGAGAAAATCAAAATGCCCAAACCTCTAAAAAGACTGTCCCAAGAACCTTTACCATTTCTTCTTTCTACCCATAAACACTGTCTCAAACATGTTAGCTGAAAAAGAATACTTTACATGTATTATTACATGTGGTTCTAATGCCTCCCTCTATTTAGAAAGCTAGCTCTGCGAAGACAGGAACTAAAATTATACTTAATACTCTTTATAGGCACAAGTAGGTTACAGGGTTTAGGTCGCTTGCAGGCAGTTAATAAATACCTAAATACCGAATGAAAGACAGCCAGGATCCTGGCAAAAAAAAAGTAGCCAGGAAACAGTACTCATGCCAAGAAGGGGCTGCTGGATAGTAAGGAGTATGCCTTAGGGAGAGACCAGTGGTAAGTTCTTGCTAACAACAACATAAACAAAAGATTCAGAGCGAAATTCTTACTTACTCCCAAGGACTAGCCTGACTCTGGATATGCTGTTCTTGGAAAAAAGAAAGAAAAAAGAAACTCTAAATGGAAGTAAACAGATTTGAGACAAAGGTATCTGCAAGAGTTCATCCAGCTTCTCAGCCTCTCTCCTATGCTTGCTGCAAGTGAATGACCCCTTCCCATCCTTCTCATCGGGAAACAGGTGTCTCCTGCCAATTAGGATTTAAAAATCAACAGGGGCTTCTTAAGAGAATGATGACAAGTCTAATTGCAAGAAGCAGCTGTTGAGACCTTGGTTACACTGGGGCAGGGTTTATTAATCCCTATTTTGCTGGGTCCCTGGCACCAAGCTGGGGTCAGCTCCCCTGTCACGGGGTCGAAGCTGTAAAATGTAGGGCGAGGATTTAATGACCTGAGCTAAGCAGGAGGGATGAGAGCACCCCACACTGATCCTGGGAGTTCGGAGTATACAAGTCAAGTGGACACAGAGGCACTGTCAACAGCAGCCTCAGTTGAAAAGGTTGCCACTGCTCTAGAACATGAGCTGCATGTTTACATGAGGCTCTGTGAGTTATTCAATCTACCATTTTTTCTGGCCTGTTTCTGGCTCATATGCATATGCATATATGCTCAAACATCACCTCCCCAGGAAGCCTGCTCTCCCAGTCCATCTCTCTGCTTCTGGAACACAGTCTTCAGGGCTGCACCTCACCTCTTCTTTGTGTGCTTTTATTATTTGCATGTACACCTGCCTCATTCATTATTAGAGTGCAAATTTTCAAGGACAGATATTTGTTTTAATTGTCTTTGTAGCCTTATCATCTAACCTAGAACCTGCCATGTAGTAAGAGCTCAATAAATGTTTCTTTAAGCTCCCACCTCCCAAACCAGGAGGTGTGGAATCTATCTGCCAAAGCATCGCTAACAACTGCCAAGGCAAACAGGAGTCTCTCTGCTGCCGTCTAAGTCTTTCCTTTAAAATGACAGTGAAGACAGGAAAGTCCAAGAAACATTCCTCTGGAAACACATGCAAACATTAACTCTGGAATGCCTTGGCATTCTCTCATAAGAATAGCTCAGTGAGAGCCCAGCAGAGACCAAAATGAAACCAGAGACTAACATTTGCTCCTAGAAACTTACAGACCTTAATATAGGCAGTGCTGAGAGGTCAGGGTCAAGTGGATTTACACGATGAAGAGTTTTCAGTAGAGAAATTCTACAAGTCCTATGAACACATTAAGGTCAGCTGCTATATTAGTATATAGTCCATATACCAATGAAATCCTTTTTAATTAACAGTTACTGGAATATTACTCTGTATTACCATTTTTTTCTCACCAATAGAACCCAAAGAGAAATAAGATTTTGCTTTTGTCTTAAGCTGCTTCCAGTAAGGACGTAAAGCACTGTACGATGAGCATTAATGCACTGAATTCCATGTTCTACTAGCAGAATGAATTGCAAAGCATAGGGAGATGATTTTAGTATGAGCAGTGTTCAGAAGATGAAAAGGATTTTTAGGAAGAGGAATTAATTAGCAAGAGCAATGAGAGTACAAGGTGTTTAAGGAAGAGGAAGCAATTTCCATGGGAAACCCCAAATCCCAATGGGCAGAGAGGAGGGTGAGTCAGTAGCATTGTTGTCACACATCATAGGAAGGAGTCTCTACTTAGTCCCTTAAGAGATCCTGGGGTCTTTAAAACAGACTTTCAAACAGCAAGGAAACAAACTTAGTTCTGTTCTTTATCACCCCGGTGGTCTTGCTCACAGGTGATGTATTAGAAGTGTGTGGAGGAACTTTGGGTAATCCTCTTGGCAAAAATGAGTTGAAATCTTTAATTAGGGCTAGGGCAAGAGGCGTGAGGTGAGGACAGAGATTTAAAGAACATTTCAGAAATAGTATTGCTAAGCCTGGAGAGGGAAGAAAGAAGGAAGGGTCATTACTAAGTCCAAGGCTTATAGTTTGGAGAATGAGTTGGACAATTATGGCATAAAAAATGATAGGGAATCCAAACTGTGTGTTGGACAGATTAAGGGCAGAATTTGTAAGTAAAGATAAACTTGTAAAAGGCAAACAGATTTTACACAGGGGTGTGGGTGTATATTTAGTATAGAATGTTTCCTAAATAAAGCATTTTAACATCATGGGTCACTTTGTAGAAAAACAAGTCTACGCAAAGTGCTAAGTAAAGTTCGAGTCATTTTATGATTTCAAATAATGTGTATATAGCATCAAAAAAGGAAGAGATCAACATATTGGATCCCCAAAATACAAAGTTGAATTTATTGTTTGCTGAAGTAGGAAGAACTCGGCTAGTCATGCTGAGCAAAGAGAGATCTTACAAAGGGTTTGGAGAAGAACTTGTTTTGGGTGGTGTTGGTTACAGAGACAAGACAAGGTTGCCACAGTCTTGGAAGCAGGGTTTTGTGTTGGTGAGGGGCAAGAGTAGTTTGATTTCAGCCTTAAAACATGTTCACTAGAGTGTGAGTGCTGCGCAATTGCTGGCTTTGAAAATGTAAGGCTGTCATTGATTGGTTGGTTTTCAGAGTTGTTTCATTGCAGCAAGTCCTCACTGATTGATTAGGTAAGTTTAAAATCAGCTCTGGTGTTTGCTTGTTACCACTACCCTTTAACTGAAATTTGTTGATTAAACAGGTTTAAAAGAATTTCTAGTCTTTACTGAGTAGCAAAGTTTTAGAACTTTCAGGCTTTCCTGGGAGCATGGGGGAGACTTTTGTTTTTCTTTAATTATTCTCAATAGATATGAGACTGATGCAGTAATGACCTAATAGTCCATTTTGCTGCATTACTACTCTGAAAATCTAAAAATAAAAAGCTTCTTCATTTTCGAAACTTGTCATACAAATAGCAGACTATCAAGCAATCAAAGATTTCCAATATTGCCAAGTGTTTTAGGTTTGTGGAATTTTACCTATTAATTAATTAATTATTAATTAATTAATAAGGAATGAATTAATTATTAATTGATCTGCCATTATTTGGCTAGCACCTAATATGTCTTTTCATTTGGCTTATATTCATGGTGTTATGCATGGTCTCATTCAATGGAGAAGATTCTAAATTCAGTACTGGAGTGAGACAGTTGAAATTCAGAATGTTCCTTACTGAACTTAGGGGATACATACATCTGTGTGCTGTGGGTTTCCTTTATAAATCATTGGTTGTGCCTGTCAAGCTGTTTAGATACTTTGAATTCTAAGGTAATTTTTGAGAAGACACCATTTGGTTCCCTTACAGCTGATGTCTGGGGCTATATGTGTTTCAGCTGGGGTGCTGGTCCTGACAGGCTGACAGAATGCTTGCTAAGTGGACGTCTCAACAGATGTCTCTGAGCACATATGCCATCTCTGCAGCAGATCAACCCAAGGCCTGCATTTTTTATATTGTGATGTAAGATTAGGAAGCCATTTTAGTTTGACACGGATGAAAAGTGGTTCCACTTCAAAAACTATTAAATTGGAAAGAGTATTCAATTCCAAATACCACCCCGTACAGCTCTCATTATAACACTTATCCCAGGCATTGTAGTTGTCTGTGCTTCTAACTGTATCCCTCTCCAAACTCCAAACACCTCTTGGGGACAAGGCCTCCTTCCTTTGTTATTTTGGCCCAGTGCCTAATAGAGGGCTTGATAAGTTTTTGTTGAGTAAATGAGTCAGTAAGTTTTTATTGCCAGATGCCAAAACATTTCTTAAATGTAAACAGAAGTCACATACTCCTTTTATTGATATTATGTTCATTTCCAATTTTCAACCAACTATAAATGTTCAAATCCCCAAATAGGAAAGAATATTGGAAATAATTTCCATTCCCCTTATTTTAACTTTATAAACGTTCCTGAAAAACAGAGGGGAAAAGAATTTTTTTGATGAACCTTGAGGGCACTATGTTAAGTAAAATAAGTCAGAGGGAGAAAGACAAATACTGTATGATCTCATTTATATGTGAAATCTAAAAACAAAACAAAACCCACCAAACTTATCGATGTAGAGAACAGATTAGTGGTTGTCAGAGGTGGGTGGAGTGGGGATGAGCACAATGGGTGAAGGTGTCAAAAGGTACAAAGTTCCAGTTATAAAATAAATAAGTCCTGGGGATGTAATATACAACATGGTTAATACAGCTATAGTTAATCCTATATTGTATATTTGAAAGTCTCTAAGAGAGTAGATCTTAAAAGTTCTCAGCACAAAAAAAATTTGTAACTGTGAGGTGATGGATGTTAACTAGATGCACTGTGGTGATCATCTCACAATATACACAAATAACAAATTATTATGTTATACACCTGAAACTAATATAATATTCTATATGAATTATATCTCAGTTAAGGGGAAAAAAACCCTAAAAGTAAGATCAGGAAATAGGTCTTTTGATTCTTAATCCTGTGCTTTTCCAATCATCCCAAACTGGTCTTTCTACACATTAAAAATTTTTTCTTATCAGTCCAAAACACTTTCTAAGCATCATTTTTGTATCAACTTTATCAGACTATTTAAATTTAGAGTCCATATTTTCATTAAAATCAGATTCAGAGAGCAGAGTTCTTGTGATGGGTTCTTTGTCATAGTAAACCACTAAAACATCTCCTCAATGATTGTCACTGGATACTTCAAGCTACTACTCTTAGCTTCTTCCTTTGTAGTCATCATGTTACCAAAAGTGGGATCTGGCTGCTCGCCATTCTAAAGCCAATAAAGAGGCAAAGTTGGTGGAAAGGAAAGTTTGCTTTATTTCACAGGCTGGCAACCGGAGGGAAGGGCAGACTCCTGTCCAATGGCTGACTCCTCCCAACTGACCATCAGTGGGCAAGAGCTTTTTAATATAGAAGGAGAGAGGGGACTACATGCAGAAACAGCACAGTTGGCTCTGACAGTCGTCTTGAAATTGGTCATGAGGTGGTCTGATCAGCATCATCTTGATTGATTCAAGTACAGTTAGTCTTCAGTGCCAGGGTCGGTTTGTTCCCATTTCTCTGAGGCCAGTTGTTGGAATTGTGGCAGCTTATGTCATGGCTACAGTCTGGTTATCATGTAGTTAAGTTCTTCCACCTGGTGGGGGTTTCAGTGTCTACAAAACAGCTCAGAGGATACAGCTCAGAATATTATCTATAGCCCTTGAAGAGGAACTAAAGGTCCTTGACTTTGCTTAGTGACTAAACTGTTATTAGTTTGTCCTGTTTGACTGCTTTCCTTTGCTTCTCTATTTTCTCACTTCTCTGATTAAACTTATTCTTTGACTAAAGTTTTTCTACAGACAGAAGGCAGGTGGAAGACGGGGAGGGTTGTGAGGGGGAAGGACCACAGGATCATGCTCTGTTTCATTCACATAAAATATATATCTAAAAAAGGAATTCTAATGACAAAGAGAAGAAGGGGACAAATGTTAAATCATATAATTTAAAGCAGATTTCAAGCTTGATTCAACATCAGAACATCTTGTAAACCCATGGCCAGATATGCTGAAGAGGCAATCTCTTGGTTTTCCTTGACTAGGTTTCAATCTGGCCTGTGAAAATTGTTCATTCCTTCTTTCCTCAGGCATGAGCAAATATTACAACTCTTGACCTTAGAGACACTCTTGTTGACAGGCAAAAAGGGGAGCATGACTTTAGTAAGAAGGAAGTAAGCTAGAATATTTTGGCATATACGGCTTTTACAAGTTGTTCATGAAGTGAATCACACTTTACAGAAATTGAAGAGCATCTGCTGCTAAAGAATCTTGGGATAAATCTTTTGTAAGTGAAAAAAAAAACAATGAAAGTACACATATTAAAATGTCCTTAATGCCGCTCTTAGCTGCTGACACTTGGCTCCTGATGTAAAACCAAGTAATAGGCTCATGGCCTCCCTTTTTGCCTTGAAATGAACACCCACTTGACTTGGAAAGGTCTAGGGACATCCTTACTCCATTGCCCTAAGCAATACAAATAATGCAAAATTGGCAGTGGTAATTACTTGTAGACAGTAGAAGAAACCAACATGACTTTAAATTTTGCAGCTAAATTTTGGGGTAATTTGTTACACAGCAATGGCTAACTAATACATGGGGTAGACAAGTAAGTCTTTCTCCATCAGCTTTTCTGATATAGCTGGGTAGAGGAAACTTAGTCTCCAAAATCATACCATTTAACCTATTGTCTGCCTCAGCTCACATGAGGATGAATAAAGACTTCATCTCAGGCTAGAGCACTAGTGTCCAAACTTGCTTCTACTATATCAAATATGAAGAGAAAAGGGACTGATAACTCTCTTTTTCACAATTTAACAATTGTGGTGCAAACCTTCCCTCTCAAGCCCTTTACTCTTCTTAAGGCTCTGAGGAGTGATTACTTGTAGACAAGTCTGAGTTATTACTGAATAACATCCCCACATGCAGTTTGCACAGTATTTATTGAGCAGCTTTTAATGATGAATAGAGTGAGAAATACCAGGCAAAGAATATGGTAATAACAGTACATAAATTTTATTTTCATTTAGCATGAAAACACCTGATTTCCTTCAACATTGTAAACATGTCACATTATTAGGCAGTGAAAGTCTGATGAATTTAAACATTTATTTAGACATTGTTTTGAATGGAAAAGGTACTTTAATTTGACTTGCCTCCACTACTCCAGATCACTTTATTTTTATTTGTTTTATTTCACTTTGGTTGGGTTTAATTAAAAACAAATATCCCAAGGAGAGAAAGCAACTGGAAATTTTTCTCAAGATGGTATTGGTTATTTTAAAGATATTTCTCTTCTTATTCTCTTGAGAACAGAGAGAGAAACTCAAGATAGAATACTTTATGGTCAGATTTTGGCAAATAGCTCATGTTCTGTAGTTAATAAATATGATTCAAACTAAGTGTTTAGAAGGAAACTCTGCTAGACCATTTTTTTAAACAAAACATAAAAAATGCACTAATTAATTATGTACAATTTGGTCATTATTTAAAGAAGGGAATTTCAGGCTAGAAAGATGACTTATTACTATATATAATGTTAAAGAAATAAGTACCTAAAAGGTTAAATTACTGCCCTGTAAAAAGACCAACAGAGGGCCTCCCTGGTGACGCAGTGGTTGAGAGTCCGCCTGCCGATGCAGGGGATACGGGTTCGTGCCCCGGTCTGGGAGGATCCCATATGCCGCGGAGCAGCTGGGCCCGTGAGCCATGGCCGCTGGGCCTGCGCATCCGGAGCCTGTGCTCCGCAACGGGGGAGGCCACAACAGTGAGAGGCCCGCATACCGCAAAAAGAAAAAAAAAAAAAAAAGACCAACAGACAATAGCCTCACAACTGTCAAGGTCATGAGTTGTTTCATTACCATGATGTGTTCTCCAGCACTAAGGTTCTGTCAGTTGTTGTAATAGAAACTTTTACTTTTAGGGTTTATCATTCAGCTGTTTAAAAAAAGGGTTCTGGTTGACCTAAAAACAAAGTAAATAAGCTCTCAGGGTGTGCGCCTGTATGAGGGTTTTGGGTTACATGAAAATAGGGGAAAAGAGAAAACCTGTACAAGTCCTAACTATCATGCTAGTTCTGATCATACAGAATGTTGGGGACTTGCTGTGACTTGTCAGTGCCCTTTTTGCTGAACACATTGTGTGCCTATCAGAGGGACTGTCATGAGTCAGGGTGATAGGCTAAACATTTTTCCAAAGAAAGAAAAAGTAAAGAGTGGTCACAGGATTTGGCATCCAGTTGACTAAGTTTGTTCTAAACTGCTTTTCATAGATGATTAGGTGATGTGGTCACTGGATTTAGGGCAGGGAGGATGAGGGAAGCAGATGGAGCTCTGAGATTCCAGGCCTACATATCTGTGTTCTCAGGATGTATGGCCAATTTATAGGGTGACATAAAGTGAGGTGCCAGGACTGATCAAGGGCACTGTAATTTAGAGGGGGGAATATTTGAAAGTAACAATTTAAAACTATTCTAAGCTATTTTAGGTTTCTTTCTTTTTTTTTTTTTAATTTATTTTTGGCTGCATTGGGTCTTTGTTGCTGTGCACAGGCTTTCTCTAGTTGCAGCGAGCAGGGGCTACTCTTTGTTGCGGTGCGCGGGCTTCTCATTGCGGTGGCTTCTCTTGTTATGGAGCACAGGTTCTAGGCACGCAGGCTTCCATAGTTGCAGCACGTGGGCTCAGTAGCTGTGGCCCGCTGGCTCTAGAGCTCAGGCTCAGTAGTTGTGGTGCACGGGTTAGTTGCTCTGCAGCATGTGGGATCTTCCTGGACCAGGGCTCGAACCCCTGTCCCCTGCACTGGCAGGCGGATTCTTAATCACTCCACGAGGGGAGTCCTAGGTCCCTTTCTTTTAGATAAACAGTTCCCTCCCTTTTATTTTCCTGCCGATCCCATGTCTCTTGGCCACAGCGTAACCGGAAAGAGCAGACCCAGAGAATCAGGAGTCCTAAACCACTTAACATACTTTGACCAATTCTAACCTCCTTTATTCTCTCAGACGTTGATTGGAGGGCATCCTTTGGGCTGTTTGCTCCAGGAATCACCATTTCCAATTGTTTATTAGTGCACACTCTCTTGACGACAAGTTTAAGGAACAAAAGGAAAGGAAAGGGAAGGAAAGAGAAGAAAAGGAAAGGGAAGAAAAGGAAAGAAGTGCTCTTGGTTTACGAAACTAAAAAAATCCAGGCATGGTTGTTGAGTAGAAGTTCTGGCTCCTGACATGCTGAAACTAAATTCTCCAATAATATCACCAGGCTCCATCTCTCAGCTCATGTGCTGGCTTCATATTCAGGTTCTCTCTCAGCATGGTGGGAAGAAGAATCCTGGTGTTTTAGGCTGAAAAAGCCACCAGAGCTTATTATCCCAGAAGGACAGTGCATCTCCCACAACAGATTTGGAGAAAAGCCTTGGGGTGAGCTTCCATAAGCCAAGTTTTGGTCCTATACCTATCTTTGGGCGAATAAATTATTGTGGCAAATAGGATGGAATATGCTGATTGGCTAAGGCTGAGCCAGAGGTATGGTTGTTCCCTAAAAAGGGGGATACTGAGTACACAAAAAAGCTCATGTTTACTATAGAAAAGGCAACCCATGGAACAGAAGAAAATATTTGCAAATCATATATCTGATAAGAAGTTAATATTCAGACTACATAAAGAATTCCTACAACAACAACAAAAAACAAAACAACCCAATTTAAAAATAAGCAAAGGACTGAACAGACATTTCTCCAAACAAGGTATATAAATGGACAATAAGCACATAAAAAGGTGTTCAACATCATTAATCATTCAGGAAATGCAAATCAAAACCACAATGAAATATCGCCTCACACACATTAGAATGGTTACAATCAAAAAACATAAAAGTTAACGATGATGTGGAGAAATTGGAACCCATGTGCATTAGTAGTGAGAGTGTAAAATGGTGTAGTTACTATGGGAAAGTGTGGTGGTTCCTCAAAAATTTAAAACTGGAATTAACATATGATCCAGCAATTTCACTTCTGGGTATATACCCAACACATAAAGCAGGGACTCCAAGAGCTATTTGTACACCCATGTTGATAGCACCATTACTTGCAATAGCTCAAAGCTGGAAGCAACTCTAATGTTTATCACTGGATGAGTGGATAAACAAAATGTGGTATATGTATACAATGACATATCATTCAGCCTTAAAAAGAAAGGAATTCTGACACACACTGGGTCAAGGATGAACCTTGAGGACATTA
Source organism: Mesoplodon densirostris (assembly GCF_025265405.1). NCBI lineage: Eukaryota > Metazoa > Chordata > Mammalia > Artiodactyla > Ziphiidae > Mesoplodon > Mesoplodon densirostris. Next base: position 30,263,310 of record NC_082672.1, read on the forward strand.
CACTAAGTGAAATAAGTCAGTCACAAAAGGATAAATACTGTACAACTATGTGTACATGAGGTACGTGAAGTAGTCAAATTCCAGGGGCTTGAGAGAGCAGAAAGAGTTTTATTTTTCAATGGGTGCAGAGTTTCAGTTTTGCAAGACATAGTGTTCTGTGGATAAATGGTTGGTGATGGTAACATAACAATGTGCATGTACTTCAAACCACTGACTGTACACTTAAAAATTGTAAAGATGGTGAATTTCATGTATATTTTACAACTTTAAAAAAAGCCATGTCCACTATAGAATTTTTAAAAAGATATGAAGTTGGCCAATCTGTTTCTAAAAAAGTTTTCTCCATTTACCCTTTAGGGACTTTCTTCTGAACATCTTCCTTCTAGACACTGCTGAAATCATTCTGATTCTTCAGTGCTCCACCTTGGTTTGTTTCCCCTCATACCAGGTGGCTCTTGAAACTTCCTAATTCCCCACTCTGGTCAGATGCCTGTTCAGAGCCCTCCTTAAGGTCATGCCTCAGGTCAGGGAGCATGTAAGCCAGTTGTGCTAAAAGCTGTTGATGTATGTGTTACATTCAAGAAAGGCGTTTTGAAAAGGGGACATTTTCCAATGTTTTTAACTAAATGTCAATCAACTCAGCAGCTTTCATTGGATAGTTATCTCTTGGGTTTCCATATAGAACTGGATATAATTGTGATCACTAAGTCAAACCATTAGCTAAGGGTCCTTTTACCATTTACCTGCAAAAGTTACATTTTTATAGCACAAGAGCCATTTGTCACATAGGCAACATAGGATGTTACTTGGATGGCATTTATACCCATGTGGGGAGATAAGAGTTACAGTTAACTCCATTACTTGCAATCTCACATGCTTTTTTAAAAAACATTTATTTTATTGACGTATAGTTGATTTACAACGTTATGTCAATTTCTGCTGTACAGCAAAGTGATTCAGTATACATATATGTGTATGTGTGTGTGTGTGTATATATATATATATATATATATATATATATATATATATATATATATATATTCTTTTTTATATTCTTTTCCCTTATGGTTTATCACAGGATATTGAATTCAGTTCCCTGTGCTATAAGTAGGACCTTGGTGTTATCCCTCCTATATATAATAGCTTGCATTTGCTAACTGCAAACTCCCAATCCATCCTTCGCCTCACCTGCTTTTGACTGCACTTTTCCTCAGGTCATAATTCTACAAGTTCTGAGCAACTCAATTACAATAGTTGGACAGCCAGATACAGTGCAAGGAGCATAACTCTGCGGCCTAGATCGTCCACCTGATAGACCTACATTCCAGTTCTATTTGTGCCACGCACCAGTCATGTGACCTCCGGAAGTCACTTAAACTATACAATAGGATGAATAATACCAGCTCTCAGGGATGTGATCATTAAATGAGGTCACACAGGGTAAGATCCTGGCTCATTATATGTCTCCAAATGTTAGTTTCCTTCCTCTTCCTCCTCTGGCATGCTCTCTCCCTTTAGAGCTGACTCCAAAGCTACCAATTAAATCAAAGCAAGACTGCAAGATGCTCCCATTGCTCACCTCACTTCAGTGGTACCCACTGTCTCCACCCAGCTGACAATGCTGAGGTCAGACAAGTAAAACTACAACAACAATAAAGGCTTCACACAGAGAGGAGGAGCATGAATGAATATTCACACTCTGCACAGACAGAAAGAAAATGTTCCCTTGTCTATTCTTAGAAACCAATTCTTGAGCCAAGCCTTGTAACAATGCATATTGCCAAAAGGGGTAATAGTATGTGGTAGTAGATTTTATTGAGAAGAGGGGTGGGTCCTCAAAACTTGGCAAATTCACTTGTCATTTGTAAAACTCTAAATGCAAATTTTAAAAAATGATGTGTTAGACCACTTTTTTTTTTTTCAGAGCCCTTTCTAGTGTCTCCTGTACCTCCACCCCCTGCTGTTCCCATAACTGATGTAGAAGTAATTTCATGAGCCAAATAGCATAGTTTTGCAGGTGTGTGTTTGGCATTAATTTTAATTTCTGTTCACATACATGTTATTACTGCCCACTCTCATGACATAGTTTATTCAACCAAAGCATATATCTTAATGAAAGCCATATTTTGGGGGAATACATGAATCCATCTAAGAATAAGTGATTAAATCATCTGTCATTTACTGTCGAAAATTTCACAGAGGCATTTGAATTTCTCCAGGGTTGTAAACCAGGGTTTATCTTTACTGGAAACTGGGGTAAGGCAGGAAATGGGGAGCAGCATGTTAAATCAATTGGTCACCCCCAATAATTTTCCCTGGTGTGCATTGTTCCTACACATTCTACATTACCGCCATCTTTCCCAAGTTTCACTTGAGCTGTCTCAAGTTTGCACAATGCTAAATGCTTCTTAAATGACTAACTGATATGATCAGATGAAATTATTTAGATTTTTGGACTGTTTTCAGAGTAACTCAGTTATGATGCAGTAGGGTGTTTAAGAAACAGCCAGGAAGTTGCTGCAAATTCAGCTTCACACAGAACAATTCTTCCAAATGAACACTTTCAAACACTGTATCTTCCTTCAATAACAAACAACACCACCAGCAATAAAAACAGCAACCAGAAGCTTTTTTCCTTCTTTTGTGTTTCTGATCTCTGTGCACGGCACTGCATCTTCCAAATTTCCCAAACCAGAAACAGAAGGCAGGCTGGATTTACCTGAGAAGCAGTAATGATTGCTAAGTCCTTATCCTTTTTAGCATCTTAATCTTTTTGAGTCTGTGTACATCCATAGTCACGGCCATCATCTAATTCAGGAATAGATCAGTAACTCTCTGGGATCCTCTTAGATCCCTTACCTCTAATGAGTTGCCAGAGAAACCGTTATCAGGCATAAATCCGGACGCATAAATCCTTTGTTTATAAATGGTTTATTGAATACTACTTATCCCAGGATAAAATCAAAATTGATTAGCAGTGTATTGGAAAACTTCATAATCTGGCCCTTGTTTATTTTCCAGCCTCATTTCTTACTATTTCCTATCTTTACTCTGTGCCTCAGAAACAGGAATTATTTGCAGGTCCTTGACCACATCATTCTACTTTTCTCTCTCTTACTTACAGTCTCATATATGTATTTTCCACTTTATCTGGGTGCTTCCCATCTCCTTTTCCCTGGCCTTCTCCATTTTGCCAGTGGAGTTCCAGCTTGGAAATCATCTTTTCCAGGAATTCTCCCTTTGTGGGCTGGTCAGGTGCATATGCAAGTTACTGGCCACGTACCATGTGCTTACCCATCGTGGCACCTTTCACACACAGTCTTCACACCCTCCACCACCGAACCGAGGGTCAGGAGTGTGCTGAGTTCAAGGTCAGCCCTACCAGCTGTGGTTCTGTGAAGACTGACATGATGGCTCTTCCACCGCCTCCAACACATGCTCTCATTCAATTCTTTGTATTTCCCAGAAGGCTCCCCAGAGAACTAGATTGACATAATCTTCACAGCTCCCAGGCACAAAACTCCAAGACTTCATGACTACAAAGGACAATACAGTGCCCTTTAGCTGTAGAGACAGTGTCTGCACAAGCCCCAATCAAAAAGTATTTCATGGGGAGGGAAAATGAGCATCTGGGTTGTATATATCTGCTTTGTCAGAGATTTCTTAGCACATTATATCTTTACATTTTTCAAACTCTGTGCTAACACAATCCTGGAAGATCCTCTGGAGGAGGGTCAGGCATTTAAAGTCAGAGCTTGGAATTATTTTTGCTGTGTGCAAACATCTTTCTTGGCCAGAGTACATCCCCAGAATTGACTTTGGCCTGGTTCGATTTGAGAGGGCTTTGAGAAGTGACCAGTGAATGAGAATATATGTATCACTACATCCAATAACTGATTTTTTATAAATAAATGCAAACCATGCACAGATATTAAACAATGGTTACCTTTTGTTACCTAAGGAAAATCATACACTTCTCTTTCTTTCATTTTTTTGTTTCTGGGATTCAGAATCATGAACCACAGATTCTGCATAGATCTGATTTTTACATAATATTTTGTGGCTTTAAGTAATTTAAATCAACTAAATCTACTGATGTTGCATATTATTTTTTTAAAGAAAAGAGTAAAAGGAAGAGGAAGAAATCATTGATTCATTATGAACTTATTATTTTTCCTCATGTATACATACATTCTAGTAGGTGAGTCATCTAATACAAAAGATAAATAAAATATGTGTCATTTTGGATAAGTGTAAGTATAAGGACTAAGTACTATTTAACAGTAAAGCAGGGAAATGACAGAAGTGCTGGATGAGCATATGCAGTTTTAGAGATGAGGACATACTCATCAATTTGGAGGGTGGTGTTTTAAAAAGTTGTGAAAGAGCTTGGTCTGAAATTTCCCTATGGTTTGCATTTGAACAACAGACTTGCAAGTAAATCAATATTATACACAAGATGATAAAGGAGCTGTTATATCTGTTTCAGAAAAACATTCCTTTATCACTCTTGGAAGCTACTTATAAACCATGTCCCATATTCATCTAAAGGGAACTTGCTTTAAATATTCTAAATGGTATTATTTTATCACTAATGATACATCTATCACTAATGTAGTCACTGTCACTAGTGACTACATTATGCATTATACTTTAATGTAACTACCTGTATGTAGAAAACTATGTACTCACATCTTTTTCAGTACATCAGCCCACTTTTAGTCTTAATTAGTGACATTTTACTGTGTTGCAGCTCAGCTTGCCTTAACTGCAAACTATGCAATTTAGGCACAAACAAGGGAAGGTAAGAAGACAACAAGAAGCCTAAATACAAATTTCACGTTATTTAGAATCAAGCTTAATACACACAACAGAAACTCTACGACATGGAGGGTGAAGAAAATGAAATCATTTCCAAAGGTATTTATTGAGAAATAGTAAAGATATACATATTTTTACAAGCTTTTAATATTAATTTACATTTCTTTAAATTATGTAGGCCCCAATAATCTATACTTTACTAATACATAACAGAAACCCTTGACTTTGTTAGATTTCCATAATGCTACCATAGTTGGGAGTCAAAAATGCAACTTTGGCTCAAGATGCTTGTTTGTTTTTAAAAGAAATACTAAATGCCATATTCACTGAGAATGCAGGCTTGTCATAAACAAATGTGCATTAAAAAAAAAACCCAAAAAACCTTCATACTGAGCATGCTGTTGACACTATTTTGAATCTTAGCTCACCAGAGACTAAGGGAAAAAACATTTTTAGAGTGTTATTATCTACTTTTTGTGCACAAATTGCATGATACTAAAATATTTTTTTTGCCTCTGAATTTGACTTACAAATCTTTGTAGGGTGTAATGACTTAATCTTGTCTGTGACACTATTGTAGCTGGGTCACCTGTTTTGCTATTTTTCAGGTGCAACACGAGGTGGTTACCTGTCCCAGTGATATCATAAGTTTGTACATATAGGAACCAAAAACCCATGTCCATGACAAAACATTTTCAAATTGGTTTATAATAAGGCACAATATCTTATATGTCAACAGAACATGGAAACTTCCAAAGGGGCTTTTTTGTTTGTTGGTTTATCTTTTGTTTTTAAGATCAGAAAGGAATAGGATCTTGGGTTCCTAAGGGGGGGAAGAGAAGCGTTCTAGCCTGAGCATGCTCAAAGTCACAGGACAAACTGTGATGTGGGCTCACTGGCCTGCACCACGGTGGTGGTGCCAGATGAGCTGTTCTCCAACAACTTAGCATTTAGGTTTTAGGCTGGCAGCCTCTTTTGAACCCATCATCATCGGAGAAGAGGTCTGTGAGCAATAGCACTGCTGATGTAATCAGTGACTCTTCTCTTTGCCCTGTAAAGGGGTGTTCCTTTCTGTACCTGCAGGTTTAGCAGCATAAGAAGCCTTACCTGTTTGATATGAAAGACAGAGTGAAAAATTTCAATGTAATGCCAAAATTCTGTCATTTAAAGAACCTGGCTCTACAGTAAAGATAATTTTGTTTTGTTCACAGTAATAAATATTTAAGGTTTTAGTGCACAAAATAGAATTATGTATTGATAATCAATGCAGCTCTTTAATTTTTTAAAACTACTATTTTCAAGCTAAAGGCCAATAGAAATGTAAGATTTATTATTATTATTATTAAGTATTCCAACCTTAATCTGTCTGCAAGAGTACTTGGTGCAGAGGTAGCCAAAAGCTACAAAATTTAAAGATTAAGATTAAGGTATACGTGTGATGAAACCACAATCTTAAAATCTGCAAAATAGGGTCTCAATCTCTTTCTGCCCAATGTAAACATGGCCTTAGCATACAGTAAAGAAATACAGGTTTATAGCCTGGAAAATAAAATCACATTTCCATAGCAAATGTTGTGATCAGTGTACAAAGCACCAATCTTTTGGGAGCCACTGAAGCCTCAGATGATGGATTATCATGGACCAGCCTCTGGTTAGGAGCACTGCTTAGTAGCTGGATGGCAAGTTCCGCATTGTGACATTTTAAACACAGAACTTCAGGTGTAGACACCATTAAAACACTCCTAGATCTTGAAGTCTTAAATTTCCACAAGGGAAATCATGTCATACGAATTGACAGGAGAACCTGTATCGTGTTCCTAACATGGGCTACACACCAAGAAAAAAAAGCATGCAAACACAACGATGACAGGCTCTCCTTGCAATGAATGAAGTCTATTGTGCAGTAATGGTACAGCCAGAAACTAAGGTACGCAGGTCTGTAATGGAGAGAAACTGGATGGATGTGTTAAGACAGAGAACCAGATACAATTTCACTGTTGTAACTTCAGTAACGCTGCCAAGATCTGGCTCACTTGTTAATTTATTTTATGATGATAGTCTAGGTAAAATTTTCATTGATTCACTTCTTTCCTTAGAAACCATCTGGGGCATTCACCTTCCACTACTGATGATATTTCATTTTTGCAATGGCATTGGGAATAAATGCACTTAGCTTTATTTTAAGCCCTGTTCACCCAATGTGAATTTTAAGCCATGTTCATGCATATTCTAAGAAAGTTTGGGTGATATTTGCTCATGATTTTCATCAGAATATTTTCCTCTATACAACTTAGACGTATCAACAAGTCAGACTCCAAATAGTATAGGTCATGATGAATATGGCTCTTAGTTTTCTCCAGTAAAACTGTAGAAAGGGTACTCGAGGTTTCAACATACATTTCACTTTCTAAGTAAAGGTCCCACAGTCTTTCCCAAACCTTCTGCTTCTGGTTGGATGCACAAATAGTTGCCTCATACAATTATTGGAATTATTAAGAACCCAAATAAAACACAAGCTTTCCTTTATTATTATTGTTTTCTTATTGCAACAAATACTCAGTTTCTTGCTGATGCATTATTAAGCTTTGATAGCTTGAATTTTAAATTTGGTCATCTTAAGAATGATCACAAAGGTTTTTGTTTTTCATTATCTACAGAGATTTTAACCAAAGTTACATTGTAACACACAAATGCTGTCTTGTCTTTAAGGCACAACACATCAGTATGAACATTCTGTTTGCCAAACTTAAAAAAGAGACATGATTAGATTCCCATTTCCCCTCCCACTACCCACCCCGACAAATGAAAGAAAAATTGCATCCACTTTCAACGTCAGTTGCTAATAAAGTCACAGTAAATTACTTTCATCAATAATTTACACAAATTACAGGTCTAGATAGGACTGTCCTTACACAGTCTGAGTGCATTCCAATTCAGATTTTCTGGGCTAGGTAGGCTAAAGTCAGATTCAAACCTCAGGGCTGAGAAGATCTCCCATTTTGAGGAATGTTGTTGAACCTTGTCAGACGGAGCCTGTGTTGGTGCTTTGCCAGGGTGAGAGCTCTTTGCTAAAGCTGTTACTTCCAGTTAGGACTCATTCGGTGTGTACCAGCAACCTCCACAGATTTTTTTTTAAAACCATTAAAGTGTTGTAAGTATAAGACCATAGAGCTTCCTTTCTGTAGCACTAAAGTTTAATTCCATTCAGCAATCTGAATTCTTCATTCTGGAATTCTCATTCCAAATATGATTTCATCCTTTAAGACAATTTATATGTGTAAAGCCAGAGGCATTGAATCACACATAAAAATTCAGTGTACTTGAAATATAAAAAAAACAAACAAACAAACAAAAAAAAAAACGGATCTCCAGCTAGAGAACACAGTTACAAATACTCTAATTCCAGTGCTTGATGTAGAGCCAAGAGGTCTGAATGACTTGATATCCTCCAAAAGGGCATATTGTGCTGTGTGGTTAAGAGAGGGAGGGATGGGAGAGAGAAAGGGAAGGGATGGAGAGAGATCATAACTATTATCTCAGTGAAGCAGCGGTCCACACAAGGAAGTGTAGTTCACCCAAGTTCAAGGGAGGGAGTTTAAGGGAGGGATGATCATATTTGAAGGCTTGGTAGCATCAATGTGGTATTGTCAAAATAATAGAGAAATAGATCTGAACTGGATTTTAATCATAATAAAAGAAAGTAATGAGATTTCTTAAGTAGTTTAATATTTATTTTGGAAAGTATCATTACTAATATCAGCATCTGGGAAAGCAAGCTGAGCACCAAAATGCTACGTGGCTGGAGGAAAACAAATTTTACTTACTACATCACTCCTTAAGGTCCATCTCTCAGAAAAAATGATAAACTTCCTAAATCCAAGGCTTTTTGTCGATTTGAGAGGAAGAGGGTGAATTCCTTTCTACATTAAAAAATAATTTGAAGCTGGACTATATAAGGTAGAAAAAAATGTGGGGATGATCAAGTTTCTTACTTGTCTGGGGTAAGTAATAATTTAAGCCAGCAGAGTTGACCTGATTTATTTCCTTGGTGTGGGATTGAGGGAAAGCACTCCAGCATGCATGCTCAAGAGGGAGATATCACCCCCCTCAAGGGGACAAAAATGAGTTTTTGTGGGGAAAAAATTCTTAGATATTACAATGGTTTGTGGCTCTCCAAAGCTATACCAGTAATGGTATATGCGTGGTATTAAAATTTCATGAAGGGTTGTAACTAGGAAAAAAAATGTCTAAAAATACTTCATGGTGGACAATAATGAAAAAAAAAAGGAAATAATGCACTATAGCTATTAAAAAAACCAAAGCTTTATTTATAAGTTTGGGCTGATCACATCTTGTAGAATATATATTTGCATGTAAAATGGAAATATATATATATATTATATGTAACATGGAAAAGACACTTTATTATAAAAATTAATAATTGAAATAATAATCACTATTGTTATATAGTTTTTTACTGCTCAATATGGTAGCCACTAGTCCAATATGGCTATTGAGCACTCAAAATGTGGTAAGTCCAGTTCAAAATACACACTGAATTTCAAAGACTTAGAATTGTTTTAAAAATGTAAATATCACATGAATAGTTTTTATACTTATTAGGTGTTTAGACAATAATATTTTGAGTATATTGGTATATTATTAGAACTAATTCTACCTGTCTCTCTTTTTAATTCTTTTAAACACAGCTTCCAAAAAATTTTAAATTACAAATATGGCTCACATCATATATTTCTATAGGGGAGTTCAGTTGTAAACTTTGAAACTTCTTCTTAGATTTACAAAACAAACTATGCTTTTGGGTCAAATTAAAGCACAAAATTCATCTAGAAGTAACTTTTTAAAATTCAGCTCAGATCTATTTGTAATAGCAAAATAGTACTTTATATTTTTGCACATGCGATTACAGCTACATCCAAAGAAGAGCATGCATTCTGGATACTAGAGAAACCAACCACCTGTGTTTCAAAATAGAATTATAAGCCTTCACCATCACCAAAACTGTACCTACATAAACAACCATTTGGAAATAGCATTCTAACCAAGGTTCTTATCCACTTGGAGTCAGGCCTTTTTCTCCTGAAATTTTGGGTTTAAAGCCGAAGGTGTTAACAACTGGTATACCAAGTCTAGTTTTCACGCCACACATAAATGGGGTTGAATGTATAAGTTTTAATTTTCAAAGGCATATACTGTTTCTGGTTTGGAAAAGTGAATTTTATTAGCCCTGACCTAGATGTGTGTGAATTTCACATAGGCTAAAAGACATGTAAAATGCTTGCTATGGTGGCTGCACTGACTGCTCTTTGTTGTGTGTAATTATGGTGCCAATATGAAAAATTGAAACAAAAGGACTCAGGCCACTGACAAACTCCAGAAGATATTTCAAGTGTGTGCAACCGGAAGGATTTCAAGTGGTTGTCAGCTTGGGTCACTGACAACTGCTAATTAAGACCGAGGGGCACTGTGGGAAGATGAGTCTGAAACAACTCTCTTAATGTTATGGAAAAGCATGGAATATTTCAAGTATGGCTTCCAACGCATCACCAAACCTTCTAAAGTGGAAGCTCCTTCTTTTTCTCCATTTTGCTTGATTTGAATTGACCACAAACATAAATCATATCTTTTATCTTTCTTGTATCACTATAAACTTTCCTAGGAAACTGTTTATGTTGTTTTTTTTTCAGGGGGAGGGTGAGGGGGGACAGAAATCAGGTAAACACTCCAGCACATGCAAGTGTTTAGTGAAGCCTTTATCAGATGATTATTTGAAATCTCCTCAGGATAATAAAGACAATATTCTTTCTATGTAAAACAATATATGCTGACATGTCATTGTTCAACAATACTTATTCATCATTTTGCTTTGTTTTATAAAGTATATCACTTTAATCCTGGCTAGATGATATTTTGCAATCAATCAGTGAAGGAAGCAGTAGATCTCAGTGTCGTGTTGATCAATAGTCTGGTATCTGGGGCCAATCTTGATATCATTCTCCTTTTGATGCTGGACCAACCAGTTAATGGTTTTTTAATTGCCTTGATTTTTTCAGAAATATGGGCCAGATGAAAAGGCTGATTTAAACACCTAAATCCTATGAGATCTTCTGAATATATTCAAAGCCAGGTGCTTGGCTTCAATCAAATACCAATGACTCACCAAAACAAATAACACTCTTCTAGAAGATGTATGGGACATTGCTTCTAAGTCTCTATAACAAGTTGGCACAAAAGGATTTGAATAATATATCCCACTCCAATAGCATTTATTCACTTCTCTAGTAAGTTTTTTTCTTCATCTATTAAAGCTACCCTCAGATTTATCATCATGGGGCACAATTACTACTAGGCACTCGCAAGGGCCATATGGCATAGAGGATGGATGGGAAAAGGGTAAGAACTGAGCCACTCACATGGCTTTCTATGGAGCTCATTAAATGTCTTTAATCTTGTTGAACTTCATGTGCTCAAAAATGGTTTTTTTCCCCCATCTTTCTTATATCTGTGTGTATTACACACACACACACACACACACACACACAAACACACATAAGCACACTCACAAATAAATGTAACTAAATGTTCCTATATTTCCTATGAAGTTTCAGGCAAAAAAAAATGCTAGACTCCAAATGGTTTATTTGAATGTAAGTACTGACCTTCTCATGCTCTTACTGCTTTGCATCTATAAATTTAAATCATTTGTCAAGCTGCCATTGGGCCAAACTACAGGAATGCAAACAAAAAAGCTTGCATTAGAAGTATCACACCAACATTGTTTGAAACAGGTTACCTTTTTTGCTGCCTGTTCTTCTTCTACACCATCCCCAATTACAACATATACTACTTTTCTGCCAAACCTTTGCATTATTCGTTCAAAGCAACTTTCTTTTCCTGGAAGATAAACAAGATAAAGTTCAGAGCGAAGTTACCTGGTTAGCGGCATGCTCCTCATCTCGGCCATCTCCAATCACAACATAAGTTATGTTAGTGCCAAATCTGGACACTATACGCTCAAAACAGCTTTCCTTGCCTGAAAAACAATGCACTGCTTATTCTTCCAGCCATTGCATTCATTAACCTAAAGATTCATAAAGTGTTAAGTTACTTTCTCTTGAACATCAATCACTTAAACTTGCTTGCAAACTCTGGGTTTATGAAATCAACAAATATGGTTGAATACTCTAAGTCTTTACTTAAGACAGATTATTAAATGAATGTATTTCACACTCCAAAAAAAGTCAGTAGGGCTAAGTATCTAATTGGAAAAAAAAATTTATATCTCTTTTATATCTTTCAGTCCATCAAAAGACTATAGGAACAACTTTACAAGCAACTATCAGTTTTTACATTTATTTGTGTAATTCTACACTTTATCTAGTTTGTTTTAAGTAGTATAGACAAGTCAGCTAAAATTATTACTCTGAAAAATTGAAGGTTCACCTAGAACGAAAGAGGAAATACTAAGATGTGGATTTATCTTGATAAACAATTCCTTTCTTCAAGTGGCTGGGAGCTAGTCTGCTCAGATTAATTTTACTAAGGGTGTTGTTTGCTTGGGCCACAGCACTGGTGACACTAGTATCCTCTGATCGCACTATGGGAATAATACCACAGAATTTTTACATGTTCTTTGTTTTTACCACCATTGGCATTATTCTCTGAATTTCATTCCCAGCATGTTCATTCAGTCATGGCTTCTTTTTCACTTTTTCTTACTCTGATAGTTCAGAACTCCAAAAAAATACTAGCTTAAAGGGAAAAATAAAAAATGATTTTTTTTTCAGATTAAAGATAAGGAACAATTTGGCCAATAAGAAAGAATGTTGTCCTTACTAGAGGAAATGTTTATGCTTGTGTAAAACTACTTGATTTGTCAAAAAGCAAAATCAGATTTGATGTATTAATCCTGTTAGCATAAATATACTTATATAAAAAATGAATGGGATTGGTACCAGGGCTCTGAATTGCAGTGCTTAGGACAATGAGGAATTTACTTTATGAAAGCTAGCCTCTCTTTAACTATACTCCCAAAACAGCTGTAGCTGGGGGCTCTTTTTGCCTGTGCCAATATCAGAACTCTGCAAGGCCCAGGGCAGGTTATTTCTGGTAGGGGATTTTAGGATTCTGAACTCTTGTCAAGCTGCCAGAGCCTAAGTTTGTTGACCCTCAGGGCACATTGTACAACCCATCTATTTCCCCAGGCATTTCCTTGACAGACAACAGAATACATGAGTTGCTTTCTTTTAACTCTTTCAAGATGGCAGAAGTTGATGAGCTTTGTTTCTGAAAGTTTATTAGAAGTCTTAGTGCCTCTGAAAGGCACTTAAAGTTAAAGATGGCTCCACAGATAGCTATGATCTAAATAAACAAGGTTGTAGTTCTTTGATTGCTACTGAACTTCTGGAAATGTGGATTTCCAACCATTCATATGTAATGAATGCTCCAATTATGTTTTCTGATCCATGAAATTTTTTTCCCCTGGAATTAAGGTTACTAGTTCAATCCATCTGATACTCCCTTATAATGCCAAAACAGTATTTTTATCTTAGATCTAGATTATTGCATATGCAAGGATGTAATACCATATACCATATTAGGTAAAATATTAAATACTATGGCTAAAGATACTGTATATTATTTAGATAACATGTGCCATAATGAAATACAAATATAATATAAATGTATATGTATATATAAAGAGTCAGAACTATCCAGATACCGAGTTCAGAATTTCATAGGCAACAGTTTTCATAAAGTTTGCACATGCTCAAAGAGTTGCAGGGGACTTCGTTATTCAAGCTCTATTCAAATTTGCTCGATATTCTTATAGCAAAATTGATGAAAGAGGGAATCATGTGGAGACACACATTAAGACAATCCCCCAAAACACAGATATGAACATATTTCACACGGAGTTAGAAATAATTTTCTTACCTATTTTAGTTGCACTGTAAATATTCTCAATGGGAAATGCACCTCCTAAACTATAGAGTAGAACCTTCGCAAGTGCTGGGATCAGCTGGGTTGTTGTTACCAAGACATTTACGCAGTTACTCCTAAGATGAGGAGGAAACAGGCATTTTTGTCTTCTAATACTAGATAACTTCTAATAGTACAAATGTTAAATTATCCTGCAGTCTTTCAATTCCAGAATGAACAGTCCCTGATAACCTACCCTTTCAATTTTCAACAGTTGTTTATGGTACCTATCACCTGGTAGGCACAATGCCAGATACCAGAAATACACTCCAAAATGAAGGAAGTGAAGGAAAATAAGTTTGCCCTCCCACCGGGATCACAAGCTAGACAGGAGGGAGACAAGTAAATAGACCCCTGCGAATAAGAAATATGTTCTATAACCAAGATCTCCTCAGGTCCCTGTGGAACCTCACAGAAGGATACCTACCTCGGCCAGTGGCAATCATGGAAAGATTATTAAAGGGGGCATGGCTTACCTCTGAGTTTTACAAGTGTGCACATCAGCAGTTTTCATAAAATTTGCACATATACAAAGAGTCGCAAGGGACTTTGTTATTTGAGGCAGGTAAGGTATTTTTTAGGGTGATAAGACTCCATGTCCCAGAGTTTTTAGAGCCTGGGAAAGTAGAGGACACAGGAAGGGAGGAGGTGATGGGATGTGTAAGAGGAGTTTTTAGATTTTGTGCAAGAAACAGCCCAGAAAGTCCCAATCAAGGTACTGACAAATGTGCATCCTGAAGAAGTAAAAATAGAGAGGATTCTTACTTAGAACAGAAGGGGTTGAGTTCCTGAATCTCCTTCTAACAACCAAGGGCAAACTGCATTTAATGGGCCTTGTTTTAATCCATCTACTAAGGCCTTACCCTTTGAGGGTGAGAATCTCCCACTCTGCAATTTACATCTGTTTCTTTCACAGTAGACAGGATGGGGGTTGAGGGTGCAGTGGTGAAGGTGAGATAAAGGAAACACCAAGAGAGGGGAGACTGTTAGCCTGAGTCAGGGAAAAGAATGGACTGTGGCCCTTCCTTCTGGATTACAGGGAAATTGAGCTGTCCCACCTGGAGGGGCTCAAACCACACACCTGAAACTGGGAATCAGAAGGCACATAGCTATGCACCTTTCTCTACTAGATATTTTGTATCATGAGCCTTTAATACATATTTGTAAGGGCTGATACAATATTCTCTAGAATTCTGCAGACTGATTTTCAGAACACTGGTCTCAAGGGCAACTTAGAAGGACAAGCTGAGTGCTAAATTCTCATAGGTATGTATATGCTTAGCCCCCAGTACTCTTCATATTATGCTTTATATTCTTTAGACATATCATGCGTAAAGAAGACTACAATTTATTTAAAAACAATTATAAAACTTTTATAATGACAGCTTTTTAAAACATTTTCACTTCTAAATTATCTCCATAGACACCTGATTTTTGTAATAGGAGCACTGACTCCTAGATACAAATGATGAGTTTATCAATTTATATGGGACAAAGAAACAGACTTCTAGAGGTAGAAGTTTAATAAGTATCATGAATACAATATTAAATTTTACTAATAAAAAAATAGAGAGCTAGAAAGTGACTTGCCTATGATCAGACAAAACTTCCCCAAATAATGGCAGACTACTAAGAATAATACACAAACACATTACTGTATTGTGACACAAGGTTCTACATCATATTTCATCAAAATAAGATGTTATTCAATGTCATATATAGATGAGTGTTACAGAATGAAAACATGTTATATGCAATTTATAATGCATTGTAATTTTCAATTACAAACATTGCATACATTTATAAATTGCATATATAGACATTTGTAAAATGCAAACAAATATAAAGAAGAAAATGAAAAATACCAGTTATTTAACCATCCAAAGATGATAACTGCTGTCCCCATTTTGTGCATTTATTTTCAGATTTTCAGTCTGCATGTAGATTGTTTTCCCATTAGGATCATACTGTATGTGTAATCTTACATCTTACTTTTTTCATTTGTTTTTATCATGAGCCTATTTATATATGTCATATTGTCCATTATTCTCCCTCTCCAACAAAACATAATGTATGCAAACTACTCTATCTTGTGGCTGCACCACCATTTTTTAAAGTTAAGCTTAGTCACTTAGATGGTTTTGATTTCTCAGTATCATAAACAATGCTACCTTACATATAAATTTTTCCTATGCATATGATTATGTCCTTTGACTACATTCCTAGAAGAGGAATTAGAGTCAGAGGGTACACACTTTGCTACAGGCTCTGATATATAATTCAGCAGTGTTTGGTGTAAACATCTGCTTTTCTGACAGAGTTTGTGAAATTTACCAATAAGGTAATAGATGTGGATAACTTGGCAACTTTCATGGTACTTAAAACTTCAATGTATAATGATTTATTTTTCCCCTTCATTTCCTTGTCATACATTTATTTATTTAGTTAGCTATTTACATCATATACCCGTGTGTTTAATAATAATCTATATATAATATACAATGACTACACATAGATAATCTATATAACAATGTAATGTAATACCCTTTGGTTTTTAACTATCTAGGAGACCTCTTTAAAAATAATGAAAGCACCTTCTACATTTTACACACGATTTTAGGGGCTGTTGTCCTCACATCCCAGCTTTCTTGCCCTTTGGTCTCCATGTCTCTGTGACCGCACAGAGCTCACAAGGCAGCAAGTCCCATTTTAAAACAGCTTTAATTGTTAGACAATTCTTCCCACATGGAGCCAGAACCTCCCTTCACTGGCTTCCTAGTCATTGGGACCAACTCTCTCCTTCATAGATGCAGAGAGAAATGTAATTTATTTCCAGCCCAACATCTCAAGTAGTTGAAATTGGTAATCTTGTTCCACACACGGCTCTTCTTCAGACTAAACTCCTTGGTTCCTCCCTCTGACTGTTCCTTTTTTGTAGTTTCCACAGCCTAAACTCTTCTGGCCACTTTGCTGGACACAAGATGCTACAAATATGTCACAGCCCCTGTTGGAATGAGGTGCCCAGAACTGAGCAAAGTACTCTGTTCTGCTTCCCCAGCCTGACCCAGGAATCTACTGCCCCCTCCTCTCTCCATTTAGAGACTCTGCTATAAATGCAGTGGCTTGTCATGCCACGTGGTTAAAAGCCACCTGCGGGATTTGGGACACACTCTTTTACTTCCATGTTCTGATTAGACTCTCCTTTTACCCTGCTAAGGTGTCTCTGTATCTTGATTCAATCAGTCCAAATATTAGCTCTTCTCTGAATTTTGTGTTATGCACACATTTGCTAAGCATGATTTTATTTATTCATCCAACACAGAAATAAAACTAAGGAATAGGATAGAACAAATATTCATCCCCACCCTACTAGCTATCATGTTCCAGATTTATATTATTAATTAGCATTTATGGCACATGGTACACAACTAGTTATGTCAATTCAGTTCTATTATGTACACTAACAAGTCAGCATTTCACTGTTTGAACTAAACAACACAAAGGTTACAAGTTTTTCAGGAGCTTCCTCTTGCTTTTTTTTGATGTGTTCAAATTACATATATTCTCTATAATGGCATAAAAGACTTAAAAACATGCACTAATTGTATAAACAGTATTGTGTTTTTTGCCATCATCTTCTGTACTTTGTCACCAACAGAGTGTTTTTTTTAAATCTGAAAGTCAAATGACATTCCCATGGGGTTTATCAGGGGTCATCAGGAGAGAACGGTAAAGAGATGGATCTCCCAGTTATTCTGAGAAGCAGCAACCCCCATCCTCCATCCCAAAACACACACACACACACACACACACACACACAGTGAATTTTAGGTCTCTTCAAACTCTAAAACAAATCTGGGAATTAAAACATTTTAATATATGCTATGCTATTAGAACTACATCTTCAATACAATAAATATAGAAACTGCAACAATACCGCTTACCTAGTACTAATAATTGATAAAGATTTAAGTGCATTTGTTAGCCAGGAGTCTGTCAGACCTTCAATCTCAGCCCTCAACTGCAGCCACGCATCTCTCTTGGCAGGGCCAAGAAGTCCTGCAACACAGAAAAGTAAGGCAGAGTCAAGGGATGAACATTTTTCAGGGATGCCTAGTTTGGTCTTCCTTCTGTCTACTCCAGATGATTTTTATTCCCACCATATCAAAAAGAGAGAGATTGATATCAACACTGATCTTCCATTTCAGAATTGATTATCCATTGATTCATTCATTCCACAAACATTTATTGAACAACTTCTACACATCACATTCTGGGCTAAAAATTAGGGATATAACAGTGAAAGGGTGGGTCCCAGTCTCTGCCCTCACTGATCCTAGAATCTGGCACGGTGGATGCCAGTCACCTGAGGAGCTTTGACAACTACTCCAGAAGACTGACAGGATAGGTCTGGAGAAGAAGTAAGGGTCTACCAGCCTAGAGATACAAACCTCAAATACTTTGGTTGTTTGAAAATGTTTAGTTTCTTAATAATCACAACCATTACCACTTGGAAACAGTAATAATGACATTATCACATATAGCTATAGAGTTTTCTAGAATTTGTTTCTAATACTAGTGCTAAAGCTGTCAGAAATACTTTGTTTTGTAAAAAGGAATTAAGAATTTTGTTTAAAATACTGAAGCCTATGCTACAGCTATAGACGATGGTTGAAAACTACATTGATGTTAGGATAAGAAAAGAAGTAGGCATACTAATTTTATTGAAAAAGCTGTTGCTTTCATGAGGAAACAAGATCATGTAAATCTATTAAAAATAAAGTTCCTTAGTTAACTCATATTTCAGAATATTAAGAGTTCATTTATAGGTGGATAACTTTTTTTTAGTAAATAAATAAATAAATAAATTTTTGGCTGTGTTGGGTCTTCATTGCTGTGCATGGGCTTTTCTCTAGTTGCGGCGAGCGGGGGCTACTGTTTATTGTGGTGAACGGGCTTCTCATTGCGGTGGCTTCTCTTGCTGTGGAGCATGGGGTCTAGGAGCAAGGGCTTCAGTAGTTGTGGCATGCGGGCTTCAGTAGTTGTGGCATGCGGACTTCAGTAGTTGTGACTTGCGGGCTCTAGAGTGTAGGCTCAGTAGTTGTGGCGCACGGGCTTAGTTGCTCCACGGCATGTGGGATCTTCCCAGACCAGGGCTCGAAACCGTGTCCCCTACATTGGCAGGCGGATTCTTAACCACTGTGCCACCAGGGGAGTCCTCGGTGGATAACTTTTTAACCCAAAATTTATAGTTTCTACTGAGCCTCATTTGTCATTATTTCAATAAAGAGATGCTAACGTATCACAAAAAAATGGATTAATATCTCATTGTTTAAACTTTTTAAGCTATACGATTATTTACTAGTAATCTTGTTAATTTTAAAATAATTTTAATAATACCCTTTAAGAGGGATATAATGACACACCTGAATGATAAAAATTAATTCAGATTTCCCAAAGGGATATTTATCTTAAAGTTAAAGTTATTACCCTCAATTGCTTTTAAATAGAATACCTATTTATTTGATTTTACAGAAGTGTCTTGTATAGAGTGTTAGAGTGAATTAGGAAACCTAAGTTGCCTGCCTAAATGCATGGGCAGGTTAGTAGCCTGCAGGAGCCTATTTCTCATTTGGAAATAAAGATCTTCCATATCTAAGCGCCGTTTTGGTTCTAACATTATTACTGTCTATGGTTCTACATGTTTTGGTTCTCTTGTAGTTACTGAACATCTATTGAGCATCTATTACGTGCTTCAAGCTAGCTAGGCACTGGGATACAAGGCCAACAGACACACAGCCAACCTTAAGATGTGTATGGTGCAGTATATATTTTATAGATGAAAACTTTATTTACTATATTGTATTCTATGACATATATGTAAATATACACATGTATAGCATGCACAAATATATATTTAGCTGTCTTATTTCAATTTTAGATTCTGGTTTATACTCAACCATCCCTCTTTTTTTAAAAAAAAAAGAGAAACAAACAAAAAGCCCTGAGAGAAGAATGTTAAGTGTCCTCATAACTAATCATACGATCTTGTTGTTCTAAAATTGATCCTAATAATAAAGACCATCAAGGTTTATTATACCAAGAAGCACATCCAAGATCTAAGTTTTGATGTTACAGGTTTTGATATCACCTGTAATATATGAATGAGTACAAAATGGTTTAGATACTACCTACAGAGTACTTGAACTTATAAAAACCATGATATAGTTAACACTATACATGGCAAAGATATACTGTCAGATAATATGCAGTTTTTGACAGGATAAATTTAACTTGTTGAAGTCTTCAAAATGACATAAAGCACAGTTTGCATTTATTTTTGATAGCATTCCAGAAAGGTAATGATTGCTAACAACTCTGCTTCACTGACTAGGGCTCTTGTCTTTAGACAGATCTTTCCACAGCCTGTATCAGTTCCTTTGTCTGGTTTTCACTGAGAGCGTCCCAGCTGAGGAAGGGCAAAATAAATGTCCTGCTATTAATCTTTTTTAAAATTTAATTTTATTTATTTTTTATACAGCAGGTTCTTATTAGTTATCCATTTTATACACATCAGTGCATACATGTCAATCCCAATCTCCCAATTCATCCCACCACCACCACCCACGCCCCCCGCTTTCCCCCCTTGGTGGCCATACGTTTGTTCTCTACATCTGTGTCTCTATTTCTTCCTTGCAATTAATCTTGACCAAACATCTGGGCACAAAGAATTCCCAATTCCTTTGACAGTGCTGCATGTTTTATTTTGCAGTTAGATTCCCTCCCCCCACTAACTCTAAGAAACTAAAAGTTCTGGCTCACTGTCGTCCAGCATGAGCTCTTGGTAATTTATCTTACAGAAGGATAGTCCCTAATATGAAACTTGAAACTACAGTTGAAATTGTACCTCTATCTGCAGTACCGTTATTAAATTGTAAAAGCCACACATACCTCCCACATTGTTCTTGTAGGTGTTGTATAATTCTTTTACTCTTCTGTAACGAAAAGCCAACTTCCTCATCCAGTCAACCCCTCCTCTTACACCTGTTGGCAAACAAAGGTTTGCACTACTTGCAGCTGCATGGAAGCCATCAGTTGCAAAACTGTAGGTACTGCAACACCCAAAATACATTAAAAAGAAATAATTACATGTGCAAAACTTCACAGCTGAATTTCTATAGGAAAGAGCATACTGAAAGGCATGGCTTACCTTAAGTCTTGCCCATTATCATCAGAGGAAACATCATCTATATGAACTTGATCACACTCCTGTTAAAAACATTGGAAGAGTTGTTTTTCAAACGATGCTTGTCACCCTGTTTGAAGCTTTTTCCATCTTTCCACCTGATCAGCTCATGGCCAGAAGAGGGCAGCATTTGCCCACCCATCCCACCCTCTCACGCTGGGAAATGGCACCATTTCTACTCTGTAAGATCTAACTCCAGAAGAGGGCCTGAAAACATATGGCATGTGAGTTTCTTTAGAGCAAATACAAAAATAATTTTAATCTTAAAATTATTGATAAGAAATTTTCTTGAATCTTTACAATAATCACTGGTGATCACTTTCAGCCATTTCTGTTAAGCATACTTAAGTATGAAAACAAAGCTAATCTGAAGATACTCAAAACTTGTTTGGGCTAAACACCTCAGTGGTTACTATTATTTATTATTTTTGGAGCAGCAACAGAGGGGCTTGATGATTATGGTGTTCTGTTAAATTTCTATGACTTCCTTTTTGCTGGGCCAGTGATACTATGAAAAGAATCATGCTGATGTTGTTTTAAAAGTCCTGATCTTTCAACCAGCAAAAGCTAATAACTGTAGAAGCCGACACTTTTTGTGGTTGTTTTAAATCTTTAAACTGAAAAGAATACTGAAAGTAAAAGGGAGTAATGAAGATTTACCAACTCAAATGTGCTACAAATTCAAAGGAAAATAAACTTTAGGTACATACGCCCATATAATTGACCTAAGTTATAGTGTACTCAGAACAAATGGTAACTTTTCTGGAAAAGAATTCATTTCTTCTTTGCTGTTCTAAGAGTCGTTTTCTATCTTCAAATAATCTGCATAGTTCCAGTGAAATAGTACATGATCTGAAGGTGGAATTTTGGTAGGGCTTTCAATAACTAGTTTACTAACCTCAGAGTAAGTATGGTTTAGCCTTTTGGGCCTCATTTTTTCCCCTCAGATAATTACAGTTCATCATTCAAAATCAATTCTGAAAAATCATTAAATTTGAAAATAAGATGCCATACTAAAGGCTTTTCAGCTACTATTTATAATCATTATAGGACTTGGAAGTATCTGATGGTGAAATATATAATATCTTATCTCTAGCTTTCCACACTGAGTATATTAGATCTTGTTGCAGTCTGAGGATAAATTAGTTGGCTCAGGTTTCTTTTAAAATATAAAACTTAGTGAGTAGCTCAATCAATACAATTTTAGTACATAACTTGAAAATCCAGGTAAACTAATTTTAAAGGTTCATATTATGTACATAAATTATAGGTTTAGTAATTTTTGAATAAATATATTCATAAGTAAGGAAGGGCCTCAAAAAGTTAATCTTACTGGAAGCTCCCTGAGGGGGCTGTTTGGGTCACCCAGATATGCTATACCCACACTTAAGGCACTCTCTGGCACGAAGTAATCACTCAACACTTCTTTGTTTGAATGAATGGCAGAAGTCTAGACAAATATAGTTCATGACAGAATTACCACAATCATTTAAATTTTCTAACATATAGTTAGGTGATAAAAATAATAATATTCTAGATGGCAAGGGCTGTAAGAAGATATTTATATTAAGAGTGGAGGGGAAGGCAGGAGAACAGAGTACGGGCTGAGGCTACAGGAGAGGCATTTACAGAGGTTCTTCCCCATTTTGACTGAGTGTTTGTTGAAAGGAGCACAGCCCAAACTTTAACCAAAGAAGGCATTATGCTTCCAGAAAATTCTCAGGGAAAAGTATTGAAAGCAACTATAGTAGCTCTTGGATTGGGCTCTAAAGGAAAGGGTGAAGAGATTTAACTAGTTAGTATGAAAGCTGAAAATAAAAGTTCTTCCAGAATACTGAGGCAGCAAAGTAGTTCTCGATGACAAGGATTATTTCTTGAGTTGGTGACGTTCTTGTTAAGTATGAAGACCAAATTAAACCACTATTGAAATAGAATCATGTGAAGCTTCTGATTCCACTGAGGTTCTGAAATCTTTTATCATGTAAACAATTTCCATAATTTTATAATAAACTAATGATATTAAAAAAGGGGGGGATCTTATGAATTACACTGGTAATTAGAAGTAATTTCTATATTTAATATCCTCCCATATAATTTTTATAGAAATTCCTCTGACATTTCAAGTATTAACTCATATGATTAATTTGTACATTTTGCCCCCAAATTTATTTTTTACTCCTGAGGACATCAGTATATCAAACTTATTGGACCGTGAGTTCCATATTTGAAGTTATGTTTGAGGTTTTTCCAAATGGAACTTCTCTTTAAATTTATGCCTAGTTAACTATGCTTGTTGACTCTGGACCATTGCCCGAGGATTACAGTCCAGTGAAAGAAACCTGAACTTCAATCACTTACATTTTTAGAAAAATCTAAATAATTGTTCTTCAATTAGTGTTCACTCAGAGGAACTTTATAAGAAACATTTTGACAAAACACAAAATAGTAAAAACAGTGTCATGCTTTGGCTTTAACAAACTTCAGTGAAAGAACTCAAACATTTGGAATAATTCTGGCACTAATCTTAAATTCTTTAATTTTGTCTTATAAGGTGACCGCAAAGTTGTCACTGATCTGTATCAGTTATAATCCATAGCAGTCTTCTCTCACTTTTGTTAGCCCAAACTCCCTGGTGCCTTCTCTTCTGGAAGTTATTTTAACTGAAATAACATTTTATTTAAACAGTGAGTATTCACTTCTTAGGGACAGTGGTGTGAGCATTTGCCTTCTCTGCAGTTGGACAGGATGTAGTGAAGTATCTATTAAGAGGATTTAAATTTGTATCTTTTAAGGAATTATGTGAGAGCAGCTGCTACTACATATGTTGCAGTAGCTATTGAAGGATTTGAGTCTCAAATTAGATTTTTAGGTTAAGAAAAGGAACCCTGAGAGATTAAATACACAAGGGGAAATCACATAATAGGCTAATGATGAAGTTATTCTCTTGAGGAATTCTCTTTGTCAGTAGAAGCAGACATAGCTTAATACCAGTTATGAAGCTCATGACAATTTTTGCTTATAAGAGGTTTACTGAAATAAAAAACCGGGAGAAAGTAAAGTTTCAAAATCAGATACAGAGGATAGTGGGTATGTATGTAACTTTACTGAATGATCTTGAAAGCTATTGTTTAGATTTTATTAGTTTTAGTGTTTGTTTATCTCACCTAAGTTAGCATAAACCTCTGAGTTTCCTTGGGCACCTGGATGTGCATGCACGTGGGTGTGTGCACATCTGAGAACTCAATCAATTTCTATGCAGAGACTAAATCATTTCATTGATTTAGTACATTATTGTTGGATACTAAGTTTTAGTGTTTGAGTAAAATGGAATTTTTATCACATTCTAAAGCACAACTAAAATGCTACCATCATAGACTAGAAAGTCAATATCAATATTTTCTCAGTTACTATTTCTACCTGAGATCTTGTTGGGTATTTTAAAGATATGTTTTATATAGTATCAAATCCAAAATAAAAATTCTTAAAGCACCATAGCTGACCACATGTTTCTGATATGCCAATATTCACATCAAACTTGCTAAAGGTATATTCAAATTCACCATCATCAATATAAAGTTATATTCAAATTCATCATATGTTCTCACTTTAGTGTTCTGTTAGAAGTTGGATGGTAAATTTATTCCATCTGGCTTCCAGTGTGCCACTAAAAACCTAGAGTCATTTATTTCATTTATTTCTAGTAAAAATAATAAATGAAATGAAATAAAACTGTAAAATTGGATAAAACCATATCAAACTTCTTTTTTGTGTGTTTTACAGGCTTGAGAGGAGTAATAATCTTAGAATTCTTTTTAGAATGAGACTCATCCATTTTACCCAACAGAAATATCAACCTAAAAAGTTATCACCATATATGTATAAAAAAATCAAGTTTCCAAAAGATTCAAGTGTGTTTCCTATTATTGTGTATATATAAAATCATTCTATACAGTAGACAGTAATAAGTAGCAAGATTAATTTAAATCAGGTTTTAGAGAGGTGATTATTACTTCTTATTATCTAAAACTGGAAGACTTGCCCAAGAATACTGATCTTTCATAGTGTCTCTTAAAGAAAAAAAATAAAACCTCTTTAAACAGAATTTAAATTTTATTATCCAGTAAAAACAGTGACTCACTGCAGAGAGAACAAGAAAGAAAATGCTATTACACAGGCTTCCAACACATATGTTTATGGGATATACTGAACAGCACATCTTTTACGCATGCCTCAGATGTAACTAAAACTGGGTTTAAGACCTTGTCAATTAAAAAAAATTATTCAAAGCACTAACTTGGCTTACTTTCCTTGCACACGTCTGTTAATTTCAGCATGGTATGGGGACAGGGTATGTGTTCTGGAGCCAGACAAACTCCAGAGTTCCAAATCCCAGTTCTATCACTTAGCAGGTAGCCTTAGACATGATTTTTATGCTGGTGAACCTTACAGTTTCTTCTCTACAAAAATAATGTGATAAACATATTTATTCCAAAAGTTTGTTAATTAATTAATGGAAAGCCCAATATAAAATGTCAAACACAAGGTGCAGATTCAGTAATAATAATCCCCATCTTCACTCATAATGTGATTATAGATAAATGCTTTAATTTCATTGTGAAATCATGGGATAAAAATCAATTTGAATGAGTCATTTTAAAAAAAATAAAGAGAAATCTATTTCAGCATAGTTGTTCTTGACAGAGAAGAACTTCTGTCCAGTGCCCAAGTTACTCAGTTATTTCAAATTTTATCATCTGAATGCCTAATAACTCAGATCATTAGCACTCATATTATATACCTTATTACAGTACTTATTTAGCTATCCTGAGGCTATTTTTTCTTGGGTTCTTTTAGTTTGTTGTTTTTGCTTTTACTTTCTCTTCATTTGAGGTTGGAAATGGAAAGATGAATTAAGAAAAAAAGAGAAAATAAGTGCAATCAAACCAGTCAGAAGTGCTATGTAAATAGCTCTTGCATGGTTTTATCCAGAAGGGGAAGAAATAGGGAATGATAATGCCTAGAATTAAGTTTCGGATTATCTATATTTACAAAACAGAAGTAGATTCACAGATGTAGAGAACAAACTTATGGTTACCAGAGGATAAGGGCGGGGAGGGATAAATTGGGAGATTGGGACTGACATATACACACTACTATGTATAAAATAGATAACTAATAAGAACCTGCTGTATAGCACAGGGAACTCTACTCAGTACTCTGTAATGACCTATATGGGAAAAGAACCTAAAAAATAGTGGATATATGTATAAGTATAACTGATCACTTTGGTGTACACCTGAAACTAACACAACATTGTAAATCAACTATACGCCAATAAATTTTTTTTTTAAATTAACGATCCACGCTAGAACCAGGAACAGTATCTGTGACTAACTATTGTGCAGTGATTAACCTAAATTGCATCCTGGTTAGTAACCTGGAAAAGTTAATGCTGATTACAAAGATGGAATGAATTGTGGCTGAGACACCAAAAGGACCAGGAGTAGTGGACAGGGGTGTATGGTATGAGACATCAAAGCAGACCTCCTTTTTGAAGACACTTTTTGTTCTAAATATGCACCAGTAAATATGTATCATTCATTAACACAATTTCGCTTTTGTTTATATTTGCATATACAATGTCTCCCCTTGACAGGAACTTTACTGTTCTCTTCAGCTAAATTTCTATCTTTCTGGTTTTTTTGAGGTTATCTGCATATATAGAAACCATATAAGAGTTTTAATAGTTTGATACAACTATTCTTAGCTCTGTAAATTCTTACCTCTAAATCATTAAAAAATAAATGTGTATCAGCAAGATTAAAAATCATCTCCTCCATTCGGAGTCCAAGGGTTACAGCCATGGGGGGATCCTGAAAAGGAAATGCACATATAATAAAGTAAATTTTCAGTAACCACAGTTATTATTAAAATTATCTTAAGTGCATATGCCTGTAGGGGGTAAGGAGGTGGAAACTGTTTGGTTTTTTTTTTTCTTTTTTTTTTTTTTTTGCGGTACACGGGCCTCTCACTGTTGTGGCCTCTCCCGCTGCGGAGCACAGGCTCCGGATGCGCAGGCTCAGCGGCCATGGCTCACGGGCCCAGCCGCCCCGCGGCATGCGGGATCTTCCCGGACCGGGGCACGAACTCGTGTCCCCTGCATCGGCAGGCGGACTCTCAATCACTGCATCACCAGGGATGCCCTGTTTGGGTTTTTAACCTAAGATGCAAAAGATTTCCCACTTATCAGAAAAGGTGCCTTTCTAAAGGGTTATCTACAACATATTAAATATACTGCTACATCTGTGAATTTACAGAACTTTATATGAACAGAAGAGTGACTTAGATACATTTTCACATAAAGCTATACGTTCATGAGAGGAGGAGGAAGGAAGCAAGCTAGTTCACAGGACTCAGTTTACATATACTCCATGGAAAGTCCTTTGGAGAAAGGTGCTTGGATGGGACACTGAAGAATGGAGCAGATCTGTTAAAAAGAGAAAAGGATGTCCTTTTAAGAATGACAACAAATAAGTAGAAAAGAGAGAAAAGTAGGTCTATTGGATGTTTGTAGGAGGAGAGCAGATGATATTGTCTGGAGGTGGGATAGGAAGAGGTGGCAGAGCAACTCTAACTTCATTATTAATTTATTTTGATCAACAGGCAATATTTATCTGAATATGTGTAGAGTCTGATCTAACCTGCATTTGACTAGGGATGAAGAGGGAAGGGTGGAGTAAGGCTAAAGAAATATTAATTGAGTAAATATAATATAGAAATGTATAAAAATAAAATATATACATCTAGAAGTCTAATGAAAGTAAGGGGATTTAGTAAAAAGTCAAAGTGACTTAATTTTTCTTTATAGAAACTAAGAGATTACACAGCAGCAAGGAGTTGAGAATGAAGACCAGAGCTGGTATTTTACCACAGTTAATTACAGTTGAAAGCCTGGAATAGAGAGGCGTAAGACTTTATTTTAAAAAGTAAGCCCTTTATTTTAGGGCTAGGGAAATAAGTCATGCACAAACCTTGTGTTTAAAATGATCAGAGTTGGAATGATCTCTAAAGGAGAACAGCTCTGGATGTGACTCTGGAGATGAGAAAAGAGAAAACCTGGAAGGGACAAATCCTCAGAATTTGAGACCAGAATGGGTGTTGTCAGGGAGAAGAAAATGGTTTCAAATAAGGCTGACAGATCTAGACGGATACTATTGGTTTTGGCTGAGAAGTTATTTTGGAAGACCTTAGAGGGTGATTTGGGTTGAGTGGCTGGGCCAGGAGCCAGACTGTAGGGATGTGAGGAGAGAGAACCAAACTTGTGTTTTCAATGTTCTAATAAATGGCATTTCAAGAAATGTATTTAAACTTGGGGAAATGTAATGCTAACGTTACTTCAATTTATGATAAGAATATGCAACCCAGGTCAGGTCAAGCAGTATTCATATACACCCCAGAACTTCCTCGACTTAGCAAGAAGAAGACTCTCTTTATGTCACACCTATACTGCAACAACCAATGTTTTCCCTCTGTATTTCCATAATACTTTGAGGGGGGAAATCCTAGAGTGTAACCATATTTGAAGTGAATGTCAGCCTCATATTCTGTAGTGTTGAAAACCTACAGAATAGGAACTGAGTGCTGAGAAGGAGAGAGAGGAGAAGGTCACAGAGATGTTGAGCAAAGCTAAGACTTGATGTGGGAGAAGATGAGAGGACAATCATAATATGTTGGGTGTCAACATAATTTTCCAACAGTTTATTTACATCTCTTTCTTGGAGATTTCTGTGGATTTCATAGCTAGACATTCTCTCTTCTCAAAAACAGAGACTCATCATTCACATATTTGATGGCATCTTGGTGTTATGTCCTCTGGCCAGTATGACTCTATGCTAGATTCATCGGTCTTCCAGTGACAGGATCATTTGGAGCAATGTACCCAAAGATCAAATAAATTCCATTTTATCCAACAAGTATTCATTCAAGAACGAGAACAAAAATACGAAGTGCCCCATTTTGTGTCTCAAGGAGTTTCAAAACTCAGAGGGATCTCTTGCTCTGTTTCCTTCAAATATAAAATTCTTTTTTCTTATTTCTTTTTGTTGTTGTTTATGTTTTTGTTGCTGTTGCCGAAAGAAAATCTCTGGAGGTAAAAAAATTTAAAAATATACATGTGTCTTCTTTCTGTAAAAAAATTGTGTTTCTAGACTCCCTCTCTCTTTTGTTATGGTGGTGGTGGGGTTGAATAGGCTGAGGACACAGAAAACTTGTAAATATTCCATCTAGTCATGGAACCATGAACAAAAAGCCTACAGAAATATCAGGAAAAATCAAATGTAATTATAGCATGAAAACATATAATTCCATTAGTGATGCTCTATGCTTTTGAGGAATGTTCACTGATGCAAGACAATAAAACTGAGCTCCACAGGACTATGTTATGTTTCTGATGATTACTGCCCTAAAGATATATATTTCAGATGGGGGTTCAGAAATGTCTTCTATAAAAGATTTTCCTTCTTGAGACTAGATTGGTTAAAGTCTTATCGTATGATTTGCCAATTTTTCTTTTTAAAGTTTTAGATAAAATTCTTCAATTTCTTATGTTCATGCCTCACATTCTTTGCATTTACAGATCAGATTTATGAGGATGGGAGAAAACGTACTGTTTCTTTTTTATTGTTACTTTCATCGATGCCATGCTTCTGTAGCACGTAACTCTCTATGATACCTCAGCAGTGATAGGAAAATCCATGAAGAATGCATTTTGTGCATCTGATAGGCATGCAAACAAATATAATTTTTAAAAAATCAACAAGAATTCTCTAACAAAGAAGCATAGCATATGACATGATGAAAACTGTTTTTGAGCACCCCACTGGAATGCAACCCCATGGCAAAGGAAGGGGCAGTTATTTGTTTCTCGAGCTCTGGCAATTCCACATCACACAGGCTCCTAGAGCCAGGACTTAGTAAGCATTTTGGCAAAATTTCATTGGTTCACCGGGAAAGTTTCAGTTTGGGGTTTGCGTGAGTGTGAACTGGCTGTATTTTGCTAAGGCCTGTTGAAAGGGAGGTGTTTTGTCACCTATGCCGAAGGCTTGACACAGAAGGGCTAGGAATAGCCATGCCACAAGCCAAGGAAAGCCATGCTTGTAAGAGGTGCTGATCTTGTTTCTAAGAGAACATCAGGTGAGGGCTTATTTTCAAATATCTGGTTTTACTTTTCTTTTCTTTTTCCAGTTTACTAAGTCACTGGGATAGCTAATTCTAAGTAAGCAGATTCCAGCACCCCATTTTCCAGCTAAAGAACCCCCAGATGTAAGAATCCAAGAGAGATGGGCAGGAAGTTGGTGGATGTCACTGTCATGTTGGACACCCTCTCCCTTGCAGAGCACCGGGCAGGAGCGGCCAGAGCCTGCAATCCCATGGCTTTATCAGGCATTTGAGAATTAAACATACTTCTGGATTGAAGCCAACTTTTATACAGAGATGTTTGCTCGTTTTCATTAGACATTTGTAGAATTATGGTCACCTTATGAATCAAGGGTTACTGCCTTTCCTCAGTTTAACTGTAGTGAGTGTTGAGTTTAGGGTCTGCAATGAAGTGACAGTGAAAACTTGGATAGAGGGGAAAAGTGGGATAATAAAGTGAGTAACAGGGTTTTGTGGTAGCTCTGATACATATTATACATGCATAACAGTTCCAATCGGTTCAAAGTGTCTACAGCAGAGTTTCATATGGGGCAAACTGAACCTCTGCCAATTTAAATTTACTCTGTGTAGCGTTCTATGAAAATACTGAAACTATTCCCAAGACATTTGTTGGAGAGAGAGAGACAGACAAGAGACACAGAGACAGAAACAGAGACAGAGGGGAGATGAAGAAAATGAGTAGCTCTTGGCCCTTAACTGTGTGCTTTTCAGCCGGATGTGATCAGTGTATAACCAAGTCAGGATCAAGGACAGCACTTCTCTATATCAAAATACTAACGCCTATTAGCCATGTAAGCGCAGAGCATAAATTGGAGCCAGACAGTCTGTCTATGGGCCTCTGCCCTGCACTGGGCCATCAGCTGGAATTCCTCCTCTAGGGACACACTGTAAAAATATTTCAGGAGAGGCAACAACTATGTATTTTTAAAGAAATGGGGGATTTTTTTTTAAGAACTCAAGCTCTTGGAACAGTTACTCCCTTGGGACCTGAATCATATTTGTGGACATGTGCACACAGAGGCAGAAGATGTGCAAATTCATTACAGGAAAAGAAAGACAAACTAGCTCCACGAACCAAGGTGGAAATAGCTAGTGGGTTTGTTAGAATACCTAAACTCTTTTAATCAGCGACAAGAAATGTCATGACATTCAGTCATGAATCAGAAGGGAAATTTTACAATTGAGTTGTTTTTCTATAATGGACAGGCAGTGGGCTTAAGCATTCTCAGCAGGAATTGGAGAAGGATTTTAGGAACTTTTATGTATTTATTGAGTGTCTACTATGTGTCAGACATGATCAAATTCTGGGCAGAGAGCAGAAAATTAAATAAGCAAACTCCCTGCCCTTATGGGGTTTATATTATTACTGGATGAGCCCTCTGATGAATACATGGACAAAAAACAAGGAAATCTGTAGTATTCTAGGTGGTGAAAAAAATCAGTTAGCAGACACAGAAGGCTATGGGGATGGTTGGTGATGGCTTATTTAAAGAAAGTGAAGGGAAAGCATTTCTTAGGAGGTGATAGTGGAGGATAAGAGACCTGAGAAAAGGGAGGGGACTAGCCATGCACAGATGTGGCGATAGGGAACATACACAGAGGCGACAGTGAGGCTAATGTGTACGGGAGAGTGTGAGGCACAGTGACCCAAGTGAGAGACGTGAAATGGACCAAGGATTTTAAGAAAGAGGGAGTGATTAACTGGGTCACATACAAGTGAGAGAGACCCCAGGAAGATAAACCATGAATTTGACAAGATAAACCATGAATTTGGCAAGATCATTTCTCAGACTTGAAGAGAGTTGTAAGACTGGCAAGAGAGGGAAGGGCAGAGAAAGAGGGCAGTGACTGGAAAATGGCTCAAGAGGCTTTTCTGGTGATGGGACTATGATGATATGTAAAAGAGTGATGGGAATAATCCAAAAAAGTGTGACACTGGGGATTCAGGAATGAAAGAGGTCTTTTTGGGCGGCGATTCACTGGGTAAGTGAGAGGGCCTGGACCCAGGGCATGAATGGGGGTGCAGAGAGCAGGCAGAGAATACGGTTATGGTGCAAAGATAAAGTGATCCTTCCAGTTTGCTTTTTTTTTCTTAAAGTGATGGAGGAGGAGTTTTGTGCAGAATTGAGAGGGGACTTTGAAGGGCTGAGGGGAGAGAAGGTTTGA
Source organism: Mesoplodon densirostris (assembly GCF_025265405.1). Classification (NCBI taxonomy): domain Eukaryota; kingdom Metazoa; phylum Chordata; class Mammalia; order Artiodactyla; family Ziphiidae; genus Mesoplodon; species Mesoplodon densirostris. The sequence continues at coordinate 30,295,762 of NC_082672.1, forward strand.
AATAATCAGCTGGAAGAGTTAGCCCAGGAGTGCTGGGACCCACTTGAGATTTGTGGCCACGTTCAGCTCTTGAGGTACAGGTAGAGTGTTGGGCAGGGTTTTTTTGATTTGTTTTGTTTTTTTTCAAGGTGAGCCTGATGGAGAAAAAGAGGCATAAAGATGATGAGGCTTTATGCAAAAGCGGGGTGATAGCATCATCCAGGGCTGGGATGATGACGTCTGAGGCAGAGGCTCCTGAACTTGACCACATATGAGAAGCACCTGGGGAGCTTTGAAAAATCCTGCTGCCCAGGCCACACCCTGTATCAATTAAATCAGATATTCTCTGAGGTGGGACACATGCATCAGTAATTTCTAAGCTCTCCAGTGATTCTAATGTACACAAGACTGAGAATCAGTGATTAAGATCTTTCTACTCAAAGTGTGGCTCACAGACCAACAGCACTGAGTTAGGAGCTTGTTAGAAAGGCAGATCACAGACCCTACCCTGGCGATCTACTGAAGCAGAATATACAGTTTAACAAGATTTCCTGGTGACTCATAGGCATGTTAATATTTAAAAAGCACTGGTCTAAGAGCTCTCCTGAAGGTCTGGGATGGTTAGGGAACACCAGAGCTGGCATGGCCTTCTGGTTTCCTAGGAGTTAAGCCTCTGAGATGCTTCCAAAAGACTCTTATGACCTGAATCAGTCTGATTACTGAGTAGCATGGTGACTCAGTATAATTTCTTGGAAATTAGGTTTCCCTGGAAATAGCTTACAGTTATGAGTAAGAGTGAATTAGTGAATTACCCCACCTTCACCTCCATAAAGATCATCTGTGGACTTAACTTCAAGGACCAGAGGACCCATGGTGCCTCTTTTCTTAGTCATGCAGCCAACGACCTTCTAGGGAGCAGGTAAAGGTGTGAAACTAGTTAGTTTTTCCTCTGGATTAAAAGGATTTGTTCAAAATCCAAGTATTTGATGTAAGCATCATATTTGCAACTGAACAGTAGTCAAATTAAGTAATCAGAATCATGAAGGGGACATCACACAGCTTACCTACCACTACCAGCTTCTACTGTTTTGATCAGTAGAGAATCCAATGAATAAAGCTCACCCACATTTATTAAACTAATAACAGATTAAATATACTTCAAGGGGAATTACAGCAATAGTAATATGTTACAACTATAGTTGCTATGCTATACTACTGCTATCGTAGAGATTATGGATTGACGGAACTTGCTTCCAGCCCATAATATATCATAAATATGTTTAAAAATAAAAAATAGTAAAGTATCATATTTATATTATACAATATATAATAGTATAGCATAGCAACAGGATGGAAAGGGAGAAGAAAAGAGAATGGTGAGAATGACCATGGAAGGATGAGCTAGAAAGCACAGGACGGAGAGAAAAGTGACAGAGATGGCAAATGAACCCACCCAATTGAGGCCTTAGGACTTGGAGAAAGGTGGGTGGTATAGTAGAGGAAGACTGTAGAAAAGATAAGTGAGACATGAATTTCAAAAAAGGCAAGTTAATGATGAGTTATGGAAATTTAAGGCAAGGTAATAATGTAATCTGCCTCCCTCCAACATCCAAGATGTGAGATTGAATGTTTTTTTTAAAATTTATTTATCTTTTTGTTGTTGTTGAGGTATAGTCGTTTTACAATGTTGTGTTAGTTTCTACTGTACAGCGAAGTGAAGTAGAGTTACCTGTGCTATACAGCAGGTTCTTATTAGTTATCTATTTTATGCACATCAGTGTATACATGTCAATCCCAATCGCCCAATTCATCCCACCCCCACCCCCGCCCCCTACCACCCCTTGGTGTCCATACGTTTGTTCTCTAAATCTGTGTCTCTATTTCTGCCTTGCAAACTGGTTAATCTGTACCATTTTTCTAGATTCCACATATATGTGGTAATATACGATATTTATTTTTCTCTTTCTGACTTACTAGAGACTGTCATACAGAGTGAGATTGAATGTTCATAAGCGAAGATCATAAACGGAGATTGAAACTTCAGGGAGGTTATAAAAGGTGTCTCCAGAAGTTTGTGCTTTTAAGAAATGAATAACCACCTATCTTTCTTGTATATTAATTTCAAGTTTCACTGTCTCTCAAACTCCCTATGAGAGCTTGAGAAGTGTCACTGTCTTTGATTTAGCTTTACTTTTACATACATATGTACAAGTGACCCTTGAACAACATAGGTTTGAACCTTGTTGGTCCATTTATATGCGGAATTTTTTTTCAATAAATATGCTGGAACATTTTTTGGAGATTTGCGATAATTTGAAAAAAACTCCCAGACCAACCACATAGCCTAGAAATATTGACAAAAAAAATTTAAATTAGGTATATCATGAATGCATAAAATATATAGAGATACTAGTCTATTTTATCATTTAATACCATAAGATACACACAAATCTATTAAAAAGTTAAAATTGATCAAAACTTATGCACGCACAGACTGTTCACGGCACCGTTCACAGTCAAGAGAAATGTATACAAACAGGATTAAATCATAACTGAAGAAATTAACTGTAGTCCATATTGTACTACTGTAGTAATTTCATAGCCGCCTCCTGTTACTATTTCAGTGAGCTCAAGTGTTACAAGTATCCGCTTAAATGCCAAGTGACGCTAATCAACTCCTTGTGAGCAGTTCATTTCTCCAGTAAATTGCACATTGCAGTAAAAAGTGACCTCTTGCAGCTCTCACGTATTTTGCGTTGTTTACTGCAATACCATAAACCTTAAATAACACCAGGGGACCCATACAAGTGCCCCTAGTGATGCTAGAAGTGCTCCCAAGAAGCAGAGAATAGTCATGACATGACAAAAAAAAAAGTTTAATTACTTGATATGTACCATAGCTTAAGTTCTTCAGCTGTGGTTGCCCTCCATCTCAAGATAAATAAATCCAGCGTAAAGACCATTGTAAAGAAGAAAAGGAGATTCATGAAGTCATCGCTGTGGTTACACCAGCAGGCTCGAAACCTTGCTCTTTTTCAGAAATACCTTTTTATCTCAGGTGGAAAATCCAGCTTTGATGCGGGTTCAGGATTACTACAAGAAAGGCATACCTGTAGATTCTAATATGATTTGAGAAAAAGTGAAGTCATTAAATCACAACTTAAAGCAAAAGGAAGGCGAAGGAGCTAAAGCTGGAGAAATTAATGTCAGCAAAGATGCTCTGATAATTTAACAAAGAGGTTTGGCTTAAAAAATGTCACAATAACAGGAGAAGCAGCTTCACACACCAAGAGGCAGCAGATGTGTTCCCAGACACCATTAAGAAAATCATTGGGGAGAAAGAATATCTGCTGAACAGGTTTTTACTGCAGATGAAACTGCCCTATTCAGGAAAAAAAAAATGTCACCAAGGACATTTGTTAATAAGGAAGAGAAGATAGCAGCAGGATTTAAGGCAGGAAGGGACAGTCTAATACTACCGTTTCGTGCAAATGCAGTCAGGTTTATGATCAGGATCGCCCTTATATATAAAGCTGCTAACCCCAAGCCTTGAAGGGAAAGGATAAACACCAGCTGACAGTCTTCTGATTGAACAAAAAGAAGGCCTGACAATGAGAACACTTTTTCTGGATTGGTTCTATTGAGGCTTTGTCCCTGAAGTCAGGAAGTACCTTGTTAGTAATGGAATGCCTTTTAAAGTTCTTTTGATATTGGACTACAACCCTGGCTACACAGAACCCCATGAGTTCAACACTGAAGGTACTGTAAAGTGGTCTACTTGCCCCCAAACACAACATCTCTAATTCAGTCTCCAGAACAGGGGGGTCATAGGGCCCTTTAAGGCTCATTATATATGGTACTCTATGGAAAGGATTGTCAATGCTATGAAAGAGAACCTCAACAGAGAACATCATGAATGTCTGAAAGGATTATGCCATTGAAAATGCCATCATTGGTATAGAAGAGTCCCTAAAAGCCATCAAGCCAGAAACAATAAATTCCTGCTGGAGAAACCTGTGTCCAGATGTTGTGCATGACGTCACAGGATTTACGACAGAGCCAATCAAGAAAATCATGAAAGAGATGGTGGATACAGCAAAGAGAGGTGAGGGCGAAGGGTTTCAAGATATAGATCTTGGAGAAATTCAAGAGCTAACAGACACCACACCAGAAAAATTAACAGGGGACAAATTGATGGAGATGAGTGCATCTGAACCAGTGCCAGACAACGAGGAAGAAGACATAGAAGAAGCAGCGCCAGGAAACGAAATGACACTAGGCAGTCTGGCAGAAGGTTCTGATCATTCAAAACTGCTTTTGATCTCTTTTAAGATGTGGACCCTTCTATGATATGGGCGCTGAAACTACAGCAAACGGTGGAAACATTGGTACCATATAGAAACATTTTTAGAAAAACGAAAAAGCAAAAAAAAGTCAGACAGAAATTGTGCTGTATTTCCATAACGTTACACTGAGTGTGCCTGCCTCTCCTGCTTCCCCTTCCACCTCCTCCATCGCTTCCACATCTGCCGCCTGGTGAGACAGCAAGACCAACCCCTCCTCTTCCCCCTCGTCCTCAGCCTGCTCATTGTAAAGAGGCCGAGGATGAAGAATTTTATGGCGATCCACTTCCACCAAATGAAGAGAAATCATCATGACAGACAGTTAATAACCTTATCTGTTGTGTATGTGTGTTGAATGTCTTCGTGTGAAAATCTAATAACTGTACGGCAAGAACTGTATGACACGTTTTTTTCCCATAATCACCATCGTCTAAGTTTTCGTCTTGTAGAACATCGTGTGCAAAGACTTGTATTGAAGTGAACAGCTTATTCTTACGTGTGCATAAGGTGAGTGATATATCATACAAAATTAATAATGTGTTAGCTTTCTTACTGTTTTATAACTTTGCTTTCAAAGAATTACAGTACTGTACAGTATGCCCCTCTCTAGTAACTGGAGAAACGGCATATCAGCCTATCATCACAGGTAAATGTTTTTTTTTTTTTTTTTTTTAATGTAACTGTGTCTCCAATACTGTATTAAGAATATGACTGTAATACTGTGTGCCATGAAAATTTTACAATGATTCATTCATTAGTGTATAGGTTAGGCTACTGTGAAGCAACCATATTGATGACACTTAGGCTACCATAAAGCAATCACATCGCTGCTTTGTTATCAGTGCATGAATCGTTATGTCTGTAAATAAATATGAATTTCTTTTTCACATTATCTTTTCATTTTTGATGTCTAGTGTTAGTAATGCATATCACATCTACAGTATTTTATATCATGTAAGACAATACTGACATAAGTACTGACAGAAAATTCACCTTATAAACAGATGACAAAGTTATGGTATTGATAAATACAGTACAGTACTGTAAATGTACTTCCTCTTATGACTCTCATAATAACATTTTCTTTTCTCTAGCTTATTTATTGTAAGAATACGATATATAATACATCAACATGCAAAATTCGTGGTAACCATTTATGTTATCAGTAAGGCTTATAGTCAACAGCAGCCTATTGGCAGTTAAGTTTTTAAGGTGTCAAAAGTTACTCAGATTTTTGACTTCATGGGGGGTCGGTGCCCCTGACCCCCCGCATTGTTCAAGGGTCAACTATAGTATGTTTACATGCATACGCATGTGTGCCCTTAAACATATATACTATGAGCAACCATGAAAAACACTAAAAGTTTTTTCACTTTATTTTTCTTTTCCATTATGGTTTATTATAGGATATTGAATATAGACCCCTGTGTTATACAGTAGGATCTTGTTGTTTATCCATTCTATATATAATAGTTTGCATCTGCTAGTCCCAAACTCCCAATCCATCCCTCCCCGTCCCCTCTCCCCCTTGGCAGCCACAAATCTGTTCTCTATCACTAAAGTTTTTGAGACTTGTAAATTCTGCATTCATTCAATTTATATGTCCCATGATCACTCTCTAGTTACGCTCTTCTTCTCTACAACATTGAGCTGAGTATCTCACATTATGAGATGAAACAACACATACATTTTTTGATAAAACACCCAGTTTCCCCAAGTTCAGTTTCTCAACATTCAGATTTCCTTGGAACCAAAAAAACAGGTTACACTCATTGAATGTTTGCTCTGTGGTAGGTAATGTGCTGAGTTTTAATGCACCGACTCATTTAACCCTTCTAATCAAATTATGAAGTTATTATTCTCCCCATTTTATATAAAAGGTAACTGAGGCTCACAAAGACTAAATAAACTACCCAAGGTCACATGCATAGTAGGAAGTGGAGATAGAATTTAAGCTCAGGCCCCTTCTCCCTCCAAATTCAGAATGCTCTAACCATTATGCCCAGAGGGGTGGTCACCTGCATGCTGCCATCAGAGTGGCCTCCAATCCATGGTTCCAACACTTGATTCATTCTAATCACATTCTAGCAAATCATGTTGCTTTTCTTTAGGTGACATACACATAAGTCAGTACTTATCTTCATGACAATCTCATCATTTAAAATATAGCTTGTGCTGTTTCAGAAGCCTTTCCACATAAGTGTGTGTAGATTGTTTAATATAAAAGTAACCAGTGGATTTATCCTGATGAACATATCATTTCTCCAGTGCTCCTCTTATATAAGATGTTGTCTAAAATGAGCAAGTAGTTTTGGGAGCTTGGATTTCAGTTTTGCAACATAACTGTTCACTTTTCCTTCAGTCTTTTCCCTGACTTGGGCTATTTCCTTTGCATCCTTCCTGTGGAATGACTTTTAGAGAATCATGGCCTCATAGCACATGACATATTAATGCTTCAAAATAAACCAAATCCCTAAAGCACAATTTTTTTAGCTTCTTTCACTTCTCTCTCTAACAAAGAGGAATTACTTCAAACTTATCAGGTAAAATACTATATACATTTAATCAGGGAATAGAGATAATCTTCATAAACTCTAACAGATGATGGATGATTCCTGGTCTGCGTCCTGCCAAATTTACAAACTCCTACTTTAGAGCTGTGCAGTGCTGAAAGGTGTACATGCTAGCTGGTGCTCAGCTGCAAAGCCCATCATCAGCTCCACAGGCAGCAGAACTCAAATACTGACATCCCTCATTTGCCATCACGGTAAATATCCAGCAATAGTTCTGCTTGGGAAAAGAGCATGTTGTGTTGACAACTGAACAGGGTCCAAAAGTGATCACATATTAGGAAGATCCTTGGAAAATTCACAATATTATTTATTTATAAACGGAAGCAGGATTTTTCTAAAGTTTCTTTTTTAATCAAAACACAAAAGTTAGTTATGCAGAGAAATTTATGAATAAAAATGGCATTCCTATATTATTATGTTCCATGAATTTTATTTTGATAGGTGGTGGGGAAAGACATGAGACCAAAAGAGTGCAGTGGGTTCTGGCTGGCCAAACCACTTGCGAGCTGTGTGACATGGTACCAATCACATAGGGTGGTGGTGAAAGTGAAGGAGATAGTAATGCATTTAACAGGACACTCAGAAAAGTGCCAGGCACATAGCAAGAGCTCAAAAATGGTACTTACTTACTTATTTCTTTGCTTGTTTGTTTATTTTTACCAGGGTTGGAGGTGGGGAAGAGAGAGAAAAATAGGTAGATGGGTAGTTAGGTGTGGTCATGGCAGGACGTGATTTTACACCACTGGTGGTTGTATTTCCAGCTCTCAGCTCACTATATTTCAGGCCACTGCAGTACCACTTTGTGCAAACATTGACCTTCTGCATGTCTGGAGATTTCTGTCTTTGTCATTTCCCCTTTTGGGGGAAATAGTGCATTAAATTTCTCCGCCACAGGACATGGATGATAGTTTTCAGAGCTAAGTGCTACTTTTATACTTTTTTTTTTACATTATATCATTTAATCCATCCAGTAACTCCAGGAAGGAAATGGATTATAACCATGTTTAGATGTGAAAACAGGCTCAGAGGTTAAATGGGTAGCTTAAGGTACCTGTAGGCACAGGACTTCCTCCTAACCTCTAGTTTGGTGCTCCTTCAGCTGGATTACTGCCTTACAGAATGTGTTCTGAGCAACCCGCAGGACTCAGGAAACCCTTTTGGGGTGACTGAGAACAATGGGGGAAGGGATTGTCTACTTGAGGGAAATGGGATGTCTCCAGTCCCCCAACTTCTACATTTCACCTAGAGCAGATCTGCCCTTATATGTTTTATATAAAGATACTCAGTGTGATATACTATGAACATAAAAGATTCTCTGGTTAAAAGAACAGAAAAATCACTATGTCATACAAAACCTTTACACTCTGGAAGTGCACACTGTGGAAACAAGACTGATCCGAGAAATTAAAAGGACTGAAGACATTAACAATTTCAAGATCAGATAAACTTTATGTAGTACAGGGGTCTTTTTTTTCCTCAGCAGAAATAATGGCCCAGGTCACTTTCGCTATTGGCAAAGTCCTTCTGAATTGTCAACTGATCACCAGAAAGACCTCATTTCAGCCGGTCCTCAAGGTCATTACTTAGACACTCAGGAATGGAGGAATTAAACATGGTTACAAAGGATTCTTTTTTTTTTTTTTCTTTTTGCGGTATGTGGGCCTCTCACTGTTGTGGCCTCTCCCGTTGCGGAGCACAGGCTCCGGATGCGCAGGCCCAGCGGCCATGGCTCACGGGCCCAGCCGCTCCGCGGCATATGGGATCCTCCCAGACCGGGGCACGAACCCGTATCCCCTGCATCGGCAGGCGGACTCTCAACCACTTGCGCCACCAGGGAGGCCCTACAAAGGATTCTTAACTGTAAAACATCTCAGGACCTTTAAGATGATAACATATACTGAATGGCCATAAAATTCAAGTATTCCTCAAATTTATTTGGCCATGAGTTTTTTTTCCACAAAGACTATCAATTAACATATTTTGGAACTCATTTTCCCAAGAAAAATGTTGGGGAAATGCTCTTTTCTAGCGGTTCCCAAAGCATGGTCCATCAGCTTTATTGAAAATTTATTCCAAAGGTGAAATCTCAGGCCCTACCTCAGACCTACAGAATCCGAAACTCTGGGTTTTACAATCCCTGAGGGTCAGGGACTCACATTCAAGTTAAAGAAGCCTTTCTCCAGTCAGCAGTCTCCTAAATGGTCTTCTTCCTCTAAACTCCTTTCTCCACGAAGCAGCCGATCTTAAACCACCGGGCCCCAATTCAACCTAAACCCTACAACAACTTCCACTGCACCTAGAATAAATTCCAAATGCCTTACGGCAGACACTGAACCTGATGCAGCCCCCTGCCTGTCTCTTTGTTTTTACCTTGTGTTATCTTGTGTTACTCTCCTTTGTTTACAAACTTCCAGCCACACTGCTCCTTTATATTCCCAGAACACTGGAAGATTGCTCCTGCCCAGAGCCCTTCTATGTCCTCTGCCTGGAACGGTCCCCTCCACACTCCTCTCCCCCTTAATCTTCACGGCTAGTTCCTTCTTGTAATTCAGGTGTCAGCATCAATGTCACCTCCCCAGTCACCTGCCCAGTCACTCTCCATCTGACCTAGTTTTATTGTCTTCAGAGCAGTTACCATAATCTGAAGTTACTTTGTTTGCTTGTAAGCTCCATGAGAGCAGGAAGCATGTGTACCTGTGCTAAGTAAATATTTGTTGGATGAACACATCTGTCCTTGGAGCTCTAGTTTATTTTATGGTGTGTGGTGAAGCTGCAACTACCCAATGCCCTCTGTGTCCCCTTCAAATGACCCCTGAGCTACATGTGATCCCAAGCTTCACAAGATGGGCCTCATATAACAATATCCTTTATTTATCCACTTCTTAACATGCCAAAATATTAATGTCTTACTAGATAAAAGGCAACACCAATTTCCTTATTGACATTAAGAAAAAAGTCAATGATCAAATTACTTTAAAAAATAAATAATCATTCAATAAACATTGTTATCTAAATTGTTTTTCATGCAACTCAATAAAGGAATTTTCATTTTGATTAGAAAAAAATAGAGCTTAAAAACATTTTCCCTTTAATTTCTTTTAATTTCCTGGAGGAAACCATTATTCAACATGGTCAACTCCAGCAGGCCCCCTTCCACTAGCAGAGAATAGTATTAAGGACAAAGCTTTGTTATGAGAATGACCTGGTTTCCAATATTCGTACCAGCATTTATCACTTTGCGACCTTGGTCAAGTTTCTTAAACACTAATAACCCAGGTTTCCTCATCCACAGAACTTGGATCACAATACGTTACAGTAGAGTAATTATAAGAGTTAAGTTGGATAACATTTGTGAAAGTAATCACAGTTACAATATTTTTGAGTGTTAGTTCACATCAAGTGTTCTGCTAAGCTATTAAACATGGTATTCTCTTTACTTCTCCTTCACTATAGATAGTAGTATTCCTATGTTACAGAAATGGAGATGGAAGAATTAAGTAATTTGCCCAAGGTCAGAAAACTGTAAGCATCAGCACTGGGTTTTCAAAGTTAGGTTTCTCTGACTCGAAGGCTCTTGTCCTTCTCCCCCATCCCTACTGCTTGTGAAATGCCAAACACAGGTGCTCCCACATGGTAGGTGTTCTAGAAATGTAGGCTTATCTTCCCCACACCCTGCCCACAGTGCCTCTGATCCTATTCCAATTCTGCACCACCATGAGGTCCTGGTATCTGTCTACCGCACTCTATTTCACTGAACATTTCTTAAGTTTTCCCTTTTGATGGAAAACTATCCCAATTGTCTTCAAGAAGATAATTAGAATCATTCCAACTTAAAGGAGAACTCACACAACTGCCTTCACAGTACCTCACTAATTGTCCTTATTCCTTTCAGGAAACGTCACTTGTATATTGTGTTCATGGTAGCTTAATCGTCTACGCCATGTGATGTTCTATAAGCAGAAACGACATGGGCTTTGAGGTCAAAGAGTCCAGGGCCCCAAGAGTCATCTCTACCACTGACTAGTTGTGTGACTTTGCACACATCTTATTCCCTCTCTGAGCATGTTTCCTCACGTACATATTGGGGAGAAGAACCCACCCCTTAAAATTGTTGTGATGCTTAATTCTGGCACATCGTGGGCATTAAATAAACATTAGTTTCCTTCTTCCCCTCACTTTTCCTGCCGTTTCTGCAAGCTCTGCTGTTTTAAGCCTCTGTAGGCATAGAGAATGTCTCTCTTTTCTATGCAAACAAAGCTTTTTGACAATACTTTAAAATAATGGAACTTGTTTGTGAAATGAATGCCGTATGACCAGGTGGCCATCCCGGGACGTGATGGGTTATTTCAGTGATGTACCACTGCTGAGGGAAGTAGGAGAACTTTGCTTTTGGAATTGCTCTTAGAGCCAGTTTATCAGTCACTCAAGAAAAGCAGCTTCATTATTTGATGTTGTTTTTTAATGGTTTACCACCTCTCTGCTTCTTTACTGGTACCCCTTCATATCCCAAATAGAAGGCCATGCTCACTTCTGGGATGGTAGAAACTTTAAGGTATTTTTGACGAAAAGGGAAAAAAAATATGTGTGTATATATATATATATATATATATATATATATATATATATATATATATATATATATAGTGACATTTTGACCATGCACTTTATTTATCGCCTTGGGTTCCAATCATCCTTTTACTTCTAAATATCACAATTACCACAAAAGAATGAAGAATTGAAGTCAGGAAATATTTTACAAATCCAAAGGTAATTCTGAAAGATGAGTCCCACCAATGATTTGGCATAATAGAAGCAACATGGATATTTAGGTATAGCCTCCAATGGTGACTATTTTGAAGGGAACTTTATTTGGATTTGTGTGTTCAAATTAGACTGTTTATTTTAAACATTTATCTAATATGAAAATTTGCACAAAAATACTGTAATCAGTTCGATAGGATTACTGTGTATTCCACATAAGCCAAAATTATTTCAGAAGAAAATGCTTTAGATTACTATCTGGAAACTTTTTAGACTGTATGCTCTATCAGTAATAGAATTTTGAGTGTGTACCACAAATTTATGTATAGTTAATTTATTTATAAATTACATACATATTCTTTGAGTTATAATCATTTACATGTATTGAAACAGATAAGAATAGAAATTGCAGGGTATAAGTGTGTTATTTTCTCTCCTTATCTCAGTGAAGCTCCTTGTGTATATCTGGCACATATGCATACATCCTGCTTTGGAGATCACTGTTTTAGATGATGATGATTGTGATAAAAGAGCTAAGAGTCCTTTTTCTGAATGGTCACTAAATAAAATTGTTACCTTTCATATGTTTAGCAACTTTCATTACTTATACTAAAAATCAAATGCAATGCAAATTCACCAAGAGTGAAATTTAGGAGGAAATGCTTGAGTGCAATTAATTCATCACAACTAGTCTAGAAGATGTTAAAAACTGCATGTTGAGCTAACATGAGACCCTATGAAATAATGTGACACTATAAAGATGAAGGGAGACACTTCTGTGTCATATGAAAAGGAACCAAAGTTAGATACAACTTTGAATACAGTAATTGAAGGCAGGCCAACATGTTGTGAATTGACTCTGGTTAGACTGTGAGTCCTACAGAACCAAAGACTCAAATGGCCTCTACAACTGTGTTTCTAGCTGCAAAACCTGTTGCAGGTGCATCACTCTTTGAAACAGACTCACACACATGTATAACAACACTGTTACAAGAAGCAAGCTGACTATGAAAATAATGGCAAGAGACAAAGGAAAGTAACGAGAACATCTGCCTCTGGATTTGTATGTGTGACGGGGTATTATTCCCAGTCTCTATAATATGCTTCCTCTAAGTTACCAAAAAATACTTATATTTATAAATGCAAAGGATCTGTCAGACAAAAGATTACTTCCTTATTTCAAGTGGCATTCCATAGCAACATTTGGTGCAACAAATTAATTCAAACAATTTCTTGAAGTTCCCTTATTAGACAATAATATACATATTATAATGTTTAAAGTCCATTTCAATTTACAAAAACATTTTCTAAAATAATTATGTGAGGGTAATAAGCTTGGTTTTTCACATAGAAAATTCAAAGTTATTATGAAGAAAGGAAAAAGAATATGATTTCTAATTAAGTTCTGTAAAATTTGCCAGTTCACGTTAAAGAACAATGAGCCATTGGAAATAAATAATTAAGAGCAGACTTGACAGACTGCAATAAAAACACTACAAGGTATTTTTAAATGGCTTTTGAGTTTATTTAAAATAAAATTCTAACAAGGTGTCTTGGGGTAAAATTTCTTGATTTCTTACCTTGCCATACTTCTGGGCATAAGATCCCGTGAGCAGTGAATGGAAAACAATGATGGTTTCATCCAAGTCCCAGACAAACACACGCTGGAGAAAAAAGATAAATATTGAAGAATTATCAAGTTCTAAGGAAACAGAATTCTCTTTACAAGTAGAAGTCCTCTTGTTTTATCGTTGGAAAGAATCTTGATACCATTATATGGAAATCTATGCTACTCCATTAATTTTTCCTCCAAATTTGTCAAATCTAACCCCTGTAAAACCTGAGGAGCAAGAGTGACAAAAATAATAAGGCTTAAAAATGCGGTGTCCTAATCTGAATGAATTCATTCAAATATGTATTTGCAGTTAATACCTAAAAGACACATTTCGACTTTATGATAGAAGTGTGTTCTTATAAAATTTTATGTCTCATGAATTCATGAAGTTCTCTAATTCATGCAAAGAATTATATTTTAAAAAATATTTTAAAGAATCAATGAACAATCCCTGAATAGAAATTGTAACGTGTGGACCCTTGGGTCAGATTAAGTCATAAGATGGGTTGTTTGGCCTGCACAGTGTTTTGAACGATTTCAAATTATTGATTAAAATTTCCAGATTAGAAGATTTCACACGAAGTTCAGGGCTCTGACTGCAGTAGACAAACTTCTGGTTTGTGGCAATGGTCGCTGACAGTCCATGTGGCAATGATGCAGGGGTCCCTTTAGACTGGGCCAGTGTTCCCCACTCTTCCCAGTCTGCTGGCCCCCTAGCCCAGTTCACTCATTCATATCACCTGCTGGGTTCTTGAAGGCATTTGAATCTGCTACTGTTGTTTGCATCAAGGAAATGATCTCTTATGAAAAGGTACAAGGGCTATTACTTGACTTTACTAAATCTGGAGATTTAACTTTTTTTTTCACAATTAAAATATGCAGCTGTGTAAGAAGTAACACATTATGGTTAAGAATAGTTTCTTCTAACGTTTCATAATAAAAAAACAACCTGCTTAGTATGTATATATCTCAAAAGATCTGTCCCAACTGGAAACAATGACACACAGAAATTTTTACAAGTATAAAAATTTTAACATATGTATCAAATGATTGGAATTTTTCTTATTTTCTGATGACAACTTCTTTTCTCCATACAGATTAATTTTACCTTTTAAAATTTATTGACCCATGTAAAAACATCTTTCATGACCCTAGTACTCCCAGAAAGAGTGCTTCTCAGATAAATACCCCACAAACAATGGCTTTATTTTTCTAATTTCTGCTTGTGCCTTCTGTTTGTGTCTTTTGGATCAAAAGATGCAACTATCTCAGGCCTAGAATTTATAGAGCATTTTTAACTAAGTTGTTATTCTCTTTAGTTTTGCCATTATAATGGATGAAATCTCTAATTTCAGAGCTGTGAAATGCCTACTTCATAGTAGGTCCACTCATTTCATGATATATCTTTTTCTTTTAAGTCTGAAACTTTACAGAACTGTACGGTATAGAATATATCATTCAATAAAATGAAACATCACATTACACCTTTTAAGGAGAAGTCAACATACCTCCAGGTCACTGTCGGGAGGCGGGGAGGGATTACTTTTCCGGCCTCTTCCTCGGGACTTTGACCCAGAACTCCTGCACGTTCTCTCATCAAGATCTTTGATGGGTGTGGAGGGGCTCTGCACGGTATCAAACTCTCCTATAAATAACATGAATACTGTCAAGGACGGCACTTCATTTTTAGATCAGGTATGAGTCTTCATGATTAATGATTTTAACAAATCCTACAACAGAAAATTCCTTATGACAAGAAAGATTTATAATCAAATACACAAAATTTTAATTTAGTCAAAATTTTGCAGGTCACACAGGTTTCTCCTAGTTTTGATCTATGTGATCTATTAAACCTGAAGACCTTTTGTACTCCAGATGCCCTCAACTTCCTATCTCTATTCCCACCTATGTATTTATCTAAATTTAGATCTGTTGTCACCTCCTTATGTCTGAGGATGAGATCCCATCCCTCCCCCTGCAAATATGACTTCCGTGCCTCACCTATTAGAGAATAATCATGCTCCACTACTCAAACTCTCTCTTACCTTCCCTTCAATCTCTCCCGTTTCTAGGGGTGGGGGGCATACAGACAAGTTGAAAAGTCCTTCCCTTTGACCTTGCATTTCTATCTAGAAGCTATCTGTTTGCTATCTTTTCTTTTTAAAGGACCCGTCTTAAAAGAACAGCGTGTACCAGTGCTGTCCAACAGAAATACAAAGTGAGCCACGAATGTAACCACACATACATATACTTTTAAATGTTCTAGAAGCTGCATTAAAAAAGGTAAAAAGAAACATGTAAAATTAATTTCATTCCTATATGCTAATTGCTCTAATATACCCACAACATTATTATTTCAGCATATAATAAATATAAAAATGACATGATTTACATAATCTCGTTTTCATGCTAAGTCTTCGAAATCCTGTGTGTATATGACACTTAGAGCTGACTTCAATCTGTATTAGCCACACGTGCCTATTAAGCCCTTGTAATGGGGCTAGTACAGACTGAAGTCAGCGGCTACAGTACTGGACGGCACATTTGTCTCCACTTCCTGACATTTGATTTGTCATAATCTAGCTTCAGTTCACCAAAACTCTAAGAAAACTACTCTTACCCAGAGTCCCCAGAACCACCTAAATGGCAAATGCGATAATAGATAGACTCAGTCCTTACCTTCCTGGATCTCTATGCTGTGTATGATCCTCTTCAACACCACCTCCTCAGAACCATTAGCAGCTGAAACCCTGCATGTTTTAGAATCTTTCTCATGAGTCCTTCTCTGTCTAGGAGACACGGACTCCTTTTCCTTCTCCTATTCCTTACATTCTGGTACTTAGTACTCCCATCCTTTGATCATTTTCCCCACTCCACACCATGTGGGCAATCTAACCCTCTCATAGGTCAGTCACTTTCTACGTGAAGACCCATACATCATACCAAGTCAAATCTTAAGTTTCAGACTTTATGTTTAATTAGGTTCTGCATGTCCCACAGATACCCAAAAGTCCGACACGTCTAAAGCTAGTGATGCAGCATCTTATGAGGTGGAGAGTACAGAGCAGTGGCAAGTCTGTAGGAGAGGGTGTTAAGATAAACCCACCAAGGCGACAGTGAGGTGCAGTAAAACTTCACAAGTAACAAGAGTTAGACTTACTATATGACTTCAAGCATTTTACTCAATCTCTCTGGATCTCAGTTTCTTTGTATACTAAAGCCTGGGTAATAGCAGCTATCTTTTTTTATTACTGAGATAAATCTGATTTATGTTTACTTTAAATCATATGCATAATGTTAAAATGTCTAGGAGAGTCCAATGGCAAACTATATTAAAGTTACACAATTTTTAAAAGTAAAGATGTTATGACTCTCATACTTTATCATAAAAATTAAAATAAAATAATTATGAGGACAGCCAAGCAGTTATTAATCTAAATAAACACGTCTGAACAAACTAGATCACACTTAGGTAACATTTTTTCTGAGATGTTTTAGGTAAACAGTGTTTATATAGCTAACCTCTAATAATTTCTAACGGTCAAATGTTTTCTTTGGGAAACATTTGTGCATGTCAGGACAGCATCAAAAAAAATGTCTGTGCTCCAAATATTATTTGCTCTTAAAACATTGTTAGCACAGTTCATTGCATGGGTTTCTGCTATCGAATGCATGAGAGTAGAAAGCATAATAAAAGAATCTTTAGTTACGATGCTGAATATAGCCCTATGTCATAGTAAATCATGTTTCAGCTTACTTGTATAGGCGTTAGCTGGGGATTTGGGTATTTAAACACACACCTACTTTTTAAAAATATCACACAAAATGTTTTCTATTTTCAATTATTTTTATAAAACAGAATTTTTCTAAGGTTACTATGTCCTGCCAATCAAATGTTCTTTTTCAGATAAAATATTGATTCAAATTAACACACATTTATTAAGCTTATAAAAGTTTTTTGGTTGACTTTCCATAAGACCTATCTTTCTATCCATTATAGATCAATTTTCAGGAGTTAACTCTCATCAGGCAGCTTCGTTCTTGCCACAGTGCAAGAGGTGAATAGACAAAGTCTTGCAAAATCCCAAAGTTACTGTACTCAGTTATGGGTGGTTGATTGTTGACTGGATCCATAAAGACGGGGTTAGGCAGGAACAACTCAGCTACTCAAATGAACTGGAAGTCAGCAGCTATCACAGCAAGAGAGTGAAAAGAGTAGAAGGAGGAAGGTAAAAGTCTGGTCATAAGAAGTGTCTGGGTCTCAATAAGCTTATTGGAATACGTGTTTGGCTAGAGTCGCTGTTCATTATGTCTGAGATTCACCCACATTGTAGCCTGGAGCAGTTGTTTGTTTTTTCCTTAATGTGGCTGGAACTTCATGACATATGTATACTATGCTTTATACATTCTGTTGATGAACATTTGGGTTATTTGTAGTTTTAGGCAACTATGAATAAAGCTGTTATAAACATTCTTGTTTATATCTGTGGGCATAAGCTCCCCTTCCTAGCATATCCCTATATGTATATACCTAGCATATCCCTATATGTATATACTAAGCATATGCCTATATGTATACACCGGCAGAGGGACTGCTGGGTCGAATGGAAGGCATATGTTTACCTTCAGTAGACACTGAGCACTCTTTTCCAAAGTTGTTGTATTAATTCACTCTCTTACTGGCATTGAGAGTTCTAGTTGCACTACATCCTCGCCAATACTTGGTATTGCTAGTCTTTTTTATATTAGCGATGGTAGGGGTTGGTAGTATCTTATTGTAGTTTTAATTAGCATTTTCTTGATGAGTAACGATGTAGAATACTTTGTTTCTTACTCATTTGGTATCTACTTTTTATGAAGTAACTGTTTAAATCTTTGACTAATTAAAAAAAATTGGGTTATCTTTTTCTTATTGATTTGTCAGAGCTCTTTACTGTGAAACGTTCTTTACACACACACACACACGCACACATATATATGACTTAAGCTTCACTTCTACCCAGTGAATTTGGCCCTTTATTAGCCTCTTTTAATAATGGGAGAACTGGAGACATGTGGGACTCAATTAACTAACCAAGATGAAATAGCCTGTATGTGAAAAGTTGATATGGTTCCAGAACTCCCGCTTTAACCACTAGGTAATACTTCCTCTCCCAAATAGCACTGGTCTGTGCAGGTTACAAAAAGGTCAAATGTATATCTGTTTCTACTAATCAAAAGAGTTACACAGACTTTACACAATTTCTGTGACAGTGAGGGCCAAGGAATTCATCTGAAAACATCAAAGTAAAAGAGCAGGTCCTTAAGCGGGCATGTGCTGTATTTGGGCTCCTACAGCAACCACCCAGATGGAAATGAACTGACCTCCATATCTTTTGAAGGTTCTAGCCTTTCTTCTGATAAAGGGTAAAATCAGGAACTTGAGCTCAACTGGTCATTAAACATTTGTTGACATTTGTTTTTTAAAGGAGAAAGCTGTTAGTTCCAGTGCCTCTGTCAATTTCACTCAGGTAATTGCACTAGGGTACAGTAATGCTGCAGGTAGGGAAAATGCAAATTGGCAGAGAAGTTAAAGTGGTCAGTCCTTTCCGTTTAAGTCCTCTTGTTGCCTTCAATGAAATGAATTAGTACTTTGCTTTCCTTCCTGTCCTCATGTGAAATGCCATGAGGCCTAGAAAGTCTACTGAGTTCTGCCTAAGAAACTGGCTTCTTTTCAAAGAGTGATCTTACCATATCCTTTACTTTTCTGCAACACTTGTAAAGTTTAATTAGCTAATGTATCTGAAATGTTTGCCAAGGTCTCAGACTACAGAATGTTGTTACAAATTGCTAGTTATAGTTAATTTTAAAGATGTTTAAAATTTTAAAAAGGAGCTATAAAAATATCACTAAGCTTAATGTGCTATCAGTCATCAAACATTCTGAATGCAAATCAAAAATATAATATACCTAAGATAACCTTTATGTTAAAGGCAAAGAAAGATCTTTTCAAAGATAATGAACTAAAATATCTGTTCTTAATCAGCATGGTAATGTTTCTTTAAATACATTGTCAAATTACCTAATAAGGTAAAATAAATGACTGAATGTTATTTGTAATTTCCAAATAACATCAGTCATTACCCATTGCCCTAGGCTTTTTCCTGGGCTAACACTATACATGACTGAATAATTATCTTTTAATCAGTACAGTAATGAATAACTGCACCTTCTAAGTTTTGGATATTTAGATCCAACTTTATTTCATTAGGTTTATCGCTAAATCAGAGCAACCAGCTGTCTCTTATAGAACATAAAGTATGTTTCCATTTTAAACACGGGAGAAGTCAACAGTGAATGATTTATGACAAACCGTGGATTTAACTGTTAGGTCTCTGCTTTAAGTCCAAACGCAGAGCCAGTCAGTGGAAAATACTCTTTATACCCTTAAACAAAATACCTCAAATTTCATCAATAATAAAGAAAAATACCATAGTTATGAACTTGTTTACTTTTTGGATGCATGCCAGACCTGCAAAGGCAAAATCAAACTTAAAACTACCTTGACTGAAGGTCTGAGGTCACAGAATTCCTTAAAGATCTAGACACGTGTATTGTTATGATTTTGGTTGAGAGAATAATATGGGTACAAGTAGAAATAATTTCTTCTTTAAATTCAATGGAAAGTCTCGTAAGATCTGACAATTATGTCAAACTATATTCGTTGGTATTAGCAACCAGTGGAAAGCTGAAGAAATTGCAGCATTCTGATACTGAATATGAGAATGTCACATATGAATGTGTTACATTCAAAGTCACGTACTCAGAATATCTACATGTCTGCGTTTAGTATTTTTAATGTAAATAAAATAACTATTCTGAAAGTTGATTATTCTTTAGCTAATAGAGAGTACCCATCTGTGTCTTTCGTGCATAGAAACTCTTGTGGTCATATTGAAATTAGAAAAATCAATCTTCCACCCAAAGTTCTACCCAGCATAAACCATTTTTGGGTATTTGAATGGTTTTCATTCCTGGTAGCTCAATTCTAGTAAATTCCAAAACACTCTGCTAGTCCTGTCACTCTGTCTCTGATATCTCAATGATCAAATATTTAGTCTGTGGTTTTGCTTCTGAACACAGTCATTCTACTTTGTTTTCCCCGTGCATTCACCAGCGAGAAACACCTTTCACAGTGTGACGAGAACATCAAATATCTCCCCACCTAAAGTGCTTCTACCACTTGTAAACAAGGATTCTGAAATCACTCATTCTTTAAATTAACATAAGATTCTTAATGAAATGTAAGTGTTTACTGAAAGAGGATCAGGACAGAATTGGAACATGGGATTTAGGCTGGGCGGAAGTTAAGGCAGGTAGTGTGCCAAGGGTGTAAAATTTAAGGGCTGTGAGAATGAACGCCCCCTTACATTCTGCACCCCAGGCAACTCTTGCCTTCCCTTCATCCTGGCCCTACATAAGATATGGCTGCTAAGAGACAGGGAGGTTAGGTGGAAAGCCTAAAAAGAGGGAATGAGGACTAGAGGTTCAAAGGGGCTATGTGTTTACAGGAGGGAGGGTCTAAAAAGAAGATAAGGGGAAAGAAATTGATAGTAGGGGCATCAAAGTCTAGTACACCTATTAACAATTTTCTCTTCGGTCCATAGTGAGATTAGAGACAATATTTTGAGATTCTTTTTTTTAAATATTCTCTTCCATTATGGTTTATCACAGGATATTGAATATAGTTCCCTGGGCTATACAGTAGGACCTTGTTGTTTATTCACCCTATATATAACAGTGAAGCAAAAAGAAAGAATGTTGCCATTTCATGAATATAATTGCATTTTCTCTGTCGCTTAAAGTATGTTTCATTGTCGGGCTTCCCTGGTGGCGCAGTGGTTGAGAGTCCGCCTGCCGATGCAGGGGACACGTGTTCGTGCTCCGGTCCGGGAGGATCCCCCGCGGCTGGGCCTGTGAGCCATGGCCGCTGAGCCTGCGCGTCCGGAGCCTGTGCTCCGCAACGGGAGAGGCCACAACAGTGAGGGGCCCGCATCGTTAATATTACCCACATTATCTAGCATTTTCCTTTTCTCAACATTCATACTATTTTAATTATTTTCTTGATCTTTGTCTTGCTTGTTAAATGGAAGCTAAATGAATCTAAGTGAATGCAGATAACATATTCACTGCTGAAATACCAGCAGTGCCTGGTACCTAACAGGCACTCAATAAATAATTGTTTAATGGGCTTTTTGTCTTCTTGGAACCACTGGTCCAGTTAGAAAGAATTTACAGTATTGTGACCATGTGTCCCTATTTTCTTGCCCTTCCAAAGCAGGACAAAAAAGAAGCAGAGATGAGTTTGGATCTTGCAAATAACTGGAAGTCAGAAAAAATATTCTTGAACATACTAAGTGGTATTTACAAAAACAAAAAATTTCTTAACTTTGATTTTCTTATTGAGTTTTGATGGTTCTTTATATATTCTGGATACAAGTGCTTTATCAGATATGTGTTTTGCAAGTATTTTTTCCCAATCTGTGGCGTGTCTTTCTATTCTTGTGATGGTGTCTTTTGAAGAGCAGAAGTTCTTTGTTTTATGAAGTCTAATTTATCTTTTCTTTTCTTTTATGGATTGTGTTTTTAGCGTGATATCTATTAAATTTTTATGTAACCCAAGGCCACAAAGAGTTTCTGCATGTTTTCTTCTAGAAGTTTTAGTTTTAACATGTTTTGTATATGGTATGAGTTACAAGTCAAGGCTCTGTTTTATATTTTGTTTTGTTTTGTTTTGCATATGGATATCAGTGTTCCAGCACCATTTTCTGAAAAAACTATTCATTCTCTCTAATTGCCTTTGCACCTTTGTCAAAAAACAAACTTTTAGTATATGTTGTATCATTGTATATGTTGTATGTATTATACACAACATATACTAAATATATCCAGAAATATATATATTTCTGGACTCTTTATTCTATTCCATTGCTCTATGTATCTAACATTTTTGCCAATACCAAACATTCTTGATTATTATATTTTATGCATTTTGAAATCAGGCAATGTGAGTCCTCAAACTTTGTTATTATTTTTCAAAATTATTTGGCTATTCTAGTTCCTTTGTCTTTCCTTGTAATTTTAGAATCATCTTGATAATTTCTCCAAAAGGTCCTGCTGGAATTTTGATTGGGATTACAATGAATCTCTATTAAACTTGCTTTTAACTTTAAGTTCTTCAGCTGTGTTAAATATGTGTCAGCAAATACAATTCTAATAAGGATAGAGACAAGCTTCTGGCAATGAAGACTACGATGGATTTTAAATATGTGTTGATCAGACAAAGATATTAAACTACCTATCAATGATCCTAAAAATCCTAGGAATGTGGGAAATGTTCACTGGCTGGGGCTACTGATGACTCGTAAGGTGAAAAAGTTATTCAGTTTCTCAAGCATAAAGGAAATATTATCAGTTTTACCCAAAGAAGATACTATTACACTTTTCTATGTTGTCAAGGTCTCCATGAAATAATTAGTCTGGTAAAAGATCCACTTACCTTTTATCTCCATATCCATATGTATTCTGTCATTTGATATTAAAATCTCCTAACTGTCCCACACCTAAAAGAAAGTTTTCTGGAATGCCAGAAAAGCCTCATCTAAATCAGTGGTACTAGCACAGATTAAACATCAACATAATTATCTGGAAGCTTTCAACCTTGTTTTTAAAATGCCCATTTTCTCCATATTATTAGATACAGCAAAACATATAAAAAGTATTTCACCTGGATGAAGATCTGTACCTGGTTGGCTAGTCAGTCCTGTGAGAGATTCCTGCAACTGGTAGGTTGAGGTCGAGGAGGACGTGCCATCAGCTGTGTTATTTGATGTCATATATGCTCCATATGTTGATGCAGAGTAATACTGTGCATACTGGTTTTGGCCAAAGGCTGCGTAGGATGGATAATCCTGAAATAATAATTGACATGTGTGTGTGTTTGAAAGACAGATTACCCTCTAGTGTACTCCAAAGAAAAGCAATCACAATGGCAGTGGAAAGATTAGTATCTGGCTCCACTGGTTCTGGAGTCCACAGCTTTGAGGTGATCCGAATAAGCAGAGACCATTCTGTGGGCATCTCCTACATGCACATAGTAATGAAATACCTTGCAGGTTTTGCAAACCATGTCCAGTACACAAATTTTAATCTGTTTAAAGGTTGTATATGCATCACTTTCCCCCCAGAATTACATTTCCAAAGATGTACATCCTCAGGTCTTATGCACTTGAAGAGGAGAGAAGGAGGTGTTCATATTCACAGCATTCATTCTCATCTTCTAATATCACCAGCAAGGAGGAGGTGTGCCCCTCTCCCCGCTTCCATACAGACCTTGGGCTGCATTATTGTGATTTTTGCTCCCTTTTTAGGCTACCCTTGATAATTTTGTTTTCTTGGCAGGAGGTAAACAGTAGAGAAAAGAAAATGAATAAAAGATATTCTTACCCAGTTTCTCACAGGCTACATGCCACCTGAGGCCTTGACCTAAAGTCTTTCATGAGGCTTTCATATATTTAGTTTGCATCATTTGTTAGAGAAAAAAGAAAGCCATTGGGTCAATTCCTTTCACCTGATTTTTATTAAAATTTTTTTTAATAATCTTAAAATGATGTAAATAATCCTTCAAAATCCTTTTACATATTAAGATAAGGAATAAGTATTTGTTGCAAGAATTGGTGTTTAATATATCTGACATGTTTTAGCCCCACTTGTTATCAGTGATGACAAATCCTTGGTCAGGATGAAGATTCCCTAATGCACATTTCTAAGGGAAACAAAGATCCATGGTTGATGTGGTTTCCAAAAGAGGAAATTCTCTGCGTTCGTAAATATATGTATAAGCAAATATATGTATCATAAGAAAGGGTTAAGCAGTACGGCAGAAAATGAAAATTCTATTTGTCTGTTAATTTCAGGATCTGATGTTCCCTACTATTACCTGAGACTAAAAAAAAAAAAAAAAAAAAAAACCAGAAAACTCTTGGCAGTATTTGGACAAAATTCTTAGAAACGTATTTTTCTCAGAGTAAAACATGGATCACAAATATTAACACAGTGCTTACTTTCTGTCAGGCACTCCTCTAAGGCCTTTAGTAGATTTACTCATTGAAATCTCACAACCTCCTATGCAGTATTATTACTATCTCTATTTTACACTGAAGTAAAGGGATGGGATAAAGGCACAGAATGTTTAAAGTGATTTGCCCAAGGTGAGACAGCAAGTTTCAGGGCTCAAACTGGAAGCCAGAGAGACTGACTCCAGCATCTATCTGTGTGGGAAGCTGTCCACTGGGCTGCCAGTGCCTGGAGAGGAAGATGAAGTTACTCATTGGAACGGTCCAGTCTACCAGCTTCCAGTGATTATAGTATCTTTTTGCACTCAAATATATCTCAAAGATTTCCCTTACTCTTCATTTCCACTCTTATCACCTTGTCCAAGCTACCTTCACTGCCTGTTGTAGCCAAGGTACCAGTTTTCTAACTGCTCTCCTCCTTTCCATTTTTGGCTTTTTCCAAAGTCTCTGAAGCCAGAGTAATATTTTTCAAAAATATATTACATGATGCTATTCTCCTGCTAAAATATTCTTTAATAGCTTCCCTTTGGGCTTGGAATAGAATTGAAGTTCCTTATTATAAGCCACAGGGCCCTACATGAGCAGACCGCAGCCTACCTAGATAAATGGATGTTTCCCCATCTGCCCCTTAGGTGCAAACTAAATTCCAGCCTTCTTTGAGTTCACTGACACCCCAAGGTTTTCACCCCTCAGGGATGTGATACATGCTGCTTTCTATGCCTGAACACCCTTGCCCTCATTCTTCACCTAACTTTTGGAAGACTTGGCCTAAATGTCATTTGCATGGAGAAGCCTTCCACAAAATCCCCCTTACTCAAAATTAGCCTTCTCATAATATTTTTAATAGGACCCTGTTCTCCCCCTTCATGCTTTCCAATTCTATATTTACTCAGGTGTTTACTGGTTTATTGTCTGCTTTTCTCAGTAGAAAGCTCCCTGAAGCAAGAAACAGGTTCCATTCACCCTGCTCCTACCTTCAGCTCCCCAGGATACAGACCAGTTCCCAATATCTAATAGGCACTCAGTGAGTATTTGCTAAAAGAATAAATTAGTCTTCAGACCATGGTCCAAAATACAGATTACACATTATATTGGGGCCACTGAATTAAATATACTGCTAGTACTGGATGTATTTTGTGATATAAAACTGTTTGTCAATAAATTTTCTTCTCCTTATTAATCATTTTTTTAATCTTCCCAACAAAGAACAAAGCAGTCTTCCCCTTATGCTACCACTCTGCCTAGTGTATATTTCTATTATTATATTCCAAATATTCCACTCCGTGTCCATATTATTTTCATGTCTGTGTCTTCAGGAGGATTGTATCCTTCCAGAGAGCAGGGAACACCGACTTCGAATCTCCAAAGCACAGTTAAAAAATCTAATGGTTAACAGGTGCTCAGTAAATGTTTGGTGTATTAATAAATGAGCGAGTGAAATTAAGCTACCTGGATTATCAAAAATTCTCAATTTTTTATAATAAAATATGCATACTGACTTTGATGTTTACTGTTTTAAGAAACCATTTTTCAAACTAATGTCAAACTATACAGTTTAATCCTGTCAAAAATATCATTATTCCACTGTTTAATCATCAAATTTTCCTCTTTACCTCTTGTTACCTTAATAAAAATCGAAAGGAGAAGGCAATTAATATAATTTCTTCAGTAAATCCAAAGAGCAAACACTTATGCAGTAACTTATATTTTAGAATGCACAGAAGTCCAGTGATTATGTTAGTGTATTGCTTACCCATGAAATCAGCTACCCTTCTACCTCAGCTACTCTGAACATGACTGAGAAGCAGGAAATAAGGACAAAACTTTCTGAATATATCACAAATTCATGTCGTTCCATGCTAACTCACTCGTTCAGGCACGTCCACACTTGTTCCACACATAATTCTAACATGATTCTAAAAACAATCGCAGGTTTCAAAATACACAAAAATATTAAGCAAATATCACTATGAGGACTAAGGAATTCTAGGAGCAGGTGTAGTGGGTGACAAAAGCAAAAAATTACAGCTGTCAGGACAGTAGGAATTTAACAGTTATCAAAAAAAAATCATAGAATTAAAAAATAAAAGCCAATAGTAGTTTGAGAGGCATTTTGTTTAGGAACAAATGCTTTGGTTTTGGACCGAGTGTTTTATAGTCTACATCATAATTGATTACTGATTATAGTTTAACCTATGAATTTTCATAATAACTGTTTTATCAAGAAAAAATAAAATTATGTTTAGTATAGTTTAAGATAATAGAAAAATATGCAATATATTCTGTAATTTCCTGTCAAATGACTAAAACAATCATGGCTTAAATGTTTAAAGGGCAAATCTTTAGCAATCAGGAAAACTGAAACATCCAGAATTACACAAATCCAAAGAATTCCAGATAGCTAATTTTTACTACCCTGAAATGCCATCTTAATTTTAAATACATAAACCTTACTAACCTGATACTATTCTTCAAAAATCTGAAATATATATAAAAGCATAAACACAAAAAGCTACTATACCTGTTGTGAACCACTGAAGTTCGTTGAATTGGAAACTGAATTATTTGCATAAATAGTAGATGATGGTGCAAAGCTAGAACCTAGAGGTAAAGAACAAATTGCATTTTAAAAATATGTCTTGAAAAATATAAAAAATATTTCACTTTGCAGAATTCAATGAAATATATATTAAATTTTGTTGTTGAGACAGTGAGATTTAAAATTGAGAGATTTCTAAGGAAAATGTCCTTAGCTCTGTCTTGTGACAACAGGTAAAGTCTTTTCTTTAGAAGTCTATAGAGGTAAACCGGAGCTTGTGGGAACAGTCTTACCAAGGACTCGGCTAACCTTCAAGGGCCAATGTCTACACGTACAGAAGTACTCAAAGAATAAGATATTATCCATACTGAGACTACTTCCAGGAAACTACTGGAACTTTCCAGTGGTCATATCAACTGCATAACATACAAAAACTACTCAAGTTCAAACATTTGGCTGGGGCTAGCTTAGGAAATAAACACATGGAATTCATTTAGAGTTCATGCTTCCAGCTCCCCATCTTTTTGTTCCTCTATGTCCTTTCTTTAGAACAAAAAAAGCTGTGAGCTAGGGCTCAGACCCAAGGGAGAACTGTTTATACTGCAATCATCTAAGGTTTGACGATCTTCTAAAATTTTATGACAAGGTCTGAAAGTTATTTAATTATTTTTAAAATTAGATCAAAAACAAGTGAACTATCAATTTACAGATTCAAAAAAAAATGTTTTCATGGAATGTACTTGTTAAGGAATAAAATAAAAGACTATTGAGGCAGCTGATTACTTGTTTTGTCAATGTGTCTTGAATAGCAATAGTATTAGGTAATCAACACAAACTGACATGGCCTGGAATATCCGATATGAAAGTATTCTGGGGAATAAATGGATATGTCTCTATGGCATTTCCCACAGTGGCTTATTGTGGTTGAGGCATGTATGCATATATGTATCTACCATTATAAGGAAAAAAGAGACCTGTCACTTCAGCCAAAAAGGTCTAAGTAATTATTTCATTTTAGTCAGTCAACTAAAATGGCAATATTAGTTGGTTCAAATAATGTTAATATAGCCCCCAAACTATGACTAACCATATAGAAAAAAAATAACAGATAGGAAATAACCTTTTAATGTTTTTAGTATGTCACTAAAATATTTTCTGCAACTACTACACAATGTTCAAAAATAATTTTTAATTGGAGACAAAAACAAAAAGAAAAATTAAATAATGATCGTACATGGAGAAAAATTTTTTAAGGTGGAGGTACAAATTATCTAAATATTCCTATTCAAGAAATATAGTATTAACAGGGGAGAGGTATTTTAGAAATGAACAAAAAAATCTCCAATTATTCAACAGTAAATGGGACTTAGAGAAGTGCTAATTCAATTTTAAATTTAATCAAAAAAGCATTACGTATGTAAGGAATCCTGACAAGAAAATACTGGGTTTTGTCATGAATCTTTGAAATCACTTAAATAGATGCCAAACATGTGACTAGCGTGGCGACTGGCTTGGAGGTTGCTTTGCTTGGACTTAGTTTCCTGCCAATTTTATGCAACTTAAACTTAAATATTTAACTTTGATATGGGTCATGTTTCTTGATGTATACTGAACTCTTTTCATCATGTTTCTTCCCAGTTATTTGTCTTTTCTGATGACCTCGTGTGAGCAGTGGTAAGATTTAAAACTGTCCTCATGACTTTAAATTCCTAGTCTGAAGCCAAGGAGTCTCATTCAAATAATTCTTTCTCACATAACATGTTTCTTGTGTGGTACTTACCTGGCATCTGGTAAGAATAAGGTGTCTGGCCTGGCTGTGGGGTAGAAAACCCTGGGCTGTAACTGAGGCACCCACTCTGTAATGGCGACTGAGTTTGTGAGAGTCCGCCCTCTGTCTTGATGCCTGGTAACATCACGCCCAGATCTGTTTGGAAAACGCATGTGCAACCCATTTCGTTAGTAAAATGATCTTACTTCTGAGTTGTAACATATCAATATATTAGACTATACAACTACTAGCCAGCAGGATTACATGCTTATAACCAAAGAAGAAGAGAGAAGGTGTGAAATACCGTAAGTGGGCAGGCTATAGGGCTGTCCTGTCTGTGAGTACGCTGTGTAGACGGCTGGCTGCTGCATCCCCGAATACTGAGTCTGGCCTGCATAGGCAGACATTGTTTGAGCTGCTGGTGTAGAAAGAATGTGTGGATAGGGCCTAAATATCAGAAAAATAGCATTACTGTGGCAACAAAGACTGCATATTAATTCAGACAGCTTAGATTCAGTGAAACCTGATAATAGCCCGGAAGTAATCCTCTTCTTTATCCACATATCATTTTAACAATATGGAAAAGGACAAGAGTCTGAATGTCAGGAGCCCAGGCTCTGCTACAAACCAGTCTAGTTACCTTGGACAAATAATTTAAACTCGCTAAGTCTACACCTCACCTGTGAAAAGAAAACTTTGGTTTAGATATCACACCTAAAGTCTCTTCCAGGTCTATATTGCTTACATTCGAAATAGTATTCCAACTGATATGTAGATGAGGAAAGTGAAGCCCAGGCCAATTAATTAGTACATTCATGAGCATATTTCCTGTTACCATGCATGACCCAATGCTATGTAATGACTACAAAAGTCATTAAAGGCCCTACCAAGAATTCTCTACAGAGAACTAGAAATCTTAAAAAATAAATAAAATTAAAAAAAATTAAAAAGTAGGCAGCTTCCTGAAAAGAAATGGAATGCCATTCCCTTCATCATGCCACATCTAACAGAATGTTCCCAAAATGGATATCCAATCTCTAGCCTATACTTAAGGAGAAACACTCTAGCTGCTGTGGAAAATAACTTTTAACTGTACATGATCAGGAATCCAAAACCTTGACACATCTGGTTGATGGCAACCAAATTCAGATACACCCAATGTAGTTAAACTTGAAATTTCTACCACTGTGCTCAGAAAGTTGACTACATTAGTTATAAAAGCAATAGTGCATATCTTTCAAAAATGTTTATTAGAACTTGAAATCCAATAAGAATATTATAATGATGGAACAAATTATGAAGTGTTGATGTTTGAATAAAATATAATCTTTTTAGATTTTCTTTAAACTAGTCAGCATTTTTGAATTTTCATTAAAAAATCTGTGTATTCTGGTTTGAGCTTGATGCTTTCCTCAAAGTATATAAATATCCAGAATTAAAGCAATTGTCTAGATATAAGTGAGGGTATTCCTAGACTTGTGAAGGGTATTTACCTAATGTCTAATCTATCCAATGAATCTATCCAAGTATCTGTCAATTCAACTGCCTATCTATAACATTTATATACATAAATATATCCTGATTTAAAGTTGTTATATTGTGTAAACATGATTAATCAAGATAATGCTGGAAAATTATTGTAACAAATCTGAAAGACTACTGACCACTTACTTGGAAGGATACAGCTGTGGGGAATATTGATGCGCTGATCTGGGGCTATAGCCACTACTTGTTATTACTGTAAGACACAAAAACCAGTGCAAAAAAAAAGGTTGCTTTATAAATATATTTCACTGGAGTGTGCAAAACTTATTTCAAGAAATGACTATGTTAGAGATATGTTTCAAAAAATTCATTCATTTTCTAAACAGAAAATTCATTCATTTTCTAGACAGAAACAGATGCCTAAACATTTTCTTCTAATTAAACTGTTTCACGTATGTGCTAGGAGCATGACACGAACTTTTTTCACAAATCATTCCCCTTCATCATTCCTCCATTTTCTTAAATCCGTAGCATGCTCTTACATATTAATATGCTATGAATAGATCTCCTTGACTATAGGTAATTAAGCTTTCATGATATAAAGGTAAATTTTTAAATTTGCAGACTTTATGTTTTAAATTCCAAATATATTGCTCTTCCTGCATATTTATTCTAATAGAAATATAATAAAAATTAAGAAAAATATGATGTTTCAACCTTCATTTTCAAGTTGTAAAATGAAAGCGTTTTCTCTTTCCTTTCATTTTGCCAATCCGATGAGTAGTTAAAAATGCAGGGTCCAAATAATTCTAATAATAATTGGAATATACACAGAAAGCATGGGTGACAATGTAACATTAAAAAAAAATCTAACTGCAAGAAGCAGCAGCAGTCATATTTATAAATATATTTTGAACTATCAGAGATTGTACTTTTTTGAGAGGAACTTAAAGGTGAAAATCAGGTCCTATTAACATTTCAGCCAAACATGCAGTCCCAAACTGGAATGTATCCAAAAGTTTGGAAGTTTCTCTTTCCTTTAACCATCTGCCTTGACTAAGACAGATGTACTGCAAATATATGGGCCCTAAAGTGTTAAGGCAGTCCCTTCAGAGCCAATCCATACTGGGCAAGCACACAGAGTGTCTTTATTAGGCCATCTGCTGTTCATTCACTTTTCAAAAAGATTAAAGTAGTATACAATGCAGTGCTGGAATTAGTTTAGTCTAATCAATCATAGTTATACTTCAAAGTACTATGTCTTTTCTAAGTTGTTCATAATAATTCTGGAGCTAAACTTTTAGAATTGTAAAAGTGACAAATAGGCTTAGGTTGCTAACTATTTTATGAAACATGATATATTTCTATATCCAAATGCTATTAAGTACCCTTGTGATCTATTGCTTCATAAACACATAGAATTTAATGTATTTAAAATGCTATTTAGACTGTAAGTTCTGAGTAGGGAGAGTATATTATAGTTTTCATAGCAATAATGCAGAGAGTTTATTTTCAAGAATATTATGAATCAATTTTGACAATCACTGAATATGATTAGAGGTGTTATGTTCTAAATATTTTCAGCAACCAAATTTAAGTGAATTTGCTATGTATATTTGAAAACACATGGACCACTGAACCATTAATTTTCTACTTATTTATTAAAAACATAAAGAATGTTTAAAACTTTCAAATCAACTCAATGAGAACAGCCCTTTTCTCTCACACTATGGGCACTAAACATACACTACATAATAGCAACAGTGTACTGCACAGGAAATTCAGTCTGATTCATTGATTCATAATAATTATACCCTATTTAGCAGAAATATACTTAAGTAAGGCTCAATTCCACATTTTTTGTTTCATTTATAAAACTTCATTGTGGTACACTCAAGACTCAGACTATACTAATCAGCTATTCTCAAGACTGTTAAACACAAGGCTTTTCTAAAGAAACATCAAATAATAAAAAGAAACATTCAGCTTTTATTGAATTAGCCAAAGAACAAAATTATTTCAGAAAAAAAGCCTCACATATATGAACACAAATCTGAATATATAGGATGCTTCTTCCCTCTAATGAATGAATCTAAATATCATTAGAATAATGTACCCATAACAGTATAGAGGCTCAACCTTTAAAATTTCATATCAATGTCTATATGTTCATTTTCTAGGTAGAAAACAAAACCTTTGACTCAGAAAACTATGTTTACATAAAACTTAGAAAGTTTATGCTTCTAACGAAGCTGTATATATTTTATTCTAACTAATAAATCTGCAGATAATTGAAAACAACAACAAAATTGGATTAAAGTGAGCTGAGATTATGCTGATCAAAGTAAAGACTGTTTCTACACAGAGCAGCCTAATCTTTCCAGTATGATTTCTGGAATCCCATGTACAAATTTAGGAGACCTTCCTTTTATTCCCTGTTGTCATTTAATTAATCAAGAGATGTATGCAAAGCACTCAACTCATTATACTCCATCATTTCTGCATACAAAAGTTAGCAAAAGTGCTTGTCTTCTAAATGTCCTGAAAATTAATTAAAACACATTTTTAATGAATATTATCAGATTCTCATAGGGTGGTGTCAAGCAATTTTAAGGTTTTACCCTTATTACTGTAACACCTTAGACTAGTGACTCTCAATGGGATGAGAGGTGGGAAATGAAGTTGGGGAATGGGTGGAAATTTTGCCTGCCAGGGAACATTTAAAATGCTAGAAGACATCTTTGGTTGTCACAGCTGAGGAAAGCTACTGTTAACTTGGGATAGATGCCAGGGATGCTGCTAAACACCTTACAGTGCAGAGGACAGCTCTCCTACAATAAAAAAAAATTAGCCAAGTTTTTAATAGTGGTGCTGTTGAGAATCCCTGACCTAAAGCACTCTGTCTAATTGAACTTGGTCCATGGCATTGGAAATGTTCTATATCTGAGTTGTCCATTATGGTAGCCACTAAAAAACCCCACATACAACTCTTAAACACTTAAAATGTAATTAATGTGACTAGATAAAAGATGTTTGCTTTACCAAATAGTATTTAATTTAGACTTATATAGCCACATATGGCCAGTGGCTATTTTTCTGGACAGCACAGCCATAGATAATTCTTAAAAAAAAAACTGGGAAACTATTTGTAAATATAATATGAGTAAATTCCAGACAGCTTGACAGTTCACACCTGTTTCTTTTTCCATCTTTATCTTTTCCAGTGGGGTATTAAAGAAAAGACTGTTGGACTGACCAGGACATTATTCTAGAATCATTTATACCAGTGACCACCTGTGAGGCCTTGACTGTATGGGCTTAACCACCTTTAACTTCTCTGTGCCTCCATATTCTTGCCTATAAAACGGATCATCACAGATCTCTGAAATTCCTTCTGGAGCTAACATCCCATAATCTTTTCATTCAGCTTTCATTAACTTGTAGTGTACTATTTAAGTATATCAGCGATCACTTAATTTCATTCCTATCCTTAAAAACTGTGTTCATATATGCATTTACTTTGCAGAAGGTTTACAACACTTATGGTAAGTAATATAAATGCTAGGGTAAGTTGGTGCCTATTTATCTGCTAAGAGGCGAGAGAATTGCTAGAAAGGAGGTGAATTAGGACACATGCTTCTCTATACAAAGTGTATAAATTATTATATCTTTCTGTTTGGAGTACTAATATTTAAGTGAATACATGGCAGCTGCTTCCAGTCAGTGTGAACCAATGAAACGGGATCATCTGTATCTATAAAAATCAAATATATGCTATAATGACATTATAGTCAAGGATTTACTTCAGCTCTTTTTACATGAGAAGCATACCCACACAAAATCCTTGTATATGAGAACATGAATAAGTATAAAATATATTAGAGTAGAATAACAGAACCAAGATTTAATTCTCACAAATAGTTTTCTGGGTTTAATGTTCATCTTTCTGCTATACAAATTCCTCCTCAGGTTAAAAAAAAAAACGGCCTTTCACCAGATAATCAACCAAACGAAATATAGTAACGAAAAAAAATCTTTAAGTCAACTTATTGCGTGTCCTTGTGCCCACCTGGGAGTTATCAGGTATTTATATTTAAAGAGGATTGATGTTTAAAGACACGCTATTGTTCTCTTTGAAGCATTTGAGCGAAATTCGTGCTCTCAGAGGCTGGGTTCTAATGCGACCAGCATGTGCTCTCCTGCAGCCCATTAACCTTTAATACCTGTCACTCAGCTGCTTACACAGGAAGGTTTTTTTTTTTTAAACCCAGAGAGGAAACAAGGTTATTTAGAAAGAATCAAATGGATAGTTTTACATCTCGAATGTTGGAGAGAAGGCAGTTTTGATGTCATTTAAATGGGTAAGTTGAAGGAACAAAGTTAACAATTACAACCTAAAATTAAATTAAGCACTGTATAAAATAATTATGAAAGAATTCAGTTCTGCTTATTTCTAATAAGAAAGTCAGGGGATTGTTTTGCTGTCACCTGCAGATTCAGCAAAACTATTCTAAACATCATTTCTAAAAAAAGCATAACTTTATGACAATGAGTTTTCCAAAAAGTGAATTTATTGCTGAATTTATAAAAATCCAATTCTCGCTTATTCACCAGCAGGATGAGGTGGACCCCAGTGCGTACGGAACAACACACGAGTTTAAGGCTTTACCTGACCCAGTAAAAGTGTCAAGCGCTCCATCTCCAGTCGTGGTTGTGGTTTCACTGCTGTTCAAAGGCTCTGTTTTGACTGCAAGGAGAGACACTACGTAGAAGAATAAGTACATGTGAGTTTTATTTCTAACTTTATATCAAAGATGCTGACTGTACGACTAGTGGCTTTTCTAGCTACCATGGCATGCAAGAGAAAACTTGGGAAGTCGATGAGGAGAGTTTTGTTAATTTAGCTTCTAAATGGACATGCATTTATAGAGGATTTAATCTAAAAATCTTCTGCCTAAGCTGGTTCTCTCGAATCTGGCTTTTAAGGCAGTCAACCCTACACAGTGAAACAGCAGTACGTGTATTTGCATTTTTAAATCACCTAAGCACACTCTGGTATTATAGTCAAAAGGCAGAAGAAAGGAATCGTCAGTCAGTCTTTAGCACATTTAATCCAAATCGTAACAAAGAGATTTACTGCTTATATTTTGTTCTTCCCAAGGTGACATTAAAAAAAAAAAGATTGCTTAAGAATATAATGAGGCATATGCAAATACAGAAACCAGGGGTGTATTCATATGGTGGGTGAAAAATGAAGTACTCAGTAAAGTTCTGCTCTACAAAAGCCAAAAGAGCCATAAGGTGTTGGGCTTTTTATTCTAATGGTATAACAATTTTTAATACATTATAGACATAAACATAGAATAAGAGATGGTTTCTACAACAGTAATTGTATCTTTTGAAAACTCTTTCATATATTATTTCTCCTTTGAGGTGGTATATTTTGGCAAAATCCTCACTTGGCAATGATGTAGCCACTGAGGTATACATCACTGTCATTATTAGATGCAACGAGTTTGGCAGGGGCAGTGAAAAAGCCTCTACCCATTTTGTCACACCATATTTTCCCTTTGTGGGCAGAGCTCCATATATCACAGCAGCAAGGGAATAAACTAAATTATTTTCTGCTTAACACCTCTTATGTTTCCTGGTCATAAATGGAATGACACAGTTCAAAACCTCAGAAGCAAGCAGAAAACTATAAAGAAGAAAGCTGAAGACTAGCCAACCACGGACAAATATGGCCAAAAGAATAGTGGACTCAGAGAGTACCCACCAAGCAAACAAGTCAGCGACGTTACTCTGTTAGAAAAGCAATTAATGATGGAGAAACATGCAGTAATGATTATGTTCCCTTTCCACATGAAGAGAATTGGCTGGACCCTCCCTCAGTGAGCTCTGGGGTTAATTTAGCATCCGGGATTTAACTATGTCATGAAGATTTGCTGGAAGATTCAGAGTCGAACTGTAAAGGTTGGAAAGAATCCAAACTCTAAACCACACTGCCTCACAGGCAGCACTAACTAACCAAGAATTCCTTTCATCTGTACAGAGATGGTCCAGAGTAGGGTGTAGAAAGGTGTAAAAGCTACTCTCTATGATGCAATGTCCCCATCTGACTTCTGACATATGACAAAAAGGAATCGTCCAAAGCCACCAGCAAAACTAAGATAAGAGACAGTTTGTCTTCCAAATTCTAATAATGGCTAAATTCCTATTTAAACATGTCTAAATCTATAACAATATTTTTAAAATAGATGTATTAATACTAATGGTTATATATATTTCACTTGTGAAATGGGGAGAGGGGAAGTAGAATGTCTAAAAAACTAACCAAGCTAGACATGAGGTTTAGTTTTGTTACTTTGGATCCCAACTTTGAGGTTTGATTTCAAAAACTTAGAATTGGTGTTATTTATAATCTCCTCAATTTGAAAGTTTCAGGTGGTCAAAAGGAGAAGGAAGAAAAGCCAGAGAGAGAGTTTGAAAGGAGTAGGAAGAAAAGCCAGAGAGAGAGAGTTTGTGGTTGCATTCATTATCCTGGAATCATCTCTCATTAAAATTTTAAAGGTCTGCTTTTAGTCAAAGACAAAGGAGGCTCATTTAGCTGAGAAGAGGCATCACTAGAAAGTATATAAAGACAAGCATACACATCAAGATGTGTTCAGTGGACTAAAACACATGGATTTAAAAGTAATAGTTAAATGGATGCTAACACTTGGGGGAAAACATTACACATTAATCCAAACTTATTTTTCATATGTGGGTAAGAGTTGAAAAATAGGGAAAAGGGGGAAAATCAATCAGAACAGAAAATAATTTATGTTCACAGGAGGGCAGCATCAGCAAACATCTCTTGAGTAAGATACAAAGTTATTTTGATTTGATTTTTATAGAGAAAGAAAGTAATATTAAGTAATAATGTTTTTTTCAGGAACAGAAAACTCAGAGAAGTGAAATGGGCATTCTTTATATGATTAGCTGATTTATTAAAAAGATGTTAAAATACAAAGAAGTTTCTTAATATTTAGAAAACAGGTAATGACTATAAAGTAAACATTATGATAATTATAAAGTTTGAAAAATGGAAGTCGTTTTCACTACAGGTCTGAATATATTTGAAATGTATTCCATTTTCTTTTGTCTTGGTTTTGTTTCCACACATTTAATATGCGTAAGACACTATTGGAAAGATGTCTATCAATGAAACAAATCTAGTTTTATGCATCTATTTTCTAAAACTTATAAAAATACTCATTTCAAAAGTTTATGAGTGTACATTCACTGTCATGTTCAAATGTATTTTTTTTTTTACTGTATTCTATTTTTCTTAAGTTAACACAGAAGTTAAACAGGGCTTTTAATTTATTTTAAGGACTGTGTCCAATATCATTACAGTTCATGCTATCAAATGTACAGAATAACCTTCTATAGAAGGAAAGCATCATCTTTATGAACAAAATTCAAACTTACAAAATAAACATTTTGATTTCAAAAGCCGCAATCATTTTTTAATTCTTAGGTTAGAGAGTTTTGTGGTTTTATTCTTCTACATGCTTGAAATAAGTGATTCAAGGTTCATTTCCCAAAAGGTGGGATGGAAAATCTACATACATATAGCACTTTGTACAGAACCATTACTTCGAGAAATAATTATATTGTCAGGCCCCCTCCATGCTAGTTATCCACTTGCAACTTAGATGTTTTTCATAAAGCCAAATAGTTAAAAAAAGTCAAAGTCATTTTATTATACTGATATGAAAGGGTTTTATTTTTAACCTTCAAAAATAATTGATCTCTGTGGACTAAATCAAGATTGCATGAGATTATTGTCAGCTATGGCTACTAAGTCACTGATTTTCTCTCTTTATATCCCAACCTTCTTCTATACTCTCATACAAGTATTTTCAAAGCAAATTTAATCTTGTCCCCTCAGATTATCTTTAGAACTCAAGTACAACATTAATATATATTAATTATTTTTAGAGGAAGTCTGTGTTATTATCATAACTTAATGCTCATGTTCATTTTTTGCAATATTAGGCTTAATTAACCCTTGAAAGAGAGGTAACCCAAGTACTTTACATTTTACATTTCATCTTCAGAGATCTGTGTTTAAACTGGTGTCCGCTTAAAAGACTATATATGTAATTCCAAATATACTCCTTCCTGAACCACAAAATCTCACGTAGCCACCTCTGACAACTTAGGTTCTACAAAGAATTTCAGGAGGAGTTAGATCAGGAAGGATACAATTTACAACACTGCAGGGGAGGAAAGAGGTACTGCCTACTAGTTTTATGATTTATGTTTTTCTAAATCAATTTTTTCACTCAAAAACCTATGAGCACCAAGTGTCTTTCATTTCTAAATATCCATGAAGTACTTAGTTTTGTAAAATAATTTGATGATGCTTCCAATTTATGGCTTTCATTCCAGAAAGAAAATCTAAAAAGAGTAGAGCCACAGTAGTAGCTGGTTCTACTGCACAGACACATAATACTCAGAAACAAATTCATCCCATGTGAATCAATCATCTATATATTAAAAACTCTGGGAGATTCTTTTCTATGCTCTACAGATTTCAAATATAGAAAACACCATAAACCCAATCAGAATGTCTGATCTTGGTTCCCCCAAATCTTCTCTTTGAAGTATTTTCTTAATCTCCATGTAGAATCAAATATTCCCTCCCTCTGCTGTGCACCCACCTTGAACACATTATGCACTCATTATTTTCTTTTCTGTTTCCCTCTGCTAGTCTTTTGGTCCCTTGATGGCTAGTATCATGTTCTATAGGTCATTGGGTTCCCATTTCCTAGCACAGAACCTGGCATATAATAGGAAACTGATACATTTTAAGTTAGAAAGTGAAAATTCACATTTAGACCCTATCCTAAGCACTTCCAATAAATATAAGTATTTTGTATATAAAGTATAGCTAATCATGTATCTTGACACCATTAGGGAAATTAGAATCTTACTTATATATGGAAGTAACTTTTCACATGATTGGCATGCATTTACATGCATGCATATACATGTACATGAAGTAGCATACATGAATTTATATCTGGGTTGGCAAACTACATCTCAAGTGCCAAGTCTACCCCATGGCCTGTTTTTGTATAGCCCGTGAGCTAAGAATGACTCTTACATTTTTAAATAGTTGAAAAATATCAAAGAAGAATAATATTTTTTGACATAAAAATTTTATGAAATTCGAATTTCAGTGTTCATAAATCAAGTTTTATTTGAATATGGTCAAGTGCATTTGTTTAAATATTGTCTATGGCTCCATTTGTGTAATGAAAGCACAGTTGAATAGTTACAACAGAGACCATATGGCCTGCAAAGCTGAAAATATTTACTATCTGACCTTTTACAAAAAAAGTTTGTTGACCACTGATCTGTATGCTAAGATATGATTGTATTTATTATATTTTTATTGACAGTTCTTCATTTTAACAATTTCACAAGTGACAAAAATTTGAAAGGAAAATCTAGATTCTAATATAAATCTGCAGATATAATTACAGAATTAGGATTAAGGTGATGAATCCCTTTAAAAATTACTTTAAGGAGTAATGTAATATATTTAAACAGCACCAAGGTAGTAGGGTAGGATATTAAGGTGACACTATTGACTCATTCGTATCAGTAAAAACTATCAAAGTTATCATTTTGAAAATCTAAAGTTAATGGAAAGATCTTGAAAAGCCACTAAATTAGCTTTTGCTTTTGTCTTTTGTTTTATTATAATAATTTTATAAAGTGATCAAATTCCATCAATAAAACCCAGAATTATAAATAAAATAGTTTACTCTCAATGGGAAACATTGTGCATCAAATGCTCAGCTTATGTTATAAACACATGGCATAAAGAGTCATTAAAATTCATTAAATATTTCATATCATTATGCCACTGAGACTATATCCTTAATAATCAAAGTGTACTTAACATTTTATTACTAAAAGTTTGCCTCTGTGGCCAGTTTACATGTTCTAAATGCAGAAACATTTATTATCTGACCAAACATTGGAGAGTCTTTTAACACACTGACTGCACATTTCCATTTTCCTTAAAAAACTGTTGCCTAATTATTATTGAATTATTAATTAAGGAAAATGAATTATGTTGGTTTATATTGCCCCAAATTTACATACATTATATGATTTAAAACAAAAGCTTTGCCAGTAAAGTATTATTATCTTTCTTTTGTAGACAAGAATTAAAGCTCAGAGAGGTTAAGTAACTTGTCCAAGATGACACAGCAAGTAAATGTAGTGCCAGGTTTTAGATCCATGGTCTTCCTGACACAGAAGTCCTTTTTTTCCCCACATGGTCACACAACTCTTAAACATTAATACTAAGAACTAGGAAAACTTGATGTTTTACACATAAAAAACTTTTTTCTGTTGGATATTAGATGTAAATTATTAAATATTGATTGTATATATTCATTATTGTAAAGTTGCCTATGTTACATTAATATGTCAGAATAGAACAACAGCCAGTGAGCTAAGAATGTTTTTTACATCTTAAATGTTAAAAAAAAAAAATTAGAATATTTTGTGACATGTGATAATTATATGAAATTTAAATCTCAGGGTCCATAAATCAAGTTTTATTGGAACCTGACGACTCTCATTCATTTATGTATTGCCTATGGCTGCATCTGAGCTACAGTGACAGAGCTGCATAGATGAGACAGAGAGAGACAGCATAGCCTACAAAGCCTAAAACATTTCCTGTCTGGTTCTTTGCAAAAAAAGACCCTTGAGTTAGAATTAAGAGGAACTAAATTCTGGCAACATTTTTTTTTAAGTATGAAAGTATATTTTAAGTGTGGAATTAAAAAAAAAAGAAACTAAAACTATAAAAATTTAAATAACGGGCATAATGGAGTACTTTTCATCCACTGGTCATATATTCTAATTTAATCTACATACAGCAAGGTCCAGGCAAACTGTGCCTATTCTAACTGCTTGCTTGTAATGCACATTTCTAACAGGTCATGAGCTCTTCTTTTTAATGCTAGAATTGGGTGGTTCTACAGAGGTTTTATGTGGTTTTGTTTTAATTTTTAAATTTTGATAGCACATTAACTTTTGGTTTGGGAAAAAGTTTATTTATATTATATATATATAAATATAGGGATGTAGTTAATATCTACAGTTCAAAACATTTTAAGAGATTTAATATTAATTTATAATTTTAAATGTATAGCTTTCATCACTGGTAATTTTTTAAATGATGGGTTTTTAAATGTTAATATTACTTTAGGTATTTTAATTGGAATATTTATTAAAGTCTGTAAAATAGGAAATATCATTTTGCCATGTTATGAATTTAATTTAATTTATGAAAGCCTATAGGCTATGGAGATTGAGTTTGTACGTAGGCGCAATCTGCTTCAACTGCTCATTGACATGACAATTGTGTTGAATTATCACTTAATAAACTGATAGAAAAATAGTAGATGCACCCGTTTGTGCAAAATTATGAAAAAACTAAGAAAAGAATACTACTGACCTAAGATTAGAATACTAGTTGATAAGAAAAACATAGCCAACTGTTATCAATAAACAACTAAAAGGTGAGTTCGTGTCTCCTTTTTTTTTTATAACAAGTACTGAACACAGAAAAGAGAGTGCAAACAGAAATAGCAACAGAAAGCAAACCAGAAGGGCAAATCCACACACCCAAACACATGCAGTGTACCATCATCTCTCATACTTGTTGCGGAGGAGGGGGTGTTGCAACTCAGCAACCAGTCTGCAGTGTTTAAAACAGTCATGTTGTCCCCTGAGAACAGGAACAGCATAAGGGTTCATTGTCTGAATGCCTGCTCAGTGTACGAGAATAGTCTTCAGTGCTTGTACTGGTTTCTGACCCTTTTGCCAAAATTATAACTGCATGGTATGACTTTTACATTTTAGTTTATCAGGTATGTTTTAGTTCAGTTAAATATACATACATGGTGATTAGTGACCTTCAAAGTCTGATTTCAGAGTGCATGTTTGTTTTTTAAATCTTATTATTTGCACCCAAGTTAAGGTTTAAATATAAATGTTCTTACTCCACAAGTGATCACTAAACAATCTTATAAATTTGCAATCCTATAATTAATTAGCCAAAATTATAGATGCATGTTTAGAGACAAACACTATAAACAAGGAAAATGTTAATTTACAAAGGGTTTTATGTAAAACATTATTAAATACAGGCAAGTTGCAATCCACACAACTTTACAAAGAAAATTTTAGATTTCACAGTTACTCTAAAATAAGTGGAAAGAGGTGTATCAATTTATTAAATATTTACTGAAAATTTAAAAGAAAATATGATGTGGCAAATGCTGATATCTAATAAAATGAATAGCTTACAAATTAAAGCAATTTTCAAGTAACTTTTCACTCGATGAAAACATCTATATCTACAAAACTTCAAAGTAATTGTGAGTAATTAAAAATGCAGCTTATATATGTGTATATATGTACATATATATGTATAGGCTTTCTACATATACATATTCTGATGCAAAAATCAGATCCTATTTTCTGACAGGTTGAATTAATTTTATAAAAACAATAGGGTGAAATATTTGAAATAGTTATTATTGTTGCCATATGTTGTGGCATAATTATGAGCTAATCATATGAAAAGGTATCTAGAAAAAAATTCAATTCTTATTTTAAATACATGTTAGGTATTTCTGTCTTTGAAAAGAAGATGCAGCAGATATGGACATTTTTCTATTCCAGAAACCATTTTTTAGAAAAATTTTGGAGTAGGCTTTCTCTCAAAATTCAAAATAAAACCAAAAACTCATAGAATTTCTTTTCTGTTTTCTATTTTTGTTGTTGTTGAGTAAGATCAGAGAGTAAATCATTTGGCCACATTTTTTACATTTTGAAAAATATGTATAAGGGCAAATACAAAAAGAAATCCTCGCCAAAGGCCTTCAAAATGTTGCTCTGGGCTATCTATTCTTTCTGACTGTTTCCAGCTATAGAGGAGGAGCAAAAATTTCAAGAAAATCAACAGAACAATAAATAATCAATTAACTATATATTACTTGAGTATAATGCTATGATGTTATTGCTTATGAGATATAATATTTCTTTATTAGCAGATCCCTAACATGTAAAGCCACAACAAAGTTTGAAATGTGATTCTGGGTGTCTTCAGGGTTGTACACTTACCTCCTGTTCCATTTGTGGTGACCGATGTGTTGCTGAGATTAGCTTTCTCCAGTTTGGAGCTACCAGGAGTATCGCCACCTCCAACAAGAGGATGAGGACTTGCTAGGTCCTGCATTTCCATAGACCTGTTGGAGCAGGAAACAGAGAAAAAGTTGAAATTTCAGCAATGCTTTCTTAATAAACTATGTATATCACTCTACTGAGCATGAAGGTGATCTCACAATAATAGGAATTGAAACCCACAGCTTAGACTTTTTGGTTAATCAGGTGAACATGATGGTCCATTAAAAATTAATAAATAAGCAAAGCTTCTATGATAGTTAAGCTTCCTCATTTGTTTGTTATTTGTAATAATCATACAAAAACGCAGATCTACAGGAAGGAATGAAGAGTGACAGAAAGGTAAATTTGTAGGTAAATACAAAAGCTTATC
Organism: Mesoplodon densirostris; assembly: GCF_025265405.1. Classification (NCBI taxonomy): domain Eukaryota; kingdom Metazoa; phylum Chordata; class Mammalia; order Artiodactyla; family Ziphiidae; genus Mesoplodon; species Mesoplodon densirostris. The sequence continues at coordinate 30,339,581 of NC_082672.1, forward strand.
TTATTTTTCTCTTACTTCATGAAAGACAGTGAACTGTGTAATTTATGATATAGGATAAAAGTAAAATATGTGACAACAACAGCACAAAGAATAGTTGCCAGGGGTGGGATTGGGGTGGAAATGAATAGGCAGAGCACAGAGAATTTTTAGGACAGTGAAAATACTCTGTATGATATTGTAATGAAAGATGTATGTCATTATACATCATGCAAACTCACAGAATGTACAGCACCAAGAGTTAACACTAAGGTAAACTATGTACTTTCAATGTAGGTTCATCCTTGGTAACAAATGCAGCATTCCGGTGAGTGATGCTGATAATAGGGGAGGTTATGCATGTGCAGGGCAGGGGGTAGATGGAAAATCTCTGTACCTACTGTTCAACTTTGCTGTAAGTGTTAAACTACCCTAAAAAATAAAATCTTAGGAAAAAATCAAGTCAAAACTGGTTGTATGCAAATAAAGCAGTGGTTAGTGAGAAATTTATATCTTTAAATGGTTACATAAGAAAAGAAGGGTTTAGAATCTGTGATCTAAGTTTCTACCTTAAGAAACCAGTGACAGAAAGGCAACTGAACCCAAAGTAAGTAAAAGACAGGAAACAATGAAAAGCAGAAATCACTGAAATAGAAAATCTATGAACAACAGAGAAAATTTACAAATCCAGAAGATGATCATTAGAGATACTGAAGATATTAAAAAGGATAATAAGAGAATATTATGAACAATATTATGCCAAATAATTCAATAATTTAGATAAAATCAGACTTTCTTGAAAGACACAAACTATAAAAACTTATAACAACTTTTAAAAACTGTCCTATACCAATTAAAGAAATTGAGTTCATAATTAAACATTAAAAAAAAAAAAACTCCACAGCCATATGGTCACATTAGTGAATGCTAGCAAATATTTAAGGAAAAATAACAGCCATCTTTTATAAATTCTTTTAGAAGAAAATAGGAGGTAACACTTTTCACTCCACTGTAAGTGACCAGAATTACCCTGATCCAAAGTCTGCCAAAGGCAATTCCAGAAAAAAAATTATGGATTTATATTTCTCATGAACATAGATGAAACAATATTTCAAAAACTATTATCAAATAAAATCTAGCAATGAAAAGGGTAATATATGATGACCAGGTGTGTTTTATTCCAAGAATTCAAGTTGAGTTAACACTTAAAAATCAATAAATGTAATTCAATATATTAACTGAATATACTTTCAATGGGTGTAAAATGCATTTGACAATATTCATTATCCATTCATGATACAACTCTGAGAAAACTAGGAAAAGAAGAATTTGCCTCCCATATGATAAAGACCATTCTTGAAAAATCTACATCTTACATCTTATTTCATGATGAAATATTGAATGGTTTCTCATTAAAGAAAGATCAGAACTAAGGCAAGAGTATCTCTTTTTCCCACTTCAACACAACATTTTATTGGCACTCTTAGTCAGTGGGAGAAAACAAAAATGAATAAGTAAAGGGGGTAAAGCTTAGAAAGAAAATTTGTTAATTCAATAAAATAGATAACTAATAAGGACCTGCTGTATTAAAGAAAACTTGTTAATTCACAGGTAACATAATTGTTTATGTAAAAAATTCTGAGAAATCCATTAAGAAAAACCCTATGAGAACTAATGGGTGAATTTACCAAAGTTACAGGTACAAGGGCCTTGCCAATCATAAATAAAAACATGAACCAAAAATATCTGAAACATTAGTCAATGCCTTTCTAGTTCAAACACTGAACTACCAAAACAGTGGCTGTTCAGGAGGTTGGAAGTTGGGTTATTCACAGTCCCGCTCCAGCTCAACTCAACTCCAAAAGGAATCTGAATGCTCAGAACTTGCTCTCACAGTCAGCCAGAACAAACAACTTAGACATTTTGGGAAATAAAACAAAATAAATACCATGCTTCAGTCTCTACTGAGTTTCTGTACATAATCTTCAGAAAACTACAAATATATGATTTTCAGAATACTATAAATTATTTTGTACATAATGTTCAGAATGACATCTTGACTCATAACAAGAAGCAGGAATATATGACCCATAGTAGAGAGAAAACACAGTAAATAGAAACAGACCTGTAGATGACTCAGGATTTGGAATTAGCAGACAAGGATTTAAAAAACTATTGTGTATATGTGAAATAATTTATAGGAAAATATATGTACACAAGGTATAAACATATAAATATGCCATGTATATAGATATATACATATATGGCATATATACATATGTGCCATATATATTTATATGTATGTATAATTATGAATATACCGTGTATGTATTACATCTAAATATTGCATATAGATAAAAATGAAAACTGCAAAAAAGAGCCAAATGAAAGTTCTAGAATGGATATTATAATATATTAAATTAAAAAATAGTCTTTGGATGGACTTCAAGGCACTGCAAAAAAAAAAGAAAAATCAGTAAATCTGAAACTGGGCCAGTAGAAGTTATCCAAACTGAAGCAGACAGACAAAATATTGGGGAAAATATTGAATAAAGTAAAAGTGATTTTATCTTCTCCTACCGAACCCACCCAACATAAATATTTTTAGTTTAATTGAACTAATAAATGAATAATTGCTTATTATATGCAAAGTACAGTCACAGGTGTTAGGCTTGCTAAATGGAGAAACCATGGTCCTACCTTCAAAGAAATTTATGATCTAAATGAGAAAGCAGATCCTGTGCATAGAAAACTACAGTACATTAAGTATCCAGACAGAGCCTGGGGGCACATCCTGGAGAAGGACATTGAGAGCTGCATTCCCTCCCTCTGACCAGAGGCGTGTGGGGCTTGGGAGACATATGAAGAGGTTTTTCCAGCTTTACCACGTGTCCACTACTAGGTTATATGTCTGAAGGAGTTGTATAGAAATTCGATAAGTGGTTGGGATAAATGCTGCATAGAAGGTAAGAGGCTCCATAAGAGTTATGAGGTGGATGGGGCCCTCAGAGGGGAGCACTCAGGAGCAGAGGCCAAAGCAAGACAGAAACCTTTGGCCAGAGAGGTTTCATCACACTAAGTTCATTTTAGGGTGCCAGGGGAATGTGCTGTCAAACTTGAGGAGTTTATTCCTCTTTTTTTTTTGTTTTTTTGGGGATTTTTTTGACCGTGCCATGTGGCATGTGGGATCTTAGTTCCCCGACCAGGGATCAAACCAGCACCCCCTGCAATGAAAACGCAGAGTCTTAACCACTGGACCACCAGGGAGTTTATTCTTGACCCATAGGCAATGAGGAGGCATCGAGGGTTGTTGATCTGGGGAATCATGAAAAAAATCAGTTGTAGGATTCATGTTAGCAGTGGTTGTTGGCACGCAGGGTGCCTGCAACACAGGATTACTAAACCCAAGATGGGTCGATGGGAGATTATAGAGGCGAGTTTTCCAAGGAGTGGGGCAAGGAGTGTTGCTACTATTAATTGTGTGAACTTACTTAAAGAGTCTAGAAAATTTTCTCAGAAATTGTTAGCTGGGTTTTGATGAATTCAAAGAAGGGGTTCTAGGGGAAGCATCTGGTTGGTAGTATTCCTGAAACTGCAAGGTAGTGTAGGGGTTCACAGCCAATCTGAACCACATGCAACATGAAGAAGCAAGGAAAATCAGTCAGGAATGAAAGGATGGAGCCCACACTACAGAGACGAGTGGGAATATGTCACTCCTGGAAAACAAAAGAAAGATAGCCTTTGTATCTCACATTCCAGTTTCCAGGAAGCCAAAATGCAATTATCTGGCTCTTTACAGTAAGTGTCCTTTGCTTGAATTTATTTTAATGGGTTGATATTTCTTACAGTTAATAGAGCCTTTAGAGAATAGGCATGCATTATTGCTATAAACTATACATTATTGCTATAAACTATAAACTATACAGTAAGAATATTCCTGTACTTTCTTTTGTACGTGAAACTTCAGATTCTTTTAAAGTCTAGTTCATGCAATATGTAACGTATAAAATATAAAGTTTACCTTAGAGTTCAACAGCAGAAAATGTTTAACAGCTACCAGTTTTTACTGAGTACATATTGTAAGACGCAGCCTACGCTTGGTACTTCAAATATATCCTCTCTGTTAATCTTTACCTTAACACACTGATGTGCATATTATTTTCCATATTTTATAGATAAAGAAATTGAGACTCAGAGAGGATATACAGCATGCCCAAGACCTCATAGGTTGAAAGTAGCAGCACCAAGACTTGAACTCAAGTCTATTTGATGCCGGAGCCCAGGTCCTTTCTGTCACATTATATGTTTCCCATTTTTAAAAGTGGCTTTACTTTTTTCACACTGTGAAACCACAATTAGGAATGCATATTCTTGAAATAAAATAATCTGAATGTTTTTCAAAAAATACTCAGTATAAGCATCTACTCTGACAAATCTACATTACCATATTTAAAGGGGACCCCTTTCTAAATAGCACAGAGAATTATATTCAATATCCTGTGATAAACCACATTGGAAAATAATTTTTAAAAGAATGTATATATATGTATAAAGGTGCCCCTTTTTTTCTTCCAAGATGTCACTTTCAACCCATGTCATAAGGCCATGTGAATACTAGCATCTTTCTGGACAATATAGAAAACAAACTTATTCGTAAACACAAAAACTCTATAAAAAAAAAGAGAGAAGACTTGCAGGTCACGTGCAGCTGTTTTCTTGGTTCTTGTCTGCATTCTTCTGTAGCACAGGTGGAATTTATTTCTAGCAGACTTAAATATCCTCTTCAAACCCAAGGAAGAGCATGCTTTATACTTGTGCATTTAGCGTCTCCTGTAACTCAGAAACCATGATTCCTTCTGCACAGAGCCTGGTAATGAGTCATAGCCTGTTTATTTACAGGCTGAGATTCCACCAATTCTTCATGACCCAAGAAATGCAAAAACATCCTAGACTTTCAAAGGCATTCACTCTCATGCCAGCTTTTCTCTCTGCATAAAGTGGACAGCATGTATGCAGGGCTCTGTGTCCCAAGCTCTCAGAGTCTACCTAACTAGCCAATTTTCATTTTGACCGTCAGAATGCCTTTAAGGGCAAGAGTTCAGGTATTTGCTTTACTCATAACTTCTTTTTTTATGTAATATAAGCCTTTTCATCCTCCTTAGCTGAAAAATTGGAATAACAAAATCAGCTTTTACTTAAATCTTGAGAGTATAGGTTGCATTAGGGCAGGGATTATTTTCTATTCATTGCTTTTTTCCTCTACACTTAGAATTGTGTGGGGTACTTAGTGAGTGCTAAGGATGAATAATAAAATAGGAATAGGAAAAATGCTGATGAAGTGATTTGAATTACTTGGAGTCAAGCATACTCTCATTCAACAAACACTGCTTGAGCATCCAGGAAGTTCAGGGACATTTCTAGGAATCCAGAAACTATCTTCTGAGGGCTTGGAGGCTAGTAGGAGAGCAAAGGGATGGGTGGAGGGAGATGGGGATTAGCACTGTGATGTCAATGTGTATGGAAGGTTTCATATTTGCATGTGAAAATGTTAGGACTCCCAAATGAGTGAGGTGTGTGTGTGTGTGTGTGTGTGTGCACGTGCACGCATGAGTGTGCAAGATGGTGGGAGGAAGATGCCCTGCATGGATACAGAAAACCACTGTGCAAGAAAAAATATAATAAAGCCATTTGGTCAACTTAGATTGGATGAAAGTCATAAGCATGTCACTACTGGGTACCAATTCCCACTCTCTGGAAAAAGCACATCCGTCCACCTTAAACCAACACATTTCAGATTAGGAGCCAAGAAACCCTTGTCCCAGCTGCAGTCCTGAGCCAGTTTCTCCTCTGGCTCAGTTAGGCTGGGAGATGTGGATGCTCTCCGCTTCACGGTGTCTATGTCCCTGATCAGGTGGCCAGACAGTCCCAGAAGGAGGCCCTCACTAGCCCATTTCAGCAGACATCATCACAACTGGACTCTGCTGCAGAGAAAAGGAAATGTTGGAGGAAGAAAACCCCTATCAACAAGGATCAGGGAAGTGGGCCATGAATAATGGGAGCTATTCTTGCAATTTGCCAGTGACCTCATGCCTGTCCCTGAGGCCAGCCTGAATGCTTGCAGTGCAAGTGACCCGTCTGCCAGAGTGACCTCAGGCCCTGGAGTAACAGCAAATAAAGCCATGGACACACTGTTCTCTGGACACTTTTACAGTCCTTCCTTTCCAGGGCTTCCTTACAGATCTAGACAAGTCCTACAGTTCTGGCCCTTTCTTCACTACGACTCTTAACAGATTATTTAGATAAAACATGGTATCCCCACCCAAGAAATGTGAGTAAATTTTTAAAAAATGTATCTCTAAAGCATTTCTCTAAATTTAGGTTTTCAAAGCCCCCCCCTTTACTTTGAAAACAAAGGAAAAAAAGCCCAATGAATTCTCCAACCGTTATTTGAAAAGTACAGGACTCAAGTTTCTGTTAGATCAGTTACAAACCATGGTTAATGAAGCAGGAAATTATTTCCCTGCAGTAAGCAGAAGAATAAAGCCATACGGCCACAATAAAAACATCTAATACCATTAATTATACCAAGAAATATATAGACTCTTTTTCTAAGGAAAAAACTACCAGTAAGGATCAAACATTTTACTGGATGATTGAATGAGGGTTTTTCAATGCTAGAATGTTGAATTGAAAAAAGCAAAGCATTAGCATAATGTACACAATAAAGATAGCTCCCTATGAAAATGATGGAATTTCGGAGTCTTGAGGGACATTCAACGTCCTCGAACGCAAAAATACCATTTTATGCGCAAGGCTGTGAGTACTATGTTAAGCGTCTGTACTATAGGCTGAAACCTGGGTTTTAAACTCCATCTCTATCACTTACCAGTCAATGGACTTTAGGCTCAAAAATGAAGTTAATGATACCCACCGGAGGGTTACTGAGTGAATGAAATAAGATCACGCACGCAAATTACACAGAATTTGGCACACAGTGTATTTTTATGAATGTTAGCTATTACTAAAGTCACTTCTACAATGCTGCCAACAAATGCCTGATTTGTCTGTTTGAAAATCTGTAGTATCAAGAAAATTGTTTTCTTAAGAGGCGGCCCATTTCATTTTCCGCTCACTTATTAATCAGAAAGTCTTCCATACATGGTTTCCATGCAACTTTGGTCCTGGAAGAAATTTAACCCATTGACATGAGGTAAGTCTAAACGTTCTTTCCCATAACTTCCCTTCAAACCTCAAAGAGGAATGTGCCAACTCAGAGCCTTAAAGGTGCAAAACATGGCAGGAATATTAAAAGGATCACTCTGGACCCATCAGTATAGTCTGAAGAGTACACTAGTTTTGCTATCAGACACTTTACAGTATGAACATACACTGAAACCCAGCCAACCAAACCCCTATGATTTGTCCCATGTGATGCTTTAGAGCCCTGCTTTCTCTCAGCCACAACACATGCCATTGGCATTTGGAACCTAAGTGAAAAGCTTTTCATATATTCCTCTTAAATGCTATCTTGTTGGACCGAGCCCACTGTTTCATCTTGTCCTGTCAGATTCTGATTCTGCTGTTCCAAGTATTCTTTCCCTGTGCCATGACACCCATAAACTTTCCTAGCATGCACTCATTGCCAAATCACAATAAACATGTTGAACAGGCCAATGTCAAGGACAGGTCTTGAAGAAGGCACTAGAGTTATAACTTTAGATCTATATCACTGGGAGATAGTTACTGAGCTAATAGCAGTACTATCTTTCAGTCTTTATTTTTCTGTATTTTCCTCATAAATATATCAAGAGCCTTTGAGACACATGTTGTTGAATGCCATATGTGTTAAGTATAATGCAGGCCTTTGTTCCTCTTTTCTGGTATTGCTGTCAGGCTATTCTGTCGTGGCTTTTGCTTAGAGAACTTATGCTGGATTCTCATGATCACAGCCCTCTTTCTAATTATTTATATTTAGTTATCTAAGAAGGTAATTTTATTTTTTTTGAGATTGATTTAGAACATTTTATTTTAATTTTTAAAATTTTTAGTGAAGTATAGTTGATTTACAATGTTGTGCTAGTTTCAGGTGTACAGCAAAGTGATTGAGATATACATATATATGTATATACACACCTATATATATGTGTACAGTGAAGTGATTCAGATATATATATATATATATTCTTTTTCAGGTTATTACAAAATATTGAGTGTAGTTTCCTGTGCTATACAGTAGTAGATCCTTACAGTTTATCTATTTTATACATAAAATATATAAAATATCTATTTTATATATAGTAGTGTATATATGCTACTCCCAAATTCCTAATTTATCCTCCCCACCACCTTTCCCCTTTGGTAACCTTAAGTTTGTTTTCTATGTCTGTCTCTGTTTTGTAACTAAGTTCATTTTGTATCACTGGTCTAAATTTTATTGTGTCACACAATGAAAAAAATGATTTCTCTTTAGAAATCTGATCCTAAAATACACATATGGCATGTGCTTTATTAGATAACAATATGGATTGGGAATCAGGAACAGGAATCTAAGTCTATGATCTACTACTTAGAAAAAGTTAATGGGTGTATGTGTAGATGGTTTTCCTAATATCTTCTCAGGTTTACACGGCTCTCGAAATAACACTGTGAGTCTTCCACAGACAGGCATTCTGTACTCTCTCCGTTTCTATGCCAAGACATTCTGTATCTTTATGAGGTTACTCAACCCATTCACTTTGAACGCAAGGAAGTTAGCACCTGCCACGGGGGATCAGAATGTGAAATGTGAGGAGGGAGTCCTGTGATAAGTGCCTGACCTTACCAAACAAACAAAAAAAAAAAACCTCTAAGAAAACAATGAAGAAAATGCAGTAATATACCAACATACCGACCAGAGTGTTGTGCGGCTCTTAATACAAGCAATTAAAGTTCCACTCTACAGGAAGCAATGGTTGAGGCTGTGTGTAATTCACAGAACAGCCAGCGATGTCAGGAGACATCAGGGAACTCCCCCACTGCCCCATTCTTATGACCCCATAACATGATAGTCTCCACTAAAAAAAAAGTCAAACAGCCATCTTAGTGATAGAAACTTGGGGCCCATTGCTCGTCTGACGTAATACTTCACGGAGCAGGTCCAAACACAATGCAGGGCCCTTGAAATCAGCAGGAGCTCAGCACTCTCATCCATGCCAAAGAGCAAGATGAGAAATGGGGCTGGTATAAATATTCATTGGGAAGTTACGGCCAACCTCCTTGTGCTGTGTGTTTAATGCAACTCAAAACTGCTCCACCTGGTCCCTTCTGGCTCCCTCATGTCTACCAGGGGCTGGCAGCTGGAAGGCAGGCTGAGCTTAGAGATCTTTTAATTTGCTGTAGCACCAGAGGGACAGGCAGGGGGGATGACAATGCATATGCTGGGATTCAATTACAGGGCTGTCTTTTTCCCAGGTGGGAGGTAACACTGACTGCAGAGAATTCAATGCTTCATCTGTTAAGGTCCCTTAGGAAAAGATGGGTGGTTTGAAAAAGCTGGGGGTGTGGAATAATGCTCTATGGTCAGCCCTCAAGACAAAAATCTTGGCAGAAATTATCAGGCAAATTGAATGGTATTTTGTTAGGCTCACATGCAATCTCTACTTTTCTCGTTTTCCAAAGCAAAATCATTCTGTAAATTCTGTCTAGAAAATACAGATGGCTGCTCCTAAATTCTGAAATCAGTTGATGTGTAGCCTATAAAATGTAGGATGAGAGAAGCTTTGAGATCACTGTCCCATAAGTCTCACTCCCAAAAAGGTGTTTAAATATTCCATAAAGTTAGATGTGTTCCAACCATGAACATTTAAGGGGAACACACACTGTTCTGAATTTAAAGCACTGAACAGTTCCTAAAAGCTTGACAAAAATACCTACAATGTAATTTTTTCTTTACAATAAAATGGCATAATGGCATTACTCTTTAGGACCCTAAACTCAATAATCTGTTGTAGTTTGTTGGGGTTAAAGGGGGAGGGTGTGCTTCTTATTCTAACTGCTACAAAGCAAGGTTCACCAAATACAAAAGTGAGGTTGACTAGTGTCTGCTGGATTATTTCTCTATGAATAGTTACTGCACTACTAATTACAAACCAATACTATCTATTTCCTGGAGCAGATCTATCCGTGCTATTACTTGGACAAACTTCCTAGGTGGATGGCTTCATTTTTATTCTGTATTTAAAAGGAAAAAAGAAAGCTGCATTTGTTTTTATCTCTCAATTTCATGCTTGCCCTAGGACAGCTTTTTCTCCCCATGGTGGTTAGAGTGGAGCTTTGCAATAACCAACTCAAACCAAGTTCATCTTCTGCTCAAAACCTTCTAACATTTTCCCATCGCTCCTAGAGAAATTCCCCAGTTGCTCACCTGGCCTCTCAGGTCACTTCCTTATGTGATACATCGATACACCATTTCCCTGACCTTGGCTCCCAAGTGATTCCCTCACTCATGGAGCTCCTCTATCCCATGGCACACCATCTCCCCAACCCTGACCTGTCCATCTTCAAACATACCCAACAGGCTCCTAGAACAGACTCTTTGCACTTGATTTTCCCTTTCCCTGGAGCACCATTCCCTCAGCCATCCTCCTTGTTCTTTTCCTCTGCTCTGACCCCCCCACCTTTCTCTGCCTTCCTTATAAAACAGCAACAACCTCACTCAATAATTACCCACTATCCAATTTATATTATAATTGTACCATTTATACTGCTTTATTCTTCTTCAAGGCAATTATCTCCCCTGACATAGTATATATTAATTTATTAGTTAATTGTCTCTCCCTCTAGAATGTATGCTCATGACAGGAGGGGAGTTTTTATTCATGGCTGTATCTGTAGTGCCTAGAACTGTGCCTGGCATATACGTGTTCAATTAATAGTTGAATGTGTGAATAGATTTTCCAGTAATTTCAACTGACTGACCTAGTTAGTCCTAGTTACCTAGGCTTGATCACACACCTCAATATCACTAGTTTTCTGTAGCATAGTTTTATTGTTTTTTAAAATCAACTCTTGATTAAAAAAATACAGTTCAAATATACAGAATTTTACAATTTGATTGACAGAATCTCTAGTACTTTTTCATCTTTAAATTTGAAGAATAGAGTAAATTAATAATTATTTAATGAGTGCCTAGCATGTAATCAGGTACTACATTTTCTATATTTTTAGTAAAAACATAGTTTTACCTGAAATTAAACATTTTCTTATACTCTTTGCAAAATCCAAATTTTAGCTTAAGATCAAGTATCTTAGTATGTTCAGGCTGCTATAACAAAATACCACAGGTTGGGTAGCTTATAAACTACAGAAATTTATTGCTCACAGTCTGGATGCTAGGAAGCCCAAGATCAAGGTGCAGCAGGGTTGAGTTCCCCAGTGAAGGCCCTGTTTCTGATTCATGTTTTCTGCTTTCTCACTGTGTCCTCACATGGTGGAAGTGGCAAAGGAACTCTCTGGAGCCTCTTTTATAAGGGCACTAATCCCATCCATGAGGGCTCCACCCTCATGATCTAAGCATCTCTCAAAGACTATTTCCTGATACTATCATTTTGAGGGGTTAGGATTTCAACATATGAATTTTGAGGAGACACAAATATTTAGACCATAGCACCAAGCAATGAGGTTGAAAGTAAAACTGTTCTATTTTCAGTCCCCAAATATTTTTTGAAGCCTCAGTACAGTATAACATTTAAAATCTCTCCTAAACACACACATACACAGACACCTAAAATTAAAAATAATATTATTTTCTTCTTTAAAATATTTCTGAAATTTAATAACTCTGTGAGATTAAAAACAAAAACAAAACAACAACAACAAAACATAGCTTTGTTTTTCTGCCTTTAAAGTGATTGGGAACTCAAGAGGGCTTGAGAAATTGACTAAGTTCGTACAACTGGTCACTGGAAGAGCTTCAACAGAACCTAATCAGCAGCCATGGACTAGACTTTGACACAGGAATAGGTGGTTGCAAAGAAACACTCCTCTTTCTATTTCCCCCCTCTAGTTGCTATATAAACATTGCTCTTCCTTTCAAAACTCAGAATTTTCAAATTAGAGTCAATGCTTCATATTTTCTTTCTCACCTCACAGTAATCTTCTTTCCACTTCAATCAGTTTCCAGAGTCTACCTAGATTCACCTCGTCCCAATTCCTAATAAAATAGGCTTTTTCTTTAACTCTTAGTTTGGCCCCTCTTTGGCATTTCCCATTGTTAATGACTTCTCAAAATTTCTTCCTCTTAGGCTTATCTAATAATTCTGTAGTGGTCCTGTTGCCTGGCTATGGGTTTGCCATTTTTAATTCATTCCCTTTTACCTAAAAGAATCTTAATTTTTGTTTAGGTATTTATTTCCCACCAAAAAAGCTCAGTGTCTTAGAGAAAGCTAAGTCTACCCTCATTTCCAGGAGATGGCAGCCTAATTCATCTTCCCAGTTAATGATTGTTTCAGGAATCCTAAGGTGACCATATTTGTGCCAACGAGATCCAAGGAATACTGTGCTGGAGACTTGTGGGTAAGTTCCTCTTCATACTTCTCAGAGAGCTTCCAGATCCAAACTGAATCTTCAGCTGGTTGTGAACGAGGGAGCATGGAGTGTTGATTTCTACCCCCGGTCATTTTATCCCCAGTGGGGAAATAGCCTTAGGGCACATCCAAAACTGTGGAGGGCAGAGCAAAAGGAGACAAAGGAAAGTGATTTCTCCATGAAGTTATTGAGCTCTTGGATCAACCACTCAGAGGCCATTCTACCTCCGGAATTCCAGTTATGTGAACCAATAAATTACCTTATTGTTTAAAGCTCCATGAGTCAGCTTCTCTATTACCTGCACTTGAAACCATCTTAACTGATACAACTACTCTTTCCTGGTTTCTTGACGTCACATCTGGCCATCAATTTTCAGACTTCTTCGTGGGTTATTCTTGTCCTCTTAACCTTTTGATGCCCATAATCTTGCAGCCTCTGCCCTCATCTCATGTCACTCAGGGAAACACCCTTCTGGGGAATTTCCACACATATTTATGTCTTTAACAACTATTTTTTGTTAATCAATTCAAAATCCCTCCCTCCTCGCCCTCAACTCTCTTCTAAGTACTGGATCTTATCTACAATGCTACACTTGTCATCTCCACCAGGATCTCTCACAGACTCTTTTAACATTCTCTGCCCACAGCTAAACTCATCATCATCACTTTCACACCTATTCGTGCTCTTATCTCTAACTGTACTATTACATTGGTCACTCAACTCAGAATCCTAGGCGAGATCCTCAAGCCTTCAGTCTTCAGCAGGTTCATCAAATATTCTCAGTGCTTCTGCCTAAATAGATTCCAAATTAGGAATCTATTTAGTACTTAAATTAGGTCTTCATAATTCTTCACCTAATCTTTGCTACAGGCTCTACATATCACACAGAATCTTAGCAGTTCACTCATTCTTAAGTGTATATCAAGTAGGAGGGGCTCTGACCAGACCTTGATGATGAACAAATAGTTTCCTGGTGTTTCTATCTTCTCTCCAAATCATCCAGACAATCATCAGAATTATTTTTCTCAAATACAGCTATAACCATGTGACTTCCCTTCTTAAATTCCCTTCCCTCCCCAATACCTCTCGGGGGAAAAAAAAGTTCTCTACTGGCTTAAGTTCAAATATTTAACAAATATGTACTACACTTAAGATTCTGAGTTAAGAGCTTTGAAAGAGTGTGTTATGATTTTCTTCTTTTAACAATTGCATAATTTAGGAAAGAGTTGGTAGATGACCTTAGCCATGGCAAAATATAAGTATCATCATTCTACTCTGAATCCAAGAAACTGAATCAATTTACTCTGAGCTAGAATATTCTCATATCATTTTTTATGCTCTATCTAGACCTAGAATGATCTTGATCTTTCATCTTATAGTAATGTACAAGAATTCCAGAAAACACATGATTGACTAAGTGACACTGTCAGGTACAGAAATCGCTACTTTTTGGAAGCTGTATCACATTCTTTAAAATTCAGAGATCACTCAAATTTGTTCATATTTCCTTCCAAGTTGTTCTTCTGAAGAAAGGACTATTGTTTATTATCTCCACCATAGAGTAGACAATTTCATACCTTTATTTATTATTTGACAACTATTTGGGTACCCAGGTGCCCTCAGTTTTCCTTTATGAAAAAACAAATTCTGTGCTTATGTGGAGCTTACTTTCTAGAGTGGGATAGGAGAAGAATATACATCTCCTTATATTATAACCATCATTCACTTTGAAATGTTGCAGTGGGTTATTTCACCTATTTATAAGACTGGTTACAATGCAGTGAGATTCTGAGTGCTATAGATCAGAAACATCAAAGGTGTCCATGGGAGATGTGGCTCAGCCATACAGGTGTAACTTTAACGAGACATAAATTATTAGCAGAATTCAGATACATGGAGGAGAGAAGAGAGAGTATTCTGGTGAGAGGATAAACTTGAGCCCTGGAACACAGCTGGAATGAACACACCTTGTCATGGGGAAGTGGGAAGAACGGGCCAGCTAAAATGGAGAATGTGTGTTAGAGAAGAGAAAAAAGTTTGATTACTAGCATAGCTAGAGCTTTTAAAAGCCAAGCAGTGGAATCTGACCAGGGCGGGGTACTGTAATTAAAGCAGTCATTGTAGGAGCTTAGCCTGGCTAATCTGCATTAATATGGTTTAGAAAAGAGGGAGAAGTTATTGACACAGGCAGGTTCGGACGCCCATGCAACAATTCAGGCAGGAAGTTAAATGGATTTTGACTAAGTTGGTGATGACAGGATTGAAAACAAGGGAAAGGCATTAAGCATATTTTGGTTAGAAAATTACAACTTGATGATCAGATATCTAAGTCAAACATTCATTTATTCATATGTTAGAAGGTTTTGAGCAGAAGATGAACTTGGTTTGAGTTGGTTATTGCAAAGCTCCACTCTAACCACCATGGGGAGAAAAAGCTCTCTTTCTCTTCCCCATCCCAACCTCCCCATTCCAAGCCCACATTTATCCCCCAAAAAAGGCTGAGCAGGGATCAGAAGTGCCACCTGAAGAAGACACATCTCTCTGCTGGGATGGAGACAGTCCATCAGTGGGCAAGGTGGTACTGAAGCCCTTATAGCATGTCAAAAGAGGCTATTCCAGGGGCATCTGGCTGAGGTAACAACACCCAGGAATCAGCAAAGCCAACAGCAACAGCAGAGATAGTTTCTAGTTTTATAATTCGTAGCTATTAATTTTTAGTGATATATTTTAGACATTTAGTGTCATAAAATGCTTTTATTGATGCACACACTCTGACACTTTAAAGTGCTGTTATTAATACTTGTATTACAAGATAAATGCTGAGGTGCTGGCTGTCATTTGCTCTGATACAGCAAACACCATGCACTCAAATTCCTCTTTTCTGTTTCAACTCCTCAAAAAATGTATCACATAACATTATTTGTTTGTAAGAGTAAACACTTAGAAACAATTTAAAGGTCCATCTAGAAAAGAATGCATAGATTATTAGGGTTATGTAAATACAATAGAATACTATACAATGTTTCCAATAAATGAGCTATAGCTACATATATTAATATAAATAAAGAATGTAACGTTAGAGGAAAAAAGTCACAAAACAATGCATATTGTTTTATAGTCACATGGCGTTTAAAAATTGGCAAATGCATATTATATACTGCTTTTGAATTCATAAATATGTAGTAACATATAATACATTCATGGTAATGATAATTTCCAAATTCAGGATAGTACTTTCTCAAGGAGAGAGGGGATAGGTAGCTCACTACACAAGGATCTTCAGCAGTGTCTGTAGTATGTATTTTTTGATCCAAAGTGAACATAAATTGATGTTAAGATCTTATATAGAGTGTGGGTACAAATATTTATAAGTGAATAAAAATTAAGCAATAGTTTTATTCCCTTTTAAACCAAAAAGATTGGTACCAAAACGATTTCATATTTTCTATTATAGTATAAAAACAAAAACACAGTCTTGTAGACATATGCTACCTTTAAAACCCCTTTATAATAGAAAATAGTGAACTATTAAGATGTAACAGAGGTGATGGAGGCTGACTAGGTTTCAATTCCAAATTCACACCCCAGCTATGAAGTTATGAACATGAGGAAAATGTCCTGGTTAAGCTGCTCCTGTAAACAGTTCAGCTTTTGATGATGGAATACTCTTCTAGGAAAACATCTTCTAAAGCTGAGCTGCTCTTGTGCAAATTTAGCCTTAAGCAAAATAATAAACATGGTTTCAATCCTCTCCCATTATGTGATGCCCAATTTCAGAAAACTCTGGATTTTGCAATTCAATTAGTATCACCTCAAAGTGAGGTAGAGCTTCGGGAACACCCACGGAAATATCTCCTAAATCCAAAAACATTAAAATGAAGACTGTCTGGGCCACTCTTGAGAACCATGTTAAATGAAACCTATTGTAACCAAATTTCAGGCATGTGGAATACATTCCAAACATTGTGGCTTGCCACAAGCTCAGTATATTAAGCCCTATCCCAAATGAGATGTGCCTTGATTTATTTAGACTCCTTGGCATGTCTGGATTCATGGGTTGGCAGTTTGAGTAGCTCTTCTTCCTGGGTTCTTACAAGAATTCTTGGAGAGAAGAGTTAAGCTAATTTGAATGACATTTATATGGAACCCGACTCCAGGTGCAATTATAATCAGCATGCGGGGGAGGGGAGTGCGCGGGGGGTCGGGGGCTCGGGGTGGTGGGGTGGGGGGGATGAGCTGCTAAGCGCATCTTGGGGAGGGGTGGGGGAAGCAGATAGCTCACTCTGACCTGCCTCTTGCATGGCCGCATCTAACCTCGTCTTCCCTGGAGAGGAGGTACGTCTAAGAATAAGCCAAATGGGAGAAAGAAGGAGGGAAGGTTTTTTTTTTTTTTAGGTGTCTCCATCTCCTATCTGCAGAGAAACTTGACTTAGAGGGCAGTGTGCACGAACAGAAGGGAGAAGAAAAGTGAACCAGATAAAAGGTTGTGAAATAGTGTCCTCTTCTGTACCAAGGATGCAGCGACTTCTTGAACGACCATGGAGCCTGCTCAGTTTGCAGTAAACTGAGTGTCAGAGTTTACAGCGCTGCTTGTTGGCTTCCTCCGGCTCAGTCACCAACATTAACTCTAGCAGTCTGGCAGCAGCCGCTCAAAATGCAGTCATGACTCAGGGTGGGCCCTTCAGTTTCCAGCCACTGACGGGCACACCGCAGATTGGACCTGGATCTGGCAGAGGAGATGTGGCCCGTGCTCACACAAGTGTTAGAGCCCTCAATGTCATCAAGGTCACCCCTCCTTCGAACATTATTTAGCAAAAGGTAAACTCATGAAGCCGCTTTCAGAGTTCTATTTTAGAAGTCCAACTGGTCTGGATGGAAGAATGGCATGTTTACAAGGCCTGGACTCTTGTCTCCATTCTTTTCCCGGGGAGTGGCATTACTTAGATTCTACTGCACCTCTGTTTTCTCATGGAGAGAACCAGGAAAACAGCACTTGTCCTGCCCAACAAGGTAGATGGTATAAAGACGATAGAATACGTTTGGGAAGATGCTTTTAAAACTCTAAGTCGTATGCAAATGCAAGAGGTTATTTGTAATTATCGCAAAAATAATCAGGAGAGACCTTATATTTACAAAGTTCCCCTTCTCTCCATAGTCTTATAGTGTTAGATAAACACTGGATGTTTATCAATAGGCTATCAGCTCTGCCCCCAAGGGATGCTGAATACATGTTCATGGACTTCATAATAAATACGAAAGCAAGCATGAAGATATGATTTGCCCCTAAAAGAATGTCTCTCAAATTATGAGAAATTCCTACATGCTAAGTTGTGGGTGATTTTTGATGATGTCCCATAGACTAAAACTACAGATCTCATTAGAGCTTTCCTGTGCGGTCCCTTGCCTACATTCCTGTAGCTTCTCCACTATAGCAGGTCACCTCAGAATGCTTCCCATGTTTACACTGGCACTATTTCCCCAAAAACACACTAAACAGGACCCCTGAGCAGTAGTATTAACATGAAACATCTCTTCTGATTTTTCAGATGTGAGGCATTTCATTCATTCATTCATTCATTCATTCATTCTCAAAGGTCTTTCTTTGATGCCCGCTGTGTGCTGGGTACTGAGCTAGGCACTCCATACACCAGATGAAGATGGACTGTTTGTTCTGCATAATGAGATCACACCTACTCAGACTGTCATGGCTGATATATTCTTTGACTGTATTGTACTCCTTTTTAAATGCACCGAAACCTTTTTTGTTTGGGTAGTATGATGTTTTGGTTTGTTTGAGAATGTGCACATAGAAGACGCATAGTATTTATGGAGTTTTTGCATGCTGTCTTCCATTTCAGAATTATTTTTGTATAGGATGAAATTATCTCATTCACTCACAAATATTTACCTGAAATCTACTGAGGTTTGTAAGTAATAATTCATTTCCTACAAGACTTTAGAGTTTAGTTAGAAAGACAAGCCATAATGATCATAAATGAAAAGCCAGTACCAGGCAGGGTATCACAAAGGGGCAGTGATGACACACAGGTAAGATGTGCCCTGAGGGGTCCCAACACATAAGACCACTGACATCTTGTGAAGGACAGGGATATATCTCAAAGAAGGAACTCTGATGAATCACAAATGAACTGCAAGGGATATTATATCTGCATGTAAATGAAATATTTCCATTTTGATCTAGGACTAACAATATCTGGGCAAGAATTGCCCTATCACACAGTGTAAAGCTGACTGACACACTGGTTCATGGGTTTGTATAAGTGGAGATCATGCTCCTGGACATTTTTTCCCAAACTCTGTCCTGTCTCCTTTATTTGTAAGGCCAGGCAAATTCTGAACTTATTGAAATCACATCAGAAATTAAAGAACTTGAGGAATTTCTGGAATGAATATTGAAATACTATTGCATAATTCCACCCTCTATAATGAGAGGAAAAGACCATCCCATGTCCTGTGAGTGGATATGATTAGACATAATCTAACAGTGGCCCAGAAACAAGAGAGAGACAAACTCACAGACACAGAGAACAGACTTGTGGTTGCCAAGGGGGAGAGGAGGGTGGGGACGGATGGATTGGGAGTTTGGGATTAGTAGGTGCAAACTATTATGTATGGAAAGGGTAAACAACAAGGTCCTACTGTATAGCACAGGGAACTATATTCTATATTCTCTGATAA
Source organism: Mesoplodon densirostris (assembly GCF_025265405.1). Classification (NCBI taxonomy): domain Eukaryota; kingdom Metazoa; phylum Chordata; class Mammalia; order Artiodactyla; family Ziphiidae; genus Mesoplodon; species Mesoplodon densirostris. The sequence goes on from NC_082672.1 coordinate 30,358,820, forward strand.
ACCATATGGGAAAGAATATGAAAAAGAATATTTATGTTTAACTGAATCACTTTGCTGTACAGTAGAAATTAATACAACACTGTAAATCAACTGTACTTTAATAAAATAAATTTTAAAAAAGAAACAAGAGAAATAAATCAGGGAATTATATCACTCTATTTATGCTTCTCAACCACAGGAACAGAATAGAATGCCATGGCAGTAAGTCTTCATCAATTTAGAAATTATTGCTCATGGTTTAGCTATTTTCTCTATTTTCAAGTACATATCAAAAAAAAAAAAAGAAATATACAGTTTTCTAACCTGGAAATGCCCAAATTGTAAACTTTATAAAACCATAATTTTTCTTTTGATCCCTGATTGTATCTGTTTGGTTAATCTGTATATCGGGTTATGCTGAGCTACTGTACTACCATTTCCCCAGCTAATCTGTGTAAAATATAAACTACTCAGGTTGAATAAAACCTTAAGTTCATGTATCAGACTTCATACAATTTATCTGTGTACTGTCTTAACAATTATGTGTATTTGAAATATATTGAGAATAAATACAGATAGTTTATATTTGTGTGTGTGTATATATATATATATAAAGGCATATAATGCATGTGTGTATATGTATATATGTATACATTTCAATGTTAAATGTCATAGTCAGGAAAAAAGTCCAGAGTATAATGACAGCAATAACTTTCATTAATCATGCATTCAACAAAGATTCTTGAGCAATTAGTATATGCAAGGTGCTGTGCTGGGCAGTGTGGGGAGAAGAGATTTATAAGACGTCTAAGAGTCTAGCATACACATAACAAAGCCCAAGGCTCAGCCACAGCTGTCACATCCACTTTGTGAAAAATGTGGGCTGTTACTCAGGCACCACCCCTGAGAGGCAGGCTCTTATGAAAAACACTCCTAGCATACAGTCAACCACGACATAGACATTACACATTTTTACTAGGTAGTACATAGGTTCACAATGTATATTGCTTTCCCTCAACTGGTGAAGGATGAAAACCTAAAGTGGGAAAACTGAAGACCACAGGCAAAACTAATGCCACAGTGCAGCACATCATGGGGTGAGCTGTCAAACACAGGGAAAAGCAGTAAAGGCAAAACAACTCTGGAAAATCAGAGAAGAGGGTGTGGGGTATACTTCCAAAGCAGGAATACTATGCAGTGCATACAATAAAGGAATAAAATGACATACCTGGTTTAAAAACCAGCCATGGCAGAAAAAAAGCAGAATATTCCTTATATATTTTGGGTAATTAAAAAGGTTCCTGTAGAAAGATTCAGGTTTTCACTCAAGAAATGTGTCTTCAAGTCTCAACTCAGCTCCTCACAGAACTTTGTGATTTTAGGCAAACATTTAACCTCTCGGAGACTTATTTCTATCTGTATATTGTGAACAATATCTATTAGTGTTATTGTAAAGACTAAAGGAAAATTATTTTTGATTGTTGTTTTGTTTTTTTACTAATATGAATGAAATATCCAATTTACAGTGTATTCATGATATGTATGAGGGCTGTGTATACACACAAGTGTATACAAAGATAAATCCTTATTCACTCAACATTCTACAACATATATATTCTGACTGTCTACCATGTGCAAATACTGTGCATTAACCAACTCATCACAAGTCCCATGAGTTTATCTTGAAAACAGACTCCATATTCACCTTTTATTTCTTATTCCCATTTACTTCACCCTAATCCTGACCCTCTCTCTGTTTCAGGTGTGAATCACAATACTGTCCAGACCTTATTGCTTCAACCGTAATTCCCGACCTATCAATAGATCCACATTCCTAAAAGATGGCTTTCCTTCCCCTGTTTAGGTACCACGTGGCTCACAAAGTGTAGTGGAAAGAGAGCTGAAGTATGAGCCAAGAGGTTAATATCTAGTCTTGGTTCTTCCTCAAACTCCCCAAATATTGAGCAAATCCCTTAACCTCTCTGGATTTCAGTTTCCCCCTCTATAAACTGAGTAGATTTGAGATAAATGATTTATGGGTCCCTTCCAACTCTAATATTCTTAATTTTAAATTTAATATTCAAATGACACATCAAAAGCATCATTGTAAAAACCTATAGTCAAGACAACTGTTCCACTGTACACCTGTCAGAATGGATATTAATAAAAAGACAAGAAATAACAAGTGTTGGAGACAATGAGGAGAAAAGAGAACTCTCCCACACTGTTGGTAGGACTAAGCTGGTGTAGCCACTAGGGAAAACAAGTATGGAGGGTCCTCAAAAAATTAAAAATAGAACTACCATATGACTCAGCAATTCCACTTCTGGGTATTTATCCAAAGAAAATGAAAACACTAATTCAAAAAGATATATGCACCCCTGTGTTCACTGCAGCATTAGATACAATAGCCAAGACATGGAAGCAACCTAAGTATCCATTGATGAATGAAAGGATAAAGAAGATGTGGTATTATGTGTGTGTGTGTGTATATTATATATGTGTGTGTGTATATACAAATATATATATATATATACACACATCATACACAATGGATTACTACTCAGCCATAAAAAAGAATGAAATCTTGCCATTTGCAACACCACAGGTGGATCTTGAGGGTATTAATCTAAGTGAAATAAGTCAGACAGAAAAGACAAATACCATAAGATTTCACTTTCATGTGGCGTAAACAAAGCAAAACAAATGAACACACAAAATAAAACATAACTAGACTCATAGATACAGAGACCAGATTGGTGTTTACCAGAGGGAAAAGGGGTTGGAGGGCTGGTGTAATGGGTGAAGGGGATCAAGAGCTTCAAACTTTCAGTTATAAAATAAATAAGTCATGGGGATGTAATGTACAGAATGGGAAGTATACAGCTGACCCATGAATAACTCAGGTGTTAGGGGTGTCGACCCTTTACACAGTGGAAAATCTGAGTATTACTTATAGTCAGCCCTCCGTAAATGCAGTTCCTCCATACCTACAGTTCCATATCCGCAGCTTTAACCAACCTCTCATCATGTAATACTATAGTAATTACTACTGAAAAAAAATCCACATATGGATGGACCAGAGCAGTTCAAACTCATGTTGTTCAAGGGTCAACTGTAGTCAAAAATATATTATTAATTTTGTATGGTGACAAATGATAGCTGGACTTGTTGTGGTGACCATTTCACAATGTATATAAATGTTGAATCCCTATGCTGCACACCTGAAATGAATATGACACTGTATGTCAACTATACTTCAATTTAAAAAAAGACAACTGCCCCAAATTAAATAATGATCAGGACAGGATGTCCTTTACCAGCATATTGCTTTACCCTGATCCATGTAAGTAGCAGGCGTTCAACATGCTCCCACAGCCACCATTGCACCCACAGTGGAATAACTATAGAGGTCAGCTGGCCCCACCATCTCTACTCATTTCTGTGAAACTAGAATGGATGCTATGAGGGAGATGGTTTTCTGCCCTACCCTCCCATTCATGTGTGAGCCCTGGTATTTAAGGAGTAGAGGGACATAAAGGGAATATGCAATTTCACCTCAAGGAACGTGGGTCTACTGCTTTTTGCTAAGCAAGCTGGAGTACTCAGATTTGGTGCCTTTATTCTCAATGCAAAAGTCTGATTGCTCTGAATGCAAAAACATAGGTGTGTAAATTCTCATGCATGTATAATTTTGTTTATCTATGATATCAACATACTATAAGGTATACATATTGCTTTATATTTCCTATATGATGTTGAAATACTCTCTGAAGCCCCATCTCCTAATGTACAGATCCTTCATTCACATTCCCCTCATAATCTTCCTCAAATACGTAAAAACGCATGATTGCGTTTCAGCCAAGATGGAGTAACATGAAGCCTGACTTACCCTCCCACCTGAAAAACAAGCAAACACAACACACAGAACAATGGTTTTCAAGACACTGAACATCAGGCAACATAGAACAGTGATCCCTGAGAGATAGGGGACAAATCAGATGAGACCTCCAGCCTAGTCTCTGGAGAAAAGTTTCAGGTCATGGTGAAGAAAGAAAAAACCCAGGTGGAGCCCAATGAGTTGATGCGCTAGCACCTGGCACAGCAGGGGGCCTGGCCTCCTTCTTATCGGACCTGTGCAGATGCTATATCTGGTGTTAACTATTTTGAATATCATCTATAGATTCAGAGAGGAATAAGACAGAGTTTCTGCCCTCAAGAAGCTCAAAGGCCCACTAAGGAGAACAGTACGGAGGTTCCTTAAAAAACTAAAAATAGAGCTACCATATGATCCTGCAATCCCACTCCCGGTATATCTCTGGAGAAAACCATAATTTGAAAAGATACATGCACCCCAATGTTCATAGCAGCACTATTTACAATAGCCAAGACATGGAAGTAACCTAAGTGTCCATCAACAGATGAATGGGTAAAGGTGTGGTATATATACACAATGGAATATTACTGAGCCATAAAAATGAATGAAATAATGCCATTTGCAGCAACATGGAAGGACCTAGAGATTATCATTCTAGGTGAAGTAAGCCAGACAGAGAAAGACAAATATAATGTGATGTTGCTTATGTGTAGGATCTAAAAAAATGATACAAATGAACTTATTTACCAGACAGAAATAGACTCACAGACATAGAACACAACTTATGGTTACCAAAGGGGAATGGGAGGGGAGGGATAAATTAGGAGTTTGGGATTAAAATATACACACTACTATATATAAAGTAGATAACCAGCAAGGATGTACTGTATAGCACACGGAACTATACTCAGTATCTTGTAATAACCTATAATGGAAGAGAATGTAAATATCTATATATCTATATATATATGTATAACTGAATCATTTTGCTGTACACCTAAAACTAATGCATTGTAAATCAACTATATTTCAATAAAAAATTTTTTAAGAAAAAAGAGGCTGGGGGACTTCCCTGGTGGTCCAGTGGCTGAGACTCCACGTTCCCAATGCAGGGGGCCCGGGTTTGATCCCTGGTCAGGGAACTAGATCTCACATGCTGTAACTAAGAGTTTGCATGCCACAACTAAGGATTCCACATGCTGCAATGAAGATCCCACATGCCACAACATACATACATACATACATACATACATACATATATAAATATTAAAAAAAAAAATAAAAGGGCTTGAAAGAAAAAGAAAGAAGTTCAAAGGCTAGTGGGGATGCAGACACATAAAAGAGAAAATTACAATACAGTTTTCTAAGTTCTCTACAATAAGAGCAAGCACACAATCATTTGGTAATATACAATAGGGATTCTTCACCAGACCTTGGAGGGAGCAGATCTGAGAATAGTTCCTAGCAGAGGAAACCATACGCTATGTTCTAAAACCTAAACAGGAGCTGAGCTAAACAAGGGAGGGTAGGGGGATCCAGCAAGAGTGGGGAACCCACTTAAAAGCCCAGATATGGGAAGGAGCATGAAGGCAAGGAAAATAAAAGGGGCAAAGAAAGAGAGAAAGTAGTGGAGAGGTCAGTAGGCACTAGAGCATGAAGAGCCTTCCATGTCTGGCTAAGAAAAGTGGACTAATCCTGCAGGCGATGGGGAGCCACCTATCGTTTAAGGAGGGAATAATTAAACTTGTATTTTGTATAAATCATTCTGCTTAATGTGGAAAGTAGATTGAAAGAGAAAACCAGATGCAGAGAAATTATTAGGAGACTGTTATTTAGGTGATAGATTATGGGTATGAGCTAGAGCAGTAATAGTAGAGATCAGTAAAAGGCAATAGATTCTAGAAACTCTGGGGGGATAGATTTTATCATTGATCGACTATGGGGAAAAAGCATGAGAAAAGAATCAAGGGTGGATATGCAGATTTCTGTGATAGGGAAGGCACTATTCAATGAGATAGGAAGCAAAGAAAAAGGAGAAAATTTGAAGACACATGAGTTCAATTTTGGACATGTTGAGATTAAAGTGCCCAAGGGACATGCAAGTAGAGACACCCAGCAGTTAACAGGGAGCTTGGAGGAGAGATCTGTGCTGGAAACAGATATGAGATTCATCAGCCTAAATATTTATCAGCCCTGCTTAAGGAAAAAGTCACCCAATAAATGGTAAATGAGAAGATAAAAGTGGTAGAATCTTGGGAAGCACCACTGCTTAAGGGATGGGCCACGAAAGAGGAACACAAAACAGACATCAGAAAAGAAAGAATGAAGAGATGGCAGGAAAGCTAGGAGGGTATGGTCTCAGGATAGTTAAAAAAATTCATTGGATTAATACTAGAAGTTATTAGTAAACTCAGAAATTGTAGGGGACCCAGAACATATATGGGGAGAATTGGCCTTTGACAGCATAAGAGACAAAGAAAGATGAAATAAGATACAGAGAAGAGATAAGAGAGGAAGCAAAGGAAATTCCTGGCCTGCAGTTTTTAGTTTATCTGTGAAGTAGGAGGCAATATCTTCAAACATGGGAAGATGAAGTGGAATAAGGTTAAGGAGAGTGGAGAAAGTTTTGAATAAATACTACCAGAAATGAGAAAAGGAGTTGTTTGTGAGACAGAATAATTGCCAGGGAGGATTAACATCCTAGTTGGAGAAAGAAGGTGAATTGGTAGTTTTCTGGCATACTTGTAGTTATTCTCCAATATTTTGTGACTCCCTTCTACCTTTGTAATAAACAGGATTTAGTTATGGTCATGGCCACCCAACCATACTTCTGCATTTCACAACCTCTCTTATGCACACGTGGTTGCATTCTATCCAATAGGACTGAGTGTAAGAGATGTGTCATTTCCATTTGGGTTGATTTTCCCTATCCTTATGCCCCTCAGCTGCTGTGAGATATAAGAACTAGAACCACCACTTTGGACCCACCAAGGAAAGTCAAGTGAAGAGGAAACCAACCACCAGTTCTTGATCACCTACCAACCTCTGAAATGTTATGTGAGAAAGAACATCTATCTTGTTTAATTTGGGTGTTCCCAGATTTCTTTAGTCTAACTAATACATAGGGTAAGTCTTAAAACACTTGGAAGCCATGAGTATATGAGCAGAGAGGGTGGACAGTTTTGATTTTGCTAAAGGGTATGATAAAGAGAAAAAGGGATAGAAAACTAAGACTCCAGGCAGGTGAGTCATTGAAAAGGTGTGCCATGCGATCTCAGACAGACAAGAAGTGACGATCATTCAGAGCTGACAGACTGGGTCAAGAGACTGGGTGCCTTAATGAGGTCTCACACATTAGGGTCGCTTAACAGGAATCAATGGAGACTAAAGCAAACATAGAACCACACATAGCAATACAGATGAATTTTTTAAAGTACAAAGTTAAGCAAAAGAAGCCAGACACAAAAAAGTATATATAGCACATATATCATTCCACTAATACAAAGTGAAAAACAGGTAACATCAAACTATGATGTTAAAGGTAAGAAGGGAGGATTGTGGCTGGGAAGGGATCATGAGGTAGGCTGCTGGGAGCTGGCCATGCTCCTTGTCTTCCTTGGTGCTGAATACATGGTGTGTCCAGTTCTACGAAAATTCACAAAACTGCACATTTATAAATGTGCACATTTCTGTATATACATTACACTTCAAAAACTAAATTTTAAAACTACCCAACTGAGAAAAAATACATGCCTTTTTTATTTATCAAAATAGTAAAAGTTATAGTTAAAAAGAAAAACACAGTAATTCTCATTGCTGGCAGGCATGAGACAAAAACTCCTATGCCTCCTGGTTAGACTTTCAAATGGCACAAGCTTGTGGAAAGCTATCGGGCAAGATGTTTCAAGAGCTTTAAAATATGCATGGCCCTTGACCTAGAATTCCATTTCTAGAAGTTCATTCTAAGAAAATTAGAAATATGAGGAGACTTACACATAAATATATTCAATGAATTATTTATAAGAGGGGAAACTTTGAAAGGAACACAAATGTCCCCAAATGGGAAAATGATTACATAAACTCTTATATCCTGTGATGTGATAATTATGCAAATAATTTTCAATTACATGGTGAAATGATTATAATGTAGTTTTTAAAAATGCAAGATAGAAAAAGTGAATAAACAGCATTACAATTCCCAATACACATAAAAATATATGTACCAAAGTGCAGTTATCTCTGGGTAAAGTGATTTTGGTTTTCTTTTAATAAATTTTGTATTTCCTAGATTTTCTAAGAAGAGTTTACAATATTCTGATTAGAGATTTAAAAATAATCATGCTGGTATTGCATTTTTATTTGCTTTTCTCATGGAGTTTCACATTTTTATAACAACACAAGTAACAACCAGGTTCTGTTTCATAAGAACTGTATTAACTATTTGACTCTGAGCTGCTTGAGGGCAGGGTGTATTTTATTCATTTTAACTTTCCTCCACAGTACTTTGGAAAACAGTCTATATGCTCAAAAAATACTGAATCAAACCCATATTAAGACCGTTACCTTCTATTTATATGGTTGTACTCTACAATTAAACAAACATCATGAAGCATTAAACCTTTCATTGCTTGTATTCAAAAGTAAAAATAAAATACTTCCAACTGCACGATTTCTGGTTTAGCCACACACCCCGCTGTCTTCTGATTAGGCTCAGGAGGGCAGAAGGTCCAGAGTTGGTGTGGGTAGGGTACAGGGGAGCAGAAGACAGGACCGAGGGCTCAACCCCACCTCCAATGCTCCCACTAGAGCACCACTACTTTGATCTTCTAACTCCCTTCCCCTTCCCCCAGTATTCGTGGCTGAAGGAGGTAAAACCCAGAAATGCCAAGGGTGAATTAACACCTGGGGGTAATCATTTAACTGGCCCAATGGGGAACCAGAGCTCTGTTTGAAGTGGACTGCAGGGAGCCTCTGGAGGGGAGGAAAGCCAGGTCAACAGGAGAGACTGCCCCGGCCACAGGAGAGTAGGGAGCCTTCAAGGGGAAAGGGAAGACTCATGATTGATAGAAGAAATTAAGATCCAGTTCAGTGAAAAACTACGGAGAACATTTTTTTTTTCTTTCTTTTTTGGCGGTATGCGGGCCTCTCACTGTTGTGGCCTCTCCCGTTGCGGAGCACAGGCTCCGGACGCTCAGGCTCAGCGGCCATGGTTCACGGGCCCAGCCGCTCCGCGGCATGTGGGATCTTCCCAGACCAGGGCACGAACCCATGTCCCCTGCATCGGCAGGCGGACTCTCAACCACTGCGCCACCAGGGAAGCCCCGGAGAACATTTTTTTTGAAGGGTCTCCTTCACAGTCAAACTGTAATCTTTACTTTTGGAAGAAGTTGCTCATTTTTATACCAGGTGATAATTTTTTGAAAATTGATGACCTGAATATTAATTACCGAATGCCATTAATTAAGCTGGATTTACACCAACTTAATACTTTCTCAAAATGTGTTTTCTCTCTCTCCTAAGTCTTCAGACACTGCTGTTCACTGTAAAGTTTAGATCAAATTTGGAGGAAAAGCAGCATGTAATTTATATTTAAGAAACACCAATAACATTCCTATTTTTAAAAAATAGATTTTTACATGAGCAGTTTACTCATATAACATTCCATAGGAAGCTTTCTAGGAGGCTAACTTTTCCATTCACTTAGGCAAGTTCTAGTATATACCACTATTATCTCATTAAACCAATGAAAGAGGTTTAATCAACAGATGTTGGTAGCACATAGGGTGCTAAGGTCATGACCTGGCTTTGCAAATATTAGTAAATTTGAAAGGTTAAACTTTTAATAGACATGCTTTGGTTGTATCTGTATTTGAAGTGCTTCAAAAGCTTAATAGCCCACTACTTCTTTTTTTTAAGTCCACTCAAACAACCCTGAAAGAAATGAATATACATTTTAATGCTTTAATTTTGGTTGGGAGAGTAGATGTTTCCAAGTTATCTTGCCAATCCAGTCTCAGATGCCATCTCTGACAGGACTCAAGCCTTTTCTGTGTTCAACAGCAGCTAAGGACCCAGGACCTTAGGACCACTAACTCACCAACTACATTTCACTTATAATGAAATCCAGATTGAAATAGGGGTTTTGCAAGATCAAAGTCTAGTTAGTGGAAGGTGAACTCTTTTTTCACTACTCAAAAAGGAACTGAAGTTTTTCTCCACTAAATATGACCACACATCTCCATGAGTTCCACCAAAAATTAAAAAAATAGACTTAAACCACTTCACAGTTAAAGCCAAATTTAATCTTAAATCACATAAAATCGAGAACACACTCTACTCGGATGAATACCATGGACAGATGTCACATCATAACCCACACTCACGGAGTATCCCCTATACGCCAGGCACTGTCCTAAAAGCTTTGAGGGGTAATCTCATTTACCCCTCACAGAAGCATCTGAGGTAGGCACTGTCTGGATGGGGAAACTGAGGCACTAAGAGGCTAAGGAACTTATCCAAGGCCCCACAACTAACAAGTGGTAAATCCAGGTTTCAAATTAAGTCAGTCTGGCTCCAGAATCTACATTCTCTACCATTATACTAGATTACTGTAAAAACAACTTTTTTTTTTTCTGCGCTGAGATTCATTCAATCTTATGCATAGATTCCAGAAATCAGACAAAGGTGTTTTTTGTTTGTTTGTTTGTTTGTTTTTAACCTCTACACAAATCGTTCAGGAGGACAAGACTATGCAGACAGCCCATCTGCAATGTAACCACATGAAAGACCTCCGGGCAAAGTAGAGCCTATTAACTGAAGTGCGCATAGGGATCTGCCCAGGAGCCAGATGCCACCCTCGGAGGAGGGATATCTTCCCTAGCTCACCATCCAGGACTTTAGCTGGGCAGTCACCAAGAAGAGATGAAGGCGGGATGGACTTTTCATCATGTAAAGCGTCCAAATGTAAAATGCATAATATCTTTTGTAAGAACCATTAAATCCTTAGTAATAACACTCTTTAGCAAAATCCAAACTGCAGCACCCACAGTAAAAGAAACTCTACAAAGGTATGCATTATAATTCTGGGAATGTTTGCATAATTAAGTTAAAGCTCGTCCTAATCCCCTTTTCATGTTGAGCTCTTAATATAGGTCAGTTTTTTGTTTTTTGTTTTTTGTTTTTTACCCCCTACTTTAAATCCTCCAAAGAATGCTAGAGAAAATGAGGCAACCCAAACAAGCAGCTTTTGATTTTCTGGCACTCTACCATTTGGAAAAGAGCCTTGAATTTCATGATAGATAGTGGTCTAGGAATTTAAGAACTATGAGTTTGGTTTCAATAAGAAATACCTTTACAAGGAAGCTGAGAAATGGAAAACAGCAGCAATGCTTTTTTTTTTTCTTCTTCTTTCCTGAAAAAGAAAATCAGTAACAAACATAGGAGCCCTAAGCTGGATTTGAATCTACATAGAGCTCACTATTTGATTTATAAATTCCTACTAAGCTCAACTTAATTGAATTGAGGAGACTAAAATCACTGGAGCTAAGAAGATTTATTATTGCATTTTATCTGTGGCACAAGGGGTCTTCAGATTATTCAAGAGTCAGGGGAGCTGGCACCCTATGAACTACCTCTGTTAAGCTGGCTGTAATGTGACTCCACTGCGGGGGGAGAAAGCAGTCTTCCAGGGCAGGGAAGGAAGTGAGCAAGAACAAAAGTTCTGGTGATTTGGGAGAGTTTGATACTATAGGGTCTGTCTCCTTTCATCCCCATCCCCATTCCATCCCCATTCAACATCTAGTACAATCGTCTTCCAATTTAAGAAATACTAACAAATTCCCAAGATGAAATAGAATGATCTAAATAAACCTCTTATGATGAATCTTTTCTTCAATTAAAAAAATGCCTCGACTAAGTTATTTAATGATGTTGGTTGATAAAACCATGTGATAACACGATTGCTAAAACTGAATTAGCATTTAAACAATTAACTTAAACAGTTCAATTATAGAGTTCTAATTAACCCTTTCCCTAATAAAAAAGTGGTATCAAAGTTTTATTTTTCTTTCTAAATTCAAACACACAGTGTATCACACATTGTTCTGAGATTTTACACCAATAGTTGTAGGCAAAATTGACTAAAGAGAACATAGACAACACATCTGAAAGTTGAAAGTCAAATAAGTGAAGAAAAGTGAAATTTAAAAAATTGCATATATTTCATTTTAATTTTGATGGAAAAAATTCCAGAATTAAAAAAAATCATAGTAGCATCCTGGAAATTATATATTTGGTTATAACATAAAAACAGGTTTTATAAAACTTGTCAATAGCTTTCAACTTGAAAACGTATACAGACTATGCAATCTAACTGATATATATTAGCATTTAGCTGAGGACAACAGAGGATTTTGAAGACCAAAGTACTCAACGTCATGAAAAATCTTAGCATATTTTTAATGAAGAGAACCCAAAAAATATATATACTCATTCAAAAAGCTTTCTGCCTCACCTCACCCCCCACCATATCACCTGCCATTCTCTCTTCTTCACTGCTCTCCAGCTGGCCTTAATGTTCCTAAAACACAACAAAAATGCTCTACCCTAGGACCTTTGTACATGCTATTCTTGCTGCCTAGAACTCTTTTCCCAGATACGGCCCACACCATCATTGTCCCTGTCTGATGCTCTCACTGAGGCTTCATGCAATGCAAAATTATCACCCTCTGTCCCCACACAATCCCTCTTTTCTTTTCCAGCTTTGTTTTTCTCCAAAGCATTTATCATCACCTAATACACTATTCTATATTTTATATTAATCTTGCTTATTTTTTACCTTCCTCCAGTAGAATGTAAATCCCAAAGAGGAAACTCTTGTCTCTTTTATACCCTGTTGGACCCCCACCTAAAGTAGTGCCTGGCACATTACTGGAATTCAATAAATATTTGTTGAATTAATGAACCAAGAGTATTTGCATTCCTTAGATAGGTAGTAGAATATAAATTATTGAGAACAATTTTTTAATGAGACCTGTGGAAATTAGTAACCTCACTGTGACAAATGCAAGAAAAGTAAGAAAAAGTTACTAGACAGCTTTGAGTTTTTCACAAAAACAGTGCTTTCTACCACCAAGATAATCATTACTTTCATTCAGAACCATTAGTTTATAAGAAGTGTATTCAATTCTGGTTTTTATTGGAAAAAAGAGGTTGCCAAAATGATGCTGATCCATTCATTCATTCACATACCCAGTAGATATTTTATGACACCCACTTCCATGTCCCAGCAGATGGCTAAGTCCCTTGAATACAAATAAAAGGTATGGTCCCAACCAACCCAAAGACCAGTTAGGGTGGCAGGGCGTCAGACAATATTCTAGCACAGTATGGTAAGGCCATGGCTGTGGTGAGCATAGGAGGTGGATGGGAAAGGCGCCTCAAACACATACACTGAGAAATGATTTTCAGAAAGTGGGTTCCTAAGTGAGAAAGGAAAAGTAAGAGTTATTTACAAGGAGAACGAAGGGAGTGTGTTCAAGCAGAAAGAACAGCAAGTTTAAAGGCAGCTAATGATTTTCAGAAAGTGGGTTCCTAAGTGAGAAAGGAAAAGTAAGAGTTATTTACAAGGAGAATGAAGGGAGTGTGTTCAAGCAGAAAGAACAGCAAGTTTAAAGGCAGCTCAGAATGAGTGAAAAAGTACTGTTAGGGAAGAGCCTGAAAATAGAATGTAATCATAGATGTTGAATCAAGTGAACAAGGAATTAGGGTTTCTCATTTCTCCCTCTTCACATGAAGAGCAAGGGGACTATAAGCTGAATATAAGCAAACTGCTTTGAGGTGGCCGATGAAGCAGGGACACAGGTAGACCAGAAGTCCATCCCAAAACTAAATGAAAATGCTGTTACTCATAGATTTATATTACCTGATAATTAAATGCATAGAAAATTATTAGTCTCAAGTATTTTATTATTTATTTATTTATTTATTTATTTATTTTGCAGTACACGGGCCTCTCACTGTTGTGGCCTCTCCCGTTGCGGAGCACAGGCTCTGGACGTGCAGGCTCAGCAGCCATGGCTCACAGGCCCAGCCGCTCTGTGGCACGTGGGATCTTACCAGACCAGGGCACGAACCCGTGTCCCCTGCATCAGCAGGAGGACTCTCAACCACTGCGCCACCAGGGAAGCCCTCAAGTATTTTATATTAGGAAAAGCTTTTAGCAGTCAAGCCAGTAACTGGAAGAAAATGTTGAAGAAGAAGAAGAAGCAGATCACTACAAGATGGTGGGAGCTGGAAATATAGATGATTTTTATTTTATTTAGTATGACTGAATGTATTTCCAATCTAAAGGATCTACAATGTATTATATTTGTAATATGAAAAAAATCAGTTCTGACTGTTTTAGGAAAAATATTAAACTAGGAACCACTACTTGTCAAACCCATTAAGAGACTGTACTGTCTTTTCAGAAGGAGCTCAGTGACTGGGACAAACATAGGTCAGCAATAAATACTGGATAAATGGATGTGAAGGAATTAATGGAATAAAGTTATTCATTGTTTCAGTAACTAGGGACATTATCTGTTCTGCCTTCATTACTGAATAATATCAGAATTAGGAAATAGACAATGCGCTTCATATTTTTAAATCTAATCTATCTCTTTTTGGCAACACTCACTTTGAAGTTTAAAAAGTGAACAAAGGAAGTAGCCCAAAGAAATCAAGAGTTTAAATTCCCAAGACATTTTTATTAAGAATATATGATAGGGAAAGATATCTACCTCCCAGTTCTGAAGTATTAGTTATGGAGCAGCTTCCTTTCTTTTATAAGACAGTATAAATTATGAATGTGCAAATAGAAGGTTATTATCACTGAAATTTGAAAAGATTATTTTAAGGAGATGAGTTCAATCATAACAAATAAATAGTTCTTGATATAAAGGAAAATCCTTGACGTTAAATGTAATCTTTCTTAACAAACACTTTCATCAAATTGTCGTTTTAATATGGAACTAACATTGTACACTATACTACCCTTGACTTAAACATACCAGAACAAAGTAGTATTTATTTTTCCACTTCAGTTAAAGAAGGCATTTTGGGGAAAATTGAAAGATTATTTATTTTATATCACTATATGCTTTATGAAACACTATTGTTTAGGCTAAATCTTTAGGACTTAAAGCCTATGGAAAACATCAATAAAGCAAGGCAGTTAGCTGTTTCATAGTTTTCATTCTCTATCAGGCCAATTTCTGTTTTTCTTTATAAACAAATTATGATGGTCTGAAAGGGCTTTTATTTTTTTTTTAACTTTTCTGCTTTCAGAATCCCAGAATCATACTTACCTTCAGGTACACTAAAAGCACACGGATTCTAATTTAGCAAAACACTTTTTTTCTCTCTTTGGCCTGCACGATACTAATGCTTTCTTTTACATAAACACATGCACACAATGGAAGTAACAGAAATAATAAAAAAAAAAGGCATTTGATGCTGTTCTAAGTGCTAAATTCATTACCTTATTTCATGCTCACAGGACCTCAAGAAGGAAGGCATTGTTATTATCCCCATGATAAAAGTGATGACTCAGAGTCATGAGAGGTTAAGAGAAGGGCTTCCCAGGTGGACTTGCAAATGCCAAGGAGCTGGGATCCACCTCAGACTGTCTGTCTCCAGGGCCTATGCCCTTCACCACTGTACAATGTCATTTCTCAAATATTCAATAAGAATTATTTATTAGCATTGTCTTCTCAATTAAAGGAAGTATCAAATAATTCACCATTCTATAAACCATGCTCCTC
The DNA here is from genome assembly GCF_025265405.1 of Mesoplodon densirostris. NCBI lineage: Eukaryota > Metazoa > Chordata > Mammalia > Artiodactyla > Ziphiidae > Mesoplodon > Mesoplodon densirostris. The sequence continues at coordinate 30,374,480 of NC_082672.1, forward strand.
CCTAATTCTTACTGGTCCTTCTTCCTTGTTACCCTCTCTCTTATTTCTCTACAAACATGAGATTTTATTATATTTTCAAATGGATTCATTCGATTATTCTTTTGGGCTTAAAGTCTAGTCTTTCTGGCTTCATATGTATGATCCTAATTGTTATTGACAAGCTAATATATAAAGAGCATACTTAGTGATGGCTCAGGATTTTCACACAAGGGATTAATAGGGAGCAACAGCTTGTACTAGTCAAACCTCAACAGCAACTTCATCTTGCAGTGCTCCCTGAATCACTAGACTAAACAGAGGCCAGCACACAATTCCTAATTACAGTCAGAAATTCTCACAGTGCTTCATCAAAATGAATTTGCTCAGGGAAAATTTGACTAAACTGTTCTAGTACACATTTCAGCATCTGTGTTGCTAAGTAGTCTGAATTAAGCTTCTAGATACTTAACTACATTTTCACTTTGGAATACTGTTTTTTATAATACTGTTTTATTTTATGAATGCTACATTTTTAGAAATCTGACAGGGAATTAAAAGGGCAGGTATTGTATTTAGAGAGTTATTTACTAAATAATGAGCAGATAATTAAATAATAAAGATAAGACAGTAAGAGCCTGCCACTCTACAACTTAACAAAGGCACCAACGTACTTCTCTCTAATAAGGGGAAGTTTTAAGAGTTATCATTAGACATCCTTCTGTGTTATTACACTGTCTGTGGTAGGTGTGCATTCTGGATCCACAAAACTACAATGATAGAAACAAGATGTATGTGTGTGTGTGTCTGTGTGTGTGTGTGTATACACATACACATATGTAAATCCCCCTCTCCCAAGAATACTATAAATACTTTTGAAAAAAAATATGTTTTGGCTGAAATTATCTAGACATCACTTGGAGCAGAAAGGTCAAGGAAAGTCCTCCCATACACAGTGAAGATGGCTGGTCATAATGGGGTGGTGGGCAACTCCCCAGCTCTCCTCCCTTTTCCTCTTAGTTCACTGTGGTTACTGCTCAAAGGATAGAAAAAGCAGTACATTCTCCTGTGGCACTGCTGCTATCTGTTATCTTTTCGCTGGGTCTGCTAAAATACTGTGTCTCTGGTATAATAGAAAGTTATGTAGAAAAAGACCCTCAATCCAAGGCTCCTTATTTCTAGGAAAGCTGAGTCCTGGATTCTGCCACATTTAAAACAGGTCAAGTCATAAGTCCCCAGGGTCATCTGCATACACATCTTGGGAAGATAACTACCTTTCATTGAGTGTTTACTATGTGTCATACATCAAACATAAAATCATCTAATTTAGTTTTCATGAAAATAAAAGAGGAAGGCACCAGATTTCTGGGGTAAAAGAGGAGAGGAAACTTAAATGTTAGTAAGTAGGATGATGACACTTGAACTCAGATCTTTTTGTGTCTAAAGTCTATGCTTATTTGATACTATTTTTTAAGAAGAGAGTGATAGAACAAAGTAGAAACACTTGAGCTGTGCCCCTCAGTTTAATTCCAAAAGCAAAACTGCCCATATGAATCATTTCAAACTCTTTTTCGACACTCTTACAAAGAGGTTAGAATTGATTAGAACGTATGCCAAGTGAGTAAGAAAAAGTGTACAGTTTAACATAAAAGAAGCAGATGCTAACTGAAGTTGGTTGGAGACCAAATCATAATTTAGAACACCTCAAAGGTATATAGAAAAATAACACTGTTAAAAGAGAAAGTAACCAATAATACTTTGTGTTCTATATTACTATCCTTAAGTGTGATACCTTTAAACGATGTCCAAGGGCAAAAATGCGAAGTCGATTTTCATGAATTTTGCTAAATAAAGTCCTTATATTGGTGCAGACTGTTTACACAAGGGGTCTTGCATGTAATTTTCTCACTTTTATCTGGATCGATTTTGGTAATGATGTTGTTTTGCACATAATACATAGCTGTGTTTCATTTTTATATGAAATTTTTAAATAGAGAATATATAATCACAAAAAACCTAGAAATAAGTAGATAAATGCACTGCTATTCTGATGTGCAGATTCAGAAACGTAAAAAACTAAGCAATGTCAGAGAATGAGGCAAGGAATCCTTATGGATATTACAAAATTTGGAAACCCACATTGCCATTTTTTCAGATCTAACTGCCTAATTGTTCCTTCCATCTCTGTTTTTCCAGTAATTATACAAACCCCCTCTTTGTATTTTCTCTCATTTAATTTTGTTTAAACTGTTGCAGAACTTTATACACTGTCATTAAACAATTATCTTCCCATCAAAATTATTTTAAGAAACCTACTCTGGAAATCAAACGGGCATGTTGCCAATTTATCCATATAATGTGGAGGAGAAAAAAAAAGGCTGTGAACATTTTTAAAAGTCAGAAAACTACTTTTAAAGCCAGAAAAATAAAAAAGTATTGTCATTTAATGGGAACTTTGTTTCATGTCACAGTATAAACTCCTGCCAGAATTCAATGCTATGTAACTACTTATATTTTGATTTTCAGCAGATGTAGTCAAAGTTGACAGCATTCTTCTGTGAATCATTAGAAAATATTTTCACTGAAAACATATTCTTGATTTAAAACATAAGTGGTCTCATTTGATTTTTTTTTTCTCAGCAGCTTGTATCAACCTGTTTTTAACTCCCTAACTTTTGCCATCTTTCTACACTACACATGGACATCTTGATCTAGTGAACCAACCAGATAATGAATAATATTGAATACTGGTTTTTCACAGGAATCCTCTACTTGAAAGAGGGGGAAAATATACCAAAGTACTTGTTTAACAAAAGTAATTTCCTTCTGTCCCTAATGCTTCATTAGGAATAATTTATAGTTGCTCCAAATTAAATGAAGAATAAATTATAATATAAATACGCTTGGTCTGACACTGACAAAAAATTTGAGCATGTATAAATTATGCCCAGAAAATCCACTAGCAAAGCAAGCTGATTCCCTTCAGATTCTGACCTGGATTTAGCATGACCTGAGTTGGCACTCCTCTAAACAGAAGCCTGAAAGACTGCAGACCTTGGAAGGCACACATTTAGTCAGAAGATAAATAACCATGTAGTGATGCTATACCTTACTCTTATTTAATTAACTTTCATCCACATGCTTTATGATTAATCTGTAAACAAATCAATCGTCCCGCATCAGGTACCAAATGTATCAGCTATAATAACCCTGTGCAGGTTTCTTGTTTATATACACATTTTACAAGTTAACAGTTGGGGGGCAAGATTTTACTAAATACAATTTTAACCTGCAAATTGGCCTCTTTTCAGAAAAGTCATTCCAGGACTTTCTTTAGGAAACCGCCCTCCCATTCTACAGTATGGACAATTTACCCAGGAAAATGTCCACAGTTTCATCGAAATTTTGGACTGTGCTAAAACCAAAGTTTTCAAATAAACCTATAGCATGCATGCAAAAAGAGCAATTTTAGGAGAGAACTTTGAAATAAGAAACACATGTCAGACTCAGAAGTTTAACTTTTACTACTGACGATATCAACAGAAAAGCCCGCTGGGTAAAAGTAACATGAAAATATGAAGAAAAAAATAGCAGTTGGATAAATCTGACTCCCTAAATAAGAAGAAATGGAAACCTGCCCTGATAGCCATTCAGTTAGTGAGGGTTCAACCAACTGATATGCAGGTTCACTTTGGAGGTGAAAATTCAATTTAATGGAAGTCTATTGAATAAAATTCCTTCCTGTAAAAAAGAGGTAACATTATTTAAAAAGTAAAAAACTCAAAATACTTCAAATAAACTAGTTTAAACAACCCCCTTGCCCTTCCCAAGACACATAGAATCAATTCACATGGTTTGTAAAACCAGTTTGGTTACTCTCGGGAATTGCAGGGATGGAAAACAAGCATTCCTTTGCTATTCATTGGATTCTTGACCTGAAGATAAGCCTCCGTTTTGCCTGTCTTCTCTTCTTCCCAATTTTATTTAGCAGCCACTCAACTGCTTTAATTAAAAAGGACCCTCAATGCATGATCATGGGGGAAAGGATGCACAAAAGAATGCAATGTAAAGAATGTGGGAGCATATTGCACATGCAAGTAAGATAAATTAATTCCAAAGAATTTCCAATCCCTCTTTAGAGCACTCATACATGAGAAACCAAGGAGAGGTTATCAATACTTATAAGCCCACTATTCCTAATATTCCTCAAAGATCACTAATTCCCCTTGCATGAAGATAAACCTTTCCATAAAGTAAAATTCAATTTTATAAAAATTCATATGCCCTAATACCAAGAATTTGTCAGAAGAAATTCAATAGATTGGAAATGGAATGGAAGGAGTAAAAGGCACTGAACATATAGAAATTTTGAAAATGATTCTGAAACCTTACATTGCTCTTTCCCGTTGTCAGGAAAAGGCCTTGAATTCCGACTCTGGAGCTTATTGACTGTCTAAGTAGCACCTACAGTCAAATGATGTTATTGGGACACCGACCTTGAGTTTTTTTGCTAAGTTATTGATGAGCTGTGTTTTGCTGTCTATACTCTCACTGGATGCCCTTGTTCCAATGTCAAGTGTCTGTGCGAGCCACAGCTGGGGTTAACTGACAGAGGCTATAGAAGAGAAGAGAGTGCTTTTTCCAACAAAGTTGAGTGACTCATTCTGGGCTTCTGGAAGGCTGGCTTCCCTAGCGTCATTTTCTAAACCTTGTATTTCTCAAATCTTTTAAAAAACCTCCACGAGACACATATGAATGTTTTAAGATACATAGTAGCCTCCTCTGATTACAATCAGCCATCTATTGGGTACTTGGGGAGCGTGTGAAAACACACCAGGGAGTTTGGGGTTCTCACAGTGACGGGGCTGCTACTGAAATTTGGAAGAAACCAGGTTCCGACGGTCCAGCAATGTGCTGGACAGTCCTGCATAGCAAAAAATCGACTCTTAAAATCCCCTTTGGAGAAACACTGGTGGGTCATCCACACAGTGGATCATCTAGTCATGTACATACACACCTCATTTTTTCTCTCCACCATGGTTATCAGAATTGCTTCTCTTTTTTAAAGAAACAACAATACCTAATGAGAAACTTACAACAATAACTACCCCAGGAGCACCTCTGCAACATTATGATTAAGACTATGTAAAATTCCATGTCTGAGCTACAGCAGCCGGTTTTGCCTGCTGGATGCCAGGCATGATGCTCCCACAGCAGCTGCTGCAGGAGGGTATGCTGCTCCCTTGGCATTCTGCCAAACCACATTAGTCATCTTTTTCCCAAGCATGATACGTAACATCCCCATTAGTTGGGACTCTGGATCTTCCATCAGAAGAACAGTAGAAAATGAAAAAATGGGTAACACGGGGGAGGATAAATAATACCGGATTATATCACATCATGTAATAAGACTGGGTGTGTTCTTGAAAAGATGGTATTATTCTTGAGAAGCATGGAATTTCTACAAGTTAATCACATGACAGAATGCAACAGACAAGCTCCTATTTAAGTCAAGCCTATAGAACAGAACAATCACTTCCTATGTGATCTTTTGTTTCAAGGAGCATTTTCACATAGTGTTACTTTAAAGATAAAAGTGCAATGTCCCATGATAAAAGTCACCCCTAAGACAGGAAAGAGAAGAAGACACAGAGGAAGGGGAAGAAAGAGGGAAGAAGGGAGGGATGGAGAAAGAGAGATTGATCGTCACATTTTCTATCTCAAAAAGTTTGGTAAGGGCATGATGATCTGAATTAGAGTGACCATACTACTTATCAGGCAAACTGGGATTTTTTGGAAAGTCAAGTGTCTAACCAGAGGGGACACTGGGACAGCCGAAGTAAGCTGGGATTGTACTTGGGGCAAGCTGGGATGTAGAGTCACCCTCCTTGCTACAGCAAACAGAGGCCTCTCTTGGATTTGCCCTTGTTTACAAATGACATTTAAGCCTTATCAGCTATAATGCAGCATATCGTGGTGAGAATAGTGTAAAGGCATGAAGAGCTTCTCACCAAAAAAGAAACAAAAAAGTAAAAACTGGCTGCTCATTCATTCATATAATAAATGTTTACTGGTTTCCTACTATGTGGCAGGTACTGCGCTAGGTACCAGAACTGGACTGAAAAAGAAAATCTCTAAATGGTCCAGACACTTGAGTTGCTCCTATTAGTGGAAAAAAGGATAATTCTACAAAATCTCATCTATCAAGAAACTTCAAAGCATGTTCATTAGGGTTTAGTCAAAATTCTCGCTGTCACTAAGATGTACACCATTTTAAGCAATAGCACATTTAAAAGGAAATCACTTTATATAGAAATAATTCTAAAATGTGTAATGATGATAAACACAATTTAACTTTTACTTATAGAATCAAGGTGATCAACACTAATGAGAATCAGTACACTGTACTAAGGGCTGCCCTCAGGGGTTACTAAAGCATACAGGGCTTCTAGCATTAATAGCCAAAACATCCCACATGATTAAGCATTTTGCTTTCTTACATTTATGTTTCATCATCTTCCTGTCTCTTTTTATTGTTACACTGTCACTTATCAATACCATCACTATGCGTATTTGTAATAAGAGCCGTCCTTTAAATTCACCTAATATGTAGCAGGTACATCTCTAAGTGTTTCCCCTATATTGCTTCATTTAGTCTTTAAAATAACCCCATGGGAGAATATGGTATTAATCCCATTTTTCAGGTGAGGATATGTGAGGCACAGAGAAGTAAAGTAGCTTGCAACAAGGCCAAACAGCTGGAATCTGAACTCAGGCAGTCTACCACATTTGCCTATTATGCCGTGTAAGCATGCTCACATCCACTTTATTACGGTATGAGCTTGAAAATTAGAGATATACATAAAGTAAGAGAACATACACTCCAAGTCAGCATCAGAGAGAAGCAAGCATGTGATTTTGGGGGAATCGACTCTATGACACCTAGATTTGTCATCAGGCTTTTTTCTTTCTCTTTAGTTCACAAATATGCCTGCATGTTTCAAGTCTGATGGATAACTAAGTTTGCCAAGTTTGCTGAGCCTTGGAAATTAATTATAGTTACAACAAAAACATTTTATAATATAAGCTTATTTATGTTTATCTGAGGTTGGATAGTTTTCCATTAGAAATTTAGTTTTTTAGGAAAAACAGAGTTTAATTTTGGTTACATGAATTTTAAGAAAATAGAGACAGTTATCTGGCACAGTAAGCATGCCAGAAAGACATCAAGTATCAGGTGATAGAAATTCATAAACTCATGAACAAAGAATCCATTCATCCCTTGGCTTATTGAAAAGCAAATGAGAACATTGTGTAGGTTGCTAAGACAACTGAGATGTGATGATTAAATGTGAGATAATGGCAGAATCCCTGCACCTTTACGAATCAAATGTTTAGAATCTTTACTAAGCCCTCATCTATATTTACAGCTGAAACTTTAAGAGCATTACTTAAAAAAAAAGAAACAAACAAAACAGGCTTCAGGCTTTTGAGCTCTGCTGGTGAAGACGCTTGAAGCCTACTGATCAGGAGAGAGCCCTAGTCTTGGAGAATGTGTGTGGTGTGGCAGAGAGGTGTTCCTGGCTGTGGATCAGTCCCATCTGGTAGCAGTGATGGATGAGCTGCCTGCCAGAGACTATTACCAATGAGTCAAGAACAAATATTTGCAACTGATTTATTTAAATTCCAAGTAAATATTTTCAAAATATGGGAAAGACTAGAAATAGTAGCTTTTTTTAGAATGTTGCTATTTCAAATTTGAAACTCTGGGCTCTCTCCATTTTGGCCACACTGTTCTCCCCGCTGTTGCTTGAACATGCCAGGCAGGCGTCCACTGAAGGGCCTGTGCATCCCTCAACCTGAAGTGAATGCACTTCCCCCAGCCTTCTTCTTGACTTACTCTCTCATTTCCTTCAAGCCTTTACTTAAATATCATCTGATTTAAAATCACAATCTACTCTCCCCAATACTCCTCATCTTCCCTTTTATCCCTAGAATTGATCACTTTCTAACATACTCCACTATTACGTATGCTCCTGTTTTGTTCACTGAAGTATCTCAAGCTTTCAGACCAGTGACTGACACATGGTTGATACCCAATAAATGGTAACTTTAAGGGCAAGAATAAATGTTCCTATAATTGAACTGCTGAAAAGAAAACTAAGCTCCTCCTGTTTGTTCTCATGTTAAGTCGGCCCAACTTAAAATGGGACCCCCAATGTTTCTACTCACATTGAATAACAATTTTAATTATTACTGTGATGCAAAGTAGAGTCTTATCTTAGCTCCTCTGATCCTCTGGATAAAAATCACTAAACAAATGCTACTTTATGTGATGTGTTACTCTGACCAAATTAATTCAAAGCAGCTAACAGTCTCCGGAAAGACTGTTTTAGATCATTAACCATAAAGACTTCAGAGGAACTCAATTTAGTATAGAAGAGGCTGACCAGGAACATAGCCATTCTCTGGAATTCATCACTAATACATGTGAGGAAATCAGGAGTTTTCTTATTTTTGGAGGACAATGCAGGTTGTCAGAAAGAAGAATCCAGATCCTTCCACTGCCACCATGCCGATTTCAAGCCAAATCCATTATTTCACATTCTTAAGACAAAAAAATAAATACAAGATGTAGAAAATTTAGAAAATATGTTTAAACCATGAAAAAAAATGGTGTATAAGATTTTCTCCAAAAAATAACCACAATTTGCTAAATGTCTCTCAGGCCTTTTAAGTAAGTCTCACTGTTGGTTTCCTTGCCTCCTGGCTGATCTGTCATCGTAAGTACAATTTTAATAATATTATTATCTGATCAGAAATTCAGTGGTGACCTCCTAATACCTGAAAGAGAGGTGGCCAAAATTTCAAGTTTGGACTACAAGTGATTGATGGCTGATTGTATTTCTTTAGGTAGGTTTGAGAACTGGTTTCAAAAGAAGGAAAGTCCAGATCTAGATACTCATTTGGCAAATTTACCTTCAGAAAAGTAAATAATTTAAATTGCAGTATGAAGAACATTCATCAATTATCTAACAACTGGATTAACCGCAAGAAATGGAGAAAACAATTTCTATTTGGATTGGTTTTTGAGGGCAGAAAAGGAGATTGGGTTCATTGAATAGTAACTGGTCAGTTTGAGGATGGGGACAGGAAGGTCAAAAATTGGGTAGAAGGGTTTACAAAAAGAGGTGAATGGAGCTCCTTTTACTTTGAAGTCTGGCTGCCACTCCACTTAATGCTCTTGCAAGAGATCTCTACTTTGCAGATCATAGTTTGTAGACCCCTGACCTAAAATCGAGGTCCAAATCTCCATACTAGTGAAACAGATAACCAGTGAGTTACATATAATCAGGGAAGGAGCAAGTGATATATGCTGGATTACATAAAATGAAGGGCTTGGGGAAGGGATGTTGGATGAAATAGGTGGGTTGTATACTCTGGGTAGGGAAGAGGTAGAAAGTAGATGGCACCTGATGGGTTAGCTGCTCAGCATCCTTTTCTTGGAATTTGTTCTCACCACTGATTCATATGCTCCTAAATGTGGCTCCTGAAAGCCACTCTGATACCATTCTCTTCCATGGAAATTTGGAACTGAGATAAAGAGAAAGAGAGAGATTCTTTTATCTGGGTGTCTGAAGAGGTAAAAATTACAATATCGGAGCAGTGTCACATGGATATTTTCCTCCTATTGTGGGTCCTGCAGAAAAAATAAGACTGAGCAGCCAGCCAACCATCATAAAGAGAGAGAAAGACACTGAAGCAGCCAAGCAGTGAGGACAGGAAATCCAAGCCAACCACAATCTATGCGAATTTACCTATTTTCCAATCTCATCGACTATTTCTCCATATGAATCAAATGAGACTACTCACCAACCATCCATAAAAGATACCTTTCAATTTCAGTTTCTAGTCTTTTTTCCCCCTTAACCTCACTGTGGATTCTCTTTCTCCCATTTCTTCAAATCTTATCTCTCCTTTGATACCCAGCTGTGGCCCTAAATCTTCCATGCAACTCTTCCTAACTACTCTGGCCCACCGTGTTCAGAATTCAGGCTACACTCTGGTGTATCATTCTTGACTATTCCTCAGTGAAATGAGCTCATCTGTAGAGCTAGCAGGGAAGTACTCTCCTAAACAGATGCTCTCAGCTAACTAACTGCACAGTACACAAATATCGTATTTTACTCTAATGTCTATGTAGGTAATGGTGACAGGAAAAGGGAATGAAAATCAAGGTACCTATGTGACTGGTACATTTTTTTTCTGGAATCTACTTTCTAGGGACCATGTTAAATTCAAGAACTCTTCTGTCAATCTAGAGCTAAAGGAAGAAAATGAAATGGGACTCAATGAACATCTAACACACCAGAGTAAGGGCAATAAGAGAGTGGATAACAGGTAGCCCAAGTAATCCTTGACCTCTTATGGACAGCAATTAGGCATGAATAGTACATGTCCTTATTTTTACCTCTTGCACACACTTTCACTTTTAAAGTTATTTGTTCATGCTTCTGTGTATACTCTAAATATCTACTAAATACTGTGTGTCTAATAACGAACAATCCCATATGGAAAGTGTATCATTTAAGAAAGGCTCATCCCACAACCTGGCAGACTAGAAAGGCAAGGTCTATATCCAAGGAAGCCATAGGGGATTTGTTGTATTAGTTCAGAGGTGAGGTGACAAGAGCCTGAACTTCCATAGTGGCAGTGGGAAGGGGCAGGATAAAGAGATTCAAAACACAACAGAGGAATATTAAATACAATTTGATGACCAACGGGATTTTGGAAAGGAAAGAGAGAAATAAGTCAAGGATTATTCTGAAGATCTGAGGCAGGACAACTGAGAGAATTATCACTGGAAAGAAAAGATCCTGGGGGATGGAAAGTAATCATTCTATACAAAGGGAGTTTGAGATGGCCAAGAAAAATCCCTAATAAAATTACATTAGGACTTTGTGGTTACAAGAGAAGTTACAGGAGAGACTGCAAGCTGGATTTGCATATTTGGAAGTTATTCATTCACTTAACGGGTATGTACTGAGGACCTGCTTTGTGCCAGGCCCTGTGCTATATCCTAACGTTACAACGGAGAGCAAAAAAAGCAGAGATGATCCCTCACTTTGTGGAGCTTATAGTGTAGTGCATGAAGCAGTCATTAATCAAACGAGGCAACTGTGAAGGAGAAGGCCATGAGGCCCTGATGACGGTGGGACCGGAAGCAGCAAAGGCTGCTCTGTGGAAGAAGTACTGAGCAGAGAGCTGAAGGATGAGTTGAAATTCATGTTACCATGGGGAGCAAAAGAAAGCAGAGATGATCCCTCACTCTGTGGAGCTTATAGTGTAGTGCATGAAGCAGGCATTAATCAAACGAGGCAACTGTGAGGAGAAGGCCATGAGGCCCTGATGACGGTGGGGGCCAGAAGCAGCAAAGGCTGCTCTGAGGAAGAAGTATTGAGCAGAGATCTGAAGGATGAGTTGAAATTCAGCAGGTGAGCAAAGCTGGGAGGGGGAGGGGAGTGCAAGAGGGGAAGGAGCAGTCCAGCCTTTGTGGAGGGAGGAGCATGGCGTCTGTAAATGCAGATCTTCTTACAGGGGAAGGCTGATTGACACTGAGGCTAGAGTAATAGGAAGTGGCCAGAGCATTCTAGACATGGTGGGCTACGTCAAGAGTTGTGAACAGAGATTATATGTGAAAAAAAAAAATGAAATGGAAAGAAAGCAAAAAATGATCAAGAATAAAATCTCGGGATCTGAAGATAGTCAATAATGTATTACTAAGTCAAAGAAATGGTTACATAATTCCATGGACTATACAGTTAGGTTGTGTTACTGAAAGAACCTGTTTATTGGAACTACATCTTGAAATTTTCAGGTTTGAGGAAATATAACCTGGTATTAATAATTTTTGATGCTTCTTGGAGACAGAATTTTGGGCTAAATGGACCTCTAATTTGACTCAGTGAAATACAATGTGTGTTTTCACCAAGGGGCCCTCAGCTTTCACTGCTATGAAAACAATATAGCATTTAATTTTTTGACAGGCAATTATATACAGATAAACATTTCAGGCTTCTGGAATTATTGCAATAATTATTTTGTTAGAAAATAATCATGTATAACTTAATACTTTAAATATGACACTGTCATATAATAACTATTTACATAAGATGAATTAGTTGCATTTTTTAGGCTTTTACACATAAACATTGAATAGATAAACTTCCTGAGGCTCACTTAAATATTATGATATTAAACTGAGATTGATTCCAATGCTTCCTTAAAAGCTGGAGATTTGTTCTGCCTTTCTCTTGGTAGTTGTAGTTAGTATAGACTAGGGCACCCTCACCATTACCCACAGAATCTTTTTTATTCTCCATGTGCAAAAACTATCATCTTAGCTCATATGTACCATAAGTGCTTCCTATATATATACTTTCATATTCTCCTTTAGATCTCTTTACTGTAATCTTCTGGCAATACTGCAGCCACAATGAGACAGAGCCATCATAGGAAAAGAACTGGTATAATTCCCAGAAGTCACGTCACAGCTCAATTTCACCAAAAGTTTTATTTCCGTTTACTCCTTAATTAACAAAACAAGTATATAACAAAACTGGCTGATTTGAGTTTTATCTCCTTTCTAAGTTCTTGATCTCTTCTTGGTGAAAATGCTCTAATAGTTAGTGGCCCAAAAGGGAAAAAATAAAGAGAAACAGAAGTTTACCAGAGAAATCATTCAGGCATTATGGGGACTATTTTATATATAGGCACTCTAAGATATTTGCCAAGAATGCAATTAAATAATGAGATAAATTATGTCCTCACCTCATAAAGGAAGAGTTTAAAAAAAAAGTGAGACTGATAGAAACTTCTAACTTCACTCCAGGAAATATCTATTATTTTAAATTAAACAAAAACCATGTATTTTCAGGGATGGCTCATGTTAGACACAAATCTACACAAATAAAGACACATGAATATAGAAAAAAATCAACATAAAAATGATAATTCAGATTTTGTTTTAAGATGGTCTGTCTAGTAATAGACTTAATTTTAGGGAAAGGTAAAGCATGAGAAATATAAATTTTAGTTTTCTCATGTACCCATTTGAAGGTTAACATGGGTTTTAAGAACAAAGGCCAATAACACTACATTCTCAACATGGTTACGACACAGACGAAAGTAAAAAAAAAAAGTACATTTAAAGAATGTCAGTTTTTCCATGAAGCACATTCTATCCCTTTCCATATGACATCAAGTTCAATACAGTCTAATGAAACTGAGAGAATACTGTCCCTAATGTCTGACTTTCAGTATATACACATAATATTATTTCTAAGAAAACATTTGACCTTCCTTATATTGTATGGGTTTGTAAATTCTCTTTCTTCTAATCTACCAGTCACATCTGTGGGCCAAGCATCTCTTTCCAAAAGAGGAATTAAGGCCAAGCAAGACAAAGAATTTGCTGATACACATATGTCACTCCAAAAATGTCCCTGGCAAAGTTTCCACACCCAATTTAATTACTTCCCTACTGTAAAAACACTTTCCATCTGCATTTATTCTAATCTTTTCAAATCCAAAACCAACATACTATAAAGTTAGCTAAATAAATGAATGATATTAGCTTTAGGTTCCAAGTGAGGGAGCATTTTATAAGGCAGTGGGTCTCCAGCTCCCATGCATTTTATGCTGATACCGTATTTCATTTTGAGCTCAGGTTTTTTTTTTTTTTTTTTTTTTTGCGGTACGCGGGCCTCTCACTGTTGTGGCCTCTCCCGTTGCGGAGCACAGGCTCCGGACGCACAGGCTCAGCGGCCATAGCTCACGAGCCCAGCCGCTTCGCAGCATGCGGGATCCTCCCGGACCGGGGCACGAACCCGTGTCCCCTGCATCAGCAGGCAGACTCTCAACCACTGCACCACCAGGGAAGCCCTTGAGCTCAGTTCTTTACTATAGATTTGTTTAGAATAGAATTACCTAGCCCCAGGCCTTAACTCTCTTTCTCTTTCTCTCTCTCCCCGGCCCTCCCACACACATATACACACACACAGAGGGGAGGGAAGGAGGGAGGCATGGGGGAGAGAGAGAGAATATATGAATGTTTGTGGTTCTTAATGATCAAAAAAGAATGTACCCATACATGTATATGCTAAAGTAATGCTGCCCATTATCTATAATAAAGGCATCTTCATGTTTTTTCTGATTGTTTATAAAAACTGAACCTCAGTACATGCATATAATAATTATTACTTTTGGCATCCCTTGATTCGTTGACTATTCAGTAAGCTATTGTATCCTTTTTGTGCAAGATGTTCTGTAGCGTATCTTTATTCTCTTCTTGGTGTTCCGTCACTGCACAGACTTAATGCCATTTTGCCACTCCCAGACCTAATATCTGTGAATAAATAGAGAAGCCAAGAATAGCCACTTCTTTTTGTTACTGACACTATGAGGGTGTGGAGGTTGTCATTTGCACCAGAAATTAGGAGAAGGGACCAGACACTATCAAAATGTCTGGGCAACACTGAATCAATAAATGATTCTAAGTTTTCTTAAAGGCCTTTCCATCTCGGGTTTTTATAAACAAGGGTGCTTTATGTGTTTGTTTTTTATATCACAAAGCTTTAGAGTCCTTAGAAATTGATTTGCCTAATTTTACCCATATATTGCAGATTAGGAAACGTTTAGAAGCAGCTAATCCATAGCAACCAACTAGTAGTTTCCAAGAAGTCAAGACACTTTTCAATTAGTTTTTATTATATAATAATAATATATAATAAATATATTTAAAACAATCTTTTAAAAACAACTGTTATTTATCTTAAAAATAAAATTGCACTTTTAAGGCCATATGGGTTGGGATTTGCTAGATAAATGAGAATGATCTAATTCCAGGTTTAAATACATTGAGATCTGAATTCTCTTTTTCTTTCCTAACTTACTGATATAAATTGAAAACACTGAGTCACTTTGGTGGCTTTCTGCTTGTTTAAAATTTGTTCAAGCACTAACACTATCTGTCCAAAAATCCTGAGGGGCCTAAAGAGTAAAACATTTTGATATACAATATTAATAAAAAGAATATAATTATATGTTCTCTTTTCCCTACTAACCCTCAAGACCAGCTATTTGCAAAAATTATCTAATTAGTTAAACTATAAGTCATAGGTGGGTTTCTCATATAGGTCAGCAAAATGGTCAAGAAGGAAATGTCCACAAGGAATAGAGCTTGAGTCTCCCCTCTCCACACATCCTGGAATTCCTTTGCTTTGTAGGAAAAAATTAATGGTTCATCCATTTCCTAAAGCTCCAATAAGCTAAAAGTATTTGGTTCTATTTTGATATCGAATCGTAAAAGATGAAGATCATATGTCAAAAATCCTATATCATATTATATACTTTTGATGATCCAAAAGAAAAAGCCATACACAATCATTTCACTATAATATATATAGGAATTAATTATAAGAATATCATATTACATAAAACAAAGGAAGATTTACTCAAACTGTGAATGGACTGTATATAGTATATACTTGCTTTCCAAAAGGAAAATATGGTGGTCATTAACATTTTACCTAGCTCTGTATTGTTTTACTATACCAAGAGAATCACTACATACATCATAAGCTGCAGCAAGTAGGACAAAATAAACTAAAACCCATCTCACCATTAAACAAATTTCTTAATGCAAGAAGTTAAGCCATATCATTTATATCATATGAAGGATATGCATTTACTATTGTTATGATATTTAAAATACGTTTACTTACCCATTTAAAATTTTGAAATAAAAACAATGAGAATGTATAGACCTAAAAATGTCTGTTAGGCATCTGGTCCAACCACAAACAACTAAATGGGGCTAAACTCCTATATGTAGTGGCCTGACCACTTTAATTCATCATTTCTTCAAGCTCTATATAACCATAAAGAGAATGCCAAGTTAATTTTTATCTTTTCTCTTTGATGCCATTCTCAAAATCTAGCAATGTTTGATTGAAAAAAAAAGGTAGATTTTAGGTAAACACAGATTTAAGAGGCATTCAGTTTCTGGCAAAATTTCAAATGTGAATATGTTATAAGAAGAGATTAGAAAGAAAAATGAGGGTGAACTTAAAATAATGGATGCTAAGGGAACATATTTTCCAGTGTTCCTAGAGATGTTCCCACTATTGTTCTTTAAAGTTGACTTCAATCAGTGCCCTTTTTATTAATACTATGATTAATGGCATCCTAGCCAGTCTAATGTGTAATTTCCATACAGATAAGTTCTTAAACTCAATGTTTTAAAACACAGTTGTATCTGGAGTCTAATGTCTTATTAGTTCTCCAAAACTGCAATTTCTCTTAGTGAAGTCTTGGCCCCTATTTAAATGTACCTGGAATTCTGGGGTTCTGGAACATCTGATTCTGTGCACGTTTTCTTTACCTGTAAGAAAAGAGTACTAGTTAGTCTCATATGAAAATACAACTTCCTCATTCAGGTTCACACACTTGTTAAACTTAAAGTGGCTACAGCTCTGCTCACCAAGATCTCTATAAAATACTCCCCACATTTTACAGCAGTAGCATGTGGTATTAAATAGTGTATTTCATTATTATCCTATGAACAGCTGCCAAAGGCACTTCCCTAGACTCCATTAGTATGTAAAATGTTCAGCTAAAATAGCTTGGGACTAGCTTAACTAGGAACAAAGAAACCAAAGAACCAGGTTTCCCACTTAGGAACTGGAAAGTCATACTGCTCTCAATTCACTAAGAAATGTTTTTCCAGTTGATACTGCTTCTGTCTCCTACTAAAGCGCACAATAATAAACACCAGGTTCTGGGGGCAAAGCACAGTGTTAGCTAAAACATTCATATATTAATTTTCATTTCTCAATCCAGTGGCTGTATGTTTTATATATTTCTCAGCATATCAATTAAGTTTTGGCATTGTTCACAGACATCTCATATATATTTAGAGTATACTTTTCAGACTGTATTTCACCTTTGTGGTTTTTAACCCACAAAAGGTAAAGAATGAAAATAACTTATACTTTTAGGACACGCTATCCATTTCTGGACAAAAGTGTGTGATACATCCTCTAAAATAAGGTAAAGCACACATCCATTGCCTTTCACAATTTAACTTCAAGCACAGATAACTATGGCTGATTATTATGGTCTTAATGGTACATTATATGTAAAGTAGATTCCATTTCAAAAATTCCTTAGTTAATATGGATCATAAACAGTATACATTAACAAGTCCATTGTCATACACTCTGGGTGTTCACATTGCCATGGTCTATTTATGCAACCTACAGAATCCAAGGCACTTTAACCTCTAATATGTAGCTTGGAAGTGAAAATAAGTCTACTGAATATACACCATGAGTATACTACATAAGTGTGAACTGTGATACAAACGGCATCACTTAAGAGTAAGTTTTAAATGTTAAAGATACAGCGTTGTCTTTCCAGCTCACAAAGTAACTCTTTCCTCTTCTGACTTAAAAATACAAATGCAAAAAAAAAGAACCTTACACTTTCAAAAATCCACGTTTTTGCTTTCAGTTCTAAGCCTAGATGTTTTCTAATTGGGGAAATCAAGTATTTGCTTGATTAACTATACTCTTTTTTGCATCCACTGTATACATTCATACAGTATGAAAATAAAACTGGTTAGCAAAGAAATTATTATCTCTGTCCTATTAAGTAACATCTTCTATGCTCTTAATATGAAACTTAGCACCAAGAGATGGAAGGGTGAAGAAATATTTTTGAGTAATTAGTTTAAAAAAAAAGAAGAGGGAAAAAGGAAAACTTTTCTTAAAATGTAAGCATAAAATTCACTATGAAACCCACAAAAGTCCATTAAAAATTCCAAGAAAAATAACTAAAAGGGAAGGACACGATAATAAAACCCTTCTTACCCACTGGTTCTTTCCTATGATTCATCACCAGAAACTATATGAACTGCCCAATGAATATGTAGAGATCACCTCAAAGTGAATGTCACTTTCTGAAAGACTATGAAAGCTTGACTTTGGGACTGACTAAAGGAGCTCCAGATCACACAAGCAAACTAGACAGATACTTCCAAGCATGAGTCAGAATGAGACAAGCTTCTTATGGTTTAAAAAGCAAAGATTTTTTAAAATCTTTAATACCAATGGCTTTACAAAACATCTTTCTCCAAATAACTAACCAGAAAGTTCTTATTATTTTAATTTATTCTTAAAGTTGTAATTGTAATGCCAGATAACACAATTATTGATTACTTACTATCTAGTTTGCACAGTCCCAGATTCATAGCTTATGCTTAATAAGAATATGATGAAAGATTGAAGTAGATATAGATATTCTTTTAGATATTGTTAGAACTTTGCATTCTTCAAAGTAATTCTTTTTGGGGTGTTTATTCATTTGTTCATGGTCGAATGAGGGAAGAATAATATTTAAGATACCATAACGACTATAGGAGAGGTCTATACAGTGAGGTTGATGTTCAGAGGACAATCTACTTATTCAGAGGCAAGTGACTTCTGAACTAAGTCTTAAAGGACATAGGCTTCAAAGACGAAATCTGGAAAAAGGTAGGTAC
Organism: Mesoplodon densirostris; assembly: GCF_025265405.1. Taxonomy (NCBI): domain Eukaryota; kingdom Metazoa; phylum Chordata; class Mammalia; order Artiodactyla; family Ziphiidae; genus Mesoplodon; species Mesoplodon densirostris. The sequence continues at coordinate 30,393,060 of NC_082672.1, forward strand.
TTCAATGTCATGGGGTTTGTCAGAGGAACCATATTATGAAGACCTTATAAATGGTAAAGAATTTGGAATTTAATCTTTGGACAATGAAGACCGATGAAGGATTTTAAGAAACAGACTGGGTAGAGATGGTGCAGGAGGTAGTGTGGAAGGGGACAGGCTGAGGACTGAGAGACAGATAAGAGCCTAATGCAGCAAGAGAGAAAGTATACATTCCATGAAAGCAGACATGGCATTGATCTTGTATAGCACTAATCCTTAGCTCCTTGCTATGGTCTGAATGTTTGTACCCCTTCAGAATTCATATGTATAATCCTCACCCCCCAGAATTAGAAAGTGGGGCCTTTGGGAGGTGCTTAGATCATGAAAATGAATGCTCTACAAATGGGATTAATGCTCTTACAAATGAGACCCCACAGAGCTCCCTAGCCCTTCTACCATGTGAGGACACAGTGAGAAAAAGTCACTGGCTCTAAACCAGGAGGTGGGCTCTCACCACATACAACCATGCTGGAGCCTCCATCTTGCATTTCCCAGCCTCCAGAATGGTGAGAAATAAATTTCTGTTGTTTATAAACTACCTGCAGTATTTTGTTATAGCAGCCCAAATGGATTAAGAGAGTCCCCAAATACTAGTTCACTAAGTGAATCATTCAATCCATCAGTGAGAGATGGTGAAGACCTGAATTAAGACAGGAGCCATAGGGAGAGTTGAGATGATGTTTTTGATAGATACTTCTAAGACAGAATTGACCGAATATTGTAATTGATTGAAACAAAGTATAAAGTAGAATATGATCTGACCTGTTAATCTGTCCTTGAAAAAACTTTGGTAATACCAAAGATCAAAAAAAAAGTTAACTTATGACTTTTTAAAAATACTTCAAAACCCTATCTTTCCTCTGAATTGATGGAGAAAAGTTAGATGATCATTAAGAAACTTGTTTTGCAAGTTCTGATTATGCAGAGACGTTAATCACAAGTCATGCAAGCTCCAATCATCATGTTCTATTCTGCCTTCCAAAAAGAAGAACTGGTAAGAATTATCCTACCTGATGAAAAGACAACCTACAGAATGGGAGAAAATATTTGTAAATGATGTGAGAGACAAGGGCTTAATCTCCAAAATATACAAACAGCTCATACAACTCAACAACAAAAACACAAACAACCCAATCAAAAAATGGGCAGAAGACCTTAACAGACATTTCTCCAAAGAAGACATACAGATAACCAGTAGGCACCTGAAAAGATGCTCAACATCACTAATTATTAGAGAAATGCAAATCAAAGCTACAATGAGGTACTACTTCACACGAGTCAGAATGGTCATCATTAAAAAAGTCTACAAATAACAAATGCTGGAGAGGGTGTGGAGAAAAGGGAACCCTTTTACATGGTTGGTGGGAATGTAAGTTGGTACAGCCACTATGGAAAACAGTATGGAGGTTCTGCAGAAAACTAAATATAGAATTACCCTATGATCCAGCAATCCCACTACTGGGAATATACCCAGACGAAACTATAATTCAGAAAGATATAGGCACCCCTATGTTCATAGTAACACTGTTCACAATAGCCAAAACATGGAAACAACTTATCTCATTGACAGATGAATGGATAAGGAAGATGTGGTGTGTGTACACACACACACATGCACACACACAATGGAATACTACTCAGCCATAAAAAAGAAACAAATGATGCCATTTGCAGCAACATAGATGCAACTAGAGATTATCATACTTAGTGAAGTAAGTCAGAAAGAAAGACAAATACCATATGATATCACTTATATCACTAAAATATGGCACAAATGAACCTATCTACAAAACAGAAACAAACTCATAGATATAGAGAACAGACATGTGGTTGCCCAGGGGGTGGGGGGAGGGAACAGGATGGACTGGGAGTTTGGGGTTGATAGATTCAAACTATTACATTTAGAATGGATAACCAAGGTCCTACTCTATAGCACAGGAAACTATACTCAATACCCTGTGATAAACCATAATGGACGAGAATATTAAAACATGTATATGTGTATAAATGAGTCACTTTGCTGTATGGCAGAGATCGGCACACCATTGTAAATCAACTCTACTACAATAAAAAATAATAAATAAAAATTTTAAGTAAAGAAACTTGTATGTTCACAGTGTCTTGGTCACAGAATTAGAAGCCAAATGGAGAGTTTTACCTAAATTTAAACACACTGTCCCATTTGAGAGATCAATACTTCATTAAATAGTGACTGCTGAAATATACACACTATTAAAGGAAGACTATTCTTACAAAATACATAGAATTTTGTCTTTAATGACCACTAATTTAGTTTTGAATTTGTTTTGAATAAAGCTGAAACAAACAGGCCAAGAAACAAGGCAGAATTTCATGCCCATAATTTAAATCCAAATCTTAGTTTTCATAAGACACACAAGGAAATGAGCCAAAAATATGTCAAGAGAAAAAAAGGCAAATAATGTTAAATGCATTTACTTGGTGGCAAAAATGTGAATTTTAACCCTACTTAATGTTATAAAAGTACATGCAAAAATCAAAGCAAGATGAAAAAGAATTGAGTTTATTTCAAGAAACTAACTATTAATACGTAATGAAGATACAAACATCAAACACTGAAATTTTTGAATGAATGAACAACAGCTAAAATATTGGAGTGTTTATCATATGCCAGGCACATGCTTAGGTAGATACTACTTTTTATCCCAATTCACAGATGATGATGCTGAGAACTAGAAAGAACTACATAATTGCTGCAAGCAATTATGTAGTAAATTTTAAATCCTGATCTATGAGGGCATTTTAATGAGTAAATGTTAAAAAACTAAAATTCATAAACATATAAACTAATCTCTTTAAAATGAAGATCAAAACATCTTAATATTTAAAAATTCAATTTTTAATATTTCATAATCATGATAATTGCTGCCATTTATTAAGTATTCTTTTCCACTCATTGTACTGGACTATATATATGTAATATCACTTAATCTATGAAGTCGGGAGTGATGGATGAAATCCTCCTTCTACAAATGAGAAAACCAAGGCTCAGAGAGGTTAAGCAACTTGGCAATGTCCCACAGCTAGCACTAACAGGGACAGAATTAGAACTGAATGCTCCACAGCAAGCCTTTCTCTCCGATGCTAGATTTGCCAGTTGCTTTTATCAGGTTGTTTTAAAATTAAGAGTTGAAACTAACATTCTGTGGAACAATTTTTGACGCTACTATTTACTTCTTGCAATATATTAACCATCAAATAAATCTTTTAAATTAGACTACTGAAGTAACCATTTTTTTTAACCAAGCACTAGTAACATGTACCAACACCCAAACAAGTGCAAAGATGGTCTAATGCATAAAACAACATCTGTTTTGTTGTCTTTGCTGTTGTTGTATGTCTGAGGTATCAGGATCCACTCATTCAACAAGGCTTTACTGAATGTTTTGGGGTTTTGAGGCACCCTTCTAGGCACGGCGATGAACTAGACCTGAACAGTCCAGCAAAGTAGCCACTAGACACACTGTGGCTATTTAGAACTTGAAATGTGGTTAAGTCTAAACTGAGATGTGCTAGAAATGTGAAAGGCACATGGGATTTCAAGGACTTAGTATGCAAAAAGGGAAAATATCTCAATATTTTTTATACTCATAAATAAAATGATATTTAGGTGTACTGGGTTATAATCACTTCTTTTTACTTTTCTAACAAAGCTAAAATCACAAGTGGTTTGGACTATAGTTCTGTTGAACAGTGCTGACTTAGACGAACAAAAACCTGCCTGCATGGATCATGCATTCTAGTGGAGGAGATATAAAGTAAAAATGTAAACAGATAAGCAACGAATATAAAGTCAGCAGCAACGATTGCCAAGAGAAAATGAAGCAGAATAAGGGGTTAGAAAAGACTGGTCAACAATATTACATTAGCTAGCCACTTATAAAAAAACTGATGTTCTTATTTCACAAAACCATTCACTCTTCAAATTTTTTAGGCTGTTATGTACATGAGTAATATAAATTGTACTTTTTAAACAATTATAAAGAATGTGGGATCTGGTATTGAGAATAATGAATATTTCCAATGTCTGGAAAATATATGTATAAAATATAATCTCTAGAATGTTTTGCATTATGACAATTATATTCAAATATAAAAATCAACTTAAAACTTTTCACGTTTTATAACACTAGGTACTTTGAGAGGCTTACAATCTTTTGAGGGAAAACAGAATTAACTTGTAAAAAAAATTGCAAAGAAAAACCAGTTTCTTTTATCCCATCCACCATCTTCTAAAAGAGCTGGAACCAACTATCCCAATTATTTTGTAATCTTGCTGTTTATAAATCCTAAAACATTAACAATAATAAAAAAAATGTAGGACTTTCCTGGTGGCGCAGTGGTTAAGAGTCCGCCTGCCAATGCAGGGGACACGGGTTCAAGCCCTTGTCCGGGAAGATCCCACATGCTGCAGAACAACTAAGCCCGTTTGCCACAACTACTGAGCCTGTGCTCTAGAGCGTGCGAGCCACAACTACTGAGCCCACGTGCCACAACTACTGAAGCCCGCCACCTAGAGCCTGTGTTCTGCAACAAGAGAAGCCACCGCAATGAGAAGCCTGCACACTGCAATGAAGAGTAGCCCCTGCTCGCCGCAACGAGAGAAAAGCCCGCATGAAGCAATGAAGACCCAAATCAGCCAAAAAAATAAATAAATAAATAACGTAAAGGATGGAATAATGGAAGAAGACATTTTAAAAGGACCTCTTTTGTAACTTTATTTTGTTTTGAAGTGAAATTTAATGATTAGGCCTTAGAGCATACTATACAGTGATAATAAAAGATCAATTCTGAAACTATAAATCCAAGATAAAAACTTTATAAATGAAAATTTGCTGATGTAATGAATAACTTATACATATTTTTGTGGGTAGTATGTAAGACAATTTTTATTTCTTCACTGAACTCTGTAGAGAATCTAATAAAAAATAGATTTGAATGCATTACTGTTTAAGGAAAACAATGGATAAAATATAGATATAAAAATAAAATTCGTTCCTCCAATACAAACTATATTGTAGGTTATTTCAAGCAATACTCTTCGGAATACAGAAAGTGATACAGAATTAATGTTAACAATAATTGTCAGCTTTGATTTATTTCAAGTGTGAATACTACAAAATGTGCATGACTCAGTAAATAATATTTATACAAATACTGTAGTGTATCAATGCCTAGAGTCTCGTATTAGTACACACTTTATAAAATGTATTTTATGACTGGGTTAGATAAATTATTATAAATAATTGCAGATAAAGCAGAATGGGTACCTAACTTTAGTTACCATTAGTTTCTAATTTAAAGGAGTCAGAGGTATAAGTTGTTATGTGCCATTTTTTTCATATTTTCTAATACTTAGAATTTGGTCATATTTGAATTGTAAATTACGTAACGGAACATAAAAGTTTTTCTTATGATTATTCCAGCTTTATTCTAGAAATGTAAATTATCCTCTCAATTCCTACATCTCCATTAGATGACCTTTTTAACACATTTAATTTTTTCAATTAGGTGAACCAAGCTCAGAGCTTGATGTGCTTCCCCCTGAACATCCTGTTCTCTAATTAACAGCATTAAATAAATATGAATTAAACGATGTCCCTTTCTATTTTACTTCAGAATGCACACAGTAACATAACTAAGAAAATATAAAAGTAGGTATATGAATTAATTTTAAAATTGAGTCAATATAATAACACTAGGCATACTCAAGTAAACATATATTTTTTGTAGTAGAGGCTTTTGCCGAAAATTAGTCTAATGTTTATTTACTTAGAGTAGTGAAAGAAAATATATGTTCATTTTCTAAATATAATATTTGCAAGTTAATACCACTTTAGAACTTACCACACTAGGTACACTTTAATGTGATAACTACGATTATTTGTGCAGCCAAGTAAATATAATTTGTGTTGAGAAGATCAGCATAGAATTGCTATTCTGCTATTCTCCCATACAAATTTACACTATCTAAACTGGCTTCTATGAAAAGGTCTCCACATTTCTCAACGAGACTTATTTTACATTTTTTAGGTATGTTACAATTCAGTTCTTGACTTCTAAAAACTCAGTGCATGAAAAAAGAATCTTTGGAACACAAAGATTGTCACAAAGAGTTTTAAAAAAGATATCTCTGTTTTAATATGCTCATACAAATTTGAGAGTTTTTTCAAAAAAATAAAATACCATTTTGCCAAACGGTGGTCAGAAAATTAAAGTTTTGGAGACAGACTTTGTGAAAATCTAATTACTAAATAATCTAATAGAACTATTGTTATAATGTGTCATTCTTCCTTAGAAACAAAAATCTTGCAGCTCTATAATTCACACATTTCTGAAATTCTTTCCATGGAGTTAGGGAAGTTTCTTTACTCCTCCCTTTTCTTATTATATCCCTCTTTGATGTTTTTATCATTGCTTACTCGAGCTTCTCTCTGCAATACCAAGTATAGGTTTCCAAAAGCCCAAGGTACCACTTACTTATTATAAAAGTGTGCGAGAACTCTACTGCATCTACTTCAGTCCAAAGGAAAATTTCCATAACCCTTCTTTAACTGCTATTCATAGAGAAAGTATAAAGATACGATTGAATATTCTGTTATTAACTGCAACTGTAAACAAAAACAACATATAAGACGCTCATAATAGTGGGATTAGAGGGTTAATAAAAACAAAGCTACCACCGAAAACCTGAAGTGGAAATTATTTTACCCCTCTAGTATTGGACTGTCATGGCAAAATCTTTCTTGATTTCTGGCCTTTAATGCAGGAGCCTTCCAGAACCCAGGTTTGGGGGAGGGAGGTTATATAAAATTACACACTGGGGAGGAATTATGTTTTAAAGGTAAAAAATCCTATAGGCTATAACTCTTCATCAACTACAACTGTCACAATAGGGTTCAAATTATTTGAGAGTTCATTGCAAGGTTGAAAAGATTTAAAAAGAAACTTAGTAACAATGACTCAGGGAGACAAAGCATAATTATTCATGTTCAGTATATATGTATTAAGTCAAATGTCAAGCCACATGAGCTTTTAAAATTCTAGAGTACATTTTCTCCTTAGTTATGCCATAGTCTTTTGTCACCTGCCATAAACTCTATATATACTGTATAAAATATTCAGGAAAATTTCAAACTCTTTCTAACAGTATGTTTTTTCATTACTACCCACCAGGGGCTATATCAAAAGTAATACAGTACTTAAAATGCCACAAAAGTAACCATAGGATGCCTTAACATATCATGTTACAGTTCATATGAAAGTTGGTCCCCTCTTAAGCCTGGAAACGAGACTAGATTGCCATGATACTGGGCATAAATATGACAGATAAGTGTTAAAATGATTTTTTTTCGCACAAATGTGCACTATAAACTCTAAGAGATAGCCACCTATGTATGTATAGGTCTCTTTATACTTTTGAACATGTATCTTTGCAATTCTGGGTGTCACAAGATAGATAATATGAAAACAACAAAAAGGAAAATGGAATGTGCAATTCTAAACTAAGAACTAAATACTTAATGAGCATAATGTTGATTTGGTAGAATCCATTGCAGTTAAATTCAAATTGCTGAATCTACTGTACATGTTCTCACTGACCAGGAAAGAATAAAGCCACAAGTGTGCAATATGAAAATCTTTAGCTTTAGATGTCCCTCCATTCAAATGGAGATTTATGAATTCACACAAACAACGCTTTAAAAATAATCTTAAGAATTGATCCTATTCCCCTAAATAGAGAAATCTTGCTAATGTTTTTGACAATGTTTTTTATATGTTTGTTTTCTTTTTCCTTTTTAAGATATTGGAATGTTTTGGCCACAAGGTTAAGAAAAACTTCCCAATTTATCATGACCTGCCAAGCACAACTGACCCCTAGACTACACAGCCCTCTACCACTTAACTAACTCAGCTCATCTTAATCATGAAACTTCAAAAGAATTTGGCCACAGGCGTAGACTAGCTATCATTTGTTTTAAAGTATAAATATCAGTCATTGTGCAACATATTCTAGTGCGCCTGATATCATTTGTGTACTAGGTACAATTGATAACTAACCTTTTCAATTTGAACAGTAATAAATATAGAGATAATCTGGTTTATTAATATATAATTGTTGAATTTTAGTAAAAGTTTCTGTTAAAATCTCTCTTAGGTTTGAATACATATGTGTAAACTTTAAAAAATATTTTCAACGAATATTTGAAAACTCTCCTAATGTGCCCAAAGGTATCACAATAACTAGTAAGGAAAACTGAGAAAGTCTTTAACTTTAAAAACAACTTGACAGGTAGAATGTAAACAATAAAATGTTAAAGACAATTTTAAATTGAACAACATATACCTGTAGATTGATCTGAATATGAATTTACATATGATATAAATATTTCTGGCACAGCATGTTGATAAAAGAAGTATAAATGGACAGCTATATTTTCAAATTTTGTAAATTTTAAATTGTTGATCTTCCATTAAAATAGCAACTTTTAAATAGAAAATCCTGGTGCCCTGGCATCATGCTCTTTATTTTTAAAATTAAACTATACCCAATAAGCAAAAATGTATTTGTAGCATACTGCATTTTAATTTGATTTTTAAACGACACTCTGGCAACATTTTGAGTTTCAAAATCTATTCTAAAGGAGTTTTATATGAAATCCATCTTGTATAGCCATTGTTGTAAGAAGCTTATAAATCACCTTTCCTCAGGTTTTAATCCTAAAATGAAATTCTTCATTAGCAGAGTTAATAAAACACAGACTCTGTGTCATAATTTACACACTAAAAAACCACAAATTATATTTTGAGTAGATTGAGTAGATTTTCTATCAAATTAAAGTAACAGTTTGAATTACCTGTAAGCTAAGGGCAAAAGACAAAATAGTTCCATTTGAAACATATTTCACACATACAAATTTGTGGTCAGAAAAAATAGTTCCATTAACTGTGTAACTCCAGGTAAAAACTAAGCAATTTATTGCAAGCCTTTTAAAATGTACAAGTTGATTCTTTAGATGGAGGTGAAATTTAGTCAGGTAATTTCAAAATTTCTGTGACCTTAAATATGTGTCTATCATAAAGAATGAAGTACCCTCTGCAGTCTCAATGTAAAATAGATCCCCACAGTGGTTAAACTCAAGGGTTAAAGAGTAAAGGAACTATAAATTAGGTTTATCTGTCGTGAAGGTCTCATTCTAGGTAAACCTAATAAATAATTGAGATATACTTACAATTTTTTCCTCTTTGACCTCAATTAAAACGGCTTTCTGAGAGCGGGTTCTAAGGACAATTTATCGTGGTTTCCTCAATACACACTTATGAAGTCATCTGGCTTTTGTATTTCTTCAACAGCTGCATTACCTTCGAAATTGGCTTATAGTATTTCCCCAAAGCAAAATGTGAGACTGCCCCTGACACACACAACGACCTTCCTTCTGCGGGTGGCTGAGTTCAAAAAGTCAGATCATACAGTTTCAAAAATTCTAACAACAGTAACTTGTAAAGAACTTGGAGGAGGAAAGAGAGAAATCAAAGTAGAGATTTTAAAAATTGGTCTCTCTCTCTCTTTCTTTCTCTCTCTCTCCGTCTCTCCCTCTCCCTAAGAAGTTATAACAACACATTATATGATTATTAGGATTTGCTTTTGTTGCTATTTTGATAAGTAGTATTTTACTAGTTTAGGAAAGGTTGGGTGAAAGAACAAACCAACAGGCAAAAAGCAAAATAAGGTAGTGCAACATCATTATTCAATTACACAGGATTCCAGAAAACAGTAACCGCAGCTAAGGAAAGGAGCAGGAAACTGGATAGCGCTGACTGATGCTCAGTGGACCCTGGTAACCAAACTGGAAAACTTATTGGCTGTGATAATTCATCCTCCTTTTCTTCAAACAGGTTCCCTAAACAATCTAACTCTGGTAGTAAATCAGACACTTAGAAGACATTTTCTCCTCCAGAATTATGTTTTACTCACAAGAATAATAAAACAGTATCAACAGAGCAAAGCTTTCCTCAGTTGTCTTGAATGAAAGAAATCTTTAAGATACTGTAATTATTGTGGCAATTCACCCACAGCTTAGTTCCTTGATACAGCAAAACACCAATTCACACTCTTTCTTCATTCAAAGATAAAGAGATTCAAAGATAAAAAAATATGTTTAAGTAATTTAAACCAAAACATTCCAAAGGCTTCCACATCAAGGTTTTAAATCAAAGCACATGCTCAAGTGCACATCCAAATGAAGGTAAAAACCAACTGGAAGCTTAAGATATCATTAAGAAGTTAAAATTAAACTTACAATCATAGTTTTGGGAAAAAAATAAAGTTCCATAATTAGAGGGAAATATTTGTTCTCACAAAAAAATATAAAACACATCATTGTGATGACTACACTTGAAATCTAATGAAAAATCCAAATTTGGCACAAAATTTCAAAATAAAACTTATCCAGAAAAAAAGCCTTTCATTTAAATGGCTGGTGTTAATTGTTAAAACTCTGCAGCATGCACCTTATTATAAGGGAAAACCCCTCAAAGTCAACTATTAAAACTTTCTAATGAAAGCTAATCTATTAATTATCAATTAATGTATCACCTGCATTTCTCCCAGAATTAACATAAGGTAATTACAGAGGTTGAATTTTAGGAAGTAAAGAAAAAATGTATTTTAAAGTTTCAGCATGGGCAGACTAGGGTTTTTCTCTTAATGACCTACTCACTTAATGACCTACTAACTCAATTTTTATGTACAAATTTCTTCTCTCATCCTGTGCTAAAACTGAGAAAAATTCAAACTTATTTTATCTAATATTTTTCTCTGAGATAGAACTGCTTATACTTAAATGACTTTCTACATAACACAATAATAATTATAATGCCTCAATCAGAAGCTAAGTACAACTTACCTCATTCAAAGTCCAAAAACCTGAAACTAATTCCAGTTTTATTTGGAAGGAAGTTTTGTGTGTATGTGTGAAGTTCAACAGCCAATAAATTCCACTCTCCAGTGTGAGTAGGATGAAACCCGGTTCAAGGGTTACAGAACAGTCTGCACAGTTTATAGTCTTGAACCAGCATCCAGGTAGCCTTAAAAACACCTTGCTCTGCCGTGAACCTGCAGGGTCTAGGAGCAGTGCAGTTATTTAGGTTAACTAGGAGGAGACCAGGAGAGTAAACACTCTTGGCTCTGACCAATGGCTTTCCACGCCTTTCTGTTTATAGTAAGATGACGTGCCATCAGAGGTCACCCCCATCAACAGCTCCTGTCTTTCACTGGGATCTAAAGCATTTATCCTGATTCCTAGGCTGTCAACCTGCTGTCATGGGGACACCTTCATAACCCATTGGTGTAGCTACTCGAAGAGTTTAAATCCCTGCATTAAATTTTCTAAAAGCAAATTTTACTTGAGTTTCTTTTGAAGTGAAACATTTCTGCAGGAGAAATACCTCATGGCAAGTTAAGAACTGGTACTCATTTAAATAGGGATTAAATGAGGATTGGTATTCATTTAAAGTCCCAACCAACACTTTATGTTTTTTTGTTTTTGGTTGAAGCAGAAGGCTTGTAAGATTTCACTTTCATTATTACATCTCTCCATTAAGCACAAAATTTTCTTCTTCCCCTAGGCATACATATGTGCATGCTGACAAAATGGAAAGATAATTACGGGCATTTGTATTTCATCCATTTTTAATGTATTTTTATTTGAGGTAGAGGAAGGGATGAACACAATTAGAAATGCTCACACAGAGGTTATCATTTTATGTAAAATATTTTCTAAAATAAAGCCTTTTGTGTTTTCAAAAGAAGACATATGTTAAGTTCTAATGAAATGAAAAGGAAACAAGAAGAGCTAAATTCAAGAGATAAGGGTAATGCAAATAAGTCTATTCTCCGGCATTTAGGTTCCCCTTTTTTCTAAAGGTTTATAAAAAAGAATTGTGTTCTTTTAAGAAAACAATATTATGCAACTTTCCCCATCTAGCCCTTTTAAATATGTCTCACAGATCTCAAAAAAAAAAAAAAAAAGAGCTAAGCTCATTTCATAAGTTCCTCCAACAATATTTCAATTTAGCATTTACAGGCATTATGGGAATTACTGCCTCCAATTTGTCTGTGTAATTCTGGGATGGTTTCTTTTTCTTTCATTTTTCTTGGTCTCTACAGTGTGACTCCGATACAGTGAGGCAAAGCGTTCAAAATAAAGACCTACGGCCAAGGATTCAATACTTCATTCTGAATAATTTGTAGCACAAGTGTTTCTTGAAGTCATTTTCATTTTCGAGGGTGGAACTAAGTGAAGACCCATTACCTATTTCAGGTCTGGGCTGCACTACAAGAAACCCCAGTGCCCTTAGAGACTGAAGACGGCGCTATCTCCCCACAGTACTGGCCACGGATGTTGCTGCTGAGAAACTGGATAAGGGTCCATATCCCACCCACAGCACACGTTAGCCCAGGTTTTGATGACACTCCAATACTTACTTGACAGAGAGCTGCCTGGGTCTATTAGAGTTAATAAAATGTGTTGATTAATTATTTTAGAGACCCCATGTTTGACAGATTCAGTTCTTTGATCTTTGTATGGTTAGGATCACTAAAAGCAACGTCTTCTTTGCAGCTGAATCATCTTAAGTAGTTAGAGCTTCTTGAGTATTGTGGTGTACATCAGAGTTGTTAAGTTCAACAGAATATACTTCTGAACTGGCTACTTTTTAAAGGGATTATAAATTACTCAATATTTTCTAAACCTTAAGAACTCAAGAAACACTCTTGGAAGTAAAAATCTATGTCTGTCCCTATTACAACAGAGACTCAACAAACAATACTCAAAACCCTGAGGAGGACAAAATCAGTTCATAAATTAAAGAAAGTTGTCTGTATGGTAATTTTCTTTCCCAGTCTCAGTTGGGAAGTGGGGGGAGGGCAATGAGCCACGTGTGGTGATAACTTTGAGATAAGGAAAATATAAACATGAAAATAAATGCCATGGGTGGAATAGGGAGGGTGGGAGGGAGATGCAAGGGGGAGGGGATATGGGGATATATGTATACATACAGCAGATTCACTCTGTTATACAGCAGAAACTAACACAACATTGTAAAGCAATTATACTCCAATAAAGATGTTAAAAAAAAAGAAAAGAAATCCCATTTGTAGTTTCAACTCTTAAAGAGTACAGATAAATAAAATTTTTCTGAGAAATGTAATCTTTATCTCAACTTACATTAAGGCATCAAAATGTTCCTTGGATCATAAAAGTAAATGCAAACTTTTACTTTAGACCATTATGACTAAGTAGGAAAATTACACTGATGGTTTTTTAATAACATTTTATGGACAAAGATTGTTGGGATGCCCTTCTAGCCCCAATGTACTGCCACCAATTAATTACGTGACCTGGAACAAATAGATAAACCGTTCTTTCTGAGCATTTGTTTCCCCTCCTGTGAAATAAAGGTTTCCATCTCAGAGTGTCAGTGGTATAGTATTTATTTTTTCAATGCAAACCACATACTTTGAAGACTCCATCCACAAAATAGATTTTATTTACCTATAATTGCTTTCATTACCCATGCTTAAAATCAGGCATTGTAGCTGTCAATCGATGCTGCTAATTATTATGACATACACTCCAGGTACAAATGAGTTAATAAAATAGCCAAAATCAAATGTACTAGATGTTTTTAAAAGCCAGGAGAGCCTTATTTTGAGTAAATGTTTGGTTTCCCTTATGTATTAAAATACAAAGTAATAAATACATAAAATACAGACACAGAAAACAAACTTATGGTTACCAAAGGGGAAAGGGGGATGGGAGTAGGAATAAATTAGGATACTGGGATTAACATATACACACTACTATGTATAAAATATATATAACTGAATCACTGTGTTGTACATCTTAAACTTACACTATATTGTAAATCAACTATACTTCAAAACAAATTTTTTTAATACTGAAAATGGCACCTTGACCTCCAAAATCTCTATTTAGTCTTTCAATTCTACCTTTCAGTGATGTAAGTACTATCAATGAGGGCCTGTCCCACATTCTGATAAAAGTGAAGCTATTATGAATGGCTGGCAGCTGGTACATTACAGCAGTGACTTGCATGGTGTCCATGCTCCACTGGTATTTCTTAAATGCAGGAGTATCTTTCCAAGCAACATGCAAATCAAGATTAAGTTTATTCAATCATGACAACTCTAAGGTTTAGTAGAAATCACATAATTTTTTTAAATCAAGAAAATAAATCAGTTACTGCAGTTTCATGGGGTGCATCCTTGACCACCTACCCTCCATAAACTCTTACATAGGTTGGTTGCTTCTGTGCCCCCTGCTCTTTGTGTCTTCCCCGCTTAGTGGCATCATCTCCTCTTTTGTACACTGTCTAGTAATCTATCAAACACCCACCCTCTTCAGAGTTATAAGATACCCACAGGCTCTGTTATAGCATTTCCCGCCACTTTTTATTACTGCCTAATTAATTATAAGGCAGCTTTGTGAAAAATCCCTAGGAAGGATATTAGAAATTAAGAGATAAAACAGAGCCAACATGAGAGGACAAAAGAACACCAAAAGTGCAATCATATAATTCTGACAACAACTGAAAAACCACAGAGAATGGAGAGAAAAACAATTTAAAATGTCTGTGTGTACAATAAACTCCCAAATTGCTGGTTTGAAAAAGGCCACATGGAATCAAAATTAAACAGCCACCGCAAACTACAGCAGCCTCCTTAGCCAGGTTACTGATGTGGTATCTATATTAGAATATAAAAAAATATAAAATTCAAAACCTAAGAACCTATTTTTAAATAAACATTTAGCAAATTATGTCCATGACCTTGTATAGCAAATACCACCTAGTAATCGATGCAGTAATTATAGTCATCGTTTGTTTAATCTTTTCCCTTCTTTTTCCGATAAGGCTGGCAAACTCAAATACATTCAGGAGCCAAGTGGGTAATTTGAAGGAGTGAAGTGGGTCAAACGGAGGTGAGGCTATTGGCAAAATGAATGATCTGCCCAAAACCATTCAAATTCCGCACTCCCTCTCATCTATTCTCATGTCTTAAATACTATCCATATGTTGTAGATTCCCAAATTTTCATCATCTCCTAAGATCCATCCTCTAAGTCCTAAACTCTTACTTTCTCCTAATTTACATCTCTATATAAATATCTCACAGCCATATCAAACTTTAACATGTCCAGTGTTAGGCTCTATTATAATTCTTTTTCACCAAGTCTATTTTTACTGTTCCATATTTTCCATATAAATAAATCCAGAAACCAGAATCATTGGGTCCTCCATTTCCTCAAACTCTGCAACTAAACGCATTTAAGCAGCAAGATTAGACCAACTTGAAGAACCACGCCCCCCAGAGCACTAGACCAAATTAGCAGAACAAATCTCAGAAAGCATCAAAGTCAACCAGGTGGCTTTATCCTTAAGTTTCTGTATCAACCTTTCTACTTGGTCTATATATACCAACGTGCCTCACAAGAAGAACTCTCGGACAATTCTGTTATCCACAACAAGCTGGCCAGTGAGTTGAGTCTTCTCTGAATGCATTCCAGGACCAAGCTCGTGTCACTGATCACACCAGCTAAAATCAGGAACAAATTTCATATCGTCACTTCTAATTGGAGACAGAGATAATGTCCCACAGGGCACACATAAGTAATAAGTCAATACCTCTCCATGAAACTCTCGAGTGACCAAGGGTGGCTTCATTTTGGATGGAGTTCCACATTTGATGATATATGATCTATAATCTTAAACATTTGAATGTCTCTTATGTCAACCCTAACATAAAAGTCATCTAAATGACAAGTACAGTTCCAAGATGCACACTGAGCCACCAGAAAGAAAGTGGCCTTTACATTTGATGGTACCCCACAAGTGGGAATGGCATTGGTGGGGGAGGCACAGGTACATGGTGCCTCCAATGTGGCTTCTAGGTCAGTTGGTGGGCCTGATGGTTCCCAGTGCAGCTCCAATGATTGAGTCTAGTCTTGTTTTGCAAATTAGTCAGTTCGATTTCTGTTTGTTCATACCACTAACAAGCGGCATTTGCTTGCTCTATGAAAGGAATGAGTAACAGCTATGGGAATGATGGGGAAGACATCAAAAGGTGTTCAGAGGCTTTTTGAATGAGAGGTGGGGCTGGGCCACCTTCTGCTGGTATGATAGACTTGTTGGTAAATTTAAGGGAAATGGTGTTCCAAACATGTCAGAGATGTCTGGCAGGGGGATAGCAGAGCCAGGAACCAGCTAACTTGAAGGTGCTTCTAACAGATGGGACTACCACGCTAAAGCATTTTCCTCCAAGAGGAAGATTCTAAAGGTGACTCTGAAAAACAAAAAATCATTAATGTCCTTCCAACTACTGCACCTCCCAGACCTAAAGTTTTCTACCCACAGCCTCAGAGTCGTTGCTCTTCCTCCATCCCCACAAAATCATGTGTCATGTTCCAGTCACTACACCTTCACCTTTCTCCAGTCATTTTTTACTGGCACACACAGATCTCTCATCCTGAAAGGTCAAGAGCAAGAGGCTAAAGCCGTTTTTAGAAAACATACAGAGGTCCATATGTTCCCCACTTTGACCCACAAGATCCACTCTAGGGGGACTCTAGCAAGCAGTTTACTCAATCAAGTGATCGATAGAATTATAATCTAGGATGATTCAATCCAACAAGAAAATTCAAGTGGCTGAACCACAGTAAGTTTGAATCCTCTGTTTCCCCTTTAACCAGGCTGCCACCTAGAGGGTTTACCTAGCAGGCTGTCTACGGTAGCTTTCAGGGGAAAGAAAGACTCATCATGTCTAGGAATGGTCAGGATAATATGCCAATTTTTCAAAATATAAAATTTGATATAACCTCTCACACCTTTCATCTTGACCATAACCCAGGAAGTAGCCAAGAGATGATCCCTTAGTGGGGCCAGTAAGATTCAGTAACCGAAGTGTTTTACTAATGTATGCCAGAAGATCAGGGAGGCAGAGTTATAAATCTTCTGAGTTGATTTTAAGGAGGCTGTTCCAATGTGCAACAATACAAAATGTTTGTGGATGATTGGGAGCGTGAAACTGCCCCTAAGTACCTTGCCTATCAGCCCTCGCTTCCGTGATATAAGGTACACCATTGTCAGATTTATTTAGATTAATTTCAGTGGCCCCAACAGTGTGGCTGGAGTTGGCTGATTGGAATGGACCAGCAAAACCATAACCCTGAAAAAGTGTCAGCAGCTGTGAGGAACCACTGACAGTCCCAAGAGGGGTACAATGCAGTCAATCTGTTAGAAACAGCAGTGGTAAACCCCTATAAAATATGTCTTCCCTCCCAGAGACAAACAGGTCAACTATTTAGAGGAGTCATCAGTCCTCCATGCCAATCATCTCTATAACAGAAACACAGAGTGCTTCAGTTCCTGCCCAGTCTGTGACCCTGGCTGTGCTGCCTGTCCAGGACAATAATGAATCTAGGTAGCAATGGCAGCCATCTGGGTGGTGCAAGCTGAACCAGTTTGATTCCAGTTGGTTCTCATCAGAGAACACGCCCTTATCCTAAGCATCTTCATGAATGGCCCTGACAGCTTAACCATGTCCACAGCTTGTGGCCCTCAAGAAGGATTTTATAATCTGCCAGTTGGCAGTTTTTCAAGTGGCAGACCATACAACTAATCATTGGCAACTTTCCCAGCTAAAATAACTATATAACAAGATTCATTAATGGAGTATTGGCCAACACTGTGAGAACTGCCTTGAATTCTGCACATCAAACAGAGACAATATCCACTTTTCTACATAGCTGATGGTGAGGCTGAACAACCATAGCAGACCAGTGGATATACCATTAGGTTTCAATTTAGCTAGTCCATCAGTGAACCAACCTCAGGTATTTAAGGGAATCTTCTGGGAATCAGGAGGATAAGGTTTTCCCCAAAGGGAGAGCTGCCACTTTTTCATGTGAAGTTAAGATTCTGTTGGTGTCAGATCAATGGCATTCCTCACTATACTATTTCCATTTGACAACCAAAAGAAGTCATTAGAATTGTGGGGCTCCAAAGGTACTAGCACTTCTCTATATGCAGCTCTTTCAGATCAGGAGAATCCTTCTGGATTTTATAAGCATTCACAGTATAATCATGAAAATTCAGTAGTGGAAGCTATAACAGTGATACACTGAATTGACCAATGAGCCCCACTCACAAGATCTGTTAGCTTCCTTCCCCCATTGTAAATCCTGCTCAAGCCACATTCGCTAAATTCAGGTACCTCTTTCCTCCATGGGATGGGTAAAAATTGAGTACTTCTATCTAACGTGGCCAGAAAAGTTGAAGTCCCTCCCCTCTCCAGAGTTTCCCAGTGTATTACATATTTTTTACACACCATTTGGATGGATGCTTAAGATTTTTGGTCCTTCTCCAAGACAGCCTCATCCCTAACCATCTTTCTCCTTAAAGAAGTTGAATTTGGGATAAAGGGGGAGGGAGAGATCTAGGGGCACAGAAGGAGAGAACAGCTCCATGCTAGTAAACAAGGTGCATTTACTTTCAGTTTTGATTGACAGCTGGCTTAGAGCTCAGTCAAATGAACTTCTAATGCTTTCAGTCCATGCAATGTTCCATATTGGGCAGCAAGATCACCATCACTGACATCATCTATTTCAGCTTGGGGAATCCCGAGACTTAGTAGCCATAACAACTCTGGCTGTGGCCACGGTATTTGTCCCTTTGGCTGACTAGGGCTTGATCTGCACAGCAACGATTGTTGTAAGGCGTCCTTTTTAATGGAAGGCATTTACTGCCCTATTATTATAACACCTCTAACATTCTATCCTTGTTTCAACATAAGAATTACAGGAGTTTTCCAAGGCAGAGAGGATAACTGCACGAATTTGCCTCAATTTCTTTGGGTCATTTTCTCATTTCCCAATAGATCATCTTTGTCAGCATTCCAGGGCAATAAGAGCCCCAATACTAGTCAATACCTCATCTATGGTTTTCCATGAAAGTTTTTTGTTTCAGAGACAAAGCTCCCTTACAGCAGCCCAGCCACTGCAAGAACTCTAAGACCTTTCACTGTTGTCTCCTAGCAAATCTAAGATTGTATGACAGACAGCAGGAGAGGCTAAGCCATAAAATAGACCAACTATCGCTATTCTTCCTTAGCAAGTATTATACAACCCACACCTTCATCTTCCAAGTGAACCAGTCAAAGTTCTAGCCATTTGTCTAGTTTCTATCCATAATGGTTTCAAATGTCCCTCCATTCCTGCTTAGGGTGTGAAATTATAACTGTTGTTTAGAGAGTGTCAGAACATTCCTTCAGACCAGGACGGGTCATTGTATTAGTTGTCACAGTGGGGTGGATCTGACACTGACCCCCAGATTGGCAAGGAATTCCCCATGCCTGGAATAGGGTTAGCAACATTTTCCAGTCCAAAAAAAGATAGTTTTTTTAGATTCACCTATTCATTTTCTTATTTGATCCTGTGAGATAGTTATAATCTCAATTTTACAGAGGAAAATAATAAAAAATTCATATATTTAGCAACTTCCTCATGATAACAAAAATAATACTTGATAGTTGAAATTCAAATCCAGATCCTTTGCTACAAGTCTAGTACATTATGATACTTCTGCTTTAAAGAGAAGGCTCTGATCAGAGGGTTGAGTAAGAACATTTTGGTTTCTTACTATCAAATGAGTTTCAGGTAAGTGAGTTTTGCAGTGTTGAAGTAAGAACTTAAATAAAAGTCAATGAAGTAAGAACTTAAATAAAAGTCAACAGAACTTAAATAAAAGTCAACAGAAGCTGTGAAGTTATCAGTGGGGTTCACTCGAGGGTTTGTTTTACCTTTGACAATTGCTTTAATTCAAACCATATTGAAAGGAAAATATTATGTAGTAGCAAGACTTAGTAATACTTTAGGTAAACTGGGCCTAATGAAACATATGTAAAATACATATAACATTTACATAATTATTGTTCCAAATAAAATATATGAACATATAATTATATATAATTACTGTTCCCCAAACAATAAGAATTACCATAATATGAAATCTGTGCCCTCAAGCAAACCTATCAAAAGACCACTCTACCCCTCCTCTTAATTACAAAACAAACGGCCCTAGTGATGAAGCACACATTTTTGTGTGAATACATTCTAAAAGAAATTAAGTGTTAATAAGGAAACAACTGCTTCTGGATAATGGACTCCAAGGTCTTTGAAAGCTACTGCAAAACAAACAGTTTAGACTTTTTGACATGACCTGGAAATGGGAGTGTTTGGATTTATGTCAAATCCTGAAATGTATGGTGTGAGAGTGGAAAGATATTTTAGGAATTTTTCCAAATGATTTCTGCCGTTCAAAAATTATCTTACAATTAGATCAGGTACAATCATTTAATTAGAGTTTTTAAAACTTACCTTTATAAAATTCATTTTACTACTTTAACCACATTCAGATATTTCTGCAAAATAGATTTTGTAAGAAAAATACAAACTATTGTTTCTGCTCTTACTATAATAGGAAGTAAACTCTTAAAATAGGGTTGCCTCAGTTCAGAAAGGCTTAGATTAACCAAAAGAGAAAAAGTGAAGAATAAAAGACCACTTTAGGGCCATTAAATATACTGCAATTATAACTGTAAATATACAGGAAAAATAACCAATTTAATTTTAGACATATATAGCTATTCTTAACCAAGTTTATCATGAATCATGAATGCAAATAGCAATTGGAGCCCAGATTCATGGTTTAAATAAATAATTGTGTTCAACTGACAGAAGAACTGCTTCCTAAGTTTGAATTAATTTTTCCTAAACTACTCTCTACACATTAGTTATAATAATAGATAGTTAAGATGATTACTATATAGGTATGTACCATTTCCTTATTATATATCTTCCTATTAGTTATTATGATGCCATAATATGATAGAAGCTCTTGCATTTAAAAAAACTCACAGGCTTTACCAATACTCTTTACTCCCTCCTTATACTGAATAATGCTTTGATACTTTGAATGCTAATAGTTAGTAGACTAATCTTCAGTAAGCTTATTCTCAAAACTCTTTCACATTCATGATCTTGTTTGGTCCTCGTAATACCAAAATAGCTGGCTTCATAATAATAGCCATCATTTCTAAATCTGTAACTGAGCAAACATCACCATCACCTTATGAGCAGTCAACTTCTCCTATACTCTGCCTAACTTTCTTAATAACAGCCAAGAACAATAATCAATAACCTCAGAAATAAAAAAGTTTTAGAGAAAGTACCATAGATAGTTATGGTCAAACACTAACTTATTTCCCTAACATCATCGTAACAACCATCAAAATGTGCATTAATACAACTTGAGTAAAATAAGCCAGTTTCAATAATTCACGTTATTCCATTCAAGTGAAAAACTGTAAACGAAGGACTCTTGACTTTAAAGCTGATCATATGTGTTATGGACTAAATGTCTGTATCTCCCCAAAATTCATATGCTGAAGCCTAACCTCCAATCAATGTGATGGTACTCGGAGATGAGCTCTTTTTGTTTGTTTGTTTGTTTGTTTGCATTACGTGGGCCTCTCACTGTTGTGGCCTCTCCCGTTGCAAAGCACAGGCTCCGGATGCACAGGCTCAGTGGCCATGGCTCACGGGCCCAGCCGCTCCGCAGCATGTGGGATCCTCCTGGACCGGGGTACGAACCCGTGTCCCCTGTATCGGCAGGCAGACTCTCAACCACTGCGCCACCAGGGAAGCCCAGAGATGGGCTTTTTGTAAGGTGATTAGGGTTAGATGAGGTCATGAGGGCAGGGCCCTTATGATGGGGTTAGTGCTCTCACAAGAAGAGACACCAGAGAGCTTTCTGTCTCTCTCTCTCCACCAAATGAGGACACAGGAAGAAGGTGGCCATCTACAAGTCGGGAAGAGAGCTGTCACCAGCACCAACCATGCTGGTACTTTGATCTTGGACTTTCCAGCCTTGAGTACTATGAGAAACAAATTTCTGTTGTTTAGACCACCAGTCTATGATATTTTGTTTTGGCAGCCTGAACTAAGACAATGTGCAACCATATCATGTAACACTATTGAGAATTATTTTTCAAATAAAAGCATGCCCTTAATTAATTCATTTGGTTTTTACATTCAAGATCCTGAATTCTTGAAGCACATAAATGTAAAAAATATTTTTCAATATAAAAAACATAACCTTAGAACATAAATAATGACACAAAGCTCTTAAGAGATCTTATAAAAGATCCTAATATAGCAACCATTGAGAAAAAGCCATTATATGTAAGCTTAGGACAGGGGTTCATTCCCAGGAAACTTTAAACATTACACAACTATTTTACATACCACTTGCCTGAAACTTTATTAAGATGTCTATGGACCAAAGAGGCCTATTTGTTATTCTATATTCTAGAAGCTGCTGCAGTAGTCTTAATGAGAAGCTGACCATGCTCTGGGGAAAATTGAGGATCTACAGAGACCCTCTGTTTCTGTGATCTCCCATAAATTTTGTGGTACGCGGGCCTCTCACTGTTGTGGCCTCTCCTGTTGCAGAGCACAGGCTCTGGACGTGCAGGCTCAGCAGCCATGGCTCATGGGCCCAGCCGCTCCGCAGCATGTGGGATCCTCCCGGACCGGGGCATGAACCCGCGTCCCCTGCATCGGCAGGCAGACTCTCAACCACTGCGCCACCAGGGAAGCCCTCTCCCATAAACTTTTATGTGAAAAAAAATGCATCTCAACCTATTTTCAGTGGTCTGAGTCATATCTTTACATGGAAGCTGAATGCCTTTATGAACAGAAATAAAATTCCCCCCCCTTTTTTTTTCCTGGCACAATTTTTAATAAACTGAAGAACTCTAGATCCTTTCTTTCCCTATAAACTATTCTTGTTCCAGAAATGTCTCTAAAAATTTTTATAAGAATCCTTATAAAAGATTTGACAAAAAAGAAGCAGTCTAAGGCTGCTGAAATGAGTACATATTTTAGAATCTGAGAATAAAGAATTTGTGATCCATATCTGCTGCTTAAAACTTATGTGAAATTTTTAATTAGAAAATTTAAGATAAAATAACAGTGCTCAAGTCACTGTGTGACTGAATAAGGACTATAGCACAGAATAAGCACTCAGAAAACACTGGCTAGTCTTCATCTTCCTCCTTTATTATGACTACTATTATTGCTATGACTTTTCAATCCACCATGACAACTATTACCCATAATAACAATACTAGTAACTATTATTATGACTGGTGGTATGTTCACTTCTGGTAATGAAAAATTACAACTTCACCCCTCTGGAGTTCATTGCTATACACGGTTCATTCAGGAATTTAGGGGACATTTTGCCACAGAAGCTGTAACCAAGGACTTCTAAAGCATATCTAACCTTGCCCTTAATATTACAAACAAGTATGTTGTCATGACATCTACAAATTTTTCTTAAAATACTGTAGCATATACAATGTATTATTATGAGTGGGTTACTAACATAAAGCTATCATTTAGGTGCTTTAATCATTCTATTAAAAAATGCAAGAATAGAGGAGTGATATTATGCTCATGAAACCCATATTCCCTGCGGTGACTGCTAAAAGTCTTCTGGTATCCTTATTTTCATCAACAATGAACATTCGGACAATTAAAATGTTTAATATCAGAAATGGGTTTTTGCTGATGAAAACAGTGGCCTCTTGACTAGCACTGTGAATGCCAGAAATGAGCTCTCATAGATGAAATTAAAAGTATTCAAGATAAGTGGATTGCTAACATGTTTTAGCAGTACTTCCCACCCTTACATAAAGTGAGTACACAAATCAGAGCAGCCTGCAGCCTTTACTTTTGAGATGACGTTTGTGGCTAACTCTTTAAGCTGGGTCATGAACTATAGAAGATTCTGATTTTCTAATACTGGCCATAAGGTGAGAGAATTCTGCTTTTGAATTTTGACATTTGCCTTAACTGAAACATTCATGCAAGATAATAATCACAATATCTAGAAGGACATTGAGCTAGAACTTCCTTGAGCCTACAGAACAAATTCTAGGGCATTTTTTTTTTGTGCTTGCTTGCTAATAAATGTTTAATACCATCTTTATATAGGAGGCAGAATTTGGTCTGAGGCTTCTTTCATTTTTATGCAGGAGCAAGATTTGGAAGGGAGAGTAGATAAACTTCATTCATCTCAGCATTAACTATCTTACAGAACAAATACACACACAGAGACACACACACCCGGAAGCACAGGCACACTCAAACATTAGTGCTGCTCATAGGCAAGATGTTAGAAATGGAATACTTGATTAATAGATAATTGAGAAACTTTATGTAAAAAATAGAGGGATAACTCAATAATGATCATGATGCATTATTCAAGAAAAATCTCTCCATTGTTACAGAAAAAAACCTTCTCAGCACAACTTACAGTCATGACTTTTAAAAATGCATGTGCGATTTATTACCAAGTAGAGAAAATACTACCCACGGTGGGATTTTTATTGCAATATATACTTGCTTTCATCGTTAATAAGCTATGAACTTATTATCATTTGAACTTGTACATACTTGTCCAAAATATCTTTAGTGTTGGGACAACAGGATTATCAACTTTTCACAATTGCCAACTATGATATTTTGAGCTATGACACAAGGAGCTTCACTAATGGTATTAAATCTGTTGGTTTAGCTATGGGTGATTGAATTCCCAACTTTCGGTGTCTTGCAAGACTTACTCCCTCATCTGGGTGCCTCTGTGCAGTGTACAACCTGCACAAATATGCACAGTGGCCCTGAGAACTGTTATAACAGAGATATATGCCAAGTGCTATGGGCCTGTAGTGGTAGGAGGGACTGAATTTCGCCAGGTGAATGGCATTTGTCCAAATTATAGATGAGGGAGAAAGCATTAGGATGTGTCCAAAGATACAAAGGTCTGAAAGACCTTGGAGGTTAGGGGAATAGTGAATGTAGGAACACTGGATAATATATTTGGACTGCTTGTTTTGAAGAAAAGGATGCTGATGTAAGATATATTTACAACCTCTCTAAGTAGACAGTTTACAGTCATTACAATTAAATATTAAAACTACTATAATTCAAAAAGAGTCATGTACCACAATGTTCATTGTAGCTCTATTTACAATAGCCAGGACATGGAAATGACCTAAGTGTCCACTGACAGATGAATGGATAAAGAAGATGTGGCACATATATACAATGGAATATTACTCAGCCATAAAAAGAAACGAAATTGAGTGAGGTGGATGGGCCTAGAGTCTGTCATACAGAGTGAAGTAAGTCAGAAAGAGAAAAACATACCATAGGCTAACACATATATATGGAATCTAAAAAAAAAAAAAAAGGTTCTGAAGAACCTAGGGGCAGGACAAGAATAAAGATGCAGATGCAGAGAATGGACTTGAGGACATGGGGAGGGGGGAAGGATAAGCTGGGACGAAGTGAGAGAGTGGCATGGACATATATACACTACCAAATGTAAAACAGATAGCTAGTGGGAAGCAGCTGCATAGCACAGGGAGATCAGCTTGGTGCTCTGTGACCACCTAGAGGGGTGGGATAGGGAGGGTGGGAGGGAGATGTAAGAGGGAGGAGATATGGGAATATATGTATATGTATAGCTGATTCACTTTGTTATAAAGCAGAAACTAACACACCATTGTAAAGCAATTATACTCCAATAAAGATGTTAAATAAATAAATAAGTAAATAAATAAATAAATAAAAAACAAAAAAAAGACTCTTCCTTTTATTGAACTTGGCTTCAACTATGTTTTCTTTTCTTTCTCCTTTTCATGCAGGTGCAATTCTAATCTCATTATTATCATGTTTTGTAAGTTAAGTCAACTGATTATATTCATTAATTATATGTCTCCAATTATTTTCTTTTCCTTTTATTTTAATTTGTATTTATTGATAAACAATAATGGAAAGAAAAAAACATTTCCACTAATCCCTCAGAAAATCTATTCATATTATTTATTTCTTCTAGATTCCTTTAACATATCCACCACATTATCTATATTATATCACTTTTATATGTATGTATATATTTTAACCATTTATGTAAAAGATGTAGAATAAATACTAAAAATTATAATGCACATGAAAATGCTGCATAGTTTCTTTCACTTAATATATTATATAAATTCAAAACATTTCCATGTTGTTTCATTGCTTATCTTTTCAAACTCTAGAGTATACATCATAATAAAAAAAAATCTCAAAACAAACTTCCTCTAAGCAAGAGAGTACTGGCTATTCCCATGGCAGCCACTGAATTGCAAGATTCTTACACTTTTATCAATTTTAGCCAAATTAGATCACATTTTGTACAGAAGGCAATCCTTATACATAAACTATTAAAATTCTTGGCCTAATTGTGATGCTTCTTAGCAACACAAATATAGGTATATTTTTAAAATACCTGGCTTTGAGTGATAATGATGTGTCAGTGTAGGTTCATCAATTTTTGTCAGCTTCACCACTGTGGTGTGGATAATGCAAGAGGCTGTGTATGTGTGGGACAGGGACAGTATGGGGATCCTCCATATACATCACTCAATTTTGTTGTGAACCTTCTCTAAAAAATAAACTACTCGAAAATGTGAAGTGTGTTAATTAAAAAAAAAAATTAACAGTCAAAAAGATTAAGCTGTAAAGTTTCTGAGATTTAAAAAAAAAAAATTTAGGGCTTCGCTGGTGGCGCAGTGGTTGAGAGTCCGCCTGCCGATGCAGGGGACACGGGTTTGTGCCCTGGTCCGGGAAGATCCCACATGCCACGGAGTGGCTGGGCCCGTGAGCTATGGCCGCTGAGCCTGAGCGTCTGGAGCCTGTGCTCTGCAACGGGAGAGGCCACAACAGTGAGAGGCCCACGTACCGCAAAAAAAAAAAAAAAAAAAAAAAAAAATTTAGATCTATATTTCAAGAATGAATACTAAATAAAGTAGGGATTCAATAAATATTATTTTCTCTTCTGTTATTTTTGTCTTTAACATAGCAGTAAGTCTTGCCATTTCTTGCTTTAAATTCTTCCTCATAATTTGTTTAAAAATAATCTAAGATGCGTGAGGGGACCAGGAAGAAGGTATAGGTGAACATGTTTGATATTCTGTTGTTAACTATTAAAGATGGACGAAGGGTATAAGAGTTTCTCTACTTTCCTTTCACTACTTTTGTAAATGTTTGGAATTTTCCATAATAAAATATCATAGGAAAAAGATATTTCTCATGGAAATCTGTTCCTGACCATATTAAAGAACTTGTATCATGGATAAACAACAATGTCCTACTGCATAGCACAGGGACTATATTCAATCTCCTGTGATAAACCATAATGG
Source organism: Mesoplodon densirostris (assembly GCF_025265405.1). NCBI lineage: Eukaryota > Metazoa > Chordata > Mammalia > Artiodactyla > Ziphiidae > Mesoplodon > Mesoplodon densirostris. The sequence goes on from NC_082672.1 coordinate 30,420,531, forward strand.
AAAAGAATATGAAAAAGAATGTATATATATATATATATATATATATATATATATATATATATATATATATATAACCAAATCACTTTTCTGTACAGCAGAAATTAACATAACATTGTAAATCAACTATACTTCGATAAAATAAATTAAAAAAAAAAACTTGTATGAGACTCTCCCCACATCCCTGTGATAAAACAACTAGAAATCCAGATAAAATATATGAAATGGTTTATTTTAGATGCTAGACAAAGTCAGCAGAGTAATCCAGGAAAGCAGGGAAATAAAAAAGACAAGCTTTACAATCATAACAGCTTTCTGTCTAGAGTCATTTTCTTGACTGTAATGCAGCGAGGGTATACCTTTAGATGAGAAGTCAGATAACCGAGTTCTAGAAGGTTAAGACGCCTTGAATACATGGGGCAGGGCAATGGAGATAACAGAGCTATGCAGACAAATTGCTCCAGAAATCTACATGGGGTCCCTTTATATTGCTGCTAAAACTAAACTGTACAGACATAGGTTGAAACTCCACATGACAGGTGGAAAAAATGACCAGTTGATAAACTCTCATCTTAACTAATCTAATCTAAGGTACAGCATTTACAGAGAGCTAGAAGACATTTGTGTTCCATCAAGTTGGAGTGGAAAGACCTCACTGAATATCTGGGACATACTGTTGAGACCCTTGAAGTTCACACCTTAATGGAAGGCAAAACGTGCACTAGGTTAAAAGCTACAGTGGACTCACCCTAATAACACTTAAAAACAAGCCTCTAAAATGCAAGTTCCTTAATGGCTTTCTAAAACATGGTTTAACACTCCAGAATGGAAGACAATAAAATCCAGACACTCAACAGCATAATACTCATTATGTTCAGTATTTCATAAAATGTTACTAGCTGTGCAAAGAAAATATAAATAGAAGAAAAATCAGTCATTAGAAATATATACAGAAGTAACAAAGATAATATAAATTGGAGAAATGGATATTAAGACCATTATCATAAATGTGCTTGAGAATTTAAATGAAAATGGGAATATAATAAAAAGAAATGAAACGTAAAAAAAAGAATGAAATGGAACTTCTTGAGCTAAAAAATTGAATATTTGAAATAAAAATAAATTCACTGGGTTGGATGAACAGCAGATTTGACATTGAAATAAAAAGATCAGTGAACTTGGGGACATAGCCAACTGAAACACAGAAAGAAAAAAGAAAGAGATAAGGAAAAGTAATAGAGCCATAGGGACTTGTGGGACAACATTAAGCAAACATATGGTGGAATGGAGAGGGGGGCAGAAAAGCTTCTGCATAAACATGTCCAAAAATTTGGTGAAAATAAAATTTTAGAATTTTAGAAAAATTTTAAAAATAGATTTTAAATGACACCTTGAGTCACAATCTGGGAGAAAATATTACCAATATAAGCATCTGATGAAGGACTTTCATTCAGAATGTATAAAGACCTCTTACCCAAGGATAAGAAGATAAGAAATCCAATAATTAATGGGCAAAGAGCTAACCAGACAATTCACACACACACACAAGATATATCATGGTTAACAGCACATGAAGTGATGCTCAACAGCATTATGAATAGGGGATTGCAAATGAAAAACTACAAAGAGATATCACCACACACCTGCTAGAAAAGATAAAATTTGAAAGACAATACCAATGGTGAGACTGTGGAACATCTAGAACTCTTAGGCATTTCTGGTAGGAATATAAAATGGTAAAACCATTTTGGAAAATAGTTTGGGAGATGCTTATAAATTTAAACAGACATTTACCATATGACCCAGCAACTCTATTCCTATATATGTAACCAAGAAAAATAAAACCATAAATTCTCACAAAGACTTGTATATGAATGTTCATAGCTTATCTATAATAGACCCCAAAATCTGAAAACAAGCCAAATGTTCACCAAGTCCTGAAAGGATAAACAAATTGTGGCACAGTCACATAACTGAATATTCTGCAGCAATAAAAGATAAATTTCTGATGCTCACAAGAATTCAGGATGCCCCAAAGCATCATGCCAAGCAAAAAGAAGCCAAGCAAAGAAATGTCATTTTGTATGAATGCATTCAAATGAAATCCTAGAAAAAGCACAACTAATCTATAGTTACAGAAAGATCAATGGTTGCCTGAGCCTACGGACAGGAGATTTGCTGATTGCAAAGAAGACCGAAGAACTTTTTGGAGTGATAGAAATGGTCTATATCTTAATTACGATGGTAGTCACATGGATGCATACATTTGTCAAAAACATATCAAATGTTATATTTAAAATGTATGCATTTTTCTGTAGGTAATTTGTATCTCAATAAATTTGATTGTTTTTAAAATCTCCCTCAGTTTCAGTACTTCTTCTCCATTACATGTCTCTCTACCTGCACAATGTCAATCCGAGTCCAAGACAGCATAATTTATCTCATTTGCTGTTGCAGATGCTTTCTTTGTGGTCTCTTTGCTTCTAGTATTGACCTACTACAATGCGCCTATATACCAGTGTGGGTGCTTTAAAACACACTGTTCTTCAAACTGTAGGATATGACTCTTTACTGGGTCATAAAATTGAATTTTTAATGCAATGGAATAGAAAAGAAAATATGAGAGTGTCATGTGTGTAATAAAGTTAAGTATATTTTCATAAAACTTGAAGTGTGTGTGTGTGTGTGTGTGTGTGTGTTGAGGAGTTATCTAAAATATTTCTGACCATGAGTCTAAACCAAAAAAGTATGATCTCTGCTTCAAATACAAACTAGATTATACTTAAAATTATGCAATGCTTTCCCATTAATTGCATTTCATATAAAATCTAAACTCCATACCCTGGGCTCTAAGGTCATCTTTATAATCACATTTTAATATGGTCCCTGCCTACTTCCCCATCCTCACCTAGCTCAGCTTTTTTCTTCACTCACTGCCCTCTAGCCCCTCGGTCCTGTTTGCTGTTTAAACACAGCAAGCTCTCCTCTACTTTCTGGTTTCTTCATTTAATATTACCATTATCTAGACGCTCTGCCCCAGATCTTTGAATGTTACTTTTTGTGTCAGTTAGGTCTCTGCTCGGATGTCACCATTTCAAAGACACCTTCATTAATACCCTGTAAATTAGCCTCCACCGCAACCCCAGAACTCTCTATGGGAACATTTTGTTTTATGTCTTTAAGCACTTAGGTCTATGTAAAATTGTTTTCATTAGCTAATCTGATGACTGTGTGTCACCCTCTCCCCCATCAAATGAACTGGAAGTTTCACGTGAAGATGTACCTTTGTATTTTCACTCCTGTAACCCCAGCACCTAGAACAGTGTGTGTGGCACAAAATGGGATTTAAATCATTTTTGTTTTCTTGTTTCTTCACTAAATTACACTGTCTACATCATAGACCAGACCCCTGTCACCCTGAATAGCAATCAACAGAAATGGTAAAGGGAATCAGAAACACTTCAACAGATTATAAGAACTATTTTTTGATCCAGTATTCTTGATTTGATGAGTATTTAATGTCTTACATATTTTCCACTCAAGTTATTTTACAAACTTTTCTGATATTTTATACAGATAAGGTTTGCTAAAATAGGTAGATTGCTGTTATTTTTGCTTCTCTTAGAAGAGCTCCTAAATTAGCAGCCCCAAGTTGAATCTGGCCAGAAGATACGTTTTGTTTGACCTGAAGGAAATTTTGATTTTGAAGTCAAAAAATAATTCTCTGGAGTAAAGAATAGTTACTGACTATTTATTGAATGAAATCAAAGTTATGACCATTTCATAAATTATAGTTTTCTCTCAAAGCCAAGAGGCCACAATAAAGTAAAGAGTACAGGCTTGAGAATCAAACGTCATCCCAGTTCATGTTTTCACTCTGCCACAAGCTAAGCATGTGACCTTGGACAAGTTATTTTAACCACTCTGTGTTTCAGTTTCATCATGTCTAAAATAGGCATGATAACAGTTACTTAAGTGTAGAATTGTGGGCATCAAATAAAATAACCTACAATAAATGCTGACAACTATGCTTGACATAGAGTAATTCATGATAAAGTTTAGCAATTATTATTTCTAAACACTGTGCTAAATCTAGGCAACCACGTTGCCTTTTTTAGTATTTACTATGAAATATGACAGCTCTAAAACCAAAGAAATGGGGAGGCATGTATACTCACAACTTCAAATGAAACATCACCACTGTAATTCTCCATTTTAAGTGCATAATTTACCCATTGTACTCTCAGAAGTTAAAAAAGAAAAGAGTTGAATACATTTATATTTTGAAGGGAAAAAATGAAAAAAATAGAATAATCACTAACCTTTTTCAAGAACATTATAAAGTATGCATTTAAATACTCATAAAGAGAAACTGAAAAGTATATGAAAACCAACTACAATGAAACTGTAGAGAAATACATCATTTGGAATAAATGCCATGATCAGAAATTCATGTGAATTGAAACATGAAAAGAGTATCATGAAATCTGAACAAAGTTTCCAGGAGAGGGTCACAAAAAAGAACAGAGAATTTTGCTCCCACTTACTTTGAAGTATCTCATCTTCTCCAAAGCCCTCCTCACTGGAGAGTTGTCACTTTATTCTTTGACACTTGTAAAAACACTCTGCAATTATCTGTTAAACTGTCTATCTTTCCAGGAGCCATGAGCTCCTTAAAGGAAAGGCTTGATCTTCATCTTTACAATACTGTATTACTAGTAAGGCTTTTGAAACATAATTTGGTCGTACCTCATCACTAAAATAATGCTTCTGTTTCTGTAAGATTCATAACTGTAGCAACAGGAAAAGCTTTTTTGCATCATGTGTTAAGTTCATGTCCTGGGTGCAGTATGGTGTGGTGGTCAAGACCCAGAGCAGCAAGTCAGCCTGACAGGACAAAAATCCTCAGTCTTAAGCTACTGCTCTATCACTGGAAAATGGGCATGCCTGCCAGATAAAGCCAACTGAAGACAGAATGGAGTAATACATTCTGAGAAGTATTTAGTTTCTAATGACCCAGGAAGCACCCAATAAATACCAGCCATTATTTCATAATAAGGCTAATAATAAAGGAACTGCACAAATAAACAGAAAAGAGAATAATTCTAGAATATAGTAACTATAATTTTGAGTTCCTAAGGTTTCTAACCATAAGATTTTTAAATATAATAAGTATGATATCCTGGGAACAACCATTTTTGATAGATATTAATTCTATCCAAAAATCATAGACCATGTCTAGGATGCTCTACTGATCTGAGTAAGCCTTCCTCTGACTACTTTAATGCTAATTCTAATTATTTATTTGTACTTTTTCAAGCCCATGAAACTGTACATTCTAAGTATATGTCAAAAAAAGATTATGTAACTATCCCTTGGGGGGAGAAAAACTTAATATCTATATCAATTTTAGCCCAGAGTTTGACCAAACTAAAATTATTTAAGCCTATGATTAAAACAAATAAACTTCCATAACCCTGGAGCACATTGGAGACATAACCCAGAAAGCCCAAAAGACTAATGGATAAACCTGTTACTTCAATCATATCAAGCAATCACTTCCCTAAAGCAGTTTCCCCTCAGAATTAGCCTGACACAGTCCCCACAGCTGGGCTGTGGTGAGTGCACCTAACTCGAGGAAGGCGTGAACAGGTGACATGTCTGTCACCCATGCAATCCATACCTTCATGCTTTTTGATTGTGGGTGTTATGCTCTCAAGTCTTCGATTCCAGGTAACCCATGTTGGATTAACTCTAAATCAGAAACACTTTCTTCCCCTAAAGATGCCCTTACCTGCTCTTAAGTATTACGTATTGTGCAGAAGTAAATAATAAAATATGCTTCAAAATGCCTTGAAAATTGTGGATGAATCCAATGAATATACTATTAGTTTCACCCTCCGTGCAGAATCACTTTTCTTATATTTAAGTGAACTGACAAATTCATGATTTACTTACTATTATTCTCAATTTCAATTTTTTAAGATACAACTAAAATGTGATTTAAAAATGGGAGCACTCTCACTTATTACTAAAACATATGATGAAATAAAAATGCCTGGCCATTTAAATATGCTGCTTTCATTCCAGTTCATTTGTTTTATAACAATGTGAGTGATATAAAATTTTTATGGCATCTATATAATATTACTTCATATATCAATATCATCAGAACTGAGAAACTTACTGGCTTACCTTAAAAAAGCCACTAATGGAGGATAAGATTGATAACGCACAAAGTTGATAGCATATTTGGAAGTTAGAAGTTGAGTATGCAGACTTTGGATTTAAATGTTGAATTAAAAGTACTTTAGTAAATCTTCAATGACGTATATATATGCAAAGATGTATTATATACATCATATTTAGTATCCATATGGAAAGGTTTAGTTTGTTAAGAGAGATTGGCCAAATAATCCATGCCACAAAGTAGAACTCTTCACAAGACACAAGTGGCAAAGTCTACATCTCATCACCTCTGCCACTTCACTTCCATGTAACAGCTACATATCTAATTAACAAACTATATGGCAAGAGTGTGCTTAATGATTTTCTTTCTTCCATAGAATGACTTTGCACAATTTTTTTCTTTTAAACTGTTTCATTCTATTATTCATTTTTAAAACCTTGATAAAAATCACAGATCCATATATACACACCATTAGAGAACAGCATGTCAAGAGCTAATAATTTTACCTAATTAAAGAACCTTGAAGGAATATCTAGTCTCTTTTCAGAAATGAGACTGTTTCTTTCCAAGCCATCTATTTAACCAGATTAAGTAGAGAGGAGAAAAAACCCAAGGCATTAATGGTATTTTTAAGAGGTAAGCAAATATGTTTCTCAGTTCTAATGATATTGATAGATGGAGCAATATTAGATAAATGCCATAAAAATTTTATATCATTCATGTTGTTATAAATCAACTGAAAATGGAATGCGTAAAGGGAGAGGTACGACTTTGATATGATTAAAGAAATACTTATCAGAATCTATACTATGTTTCATTTATATAATCTATAAATGCATATGTAAAAATATAATATTTGTATCAAAGTGATCATTTCAAATGTCATCTCATTCAAAATACCAACTTTGTCTAAAGTCAGTTTTCTTCCTTAATTGGTTTACTACCTAAAATTGATTGGTCAAAATATAAGTAGAACTGAATTTTAAAAACCTGTAAAATTAACCTGAAAACTCGGCCAGATAAAATTGAAACAATTCAGTTAGTTATTATAATCATAAGCAAAAGCAAAATTCTCAAAAAACTAAAAGTTTTGGATTCTTATATTTGTAAAATTATATTTCTCAAAAAACAACAGAAATCCTTTCAAAAGGAAAAGGGGCATGGACATCCCTTATTACATATACTTGAAATCAAAGGGTCATAGATCTACTCCAGTGTACTCCATATGTGGAAACCAAAGACCTTAGATAAGTCAGATCTGTCATGTAATCAAGGGCCTGGGTCTCCTGACTTTCAGTCCAATATAACCCCACCTAACATTTAGCAAGTGTTGAACACAAGCTAATTTCTTTTCCTATCAGGCCCTGCTTTGCTACCTTCATTTGTTCCCATACATACAGTAGAATGAAGAATCTACTGCCCTTTCTTCTCATCTCAAGAATGAGAGGTCACTTTGATATGACAAACAAGGCCAAAGTGATGATTTCTTTAATAATGAATAAAATTTGTTAAGACTTTGAGGGCAATATTTTTCTGATGAACAAAGAAAACTTTGCACATATAAAAAAGTCCATAATATTTGATTTCCCACTAAAACAAGAACATATTTATAGATAACCTGTGTGTACCCTTTCCTATGTATATGTGAATATGTATAAATATTTATGAAAAAAATATGGTTCACCTTTAACTCATATAAAATTCTTCCTTTTCTATTTTAAAATAGCAGCCATGATCTCAAATAAGAAAATGAATGTGTAGACACTTTGTAAATGAATCAAAGTGTGTGTGATTTGTTATCATTAGCCTTTGTTAAGTTAGGTCATCAGAATACAGTTTACCTGTGTGTGTAGGGGCCGAGGTGGGGGGTGGGGGTGGTTGCTGGTGATGGTGGTGGAGATGGAGGGATTGCTGGGCTAGGATGGGGCCACTTGCTAGGGAACAAGACCAACACTGACCCAGTACACCAGCTGAAACTGAGTTCAAGTGTAGGATCAAGGTCTATGTCAGAAAACCAAAACAGATGGAGAGGCTGGGACTCAAGGATGGCATATTAGGGACAGAGTAAAGGAGCATACAAGTGAGTAGGAAATGAAACCAATAACAGAGCCATCCCAGTAAGTTCAGCTGAGGAGTCACAAGTAGGAACTATATCTGCTAATGTGGACAATTTTGTTCTGATGAAATTCTTCACAACTGAGCTGTTGCTAGACTGGCCCAAGGTCAAGCTCTTCTCAAAGAAGCCCACTCCTTCATTTTCCAGCATATCTGCATATATTCTAGAATAGTCCATAAACCATTTCAAAGAAAAATCAACTTACTTTCCACCTCCTGAGCAGAAACCTTTAAAGCTAAGAAATGAAATAACTCACAATAGCCACTGATGAGTAAATTTTCATATTTATGACAACTGTTCACTTTTCTATAACTTAAAAATAAATTAAACACAAATTCATTCTATTAAAATCATAAAGATAAATAAGCCCATTATAGATAACAGTGCTCAGAGTACAGAACAATTAGTAGAGTACACAGTTAAGATTCAAGGCCGTACAATTAATTTAAGAAACATTAGCATCAAAATATAAGGAAATTTTCACCATTAAAATTAATCAGCACTGTTCAGTTTCTATCAAGCCTACTTAATGGCTCAGGTATACTAAACAAAGATATCAGAAATCCCAAATTCTCTCATCAATACCGGTTTATCCTAGCCAAAGCCACATATAAAAATGTTAAAGAATTACAGTATGCAGAAGAAGTTCAATGTATGCCTTAAGCCAAGTTCAGTTAAGTTCAGAAAAGTACTAGAAACCACAGCTATTACAGTGGGTGTCTTAAGCTGGAGAGCAGTGATGTACCCTGTTCAGGAAATCCTCAGTAATGAAGGACCTAAATTTAGATGCTTACTATAAAACAGGATTTCCTTGCCCTTTGATTTGTCTGCTGACCTGTGTCTGTCTCCCTTTCCCCCAGATGGGCCCACATCATTGCCTTGAAATTCAGTCCATTTGACCAAACACTGAAAATGTGTCCAGGCTTCCTGAAACCCTTCTGGGTATTGGATCTGCCTTTGTACACCACTTACCTGCTGGGCTAGAATTAATCCTTAGGCTTATATCAGCCCAGATCCAAAATGACTTCATGGTACCACCCACCTGATTCCACCCTGCCACAGAAGAAACCCAAAGGTGTTGGTTCCAATCTAGACTGGTCTCAAGTTCAACTCAGTTTCTGAGATTTTATGATCTGGTTTTGGGGCTCAGTCCTATAGTCAATAAATTGCCCCTAAGCCCTGACTATTGTGAGTTAACGTCCCTAGGCCAGTCAGCCCATTTAGGGTCCCAGCATGTTTCAAATGACCCCTCAAGATATCTTTGAAAAAATTCAATAGCATTAGACCACATACTGTCATATAATTAATCTTGAACTTGACTATGAGAGGACATGCTACAAAAGTAAACAGGTTGAAAAAATGTATTCAGTCACTTAGGGAGACTGCTGAAAATCAAATTTCAATAGATGCTATCCATTCCGCACTAACTATTTCACTTGTTGAATGGTAAGCTTTTTTTTCTCCTTAAGTGGTAGTTGGCTTAAAGCCACCATCCCCATTAGCTACATAGTTGGTGAGAAACAGTGGAAATTTTTTGTCCTGCTTATCTAGAAATCCTGCTCTCCCTTAGCTAGTCATTTGTGTTTTTTTTTTATTCAACTAATGCAAAAGTCCTTTGTTTCAATGATAGAAAAGAATTTTCTAAATTCTGTTCAATCTACACCTCTAAACTAGAATTTATTAGACTATTTTTATTTGAAAGTCCATAAAGCTAAATCCAGCTGGAATTTACATTTTAATGTTATAGTGGACTCAACAAAAGGCTTCACTGTTAATGTTTCATCCACATCTCTCAGGAAAGGATCCAGATTAGTTCACATGGTAAAATAGAAAGAATAGTATCTTTGACCAAAATGTGGCCTGAGTGTCAATCCTGGCTTTACTACTTACCTTTAGAGTTTAAATTACCGTGTAGGTTAAATTCATCCACATGTCCATCCAATCCCTTATTTATTTAACTAACATTTAATGGATACCTACCATGTTCCAGGCACTTTATAGGCACTCCCAGATAAAGCATGAATGAAACAGACAAAAATCTCTGCTTTTTTGGTGCTTGCATTCTAGTGAAGTCAAACAGACAATAAATAAGTGAGCAAGGAAAATATATGGTATGTCAGATGGTGATAAGGGCTATGAGAAATTGTAGCTGGAAAGGAGATTCAAGAGGATGGGGTGGAGGAAACAAGTCCCACTAATAAGGTGATATTTGTACAGCGACCTCATAGACATGAGAGAAAAAGTCTAGTATAAATGGGAAACAAGCATTCAGGGTCTGGTTGCATACAAGTCCCAAGGCAGAAGAGTGCTTTGAGTGTCTGAAAACAGCAAAGAAGCCAAGTGGTTGCAGAGGAGTGAAAGAGAGGAAAGGCCCTTGAAGTTGAAGTCAGAGGGAGTGGTGAAACTGATGATATTGAGCCCTGTAGGCCAATAAAGCTGTGGTCTTTTACTGTTAAGTAATATAGGTAACCACTGGAGGGTTAGAGCAGAAGAATTGCATGGCTGATGTCAGCTTTCAGAAGAATCTGGCTGCTTTGTGAAGAAAGAAACATAGAGGAGTCAGGGAACACACAGGAAGATCACTTCAAGCCTGTGTCACTAATCAGCGTGAAATTAAAGGGGGGAGGGTGAGGAGTAGTTAAAAGTGTGGATGTATTTTGAAGACTTGGCCAATACAATCTACTGATGGACTGGATTTTCAACAGAAGTTATTTATCATGGAACCAAAAACTTAAGAAATGATAAAGTTTAACTCCTCCTACATGTATATGTGCTGTGATACAGGCCCTGGACATGAATCCTGGATCTGTGGATCTGAACACCCTGAACACACATTTTAAGAGAAGGTCTTCCAATCCCCCAAGGAAGATTTGCAAAAAAACAGCACTGGATAAACACAGGGAAGAGATGCCTAGCCTACCCAAAGGACCCACATTGTGAAATGTGAAGAAAGGAATGAGGGTGACCTTGAGAACACTCTAGGTCAAACTTGCCCATGCCCTTTTTTTTTTTTTTTTCGTGGTACGTGGGCCTCTCACTGTTGTGGCCTCTCCCGTTGTGGAGCACAGGCTCCGGACGCACAGGCCCAGCGGCCATGGCCCACGGGCCCAGCCGCTCCGCAGCACGTGGGATCCTCCCGGACCAGGGCACGAACCCGCGCTCTCTGCATCGGCAAGCGGACTCCCAACCACTGCGCCACCAGGGAAGCCCACCCATGCCCTTTTGAATGGCACAAGTCAGGAGTGCAAGATGTGTGTGTTCAAAGGGGTAAAAGCAGAAAAAGAACCATTCTTTTATCCAGAGGAGTGGTCCAAAACCAATCTGTCAAAGAATGGGACATGAGGTTTTACAACTGCTTCTTGGCTTTTAAATTCTGTTTGTCTAAGTCTATAACCACAATCCCTCCAGTAAACAGAAAGGGTGTGGAATAAACTTTTGCCCATGCTTGAACACATTAAGCCTATGTACAGTCTTGACGTTGGTGACAATTTTTTAAACTCACTTCAATGGATATGACAAATCCTGATATTGTGACTTAACACCCCCTTCTCTTCTAAGTCTTTCCCACCATGTTGTACCCATACTGGTTGCTAAATTTCACCAATGGGTTGCTAAATTTCACCAATCCCAGCATCAATGTTCCAAATATCCTTGTTGGTTTCAGCAACTATTTTACACACCTCTGTAACTCATCCCTGGCCTTCATCCCTGATGACTCACTGTCATGTTACTAACCTTTTCTGCCCTCTGGAAGCACAGTCCTTCACTGCCTCAAAGGCAGTGACCTCCCATTTCTTCTCCACTTCAGCTACTTATAAACACTTACCTGGACTTTATCATAACTTGTTATTAATCAAACTGTCAAAGCTTGACCTCTATTTAAGCCCTCTCCAAACACAAACTCTTCTCTATTATCACTTCAAAAACCACATGACTACTGAACACTCTACCCTAACTACAGGATATAGGTCCCCTTGGCTTTTGTGTTTCATTAGACAGCCAAGAATCCACGATCATCTTTTCAGAGGATAATCTGACCAACAAGCAGGAATGACTTTTTCCCCTCATTTCTCTTGCATATTTCCATTTAGTCTCTAGGGATGACCTCTGTTTTTCAGACACCCATGATCACATTTTCCCAATTCTAAAAACAGATAAATGTGATATATTCTTTCACTGATGGCTCTGTACCACCTATGCCCTCTGTAGCAGGTTGCAGTCTGATTTAACTGCAACCATGATATACCTGCTGGTCTCTAAAGGTAAATGTGTTTACAGCAACTGCTTTAATGCTCTGAAGTTTCAGCTCCACTCAATTCCACTGGCTCTTTCGACTCAGTATCTGAACTTGTCTCCTTCAGAGACCTAACAAAATGGAAGTGGATCTATCCTGATGGACTCACTACCTTGTGCTGCTTCAGCAGAAGTCCAATAAAAAGTCCTTTTTCCTGGTCACTTAGTCACTTCCCTTAGACTATCCAAACTCTCACCAAATGATGATTTCATCAACAATGACTTGTACAAAACCATATGACAAGTCTGTGACCCAGTCTGCACAGAGCCAGGGTCTCCCAATACCCAGCACGATGTTTTTCCTTACCACATCCAGCATTTTCAGCACTGATTTCAGCACCTAATAAAGTCTTCTGATAGTGATAAAAATGAGTATGGCAATCAATTTTTAAAAGAGACCAATGATGACATCATCTTCTTCAAAAGATTCTTAAGGATTTGTATTTTTAGTACATAATACATCTGCCTATTTCTGAGATGACAAAAAAAAGAAGCAATTGGTGATCATTTTCTAAATTTTATCATGTGTGTGTGAGTGCACAAGCACATGCATGCATGCATACACACAAGAACTAAAGTCATTACCTCTTCTATAATCATCATACCATAGTTAGGTTAAACACTGCCAAATGTGGCTGCTATACTGTTTCCTAAGAAATTCTTTTAAGGCACAAATGTGGCACTGAGCAAAAGTACAACACAACTGAAGTGTTGTATCAGGGGCCATGGTCTTACGTTAAACTATCTGTCATTTGTTTATAGATAGAGCTTTAGTAAAGGCTAAATGGCTATGACATCTAACTGACTTCTAGAGGTAAAAATAAAAGGCTTTCTTTTTTATGAATTACTGTCAATGTAAATTAAGTAGAGATTTTCCTGAAAGAACCATCCTGGAATGGAAGTACACATTCAGGTGAAGTAAAACAAACCATCCAGTTACCTCTAGTTGAATAAATATGACAAAATATTTATGGGTGGTACCAAAAAAAATTCCCTCACTATATACAAGGCACAAATAAAATTTTAGTTTAAAATGAACATACATTATCAACATCAAATGCTAGTGAAATTACGAACTTTTTTCTCTTAACTTACTAGAACTTTTCTCATGTTTCTAAAAATGAGTATCTATTATTTGTGGTAGTAATAATTTGGTAATTTTTTGGCTAATGATTAGACAGGTCAGCCCATAAGGTAAGGCCTAAAGTATTTGACTTTTTCTAAATCGTATAAAGAATTAATGTTAACTTTTATATTTGAAAAAATTCTGAAAAAAGTAATAGCTTATATAATGTTTTTACATAGTATAGCTTCATAGAGAGTAAACAGTGGAGAAAAGTGACTTTTAAAATGTTACCAGTACTTGAGGACACGGGGAGGGGGAAGGGTAAGTTGGGACGAAGTGAGAGAGTAGCATTGACATATATACACTACCAAATGTAAAATAGATAGCTAGTGGGAAGCAGCTGCATCGCATGGGGAGATCAGCTCTGCGTGCTTTGTGACCACCTAGAGGGATGGGATAGGGAAGGTGGGAGGGAGATGCAAGAGGGACAGAATATGGGGATATATGTATATGTATAGCTGATTCACTTTGTTATACAGCAGAAACTAACACAACATTGTAAAGCAATTATACTCCAAAAAAAGATGTTAAATAAATAAATAAATAAATAAATAAAATGTTACCACTAAAAAGGAATGTATCATTTAATTGTCTGAAAATCATTTTAAGCAAGAACAATTAGAGAAGTATACCAAATGTGTGATATTTTGTGCAAAAGAAATGTATTACAGTAATTTCTAAAAGTCTATTCTTCCAGCCAAACTACTTAACTACTCTGTATAATCAAATGATACATTTTCACTTTAATTTCTCAAAATATCTCAAACCCATTATGTCTAAAACAAAATCAAGGGACCAAGTGGTGACCCTCCACTGGAAAACTACCAATTTTCTTCGGTAATTAGTATTCAGTCTCTAGGGTGATACTCAGAGATCACTAGGGTGATCTAATGGTTTTAGCTTCTGTTAATGATACCCTAATCAGTTATTATATTAGGAACTGCAAAATGGTGACTTTCTATCATTCCTCTACTTATAATAGCTGGCTATTTTCTGTGAAGAAGAGCTTTTCTCCACTTCACCCTACCCCCAGAGAATCACTATAGTTCACAGATTTTCATTTCCTCCATTTGTGTTATAATAAATCACAATCATTACTTTGAATCCTCTATTAATGCCTCTAACCCATGTTTTACAGTGCAGCCAAAGTCATCTTTTCTAAAAGCAAATCTTTTTCTCACCCTCTCTCTCTCTCACACACAGACACAGACACGTTTAACACTTTAAGGGCTTCCCAATGCTCTTAGGATAAAGACAAAAAAAATCACCCTTACCTTAACAGTATAAAGGCTATTCCCCTCCTGGAATGTTCTCCCCAACTACTTCTTACTGCTGAACTCCTGTCGATCAGTTTTAGTCTTCAATCAATCCCTTTCTCTGAGAAAACTTTTAACTATTTAATCTAACTTTGCATTACTTAAGACAGTTGGCTTTTATATTTACTTGCATGGCTACTGGCATTAGACCTCTTTTACTAACTTAACTGCAAGCAACATGAGGGCAAGAACAGAATCTGTTATTGTTTTACTCAGCACAGTGCCTGCAACATAGTAAATGCTCAATAAATACCTGTTGAATAAATGAATAAATGAACCTAATGCATGGTGTCACTAATTATTTTTATTTACCTTTAAACTATTTAGAGACAGAATGGAAGTGTCTGTAAAAGATGCATAAACAATCAATCAAAGTCCCCAGGACTTATCATTGAGTACATCTACAATTAGCTAAAAAGGAAAAGCAAAGTCCTAAGCATTACAAAGGCAACACTGCTGAACCACTGCTGTAGTCTTCCTTTTTTTTTTTAAATTAATTTATTTATTTATGTTTGCCGTGTTGGGTCTTCGTTTCTGTCCAAGGGCTTTCTCTAGTTGTGGCAAGCGCGGGCCACTCTTCATCACGGTGCATGGGCCTCTCACTATCGCAGGCTCTCTTGTTGCGGAGCACAGGCTCCAGATGCGCAGGCTCAGTAGTTGTGGCTCACAGGCCTAGTTGCTCTGTGGCATGTGGGATCTTCCTAGAACAGGGCTCAAACCCGTGTCCCCTGCATTAGCAGGCAGATTCTCAACCACTGCGCCACCAGGGAAGCCCGTAGTCTTCCTTTTTTAAATCAAAAATATTTTTTGGCTATCTGGATCAATGGATCAATGGACTAACCTGAAAAAACTGAAATGCAGAAAGGCCTTTACCACGTCATTGGTCATGTCTAAAGATAACTTTCCTTTCTTCTGTAGAATAAAGAATTCTCTCTTATAGCAAACACTTTGTGTCATAGCAAAAGTGACATAACATGATCCATTAGAGCTTTGATAACTTTCTTAATCCAAAAATTAGCTAAAGAGTATTATTTTGGCTCGATCTGTATGTAGTTGCTACTGACTGGATTTTGAAATTTCAGCAGCGAAAGCAAATTCTCAACACAAGATAAATGGTTGCTAAGTTATTCTTTACAAAGGTACTATTTCTAATATTTATGCTAATACTCATCAACCTTCAGACTACATAATAGAGCCTTAATAAAATGAACCTTAATCAAATAGACTATTTTATAAACAATTTGGTAGAGGTCACTAGGGTGTTTTTTTCCTGGCTAAGAGTGATCAAATAGATAGCCTGGCAAAGGCATGCTCATGTAGGAAAACTACTGAAACCCAATACAACCTCTAGCTTGTGCTAAAATGTTCAGCACTGCTGATACATGCCAACTAGACACATGGTAGCAGAGACTGCTAATCACAATTACTAATACAATTTCCAGATACCACTTAAGAACAAAAACTCCTGCTCTGAAAGTCTTACTATTACTACCAACCTGCAAGCAGACAGATCATGTTGAAAGAAATGTTCCATTCTAGGCTGGACTATTTTAAATTTCTGGTTGCAAAACACTGAAGGCTTGAATCTCTTTTCTTAGATATAAGGAGCATGAGGAAATAGTTACATGGAGTTTCTCCCTACATGCCTTTGAGGAATATCATGGACAACTTATGCTTGTAAAATCAAAATTTTTAAAAAATGATGTTTTGCTTTTAGCATGTGTATCTGCTAATTCAAATTTCTATCATATTATAAGTTGAAAGCTATAAGGTGGGCTATAAGATATCCTTCCCAAAGACTGATTCATTATCACTGAGAAAAACAGCAAACTGGGCTGGAAAACTGTACAGAGAGGCTTGATGTTTCTTCTGCTCTGTCTTTGTAATTATACTAAGTGGTCAAGATTGAGAGATAGCTGAGAGCAGTGGAATTTTACCAATTAAAAAGAGTTACTTCATGTATATCTGTGTGTGTGTGTGTGTGTGTATAGCCCACCTGTAAAGTTCCTAATCATAAAGGAATTTTCCAGAAGGCAAGATAATTTTATTGTCTGCAAGAGTTTTGTCATTACATAGTAATAACATTCAAAATGTATAGGACAACCTAATCGGATTACAGAATGTGATAATACTTTCTATAATTCTCAAGTTATTTATTTTCCCTTTTTTTTACACATTCATCACTATTTTAATATATTAAGACAGGTGTTCTTACTAACACAAGTGGTAGGAAATAAAGGGAAAAAAGAATCATAGGGGATTATTTGGTGTTGGACACTGCTGCTATGGCTAAAATATTGAGCGTGTTGTCTCAGTTTTTACACAGTATTCTCAATAAATACATAAAGAATAAATTAAAACATGTTCAATTTCTTTTATGAAGTGAGCATTGAGAGACTCTCACCAGAAGTAATAATGTCTTAGTCAATTAGTAAGCAATTATTTATTGAATGTTTCCTAGATGTTAGAACTGCCACTACACAGAATTAGAGTTAAATTTTATGGTCATCTATATCCTTTTTTTTTCTGATGCTTAAATTCTCTTTCTCCTTCAACTCTAACACAAGTTATCCAGCCTCTTTTAAAATATTTCCAAGGATGGAAAGTGCATTGCCTCTTAAGGAAGCTCATTTTAGTGTCTAGATTAAATTGTTAAGAAGTTCTCATCTCTGTTCTCATTTATCAAGCATTCATTAAGGGAACACTATGTACCAAGTACTGAGCCAGGGTTTCAGCATGTTCCCTGCCTTCATGAGGCTTACAGTCTAGTGGGAAAGAGAAATAATCACAGAAAATAACTACAAAATACACATTTTGATAAGTTATTGGAATGAAAGCAAAAGTGCTTGGCACATGGTAAATCCAAAATAACACAATATTGAATGAATCAATGGAGATGTGATGAGAGTCTATAAAACAGGAAGAGAAATGATTTAGACTGGGGAATCTGGGAAGGTTTCTTGGAAGAAGTGACATTTAAGTTAAGATCTGAAGATAACTAAGAATTCATCTGGAAAAGATCCAGGAAAAATCATGGTACCTTCCATTCCTAAAATAATATGACTGGGACTATGCTGGAATGAGCATGTGTGTGGTGGCGGGGATGGGGCATGGGTGGACTGAAGAAAGCTGAAGAAGTTGCAGAAGTTTTGCAGGCCTAGTAAGGATATTAGATTTTAGTCTAAATAGAATTAGAAATCTGTTGAATAGCTTTAGTCAAGGGGGATGAGATGATCAGTTTTTGTTTTTATTTTTAAGTCCCTCAGTCTGCTTTCCTGTTAGTTTGGCCCTCATCCTGATTTCTATGGCTGCAAAGAATACGTCTCATTCCTCTTTTTACGACTGTCCTCCATTCAGTCAACCAAGGGAAAAAGAAGCCCTAAGACCTGAGCAAACATGGCCAGGGTTTCAGGGAAGGCTCTGCCTGGTGACTATGCGGATGCCCAGTAATCCCGGGGCACTGCTGAGCCCCCAGTGAATTCTGATCCAGTCAACTGACCCATACATGGTTCAGTCAGGATGGGTGTAAGCTTGATTGGAGGTCAGTACCCAACTACCCAACTTAGACAGATTTTTCAGGAACTGACAGACCATTCATAAGAGAGCACAGTTACCTACTTATAGTTGATCGCAAAGTGTGACTGCAGTTAACTACTTTTAACCATTAAAGGTGACATTTTCCAAAGGTACAAACTTCTAGTTAGAAGGTGATTAACTTCTGGGGATCTAATACACAGCACGGTGACAATAGTTAACAATAGGTTATTATATACTTGAAAGTTGCAAAGAGAAGAAATCTTAAATGTTCTCACAACAGAAACAATAAAGTGTAATTATGTGAGGCTATGGATGTGTTAACTAACCTTACTATGGTAATCACTTCTCAATATATATGTGTATCAAATCATCGCATTGTACACTTTAAACTTACATAATTTTATACATCAATTATATTTCAGTAAAGTTGGGGGAAAGGTCACATTTTCATACCTAAATTAGGAATTTAACTCATATTATTTTGTAAAGATATTTTGTGTCTTTGACATATTCAACACACTTTAAAAACTAAAAATTGCTTCAAGCCAAAAATCAATGTGTACACTGAAAATGCATAAATATGGAATTCAAATCTGAAAGTATTGACCAATTATCTTCTCTCTAGGTTCTGAAATAAAAATCAAGCCAGCCTCTTGGACGATCACATTGCGAGGACTCAGCACGGCTGGATAAAAAGCACTGTTGCAGTAAAGTAGGTCCTTTCTTAGAAATGGAACAGACAAAGTCTTTCATTTATTATTCATAGTGCCTTGTGTCCATGTCAACTCCTGATTAATAATTAAAATTAATCTCATTACAGAAGATTTCATTACAGGATAATTTAATTAAATGATGAATTGGCTCCCAGATGTTACCTTCTGTGCCATCTTTTAAATAATGCTGATGATGACACAGGGATTCGCTAAGTATCAGTCTGGCCTTAAGAAAATAAATTATTTATAAGGTTCTGCCATTCTGCCGACAATAAATGATACTGATCACACCTATGCTGTATCCTTCTCCAAAGTCACATTTTCACAAGATGCCTGATATTTTCACAAAATTTTTAATGTCCACTGGAAATTTAGGGCCATGATTTTGTCAGTCATAAAAATGTGTTTATTTGGCGAAAATTTTAATTCACAGAACCTATTCATTTTAAAGGAGAAGTATACAAAGGAATCTCAGAATTTAAAATCTGAAATTTCAACTTCAAAATAACAATGAGGAGGAATATATTAATCAATTTTTGCACTTCTAGAGCAAGAAAAGTTCAATTATGCAAAATAATCAAGCAACATTAGTAATAAAACTTCAGAATTTTGTTTGATTTCTATACAATGAAAATGTCCCCAGTAAAAAGAGACTCACAAAGTCAATGTATTTTTTTCAATTTTCCATGAACCAACATAAAGCACAATTTTTAAGGGCTTCCATACAACATACTTCACTGTTATCCTGCTTTCACTGCACTTTGCAGAAGATACATATGCTGATAAATCAGCATAAGAAGAAATGAAACCCATCAAACCAGACTTTTAGGGGGTGAAAATATTGAAGAGACATTTCTTTATTAATTTGGGGAAAATCTGCGCTTTTTGAATGCCACAGTGCATGACAAAATCTAGGCCATTTCAAAAATTATCAGCCAAACATACAGGTTTTAATGATTCTGCTTGGTTTATTTTAAGGATTTTGATCCAAAATAAGATACTTATACATTAAAATCTCAGTCTAAGACAGTAGTTTTGGATTTTTGTTATTTCTACTAGCAGAGGGCAGATTTTTCTTAAATGGGATTTAGAAAATTAAGTTAGAAAATGTGACATAATCTTCCTATAAAGAAATGTATTGCTCAAAAAGATACATGCACCCCAATGTTCATAGTAGCACTATTTACAATAGCCAAGACACAGAAGCAAGCTAAGTGTCCATTAAAAGAGGAAAGGATAAAGAAGATGTGATGTGTGTGTGTGTGTATGTGTATATATATATGGTGGAATATTACTCATAAAAGAATATTACTCATAAAATATTATTTTTTCATAAAAAAGAATGAAATTATGCCATTTGCAGCAACATGGATGGACCTAGAGATTATTATACTAAGTGAGAAAGACAAATATCAAATGATATCAGTTATGGGTGGAATCTAAAAAAATGATACAACTAAATGTATTTACAAAACAGAAATAGACTCTCAGACATAGAAAAGCAACTTATGGTTACTAAAGTGGAAAGGGAGAGGTGGGTTAAATTTAAGAGTTTGGGATTAACAGGTACACACTGCTATATATAAAATAGATGACCAACAAGGACCTACTGTATAACATAGGGAACTATATTCAATATCTCTTAATAACTTATAATAGAAAAGAAGCTGCAAAAAGAATATATGAATATATGTGTGTGTGTGGTATGTAACTGAATCACTTTGCTGTACACCTGAAACTAACACAGCATTGTAAATCAACTATACTTCAATTTTTAAAAAAGGGATTCACAATGTTTTAGAAGTGTAACATACAACATACATATAACAAAGAACATAAACCTTAAAAAAAAGAAATGTATTGCTTCAGTAGTGTTTTTTTTTTAACTCATTAACAGAGTGGGTAATTTATAACTACAGAGCAATAAATTGTACTGTCATATCTTTGACATACACTATTTGCTGGCTAATCATCAATATAACTGCTATAATCAAAGTATCAGAGGTGGATCGTATCTTGAAAGGCACCGTCTAGAAGTCTATCTTCTATCCGATGTATGAATTCCCTCAACATTCAACAACAAGGAGATGGTCTTGACTTGAGTATCTCTACCAGAGCCACAGTCACAATTTTTCAGGGCAGCCTATTTCATTTTCAGTCAGCTGATAGGATTAGAAAGTTCTCATACAGGCCCTTTCTGAATCACTTGAGATTTTCCACTTTTTTCCCTTTTTCTCTCCTTCATACTACACATTTTTCATTCAACGGGCAAGTTCCCTTCTCTGGCCAAGCTGATCTACCTTCCTTAGATAGCTCTTGTTTATTCCTTTGCATTTTGATCTCCTTCTCTGCCAAGTCAGGTCATTTCTGCTTTTGAGTTGATCCCAAACATGTCCCATTTACTTCCACAAGTAATTCTTATTAACCCTATTGTGGTTTGTATCATGTGGATTTACATGCAGCTATATACTCTACAACAATGGCAGGTCTCAAGCAAATAACACAGAGAATTGTGGGAAAATGTTATGCCTTTTGAGAAATACCAAATATTTAATTCTATCAGTATGAACTGGTAACAGTGTTGCAAGAAGACATACGACTACTTATGCAATGTAAAATCAGTCATAAGCATACATAGTTCTCACAAAATTAATAACTCACCCAAGACTGGATGTTTCCAAGATTTTCTATTAATTGATGTTTGTGACTTGTTCTTTCATATTAGACAGGCTAAGGTTTTCTAAAACTATAAAAAACAATTTTTTTCCGTGAATTGGGAAAAAATGATCATTTCACTTCCAATTTCCCAGCTAGAATTTCAGCTCTTTCATGAGGGGTTACATTGCCATTTTTTATATTCCTCTTTAGTATCTGTAAATGTTTTATAGTAGTTACTCAACAGGTATGGGCTCTAGACTGGGAATGGATTTGCTAGTGAAGAATAAGACTCTTAGGGTAGATATTATGTATATTGGGAAAGTAGAAATGGGAAAAATAAACTCAAAAATGTTTTAAAACTTTGAAAAGTTTGGATGGTATAAAAACAAACCCAATCATTGAATCACAATATACTAGAATTAGTTGTCACCACTCCAAGAACTAGGAGAGGCTGCTGCTTTAGGAAGCAACATAAACGTCCATTGATGGAGGAATGGATAAAGAAGTTGTGGTATATGTATACAATGGAATATTACTCAGCCATAAAAAAGAATGAATAATGCCATTTGCAGAGACATGGATGGATTTAGAGATTGTCATACTGAGTGAAGTAAGTCAGAGAGATAAAGACAAACATCATATGATATTGCTTATATGGGGAATCTAAAAAAAATGTTACAAATGAACCTATTTACAAAACAGAAATAGAGTCATAGATGTAGAAAACAAACTTATGGTTGCCAAGGGGGAAAGACAGGGGGAGGGATAAATTGGGAGATTGGGATCGACATATACACACTACTATATATAAAATAGATAACTAATAAGAACCTACTGTATAGCACAGGGAACTCTACTCAATACTCTGTAATGACCTATATGAGAATAGAATCTAAAAAAGAGTGAATATATGTACATGTATAATTGATTCACTTTGCTGCACAGCAGAAACTAACACAACATTGTAAATCAACTATACTCCAATAAAAATTTATTTAAAAAAATAAAGATTAGGCAAATAAATGAAAGATACTTTGAAAATGACAGAGTAGAAAAAGTTCCTTACACTCAAGTGGAGCTCTATTTTTTTTTTTTGAACTCAATTAAATCTTCAAATCTTTGAAGTTGATATCAGATGAGACTCTCACGTAAACATCCAGTACCATTTTTATAAGCCAAATGTTTACCTGTAATGTCTTCTGCAAACCTGTGGATTTATCAAAACAATCCATCTTCAAGATTTTAAAATTCATCAATATTGAGTCTTTTTTGTTAAATCTGTGAATGTCTTTATTTTCCTTCCTTCCTTTATTTATTTATTTATTTATTTTCAATATTGAGTCTTGAGGGACAACTTTCTATATACACACTTGTCTGGTATTTCTTGCCTATTTCTCTATCCATACAAAATACTGAACTGGATTTAATTAGTGACTACATTTGAAAATATTTATCAGTGGAGGAAAGCTAGAAGCTAATTTTAAATAAATGACATATAGGAGGCAGATTTTATTTTTCTATATATTTCATTTTCTCCCTAAAAGCAGACTATTTAAACCAGGTATTTTATCTCTTTAGAGAATGCTAATGAGTATTATCATTTATTGAGCATTTAATATGTGTTAAATGATCACTACCAATATTTATCTAAATAAAGCCCTAAATCCATTAAATGAAATAGGTTAATTTCTCCTACAATAAAGATAAAGATAGTTAAACAAAGGTAACTTAATTAATTTGCCAACAGTCATACAGCTAGTAAATGGTGGAACAGGGATTAAAACCTATGTCTGTGTGAATCCATATAATAATAATAACTTTCAAAAAAAATTTAATAATACCATTTTTTAAATGTTGTTAGTGTCTTCCATGTCTTATCTCATTAAATCTTTACATAACCAACCCTATGAAATTGGGTACTTGTTTTTTTTTTGTTTTGTTTTGTTTTTGCGGTATGTGGGCCTCTCACTGTTGTGGCCTCTCCCATTGCAGAGCACAGGCTCCGGACGCGCAGGCCCAGCGGCCATGGCTCATGGCCCAGCTGCTCCGTGGCATGTGGGATCCTCCCAGACCGGGGCACGAACCCGTGTCCCCTGCATCGGCAGGCGGACTCTCAACCACTGCGCCACCTGGGAAGCCCAGGTACTTGTTTTTTTAATTGAAGTAAAATTGCTTTATAATGTTGTGTTAGCTTCTGCTGTACAGTGAAGTGAATCAGCCATCTGTATACCTATATCTCCTCCCTCCCACCCCCCCATCCCACCACTCTAGGTGATCACAGAGTACCAAGCTGATCTCCCTGTGCTATACAGTGGGTTCCCACTAGCTATCTCTTTTACACATGGTAGTGTATTTATGTCAAACTGAATCTCCCAGTTTGTCCCACCCTCCCCTTGCCCCCACTGTGTCCACATGTCTGTTCTTTACATCTATGTCTGTACTCTCAACAGCACTAGTTTGGGGATGAGAAAACTAGTCATAAAGGGGTAAAATAATTTTCCTACTACTAAGGTGGAGAACCAAGCTGTAATATCATATCAGGCAGTCTGACTGCTTGGCATTGCTCTTAACCTCTCCTCTAACATCACGTTCTCAAAGCCTCTATCTAACACCCCCTTTACCCCAAAGGGTTACACTGGTTATATATATGATCCTAAACTTTATTAAAAGTCTACCAGCTTGACCCATATGGAAGTGACACAAACCAGTTTGCAGTCTCTAGGAACTTCTTCCATCTCACATCTCCCAATCCACACAACCTGTCATCTATGTCATTTAACACATATTAAATGTTCAACATATATTAAATGGACAACTGCAGTGGCCTCCTACCTGGTCTTTAAGCATCTAGTTTTTTCTCCCTCCAGGGCATATACCTATGAAACTGTCTCTATAGATTGATTTGTAAGAAAAGAATGACTATTACTCAATATAATTTCTAGAAATTTTCTGATATAAAAGATAAAGAATCACTAGTTTCTTGTGCATGTCCACTTACTGAATTGTATCCAGAATTTTGACTCTAGAATTGTAAAAGACAATTTAGAAGCAGAAAACCTCCTAGTGCGCTTTTGTCACTGAGGGAAACCAATACTTTTAGCCTTTTTTTTTTTTTTTACCTCCTGTGAATCTCAAATTCCTCCCTGTGTTGCTCCCTATGTATCATGATCAATATGGGATCCCACTGATCTTTTCTCTGGTTTTAATTTGTTTTTAGTTCATTTGTAATATCTTTGAGGTTATTGGAAAATAACCTTAATTTTAAGGTTCTGTGAAAAATAGCCCTTAAAGTCAATATTAGTGTTTTATTAGTGTTTAACTAACAATAACTGTAAGATGTAGGGATTTGAACAAAAGATCAAATTACATATCACTGCACTGAAAAGAAGGACCATAATCTCTACTTTGACATAACTCATGCTGGGCCAAGGGTGAGGCATGAGTCTTCAGCAACAGGTACACTTGGGAGGTCAAGAAATAGGGAGGATGGAGCCAAGGAGAGAGCCCAAAGAGGCTTGATTCAGGCAGGCACTGAGAGCCCGGAAAGGCCAAGTGATGGAACAGGCAGAGCCACTGGAGACCACAATGCCACCTGTATTTAAAGAACAAAGGGAGTCAGCTAACTGCCCATTAGGCAACACTTCATCCACAGAGAAGAAATGAGGAAGATAAGTCAGATCTCTAGAGAAGAGTGAATCACCCAGTCCAGCCAAGCAGGCAAGATCTCAATCCCAACAGAGGATCAGAGCCCTCTAAACACAAGGGGGTGGACGGGTCCAGTTCTGCAGCCGCAAAGTCCTGCCCAATGTTGACCCACCCTACCAGACACCACTGACGGCAGCAGAACTTACCCCACTCTGCCAGTTTAAGGGGCTGAGGTCCCCCAGCACATGTCAAGCTCTAGTCAAGACTGGCTCTGGATCTGGGCTGCTCTGGGCATCACTGCCTCCACATGTGAGGGAACAGAAAAGAAGGCAGAGGCTGCATTTATCTTTCCAAATCTGAACCCGCAGAGGTGTGGAAGTCCCCTCAGGGTCTTCCTAGGAAAGGATCTATAAAGCATAAGAGGCAAAGAGGCAGACCCCGACACAGGAACTGGCAGATACAGTGTTACAACAGAACTAACTATAAGGCAGGTGGGTGATGATAGAGAGGGCTCAGTTTATCACTTGTGAAAAGCTAGTGGCTGCTGGGAGAAATGGAGTGTGGCAAGGGTTGAGGTCAGCAAACTTACTTCCTGCTTTCCTGTAGATGAGCCAGCCGAAAGCACACAGCCACACCCATTCCTTTACCCATTACCTATGGCTGCTTTCTCCTGCAGGGGCACACTGAGTCATTGAAACCAGGACAATACCGCCACAAAGCCTAAAACATTTACTACCTGGCCCTTTACACAAAGAGTCTGCTGATCCCTGCCTTAGAGAAATACTGGTCTATCTATATGCAAATTTATACATGGAGATATGTGCACACAATGAAAATTTAGAATTTTAAGATTTGAAAGGACAGACCATAAAAACATCATAAAGTCAACCTCCACAGCTAAACCACACTAATAAGATGGATCACACAGATGTGGATATAAACAGTAGTAATTCTGATCATGACAAAATGGTCCACACCAATAAGATATGCTATTTCAGTTCTCTGTCTGTCTGTATGTTTTTTTCCCCACCCCATCAATGTTTGCCTTCCACAATATGCTCTATAAGTTTCCAGGAAAAAAACTAACAAAACTTGAAAGACATTAATTTGATTTTTTTTTTTTTTTGTGGCCATGGCTCACAGGCCCAGCCACTCTGCGGCATGTGGGATCTTCCTGGACCGGGGTATGAACCCGTGTCCCCTGCATTGGCAGGCGGACTCTCAACCACTGCGCCACCAGGGAAGCCCTTATTTTTTTTTATATTGGCTTATTTTTCTAATAAAAAGTTTTCTTTTAATTTATTATTATTATCATCATTATTATTAAGATCTATATTCAAGAAAGTCCATGAAAATTTTCATTCAACAAGTATTTACTGAAAACCTACTCTGTGCATAAGCTATGCTGGGATACAGTTTGAACCAGAAAAATAACCTAGCATTGGTTTTCTATATTTTCCCTTTCACAGGAAACCTCTATTTTGCCAACACAGTAGAAGGATTTTGTACATTTATTTTGCTTAAAAATAGTTCATAAAACCAAAATAATAAATACCAGTATATGCACTTCTAAATTGAGTTCTTGAAAAAAGTTGGTGGTCAGGCATTAAATCTGACACTTCTCTCACCACAAAAATACCAAAACAAAAATTTTTAAAAACCAGAATTTTAAATCTTCAAAGATTTTGGATTTCTTATATTTTCTTCAAAATTACAGAAGCTGAAATATTATTATAGACACTGCTTGAAATTACTTGGGGGAGAGTAGAATACAGTATAAATTTTCTGTCATATGAAGAGACACACTGTATATAAAATAGTGCACTTTCCAAATTTAACAATTTTACAAATTTAACAAATTTAAAATTTAACAATTTTAACTATGTTTCTAATATGAAGCTACAGCAAGATTTGTCATCAGTTGAGAGGTTATATGAATTATATATGAACTGGTATCCAATTTTCAAGTTGCCTTTGAAAACCTGAGAAGCTTATTTTCAAAATTAGAAAAATAAATCAATAATATTTGAACTTGTTCAGATGGAGGTAGAAATTTCTTTAAAAGTTAATGGATGAGTTTTAATCCCAAAGAAGTCCTTTTATTATCTGAGGAATAAGAGTGGCTACCCAGATAGATCCAGATACTACACCAAGGAGCTTCTTGTAGATGTGTTTGTACCACCTCTTCCTGATGTGTGCCTTATCACCTAAGGAGAGACTATGAAACATCTCTAAGATTACAGAAATAATGGTGATAATTTTATCATTTTTGTCTATGTTAACACATAAAACCTAGTTATTGGAAAATAAGTTTTTGAAAGTATTGACCCCTAATACATTCACTCCTATTCCTGCTCTCTCTCTCTCACACACACACACATACACACACGTTCACATGCACTAATAATCCTTGATTATCCACTAGAACCACATTATCAACTATTAAGTTATTACATACTTGTTAAAAAATGTACATTTATACTGAGCCATTTGGGGATACTAGTAATGATAGTTTTAGTAAGAAATGAAAGCACTGTCTTTGAATTTTATAACTTTCTGTTAACCAAAATTTATATATTTTTTCAGCCTCTAATTCAGATGGATTACACTGCATCTTTATTTTAAAAAAATGGAAAGAACCAGTAGCAAGACCTTTTCACTTTTGTTGAAATTCAAACTCAGAAACCTAGGCAACACTCTGCAGTTCAGAGTCTCAAAGCTCTCCTTGGAATCACTTTAATTCTTAATGTCTTAATTACTTGCACTTATTAAATAATTGAAACTCTCTAGCAAACAAAAGACGAGATGGCTATCCTTCTCTCTGACCAACATGATGGCATGAGCTTATTCGAAAAAAAGAAAAACAAGAATTATGTGTGGCTTGGGGAGATGTGCTAATGACTAGAAAAATGTAAAGCCTGTAGTCATCCTGGGTTTTTTTGATACTTACACACACACACACACACACACACATATTTTGTACTGACATATATTAGATATAGATATATAGAATGGAAATGCATTTTGTCCTGATTGATAATACTTATATTTAGAAACAATCACTAGAATCATAGGCCCTCAAAGATAGCAGGTTAGTTAGAGATCAACTTGTTGTATTTCATTAGCGGCAGGCATGTGCACTGCACATGCAAATTTTGTAAGGCACAGAAAGTCTAAAATGTATTTGTAAAATATGATAATTTTATGCTACTAGTTTTAATTAAAGTCCTGTATATTGGTTCATTCAGTATTCATTCAGTATTTGTAAGGCATACTGCTTCTGAATTTCTTTTATATATGTCTATTCACGAGATTCACTGGCAATTATAGCATGTTACAATAGTCAAGATATAGCTACATCACATAATGTGTATCATATAAAAGTCAATGCAACTTTACCTCAGAATCAGCTCCTACTACTGACATTCCGGTGTCTGTTCCTTTGGAAAACAGCCTCAATTATCATGAGGATCAATATTATAAATATTTTAAAGAGGGAATTGTAAGCATTTGCTAAATAAATTAATGAATAAAATTAGCTTCAGGTTTACTCATTCACTATGCTTTCTTCTCAGTAGCCTTGTATTCCAAGTGTTCAAAGTCTTCAGGCTTTTATAATTATATACTAATCACGTGTTTCTTGTAGGAAAAGCCATCTTTAATTCTGGGTAGAGTGCAGATATCAATGGAAGACTGTCTATGACACTAGTCACAAATATTCATATCTAAAAATGAAAGGAGAACAGTCTTTTATAACACAATGATTATACAACTCAATTTTCTGTAGAGGCCTTGGTTTACTTATTGTTCTATATTACTACTTGTAGTGCCTTTTTCTACTCTCAAAAGGGTCTCCATTTCAGGAATAAATAGTAAAGCCATTCAATCTAAAGAACCAATGCTCACCCTTTTAACCTTCGGTAATTATTACCTATGTCTGGTCTCAAATTCCAGTCAAGATGCTTCCATATTGTCAATCACTGACATACCTCTGGTGGCTCAAAAACCATAACAATAATAAACACAATAGGAAAATATAAAATCAAAAGCTGTAATTGAGATTTTTAAAAAATATGGTAATTATCTTCAGGCAAGAAATGGAAAAGTAGTTAGGGAGGCAGAAGCCATGGACCTCTATGTCTAGAAGCAGGTGAGAAAACCTATGGCCTCTAAGTCTAGCAGTTGGGACTTAGGCTCCTAAGCATCATGAGATCGGGGACCACACCCAGGATAACTAATTGAAGCTAAGCTAAATGAGGCGTGATTGCCTCTCTCACATGCAATTTCATTTCATTGTGAAAGACTGTGTGGAAAAAAAAATTGCAAACAACTCACAGAAATTTAAAAAGAACAGAAGATATAAATATTACAAACTGAAAATATTGAAAGGAAGTTTAAAATTTTGTTGAAATAAACAGACGTTGCAGAGCAATGAGAGGATCTACCACATATCTGATAGCAACTGTAGAAAAGAGATTATAAATATATTTTATAGATAAAGATATACAGATTATGGATAAGATAATAGATTAAAAATATTTGGAGATATAAAGGTAAGAATTTTCAAAAAGTTATATCATTTTTCAAGTCAATAATTTACTCTGAATATCATACAGTATAAATAAAGCTAAATCTACACCTACATATAACATAATAAAATTGCAAACAAAAGATTAGTTACTGTCAAAGGTCATTAGAGAGAAAAAGAAATGGCAGATTATTAACAAAGGAGCACCCATTGGAATGACAGGAGTTTTTAATCAGCAACAGAGGTCGTTCATTTATTCAAAAAATATTTGATTTTTTACTGTGCTCCAGGCAGAAGACAAGATAACATCTTTAAAGTGCTAAGGAGAAAATAAATGTTAATTTAGAATTTTATACCCAGCTAAATTATTATTCAAAAATGAAATTTTTAAAAAGTCACCCTTAGACCAACTCTGAATCAATTATTTAAAGATACTTTAGTACGTAGAAAAATAAATCCATAAGGATGCAACTGAAGAAAAGAGAAAAATATATTGTAAATTTAATCAACTATTTACTGTAAAAAAATAATTATATTCCATCACAAAAAAAGTAGAACTGAAACTTTAGTCAATATTAACAATGAGAATTATCCACTGAGCATTTATAACATGGCAAGGTATATTCAGAAAGAGGATATAAATACAGATTAACTCCAGACTTTAAAATGTATAATAATTTATGTATATTTAAAAAGTAAAGCAATTCCTAAAGAAGTAGAACTACAATATAACTTTCAAATAAGCAGAGTAAAAGTAAAACAAAATACAGAAAGCTTTAGCAATCCAGTAGAGCACAGGAAGGGGGAAAGAAAAGAGCAAAACAAAAGAATGGTAATTGAAAACTCAAAAGAAGATAATAAAAATAAATATAAATATACCTACAAACACAAGAAATGTTAACAATAAATTTCCTAATTCAAAGACAGGAATTATCAGAGCTACCTAAAAATAAAGAAATCAAGCTTGTTCTGCTTGGAAGAGACACCCCTAAAACAAAACCATGCAAAACAACTATTTTAAAAATGAGAGCGTGGGGATGGAAAGAGAAACACTGAACAAATACTAACCAAAAACAAAGCTAATATAGTAATGTTATTAAAAAATAAAGTTAAAGTAAAAAAAAAAAACCAAAAAACAATAGGAGTAAAAAGATATATTGTCCACTAACAGAAGGGAAAGTCCAGCAAGAAGATATAATAATTACAAACTTGTATGCACACACAACATAATCTCAAAACATACAAGTAAAAACTGAGTCACAGAGTAAAAAGAATAATAATAAATAACAGACACAATCTTTTTTTTTTTTTTTTTCGGTGCACAGGCCTCTCACTGTTGTGGCCTCTCCTGTTGCGGAGCACAGGCTCTGGACGCGCAGGCTCAGCGGCCATGGCTCACGGGCCCAGCCACTCCGCGGCATGTGGGATCTTCCCGGACCAGGGCACGAACCCGTGTCCCCTGCATCGGCAGGCTGACTCTTAACCACTGTGCCACCAGGGAAGCCCAACAGACACAATCTTAAAGGGAGATTTTTATTCATCTAGCTTCATGGCAATTGATATATAAATTCTGACTACTAACTCTAAGCACAGAAACACAATCCCCCAGTTGTCTCTAGACCTGAAATTCTCCACCATTTGAAAGATATCACCGTGTGGATATCCTCAAAGATTTAAGCAAATCCCTGAGAATGAAAAAAAAAACCCACCCAAGAGCTGTGAAGAGAGGCTTCTTGGGGTCTAAAATCTGGTAAGGGAGGTTGAAGAGGGGAAGCATGGATAGGGTTTTATTATGCTCTAGACTCCCTCAGAAGGAGGGCTGACTGGATGGCATAGCCTTTGAGCTGCCTGCTGCAAGTGCAGTTAGTGAAAATGCTTTAAATGTGGTCTCCTGTAAGTAGATTCACTGCTTGGACACAACTCCACAGATTCATACAGACTTTAGAAAAATGGTATTTTTTGTTCAGATGATCACATTCATACAGTGTTGACTGCCTTAAAAAAAAAAGTGAATGATGCCAAAGGAAGTGAAAGAAGACAGTAGAAAGTGCAGTCCAGGACTCAACAGGGAAACCCAAAATTAGAAACACTTAGATAAAATGATAGTACAATAATAGGTAAAAATAAGCACAAATGACATCTGTAAGTGGTGTTGATAGTGATACAGAACATGTTCAGGTATCCTGGGTGTTTAAAAGGGCAGTTAAAGCTGTTGAAGTAACTAAATTAGTTCAAGAGACTCTGGATGGTGAAAAACATTTGTTTACTTTTTGAACTGGAGCATATGGACAGCAGAATAAAAAGAGAATCCAGAAAGAATAAACCAAGTGCAAGTTTTATCAGATGAGAGACAGAAGGCATGGAGGTGAACACAAAGGTGCCACAGGAACTAAGGTGTGAAAATAACTAGGACAAGCAAAGACATGTCATTAGTTTTTGCTTACCTCCACAGACAAATGACAATTTTCTCTAACAGTTTATTCACTGTCAGAAAAATCTTTACATCAAATTCTAATCAGTCACCAAAGAGTATTTGGCTACAAAATTCTGTTTCTAAGTTTGTGATAATTCTGCTCACATCTTCCCCTTTAGTTAGTTCTATGTTCAGTGGAGCCAGCAAACAATAACCAGTCACACCCACAGAAAGTTCTAACAGTTACCACAAATCAGACTTAAATTGCTCACAAAGTGTCATGCTTCAGAAAAAAAGCAATTCCAATTGAACAACCACATGCTAAGAAACAAAGCACTAGGACATCATCACCCTGAACTATAGATCAACAAACAAATACAAGTTAATTTCCACAAAAGTATATATTTTTATCTTAAAAGCTGAAAGAATAAAAGCAAGTGTCCTTACAAGATAAATAGTGTGGTCACACTTGTATAAGAGATAAATAAAGGGACTTCCCTGGTGGTCCAGTGGCTAAGGCTCCATGCTTCCACTGAGGGGGACCCAGGTTCAATCCCTGGTCAGGGAACTAGATCCCACATGCTGCAACTAAGAGTTCGCATTCAGCAATCGAAGATCCCACATGCCGCATCAAAGATCCTGCGTGCTTCAACTAAGACCGAGTGCAGCCAATTAAATAATTTTTCTTAAAGATAAATGATACATGGATGGATGGATGGATGATTAAGGGTGAAACTGAGTATGGTTATATAAAAATTCAGATGGATACACACAAAACTATTTATGTGGATATCACCTAGGGACTAGGAGTGCCATGATGAGAAGGTGTCATTCTTTTTTGTTTCATATACTTAAGAAGAGTTTGACTCCAGAAATTGGATATGGGTTATTTATCATTATTTTTATGTTTATTAATCTAAGCAAATTATTCCAAATAGTGGTATAACAGTAATAAATATAAACTTAGAATTCTGTTAAATTAGGATTATTCCAACATAAAACCAAAGAAGGAGACCAGAAATACACTGTTATTAGTACTTATACAAATTGTTAATAATAAAATCATAATTACTTTGGTCCCAATGCTTGCCCAGAACTGATGACTGGATTTTTTACATGAAGTTGAGATTCTTTGGAGCATTATGAAGATCTGCAGTCACTTATTTGGTAGTTACAGGTGTGGACTATTAGCTATTGAAATGAGCTGCCTCTGAGTGTTTCCATTTCTCAAGGTCCCAGAGCCTTCTGACCTTTTGATATACCAAGAGAATGAACAGAGCTGTACAGTTTTGAGCAGCTGCTTGATGGTGATAACATCTCCTAGGGTAAACTCTGCCTCCTAGTGCCATTTCTGTCTCTCTTTATCATTTTCTTTCTTGTTCCAAAATGAACAAGGAATTTAGATGAGGCCCCAACAGTCCAAAATGAATAAAACAAGCTTAGGCTTCTATGCAGGCCAAAAGAAGAAAATGCTGTTAAGCCACTCGGACACAGAGAAGGTACCAGAGGGCCTGAATGTTGCATGGAGAGCAAGATCATCAACAGTTATTGATAGTTAGGATGTGGTCAGAGCCTTCACTCCCACTGACAGTACCTTGAACTAATAGGTACAAGGCAAAGGAAGGCTGTACTAGAGGATCAAAACAGTGATTTGAGGAAAACACTGAGATGAACACTCTATGTATCTGTTGGATGGGGTAAGAGGCAAAACACAGTATTAATGAATAGCCATATATAAGTAAGGGCCAAAGAGGGGTAGGGTAGAAATTCAATGGAAAGTAATTAAACAACAACATGACAGTGGTGGAATTGGCAGGCTAAAGTAATATTTCAATTAGCACTTGAATATTAATTTTCTGAATTATCAAATTACCTAAAAAAGAGCATCTACCAACAAATAACTTCACTACCCAGAAAAATCTGCTCTAGCATACGTTACCTTAACTAATACCCATGGTAAAAACCTATTTACATAGCTGATTATAGAACTATATTTGTTACGGTTGTACAATTAAGGCTATAAGAGTTTTACCTTGGGGCCCATAACCATGTGAGGTGGAAGGATTGAGAATTTAACAGAGCAAATAAATGCAGCTTATTTATTTTTTATATGTTCATCTACACACCTTCTAATATTAAAGAAATCTCTATGTAAATCTTCACTATTATTAACTATTTGTTGAGAAAAAAGTAAAGCAAGCTGCCAGGCTTTTGAGAGAATTAGGGAGTTTTCAGTTCACTGAAGTGAGAATTAGAGTCTCTTCAACAGGAATAAAAATCACGTACCCACCTCCATGGTGATATCAGCTGAAAGGCATCCTTGGGCCCTAGCAGGCTTTGCCGGATGCTCTATGGGAAAGCAGAAGTGCTTTCTGGAGTGTGTGTTGCGTAGTCCCACAGCTTGGTCCCGTTAGGCCAGACCTTTCTGCTGACACTTCGAAAAACACTCTGTTTCTGTTGATTTTACCTCTCCCCCTTTTTAGAAATTACCACACTGTGGTTGCTACTTTATTTTAATAAGAATTTCTATCAGAAGATGCAAACCAGCTTTTTAATAACACAAATCTTAGCAGTGGACAAAAGAAAAATGTTTTCAAAAGGAACTAAAGTAAGAATCAATGTACCTTCCTGATCATTACTACAGAATACATTTCTTACCAAAATTTAATTCTACAAGCTTCCTGCTTGTGTCATGACTAAGTTCAAATTTTTACTTCTATTTAAAGACCCTATGAATTTGCTCCAGTTACCCTAATCATCTCTGTTCCTAACATTTATTTAGAATCTTTCCACTTTTCTATCAGTGGCACTTAATTTTCATTAATCTCCACTCTGGGGGGAAATTCTCAGCAAACTTTCTGAATTTAAGAATAGTTGATAGATTGAGTTTGGGGTTAACATATACATGCTAATATATATATTCAATAAAATAGGTAAACAAGGACCTACTGTATAGCACAGGGAATTATACTCAATATCTTGTAATAACCTATAATGGAAAAGGGTCTGAAAAAGAATATATGTACACATATATGTATATATATATAACTGAATCACTTTGCTGTATACTTGAAACTAACACAACATTGTAAATTAACTACACTTCAATAAAAAAATTTAAAGAACAGTTGATAACCAAATCTCAAATAAAAATAGATTTTTTCTATTTGCTCAATAATGTCCCACAAATTATTTTTTTACTGAGGTATAGTTTGATTTTCCCACTAATTAATTTTAACATAATTTAATCAATTAAAAATACAGTTTACATATGATTAAAGAAATATCTCACCTTAAGTTTGAAATCACCAATAAAAGGAGAAAAAAAGAATCGTCAACTTTCTTAGAAAACACTTAGTTTTAACACTCGATGCGTTTCCAAAAGTATTGGGAAAATAATCTATAAAAAACAGACTGTGTGGTGGTTGTCCTGAATAATATCTGCAGCCTCCCCTGACTACACAGCTGTACAAGCCAAGTGTGATGTAGTGGCCTGAAAACTGAAATTCTGTGCTGCTTCAGTAATCACAGATCCTTACTGTCCAGGGGCTCCATTAAGCATGTTCCAGGAGACTGGCTCCCGTCCATGCAGGTGGATTTCCCTTCAGCTTAGATACGTCCTTCCACCAAGGAGAATTAGGGGAAGTAAAATATTATACAGAATGTTCTTTTAAAGTTGTATTAGAAAATCAGCCACCCCCCAAAATTACACACCCATATTAGACAAGTAGGGAAAACAAGGTGATCCTGACATTGGATCATAATGGATTCCAATTTCAGCTAGAAATTTCAATTGATTTGCAGTTCCCATCACCAACTACTGAAAGGAGAGAGCTATAGATTACTATATAGTACCATATAAAATGCTTTATGGGCTGAAAAGGGTATAACCGTTAAGGATGATGAAGAGAGTAAAATCAAAATAAAAGTAATCATGTATAGGGGCTTCCCTGGTGGCGCAGTGGTTGAGAGTCTGCCTGCCGATGCAGGGGACACGGGTTCGTGCCCTGGTCCGGGAAGATCCCACATGCCGCGGAGTGGCTGGGCCCGTGAGCCATGGCCTCTGGGCCTGCGCGTCCGGAGCCTGTGCTCCGCAATGGGAGAGGCCACAACAGTGAGAGGCCCGCATACCGCAAAAAAAAAAAAAAGTAATCATGTATAATATTAGCTTTTGATTAATATGATTGTAAATTGCTATGTTAACTAGATGTTAGTTCTTGAGAAGTATGGTTTGAGAAGCTGAAATGTTTTCATGCAGAAGACAAGTTATATCAGTGTGCCTGGAAGAAAAACAGTACTTTATTACCATTTGTGAGAATTAATGCATTCAATAAAGTAGAATAATAAAAATAAATACGTTGTATATTTTCACATTTCATATCAAGAATAGTTAACTTTTCATCATTTACATGAAAGGAAAGAAGGTATGCATGGCTAATCTAAAATAAAAATATTTGACTATGAAATGTTTCTGATAAATTATTTTTCTGCAAACTAAAATTTCTCAGTAGGTTTCACTTAAGTCCATAGTTAAATGGTCTTTCTAAATCAAGTAAATGAAAGTTAATGGGTAAAACTGAAAAAGGTGAGATAAGTTTTGCAAAAGTTAACAAGTTTTGTGTATAATATACAAGTTTCTATATAAAAATATGCAGTCAAACATAAGCACTTACTGTGTTATTTAGTGTTCTCATCTATATTTTTCTTCTAGCATAACATTGAATCAGTAATGTTCAATGTATTTTTCAATTTTTGAAGTACAACTCAGAAGTCATAAGTAATCTATATTAAATGAATGATTTGGCCATATTTACATTTTTATGGCTTTCATAACCACATATGACTCTGTCCATAGAATTTACTCAGATACTAATGTAGAACTTATAGACTTTCTACAACTTAAAATAGTTTTTTTAAGTATAGAAATAGTTTTTAAAAATGAAGCTTCATACCAGGATTTAGCCATTTTCAATTCCATAAAAGGTATTTTGAAAAGTTAGCATTCTAACTTTTCAAAACACACAGGCTTCCTCAGAAAAATAAGACATCAGAAAGAGCCTCATGGAAAGAGAGAAATAATTCATATACATTCTCAAATAGGATTCCTTTGTAGCAGCTTAGAGTACAATCAATGAAGGTAACAGAAAAATCCCAGTCTAACAATTATAGAAGGAAAAGAAGCCAGATAATTATTGCAGATATTTGTGTATCAAAGAATGGAAAAGTATGTTTATAAAAGTAAAATAAAAATAAATTATATAACATATAGATTCAAATTTATCTGAATAGTTGATTGTGCTTAACATATTTTGGCAATAAATGAGTAAATCTGGTTTTATTTTTTTTATTGAAATAGCAACAATTAACCTCACACAGATTTCATGTTTCATTAAATTATCCTGATCAGCATCTAAATCTATTATCTCCTAGAAAAAAGATTGTAGACCAACTGGAGTAGGGAGAAAAAATTAAAAAGGGAGAATTCTTCAATCTAAAAGAGTTTTTTCCAAAATAAAGACAATAAATAGTAAATATGAATCAGAGTAAGAAGTACATAATATGTGTAGATCCACAATCTCCATCTATCTGAGAACTTTTTCCAGGTAATCTGGAGAGCAGACACAGGCAGAGGGTCATTCCTCATTCCCCAGGAGGGAGATATGTTTGGCTTGGGGCAAACTTCCTTTTTCCCGAAGGACAGTGACAATGTCTTCTGATCATAAAAGAGAGCATCTCTTTCTCCCTAAACCAAAATGTAACAAATAGAACTCTCCCACACCCATGTATACTCATACATACATATTTATACATACTTATACATATCAGACATATGTATATATTTATACATACTATAAATCTAATATGTAATTTTTATCTTTAAAAAGTAATAGAATGTTATAGCCATGAGTTTTGAAAGAAATTTTAAAGCAAGAAAACCTAGTCAATAAAAGAAAATGAAAATAAATATAAAGAATATGAATGACCTTAAAAACTGAATATTTCTACACTTAATCCTAAACTCCTCTTTCCCATAAGGGAATATGAAGTAAACATAAATGGGTGTAGTCTGACTCAATGCTATAGGAGAATGAAAGAAAGTCATATCCTGAAAGTGAATATAGACCAAGATGGAAAGAAGAGTAAAAGAAAAAAATGAGGAGGATACAAAAGAAACAAAAAGGAATATAAATTTAATAGAGGCAGGAAAAGAGTATGGAAGCAAAGAAACTATTACAGAGGGTGATTTATAGGGAAACAATCTGCTTTGGGTGAAGATGAATGTTTGAGCAAATTCCTCCAGTTTAGTGAGGAAGAATATCTAAATGGCAGTCTAGCTGGAGAATGGCTGGAAACTAATATTTGAGGAATACAGGGAAATATTTGAGAAATAGTAACAACAATAATCTATGTATATACCAATTTATAGTTTGTAATGTACTTTCACTATTTCATATGACTTTCACCACAATGAGTTAAGTATTTTTATTACAAATAAGACGAGGAATCTGTGATTCAGAGTATTAAGTGATTTGCCTAACATAGGTTGCGCCCTCTCTCTCTCTCTGACACACACACACACATCCACAGCAAGTTAAGTGGTACCACCAGGACTTGAACCTACATCTCCAAATGTTTAATTATATTTGCCAACATCCACTCAAGCACTTAACCAAGAACCTATTAATTCC
Source organism: Mesoplodon densirostris (assembly GCF_025265405.1). Classification (NCBI taxonomy): domain Eukaryota; kingdom Metazoa; phylum Chordata; class Mammalia; order Artiodactyla; family Ziphiidae; genus Mesoplodon; species Mesoplodon densirostris. The sequence goes on from NC_082672.1 coordinate 30,459,752, forward strand.
TCTCTTTTCCCCCATTATATTTAATCCATTAGAAATTCCATAAATGAGATCCACAACATTATATGGAGCTGTCACTTCTTATGCCATTCAGCCATGGTCTGCCTCTGCCACCGCAGGCTTTTGACATACTACTTCTTTCTTCTGGAAAACTCTCCCCTACACCTCCTCACCCTTCCGCCTTCACACAATCACCCATCCTTCCACTCAACATAATTAATTCCTACTCATGACCTCAATCACAACTCTCTCAGTACAACTTCAGTGTTACCTGCTTTCATAAAACCATGAACTTATTCTCCATAGTATTGGTCAGTTGTACTTTTACAGTTTTTTGCTTGCGATTATTTGATTAATATTTGCCCTACCACTAGACTCTAAGTTCCATGCATACAGGGTCCATGTGTGTTCTTTTTCTTTTCCTTTTTCTTCCCTGATTCTTATTTGTTTATTCATTAATTGATTGCAAACTGTGTCCCCACTACCCAGCACAGCACAGAGCCTATGTTGTACACAAGTTTTATAAACATTCCTGAATGAGAATGAATGGAGTTTACATTCTAGGGGCAGCAGATCATACAGGGATTGTAGGTAAGGAATTTGGCTTTTTAGCTGAGTGCAGTGGGAAGCTACTGAAGGATTTTGGGAGTGAAGGGGGTATGATCTAATTCTAAATTTTTAAAAATTTACTCATTCCATTGTATAAAGAAAAGACAGGGCACAGAAGAGAGAATAAGGAAGGGATACCTGCTTGAAGCAGCAGCAATTGTCCAGAAGATGAATCACAGCCTGGCAGGGGCAAAGCAGTAGAAACTAGAAAGATGTGAACAGACCGGGCACATATTGGCCAATAAATGGACAGGCCTTGATAATGGTAATGGGCTGTATATGAGATATGAGCAAGAAGAAAACAGTGAAACTTAGTTTTAGGTTTGAGATACTCAAAAGACAACTAAATAGGGTAACTAACTTCAAATACAGATAAAGGGAAGAGCCCTTATGGCAGAATCATCAAAAGAAAGATTCTAAGAAATAGAAATTTTAACTGAGCTATTTGTAATGAGGTGGATAGACCTAGAGTCTGTCATACAGAGTGAAGTAAGTCAGAAAGAGAAAGACAAATACCGTATGCTAACACATATATATGGAATTTAAGAAAAAAAAAGTCATGAAGAGCTTAGGGGTAAAACAGGAATAGAGACACAGACCTACTGGGGGTGGGCTTGGGGATATGGGGGGGCTGTGACGGGGCGGGGTAGAGGCATGGACGTGTATAAACTGCTGGGCGTGGGGTGGATGGTTGGTGGGGGGTAGCCGTGTGGCACGGGGGGATTGGCTCGGTGCTTTGTGGCCGCCTGGAGGGGTGGAATAGGGAGGGTGGGAGGGAGGGAGACACAGGAGGGAGGGGATGTGGGAACAGATGTATATGTATGACTGATTCACTTTGTTGTAAAGCAGAGACTAATTTAAAAAAAGAAAGAAAAAAAGAAAATAACTAAAATAAAATAGAGAAAGACCAAGAAAAAAAAAGAAATAGAAATTTTAAAATAACAATATATATATAACCTTCTAGAAATCTAATATAAAGGAAAATTTAAAAGATAAAAATCATAGTTATTTCCTACAAAATTAATGCTAGTCACATAGTTTTTAAAGTATCCTAACACTGTAATATTTAAGAATCTATTTTTGGATTTTGAATCTGGTAAACATGAGACACCTAAATCACACAATTGTGTCATAATCTTTGATGCTTCACATTTATATATATATTTTTACATCTTTATTGGAGTATAATTGCTTTACAATGGTGTGTTAGTTTCTGCTTTATAACAAAGTGAATCAGTTATACATATACATATGTTCCCATATCTCATCCCTCTTGCGTCTCCCTCCCTCCCACCCTCCCTATCCCACCCATCCAGGTGGTCACAAAGCACAGAACTGATCTCCCTGTGTTATGCGGCTGATGCTTCACATTTCTTTTCAGAGTTTTACACATTTATTTATCCTCAGGACTCCTCCAAATACAGTTCAGAGTCACTAAAGTCTTGAAACCAATGGAAATATCATTAATGAAATCTTAATGCCATATCCAATTACATAAGTCCTCAGAAAACTATCACCAACTGCTTGATAACCATTTCCTATGTCAATTATATGCTACAGTTTTGCTTTACAATGACAGTGGTTCGCTCAGACTTGGATTGAAAATGTTAAAATTCAAACTAATCAAAGTCATATCCTAGCATACTATACTAAAATTATATGATAAACAACTAATGGATGACAGGGAAGGAACAGGAGATACATGTTGCAATAACATATTAATAGGCAATAAATAAAGAATTATTCAGAATCAGAAATATATATATATATATATATAGTGAAGTTAAATTGTTTTCAAGTCAGAAGAAGACCTATATATAGCTGAGAAATAACAAGGCACTAAGATCCCTGTTCACCAACAAGTGTTCTGCTAAGAAAAAAGCTTTTCCCCTTCTGCAAGTAGACATTATTGAAGATCCTATAAAGCAGGAATTATCAAAACACAGCACAGTGTTTTCGCACAGGCTCTCCACTGTAAATTGCCAAATAAGTAGAGTGTACCGCTTCACTTTCCAGGCAGTGTGACCACTGAGGCTACTGGTATGAATACAATGCTCCCTCATGCCATCATCATAAAACCTCACGCTGAAGGAAGACTGTATTTAAGACCTTGCTAATTAGCATCGAATTACAAAGGCTTTTCCAGGTATCTATTTTCCTAGTCCCCTTCCAGTCCCCAGAACCTTCTCCCTGCTACTTGCTTCATCAATAGAAAATACTGTCTCATACCCAAAAGAATAAGATGAAGCTCTCACCCCCCAAGGTCCATATATTACCCTGGGGTTGGATCTGCTTTCTTCTTTCCACAGACTAACCTCATTTGACTCCCTTGTGCCAGAGAACTTAAAGACTGGCAAGTTTCAAACCAGAAAAAGAGATCCAGTTTCAAAGCAAATAGCCATGTTAGAACATTATCTTATTACAGTAAATGGTTTTATTAGACTTCTATTGAGGAAAGAATGACAGAATGGTAAGATTAATAGTAAATTAATGAAAACTACTCCCCACCATTGTGGAGTGCTATGACCTTCATCAGAAAAGGGGACAAAGATTTGTTTAAAAATGTCTACAGGGCTTTAAAACAGAACATTTTTATGGAAAAAAAAAACAACCTACGTTTTCCTATCACATCTGTGTATATTCATAAAGATATTACTAATAAGTTAAAATTAGAATTTTTCAAGAGTATTTATCTCTGCCTCATTTATTTAAGAATCTTTTTATTAAATTTCAAGGTTTCATTCTGTCTAAAATTACTGCCCTTCTGGATAATCATGCAACCATTATCAGATTCCACTTAAACTCGAATATATTGAAATTTGTTCCTGAAAACAAGTGTAGTATCTCCATTAAATCTTAGTTTATTACAGAGTGAATTAAGTCAGAAAGAGAAAAACAGATATCGTATATTAACGCATATATGTGGAATCTAGAAAAATGGTACAGATGAAATGGTTTGCAAGGCAGAAAGAGAGACACAGAAGTAGAGAACAAACATATGAACACCAAGGGGAGAAAGGGGGGAATTGGGAGATTGGGGTTGACATATATACACTAATATGTATAAAATAGATAACAAGAACCTGCTGTATAGCACAGGTAACTCCACTTCGTTGTACAGTACAAACTAACACAACATTGTAAAACAACTATACCTCATAAAATCAACCAATCAATCTATCTATCTATCTCAATTTAAATCTCTTTGATTTCCAGAGTTTGGTGATTTTTTTTCTCATTGCCCATAAAAGAATATTGTATTGTTTTAATAAAAACAAAAAAATATATATCTTAGCATAACTACTAAAGAACCTGAATTATACTGGGAATCATAACAAAGCTATACTATAGTCTTATCAAACATAATACTAAAAATGTTTTTCTGCGCATGTTATTTTTTGCTATATTTTGTTTTAAAGGGTGAAAATAATATTCCAGTACACCTAGAAAATTTAGTAGCTACAGAAAATCATATCCACAATTACCATCTTGCAATCTTTTCTGATTCAATTTAGATAAAAAAATTCTAAAAACCTCTCTGAACATAATTTTTTAAAATTTATACAATAAACTTATTTAAATAAATTCACAAAAATATAAAATTATTGAAAATGAGACAACTTGATTTAGTCTAAAATTATTGCCTATGGAATCAGGAGTCCTGGATTCAACTCCTGCTATTTCCATTTATTAGATACAGTGTATGATTTGGTACAGTTGCTTAACTTCTCTGATCCCAGTTATCTCACCCATAAAAATGCAGCTGATGCCTCTACTGTTGTGAAGGCTGAATTAAAAGGCTAGCACTTTCTAGCCATGTCACCTTGGGCAAGTTACACAGTTTTACAGGTCCTCAGTGTCCTCATAGATAAAATAATGGTGATTATAAATGTATCTACCTCTAAGATTGTTGTTATGAATAAATGAAATTATTTGTGTAAAGGGTTTAGAAATACGCTTGATACATAGTAAGAGCTCAGTAGCAAAATCACTATTTGCATGGTTGTCATTATACAGGGAAAATGCAACAAACACAGTGTCCTAGAAAGAAAACATTCAGACAGGCTTCAGAGGCAGTCCGAGCTGGATTAGAATGCAAGGTTAATGTTAAGGTCTGAAATGCCTCCAACCTATAGCCCTTAATGGGTACTTGATTAAATACCTACCTGTTATTATGACAACAGATTCTCAATTCTGGTGAGTCTACTCTGAAAGGAAGACTGTCCCTTTCAAACTGCCAAATCCCACTAAGAACTTTTCTCATCAGATGGGACATTCTGTTGAAACTTTCAAAAGACACAAGCCTGAGCTTCATCTCTCTGGAATAAAAGGAAACTTAAATGCAGGAATGTTTAACTGCATTGATTTAGTTCCTTATGAGGCCATAAAAAAACGTCATGATCTATTAAAACACTCAAAACCTCTGTGGGCTAGGACGGATGTTGGAATTCTTTCGAACCATGGAAGAAATGATTCAGTATGCAGGGACGTGCTAGGAGGCTTCTAATGAAACTCAGCTCACATTCATCATGTGCTGGATCCTGGAACAGCTTTTGCTTTGTCCCAGATGGTAGTTTAAATACGTTTCAAACTATTGTTGGTTTATATAGTACATGACAGAAGATAATTTAAACACAATGTCCCAACTGTATATTTGTTTTGGTTATAACACTTACTGTGTGTGCAATAAATGCCCCACTACAAAAATAATAAAAAATGTTTTTCTTGTACATAAATCATTCCCTGCTTGGTTGCAGTGATTGGAAAGTGTGGATTAAATACATGTCATAGTTTTTTTTCAAGTTCCTACTGAGGATCTCCGTCCACTTGAGTTCTTTTATGAGTTAAATTTATGTGGGTTATAAATAAGACATTTTATCCCTTATATTGTATTTATAGAAATAACTACATAAACATGGCTATAGTAGAAGTTTTTTTAATGTTAACTATTATAAACTAACAGGCAACAAACAAGAGAGAATCTGATTATGCTGATTTTTCAATATCATTAAACATACAACATAACTGAAAGATACAAGTCTGGTTTTCAAATTAAAGATTCCTTTTTTTTTTTTTTTTTTTTTTTTTTTTTGCGGTACGCAGGCCTCTCACTGCTGTGGCCTCTCCCGTTGCAGAGCACAGGCTCCGGACGCACAGGCTCAGCGGCCATGGCTCACGGTCCCAGCCGCTCCACGGCATGTGGGATCTTCCCGGACCGGGGTACGAATCCGTGTCCCCTGCCTCGGCAGGCGGACTCTTAATCACTGTGCCACCAGGGAAGCCCAAGATTCCATTTTTAATAAATCTCCACAATAAAACTAAGTGACTCAGAAACATTGAGAGAATAAAAGAAGTATTTGTTTTTCCCCTTGGAGAATACACTTTTCACCTGGAAAAACAGCTGACCAAATTAAAGCCATGCAAGGTAATAGAAGTGAAGAGCATGGACTGCTGCATGGTACTGGCTCTACCCATTACTGGCTATGGTATGTCTTTCCACTATCAGGACCCCACTTTCTTTACATGCAAAATGAGGAGCGCATTCTATAAAGTCCCTTTAACACTGTATGCCTTTTGGTGCTTTTATTCCATAAGAATATGGGCTCTGGAGCCAATCTGTTCAGTTCTAATCTAAACTCTGCCACTTACCTAGACAAGTATCTTTACCAAGGCGTTTAACCCCTCTTTGCCCTAGTTTTCTTGCTTTTGGAATTCATGATAATAATCATGCAGTATGAAAGCATTGTCTATCTGGCAGAGAAAAGGACCTAGAAGCATCATAGAATTTTACACCACCATTAAAACTGCTAGGGAAAATAGTTATTTGGCCCAATGTTTACTGTGATTATATCAGACATACCTTCTAGAAGAATAAATACACATACCACACAGTCACAGGCACACAATAACATTAAGCACATTTATAATCCTGTTACTTAAGAATTATGAATAATGGCAGAAATATAGATATATCCTCCATATGTTTATTTACTTACATATTTTATTCTTTTGTATAACGTACTTGAAATTTTGAATAGCTATGAGGCAATCTAACCTAGTTGACAAAGACAGACCTACTTTCCAAACACAAGTCTGCCATTTCCCAATTCTATGGTCTTGAATAGGACACTCAACTTCCTCAGCGGCTTCATGTGCAGCATAGATACTGGTATAACAATAGCTACCACATTAAGTTACTGAGAAGATTACAGGGAAAAGAGGTTAAGGAGCCTGCAAGACGCTGGCTCACCATGAGTGCTCGCTAAATGGTAGCAGTTGTCTTCTTGGTTGGCTCAGTCCCTATGCTTAACTCCTTACAGCAGCGATTGGCAGGTAAGGCTGTCATGACTCAGCTGTAACTGAATATACGTTTTCTCACTCAACTTCCAAAAAGGCATGTTTAATCTGCTCATCAACTCACGGAGAGCACTGTGCTCAGCAATGCAAAGTAGAAGAATATACATTGAACCCTCTTTGCTGAATGTCATTAGAGGTTTTAACAATCAATTAATAGCTAACATTTACTATGTGCCAGACACCATTTGAAGTGATTAACAAGTTGTTCAGTCCTTACAAAGAGCACTTCTCGGGGCTTCCCTGGTGGCGCAGTGGTTGAGAGTCCGCCTGCCGATGCAGGGGACACGGGTTCGTGCCCCGGTCCGGGAAGATCCCACATGCCGCGGAGCAGCTGGGCCCGTGAGCCATGGCCATTGAGCCTGTGCATCTGGAGCCTGTGCTCTGCAACAGGAGAGGCCACAACAGTGAGAGGCCCGTGTACTGCAAACAAAACAAAACAAAACAAAACAAAACAAAAAAAACAAAGAGCACTTCTCACCACTCCTCTCCTATCACACTGGCCTCTTAGCTGGTCTTCCTTCTTCTGACCTTGCCCTACCTAGTCTATTCTCAAAATATAAGGCAAAGTGTTCTTATTAAAACAGTCAGGGGCTTCCCTGGTGGCGCAGTGGTTGAGAGTCCGCCTGCCGATGCAGGGGACACGGGTTCGTGCCCCGATCCCGGAAGATCCCACATGCCGCGGAGCGGCTGGGCCCGCGAGCCATGGCCGCGGAGCCTGAGTGTCCGGAGCCTGTGCTCCGCAACGGGAGAGGCCACAGCAGTGAGAGGCCCGCGTACAGCAAAAAAAAAAAAAAAATAAAAAATAAAAAAAAAAAAAAAAAAAAAAAAAAAAACAGTCAGATCGGGCTTCCCTGGTGGCGCAGTGGTTGAGAGTCCGCCTGCTGGTGCAAGGGACACAGGTTCGTACCCCGGTGTGGGAGGATCCCACATGCCGCGGAGCGGCTGGGCCCGTGAGCCATGGCCGCTGAGCCTGCTCATCCATAGCCTGTGCTCCACAATGGGAGAGGCCACAACGGTGAGAGGCCCGCGTAACGCAAAAAAAAAAAAAAAAAAAAAGTCAGATCATGTTATTGCTTGTCTCGAATTCTCCGATGCTTCATCTCACTCCAAGTCATAACAATGACCAAAAAAGACCTACAAACTCTGGGCCCCATTACCACTCTGACCATCTCCTACTGCTTACCTGCCCTGCTCCTGTCACAGTGAATCCTTACATTCCTCAAACATGTCAAGCACTTTCCATCTTGGGATCTTGCATTTACTGTTCCCTCTGCCAGGAATGCTCTTTCCCAAGTCACCCTCACTGATAGGACCTCCTTCAGGTCTTCACTCAACAGTCATCTTCTCAAAGAGGTCTTCCCTGACAACTTTGTTTAAAAATGAAACCTCCTCCATTCCCCACTTCTAACCTGGCCCTATCCTCCTTCTGTCATTTAACACACTACACATTTTCCTTACGTTGTTCATTGTCTTTCTCCCCACTCCACTCTACCCAGAATGTAAGCTCCCTGGGATAGGGATTTTTGTTTATTTTTTCAGTGCTATATTCCCAATGCCTAGAATGTCCTGGAACACAGTAAGTATTCAAAAATTAACTCCTGAATTAATGAACAAACCCTAGAAGATAGATCATCTGTATCTCCACACTTTACAGATGAGAAAAATGGAGAAGGTGCCTGAACTTGCAGTAAAATGTAGAGGCAGGATCAAAACTCACTCTCTAGAACACACACTTGGTCACTATGCTATTCTGCCTCTCGAGATAAATTCATGATTTCTTACCATGATGCACCTAACTCTCCATAATCTGGGCTGGCCTATTTCTCCAGACCTATCTCTTAGCCCTCCAACAACAGAGCTGCTTGTGGTTCCCAGTGCAAGCCACAATTTCTCACCCACTTCTACTTTTGCTATAGTTAGTTCTTCTCCTAAATGTTCTTGATTTCTTCTGCTGCTATTTCCCTAGATTTCTTGTACTCACATTTCAAGATCTACCTGGGGATGTAGGAGAAGGAAGGAATGTCCACCTTCTTGAAGGAGATTCTTGGGTGGGTTGCCTTCCCTTGGACTACCATAGACCACTGCACATGTTCCCAGAGATGCATGTCCCACGTGTTATTAAAATAATATATTAATGTTCGTCTTACCCATTAGATAACTAATTAAATGACCAAATAATTAACTAATTAATTATGTGTATCTCCAGAAGCTAAAAATGAGACATAGCATAGGACTGATAGTTAATCAAGTTCGAACTGAACAATGGCCACCGAAGTCCACTAGAAAGTTTATGTGTTAGGGTGTAGAAGGGAAATCCCTGCTACCAACAGTATCAAATACCACTCTTGTTCTTTCAAGGAGAATATATCAAGAAAGAAAAGAAAGAAAGAAAGAAAGAAAGAAAGAAAGAAAGAAAGAAAGAAAGAAAGAAAGAAAGAAAGAAAGAAAGAAAGAAAGAAAGAAAGAAAGAAAGAAAGAAAGAAAGAAAAGAAAAGAAAGAAAAGAAAAAGAAAGAGAAAAGGAAGGAAGGAAGGAAGGAAGGAAGGAAGGAAGGAAGAAAGAAAGGAAAGAAAGAGAGAAAGGAAGAGAGAGAGGGGGAGAGAGAGAGAGAGGGAGAAAGGAAGAAGGAAAGGAAGGAAGGGAAGAAAGGAAGGAAGGAAGAAAGAAAGAAAAAGAAAGAAAGAAAGAAATATCCATTTATTCATTCATTCAGCCAACAAACTTATTCGAACCTTCTATGTGAGACTCCATGGACACTATGAAGATTGAGAAGCTAAGCCTTCCCCTACCTGAGCCCTGTACGTACTCCACCACTACCTCCAACTAGGAGCTAACATTCTCATATTCACTGTAGTGCCACATAATTTCACATGAGTGATACAGACAAGGTGCTACCAGAACTGTGATGCATGAGATATCACTTCAAGCTTGGGGGACAGAAAAGACAATATGAAGGGAATGATATTTAGCTTGAACTAAAAGAACTGGTTGTATTGTAATATGCATATTTTATATAGGAGGAAAAGAAGATTTCTCCTAAACCAAATCTTAAAAGATGGGATAAAGTGAAGTATCCTTTGTTACATCCAATTATAAGGACTGAAGTAATTTAGGTGTTTCTAGGAGAAAATTGTACTGTGTGCTAGTAAAGTATTCAAAATCTCTACAGCTGACCCCAGGAATGAGGAGAGGCAGAAAAGACAGGGAGAACAGAGACCAGTCATAGTCACCATCGTGGAGGAAGTGCAAAGGGAGCTTATAAACACTGGCCTCTCCAGTTTTATAACAGTGTCTGGAAAATACTGGCCTGGCTTTCGCACCTGCCTCCAATTGGACTTTTGATGGGACTGTCTCTCTGTTTAAGTAAATATCTGAAATAATTAAAATGAACAAACCATAATCAAATCACCATGAAGAATTGCTTTACCAGTTTCAAACAGAAGAGAACATAAAAACCAGCACAAAAAAATTAATACACCTTGTTCTACCAAATACAAAACTAATCTATGCTGCTAAGGAAAAAAAATCACTGAGAAATCACCGAAAACCAATATGCTTACGCTAAGCATTTACTAGGACCAAACACACACACAAATATTGTTCAGCACAAGCCTACATCTTATAGTAAAATTAAGAATCATAAACAAGCAAACAAACAAGCAAAACTATACAGCAGGAGGCAGCAAACAAGGGCTTGTGGGCCAAATCTGTCCTGCCATTTGTTTTTTGTAAAATAAAGTTTTAGTGAAACATAGACACATTCATTTATTTACATACTGGCTGTCACTGCTTCCGCCCAACAAAGGCAGAGTGAAGTAGTTACAACACAGACTGTATGGCCCACAAAACCTGAAATATTTGCTAACTGTCAGAAAGAGTCTACAGACCCCTGAACTAAAGTAGTAATATAAATCTTTTATCTGTGATTGTGTAGCTGATGTAATATTTCCTAATTATGGAAAACTTTTAATTCTACAAATTTTCAAAAAGCTTTTCATTTAATAAAATAAAGTTATTATCATCATATGGTGATAATGCTCTCATCTGTTCATAAATATTTAAGATTTTAGTTTTCATAATGTATAGCTACTTAGGTTTTACTATAAATAGTAAGTTGATGTGTAACTGTGCATTTGTGTGTAGTGTGTATACATTTTTGTAAAAGTTTCAACTTCATTGCAGAACATAACCACTAAGCTAAAAAATTAAACCAAGCATAACTGACCATTTGTTATGAAGGATTTGTTTATAGAATGTCAGGGTTTCTGGTTGAATAAATTCCAAATTCATTCAGTTGTGAAACAATTATTTAATGAATAAGCTGTAAAAATGTTATTGACTTTGGTTCATGGGAATAAATAGTCTAGACTCTAAAAACCAACTCAATACACTACAATTCTAGTACTAATTGAAATCTTGGGCACTCAGGTATTTTTATCTCTGCCCTATTCCCCAAAGGACCCAGGCCATGGGGTCCTGACAGCCTTAAGTCTGGCCTGCCGAACTGCACACTCCCTGACTGTAACCAAACTTCTACTTGGCTGCTAGAGGAATCTTTGTAAAAAAGCAAGTCCAATTCTATTACTGCTTAAACTCTTATAATGGTTCCCCATAGTTCACACCACAAAAGTTCAAACTCTTTCACCAGGCATTCAAGCCCTTTCAAAATCTGGCCTCTGAGTCATCTGCAAAACCACCATCTTGCACGTGCTGTCCTCCCTTCCTGGAACACCCTCCTCCCCTTCTGTGCCATTTGAGCCTAAACATTACTCCTCAGAGGAGTTAACCTGATGCTTACCCTGTCTTCATCCCAGATTTGGTCATGCTCTTTTGTATTTCCTCAGTCTCTGGTCCTCAGAGCTCAATGACTATCACCCAGTAGACTGTGCACTGAGTTTCTATATGGATATGTCACTGTCATCTTTCTGCTTCTGAAGTCCAGCACATTCGGTCATCCAAAGTGCAGACTGACCAAAATCTGTTGCATGAATGAATGTATCAGTGAAAACCAACACAGAAAATCAAGTAAAGCATAGTGAATAAGAATGTGAATTCTGAAGATCGATCCAAATCCAGCTCCACCACCTACTGGCTTTTACATTATTATTTTGTTTTAGTTGAGTAAGTATATTGATTTAAAATGTTGTGTTAGTTTCAGATGTACAGCAAAGTGATTCAGTTATACACACACACATGCATATATATATACATATATATATATGTATGTGTATATATATATATATATATATATATTCTTTTTCAGATTCTTTTCCATTATGAGTTATTACAAGATTCCAAATATAGTTCCCTGTGCTATACAGTAGGTCCTTGCTGTTACATTATTAAATATCTGCGAGTTCCAATTTTCCTCATATATAAAACCAAGACAAAATAGCATCTACTTCATATATGAAGATTAAATAAAATAATGCACATAGAATACTTAGCTCAGTGCCTGTTATGCAGTAAGATAGCTATTATTATCATATGTACAGTTATTTTCATTTACTTTGTATTAGGATATTGCTTTTTTCACAGAATTTAAAAAAAAAACCTCGAAAGGAATCCAGGAACCCACTAAAATCTTGATAGTCATAAAAGTCATACTGTTGCACCAAGGGAAAACCTGGAAATTCAGAACATACACAAAGGAAAAAACTTACCAGCCAAAGACAATGGTGGTTAGAATTTTCATCATGTGTTATTAATACAATAGCATAATATTTAAAAGATAAACACATTGATTCATCATGTTTTCCTTAAGGAATTTCTCCTTAAAGGGTTATTTTAATAAATAGTTCACATATTTAAAGTTTCTTATGAAGATGGTTTAATAGACTCTTATGATTGTAATAATTATGCATGTTCCAGAACCCTCTTACAAAGCATGAACACAAACCACACGTCCTATTCATGGGCGTGACTCACACAGATATGCCAGTCTCATCATAGTCAAAAGTGTACAAAATATGAAACATGTGCTATGAAAAGTCAAGACTCAACTAGAGTTAGCCTTTAGCAAGATGAAGTTTCTTAGGATTTTACAAAAACTTTGCTTTTAATTTCTTAAGCACTGGAAAATTTACTGGACATACAGAATACAGAAGGCAAGTGGAACAGAGTGGTAACGATCCAACCACTGTGCTCATTAGAAGTTTTAAAAGGCGATTTTGTGAGAAGGTACTCATAATACTCCTCCACTTTGACTCTTCCATCAATTAAAGCTCATCTGAAAATGATGGCAACCGGTATAAGAATGCATCACTCCTGAAAGACACTGAGTTACAACATATTTTGTACAAACATGTGTGATTAACACTGAGATTAACTAAATATTGGCCAATAAAAATCACTCGTTCCTGAAGGATCAGCTATTTTCAGTCACACATTTGTACTAAATTCTGTGTTATTCTTATTACATTAGCATTTTTAAATTGAAGTATAGTAGAGTATTCAATACTGAATTGACCTAATATTGTGTCAGTTTTAGGTGTGCAGCAAAGTAATTCAGTTATATTTTTTCAGATTATTCTCCATTATAGGTTATTACAAGATATTGAATATAATTCTCTGTGCTATACAGTAAATCCTTGTTGCTTATCTATTTTATGTATAGTAGTTTGTATCTGTTAATCTCATAATCCTAATCTACACCCCCCTTTCCCCTTTGGTAACTGTAAGTTTGTTTTCTATGTCTGTGAGTCTGTTTCTATTTTGTATACAGATTCATTTGTATTATTGTTTGTATTTTTTTATGACACTACATATAAGTGATATCATATAACATTTGTCTTTGTTTGACGTACTTCACTAAGTATAATATTCTCTAAGTCCATCCATGTTGCTGCAAATAGCAATATTTCATTCTTTTTTGGCTGAGTTCATTACATTAACATTTAATAAGAGATGATGAGAGAATGAGAGAATAGACTATTAATACTCATCACATTAACTTCTATTTGTATCACTATTGTGAAGGGTAACCACTTGTTAGCTTGATGTTAAGTATTTAATGGCACCATTTCAATGATAAAAATATCACTATGGCCTTGGGTTTGCATTGAAAGGTGGAAAGAAAATTTTCTAAAAAGAGTTAGCAAAGGAATAAGTAGGATTCTAATGTATATGTTCATTTTTCTCATATTATGGAAATAGGTTCATAATTATGAGAAATTTTTACTTGCATAATTGCACACACATTACTGCACCCATGTGGTCTGTTTTTCTAATTCACTCCCTGGGACATCCCTTAGGAGTTCCCACCTTAAGTCTTGGGGTCTCCAATCTACAGCCCCACCCTTCTTGTTCTCTAGATTTCCAGACTTTGTCTCCTGCCCCCAATTGACACATGAGCACCTAAGAAGAGTCCTGCTTCACTCTCCCACTACATAAAAAGCACTACTGAGAAACCTAATTTATAGCTCCATCACTTCTCTGTCATCTCCTTCAGGGCAGGGACTCTTGTACTTACCTTTAAGCGTCTACTGCAGAGCCGGATGCCCAGCCCCTGATAGGCACTCAGTGAATGAAGGTATTCATACATTTATTATGCTGAACCACATTAAATTGTCATTTTTGTAGGTCAAAAATGGTCAAACAGTGGTAGTTCTATAAGGTCCAACCTAATATTTTTAGCAAATGACTATAAAGTGCATACTCTGAGGTAGGGACAGTTCTAACATATATCAACACACTTACTTCTCATAACACCTCCTAAGTTAATACTTTTATTATTCTGATCTTTTAGATGTGGAAACTAAGAAAGACACAGTATGGTTAAGTAAACTGCCCAAAGTCAAAAGGCCAGTGCATTTCACTATGTTATTGTTCCTGACATTGATTTTTATAGAGCAAATAAACTCTTATCGTTGCAGATATCAGTATAAACTTCTGATTTTAAAAATTAAGACTCTTTGGTTGTTTCCACTGAAAGGGCCTAAACACAATGACACTCCTGAAGCAATGAGCACATCTTGGTTTATAACTGCCATTCCCCACCTAAAGAAGGAGGATTCCTTGGGAAAACTAGCTGATTTGAGAGCCAGTGAAGTGATAGCACAAAGCAAGCCTGGAACATATTCTTGCTCCAAAGACTAAAAACGGACTCAAAGATTTAAGTGGGGCATATCAAAAGGACACAGGAGTTGGTTTGAGGGGCTCCCACTTAAATTCAGGACAGTTTGAGGATCAAAAATAATAACTTATAAAGGATAAAAATATATTTAATTAAAAATAATCCTTGAGACCACAATAAGAGAAAAAAGGTAGACAGGTCAGAGAAGAAAGCTCTTCTTTACAGAAAAATAGCAAATAATACATATAGAAGAAATAATAGACCTTGGAGATTGCCATTTTGCAGCCCTCAGCATCATAGTTAATTCAGGCAATAATCATTAGTGGATGCTAAAACCACAGAGTGAGAGGTTGAAGAAGAGGATCTTCATGCAACCTGAAGGTATTTACCCCATAAAGCTGGGAAGAGCCACCTCAATGCTGGGCTTGGACTCAGACCCTTGTGTGTTTACAACCTTCTGTGCCAGCAAGAACCACTGTGGACTAGAGAAACCCTTCCTGCTAAGACAGATGTAAAAATTCTGCATAAAAATCAAATATCTTTTAAAGCATGGCAAGAAAGTAATGAAATTCCTCAGAGGACAAAAATTTAAAGACTGGAAAATTCTACAGGGTTAGTGAGTACAGGCTGGGGTTTGCCCTAGAATCAGTCCCCACTGGACTCAAACTTGGGTTTCAATGAGACAAAGCCAGGAGTTCAAACAGGTGAGATATTAAGATCTGGACATTCACATCAAGGTGGAATCCTTGAATGGCTGCACCTGCAGAGATGAAGCAGAAAAAGCCCCATCTTGCATAGGATGATGATGGGGCCACATGCCTGTCTTGACCTTGGCTTAGATGGGAAAATAAGAAAACACTTTCCTGAGAATTCCTAACCACAAGCCCACAATCACTCAATCTGGGAATCAAAATTCATGCTACATGGGTTGCCAACAAAATTTAAATCAAAATTTAGTTTAAATTAACCCCAGATGATAGGGCTTCCAGGCATCTGGCAGAAGCAAGTACGAATTCTTTGTGGAGGAACATATTTTAAATCCAGGTCCCACAGGATTCCCACAGATAAAGTTCAAAACAACATGAGCTCAAAAACAAGAACACAAATACTAACCAAAAGAATGACAGTTGTAGGTAGATTAATAAAAAACCAAATAGATTTTAGAGCAAAGAGCACTTGATAAAGACATTAACACATACTGATAAAAGCTAATTCACCAGGAAGAATGCAAAATTCTAAATTACTGGGTGCATGGACCCAGTAACATAACTTCAATACATATAAAACCAAAATACAATTGTGAGATAAACCAATAAATCCACCATTACAATGAGAGATTTTAACGCATGTATCTCAGTAATTGATAGATCCAGTGATGCCTCCCCAACAAAAAATTGATAGGTTAAGTGATAAAAATCTGTAATATGGAAGCTTTAAACAACACAATTACGTCTACTTTAATGGACATAAATGGATACCTGATAGATGATAAATGGGAAATAGACAATAAAGGAAAAATAGCCAAAGCCAATAAATGTGCTTGGAATGATGAGACAGTCAGGAAAGAAAAAACCTACTCCACATCATACAAATACTGAACTCTTGATTTCCTTCCCAATCTTCCTTCCTGAAAATTTTCTTATGGTAATATTCATCATAAGTCAAAAAACTTACGGTCATCATTGACCCTCTTTTTTCCTCTTAACCACATCCAATCCTTTAGCTTATCTTGTTGGCTCTACTTTTGAAATAGATTCTACCACTTATCATCACTTCTACAGTCACTACCTTAGCCCAAACCACCATCATCTCATGCCTAAACCACTGCAATATCCTCCTAACTGGTCCTCAAACCCTTTCCTGTGTCCTATGGTCTACTCTTCATCTAAAATCTAAGCAACTTCATATCAGAAACACATGCTCAAATCTTTCCAATGACTTCCCATCTCTCCCCGAGTAAGATCCAAAGTCTTGACCAAGTTTTGGCACCAAACCACCTCTCTGGTCTCTGACCCTACCTTCTCCCCTACACTCACTTTGCTTCAGGCACACTGGTCTCATTTTTGTTCCATGTTCACACCAAGCAAGTTCTCATCTTCACAGCACTGCATGTGCTGTTCCCTCTACATGAAGGCGGTTCCTGCATATATTCCTATGGCTCATTCTTTCACTTCCTTTACACCTCTGCCCAAATGTCAGTTTTACAAAAGGAGTTGTCTCTGCCCATCTCTAACCATCAACCTATAGAAAAATAGTATACACACCTCTTCCTCTATCACTTTCTATCCTGTTACACATCTTTGCTCATTTTCCATAGCATTTACCACCACAGGAAAAGTGTATATACTTTGTTTCCTTTTTTATTTCACTAGAATGTAAATATTTGAAAGCAAGAACTCAGTGTCTTTTTTTCCACTGCAGTATTTTCAGCACCTATAATAGTCAGTACCTAGCACAGAGTAAATACTCAATTAAACTTTTTAAAATAAATTCACCAATAAATAATACATATGATATAGCAGAGTAAACAAGGACCCCGGAGTCAGACAACCTAGATTTGGATCCAGTCTTTGCCACTCATTATGTGAATTTGGGCAAAATCATAACCTCACTAAGATTCCATTGTCTCATCTTCAAAAAGGGACTGTAAATACCTAAATTATAATTATAATTTTTGCAAAGATAAAAATTACATATATACACATAAATTTAATATGTGTGAAACATTAATCATATATAAATCACTGTGGTTTATAATTAGTAGGTGCTTAATAAGTAATATGTGTCATTATTTTTTATTTTTGGAGACACCTTTCTACTATATATCTCTCTGTAATGACCAAGCTGGATCTCAGTGCAAGGTCCTAGAATATTGCACCAGTAAGACAGTTGCCCTGGTAAGGCTAAATAAAATTCTTTGAATACAGCTTGAAATCTATTTTTTCTAGGTGCGTTCAGAGTCCTAGCATTAATCAATGATTCGATTTGTCACCATGGTAGGGGACCACTTGTATACATAATCAGAAGAAGAACTTATTTATATAATGATCATTTAAATAATCCTTTAAAATTCAGATATCACTTGAAACATTAATTTGCAAAAAAAAACTGTATTAATCACAAACAAGCTCTGCATGCATAGCATATTACAACTCACATATTAACTTTGATGTAGCAGTAGGAAAACAACCAGTTTTTAAAATGGACCAAAGACCTTAATAGATAACTCACCAAAGAAGTGTACAAACGGCAAATAAGCATATGTCATCAGAGAAGTGGAAATTCAAACAACAATGAGATACCACCACGTATCTATTAGAATGGCCAAAATCTGTAACACTGACAATACAAAATGCTGGCTAGGATGCGGAGCAACAGGAACTCTCTCACTCATCTTTGGGGAAAAGGTAAAATAGTACAGCCACTTTAAAAGACAGTTTGGCAGTTTCTTACAAAACTAAATATGCTCTTACCATACATTCCAGCAATCATGTCCCTTGATATTTACCCAAAGGAGTTGAAAACTTATGTCCACACAAAAACCTGCACTTTATGGCAGCTTTATTCATAATTGCTAAAACCTGGAAGCAACCAAGACATCCTTCATTAGGTGAATGGATAAATAAACTGTGGTACATCCACAAACAATGAATTATTATTCAGCACTAAAAAGAAATGAGCTGTCAAGCCATGAAAAGACAGAAGGAACCTAAAATGCATATTATTAAGTGAAAAAATCCAATCTGAAAAGGCTACATACTGTATGATTCTAATTATATGACATTCTGGAAAATACAAAACTATGGCAACAGTAAAAAGATCAGTGGTTGCCAGGGGTTGGAGGGAATGGATAAACAGGTAGAGCACAGAGGATTTCTAGGTCAGTGAAAATACTCTATAAAATCCTATAATGATGGATACATATTATTATACATTTGTCCATACTCAAACTCATAGCACTGAATATAGCTCATCTGCCTGGAGCATCACTTTTAACAATGGGGCTGGGAGAGAGAAACAGTTCATGAGTGAGATAATCTAACTACATTTTTTAAATGTATTTTCTATTTTAAAACATAAAGATACATTACAGAGGAGAATGTAAAACATGAATAATTCTTTTTTCAAAATCAATCATAAGCCTCCCAAGAAGTTTCATTTGAGACTTTCTATGGACAATTACAGACTCCATCCTCAACTTGATATAAAGAAATATAAGGATTCTGTTCTCTCCACTGCTCTTCAACATGTTACTAGAGGTTCTAGCCACTGAAGTAAAGCAATAAAAATAAAAGGCATTTAGACTGAGGAACGGTAAGGTAAAACTGTCTTTATTCACAGACAATTGTATTGTCTATACAGAAAACCCCACACAGTAGAACTATAATTACTTGGCAAGGTTGCACAATAAAAGATCAATATACAAAACTCAACTTATTTCCATATACAAGGAATGAACAATTGGAAATTGAAATTAAAAACTTTTGCAATAGCATCAAAAATATGAAAGACTAAGACATGGATCTGACAAGCTGTAAGACCTGTATACTGAAAATGACAAAACATTGCTGAGAGCAATTAAAAAAGACATAAATATATGGGCAAAAGGCCTCACACTGATTGTTAAGATGTCAATTATCCCCAACTGATCTGTAGATTCAATGCAATGTCAGTCAAACTTCCAAAAGGTTTGTTTTCCTTCTCTCTTCTTTTTTGGCAATTAACAAGCTAAGACTATTAAAATGCATGACAGACTGGGAGAAAATATCTGAAAGTATATGTCTGATAAAGGATTTGTATCCAGAATACACACACACATACACAAACACACATGCAGTTTGTTGTATATAAATTATACCTCAATAAAAGTTCAAAAATTAAAACAAATTAAATAAGGCAATCTCTTGTTTCTGAAGGATTCTTATGTCATTTCAAAAATCAGTTTTAAGAAGCACAGGATTATGTGATCCTTAAGGTCAGGGACTATGACTTCTGTCTTTTCTTTCCTTTCCCCCAGGGTCTGAAACCACACATACAAGTCTTAACAGAACATCTCAATTTAAAACTATAATTATCTCACAAGCAAGAAGTCTGGAAGGAGGATGTGCCAGGCTTGACAGCTCAATAATTTCATCAAGGATGCAAGTTCTCTCTGTCCTTCTGGTTAGCCATCTTTAACATTTTGGCTTTTCATTCTTAGGCTTATCACCTCATTCTCAGAGAATGGCTAAGGCATCATATTCTCCAGCAGCAGCCTCCAAAGCAGTAATCAATGAAGGGATGAAAGAAAGGAGTCCTCCCTCCTGCAACACTCTATTTAGATGAAATAAGACCTTTCCCAGAAGCCCCTTGGGTCAGCCTCCCAGCACTTGACCAATCACTGTCAGGGCAGACTAAGATTACCATAAATCTGCCTTCAAGCAATTCCACACCTAGAACAGTGGGTAGCCCTCAACAAAATCAGGATTCTGTTAACAGAGAAGAAAAGAGGTAAATGACTAGTAGGCAACTGAAAAAGTTTTCTACCAATGTTGAGTTACAATATAAATAGAAACCCTGAACTGCTTTTACTATTATGGATATACTTAACTTCCTATCCTTTATATTCCAGAAAAAAAGCATGAATATAAATGTTTAACTATTTACCCATAGATAAATGGTCTCAAAAAAACACTTCTCGTAGTTTATAATACAATATGCTTTAAAATAAGGGTTAACTAACCTACACTCAGTTGAAAGAAAAAGAGAGAGGGGGTATGACATAGGTAATTATGAAATATACTAGAACACGGGGTTTGAAAACCTGCTGCTACCATTGATTTCTGAATCTCAAAGAAATAAAAACAGAAAGGAAAACACACTAATAAAATCGATCTTGACATGGACAATACAGAATATGAAATAGGAACTTTCTTTGTAACGCTTTAGTCATTTCTTATGATCATTTCATTTTTACCCATGTCATTTTCTTCAGAAACAATTAAAATTAGTTCACATTCTCTGTGCAATAGAGCACTGCAGTTAGGTTCATTGTGAGAAGTCTCAGATTTATTCTATTGAGGATAAGAAATCCTGGCTAAGGGTTTTCAATGTGTTACAGAACACTGGGAATTGAATATGGTAGGGATTCATGTAGATTCAAATCAGTCGGAAATTATCAGTAAAGCTTTACCCTGTGTGACTTCAAAATCCATCAGTGGAAGTTCTCTAGACTCAAAACTTCAACAAATGTCCTAAGTGAAAGCTCTGGGACATGAAAAAAAACAAGCATGCTTGGATTGTAAAGAACACTGCCTGGGACTCAAAAATCCACCTATGAGTCCTCTATCATCCACTGGCTGTGGGTGATAACCTTTTTAATCTCCCTGATCCATAGTTTCACTGTATCTATGAAATGATAGAGTTGGACTGTTTGGTCTCTGCTGTCTCATCAAGCTTTAAAATGCAAAGATTATGCCAAAGGGGCAACATTTAGAAAAAGGAAAAAGCTAATTAAATGGGCATAATTAAATTTCTAGGAGCTTTTTCATAAACATCCAGATGTCAAAGGATATTATTTAATAACATTATAAAGTCTGAAAAAAGCTTTAACAACACAAAAATTTTCCTTTTCTATCAATTCCTAAATTTGTTACTTGTCCCAAAGACAGAGAAAATCAGACACTGGGAGCACATTTTTCCTCCCAATTTCTTGTATAAAAGTTGATACATTCAATCTAATAGAATCTAACAGCAAAGCAATTTCTGGCTTAAGAGCCCAACATCAACATTCAATCCATCTTCATGTAACAAACACCAATATCCTGAAGACCTTCAGTTAATTTCCTTACATCTCAAGCTTAACTTTAAGGGCTCAAGAATGGACATAATGTACATACACTTCCAATGACAGTGCAAGAAACAATAAAATAAACTAAGGGGAAAAAATTAGTCTAGCATTAAAACCTATTAAACCAAAAATGCTTGGTGTTAAATTTATTCCCTTGAAGTTTAGCAAATTCATTTAACATTCTAAAATAATTATGTGTAACCTGAAATTATCATGAATGATTCCTGACTTACTTCTGCAGAATAACTTATGCACAATGGAATGTGTCAGAATCACCCAAAAAGTAAGCAGATACCATTACAGAAAATACCATATAGATGTTTAGCAGACAAGAACTCCAGAAAGACATCTTATCCAACCATTGATAACAAGTTACTGAACAAATGTCTAAACACCTTTTAGGATTTTTCACAGAGTTTTAATCACAAATTATTTTCCTGAGATAATATGCAAGTCCTTTAATTTTGAATGACTTTCAAAATCCAAGGTGTTAAACAAACAAAATGAGGAAAAAAGCATCAGTCTAGCTGGGATCCCAGCCTATAAAAACCTTGCTTCGTGGAAAAAAAAAAAAAAAAGAAGTCCACAATCTCACAGTGAGGATGGAAACAATCACCCCAAAAAGGAATCATTATGGATATTTCTATGCAAATCACAGAGGTTTGAAGAAAGGGGGAGCCTTCAGTCCAGGGTGAGTGAGCAGAGGTAACTACCTTTACAAGAGTCTCATTGAAGGATACCTGTACCGCTAGACAGCTCCAGTTAGTAGTGCCCTGACATTGTCCCTTTCATCTTATGAAAGTGCTCTCAAAACTGAAGTCATAAAGGCTTTTTACTTTAAACTTACAGACTTCCAGGGGCTTCCCTGGTGGTACAGTGGTTGAGAATCTGCCTGCTAATGCAGGGGACACGGGTTCAAGCCCTGTTCTGGGAAGATCCCACATGCCGTGGAGCAACTAGGCCCGTGAGCCTGCGCGTCTGGAGCCTGTGCTCCACAACAAGAGAGGCCACGATAGTGAGAGGCCCGCGCACCGCGATGAAGAGTGGCCCCCATTTGCCGCAACTAGAGAAAGCCCTCGCACAGAAATGAATACCCAACACAGCCAAAAATAAATAAGTAAATAAATAAAAAGGCAGGCATTTGAAGCCCTTTCCAAAAAAATTAAACTTACAGACATCCAGACTTACTTCCCTTAATATTAATATTTGAAGCATTGTTATGATCTGTGACATCTACTCTATACTTTTCATATCTGAGCACCATAAGTAAACTGTGGCCATATGTAGTTAAACAATATACAAAAGCATACAATGTATATCAATTTGTCAAAGTTATGCATTTAAAAATCACTGATTATACATAGTAGTTATCAAATACCTACGTGTTATAAGATTTGTAAAATAAACAGAAAACTTTGAGGCAAGGGCTATTCAGACAAAAGTTAGCTAAAATAAAGGTATAAAGCTATAAGGTATAAAGACATCCTAAAAACAACCATAATATACTTTTAAATCTTTGTTGAATAAATATTTTAACTTCCTGTGCAAGACTTTAACCTATTGTTTAATTCCGGGTCAAAATGAAGTAACCCAATTATGCACTCTGTTATATAAAAGGCCCAGAGGATGAAATTACATCTCTTTTTAATAAGATCCTTTGAAATCCTATCCTGGAGTAACTTAGCAGCCAAATTATTTTTCTTCTGTTAATGCTGATTGAGCAGTAAATAATAACTGGGAGAAAAACAAACACGTAAAATAAAGTGTTTCACACCTTTGTTGGAGAGTTCTTAAATGACCCTGAGCTACCAACAATTTCAGTATAAGCTCAAATGCAATTATTTTATCAACCTCTAAATATTATTTTATCAACCTCTAAATAAAGCAGTAATTCAGGCAGTTTTCAGGGTGTTAATTTTAATTTCTAGCTGTTAAAAATCTGTATACAAAAGTATTCAAATTTTAGTGCTGAGGTTGGAATGAATAAAAAAATCTTGTTTCAAAACACAGTGCTGAATTGATACAGCCACTACGGAGAACAGTATGGAGGTTCCTTAAAAAACTCAGAATAGAATTACCATATGACCCAGCAATCCCATTACTGGGCATATATCCAGAGAAAACCATAATCCAAAAAGACACATGCACCCCAGTGTTCATTGCAGCACTATTTACAATAGCCAGGCCATGGAAGCAACCTAAATGCCCACTGACAGATGAATGGATAAAGAAGATGTGGTACATATATACAATGGAATATTACTCAGCCATAAAAAGGAATGGAATTGGGTCATTTGTAGAGATGTGGATGGACCTAGAGACTGTCATACAGAGTGAAGTAAGTCAGAAAGAGAAAAACAAATATCATATATTAATGCATATATGTGGAATCTAGTAAAATGGTACAGATGAACCAGTTTGCAAGGCAGAAATAGAGACACAGATGTAGAGAACAAATGTATGGATACCAAGGGGGGAAAGTGGAGGTGAGGGTGGTGGTGAGATGAGTTGGGTGATTGGGATTGACATGTATACACTGGTGTGTATAAAATGGATGACCAATAAGAACCTGCTGTATAAAAATAAATAAATAAAATTAAAAAAAAATTAAAAAGGGTTTAAACATTAATAACAAAGAAAAAAGAAAAAGAATAAAAAACACAGTGCTGTTGCAATGGCCTTAGCCCGATAAGGTGCTTAAGCCCTCCCAGCCTCCATTTTTGCATCTATAAAATAAAGGGTTTGGAAAGAGCAATCTCTAAAGTTCCCTATCACCTCCAAACCAAGCCCGCTAGCCCTCAGTATCAAGCATGGCCATATTTAAAGGAGATAAATTAGGCGAGACATTTAATATAAAGGAAACATGAGTGTGCTTTTGAATCTTCCTACAGACTCTGGTATAGAAAGAACAGCAGAGACTCCAGAGTCCACCTACACCCAATTTTTTAATCAGTAGACTGACAAATAAAGAACCATCTATTTTATAGTCCTCCCTCTGCCCCTTTCACATCGTCTCTGGTGTGATCTGCGAATTACAGAAAATGTTAATATAAAAGAAATGGACACAGATCAAAACTTTTTTCTCCTTCAGTATGAACCCTCAAAACATTTCAGTGTCATTGTTGCTGCTGCTGTGGTTGAAGACACAAGTCAGGGTGGAGGACTGAAAAATCAAGAGTGCATTGCATTTTCCCCAGGGACTCGCCTAGCAGTTAGTATTGGCATTTTCCTAGAGGACTCGCCTAGCAGTTAATATTGGAGCCAGACTGCCTCGGTTAAAATCCTGCTCCCTCACCCACTAGCTGGGTGGCCCCCTCATCTATAAACTGGAGGATAATAATAGTGTCCACCTCATCAAGCTGTCGTGAGAATTAAATGAGCTGATATACACAAAGCATTCAGAAAGCCCGAGTGAGGACTGCATAAATGTTAGCTGTGAGCATCTGGGGCTCACAATCTAGGTATAATCTGCTGTCCACAGGTGTCATCCACAGCAGTTTGGGGAAAACAGTAAAAGTTAAACGAAGTAGGCAATGTCTGCTCCTTCTTTTTGAACTCTCTTTTACTTTTTTGGCAGAGCTTTCTCCACCCTGCCATGCTGGCTCCTGCCAAGAGATTTAACATAAACTTCTTCCCATGTGAACACGAACAAGGGTATTTGCATCCTAAAGAAGTCTGAGCAGAGAAATCAGTCCTCCGTCCAAGAAGATATGAAATAATAGTATTCCACGTACTTTGAGGCAAGTACTTTCTCAGTCCGACTCTATTGTCTAATTTGCCACAATCCCATCTAAATAAATAGGTTCTTCTTTTTGTTAGAGGTACTGATATCCAAAGAAAACAGAGAAAGCAGTTTCTTCCCAAGATGAGAGGCATTTTCATTGACCACAAAAGTATTTATTTTTCTCTTGTCTCTTCCTAATGGTTTTGATGCAATAAATAAATAAATAAATAAACTTTCCATGCTAACACACAACCTTAAGTCCTAATCATTGTGACCTACTTTGCTAAAAGAAAACTGAAAATGTCTCACAATATTGAGTTCTAGGAGATCTCCTTCCATTTTTTAAAATAATGCCTATTCCTGATCTTCTTAAGCATTTAATACTAATTATACTACCTAAGCATTTAATCCTACCATGCTTCCATTCACTTCCTGATCTTGTACTTCCCTCCTATGGAACTAAGTAAAAAAGAATGTCATCCAGGTAGAGCACCTTAGAATATCCAAGGATACGGGCATTCTCTAACATTTTCAGTCAGAGGGTGGATCCCTCCCTCATCCCACCGTTATCTTCTCCATTCTGATCTCCGCTGATCCCTCCTCCCTCTGTGACAGCTTGAGTCAATTCTCCACGGAGTCCTTTTCCCCCGTCACCAACCACACACAAGCTTCCCCTTGTTTGAAAAAGGTGCTCCCTCCGATCACTCATCTGCTTCTCTTCTTTCAACATACAAACTTCCTCTTACTTCCTCATCATCTTTTCTGTGTTCAGCCTCTGAGATGTCTCTACATCTTTTCTGGGTTCAACCTCTGTGTTGAGCTCTAAAAGGACTGTGTCCTGAGGGGCCACCAATGGCCTTCTAATCAACAAATGAAATAGCCTTCTTCTCAGCCCCCATTCTGCTTGCCTTGTTGAAATGTCAGAAAGTGATGACCAATTCCTTCTGAAAGTTATTCTGGGACACTGGCTCTGAAGACAGTATTACCCTGACCTTCCTTTCTTTTCCCTATCTCAGTCTCTCCTGATCCATCTTCCCCCTTCCACTTCATAAACATGGTATTCTCCTAAGTGTATTCTCATCCTCCTTCCCTTTTGCCAGCTATAATTTCCCCTTATATACAGCACCTTAAAAAATACTGTTCTGTTCTATATGACAAGCCTAGACATTTCCTCCATGGCACCACAGAGCTTTACCAGTTGCTAGTTTGACATGTTCTCCAAAGTTCTAAATTCAAATACATCTCTCTGATTACTGAAGTCACTGACATGTGGTCCTGAACTCTTACTGGTATCCCCTAAGCTTGAAACTCCAGGGTAATCCTTGCCTTTTCCTTCTCCATATCTACAACGCACCTTCCTCCCATTAACCCTGTTGATTAGTTACTCAAGTTCAGTAAAGCTTCAAGTTCTTTACATTGATTCTTTCCTAGCTTTCTTTCCACTGTCACACATTTAGGCCAGGAGTTGGCCATGTATGGTCCACAGCCTGCCACCTGTTTATGTAAAAAAAAAGTTTTATTAGAACACAGCCATGCCCATTCACGAATGCGTTACCTATGGCTGCTCTCACACTCCACCATCAGAGGTGAGGAGTTGTACAGAGACTACATGGAAAAAGCCAAAATTATTTACTGTCTTGACTTTTGCCAAAAAAGTTTCCTGCCCCTGGTTTAAGCCCTTTTCAGCTCACACATAAACTGCTTCAAGGGCCCCTAAACCATCCTCCGTGCCAAGTTGCACACCTTCACTAATCTTCCTACTATCTGGTTAATTTTCCTAAAACAACATTTTTAAAATACTATTCTCTTGCTCAAAAATTATGGGACTTTCCATTACATCCAAGATAAAGGTCCAAAGATAGGGCAGCATCTTATGCATCTCTATACTTCATGCCATGACAAGCATCATGCTGGTAACCAAGCACCATGTAAATACAGAAACTTGGCTTCAAAGACCCTTTCAGTCTGGTCTCAGGACTTCTCAGCCAGAGTCCCCACCACTCTACATCTTCATCCCCACAAAGCTTCTTATTCAGTCATTCTAATCCATCTACAGTTCCTGGGCAGGCTTTACTGCCTTATGTTTTGCACTTTTGAGTTTTCATTCCTGCTATTCACCAGGCCAGGATAGGTCTTATTGTGTCCATACAGTTCCATCGTTTCTTTCAAGATCAAGTTAACATATGACCTAGCCTATCTAGAATTCCTTTCTTGACCTTCGTTGAACAGACTTTCCCTGCTGATAGCATAGTACTTATTATTCTATACTGTTAACTTGGTAATGTTGTTTTGCTTAAGTTCTGTATTATCATGTGTTTGTCTTTTCATCCCAGTTCCCTCAATAATTTAATATAGCATATTATATTAATGTTCAGGTAAACTTCCTCAAATATTTTGCAGGGAATAAATATATAAACAAATAACTCATTGAAAGTAGACATAATATAGATCAGTGATGCTTGCCTCTCCCCAGAAGACATCTGTCCACGGCTAGGGACATTTTTGGTTGACTGTCACTAAAGAAAGAGAGTGGGGGAGGTGGGGGAAGAAGGTGCTACTGACATCTCGTGGGTAGATACCAAAATGCTTCTAAACATCACCCAATGCACAGGATAGCCCCCACGACAAAGAATTACCCCACCCGAACGTCAGTAATGCTGAAGCTGAGTATCCCTGATGTAGATCAATTCTTTGCTAAGCTGGGATGCATAGAAACATCATATCTACAAACACAGCAATAAGAATGTAATACTTGTTGACTATTTTCTTCTAAATATTTATGGGTTTTTGTTACTTGGACAGAAAATGCAAAGAAGTGAATGATGTTTGAATACCTATTCGGCTGTATGCTGGCTTTTTCTCCCGAGAGGGGTAAATCCAGTAACCAGTAACTCAGGCATAATATATGATCCTTAGGAAACTTGAAAGAAAGCACATCAAAGGAGAATTCACTGACTTTGGCAATGTATACTAGCTGCGGCATACCTCAGTGCTTACAGGTGTTATGGTAGTAGGACAAAGACGCTGTCTTACGTAAACTGTCATCTCTTTAACCTCTACATTTGAATGTCCCAGAGCTCAGTCCTTTCAATTTGTCTCTATCTAGACTTCATCTCTTGGTGATCTCAACCAATAATAGTTCTTTAAATATCATCAATACCCTGAAGCCTCCCAAATTTATTTCAAGTCCAACCTTCTCTCCTGGGTTCCATAGGGTTAAAGCTAACTGTCTCCCCCCAACATTTTCACTCATTTTTCAAATATCAGGTAAAACTTATTATGTCCCTATTAACTCAGTTGCTTAATACTCTCCTGGGAAGCTGTCCTCCATTCAGGGCCTCATCAATTCAATCTTCCTCCATCTTGGAGCTCTGCCATCTTTACCTGCAACCCTCCTCCCCATTCTCCACACTAGGCAAACATAGAGACTAAAGAATCACACACAGGCTTCTCACTGCCTCAGCCTGGAAATAATACACACATCACTTCCCCTAAACTAGCTATATCATCCTGTCTAAATGTAAGGAGGCTAGGAAGTGTAGTCCCGGATGCACCAGAAAAGAGAAGTATGAAACAGGGTTGGTGAAAGCACAGCAATGTCTCTGCTACCATGTCTAAAATTGAACTCCTGATCTCCACCCTCAACCTGTTCCTTCTAACTCATTCCATCTCAGTAAATGCCCCACTCCATCCTTCCCACTGCTCAGAACAAAGACCTGGAAGTCAAGGTCTTTCTTTCTCTCACAATCCACATCCAATCCATCAGCAAGTCATCTTGGCTCTACATTCAAACCATACCCTGAACCCAGATATTTCTCACCATTTCTACTGCTATCTTGTCCATTTCACACCTAGATACTTAGACTAGCCCAGTTTCCACTCTTGACCTCATATAGCCCATTTTCAACATAGCATACAGGATGATCTTTTAAAAACTTAAGTTCCATCATGTCATCCCTAAGCTCAAAACCCTCGAATTGCTTCACATGACACTCAGAGCAAAGCTCAAGCTCTTACAATGGCCTAAAGACCTCTACACAATCTGTACTCCTCACCTCCACACTCCCATTCTGATCACTTCCTTATCACCCCTTGATTGCTCCACCACTGGCTTCCTTTTTATTCCTTGACTGTATCAGACATAGTGCCATCTCACTTTTTTCACAGTTGCTGTTCCTTCTAACAGAAATCCACCTTCCCCAGATACCCACATGGCTTCTTCAAATCTTTGCACAATGCCATCTTCTCTGTGAGATCTCCCTGACTACTCTCCCCAAAACTGCAACTTGCTCCACCCATACATCTTAGCTCCAGAACTTCCTACCCTCCTCTCTGCTTTATTTGTTTTTTCTGGCCGCACTATTACTTTCTAGTATATAATACTGGTTTCCTGTTCATCTCTCCCCACTAGAATATAATAAGCTCCATGAGAATAATATTTGTCTATTTTGTCCACCAAGTATTTCCACCATCTAAAATTATGCTTCAAATATAGCAGTTCCTCACAAATATTCACTGAATAAATTAGTAGCTACTGCCCAAATCTCATTTTAAAATAACTCTAGAACATCGTACAATCATATATTAAACTAAAAGTTTGGGCAGGACAGAAACTGTCATATATTCATCTTTTAATCCTTAGTTTAACACATTTCCTGACAGAGGGTGAGAAATTTTTATTTGTTTAATTGTGTTTGTTGAATTATCATCAATTTTCATATACTCTTCTATCTTACCACTCCCTATTCTAAAGATTTAGTGATGACAGTTGTGCAATTGATTTGTAATTGTAGTGGAATAACTTACATTTCCCTCCACAATATTTAAAACTTTTGCTCTTTATTTAAATAAGTGGAGATCAAGTTGAGTTTCAATCCATACTTTAAGATACCAAATGTATTGAACGGTCTGAAAACCACTTAAGTTGATGAAAGCAGGTAAGATAATGTGTGCAGCAGCATGGATTCTGGAATAAGACTTGGCGAGCTCACACTCCATCAGCACAGCTTTCTAGCGGTCACAACCTTGAATGTGATCTCTAAGCTCAGCATCAGCGTGCTCTTCTTTCAGTCGGGGTTATGACGGAGCCTGCCACATGGGGCTGTTGTGTGGTTTAATGAGATGAGTCACACAAAGCACTTAGCATGACAGCTATCAGTGAATGCAAGCTGTTTTCATTAGTGAATATTTTCCATTTGGCATATACCTTATAGCAAACGTTACATTACATTAATTTTCCCACTTCTCAAAATTACTGAAGCATGAAAAAAACAGATTATATTCCTATCATAAATAGTTACTTTTACTTTAATTCGTAAGGTAGAATTATTGGACAATCAATATACCATATGTAAGTTGTAAATTTAGATAAGAGACTTCTGGTACCCAAAGATATCATCGCTCTCATTTGCACCTATACTATGCAAACAAAGTGCTCAAAGCTGGATAACTACCCAGCTCAGGCTCAGCGAGTATGAACTTTGGTGCCACCCCTCCTCCCTACCAAGTTCATGGCAGATTGTACTCTACTGATAATGTTACTCTTCCAATGAGCCAGGAGGTAGCTTTAGGGTTCTTTTCCACATAGTTGCCACAAACTGATCGGAGTTGACAGAAGAAAAGCCTAATATTTACTCTCTAGATCTTGACAAATGGTATGTAGTTACAACCCGTATTCTGTATAATATGGAGCTTTCCTTCTCTCTCTTTACATATGTGTGTGTATTCTAAAATTTGTAGAAAAGTTTTACTAAATTAAGTTATAATTTTAGAAGGTCATAGAAGATAATTCATGGAATCTTCCTGTGAATCTTCATAAGCTCATGCAAAAATATAGAAATTCAAAGTTAGAAAATTGCTTAAAATGAAAGAGCAAGTCTCAATGACTAATAAAAATTAAAATATATTTAACATATCTACTTGGTAATTTCACCGTTTAGGTACTCTATTATCTAAATGAAAAGCAAAGCCATAATTGGCAACTGGGAGTTACAATAGTTCTGAAATTGATTCAGCTTTAAGAAAAATTCCATTGAATTCTGAAGTATATTGTCCATTTGGGTGGTATAAAAAAATACATATTGTAAATATGGTTCTTTTGACTAGTTAAAAGGACAAGTTCTTCCAGATTTGTAGCCTCAAAAACAATAACCTGATTTCGGTTAGATCTGAATAAAATACACTGTATGCATGATCTAAAATCAATTAGACTATCCAAGGAAAAAGCAATAGAAGAGTAATAGGATTTCCAGATATTGATAATACTACATTATCAAAAATGAAATAGTGATTTAAACTGAAACTAATAAAAATAATTCTTTTCTACATAGTGTTGAAACACTGATAGAAGTTGGTGATTCTGAAGCACTACATCTAGATGATAAGTTTGATGGTATATTCAATTCCATACAACATCTAGAAAACTGTCTAAATGGCTCAGAAAGCAGCTCAGGTTTTAAAGATGTGCTAGTGGCTATAGTCAAAAATGATAATAGGGAATCTCTAAGAACGAACAGCTGAGGAATAATCTAAAATCATTTGGTATTCCAGGGGTGAAAAACAGAGACAGAAAAGAGATTAATTTATTAAACTAACTAGAATTTTAATATGCATTATTAAATTAGGAGGTTTGATGCAAGAAAATAAATACCATTAATATCTACATATATATGAACTTCTAAAAATACTGCTGACATATACGATGTAAAATATGTATCCAATGGATGTGACTTAATTTAGACATCACTAGTGGAAATATGTCATCAGTAATATAAATTAATTGATTCAGTAACAACGTTTTACATATGTAGGAAAACTCAGGCCCTTAATGTTTCAATATTAGGGAATGCAACTGTACCATAAACTGTAACTCATTTTACCTAGTAGCCACTAATATTTTATTGTATAACATATACTACATAAAATTAACAAACAACATATTTTTTCAAACCTTCTAGCTTGATGATTAATTTAGGGCAGACTCCCTCTCACTTTGATATGAATGAATCAGACCAGAAAAAATCTGTGGGAATCTTTAGCACCACCAAAATAAGACTTTATAATACCTCAGTGTATAAAGATACTATAGAAGCTATAAAAACATAAATATTGCTCAGCCTTGATTTGAATACAAGGAATATAATATATTTCAGAGTATCAAATGAACTTCTGATTATCAGTATAAATACTGTTTTGTATAATCTAGATTCATATTTATTAACAAGAGCAACATTTCCTTAAAAATTGTAACAAGCTATAATTGGATATAACAAACTGCTTCTAAATAATTATGGGGCTTCCCTGGTGGCGCAGTGGTTGAGAGTCCGCCTGCTGATGCAGGGGACACGGGTTCATGCCCCGGTCCGGGAGGATCCCACATGCCACGGAGCAGCTGGGCTCGTGAGCCATGGCCGCTGAACCTGCGCGTCCAGAGCCTGTGCTCCGCAATAGGAGAGGCCACAGCAGTGAGAGGCCCGTGTACCGCAAAAATAATAATAATAATAATAATAATAATAATAATAAATAATTATGAAGTTCTAATAAAGAACTTCAGACAAATATGAAAGTTAAATCTTAGTCTAATTGCTTAGCTCTTAAAATTTCCTAGATTCTCTAAGCCAGACTGCAAAAAATGATCCAGATATAATGCAAAAAAAAAAAAAAATTAAGGACCAAACTCTGTTTTGATCACATGCTGTTAAACTAGTGTTACATGTTATATGCAATTTTTAAAAAATGTTAAGTGATACATGAATTCATGAGTCAGTAATCCATTCCGAGAATAACATTTTGGCTTTCTAAAATTTTTCAGGCTATTCATTAACATACCTTACTAACAGTATATAAAAGCTTTTGAAGAAAACATTTATTGAATGTCAGCAAGAATTGTGCTAAGAAGTAAGGATAAAAGATGAACAAGAACCACTATTACTCTTAAGTAGTTTATAATCTAGTAGAGAGGCAAATAAACAGATAAGATTTCAGTTCTGTGGGGTAAGTCCTGGGATAGAGGTAAATGCCAAAGGGTATGGCAGCACATTGTAGAGGCCCCTGACCCAGCGTGGCTGACAGCGCAGGGAAGAAGGAGGCAACCTGAGAGCCTTGTTCAGAGGGAGTGAAGCCCTCAGTGAGTCTTTGAGATTTACAAGTTCTACGGTGGGGAAGAAGCCCATATGGGAAGAGGCTATAGTGTTAGCAAATGAATAGAAACCACAGAGTCTGCAAGATTCAGGGAACTGAAAGAAGCCAGAAGTAAGACTGGAGATACAGACAAGCAATTAAGTCTGTGTGCTTTACTACACACTTGGGATTTTTCTCTTGAAGGCAAGAAAAGGCCTGTGAAGAATGTTAAGTACAATAATGTTGGGATTAGGTGTGTAAATTAGGAAGGCCACTCTAGAAACAAAACAGAAAAAGACAGTTAAGAGATAAAAATAAAGATCCAAAATAAGGATATAGAGATAAGAGAACAACTTTGAGACAGATTAAAACTTAAGAATGGACAGGACTTTGAGATGGGGATGCAGGAGAAAAGGATGACTACCTGTTTTCTGAATTAGCGTACTCAGTAGCTGATGATGCCATCCACTGAGATGGGAAGTAGTGGAATAGAGAAGAAAGGGGGGAAAATTGTGAGAGGAGAGCTGGTGAGTTCAGTTTTCATCTGCTGAGTCCATAGACCTCTGTGCTTCCTGTCAGGGATGTCTGCCAGAAGGTAGTTGAATATGCAAGAATGAACACACATACTCAGTAAAGACCATATGAATATATCAGGCTATTGTAATATTTGCTAACATTTATGGAGTTTTTACTCTAAGGAAGGCATGTGCTGAGTCCTTATACCATCTTTTTATTATCCTCCCCACTCTACAGATGAGGAAGAGTTTGAGAAATTTCCCAACAGTATTTAAGTGTCAGAGATGTCTGATTTCACAACTCAAGTCCTTACCTTACGTTGTATCATGCAAAATCCATTCATTACAGGTTTTAGGACCAGATAACAGTGGGTTCAATTCTAATCTCTGCTACTTAAGAGTTGTTTGAGCTTAATATTCTCTAAAGCATAGTTTCCTTATCTGTAAAATGGTGACCATAACAAACACATTACAAGGATATGGTAAGGATGGGAGAGAGTATACAGAAAATTCTAGATGTGCAGTAAGTGTGCAAACTGGCACCTATTGTTATGTCTATGCCTAGAGGAAAAAAAAAACTCTTTCTTGAAGTAAAATAGCTATGATCTAAGTAAATTCCCTTTCATCTTATTATGAGCTCTCTTTTAATTTCACCCTATTTGTTCTATATCTTAATAAGCACTAAGTATCATTATTCAAAAAGCTTTGAGACATTAATCAATATACTCTGGAAGATTTAAAGTCACTTAAAGATTTCATTCAAACAGGAATCATTTCAATGTAATGGGAGTTGATTCTATAGTGAGGAAAGTCCAAATAAGAGAACTCAAATGCGATAAGGCATGGAGAGAGCTTTGGACTTGGAGTCAGAAGACCATTGCAAAGTCCCAACTCTGACTTGGGACTTAATAGACTCAAGTGTCCCTTTGCACATGGACAAGATGAACAGATGAGTCTGTATGTTCTTATAAGTCTAAGAATGCTGAAGAAGAAGGTTTTATGATGTTTATAAAAACCAAAGCAATTAAGCCATGAACACTTGATGCAAACTTCAAGTTTCCTGTGGTTTAAAGCAGAAGTGCCCACTCTTGATGGCCTATCAAACCACTCCACAGAACAGGAGCTGTCAATTTTTCTCTGACGGGATCATAACCCTCAGATGGAGAGTTCAGTGTTGGCGAAGGAAAAGAGAAAGAGAGAATGGAGAGCAATCTTTCCTTCTCTCAAAATCTCTCCCATTCTCACCACCGGTTCAGCAGCTGGGTTTGAGCTGAGGTCACCCAAGACTTCTGATTCTCAAACCTGGCTGAACATTAACAACACTGAAAACTTACTTTTTTTTTAAATACTGAGCTCCACAGCCCTAAAATATCACTGGAAGGAAACTATACGATTTACAAGTGCTGGGTTTCACTTTTTAAAAGGTGGTATGAAGCATTTGGGGTAATAACCTCACACTAATGGTAAACCTAAAACTATATTCTCTTTAACCTCTTTTAACTGTATTGAAGCAAAAATTTGTTCTTAAGTATATAGAGACCCTAAGGTAATTAACTGGATCAACCATCCCTGTTTGCACAGACTCCACCTGCTTTAGCTTTGAAAATTCTATGTCCCAGGAAATTCCTGGGTCTCTGGAAAACAGGGACAGTTGGTCAGTCTAACACAGACACACACACACACTCACGCATAATTGCCCACATGGACACAAACTTTTAAGTAATCTTCAAAGTTTGTACAGAACAAAGTACAGATAGACAGTAGTCCTCTCATGAAGCATCGCCACTAAGATAATGTCATCATTCACTCAGGTACGTATATGGTCACACTTACAGACCTCTGATGCCACTGGGATCCAAAAACATAAAATGGCATGGGTGACATATCATCATGCTGACTATCGTCCCTTTTGCTAGAGTCTACACTACCAATACTTATAATTCAATAAACAGAATTTTTTAAAAACTACCTTGAAGCTCCTGCCTCCCAACTGTCTTTTGTCTACTTTTGTAAAAACTCGAGCCATTTTTGAGGAATAATATCTCTACTATTTGACAGATTTTTTAATAGCCTTATGGCTTTGTAATTTTTTGTTACATTTTTCCTTTAATGATGCCGTGTGAAATTAAATAATAATATAATATAAAAAGAAATTAGATAATGGTCATGATGTCTGTCTGTAAATTAAAAACTTGATTATAATTTCATCTAAATGAAATACTTAATAGAAAATAAATTAACTTAGAATGGCATGTATACACCAGAACACACATTATTCTGATTTTTAAATTAAACTCATTATAGAAATCATTTCTAGAACCACATTATTATACACCAATACACTGTCCTCGATTGCCTGATGGAAACACGAGACTTTAAGTTCAAGTCATAATTATACAAGCTAATGGAGATGAGCATCAGTCTGCATAACACACACGTAGTAAGTACACGTATCTCCTTACTTGTGACATCACTAGTTGTCTGTGGGCAGAACAGTTTGGGCCGCAGTTGGCAGAACTGTGGGATCGTGGGGGAAGATCTCCCACTGACGCCAGTTCCACACACTAAAGAACTAGTGTCATGGAGACACTACTAATAAGTTAGGAGGAAAGGCCATATAAATCCTTTCCCTTTGAGAAATCCGAATCTTAAAACGGTTGCCACCAATCTTGTGCATTCTTCACTCTCCAAAGAGCTTAGCAAATAAGGAAATCCCTTCAGGACTGTGGTCATCATCCTTGAAATGAACAATAAGCATGCTAGTAATATGCTTCGCCTTTCATGCTTCTGACGTTCAACAACACATGCACTATCCAAGCACATCTGGAATAAAACCCTACAAAGGAGGTGTGTAAAGTTGCTGAGACTGTCAAAAACACTTGGCATGATTTCAATGCCCTCATCTTTCTACCACTGGCTTTACGAGTAGACAATCAAGGAAGATCTCAAAATATGATATCATTAATCAGAAAGAGTATACATTTCCAAAGGTTTGTTTTATGATCTTGAAAGAGAATTTAAAAATCAACTAAAAAATAACAAAAAAAAACTTGCTTTTTACAATATATTCTTTTAAGTATGATTTTGAGTAGTCTTACCACAACATTTTTCAGCAAAACTGAGATTGAATTAAGACTTACTGATTGTTCATTTAAATCCTGGGAGTCTTCCATGTGGTTTTCTTACTTCTCCTGCCACTCCCAAGTAGAAGCAGCTTCCTTCAATTAAAAATGGACTATCTAAAACAAAAAGATGAAAACAAAGTGGAAAAATGAAAAAGTTATCTTTAGAAATTATTTGTAAAATTACCAAAACTTTAATTTACATGATAATTGGTAATCTGTAGAAGCATTTTAAAGAACAAAATTCATTATCCCCATATCTGATAGAAATAATGATCTTGAAAATCACATCATAGTAAAACTGAGCTATATAAACAGCTACTCAGGCATCCTGCAGATAAGCAAAAGCATCTGAGGACAGCTTCAGAGACCCAGGCTGTGATAAACACCTAGTCTGCTATTTTGCTGAGAGAGGTCTGTCATTAAGCAATTGACAGAT
Organism: Mesoplodon densirostris; assembly: GCF_025265405.1. Taxonomy (NCBI): domain Eukaryota; kingdom Metazoa; phylum Chordata; class Mammalia; order Artiodactyla; family Ziphiidae; genus Mesoplodon; species Mesoplodon densirostris. The sequence goes on from NC_082672.1 coordinate 30,497,536, forward strand.
TAAAAATTAAAAGCCTGGGGGCTTCCCTGGTGGCGCAGTGGTTGAGAGTCCGCCTGCCGATGCAGGGGACATGGGTTCGTGCCCCGGTCTGGGAGGATACCACGTGCCGCAGAGCGGCTGGGCCCGTGAGCCATGGCCGCTGGGCCTGCGCGTCCGGAGCCTGTGCTCCGCAACGGGAGAGGCCACAACAGTGAGAGGCCCCCATACCGCAAAAAAAAAAAAAAAAAAAAAAAAAAAATTAAAAGCCTGCATTAACCATTAATTTTCTAAAGTACATAAAATTGAAAAAAAACATAATGTGTATTTTAATATGACAGCTCTCTATTACAGGAAAATTTGTCTTAATCGCCAGACTCAGTTCTAAAACATATAATGTTATAAAATGCACACCTAATTTTAAAAAGAGAATGAAAATAAGACTATTATGCTAAAGAAGGTATTACAGAAATGTGTGGGAAGGACAACTGGTCAGTAAACTACTAAAAAAATATTCATCTTTACTCCATATCATATATTAAAAATTTTCTAGGCAAACTAAAGTTTAAAAAAAACTCTAAGAAAAATAGGCATATATATTTTTAATTCCCAGATAGAGAAGACTTATATAATAAAAGCAATGGAATATAAAACAAAAAAGCCAAACACCCCCTTGAGTTTCCCACACACATAAATAATCACAATTAAAAGATACATGAAAATATAAAAAGAAGTATCTCTGCAAATATCAAACTCAATGGGCTAATGTCCTTAACATACAAAAAGCTCTTACAATCCAAATAGAAAGGCACACACACACCCCTACAGTAAAATGGTCAATCACCACAAAACAATGTTCAGACTCATGAATAAATGAAATGCACTTTAAAATAGCAATGATACATTTCTAGCCCTTCATATTCCAGTTCTAAAATAAAATTAAATGAATATGAGAGATTAAAAAAGATTTATATAAAAAAGTGTTCATCATAGGCATAAACAGATATAAATTATTAAATGCACGTTTCAAGGAATATTTGGTGACATCAAAAATTTCTGAGAATATAATTTCAGTGGAAAATAAGTATTCAAATCTGCAGAAACAATGTGTTCCCAATTCAGTTTATTGAACATTCAACACATGCAAGCGTTTTGCTCAGTTCTACATATTCCCTACTACAACCAGGTAGGCGTGGTTTTAATTTCTTCTTTGCATTATGGTCTACAATAAACCTGTTACTTTCCTTATTAGAACACAAGACATTTTAAAGTGTAAATTGTTTTATGCATACACAAACACAGAGACACAGATCAAACATTTTTTTCTGATTTTCTCAAATTTTTTCTAATTTTATTTTTTTAATTTTTAAAAGTCATAAGAGGTAATGGTAACATGTAATGTGATAGTCTCAGTAAGATACTGATTGAGAATACTGCAAAACCAGAAAAGTGTCATTTTAAAGAAAAGCACAATTTTAAAGTGCATTTAAGATGGGAAGGGGGAAGTGTAGATATTAAGGCACACTGAAAGGTGTTGCAGTATACATCTGAATTCAGGAGGATAGGTAGGCAAGAAGTTCTAGATTTAAAGATGTCATTCTTTGTGTTGGAGGTGGACCTGAGAAACACTGACTGGAAAAAGACAAACTCTTTTCCTTTTACCTCACACCTCCATCTTTCTTCTCCCATTCTCCATCTCCTCCTTATGGACCCTCATATCACATCTGGGTCTCTCTCTCTTTGTTTCTGCTTCCTGCTGATCTCTTGCTTGCTCCTCCTATCCTAACAGACCTCCTGATCCTTGGCCCTGCACACTGTCCCCTCCCCTGGTTACCAGGGCCTCCCCGGCTCAACCTCACCTTGGATATGGTGCACACCTTAGGATGTATGGCCACCCGTCTAATTGATGATGACCTACTAAGACTCAACACCTACCAGCATCATGAGCCCTTCCTCTCTCCTCCAGGAGGGAATCTTGATGGATCATCTCCTTTTGATGGATGATTCATCACGCCATTTTCTCCTTACTACCTGCATAACAAATTAGCCAAATACTCTCCTGAAGGGGAGAATCTGATGTTCCTTTTCATTCTAATAGATGGGTAAGATGAATGGTAAAAACACTGTACCATAGTACAAAGGGAAGGGACACTATATTCAGCTATGTAAAAACAAAACAAATAATTTGTATTTCTGAATAGAGAAAAACAGACCCAAAAGTGAAAAGACACAACAGGTTATGAAAAATATCTTCAATAAATATTATAAACTTTGTGACCTTGAGAACAAAGAAATCAGTAAGGAAAAGTTTAAGGACCTTTTAAGGTCCTTAAGCAAGGATGTGAAAATACAGATCATTATTTAAAATGTAAATAATAAATAAACATTTGGAAAATGTTCACTTTCACAGTTGCCAAAATATATAAACTTAAGCAACAAGCATACATTTTGGATTCCTGTATACATCTTCAATAACTAAACCATTTTAAATATTACTAACACCCAGTGTTGGAAAGGATACAGTGAAAAAGCTGTCCTCATTCAACTGCCACTGATAATGTCAAGTTTTCTAATATTTTTAGAAAGCAGTCGGTCACTGCATTTTAAAATATGCTTAAACTTTTTTACCCAATAACTTTCCTAAGTAGTAAACTATTCCACTCCAAAAGTCACAAGGTATTGACTACAGTGTTATTCATAATAAAAACTAGAAGCAGCCTCATCTTTGTAGAGCATTGATTAAACAAATTATGGTCAGTAAATTTAATATAATATAATTTAAGGATCAAAATTATAATTATAAAAATGACATGGAAAAGCAAAAAAATACTGATGGTATATTAAGTGAAAAAATCAGAACACAAAATTTTAGCTATGCTAACAGTAATGTACAACTAAGCGTGTGTTTGGATATTCATTAAAAAGAAACATTAAAAATAAAAATAATTTGATAAAGAATTATATCTTTGGCTTCACATTCTTTGATTATTGTTGATTTCATTTTCTGTGCAATAAATAAAAGGTTATTTTTTCCACCATAATACAGGAGCACAGAATAAGTAAAACCAAATGATGCTAAAATGATTTTACAAGATCAGTTAAAACCACAGCAAACAATGAAAGTGAATTTTCTAAGTAGTAGACACTTTCTCCAAGTGACTTCTGTAGCTTTCCCTATGGAATAAATTTCAAAGCCAGCGTAATCTCTTTAGGGCAGGTATTCTTTATCCTATTTACTAGTGTCATCTACAGCACCTCGCTCAGTGCCTGACAAGCATTAGGTGGTTAACAAATATTAATTGAATGAATGACAAAATTAATGGTGGATGAAATCATACATAATGTACTTGATGATGTGAACAAAAAGTATAAACAGCCATATAATTTAACTTTTGAAAATCCTGTCTCAAATATGTGGCTATTTTAAGAAAAATGTTGACCTGTCCTGTGTTTTTCAGGTAGAGTCTTGTAATTTTTCAGAAAATCTAATGTTGAGATTAGTCCACCAGGTATTTTCCTATTCGCCTGACCTAGCAATAAAATATATGTACAATAACATGACTATTAATACCAATGTAACCTATTATTTACTTACAACATAGCATGTTATTTTAGTTTCCTAAGGTTGCTGTAAAAAAAGTACTACAGGGGCCTCCCTGGTGGCGCAAGTGGTTGAGAGTCCGCCTGCCGATGCAGGGGATACGGGTTCGTGCCCCGGTCTGGGAGGATCCCATATGCCGCGGAGCGGCTGGGCCCGTGAGCCATGGCCGCTGAGCCTGCGTGTCCGGAGCCTGTCCTCCGCAGCGGGAGAGGCCACAACAGTGAGAGGCCCACATACCGCAAAAAAAAAAAAAAAAAAAAAAAAAAAGTACTACAGACTGGGTGGCTTAAACAACAGAATTTTATTCTGTCATAGTTTTGACAGCAAGAAGTCCTAAATTAACATGCTGGCAGGTCCACGCCCTCTCTGGAGGCTCTAGAAAAGAATCATTCTTTGTCTCTTCATATTTCCTGGCGTTTGCTAACAATCCTTGGCATCCCCTGGCTTGTAGATGCATCCCTGCGATCCTGCCTCCATTGTCACACAATATTGTCCCCGCTTACCTCTTCACAGGGCCTTCTTCTGTGTGTGCATCTCTGTATCCAAATTTCCCGACTCTTACAGGTACACCAGTCACTGGATTAGCACCCACTCTAATCTACTAAAACCTCATCTTAACTCCATTACATCTGCAAAGACCCTACTTCCAAATAAGGTCACCTTCACAGGGAAGAGGGTTAGTACTTAAACATATCTTTCAGGGGACACAATTCAACTCACAACACATGTACAGTTATCACACTAAAATGATTATTAAGATGTGATCAAGGTTTAAATGTAATATTTCTAGAAAGAATACACAGGAAGTAAATTAAGAATACTGATCATTAGGATAGAAGGGATCCTCTTCCAGAAGGGCCACCATCTCAGGGCACTGGTGAAATTTCAAGTGAAATTAAAAATTAAGACTTCAAGAAAGATGTTCAAGCATAAGAGAATTAAGCAAAAACTAGCCTTTTTCTGTTAACCACTGGTTCAGAATCTATTTAATGTTCCAGCTGGGGAGCTATTTGCATCAATGTTCCATGTTATAACATAATACTTTGTTTTATAATTCCTTAAAATTGAGATTAATTGTTACTTAGTTTAACTGTTTTACTGTAACATGAATTTCTTTCTTTGCCAAACACACGAAAGTACTAAAATATTATGAGCCCGGTGGTTTTATATTATTGAACCAAGTAAAACTATCTGGGCTAATTGCAGACACTGTATTATTTTACATCATAATTTAGCAATGGTTGTTATGCTAAATCCTTTAACATTTAGTTTTCACAAGTATATGGGAAAAAGACAAGAACCCCCTTCGAATCAAGTAAGAGAAGTATTACCTCTTAATAAAGATATAAAATTAAGGTATAACAGTAACCTCATGCCGTTTTATGAGGCAATAATCTAGTTCCCCCGCTCTACTTCAAAGCCATTCCCCCAGAAAAGGTGAATTTCAAACAGGAATAATAGTGACCTCACCCATTCTGTGTTAGATGATTTCTTCTGAAGTTAGGTTTTCAATACACAGAAAATTGGTCATATCCTTTTCTTGAACTCTGCTCTAGGCATGAGGTGGAAACTCCTGTCTCTTAGAATATCAGAATAAAAAAATCAACAATTCTTCAATTTAAATAGTTAATGAGATTTATACATCAAAAATGTTATAAACAATTCTCAGAAATGGCATGAGGTACTTAGGCTTGATCCAGGTGGTAGAGAGAGCAAAGGACCGTGTGCCTTCAAGAAAGAGAAGATGTTGAAGTCGTAGGAGTTTGGGGAGTCTGTGTGATGTAACCCTAATCCTGTGTCTTTCTAAGCAAACCATCAGTAAAAATTAGATTGCCCAGGCATGCTTTACCCTGGCTGAATAAACGCAAACCTGAAGGTGGAGTGGGTGGTGCTCTCTGTTCCAGGGCTGGCATGGGATGAAGACAGAAGCTGTACAACCAAAATCTACACCTCTGGTTACGTACACATGTGGCAAGGCCATCCACTGGTCTTTAAAGCTGAACACCTGGGCTTTGTCACCCACTCCTTGACCACTACCCTCCACATTCAATAAATGACCTATTAATACCTCATAGAGTTCACTCAAATATGTCTATGTTTCTCTCCTTTCTGCTACCATAGTAGTTCAAACCCTCGTCATCCCTGGACTGGAGAAGCAGCCCCCGAAGGGTCCTCTATTCTTGTTCCCTGAACCTCATTTTTTCACAGTGTAGTCAGAGTGATAGTTTTAAAATAAAGATATGATTTTATTCTCTTAAAACAACTCAGAGGTGCACCCCTTCCTTGGGATAAACCAGAATTCCTTTCATTGGTCCTACCTGCAGCTATGGCAGTACATCTCTCTGCCAAATTGCCCCATAACAAGTGATCAGAAGTCAGATGCTTTTGCTCCCTGAGGCCATGGACCAAAGTGGGAGTTCTGAGGAAGACCTCCACCTTCCTTCTTCCTGTGGTCGAGGCCTTATTCCACTGTCCTCACCATCCCCTCACTCTTCGCTACCATCACACTGCCCTGCAGCCAAAGACTGGGAATTCCACCGGGAGTCTCCTGTGAGGGTGCTTACACAGTAGAGGCTCTGTTTGCTTCTTGCTGCAGTGCAAAGAAAAAGGAAGGGGGAAAGAGACTACATTCCCCCACCCATGTTCCAAATGTCTAGTCTATTCCTAGGGAAAGATGTAAAGATCGCAGGCCATCCAAACTCTTGTTCTAGTCCCTGTGCAGACTCTGCAATGGGGACAGAGGTGTGTGGGTAGTCCCATCTGTAACCTCTGGCACAGCCCCCTTTTAACCCAGGTGGGAGCTTTGGAGGATTTATTACACGTGCAGAGTTTACTGGGCCAAGGGAGGCGTCACTCCATTGTATTCCATCATTCAGAACAGCTAACCTATTGTTTGACTTGCAGATTATCAAACTGCAAGTTAATTTTCAAAAACATTTGTGTACCAAATTAAGGCTTGCTTGCATGGGGTTATATATACACCTATTACACTGACCCATATTCAGTTTATAACACACTAGGTCCCCCAGGGCTTTCCGAGTGACACCAAATTACCTCAGTCTAATGACTCGTCACAATCTTTTCCAATGGCTTAGGATGTGGGCCTGGGAAAGTACCAGGCTAGTCCACCTTCAGTGGTAAAATCTCTAGGACATAGAACTTAGGAGCTCTTTACTGCCATGAGTAAAAAGGTGATCTGCTAGGGAGAGACAGAGAGGAGCTGACCCAGAAAGAGAATCAAAAGCGGGAGACGGCAAGAAAGTCCTGGCAGAATTGAAGTCCCTGGATCCTGTTACTCCTGAAGCCTCACTGTCTCTCTTGCTCTTCCTGATGCTTCGTTGTTCAATTCTTCCTTGGATTCCATGAGCGATCCTCATAATCTTCAATTAAATTCTCTCCTTTACTAAGCATATTGTCTCACATAAAACTGCAATTGTATAAGAAGTCTAACAACTTATATTCCCATTACATTCTTGAGATATCATAGCTGGGATCAACTGTCAATAAGGGCATTGCTTTCACATCCTCTGCACCAAGATCCCATCATTTCCCTACAAATTTCATTAATGGGTCTGTAAAGCTGGGTCAGGCACTGGCTGGTTTCAGCTGCTCAGGCAGCATGCCAGAGAGGGAAGCCAACAGCACAAAGAACACCTAGCTCCAATTCTATGGCCAGCTGTTCAGAGAGGTAAGATGGGCATTCTGTGACCATGCACATGACTCTTGTCCCTGCTTATACAAAAGGAAAACAGCAAAGGTGTCCAAGAAACAGATCTGGGTGAACAGTAATGCCTGACTTCAATCGCCTTAAATGAAGCCAAGCTACAAAGTAGATGCTGAGTTATTTTTGAACTGTTTACAAAGATAGGGCATGGACTTTGCAAAATGGTCCATTTAACACAAAATGTTTAAACATAATGTGGTTAATTTCTCATGCTAAAAAATTATAACAAGCTGAATTTCATGCTAATCATTTGGGTCCTTAGTGATAGGTGCATTTGACAGCAGTAATCATCCTGGACTTATAAATTACCATCACTTGGTTTTGGACAATAAGGACCAACCAAGGTTTTCTATTTTGTTTGTGTCTGCTAACTGTTGATGGTTGGCTAGTCAACTTAGAAAACATAGATGCAGTTGTAACCAGCTGGTCTCAGAGAAACATCTAAAAGAATTCTGAGCTCGGGCAACTTTTATTACACCTACAAACTCAGACCGACTCTGTAAACCTACTTTTCTTTTTGCGTGTTGCCCCTGTTGTTCCTCCCAAACTGCACTTCACACTGACTCTTTCTGTATTCACTGTCATAGTTCATCTAACTGGCTCTCCTGTAGCCTTGCAGAAAAAAAAGTATCTGAGCCCTTCTTTAAAAACAGTCTGATTTTTTCTCAGCCATAAACCTCTCTTCCTTATCTAGGAACGCTTTCTGATGAAGAATATAAGACCACATGCATTACTGAACACACATCTGCTGCCTTTACACACTTCTGGAGAAAAATATGTTGCAAGTTTAAAAGAATTGAAGAATACATCTTCTAAGTTTAGTATTCAACTCTTGAAACCCTAGAAGTCTAAAAAATGGTTTGCTGGAGGAAATATAAATTTAGTGATTCCTAGTAAAGACTTCTGGAATAAAACAAGTCTATACGTGAGTCCTTGCTTTACTACTGGATAACTGTATGGCCTTGGGATAGTTCATCAATACCTCCAAATATCATTCTCTTCATCCATAAAATAGAGACAATAATAATACCTGCATTATATTTTGTGAAGATTAAATAAAATCATGTATTTTAAAACTGTAAGCCATTTACTGGTGACAGAGTAGAAGAAAATTTCTGCTTTTTTATTCATTCTTCATATAATGAATCAAAATATTTTAAGTTTTTGCCATACTGTGGAATTGTACCTATGCAATTTCTGTGAAAATGATTTTTAACTCTGTTCAATTAAGAATATTATACTAATCAGCTATTTTCGGAAACTGCATGAACTATCTACATATAGGTAGTTAGTAGCCAAAGTCACCAGTCTTTAACAAATTCTCTGAACTCACATTAATTTGTAAAAATGAACAATTATTTGATTTTTGTTATTTTGATCAAGTAATTAGCCTTCACCCTTTTTGAGTTTGCCATTCTACGTAGCATCAAAGTTGTGAGTGGTTTCTTTAGCACTGAGAGATTGATGCTGCCAATAACAGAATTATCGATGAGTATGTGAAAGAGAAGGGAACATATTTCCAGAAAAGAAAGCAAGAGAGGAATGGACATTCGGTGTTAATAGGATGCTAAGAAGTTCTTAACATCCTAAGAATTGGCAAAAGCAGGAGTAAAGCGCTAAATATTAGTGAATAAATACAATCTGTTGTTACTGTGTTTTGATATCTTTAAAACACAAAAAAGGAATGGTAAATGTGATATAATTGCAAAAACACATCTACTTCAAATTTCTGAAAAATAGGGAACAGCAACTGGAGTTAAGGGGCAACTTGAAGGCTGTTGTGATGACCTAGATAAGAAATCAGGAGAACCTGGACTGATATGGCTGCTGAAAGAAGCCTGGAGAAAAGGTGGATATGGGGAATAACATGGAAGACCAATCAATAGGACATTGAAAATATACGAATGTACCGTAACCAACAAGGCAAATATAACTCACAGGTGTCACACCTGGATTCTTGAGAAATTGGCGATAAGGAAAAGTGGAGCAGAAAAGATATGTTTGTGTGTTATTGTTTTTGTTGTCATTATGTTCATTTATAAAAATGGGCAGAAAACAGCAAGAGGCAATGCATGAAGGAGAAATTCTGAGAAGTTTGTCTCTTTTACTGAAGGAGGGCTAGAAAAACTCAGCCTACCATCCTACTCAACAAGGAAGCTTGTCATGTGATAGAGCCTTTGGGAGAGAATAAAAGAAATAATTATTTGAGATAAATCAAAACCTCTGCCTTGCACAAATGTAAATTCTAAATAGTTACTACGTTGCTACCATGGAAACCTCAAGCCAAAATATTAAAATCAATTCTGATCCAGAGGTTTGAAATCCCTAGACTGCAGGGGAGCAAATGAAAAATTGGTCCATAGGCCACAAAGGATTCTGAGAGAAAAATTCATCAAAAGTGATAAGCTACATCAGGAAACAAACACCACAGAGACAACAGATGCAACAACAGGGGAACTGGAATCCAAAAGTTTGAGATTAATGACAGTCTGAACAGTATCACATAATAAGTATGCTTAAAACAATTAAAGAGACAGAAGAAATAAAAACAAAATAGAAAGAACCACAAATTACAAAAAGTAAACACACAAATTTGGAAAAGAACCATAAAAGTGTCTTTAAAAATATATCCATTGAAATTTCAAAAAAGAAATGAATGAATTAAACAGCAGATTAGATTCAGCTAAGGAAACAATTTGTGAAGTAGAAGATAAAACTCAGGAAGTATCCATCCCCACAGAGGAAATTAATGAAAACTAAAACAGCAGCAACACAAACGTATCTTTTCCTCTCAAATCTTATATATCACCAATTTCTCAGGAATGAAGGTGTGACACCTGAAAGTCTTATTTTCTATTTTAAGGGTAGAGGATCCAATGTATAACAAAGTAAACATGAGAGATATAAAATATAGCAGTAACTTTGACTTACTGAAAGACAAGTTACATGCTTGAATTGTGTCTATAGTGAATAATAGTTAAGAATTTAATTAAATATAATGCTATTTGCCTTCCTAAAATTTAGGACACCTAAGGAGAATTTTATTCAACTAGATTTTTTAATTGAGGCATCCAAGAAAGTTTGAACACCTTCTTTTCTCTCAATAAATTTCCCTATAGCATTGGAGTATAAAAGCATCCACTGACTTTGTAACTGCATTAAGAGTAGGATCACATTTACAAAATCTGCCATTATAGCTTCTAGAAATCCAAAGAATTCCGTAAAGGCTAAAGCTGAAAGAATTCATAAAATAATATCTCAAATATATTTGGTGTTGCTGTTCAATTCCATGTTTTGCTTCCCTGCAATATGTTTTGACTTTAAGGGCAAACTTAGAGAGAAAGAAAGAGAGAATATGAATGAAATCCATAGCACCTATTTCTTTGTCTTGGGATATGAGGAGTATAGAAGTAAGTAGGGTTTAATAGACTGATCATATGAGTTTATAGGTACAAAACTTAAAGCTTCTTACCTCCATTGAATAGAACCATCTACTTCTCTTTCCTTCTGTCAATTCTTCCTTATATATTAGTTTAAAAAATCTACCTTTCCAAACTTCTACTCTGGTCTGCCCACCAGAACCACAAAGCAGAACCTGAATCCCGCTTTCATATGTATAGCAGGCTATTAGATATTAAGAGAGGGCTATCATTCATGTCACCCCTAAATCTTTTTTTCCTCAAGTTAAGTACCCTTAGTTAATAAGACTGCATCTTTAATTAAAAAAACTCTTTGTTTCCCAGCGGGAATTAGGGAGGAATTCAATCATCCACAAAAGCATAACTGCATAGGAAATGCATTAAACAGAAGGTAGATATGAAGTAGGTCATAGTACATCATTATTTTAAATTATAAATTGACATTAAATCAATACAGATCAGCATTAATGTATAACAAATATTACATTCATACCCAGACAAAAAATGGAAAGGAAATCAAACTAGCTGAAATGGAAATTAATAACAATAAATTTTCAAAGCTGTAAGAATGCTCCTTTGAGAAAGCCCCTAGGGGTTTTTTTTTGTTTGCTTGTTTGTTTAAGACTGAATTATTTTCTGGAAAAATTAAAGAAGGAAAAAAAAGACTAATGTTTAAACTGCAGAAAGGTTGGTTTGCCTAGGACTTGGCCATACCTGAGCCTGTTTGTAGAATCTACGGGTTTGGTTCCCAGGACTCCAAGTGCTCTTGGGCCTCAGGACTGTCTTGCGAAAGAACTCTTCCATGGGAAGAGCTGGTGAGCCATAAAGCCAGAGCCAAGTCTGAGTCCTAAGTCTCAGGGCTGCAAGAAAAGGACAAGAAAACAAACCAACCAAAAATGTGTTAAGTGAACTCTCTGGAGAAAAGATGAAGGACAGATGGCATCCCTCTGTCCTTTGGATTCTCTGTTATAGGGTGCTGTGCAGGGGGAAGATGCAATATTTTGCTGATTTGAAGCTACCTGTGGCACCAGCTCTTCCATCAAGGAGAAGTGAGGTCTGACCCAGAGAAATACTATTTGCTTTTTTAATATGACAAAGGGTGGAGAAGAAAGGAAAAAAAAAAATGAAGCGGGTGAAGAAAGCTTGGGAAAATACTGGTTAAATGAGTATGAGAAAGATCACAATGAATAGGAATTTAAAATATGAGACTTGAAACTCAGGAAGATGAGAAGGGAGCAGAATAATCGACCCCCTCCCGATTAAACCAAATATAAAGACACCAGTTATAAAGATGTGGACGCTGGTCTTTCTGTACTTTTTTTTCTTTCTTTCTTTCTGTACTTTTGATGGCTGTTGTGGTTTCTCCTGGTCATTACCCTGCTCCAGGGCTACCTGGAGCTTCCACCAAGTTCTTGTTCAAACGCTTGAACAAACTATATTAGCCCTGAAGAAGCATCAGATGCTTCTAATAGACACTGCTGTGGTCTGAATATAGACAATCCAACTTAGGTTTTAATTCCTTAATTTTTTTTCATAGTCATGAAAAAGAAAAATACAGTGAGTTTCTTTAAATAAAATATCCAAGATATATAAGTGCACAATATTATTTATAGTCCCTACATTAAGACTGTATCTTGCAAAAACATGGTTTCCTATATAACGTATGAATGAATGAACAAATAAGTAAATAAGGAAACACTCCTAAGGCGCATGTCAGGAAATAGAAAACTTTAATTTCATGAAGTTTCAGACTGAATCAGGCAAACAGAATTGTAGATTTCTGCGTCTGCCATGATTCAGTGTGTGGCTTTGGGAAAACCTTGTAATTTCTCCATACTTCAGCTTCTCACCCTATAAAAGGAGTATATGGCTTGAAATTTAATTCCCTCACAGCAGTGAGAGCTTTGATTCAACATTTATAAAAGGCTTTTTAGCTTCCCAGATTAATAGGCAAAATACTGTGGTAGCTGTATAATCCACTTTCCAAAAAGTATAAAGGTAACTGGTCAAATCTGATGTAAAATAATACTTGAGAAATAAATACCAGTCATATTTATTACTTCTCCATTCTGTTTTCTAAATAATAAAAATTATTTCTAACAGAAAAAGTATCAAATTAATATTCAAGCCAGTTGAAGTGTTATCATCGCAAGCTTACCTACGTTTGGGAGAAGGGGAGTTGTTTTATTTTTACAGACTGTCCCGCGTGTTTATATGGTAAAGTCAGGAATGCTGGGCATGGTTTTGAAGGCCTCTAGCGTATTCGTTGGTTTCTGGCATTCTAATGCACTCTACTCTTATAACCATAAAAGTACTCTTGAGTGCTTCTGGAAATACATAACAAATGCTTAATCAATTTAAGAGTGTTTTAACTGCATACATGAAATTTCTTGGGAGGAAAATGTTAGCTATTCGACACACATATAGTACTTAAGTTAGCAAGAGAGTTCCTTCTCAAAGGCACAGAGCAGTTTCCCCATAGTAATATAATTTTCAGTTTTATGTGCCTAAGTCCTATTGAATCCCTTAGAATAACAGGAAATTCTGCAGGAAGAAAAAACTCACAAAAAATTGATAGCTATATTTACCCAATGCTGGAGGAATAAGTTAGCTATTTTGAGCTGGATTACTCTTTTAAGGCACTAGATAACCATTAAAGGTTAGCCAGAATGAGAATTGAATATTCTAGAGACAGACTTTTCTGCATATAAGACTCTAACAGTAAAGCCAACTGATTAACATACTTCATATTAAACTTTATGTATCATGATACTTTAGCCAGGACTTGAGTGGCAATTCTCTGGATTTTGATGCTTTCACTTTAATTTTCACATTAAACAGATTATGACATTTCACAAATTTACAATTCAGAACACTGATAAGATACAGTTGGTATTTTGGTAATATTTAATAACATTCAAAATGGAGTGATCTCATAGTAATACAATGTCTATGCCTTTCATCTACATGTTTAAAAGCTATAGTAATATATGTAAGGTGCTTAGAACTGTGCCTGGCACATAGTTGGCTCTTAACAGAATAATAATATACAATTCCTCACAAATTCTCAACAACATCAGAGTTTCTCTTAACAATTCTTATAAATATTTTATAGTGCTAAGTAAAAACATGTCATGAATATTATATACACTGAGTTTTTTTCTTCCTACCAAGTGGTTTAAGAACTATGAATATATATAATAATCATTCATGTAACGGAGTAGTAACCATTCTTAAATGAGATATTAACTACATATAACATAGATTTGTTATATATGTGGTTAACAGAATTATTTGCTCTTATAAGTGAACTTTTCCAATTAGTGTGTGAGTCTCATTACTAACCAGAGCACAAATAATTACAGCGTCAACTTAGCATAAAATTTTGCCCTTGGCTTTTATGAGAAAAATGCAAGCATCATCACAGGGACACAAGGTGTTACAACCTTTGTGAAAAGTATTTTGGCACCATTTATGCAAGATGCACACACTCTTTCATCTATTATTCCTACATCTAGAGTTTTACCTACAGGAATTAGGGTCAGATATACAAAAAGATACATAAAAATCATGATTGCAGCCGTCTTTGTAATAGTAAACACCCGCAAGCAACCTAAATATATACCAGGAAGGGAACAGTTAAAGTGTAAAACATATTCATACATTAAACAGAAGTACCCCAAACTATATGTAATGATATGAAAAAATACCCAAAATACAGCCAATCAAAAGCAAGCTTTAAGACAACTGATGATCCATTTTGGCCTAAAATGTAAAATAAAAATAAATTACATTCCCATAAAATTCTTACATTTACGCATGTATAGGAAAAAATGTCTTAAAGGAAGCACACTGAAGTACAACAATTTGCCCTGATTTGTGGAATGTGGAAGAGATGGATAAAGTGAGGGATATCAACTTATTTTAAATATATCTGTTATTTTTTTAAATTTTATTGAAGTTTAGCTGATTTACAATATTGTATTAGTTTTGGGTGCACAGCAAAGTGATTTGGATATATATATATATATATATAGCGTTTTTCAGATGCTTTCCCACTATAGTTTATTATAAGATATTGAATATAGTTCCCTGTGCCATACAGTAAATCCTTTTTGTTCATCTCTTTTATATAACTATATCTGTATTTTAAATTTTTTAGTAAAGTATAACATACACACAGTAAAATATGCAAATCAAAAGTTGACAGCTGATAAATTTTTATTACACCTACACCCTCATCTCACCATCAGTCAGATCAAGATAAAGGGCTATATCAGCATTCCAGAAGCCTCTCTCCTTGCCTCTTCTAGTCAAGCCCCTCAAAGGCACCTCCTATTATATCTGTTTCAATATGTTACACAAGATATAGATGACTTTTGTTTAAAAAAAAAGATTGATTAAAAAAATCTTGCTTCAGCATTATGAAGAGCCCTTTTTGGAATATTAAATATGCTCAACAATTTATTCAAAGAAATCATTCAATATACGTAAATATTGAGCATTTTCAGTGTCTTCCTGGTATAAACTCAATTATTCCTTACAACAATTCCACGAGGCAAATACTATTATTATTCCCTGTTGACACATGCCGCAACTATGGCTAAAGCAGGTCAGTAAATAACTTCTCCAAGGTTACACTGCTGATGAGTGGCAGCCCGGAAGGATACATACAAAGGCAATCTGATTCCAGTATTTGCAACTCCTTGTGGAATTCAAACAAAGAAAAATAAAGGCAGCAAGTTGTAGAGGTGGCAGCACTAGGGTGTCTTCCAGCACAAGGTCTCGTTTTAGCTACCTTTTGACTAAATCACTTAACGTCTCTAATCCAGTATTCATCTGCAAAATGGAGAGTTAGGCTAAATTCCTCTCCTGATCTGATTCTCTGATAAACAACGTGACCTACGAAAACATAGAGCAAATAGGCTTCATCACGATTTAGTACAATCACATACTGCATTCAGAAATGACTCATACGAGGAAATAAAACCACAATTTTTGAAACTATTGGAAACAATCATTTTAATTTAATGTTATTTTTGGACACAGGCTTTTTTCTCCCCCTAAATAGCAAGTCGGTGGCTTTGAAGGGTCTTGCTCATCTTTTTGAGGAAAAATGCCTGAAAACAAACCACTAGAAACTAAACAGAAATTTTTCTTCCTAAATTATGCCTGAAAAAACCGACCAAATTTCTCTCACTAAATGACCACATATACTTCTAATGGATACCTCTAGGAATTTTGGTCCCCATATTTTGAAATATTGACATAAACATATACAGAACATACTTCCTCTCAGATGAAATCCATAATTCTGAGGGTTAAAAATTCTTCAAAATGACATGAAATGTATCTCCACAGAAATCAACTAAAGAGGCTGAAGTTTGTTTCTAGAGAAAACTGGATGTAGGAAAACTATAAGTCTCCACTAGAATCTGCCTTTTTAATTTCAGTTTATCCAAAATACCAGTTCATGTTGGCCATATCTTTTCTTCTGCTAGAATATCAGTAATACTTTGCTACAAATAAAGCTTTAAATAATTTAGAATAGAATAGAACCAATAAACTAGCTTCACTGACCATATGCAAAAAAGAAATTAGTTTCCAAAATGTAAACAGGATCCATTCTTTGTAGTTGTCTGGCTCTGGATGTATGTCCTTTGAAGACGTGCAGGGAATAGGGTAGCTAGTGAATTTCCATCACTACCCCAGGCACTGGGGCTACAGGGGAGGACAGATATGGTCTCGCCCCTCAGTGAGTTCAGAATCTCTCTAGAAGACAGATTCACATAAAATTAGCCCCAGCACAATGTGCTCTTATACCAATAGCCCACATAAGGCGCTATGGTATTACAGAGAGAAAAGAATTAATTCTGCCTGAGCCTCGGGAAGGCTTCCCAGAGGAGGTGACATTTGAGCTAAGCCTTGAAAGATGAGTAGATTTTTTTGTCCAGGTAGGCAGCAAAAAGTAAGAGGCAAGGAGGTTAAGGGAGTTGGGGCAGTGGAGGACAAGGGTGGTGAGGATATCCCAATGAGAAAAAAAGAAATGCCTAATTGTATTTTATGCCATGGAGTGTTCATAAAAATAGGTAAGTCTTACATTCATATCCACGGTACAAAGAAATAAACCTGAGAAAGTAGGTATGTGACTTGAATTCTCTGGGGGGTTCCCTAATTTATGAACCCAAGAAGTGTTCATTTGGAAAAATAGAACTTCTGGTTCACTGGCTATTCTCTAATGACCAGAGGGCTACCAGGCTTCCTGTTCAATGTCAGGCATAAAGTGCCTGGATGGACTTGAGGTTTGCTACGCCTTCTTCGGACTTGCTGTCAGTGCATGGAGCAGAACCCACCTTCACTGTCTGAAAATTCATGATTTAAGCCCTTGGCCTATAACCCCCACCTAACTCCCCTGGAAGGGTCCCCATCTGTCATTGGGTTGCCCAGCACCCACTTTATCTCTCTGCTAACAAGTAGCTGTAAGGAGTCCCTCTCTTCTTAGAAAACAGAAGTACTGATACATTTGATCACATACAGTACGCTGTATTTGCAGCCACTTTTTCTTCTTAAGAATACATTTCAAAAATTAAAGCATAAATCAAAGGAGAGGTAATAGAGAAAGAAAGAGAGACAGTGAGTTTGTTTTCAAGTGCCTCTGCCCTGCCTGCTTGAGCATCAATTAGTAAATGATGTGAAATCCCTAGGTCTGTCTGACTGCTTCCAGGTAACATGATTACCTGCCTAATACAATTAAAGTAAAACCACTAGACAATACATATATGTGGAATTTCAAGTATCCTTGTGATTACTAGTGAGATTTAAAAATTCTTTACTCTTTAGAGCTCATATGAACATTAGTCTAATCATATATTTATAATATTGTTTAATACTCCAAAATAATTTTCACATCCAACCCAAAACTCATATAGGCAAAGTTAACCCCTCTCACTTTAACATTATATGTTCCCATTTTTTTCTGCTCAGTAACTTGTGAAGCATCTTTCATATATACCTAAACTAGGCAAATATCAGATGTAGTACTCAGACTGCATCACATTTACTTACAGTCAACTGCAGATCAATTCAGAGACAAAATGTTATGTCCTATAGAATTAGAACATAAGGTCTGGATTTGGTAAATCAACAAAGGAGTTTTTATGTTCATTTTTACTTTCTTCAGACTGTACCAATATTATTAAACTCAAGATCCTGAAACTGTGGTACAAACTGAAAGCTAAGACTTATTTCGTTTGAAACTTTCTTGTTACAAACAAATGATTTAACTGATAAAGTTTTTTCATCGTAGGCAGTTGTGATTATAGATAATACTTTACTTTTTCTGACACTACAGACTAAAACAAGTAAAAGTTCCTTACTTCTGAATATTTATCTATGGGAAAAGATGAGTAATTGTCATTATAAAAAATGAATCAAAAGTATCTGCTAACAAGTAACAGCAAAGGTAATTTTTCTAAAATAGACATATAGGTGATTCAAATAAATATCTACTTCCTACATACTTTCCTAAGTATTCTGTTCCCCCCACTCATATACTGTTTCCCAAAAAGGAAAATATGCTGACGATAGTCAATCTGTGTAAAGCTATATGCTGACCATAGTCAGTCTATGTAAAGTTTATCTATGAACACAGACTAATAAGAGTTGTTTGATTTTGTGTTTAAACTTAGGAAGAAGGTATGAAGATTCTCCACACTTGAGTAAAAATAGAACAGTCCTCTCATGCAGATGCCTGGGGATCTTTTGATTTTATCAAGTGATCTTAAGATCTACTTTGACTATGGGCCCTCAACTGAGGGCAATTTTGTTTCCAGAGGACACCTGGCAATGTCCGGAGACACTGTTAATACTCGGGGGAGGGTGCTACTGGGATCTAGTGGGTAGAGACTAGGGATGCCACACAACACCCTACAATGCACAGGACAACCACACACAACCTCCAGCAAAGAATTATCCAGCTCAGAATGTCAACAGTCAGTCTTTGAAAAACACTGGTCTAAATATACTGAGCGAAAGTTATGTGGCAGCCTGGATGGGAGGGGAGTCTGGGGGGAGAATGGATACCTGTATTTGTATGGCTGAGTCACTTTGCTGTGCACCTGAAGCTATCACAACATTGTTAATCAGCTTTACTCCAGTATAAAATAAAAAGTTAAAAAATAAATAAATAAATAAATTTTATAAATAAATAAGCTGAGCGATTCAGGCACAACATCAGTAGTAGCGTCATATTTTTTATACAGATGCACCTGGCAGCAATTCAAAGTAAGCAGTTAAAAAACAGAACCTTGCCAATTAATATTTTAACTTCCCCTTCTCCCTCAGCCCCACTTTGCCATATAGTCATTACATCTGAATCCAAGGACCAAATGATCAAGTCTAGAAATGGAGATGCTAATAACCTTCTACTGTCTCTGCAAAGATAAGAGTCATAGTAATCTTTAATGTTATCTTTTAAAAAGTTTACACTGAGCTCATCAAGCTCACTCAGTTGAAAATTATACAAATTCTTATAATTGGTGCCTTCAGGCTGAAGAAAAAAACAACTGGGGAAACAAATATTGGCTATAAAACAGAAGTACCATTACAGAATGTTCTTACGGTGGCTTAGAGTACTTGAGGAACCACACAGATGAAAGCCTTTAAAAATCTAGATAACTGTATGTGAAAGTATTTGTTAAAAGAAATGCCATGCAATGTAAATGGCCAAAACTAAGTTTTCTAATGTCTTTTCTTATGGCTCCAAATAGAGTCTCAGATTTGCCAAGATCACCCCTGGGTATTAAATTTGTACTTGGACCATTGGGGACTCAATTTATGATCCCCAGTCTATGACCCCAAAAAGGACTTTCCGCTCTAAATATCTCTGGAATAGTTGGCATACTCCAACGGAGGGAAGACAATCAAATTCGTAATAGCTAGTACTCATATCAGACACTATTCTAAATGCTTTACATATATTTACTTGTTGAATTTGCATATGAACTCCAAGTATGTTCTACTACACATGAGAAAACTAAAGCAAAACCAATTTAATTAACATGCTCATCATTACCGATCATTAGTGTCAGAGCTGTGCTTCAAACTCAAGGAGCCCAGCTCCATATTCTTTGTACTTAATCACTATGCCATAAAAAGAAGTGGGTCCCTCAGATTTCAAGTGCTAAGAAATACCCATTTCTCCAAAGATTTTCAGGATCTTCAGCTTATCCACTAGATCATTGACTTCCCAATGGTCATAAATACATCTCTGCATCATTACACCCATACAGACAAGTTGGGCCTGAATTCAGAGATGGCAGAGGGTGTCCAGTGCCACCACTACTGCCTTCATTCCCATTTCCTTCACTCATTCACTCAAAAGGAATGTACGGTCCCCTACCTACTGGAAATAGCAATTTACAGAATAGCAAATACTGGTAATAGCTTCAGTAAATTCTCAGTCTAGCGCAGAATTTAAACTCATGTTACCTATTACATTTCAATGTGGCAACTGCTATACCAAAGGTGGAAAGTGGGTGCTTTGGGGACAAAGAGAAAAGAAACATCCAACTCAGCCTCTGGCGGTGGTCAGAGGAGGTAACACTTTGCATCCTGAGTCTTGCAAAAGCAGCAGAAAAGGAAGTTTCAGGGGGAGGGGCAAGATGTCTTCCAGATAGAAAGAAGCACATGCACAAAGCCATGAAGTGGAAATGACCAGGCTGTATTTGAGGGCTGCACTTTTCCATACAGCTGGAGAAGAGATTTCTTATGAGTGGCTGGTGAGAGGTGAGAAGGGAAACTTGAGCAAAGTTCTCAGCTTCAAGGGCCTTGTAGATCCTGCTAAGAATTTTAGAATCTGTCCTATAGGCAACAGGGAATTTTTTTTATAGAATTTTAAGTCAAGAAGGGACCTGATAAAAATTGTGAACAGATGTGGTTGAACAGCCTCAGGATGGGAGGAGATTCTTGGAGACAGATCCAGCATAGACCAGAGTGGTCCCCGAAGAGAGACAGTCAAGATACCATAACTATACTTTTAACGACAAAGACAAGATGACCAAGCATGTGTAGGACAAGTGTCCCCCTACAGCTAACGTGGTAATCTGAGGATTAAACCTGTGACCTTGGGTACCATAGTTACTTACCAGGCTAACCATTCCTATGAATGGTATATGCCAGGAAAAAGTAGAACTCATTATAATCATAGACTAAATGTCCCAAAGTCTTCAAAATTATCCAGAGTAAGAAAAAAAAAATCTATTCATCTCACTATAATTTTGGCATCTCTTCAGCAACACAGACAATGTAAAAAGTATTTAATAAGCATTTATCATATGCCCAGAACTTTGCTAGTATTTTCATGAATGAAGCCTTTAAAAACTAAAGTCAACAACTGAGAAGACAAAACAGACCTAAATGAAGTCTTCTTGGGTTGACTAAGAAAAACAAAACAGTAGCATCATCTTAATACCTAAAGTTCACGTACAAAATTTCGGTAGTATTGATGTTCTTGACCAACTCACTGAGGTTTGCATTCCAAAGTTACCTACTAGAAGCACAACTTGAGATTACTAAAAAACTGCAAAAGGAAAATTCGAATGTGACTCGCCCACTTTGTGATTAAATTTGGCTAGAATTACTTGAGTCAAAATCATATGTGAATACACATTTGCATTAACATATAAAATTTGAAGTGAAAAGAATTAGCTAATTCAGAGACCTGTGGACTCTGCAAGTCATCATCACTTTCAACATACTGGACACATTAAGTTAGAAATATTCAATCTCTTAGTCAGAACATTCAGGTCCTTTCAAATCCTCTAACATGAGGGAGTTCAGAGTCAGAGGTGAAATGTAATGAATAGATGCCTCCACTGGGTATATGCACAGGCCTGTGAATTGTGTATATGACCTTGCAGAGAATAAGCCCTCCTGGTATGTGGTAGACCTACTTGATTAAGGATAGAATTTCAAATTTAATGTTATTGCTTTTGTGAGCAGAATTAAACTTAATGGTATATGAACATAAATTTTTATGATTTAACTATAGCATTTCACAAGAAATGTCCCTTTCATTTTAAAAAGGAAGGAGGAAAGAATAACAGAAACAGTAGCAATAATTTATGTGAAAATCTAAGGTCAAGTCAATTTATGCCACTGCTGATATGTCTTCATAAAGTCTTTAAAGGAAAAAAAGATGCTCCAATCAAACAAACCTTTGTAGAAACAAATTCTATGTGCCTCATTCAGACTTGTAATTCTATGTGGGAAACATTTTGACTACTTTTTATTTTCTCAGTACTAAACTGAAAGAAAGTTGCAGATCAGTTGATAAGAATATTCATGTTACACTAGGGTAAACTGACACAACTTTTGCCGATGTGTTACATTGTGTTTTGGTTTTTAGTGGATGACACACTCACAGACAGCAGCAGGTATTCTGAATTGACCCCTTCCGTGAGAAGACTCGTTTTATTTGCAGCCTGGATGACCCTTACAGAGACTTTGGGAGGCCAATGGTCAGAGGCAGGGCTGATGAGTGATTCACAGGCCACCCACATCCTGCTTCACGAAGGCAGTGGACATTTCTCTAGTGGGCATAGTGTCAGCTTTCACTTGAACAAAGCGTACTGTGGCTGAACATGTAAATCAAAACGAAAAGCACTGCTTCATTGGAAAACACATTAAAGTTATAAAACAGATTATTAACAGCAGAACAAGCATGCTCACCTAGAGAAAAACCTTAGAAACGCAAAGTCTGATATCTGTGTAAATTGAAAGTGTCTCCGAAATATAAGTGAGCCCGTTATCATTTAAACTGCCTCTAGAAATTCATTACACAGTCCTCATCCGTTGGTTCAACAGAAACGTGTAGATCTGAGATTCATAACCAGCATTCAGGCTTAAAGCAACAAGAGAAAAACTGTAAAATTGATAACATCTAACTAAAGGATGAGGCTTGAAAAGTAAAGGAAGAGTCTACTTGTAAGTCAAATATTAAAAAGGTCTGGACAGAAGTTCTCAACATTTGGGGAACATTCTAGAATACCAGTTTCTCCCAATGTAGTCATTGGCCATCAACCTTCATGATTTTGGCTATGTTAGCCAAGCACTTGTTCACTGTTATTTAATATGTTTCTTTAAATAGGTGCTTTTAAATTTTCTTCAGCTTCAATCCTTTTTTGGTTTTGCCTTAAACAACATTATCCAGGAAATTACAGGTTTAATGTGAAATTTTACATATTTTCCTAATATCCTTAGAAATAAATATATAACTAATAATATAAAAATAAAATGTTTGGGTACCACCTAAAATGAACTCATGTGTAACAGGTGGCAGCAACTGCCTAGGGCAACGTTTAAGGATAGGGGATCTGGGTTAGGGGGGCAGAGATGAAATCCTGGCTCCACTCTACTACATAATTCTCATCTGTAAAATGGGAATAATAAAAAAGGCACCGTTGAGAAGATTAAAATTAGCTAATCCACATAAATAACTTAAACTGTTTTGCAAAAAGTAAATAAATCCTCAGTAAATGTCAGCTGTGATGTGATGATGATGATAATGATTGATGATGTAATTACTGATTACTTACACAGAAAGATTACAACTATACAAAAACTGAACTGACAATTTTTATTTTAAAATATACTTTAAGGTCTCCATATACTTAAGAACATATACTTTAGATATGAAATTTCAAGATGGTTATTCTATATTGCTTTAATGCAAGTTCACTTTGAACCTATTCCGATGTGATCACAGTAATCAGACTTTGCCTAAAAATTTCAATTAAAAAAAAAATCTACCTGTGGGGAAAAAAAAATAAAAAAGCTTAACATGATAATATAGGTCCTTCTCTCTCAGAAGTACATTAAAATAAATTTACTTACTGTACATACATAAAAGCTTAACAATATGAGCTGTTTTATTAAAATGTTTTACATGGGGAAAAAAAATTAGAATTCCTGACATTTTAACATGGTATTACTCTTCATCAGCCATGAACCGAAATCTCAGGGTGAGAAAAGGGCCAGACCAATGCTGAAAGGTTTCAAATATCAAACTATACTATTATGTCAGTGCCCTAAGATCAATTAGCACCTTTCAATGACAGAAAAGGTTACAGCGAGACTCAGAGGTACACACTCTGCAACTGTTTTAAACCACCATGTAAATGTGGTTTTGATAACTCGAAATGGTTTCTATTTTTAAATTCATCTGTTTCATCTCTTCTTCTGGAAGAAAGAAAAGGAGCTAGGGTGGTAAGGATAGTGGTATTTATTTTCAGTACCACTCTCCTAGTAGAAACCTGGATGGGACATGGTAAGAATCACAAACTTCACCAAGGCATATCCTAATGTGCAGAGCCACAAGCAATATTAGGTGACAGTAATGTTTACAAAGTCTTCAAACCTCTTAAAAGCAATCAGATCTGCTTATACTACTTCGGAATATGTGATTCTTGTTTATTTCTTCCACTCAAGTTCAAACTAAGTGAAGCCAAGTTCACTCCATGTACAACTTAATATTCAGTGTCTCCCACGATAAAATTCATCTAACTGCAAAATGCAGTCTCATGCTAACTGCAATGAAATACACCACTGCACCTCACCCATCTCTAGAACGAGTGCCTGAAAGAGCATGTCATTTCTTAGTTCACTGGGAAAAATTCATGAGAGGAGCAGGTACACTGCAAGTCATCCTATTCCTCCTGGTGTGGATTGCATTCACCCAGTAACTGTTGTAATAAAATCCTCCAACGGTATTTCTGAATACAATTAGTTTAAGATACTCTACAGGGAGACACATTATAAGAGTTTAGGATATGTAAGAATAATATCTACTTGAAAAAGAAACTGTCATGATTATATTCTCACTGAAAAAATAACAAGGTGTTTCATAGATGTTTTGTTCAGCTCCTCAGTGAGGGGATTCAGAACATCTACTTTTGATAACACACTCTTCTGTTTGTTTCTTAGATGAGTGATCTGAAATATTTACAACGAGACAGTACCTAATTTTAGGTTTTAAGTGCTTTAACAGCTCCATGAAATATGACCAGCAGCTGCAATACAGAACTATGGTGAATAAACTTCTTGTAAAGGGGGGCCTGTTTTTACTGAATGTTCAGTGTTCCTGCATTTACCTAACAGAGGGGAAAAAAGATAATGAAAAATAGAATAAATACTTGCACTCTTAAATTACTTAACATTTCACTAAGTCTTGAAAAGGATTATCTCCCCTCTTCTTGAATTCTGTATAAAAAGTGCGAGCTTCCACTGGGAGAAATAAGTATAATTTTATTATTTGTGAGTTAGAATGTGAACTTTCCAACAGCCTAACTTTTCATAACAGTAGTCATGGTTTTTCTATCATTCTACATTTCTAAAACTTCAGGATAATTTAATTTTAGTGCATAAAATTTTTAAAAATGAAATACCAAGCCACATAAATATATTTTTAGACATGGCATCAGTCATTTAGAGCTTGCAACAGAGATTGAAAACATGAAATGGGATACTTTATTTCCCGTGGCTATGTAAAATTTATTTACACCCCAAATCATAATATAAATAAAAAGAAAACTCTCAGAAATGGAGGTCTTATTTTTCTTTTCTGTTTAATTCAAAGAGGTTTTTGAAAGAAAAAAAATAAATTACAGCAAAATGGCAACCTACTGATCCACTCTCAAGAAAGAAACTTTCATGAAAAGACAATTTTTTTTCAACTGCTTCTACAAATCCTCTAGAATGCAGCATCTGTACTTCTTAATAAGAGTAATGATTATTTTTATACAAATTTCTTTTTACACAAATCTTAGGGTTTTTTTAAATTTTTAAACTTGAACATAAACTTAAATATTCTCTAAATATATATAAAAAATTTTCATTCTGTAAAGAAGAAATTAAGTCTCTAATATCAGTAAACTACTTATTCATTAAAAAAGAATAATCAAGTAAATCTTTTAATTTCAGTTATAATCGTGAAACAACCTCTAATTACGGTGGCCTTAGGTTGACGCATACTATTTTCAGATAATTGGCAAAGGAAAACTGGCTTTTGAAAACCTATTGATTTTAGACCTTTACATATTATGAAAGGCAAGGATATATCCTTAATAATCAGAAAAAAAGGAACAGTTTTCAGACAACCTAATTATGTTACTTTCAAAGCTATAACTGTCAAGGGTTTTAACTGTCTTCTACAGCCATTTCCAAAAAAAAAAAAAAAATGGTTTAACTCTGAATGGCTTACAACTTTTAATGAGGCAGAACAAACTATTTTTATGGTTTATAATAACAGTAAAAATGAGTGTAGTTGTATCTGCATCTGGTATTGTTGCCATAAAGATCAGATTCTGGCAGTCTAGCTATACACAAAATAGTTTCCCTCTTCTTACTACTGCTATCTATTTCTTGGGATAATGTTATACCACACCCTACTATGTACCAAATATTTTGTTTTAGGATTCTCTCCCGGCCCCACCCCCTTCCTAGCTTTTGGCTCTTCAGCTATAAACTGGCCAGAAATATTTAAAAAGAAAAAAAGTTGTGGTGGGGGAGGGCAATGTTTCTGCTTAAAACCTGATTTTACCCGTGAAAGGTTACAAGCCTGTCCTGAGGAGGTTTTCAAAATAAAACCAAAAACAACTCAACAGACACACACAAAAAAAAACATCCTCAACTTTCAAGACTGTCAGTCACCTACGTGTAACTCAAACTTCAGGAGCTGTAGAAAGGGAGCCCGCGGTGCTTAAATGCTCCTAAGACTCCCACCTAAGTCCAGAAGAAGGAGCGCCCACTGAAACTGACACGCCCGAGGGTGCAAAAAGTGGCCGCAGAGGAGAAGAGGAACAAAATGCCATATTCGAGAAGATATGTTTCGCTCCATCAATTACGTTGATCCCAGGGTGCCAAGCCAAAACCGGTAAGGGAGAAAGAAAACTGTTAAGTATGAGCTCTTAATGTGAAACCTAACCTGTTGGTTCTCTTAGGTATCAGATTTTGGAAGTGTCTGTAATGACAGCCAGGAAAGCAAATTAATGGCCAACGGCCCACTGGGTTTGAACACAAGACTCCTGTTACCTCCTCACAGATCAAGTACACAACACACACGCACACGGAGGTGCTCCACGTGGAACTGCTCTGAAACCAAAACACACGCCCCGTCGCTATTCTGCACCTTGGCAGAAAGGTCTGAGGGACCTGCACCTTCCTCCACTGCCCTCAGATTAGGATTCATGAATGACTCTCTGCCCGCTGGGCAGTGCAGGGCACAGACGCCGGCGGCGAGGGGAGAGAAGACCGACTCCAAACGACAGCCTCCCACACACGCGCTCACCCCAAACACAAACCCCGTTAGCGTTCAAAGGAAGGGGAAAGAGAGGTGGCGGTGAGTGGAGACGGTGCCGCCCCAAGTAGGAAAGGGATGACAAAAATTAAGCTGCGCTCTCCGGTTTCGCCACCGCTCAGGCGCGGCACTCGGTCGGCAAATTCCCTAATGGCTCCAAGCTGTTCCGAACACTGTTTACAAAAGAAAGAAACATCTTGAAAATGCTACTAAACGAAAGTTCTGGCTGCTGTGCGGCGCAAAATAAAACAAGCACACACACACGATCTACTTCCAAATCTCGCTTAACGACGCTGAAGCAGCGAGCCGTTTCGAGTCCCGCAGCCGCCCAGACACCGCAGGCTTTGGAACGAGTAAACGTGCTCCCCACGGGCCCGGCCGGGTCCCTCCGTTTGGAGAAGTTATCATTCCTCCACGGCATCCGCGCCCCGGGCCAATGAACGCGAGTCCTCTGAAAAGGCGCCTCTCGTTTCACGGACCCTGGCAAACGGCAGGAGACATTCGGCCCACGCCACATAACTCTTATTTAAAGTGGGACGGCCGCAGCTGAACAGCCCGGTTGGTGCCTCGAGATGAGAACACAAAGCATTAAACGTACACACGCACCCAGCACCGTGAAAACCTCAGGCGCCTGGGGCCCTCCATGGGACCCGGGTCAGCATCCTTGAGTCTGACTTATATAGGGCGTCCAGGCAAAGTAACAAATGTCACAAGAAGGACGCAGGGGAGACGCAGGGGCTCGCGCCTCTGCAAGGCGGGGACGGAGTGCAGGTATGGAGCGGTGCAGCCTGTTCCGCGAGGGCTCCGCGGGGAAAGAAAGGCTCGGCAGGGACCTTCGGGGCTCCAGGCCGTCCTCCAGGGCAGAACACACCGCGGCACTCAGAGCGGCCCGGGCCCTTGGGCAGGCGGCACTCCGCAACGAAGCGCCCTCGGGGACCCCGGCTCCCACACACCTTCCCGCAGTGCGCCCACTGTCCCCAGCGCTTGGCGCCCCCGGAGGAGCTGCGCGCACTTTCCGGAGAGAGTTTGCGGGATCCCTGAAACCTGGAGCCCGCGGGCCCCGGAACGGGGCGGGGAGGAGGGGGGCGTCGGAAGAAGAGGCACTCACCTCCTGCCGCCCGGACCGTCTCGGGATCCCAAAGTTCAAGTGTCTCCCCCAGCAGCGGATCCGTGCGTCCGTATTTAGGTACTTATTCTCGTGCCTTCCAGTGTTGAAGTTTCCCCTGAACGCTGTGCCTCTGGTGAAAAGAGGACATCCCCTTCGGCCACCCCCCAACAAACAGCTTACACCAGTGGGGGAGAGACGGGGCGGGGGGAGAAGCCGGCTACGAGGGGGAGGAGGAAAGGAGAGGAGCCAAAACTCCGGATCGACGACAGAAAAAAAAGGAAAAAAAAAAAAAAAAAAAAGCGCGCGCCCAGCCACCGCGGTCCTCACTGCCCGGCTCTTCCCCAAGCCCTTTCCCGCTCCGAAAGGGGAGCGACAACTTCACGCGGCCCGGCTCGAAGTTTTGCGCGGAAGCCGGGAGCGGCAGAGCGTGAGCCTCGCCGCGGGCAGCCTCGCACTTGCGCGCGGGGCGGGGGCGGGGGACGCCGGCGCCCGCGGCCACTGGAGGCCGCCGGGGGGGCCCCCCCCGGGGCAGGCAGCGGGGGGCGGCGGCGCGCGGGGAAGCGACTCCTTTTTATTCGACCTGGAGCGATTGCCTGTTGTCATCGTTTGCGGTCTCTCGTGGGGACCGCTCGGGGCCCTGGGCGTCCCCAGTGGCGCCGCGGTGATCTCTGCGCCCTCCGCGCCGCCCCCACCCCGCCCCCACTGGCCTGGCGCCGGCCGCTGCCACCTCCCGGCGGAGGGGAGGGACCCGCGGCCGCACTCCCCTCCCCGGACCGGGGAACGGCTCAGTCCCCACCTGCTTCGGCCCGGCAGCCCCCGAGCTGTCCGTAATTCGGTCGCTACCCGATCCCTGGGTGTCGGCCACTGCGGGCTCCCTGCGAGACTCCTTTCCACTTACCCCAAGGGAGGAGAGAGGAGGAACTTCTCCTACTTGCAACAACGTAAAGTAAAATCCACCCCACGTCGGACTGGGGAGCTTTCTCTGAAGGGAGGAAATACCCTTTTCGGTGAAGATGTATGCGAGGCACGAGTAAGCAGTCTGGGGATAGGCTGTGCTCGAGGGGCCTGGGCCCCTTCCAACGCTGGACGCAGGTATAGGCATCCCTCCCAGACGCCCAAAGGTCGGGCTGCGACGACCGACTTCCAAGGCAGCGTCAGAGCTTCCCCAGGCACATTGCTGAAGGGACATTTCATGCGTAAGCCTTCTGCGCATGCAGTATGCACCCACATAGGATCTAATATTCTACATGCACGCACGTGGATATCACAATCAGAGATGTGAGCAAAGTTGGCAATAAACAATACATACATTTTGTATCCATTTAATCACCTCTTCGCAAAACCTATTATCAATGTTAGGAATATCTTTTTTAATTGTCGTTGATTATAAGTGTTTTAATTTATTGAGAATTTACTGAGTGTCAGTCATTACAGTGGTTACTTGCGGTACATGTGAGTTCATGTAATTTTCACAACTCTATGGTGGTTATTTAATCCTGTACAAGAGATAAGGAAACTGAGGCCCAAAGAAACCTAAGGGATGTTCCCCAAGATAAACTCAGTGGTCCCAAAACACAAAGCTTATGTTTCAACAAGCAGCCACTTATACTGCCTTAGATGTGGCCTGAGAGATTACAAGTTAACTAGTAGAAATTACTCCCAAAGAAAATTTAGTTCTAATATATTATCAACTGAATTATATTCTGTACAAAATTTAGAAAAAAATTTCACCCTCTGCTTTACCTTAGTCTTAAGCAATGGAACACCAACACTGTCAAGTTTAAACACAAAAACAAGTATTGAATACTTGTAGCTTCCACTTATTTTTTGATTAGTGGGGCATTATCTACAATTATTAATAGGCAACGGGAAAGGTGAGGTTGTAAATTTAAACTGATAAATGTGCTCATTGTTCTCATCACTCACTGGGTGTTCTTTCCTGCAGATTTATTTTGGAGGGCTTAGGCACTGTCAGGCATGTTTCCTCTTCTGACGCTCAAGGTAGAAAGGGTTCTGGCAGTGGGTTTGGCACAAAGGGGATTTGGACCATGATCTAAAGCCACATTCCGGCCTGAGAGGATGCCAGTTATTATACACTTAAGAGGGAAATATCAATGGGCAGATTTAATTAACTTTGCAGGTCTTATTTTCCCCATTTTACAGGTGAGAAAACTAAGGGCTCAGAATTTTTAGCAACTTGCTAATAAATGGCAGACCTAAGATTCAAACAACTGCTAGCCACTGTCATGCTATTATTATTAGTGGTAGTAGTGAGAAAAATAGTAATTATTTTAGTACAGTTTATATGTTACAGGCAAAGTATGCAATGTAAATGTTTTGTCAATCATTCACTAGGAATGCTCAGTGGCTATAGTAATTATCATGTGAAAATTAAGTACAATGCTGAATGTAATACTCTCCTCATAAGGCCACAGATTTTTTTTTTAATGTATTTATTTATTTATTTATTTAGGGCTGTGTTGGGTCTTCGTTTCTGTGCGAGGGCTTTCTCTAGTTGTGGCAAGCGGGGGCCACTCTTGATTGCATTGCGCGGGCCTCTCACTATCGCGGCCTCTCCCGCTGCGGAGCACAGGCTCCAGACGCGCAGGCTCAGCAGTTGTGGCCCACGGGCCCAGCCCCTCCACGGCATGTGGGATCTTCCCAGACCAGGGCTTGAACCCGTGTCCCCTGCATTAGCAGGCAGACTCCCAACCACTGAGCCACCAGGGAAGCCCCAAGGCCACAGATTTTTAAATTTCGTTTTGGTATGAAACATTATGTGTTAGTTTGACCTCTAATTAAAAGTGAGAAGATGCATACTTTGGATAAAATAAAAATTCATACTTTAGTGCAGCATATTGTTCACAGAGATGTAGTCTTTTAGCATGTTTCTTTACTCCCTTCTAAAATCATATTTTCAGCAATACTGATCTTGCTTTCAAATTACTTTTTTCCCACATAATTTTTTATAATCTACATAAGAATATGTTTACAGAAGTTATCTCCCCCCCAAAAAAAGAGAATCACATCACAATATTAGTTAACTTCTTATTACTACTTTCAAATCCATTTACATAGCCTTAAATAAACATATATTACATAGACGCCACTAGGACTGATATAAAATCTCACATTTTCAGTCCACCTTTGAAATAAGTTGAGCCCAAGAAATTTAAGAATTTTAAGGTTGTATAGGTAAAAATGTTTTGCATATTTAGACAAGGCATTATTTCCAGCATTTCTACTGAATACTGCTTTTATAATTATTGCCATATCACCTTTAATATTCTTGACTCAATATTATTCTTTAAACAAGCTATTTTATTATATAATTTTATATGATAAAGGAAACTTTTTATCATCATCATAAATGGAAAACCAATATAATTTGCCACAAATAGAGCATGACCTTGCAAATAAATCTTTATTATAGAAATAAAAATTATCTTGTACCACCTAAAATTATCTGACACACCAGTTTGAGAAACACTTGCTTAAAGAATTACACTCCTTATGTCCCCTCGGCTTTCCAAAACAAAATTTCCAGCCTTCCATTTCCATTACTGTAGAGAAATGTTGAGTCCAAAATTCTTTTAGGTGTGGCATTTAAAATTATGGTACTAGTCAATTGTTGATTTCCATGCCTAAACTATACTTGAAGTATCTGAAACTGAAGTGTCTTCTTAAAATGAATTTCACTGTTTTGAATTTTATTTTATTTACTTTTTTTACACAGCAGGTTCTTATTAGTTATCTATTGTATCCATATTAGTGTATATATGTCAATCCCAATCTCCCAATTCATCCCACCACCACCACCCATCCCCGCTTACCCCCCTTGGTGTCCATACATTTGTTATCTACATGTGTCTCTATTTCTGCCTTGCAAACTGGTTCATCTGTATCATTTTTCTAAACTTAATTTAATTTTTATTATTTTTCTTACTAGTAAAATTCAAACAATTCATAAGCCCACAATTAAAAAGCAAGTTACTCTCATGGGAGATCAGAGCAGCTACTCATTGCCTTCTGCATTGTTTCTCAACAAGCACTTAGGACTTAGCCACTGAAAAAGAAACAAACTGGTAACAGCAAGAAGTGGCAGCATCTATTGGCGCAGTCTGGTACTGCAACAAAGTTCTACAAGGCAATGAGAAGGAATGGAGAAAGTAGATCAATGAAGAGGAGCTAAAAGAGCCTGAAAGGATATGTAGGGAGGAAAATTCTGAAGTCAGAAATCTGCTGGAAAATTCTGGAAGTGATTCAGAAACACTAGCAGGTCCGATATGACATGAATCAGACCATCAGAATATCCATGAACGTTCAACTTCATCTAAGAAAGGACATTGGTTGCTGGGGGGAGAAAAAAAATGTGACTTTATAGTGAAAATCAGTGGAAATAAAGGACTCATGTATTAGCAATTCCTTTAGCCAACCCCTCCTGCAGTTATCATCTACTATTTGTTTATTTTGAAAGTGTGCATGGCACCTTTTTGGCATTGGTTAGTGTGTAAGTCAAATTAAACAAACAAAACCCTCTAAGAGCTCACAATCCAAAACTTTATTTTTATTTTCATTTTATTTTAAAGTAACCTTAAGGGAAAACCTTTCCATCACTTCAGTAAGAGCAAACTTTAGGCTAAAAAATGTAATAAGCCTATGGCTGAACACGAGTTCATGTGCCCGACGCCAAACTAACCAAAACATCAGAGTTTGGAGTAGAGAAAGGATTATTCCAGGGCCAAGCAAGGAGAAGGCGTGCTTTGGAACTCAGGAAACGTTTTAGGAGACTGAATGAAGCCTGATTCCTACAAACAAGAAGCGGGGGACACGGAAAGGATGCATACCCGGGAGTGCACCACAGGGTCCTGCTCGGTCCTCAATCCTACATTCACCAAAAAAGAAGCCAGAAGACTGGATACTTGTAGAAATAATCCTCAAATAGATCTCTTAAATTACTCGTTTTTGGTACCTTTAAAGTCCAGCTGGAAGTATACACAATTCTTAAAAAATAAAGTCATTTGGTTGTCTCCCAATACATTCTAAGTCCAACCCTTTGAGTTTTTGGAGAGTGGACTTTTAGAGGCCAGTATCAATATGAACTAGGTTTAACACTGTTTTCTCTACTACTCTGCCAATGACAGAACAAATGAAGATAAAATATGATTGCCCAGGAATCTAAAGTGCTGTGCTGTTGGTTTTCTAAAATCTATAAACAAACACACTTTCTGAGTAATTTTTGTGCAAACAGATCAAGCTTAAAAAGGTTTTCTACTGGTTAGTGAAAGTGAAGAAATCAGATCTGCAGGGGACCTGTTGGGTCATTCTCTTCTGCCCAGCTCTCTGCTAAACTTCCTCATTCTTGGCTGAGTCTCTAAAGAAAAGGAAATGCATACTCTCTGGGAGACAGCTTCATTGTATTTACTTTTCAATTCTCTCTTGAAATTTTTTCTCAAGTCAAATCCTTTTAGTGCCATATTAGGCGATCCTACTCTATCTTTCGTGTTTACACCCAACCTTCAGATATTTATAAACAGATATCATGCCCACTTTTAGTCATCTGTTAGCCACGTTAAACAAATGTAAGGCCTTTTAAACTGGTTTCAGTTCAGTCTCTCCAAGCCCTTAATCATTCGTATTGCTTGTCTCTGAACTATTTCCAGTTTCCTAGATGTTCATTTTAGTTAGGGGTACCCCACATTGAATGCATTATTACAGGTGTGGTCTCATTAACATAGTAGAACAAATCCTACATTTTTTTTCTTCTGTGGCACTATGTTATGGCTTCCCTGCAAATTCCCGCCAACTCATGCTACTTTCATATTCTGACAAACTTAGTGTAATTTTTTTCTCTATTTTCACCTCACAGGGTGTTTCTTTTAGCATACTATAACAATCCTGATTTCCCTTCCAGTGCTTCAAAAGCACAGTTTTAAATGATAGCAGTAGTCAAAATATGAACAAGATCACTTTGTTTTCCTTCTGGTTTCATTGGTCTGTAACTATCTACATTTCAAAAGAGGTAATATCCAATTAATCTCTTTTTTATACAACTCTTTATCATATGTATGTATGATATGTATCTGCTTGTGAAAAATGTCCACGGATTATAATTTGAAAGTCCCCAAATACACAATTCAATGAGGAAGTTTACTTTATGGATGGCAAATAAATTGACTTGACAATTCTAAAGTAATGCATATTATAATATCACTGAAAATTATAATGAAAGCTTTGTAATGTCCATTCTTTCCACTATATTTTATAGCACATTTAGAAACTATTTATACAATGTTTTTTAATTTGAGGCATATATTCTCAGTACCAACTCCAACACCCATTAAAATGACTGTTCTGTTCATCTGGTTTCTTTATTCTTCCACCAGCCCTCTCAAAAATAGTGGTCAGGACTAAGTACATCTACTTGCAGACCTAGTAAATCCTAGAAATCTGACTTCCACTTCCATCCCTTTACTAACCTCCTTCTCAGAAGGCTGGGAAGCCTCACCTGCAGGTCCTGTTGGCATCCCAAGCTGAACATACTCCAAGCTGAAGGTGCCAGCCCAGCCTCTCCCAACAGCTTCTCCCACCATCTCCTCTTGAATGAATTTTGTCTTTGACTTTGAATTCATTCTTCACCTCTCTTTCTTACCTTTCATAGGCAATAAGTCAAGAGGACAGGTATATTTTGCATTGGCAGTGTCTCCTCCTCTATCCTTCCCTTTCTTTATCACGGCTACCTCCCCAGGCCCAGTTCCACATTTACCTCTTCTGTCACCATCAGCCTCCCCCTCCTGTAGGCTCTTTTCTGCCAATCCATTAGACAGAGATGAGTTTTTCTTTCTCTAAAGTACGGCTCTTCTCTCAGTTAAAAATCTCCAAGAGGCTCCAAACATCTATGTAATAAAGTACAAACGTCTTAATCCAGCTGTGACAACTGTCCAGAGCAGATGTGGCAGAGCAGAACCTTGCATCTTCCTTTCCTTTCCATGCACAGTACCTTGTATCTAGCACTTGATTGACAGTTACAAAAAAAATAAAATTAGATGCTTAAATGAAGGATGAACAAATACTCCAGTTGATAACCTGATTGCACTAGAGCAGAGGACATCCAGTGTGATGGGGACCCTCCTCCCGTGTGTTTAATTTGTGTGTTTCAATCTAACTCTTGTAGGATCCCCTTTGGGCCATTTGATATACCCTCTAAGCCCAAACCTATTCCCTGTTTTGTATTCTACATTTTACTATTCTACATTAACAGGGATAAAGTGTTCTGTGCGTATCCAGTAGTTCAGGATCTGTGATGAAGCATTCCAGCTTCATGATGGAATTTCCAAATTAGCTTATGGGTTCAAAAAACAGAGATTGGGTCAAGATTTCAAGATGAAATGAGCTAGTGCACATGTGAGACTCTTTAGGGAAGCCTTTGCACTGGTGCTTCTCAATTCTGCCTCGTCTGAATATTTGAGTGCTGAAAACGCTGTAGCCTTCTTCTCAATACCCTTTCAGTAAGAGGCACTGTAAGAATTGACCCTTTGTCCCCATGGGAGCCAGTGAAGAAGCTATTTTAATTTTGAATGAAAATAAAACCCATAAACACTTAATTTTTTTTTTCTCAAACTGGCCTTATTGCCAAAAGAATTCTTCATAACTACCAGGACTAAAGCCACCCAGAACATCAATCCAGAGAAACTCAAGGGCCCTGTGGCATTGCTTAGTGTTCATCCTGGGTTTCAGGATCTCAAATTTCTCAAACGCTCTTCTTTCATTGTCAAATCCTTCTCTCAGTCTTCCTATTCGAGGACCTGTTGTTTGGTGAATGGCCCCACTGACATGCTCCTCGTTGGAACTTTCTTCTCCTTTGGCTTCTGTGGGTCTGCTCTGGCCTCAGTCACCTCCACCCCTCTCATCACTCCTTCTTTATCCTTTCCTTGAATCCCCTCTGGCCACTTAAATGTGAATGTTCCTCGGCACCTGCTCTCAGCCTTCACGTACGCTCACTCAATGTAGGGAGGGACCGAGATGAACCAGGCACAGTCCCTGTCCTGCAGGAAATTTCAGTCTAGAGCAGAAAATAGCACATTTAAAAATAGTTATTACATGAGAGAGAAAATGTCAAGCTCCTTAAAAGAAACATTGACAAACAGGCTATTTTAGTTCAGAGCAGAGAGTTTGTTTCCAGCTAAGGGAACGAGCAAGGTAGTATTTGGACCTGGCCTTAGATCATGCAGACTGTTTATGCCTAGGAATGTGTATAATTCAATACAACTCAAACAGAAGCTGTTGTGTCTCCCGTTCAGCCTCGCCCCCCAAACAAGACACTCCTCTCCCTGTGTACCCTTACCTATTACCAGCACCAGTGCCCTCCCAGCCATCTAGAGGTAGAAATGAGTCCTTTTACTCCTTAGCCCTGTTCATCCACTTATTCAGTCCCATAGCTTCCACTTCTGAGATAAGTTTGGCTTTCTCCCCTCCTCTGTCGTTTTTTTTTAAATTCTAACTTAACCTGAGCCTCATTTACTCTATGCAGACTATCTATATAGCCATGTAATTGGTTTTCCCATTTCTAATGCCTCTCCCCACTTCTCCTATCACATTGTTCACTTTACAACATGGTTTTCTTCACATTACTCCTTTAATTTTTGGAAGGGAAAAAAAATCTTGAAAGAACTTTTAAAAGTGTTCACACTATTTTGCATGACTATGTAACAAAAAATAGGACAAAGATCATCCAAGTATATCCAGGGTTAGAGTTTTAGGAGTCTTGCATTTTTTAAATATATCATTCATTTTTATGTAATTCCTTCCACTGTTTCTCTAACTTGCTTACTCCACCCTTGTCAGAAACCCACCAAAGAACTTCAGATAAAAAAGTTATTTTCGGGCTTCCCTGGTGGCACAGTGGTTGAGAGTCCGCCTGCCGATGCAGGGGACGCGGGTTCGTGCCCCGGTCTGGGAAGATCCCACATGCCGCGGAGCGGCTGGGCCTGTGAGCCATGGCCGCTGAGCCTGCGCGTCCGGAGCCTGTGCTCCGCAACGGGAGAGGCCACAACAGTGAGAGACCCGCGTACCACAAAAATATATATATATTTTTTCTCTTTTCAATAACAGTAAGATAAACATTGTCATAGAATAACTGATTTTTAAGTCTATAAATAGGTTTGATTGTAATCTGGCCTAAATTTCTCATTCTGTAGCTACAAAATGCTAGTTGCAGAGGGTTTAAGAGATTTGCTCATTAATTGTTGGGGAAAGGGAAGTGGGATACAGGTCTCAACTCTTCTCACACTGGTTGAATTTTCTGAGCACATAACATTGTGTGCGTTGTTGTGACTGTGGATAACACATTTTTAACAGGAACTCTAAATATAATTTTTTTAATAAAAATATGCAACTAATTAAGGAGTAACACAAATGCCAAGACTCACCCTGATTATGCCCCCCTTTTATTCTAACTGCTTTTCAGATTTATTCTTTGTAGCACCTTATATTTGCTGGCTAAAACTGCAAACCTATAAAACAATTCTTTAGTATGGGTTTCCTGTTGCATAGAATTCAGAATATTATTACAAAGACAGAATGAATGAGATCCACTTACCATGGTTATCAAATTTCAGGAGTCAAGAGCACATGACCTACCCCCTTTAGTAATACTCCCTATAGAAGCTGGATGTCAATTCAAAGGCAAGTTATAACTGGCAATAAGAATAAACCATAAGTGCCGTGTGTGTATGTAACACTGTTTTTTAATTTAAATTTGATATTACTGTTAGAGTAAAGCAAGTCTTGTATTTACAGTTTTCTTTTTAGTATCAAAACAAAATTCAAAGATATTTATGTTTGAAAAGGTGAGTACTCTATCAATATTATGTTACATTCTCAAAACAATGCTAATGCATTTTGGAACACAACACTGTGATGCTTAACTTCAAAAGACTATCAAACTAAGAATGAAGCATAATGCACGTACAACACACCAGGACTGCTCACGTAAGCTAAGGACACAATCAAGCACGAATTTAG
This sequence comes from Mesoplodon densirostris, assembly GCF_025265405.1. NCBI lineage: Eukaryota > Metazoa > Chordata > Mammalia > Artiodactyla > Ziphiidae > Mesoplodon > Mesoplodon densirostris. Next base: position 30,535,741 of record NC_082672.1, read on the forward strand.
GTACCCATTGCCAACAACTAAAAGTATTTCATTTGTATTTTAATATCAGAGCATTTAAAAATATGTTTGTTGCGGGCCTCCCTGGTGGCGCAGTGGTTGAGAGTCCGCCTGCCGGTGCAGGGGATGCGGGTTCGTGCCCCGGTCTGGGAGGATCCCGTGTGCCGCGGAGCGGCTGGGCCCGTGAGCCATGGCCGCTGGGCCTGCGCATCCGGAGCCTGTGCTCCGCAACGGGAGAGGCCACAACAGTGAGAGGCCCGCATACCGCAAAAAGAAAAAAAAAAAAAAAAAAATTAAAAATATGTTTGTTGGATATTTTGCCATAAAACTTCATACCCAATGACATATAACTTTTAAGTCAATTACTTTTACACTATCATTTAAATTCCTGCTGAGAAAAATCTCAAACTTTAAGCTAATTTGGGGAGTCCACATATTTTTTGTCAATCTTCAGATGAATATGAAAAATTAGCAGCAGTTTTCTATTTCTAAATAGCAAAGATCACAGCTCATCAAGGCTTACACTCATTTCACAAATTAAACCCACAATGGCATTGTTTATGTTTTAGTTCAATATGCAAACAATGCCTCATTGAGGGTTGTATTTCAAAACAAATAAAAACTTGCTTTAGTTCCTTTTTCATTTCATTGTAACTTTGAAGTGTGTACTTATATGAAACAGTCAGCTTCTCATGGCCACCAATGGTCTCTATACCATGAGTAACTAGCTAGATTAACTCCTAGTTTAACTTTACTGCTTGTTATGGAGTCTACAAATTGTGCCTTGGTGCCATTCTTGATCAAACATAAGCAAAAATGTTTTGTCTCTTCATTTTTTTCAATCTGCATTTCACTTAGATTCCTCAAATCATTAAACAAAAAATCTGTTATTTTAATGCCATTAGCATTTCTGTTAAAGTAGTAATGATGAATATTTTTTCACATTAAAACTAATATAGGATTATTCAACTCAGTACTTATGGAATTTTGTACTTTCATAGACTGTACACCAGTTTGAAAATTAGTGTCTGCAGCTTTCTTCTTGTTTTAAAAATTTATATGTAACCTGATATTTGAGATGGCCTAACAAATAAAATTTGACCCCAAAATTCCAATTTTTCTTGACAACCCAGTATTATATATGAGTTCATCTACACTTAAAAGAAAAACCTTTCTTGCAAAGATTTTTCCCTTGTTTAATATTCCTAAATTCTTCTTCATAACTTCATGACTTGATGGACCTCTACAAAAAGGCTTCTAGAATTTTCTTGTGAGGAAACTGAAGAGTTACAATTTTGTTATAAAATGAAGAAATGAATAGGCACAAACCTCGACTGCAATTTGCTTTTTTTTTTATGGAATATAGTCACCAAAACCATAATCTCATTCCAGGTGCAGATGAATCATAATCCTGAGCAAAGGTAGAACCAACATTTCTCTTACATTTCTAGTTAATTTCTAAAGAATGTCAAAAAGGTAACAAAATATTTTGTAATAGTCTCACCAGAACTTGGAACAATTTCTTCAGAAAAAAATCTAATGATAATAGTTATCCCTCAGGCATTGTAACCTATAACTTAGAAGTCATCATCTCAAGGTATAGTTTGTGGTACGTTTTGCTAAAGTCAATTGCATTGCAATCCACATCCTGAAATTTGCCTTTCAAAAGCTGTTCATGCAGCCATCTGTAAAACATGAATGTTTACTTGACATTTTACAAATTGGAATGGCTTAATGTCATCTAAAAGATTAGACAGTTAACTGAACATTTCTCCCTCTACATCATCTTCAAAAATATTAATTGTCTATTCTCTATTTAGTATCCTGGTTGATACTAAAACTCATAAGTGCCTTTTTATCCTATTCTGTTTTCCAGCTGAAAGTCAGCTATTGTCTATGTCAAAACAAGACCTATTATTTAAAATACATTTTTGCCACTATCTTACACCATACACAAAAATTAACTCAAAATGGAATAAAACTTGAATATAAGATTTGAAACCATAAAATTCCTAGAAGAAAACATAGATGGTAACTTCACTGACACTGGTTTTAACAATGTTTTTGTGGCTCTGATGCCAAAGGCAAGGAAAATAAAAGCAAAAATAAATAAATATGACTACATCAAACTGAAAAGCTTCTGTACAGTGAAGGAAACCATCATCATTTGAACCATGCCTTTCAAAACAAAAAGGCAACCTACTGAACAGGAGAAGATATTTGCAAATCATATATCCAATAAGGGGTTAAGATCCAAAATATATAAAGAACTTATACAAGTCAACAACATCAAAAAAAAAACAACCCAATTAAAAAATGGGCAGAGGATCTGAATAGACGTTTTTCCAAATAAGACATACAGATGACCAAAGGCACATGAAATGTTTTCAACATCACTAAATATCATGGAAATGCACATCAAAACCACAGTGAGATACCACCTCACACCTGTTAGAATGGTTGCTATCAAAAAGAACAGAAATAACAAGTCCTGACGAAGATATGGAGAAAAGGGAACACTTGTGAACTCTTGGTGGGAATGTAAATTTGTGTAGTCACTATGGAAAACAGTACGGAGATTCCTCAAAAAGAGAACTACCATATGACCCACCTATTCCACTTCTGGTTGTTTATCCAAAGAACATGAAAACACTAATTTGAAAAGATATATGCACCCCTGTGTTCATTGCAGTATTTTTTACAATAGCCAAGACATAGAAACAACCTAAGCATCCACTGATGGATGAATAATAAAGATGATGTGATATATGTATACATATATATAGATAGATAGATAGATAATGGAATATTACTCAGCCATAAAAAAGAATGAAATTGTGATATTTATGACAACATGGTTGGACTTTGAGGGCATTACACTAAGCAAGATGTCAGACAGAGAAAGACAAATACCATATGATCTTACACACGTGTAGAATCTAAAAATCAAAAACAAAACCAACTAACAAACAAAATAAAACAAAAACAAACTCATAGATACAGAGAACAGATTAGTAGTTATCAGAGGGGAAGGGAGTTGGAGGGTGGGTGAAATGGGTTAAGGGAGTCAACTGTATGGTGATGGATGGTTGATTTGTGGTGGTGACCACTCTGTAGTGTACACAGATGTTGAACTATAATGTTGTACACCTGAAACTTATATAATAAAATTATATATATATATATATATATATATATATATAATTTTTATAAAGGGTTTAATTCCTAAAATAAATAAAAAGCAAAAGCAGTAGCAAAAAAAGAGTATGCTTTTTGCAAAATAGTTTGTATTTCAACATTTATTCAACATTCAAGACATTAATCTCACAGCAATTTTATATGCTATTTATATGTTATTTTTGCTCATGTAATATGGAATTGAGATTTATCAGTCTACTACAGGTTAGAGTGTCCTCTCTGAAAACTTTTGAGAAATTGAGAGTCCTATTGAAAATCTACCAGATATCAGGTGCCTTAATTTGAATTTATAAATCATGCATTGTGTCCAACAGTTGCACAGTTTCCTTTAAGTTCCTTTAAATCTTTCTAATCAATTCTATGTGGTCTTGGTAATTCATTCTTATGGGTAAATATCAAGGGAAAGAAGAGAAAAGGAGTTGGAGGAAAGGCTTCCTTTATACTTTGTAGGAAGTATAAAGGGAAGAATATAGAGTTAGATAAAGGAGTTACATGTTGATTTTAGTTGCAGTCATAAGGATGTCACTTTCCACTCTCATCAAGAACCCTTTGAGTCATCCACAACCCATAGTCTTAAGCACTATCTCAGGATTGGCACATAGTAGATATACAATAAATGTTTGTTACATAAATAAATTAATTCAATTTGAAATTAAGAGCTTGATACTAATGATATTTCCTTATGTTTCCCTAAAACCACCTTTCCTGAGTTTTGGAGCAGTCATGGCTGCAAGAGTTTTGAGACTTCTGCATCACAAAATCAAGAAAATTGCTGTTATACCTCATTCTGAAAGGTAGTGTATCCTGGGGGGTTCTCTCTCTTTCTCTCTCTCTCTCTCTTTGGGATGTGTGTGTGTGTGTGTGTGTGTGTGTGTGTGTGTGTGTTGGGAATGGTTATGTTCTTTAAGGCAAGTTTTAAGTTTAAGTAATATCTCTTAATTGATGTCACATAGATAATGAGAGAAAAGGCCAGAATAATTACAGAATTCATACAGAATAGTCAAAGTTTTAATGATACTTTCAGTTTCTCATTAAAACATCCTATCTTGAATGTCTGATTTGGCAAAGAATGACCTTTTGGCTCTGAAAATTATTTTTCCTGTAATGCTAAATTAGTGTCAAGAAATTAATCCTCCCAGCACACTTATAGAAGCAATAATAGTATGAGTTGGTTAAGAGCTGCTTTGACAGGGTACTGTAAAGCCCCTAAGTCTTTAAAGAGCCCTGGCATTAGGTAACTTTAATTGTTGGTTTCAGATGTCAGTCTCCATCAGGAGCACAGCTGGAGACTGATAGGTGTCGCATGGGAATAAGCATTTTGTATTACTTTGAAGTCAATTGGACTGAACATGAAAATTTTATAGTTAGTGGCAGATTTCTTTTTAAGATATTTAAGTAAAGTATCCCTTAAACCAATTACATTAAAAACTATCCAGAATAAGAAACCTCAAAAGAAAATTCCCCTCAGTGGCAAAGTGTTAATCAAATAAACCAAGAAAACAGTTTTCCCAAACCCATAATTTCCATGCTTGGGGGTGTCCTCATTTGGATGCAGCCCTTTTTAACTCTTTCCATTTCGTTTCTGAGCATCTTCTGTTTTGAGTAGTTATTTTAAAAAGTTGCAGAAAAGATAGCATGCACAGGACAAGGGCAAATGTTATGATGGTCAGGTACGGCAGGGAGCACTTTGGGAATTTCATCTGTGCCCGCCTGTGACTGATCCCTCATGCTTTCTTTGGAAAATGTGAGCCTCTCTGTCCTCGGAGTTGTCTCCTTCATATAGAGAGGCACTTCGGACTGACTCACTTCCCCTATGATGTGTGCAAGCGGACAACAGGAGTATTTTCCCTCAATGATTCGAATGTTTCAATTTTGTTTCCTACTAGGAGGATTATATATATATCAGTTTTTAATTAATTCATGATTTATATACTTTTCATGAATCAAAATGAAAAGTAACCTAATATTAAAGTCCATGGATTCCAAATTAGCAGATGGGCGTCTACACGTGCTAAACCAAGTGCTGTTCTGACATGAAACAATGAGTTGTTATTCGACAAAAAAAAAAAAAAGCAGAAAAAAGAAAACAAAAGAATAAATAATATGTATTATATAAATTGGTTGACTTTAATGTTTTATCCAAATTTATTCCCACCATGCTCTCAAGTTTTCCAGCTCTTGTTTGACTCCGACTTCAGTACCAATAACCGAGTATTAACACCAGACTAATCACTTCACACTTTGTTCCCTCAGTTTTCTGACTCTTGGTATTACCTATCATACCATTAGACAGCTTCTTTTATTCTTTGCTTGAATCACCAGAGAAACTTTTGCTCTGGACACTTCACGTATTGTATTTACTGGTTTACACAAAGAACAGAGTGATTCTGGGGCTGATGACTCTGTTATAGGAATATCTACCACCACAGAACGTTTGGGTTTTCCTCATAGTCCAGTTGTTGAACCAGCTGCAAAGAAATGCATTTTCATTTCTTTAGATTTAAAGACACAGTGATTAAGTATATAAGTGACCACGATGAAGAGTGGTCCCCGCTTGCCACAACTAGAGAAAGCCGTCGCACAGAAACGAAGACCCAACACAGCTATAAATAAATTAATTAATTTTTAAAAAAAAGTATATAAGTGAAAACTCCGTAAGAGTGGAAGCTATCATAAACATTATGTAGTCACGGGGTGGAGAGGGTAAAATGTATTTTAAGGAGTATAACAATCAGTGGGATAGGCAGTTCTTTCTAACAGTTGGTGATAACACTTTACAACATCAGCATCACACTGCGTTTTATGCCCCTAAGTTTTCCCCTTTGACACGCAGACCAGAGATCATAGTGCAGGGAGCACTACATGAGAAACCCAGAGCCTGGGTACTAGGTCCATTTGTGCCAACATATGTTGTCACGACACCTGTGTTCATTTTTCTCACCTGCAGTAAAAGGGGATCCAGTGCTTAGTGATTTATCTCTAAGGCCCACTCTAGCGTTAATATCGATTCTGCCACCTCCCTTTTTTATAGTTGATTGTTTTCCAGCCAATGAATAAGCATTTAATTGTTGCCTAATATGTACCTAGGTTGTCTGAATCTCTTAGTAACTAAATAAATCTGTTTTCCAACTGAGGGCAGGTGTATAAATGGTAAGTAAATTAAACCAATAGCATAAGGGCTGCTCTACCCAAATTTCTGCAGGTTTTCTGTGAAGAGTAACTGAGGGTCAGGGAGCAACTGCATGCATGGGTCTGGCTGCTACGTTAGCATCAGAGGACTTGTGCTAATCCAGGATAATTACTTTCCAGGTCCAGCTTATCATAGGTGTGTGAATATAGCTGTTATTCAGATGGTGTCCCGTAACAGCTTTCAAGTGATGGGAGGAGGGCAAGTTGTGAGGTATATTAGTAGACATATTTACATGTAGTAAAAAAAGTATTGGGAAGGTTCAATTAAACCTACACAAATATACATATACGTAAGTAGATGTGTTTAATCAAGGCTAGAATTGTCCACAAGTCTGTATAGTCATTGAAAGGTTGACTGACTTATCTATTAAGAAAATTAACTTTCTTCCAAGATGTCTCACCCACAGCTCTGTAGAGGATTTACAACATTCCACCATTAAGAAATAATTCTTTTGAGTTAAACCAAGATTGCCTGTTCCCATGGACATTTCTTTGGCTAGGTGGTCCCATAATGTTTTTAAACTACCTTAGTGGGACTTTTCTTTTTCCAATGCCATAGCAAACTGGGTCACACTTAAAGAATGTATCACATAATGAAGATGTCTTGATATGGGCTAGGGAGATACAGTGTTTGAGTGGCCTGGGAAGCATAGGTCTGGGAGAAGAGTTACAGTGGAGATAAATGGGAACCAGAAGGTTTCAGGAGGAGACCTCTTACCCCAGGAAAAGAAAGTGAACAAAAAGGGAAGATAGGGAAATAATAAAAGATATACTTAGTCAACTTCCTGCTCTATGAGAGCCTGTTGCTTGCTTATGTTTACATTTTGGGTATTTTTTTAATTGAAGTACAGTTGACTTACAATATTATATTAGTTTCAGGTGTACAATAGAGTGATTTGATACTTTTATAGATTACGCACCATACAAAGTGATTATAAAATACTAACTATAATCCTTGATCTGTTTCTTACATTCCTATGCCTTATTTATTTTATAACTAGTAGTGGGTATTTTTGATAAAATATTGCTTCTGAGTCTTTTATCTGAGTACTTAAAGCATTTTATTTATATTTATACCACTTGGGAACTTGTGTAAGGCAAAGTTTTCTTGTTAATTCTGTTCACTTACCAATTAGGATAACCATGGGCAAATTGATTGATTTCTCTAAATCTAACATAGCAATAAAAAGTGACTTTTCCTAATTTCGGATTTTAGAAAGCTCACTGGGTAAAGGGCAGGTAGGTAGAGAAGAATCACTACCAAAATAGTAGCAAAGTTAAAAATACTACAGATGATTGTCATGTTAATGATATATGTAGTATTCTTTATGTAGTAAGGTATGTAGTAACATTAGCCAACTTTACCCAATGCATTATGCAGATAATCTCCTTTAATCCTGACAACTCTAAAAGGTAGGTAACATTTTTAGCCCATTTTACAGATAAGAAAATGAAGACTTACGTCAAGTCACTTAGTCAAGCTCACTTTGCTAAGCAGGAAACACAGCAGAGATTCAAATCCAGGTTAATGAGATTCTGGAAATGAATTGTCCAACAATTTTGGGAGCTAGCTCACTATGGTCGTTGGGTATTGGTTGGTTCATAGTGAACATTAGGGAAAAGAAAACAAACAGACAAAAACCAAAACAAAAGGTAATTATTTGCTGCGGCATTTATGGGATAATGCAAAAATACATAGGTTTACGGATGTAGAACCTGAGATTAGATAAAGTCAGGCTGAGCTGAAATTGTCACTAACCAGCATTCCTGCAGCACCCTTGCAAGCAGACTGGTGGGCTCTCCCTCATACAAATTGAATTAGAGGTAATTGCCAAACCTAGGAACTTATAGCAGACCTGTGACTAAGTAAGAACTTTCGGTAAAAAAATGGAAAAGCATAGCGGACAGAATTAGTAATTTGGCATTATTGTTATTCTCTGCATTGCTGCTTGAATTCTTTTACAAGGAGCACTGATGGAAACATTCCTCAAGCTGGCTCAAATGCTGTGGGCTAATTAATTCCGGGTGCATTTCAGTGAAGCTGTGCTTTATGGCTATGGTGACCACACATGTAGGATCACATTACCTTAGTGGCATCACGTCTGAGGGACACAACAGCTAAGGCTAGAATGTTTATTCCATCCCACTCCAACTTGTTCTAGTGTTCTGAAATTTTTCCCCCAATGGGGTTTTGATATTTGATATCAACTCAGCAGAATCTTGATCTCAAACTGGATTTTTCTCAGCCCCAATTTAAGATGAAAAAATAACATGAATATGTAACTTGGATGGTAAATGTCATCCATTTTCTAAGGTAGGCTATTAGTTCAAATAGTCTATATGACTAAAGATAGGAGCTGTGTTCCTATGTTACCTAGAAGCACACTCAAGGGCCAAGACAAGTGGAAATGATGCTATGTCTAGACATCTTTCCCAGGCCTTCTATACCTTGCTTACCTCCACGTTCCTGTGATTAGAGTACAAATAACATAACTTAAGTAAAGTACAAAATGGACAAAATTTATGCCTTTGGAAGTTAGAATAGAGCAGACTCTTGGGGATGTAACACTTGGTAAAGGGTTTCTGGGCTGTTGGTAATGTTCTATCTCTTGATCTGGGTGCTGATTACATGTGTGATCACCTTCATGTGTTATACACTTATGACTAATGCATTTTATCTGAATTTATGTTACTCTTTCACTAAAATCATTTTTTAAAAAGGAGTGAGGGAAGAATTCTTTCATAATACATTGATCTGAGTATCACATGAGTTGTGTTTATTAAATCACTCAGCAATCTTTTTGAAAAACAGGCAGTAGAGTCTTGACAGGATGGCACTCAGGTCAAGAAAGTTTTGATTTGGATGAGAAGAAGAAGAACATCTGAAAGAGTTCTGAGGACAGGGCAGCTCACATTAGGCCCAGATGGAGGGCTATTGTGGGTACTGTTGGATCTAAGAGGCAGCTTGTGGATACCTTAAAGGGTCTGGATCAGGAGAGGTGCAAGCGTGCAATGGAAGAGAGAAAAAGATGCTGGGATAGAACATGGAAAGCTGAAGGGTAGGACCTAAAAACAAACTTCTCTTACTTCATAATTTGCCCAGGGCCAGACCTAGTTGAAAATAATGTTGATGTTATTCCAAGTGACATAGAGTTTAATTAAACTTTCCCTAATAATTAGAACAGTATACCTTTTTCCTTGCAAGCCTTGGTGTATTTTTTTCTTAGTTCTTCATTAGCAATTCACTAGGAGAGGAGCTGAAAATGGGGGAAAGAAGCTGGATTAAGTCCATACAGAATAGTCATTCTGCAGAAATTCCAGGTAGTGAAGGTTTACCAACAAGACTATGTGACTTCATACTATGTGATTTTATACATGATTTTGCAACTCAAGGTAATTCCAATACTAAATACAAGGGCTTCAATTAATAATGTTATTCAGAAGATAATTTTATTTAAGGAAAATAATTCTCTACATGTATTCATTCACTTATTTCATAAATACTTGATGAATTACTGTCATCTGCTGCTATTCAGTATTTCCTTTTAAGCCTATAAGAATATGAACTATAGAAACAGTCCCAAGCATGAGTGCCTCAAAGAATTTGAAATTATGACTAAAATACAAATTATACATTTTTGAATAAAAGAGATGGCATGCACCCAAATTAGAATGTTCTTTATAAATCCTTCTGATGAGTTAAATAATATGGCAGAGACTTGAGGAATAAATAAAATAGTATAAAATATCCTTCACTTTAAATTCTATATGTTTCTAATACCAGTTAAAAATGTTTACGTTTCCCTGTATGTTTAACAGTATTACCATATGGGTGTTGCACTCTTGAAATGTTTATTTTTATCTATGTTTTTGAAGGGGCACTCTTTCTATAGAGAGAAGCTGCAGTAGAGTAGTCACTTGTTTTCACTCATTTTTCTGGGACCTGTTACCCTCTTGGGTTGCAACCAAAACCACAGTTTCCATAGCAGTTTTCAATCCAGTGGATTCCTTTCTTTCTTTCAATCAAGGATAGCAAAGATGGTCTCAAACCAAGATCTGCAGAGTCAAGTTAAAGAGATTTTCAACTTCTTTCCTCTCTGATTGACCAATTCCTCTTAGCACTGATGACTTTGCTTTTCTCTTTCAACAAAAAGGCTGCTTAATCTCCATAGGGTTTCAATTCTATGATTCCTTTCTCCTTCCTACAGCCAACTTCCCCATTTTTTAAAAGAAGATACCTGGCTCCTCATAGTTTGAAATAGAAAATTATATTCTGAAATCAATAGGCTCTTTTGAACTTGGGAAGTAATCAATTGAAATTCGTTTGAGAATTTCATATTTCTTGGGAAAGTGTTGGCTCTCCTTCCCTAGGGCAGTGTGGCCCTGAGTCCTAGAGCATTCGTCTGGGACTCCCTCCACACATAGGAAACACTATAGGTGTCTGCAATTGCAATTAACAGAGCCCTGGGACAGAATTCTAAATGAGATATAAAATTATGCTTTGAAAGTTGTGTGGTCTTTTTTGGTTCTGTTTTTCATTGGCCATCAAGTCATTTTCCTTTTGAACTTGTCATAATCCTCCTCCTTAGGTAAACCTCATCTTCTCCATCACAAATCACAGAAGGCTTACAGATAATGAATAATTTCAGTGTTAACTGAATACTGTAATTCTCTCTAATGACACCTTGTGTGATATGTCACACGAATACTATGGGGGAATAATGCTGTTTAAATCTAGACTCATAAAGAATACTTAATTTCATTCATGTCTATAGCCAGTGGTTTGAGAATTTATTTAATCTTCATGTTTTCTTTCTCAATAAAATTAAAATAATTCTTCATTATGTCATTTGGGCAGTGATTTACATTTTTAGAGTAATATAAAAATTATTGAATATTAATATTTTCCATGAATTTTCTGTTTTCCTGATATTTAATAAAAACGAAGTTGTGTTTTCATAAAAGAAAATTACAGCGTTATTAAGGCCCTTAAAATTCTCCTAATTTACAGATGGAGAAAACATATTTTGAGGAAATCTGCCACTTTCCAGTCACCAGGAACTCAGATACCTAATAATCATTGTTTCCCCAAAGGAGTTATTCTTCACATCTTCTAGAATGAGGGACAATTCAAGGCTTCTAAAATGGAACAGATGGAGCACAGGAACTTTAAACATGCAAAAGGTTAGACTGGATCAAAGTTATTATAAATTACAACTTCTTTTTATTAAAGAACAAAATGAAAACCAAAAAATATATTAAAGACTGTACTTATGAATTCAAATACAATAGAATACAACAAAGTAATTTATCATTCAAGAAATATTTTTAATAACTCAGGCTCTGAATTCAGTCTACCAGGAAAAAAAATCTGAGCCTCATGGGGAGAACTGTTAATATCCCTAAAGCTCAGTTATCTCATCTGAAAAATGGGGTCAGGATAGTACCTACCTCATGAATTAAATAAAATAATGGGAGTTTTTTTTTTTTTTTTTTTTTTTTGGTCATACTGTGTGGCTTGTGAGATCTTAGTTCCCTGACCAAGAATTGAACCTGAGCCGACAATGGCAGTGAAAGCTCCAAGTCCTAACAACTGGACACCCAGGGAATTCCAAATAATGGGAAATAACAAGTTAATGTCTGTAAATTATTTAGCACAGTGTTTGGAACACTGTTGACTCTCAGTAAATTTTAGCTATTTTTATATTATCATTATTACCATTTTACATAGAGGATTCTTGTTATTCACAGTAGTAATGTTCAAAAAACTCCCTTCAAAAACTAGATTAGCAAATATTGAATCATTGTCCCGAGGATAAATTTAGTGTTAGGCTCTTGAAAGCATCTAGTCACAATATTTTCATCTAGTGAACAATATATAACCTTGTTTTATGTGTGTTTCTGTTTAAAGATGCTTTACTAATATACACTGTTGGTTCATTAACATTGAACTTGGCCAACAGCACTATAACTCATGCCTAAATAAAGCTTATCTATCATACACATCTTCTCCATAAAGCACATCACAGCCTTCTTGCACATAGGAATATTAGACAGTACTTGAAGGCCATTCTAAATAGCAAAGTCACCAAGAAAAAGCAAAAACTGTGAAAAGTGTCACATAAAAAGGACAAGCCCTGTGAGGTTTTACAAATAAAACCTACAAATTGGTTTTAGGGTTACAAATAAATGTTAGCCAGTCGGTGAACATGCAAATAAAGAATCTGCAAATCAGAAGGATCAACTGTATTGAGATTTTGAAAAACTGAAATCAGTTGAGTTTGCCTACATAAGAGTGTTCAAGAGAGAAGCAGCAGGAAAAGAAGCTGGAGGTTTACACTCATGCTAGGAAAGGTAGGATCTGGTAAGCCCTGTTAAGAAGTTAGTCCTTTTTCTAATAATAATGAGGCACCATCACCACACAGTTTTAAATGGAAGACTGTCATAGTTAGATTAGTGTTTTATAAAGACCACTGTCACCTCGAATAGAAGTGACTCTTAAAACAGCACCTTGTACATTGTGTATGCTCAATGTTTACTGAATAAATTCTGTATTTACTGAATGATTGAGCGCAGTGTAGAGATTAGTTTTGTTGGGGTCAGAGACAGGGCTGGAGGAAGGGAGACTTTAAGATGTTACTGCTATTCAGTGTTGTACTGGATGTTCTTGCCAGGGCAATTAGGCAAGAAATGAAATAAAACCTACAAACAATGAATGCTGGGGAGGGTGTGGAGAAAAGGGAACACTCTTGCAGTCTTGGTTGGAATGTAAATTGATACAGCCACTATGGAGAGTAGTATGGAGGTTCCTTAAAAAACTACAAATAGAACTACCATATGACCCAGCAATCCCACTACTGGGCATATACCCTGAGAAAACCATGATTCAAAAAGAGTCATGTACTACAATGTTCATTGCAGCCCTATTTACAATAGCCAGGCCATGGAAGCAACCTAAGTGCCATCGACAGATGAATGGATAAAGAAGATGTGGCACATATATACAATGGAATATTACTCAGCCATAAAAAGAAACGAAATTGAGTTATTTGTAGTGAGGTGGATGGATCTAGAGACTGTCATACCAAATGAAGTAAGTCAGAAAGAAAAAAAAAACAAATACCGTATGCTAACACACATATATGGAATCTAAAAAAAAAAAAAAAAAAAAAGGTTCTGAAGAACCTAGGGGCAGGACAGGAATAAAGATGCAGACGTAGAGAATGGATTTAAGGACACGGGGAGGAGGAAGGGTAAGCTGGAATGAAGTGAGAGAGTGGCATGGACATGTATACACTACCAAATGTAAAATAGATAGCTAGTGGGAAGCAGCTGCATAGAACAGGGAGATCAGCTCGGTGTTGTGTGACCACCTAGAGGGGTGGGATAGGGAGAGTGAGAGGGAGACGCAAGAGGGAGGAGATATGGGGATATATGTATATGTATACTGATTCACTTTGTTATAAAGCAGAAACTAACACACCATTGTAAAGCAAGTGTACTCCAATAAAGATATTTAAAAAAGAAAAAAAAAGGTATTTAGATTGGAAAAGAGGAAGTAAAACTATCTTTATTTGAAGATGACATGATCTTACATATAGAAATTCCTAAAGAGTCTACTAAAAATGATTAGAACCAATAATCAATTTCAGAAAGGTTTCAGGATACAAGATCAATACATAAAATCCAATTATATTTCTATACTGTAGGAATGAGCAAATCAAAAATGAAATTAAGAAAATAATTCTATTTACAATAGAATAAAATACATAAGTATAAATTTAGCAAAAGAACACAAAACTTCTAACTCTGAGAAATAGAAAGTATTGTGGAAAGTAATTAAAGACTTAAATAAATGGAAAGACATCCACATTCATAGATTAAAAGGTTTAGTAGTGTTAAGATTACAATAGTCCCCAAATTGATCTACAGATTCAATATAATCCCTATGAAAATTACAGCTGTTTTTGCTGTTGTTGTAGTTCTGCAGACACTGACAAACTGACGTTAAAATTTATATGTAAGGCGACTGAACCAAAACAGCCAAAACAATGTTAAAACAGAATAAAGCTGGAAGACTCACACTTCCTCATCTGAAAACTTACTATGATGCTACAGTAATTGTGACAGGGTGGCGTTAGCATAAATACAGATTTCAAGACTAATAAAATAGAATTGAGAGTCCAGAAATAGACCCTCTAAATGATAAGTTGATTTTCAATCAACCTAAATTTTCAGTTTAGGTTGATTTTCAATTTCAAAAGGGGAAGAATAGCCTTTTCAACAAATGGAGCTGGGATAACTAGAAACCTCATACAAAAGAATGAAGTTGTACCCCTAACTCACAACATATACAAAAATTAACTGAAAATTGATGAAAGGTCCAAATGTAAGAGCTAAAACTATAAAACTCTTACAAGAAAACAAAGGTACAAATCTCTGTGGACACGAATTTGTCAGTTGTTTCTTACATATGATACCGAAACCCCAAGCAACAGCAGTGGGACAACAAAAGGTAAATTGGAAATCATCAAAATTAAAAACTTTTGAACTTCAGAAGACACCACCAAGAAAGTGAAAAAACTACACACAGAATGGGAGAAAATTTGCAAATCATATATCTAATAAGGGACTTGTATCGAGAACATGTAAATACAGCTCAGTAATTTTTTAAAAAGCCAATTAAAAATAGACAAAGAATATGAATAGACTGTTATCCAAAGAAGATACACAAATAGCCAATAAGCACAGGAAAAGATACTCAACATCATTAGCCATCAGAAAAATGCAAATCAAAGCCACAGTGAGATACCACTTCACACCTACTAGGATGGCTGTAATCAAAAAGGCAGAAAATAACAAGCATTGGCCAGGAGGTGGAGAAATTGGAACCCTTACACTGTGGTGGGCATGGGAAATGGTGTAGCTTCATTGGAAAACAACCTGGTAGTTTCTCAAAAAGTTAAACATAACATTATTATTTGACCAAGCAATGCAACTCCTAGATTGATACCCAAGAGAAATGAAAACATGTGTCTACACAAAACTTTTACATGAATGTTGATAGCAGCATTATTCACAATAGTAAAAAAGTGGAAACATCCCAAATGACCATCACCCGATGAATAGATAAATAATGTGATATATCCACACAATGGAATACTAGCAATATAAGGTAATGAAGTATCCATAAATGCTGCGACACAGATGAACCTTGACAACATTACACTAAATAGAAGCAGCCAGTCACAAGAACGGCATATTGTATTGTTCCATTTATATGAAATGTCTTGAATAGACAAATCTGTAGAGACAAAAAAGGATTATATTATTGGTTTCCAGGGGCTAAGGGGACAAAATGATGGGCAGTGACTGCTAACGTTTATGGGGTTTCTTTTTTTGGTGCTGAAAAATGCTTTAGAATTAGACAGTGGTAATGGTTGCATAACTTTATGAATATACTAAAATCCACGGAATTATACAGTTTAAAAGAGTGGATTTTATGACGTGTGACATATCTAAAAAAACTTTTTAAAAGAATTCTATAAGATTTCTTATTCTGATCACAATACAGTAATTGCTAAGAGAATTATTGTCCCACTGTTAATCACTATAAAAATGGATAAAATTTGTGATAGAGACTTCTGAAGCATTGGGCAACAAGTGGTAAAGAACTGTCATTTTTGAGCGAATGGAAAAGTATGAGATGAGATTCATCTCTTCTCGAGCATATGAAGATGGAGTTGTAATGGAACATAGTAATTCTGTGTAGCAGAGGAGGCAGTTATCTGACTTCTGAGGTGTAGAAGGAGGTGAAATTTGAGAGGCAGGTTCCCAATACTGAGGGAGCTACTCAGATGGGTGGGGATAAGTGTGCATGGGGCTTCTATTGCTTCCTTGGCCATGGTTCGGACTCTGCATGCAGAGGGTAAGACTTCACGAGGACCAACAGAGAATAGCTCCTATGAGGCAGAGCAGTGAAGAAGGTTTCAGAGTTTGTTCTGTGTTAGGAGGGTGGAAAGGAGGAGGACGAGAAGGTGGAAAAATGAGATGAAGAACAGAAGACACAATTTGGATATATTGCCTAGCAACAATGACCATAACCATGGCAAGCTTTAATTTTTCAAGTGATCAAACAAAACCAAAAATGTGATGTATTAAATAATCATTAATGATCATTAAGATCATTAATAATCATTAATAATTATAATCATTGACAATGACAATCTATAAAAAATTAAGAAAAATCAAAATGGAGAGACTCATTAATTGTGAAGAGCATCACTATAGAATGAGACTAATGAGAAAGGTAAAGTTTAAGCATTTGGTGGAATTTATTTAGTTTCACTGCTTTTTTTAATCTCTTTTTTTAACATCTTTATTGGAGTATAATTGCTTTACAATGTTATGTTAGTTTCTGCTGTGTAACAAAGTGAATCAGTTATATGTATACATATATCCTCATATCTCCTCCCTCTTGCATCTCCCTCCCACCCTCCCTATCCCACCCCTCTAGGTGGTCACAAAACCCGGAGCTGATCTCCCTGTGCGATGCAGCTGCTTCCCACTAGCTATCTATTTTACATTTGGTAGTTTATATATGTCAGTGCTACTCTCTCACTTCATCCCAGCTTACCCTTCCCCCTCTCTTCACTGCTTGTTTTTTTTGTGGGGTGATGTGTTGAGAGAGGAAGAGTTATAGGGAGTTACAGGGAGAAGGAAGAGGAATTCTAAGATAATGTATACCTAATAAGTTATTCTTTAGAACAGAATTCTTCCAGAAATATGTTTTCCAACAAGATCAATTTCATTAGCCCATTCATGTAGATGGAATCCTTGGTTTAGAGTCAAACTAGGGTAAGTTATACTAAAAGCACTACTCAATTTTAAAATAGGGGATTTATGTCCATGAAGGTGTGAATCACTCTTTTCCAGTTAATATCTCACACTCCTGCCCTTTCTATTTCAGTAAAGAATACATCTGTCAATTGCAAACATTTATTCACCTATTGGCTGAACAAAAAAGCCAACTGAAAATGAGCTTAGGAAAAACATGAGCCTGGTCTTATCACATTAACAAGTGATTTAAAAAATTGTTTTAACCTCATAGTACGTGGTTAGTCATCGCCATGTGCACCACTAACTCAAACTAGATACTTGTTCTTTTGCCAAATAATGTCACTTTAAATGTGTGCAAATATCAATATCACAGTGAAATTTAGGACCTAAATTCTGACAAGGTGTGACCACATGCATGGTAATGAAATTTCATCTGTTCCCTTAAAATTTCTCCTCTAAAGATGCTTTATTTTAGGAGAAATGGAACCCATTTAAGTTTGAAATATCCATTCAAGACAGCTATGAAAAAATAAACTCTACCAAAAAAAAATGCTAGCTCTAAGTATATATGGATTTGTTATTCACCGTAATTTCACTGGCAATGTTTTCTAAGGGACTAAAATTTTTAATGCATTATGTATGAGAAAGCAAAGTTTCACTGTGTTGTATATTAAGTTAAACCCTTTAAAATAAATACTAGACAGTGAAATTCATCACAGTATGCCTCCATTTAACATTTTCCTGCAGCTAGCGTTCATTTTTTAAAGAGCTGGCTAAGGACCCAAAGAGGATCATGTAACACTGAAAAAACCCCAGATCCCTGGAAAACATTATAGAGACATTCCAGTGTACTTAATTTTAAAAACGTATATTTGTCAAATTGTTAGCCATCTATTAGACTGTGCACTCTGTGAATATACCACCATTTTAAAGTGTTGATAATACATCTTATTGGCCTTCCCACTAGTCAAGAGTTCCCAGTAAAATATTTTCCTACCACATAAGCCACTAGTCATCAACCATGTCAAACAACATTTTCAATTTGGATAATGAAATTCTAAGTTGACTGTACTCAATAAATAACCAAAAAATATATAATGTTAACCATATAATATTTTAGGTATATTTAAATCAAGCTATATAACATACAAGAATTTAAGGCAAAACATTTATATTGATTTCTCATATGTAAGTCTAGTACCTACTATGTTTTACAAATATATACTTTTTAACCCAGCCTTATCCAGAATGGATTTTAATTGCACTCATGTATTTAAAGACTAGGAATAGAAATCAGCCTTAAAATTATCAAATAAATTAACTTACGCTCTACTTATGCTCTGTTCTCTTTGATAGATAAAGTATACATAATATAAAATTTACCATTTTAATCATTTTAAGTGTATACCTTTCAGTGACATTAAGTACATTTACACTGTTGTGCAACCATCACCACCGTCCATCTCCAAAACCATTTTTATCTTCCTAAACTGAAACTCTGGACCCATTAAAAAATGGCTGCTCATTATCCACTCCTGCCGGTACCAGAAAGTACATTCTACTTTCTGTCTCAATAAATTTGACTAATCTAGATACCTCATATAAGTGGAATCACACAAAATTTGTCCTTTTGTAGCTGGTTTATTTCACTGAGCATGATATCTTCAGGGTTCATTCATGTTGTAGCTTGTGCCAGAATTTTCTTCCTTTTTAAAGAGGAATAATGTCCCACTGTATGCATATACACATTTGCTTATTCATTTATCCATCAATGGACACTTGAGTGGCCTCTACCTTTTGGCTATTGTAAATAACGCTGCTATGAACATGGGTGTACAAATATCTATTAAAGCTCCTGCTTTCAATTCTTTTGGATATATACTTGGAACTGAAATTTCTGGGTTCTTTACAATATATTTTTAATAAGTTCTCAAATCTACCCATGGGCTTATTTCATATTTTAAAGATGGTTGTTGCTGTTTTGAGGGATGCAGTATCACCATATCCTCCCCCTAGAGTCTTCAGGGTCAACACATTTCCTTTTCATGTCTCCTTGCCCTGGAAGAGTTGATAAGATTTCTTACAAAACAATGAAAAGAAATTTCTTAAGATAGTTGACAATTCTTGACCTATTTATAAATTCTGAACATTCATTTTGCTTAAGGTGACTTAAGATTTTGTTTTTGAAGAATTAAAGCTGGAAGAAATTTGAAAAAAATCCAAAACGTGTTCACTCCTAGCTTTGGTGTAAAGTCTCATCCTGATTCAATGGAACTCTCTTCTACTGCAGATCTCTGAAGACCAAATTTTAAAGCCTTCCTCATCAGTCTCTTCTGTTCAAGTTGTTCTCAAGAGTAGATTCTACATACCTAAATGGCATCTAAATTTGCTGTCACTCTTCCTACTCTGCTCCTTCCCCAGCCCCTTTATTCACTCCTTTCTATCCTGAACTCCACATCCCTCCCAAAATACACACACTGATACTTGGAAATTTGGCATCATGTTGTCTCTTGTTGGAAGTCCTTCCTGAGCTGCCAGGATAATTACAATTTCTTTGTCTGAAAAATGAAGGGAAATATTTCCTTCTTCCATTGGTTCATTATGAGAACTCAATATAAAAACATATGCTTATGCGCCACTGAAGGCACATGGTAAGTTCTCTATAAATACTGGTTGTTGTTACCAATGAAAACAAACTAATAGGGGATGAAAAACAGTTGCTTTAAATCTTTATATTAAAGTTCCCTATGTGTAAAATAAATTATTATTTTACCATTTAGGCAAACCTTATTTTCAATTTTCTTTTCTAATAAATTTACTTTCTTAGTTTTTACTCATCCTAAGCTCTCTTCCTTAAATCGTCACAGAATTATCCTCATCTACTTCAGCCGTACAGCCTTAAGGTCAGATATGATTTCCAAGTCTGAAAATGAAAAATGTTAAATATAATTAATTGGAAATGGGAAAGGAGAGATGTTAATTTGTATTAATTAATTCTTTTCCATTTTTATGGTGCTTGTTGTCTGGTAACCTGGTGATACTGTCCTTCTTAGCCTTTTTTGAGGGCACAGACCCCCTTGCAAATATGATGAAGTTTGGATTGTCTCTCACCTCCCAAAAAATGCACACTCACAGTTTTACATTAAAATTTGGGAGATGTATGGATTCCCTTGAATGTTCCAGGAGAGTCCATAGATCCCAGATTAACACTGAGTACTGTGTAATATGAACATAGTAAATCTCGGATTGTTCTATTTTCCTCTGAAATACACTTCAGGTTTTTGGCCCCAGTATTTTATCTCATTCTACTACTACCTGTATTCACTTCCTTACTGTTTTCCAATGGTTAGACCAAAGCTGATTTAACCAAATGCTCTAGACACTGCAGAGAAATGGAGGGAACAGGTAAGGGATTATATGCCTGTGTATAGGACAAGTCATTATCTCTCTTTCCTCACGCTTGTACAACCAGCGTTGGGAAACTCCTCATTAGGCACAAAGAGAGTACATTAAAAAAAATGTTAAATTCCTTAGTGTATCTGAAAATTCTAAAACATAGGAAAATTAAAGTTTCCAAATTCACATAATAGCTTAGAAAATTAACTTCAATCCAGTTTCCTTCTCAAAAAAAAGTTTAAACTGCAGAAAACTTTGAGCTAACCTTTTGTGAGGTATTAAAATACATATATTGGGTAACAATCTAATTAAGGTAGGCAAATTTGATTTATCCAAGGACTTTTACACCAGTGAATGAGAAACCTTTCTAGTCTGTATTATTCATATATATACATACATATATATGTTTGTAGGTAATCTGCTTCATTTGAAATAAAAAACTAATACCATTGAGAAGAGAGGAAACATACAAGATACTTCCCCCACAAGATGAGCAAGGCAATTTAATTCAGAATCAAATACATTGGTTACAAAAAAGCCCTAACAATTTCATCCTAAGGTGCTTTAATTTTAACCTTGTTCTATATTAATTGCAACTTTAACTTTGATTTTACCATAATTGACCTTATATCATTACATTTGATTGGCTGTGCCTTATTCTCTGATACTCAGGAAGTCCTCAATGAAGTGCTTGCAAATGGTCAAGCATCCGTATTTTTCTACTTGTGTAGATTCAGTAGTTGCAAGTCTGCTGTGCTGTGTATCAGTAACAGCCAGTCAGATGCACCAATACCCCTGAGTAATAGACATTTAGAGTTGTTGGGGACTCAAGGTATCACTGAGTAGGATCTTGACAATAAGAATGAGAATGTAAGGAGATTGCTTCCAGTCAAGTTGTGGAATAACTGATGAACAGAGGGGAAGAAAGAAAGAGAGTAACTGAACTGCAAATGGTGAGAGATCATCTAATTTCACCAGCTTATTCTATAAATGAAAACATGAAGTAACTGATTACTCTTAGATTAGGACTGGGGACATGGTTTACAGGGAAAATTAGTCATTTGAGACTCAAGAAACCTGAATTCCAGACTTAATGCCATTAATATTGGGCAAGATAGTTTTTCTGTGTCTCAGTTGCCACAAATGTTAAATGAGAGGATTGGGTTAGAATTCCATGATGCTAATCTTTAATGAGGCTGTTTTAATTCCCAGGCTAATACTATTTCTTCTGAACATTGAATTCCAAATATGAGCATAGTAAATGGTGGTCTTTACCATCAGGTTAACCTCAGGACATCCTGGTTACAGTAATAATTATAATTAGTACTCAATTCATGTTAACTATCATGGGACAGGTAATGTGATGTGTCCTTTAAAATATAATAGATAAGTTATACTTTTTAAAGTTATTAAGCAAATTCAATTTTTTCATTTTTAACAATAGACACAATTATTTATTTTTAGAAATATATTAAGCACTTACTGAGTATCACCCACATTTCCTGGTCCTGAAGTACAGCAGTAAACAATATAAAAGAGGACCCTCTCCTCAAGGATAGACAATTGAGAATGTTTAAATAAAAAAATAAAGATAATCTCAGAGTGTGATAATTTCTTTTAAAGAAATAAACGGTGATTTTTATAGAGAATATTGGCTGATGTGACTGTGGGTTGCGAAGATGTTGCTGCAGATTGGACGGTCACTTACAAAAGGGAGAAACCTGGGCTAAAGCATGCATCATGAGAACAAATCAGTTATGCTGAGAGGCACAGAGATGGGAAGATGCAAAAGTCATACAGAAGGAATGAGCTTGCCCTTCAAGGAACAGAAGGAAGGTCAGTGTGTCTAGATATGGGACAGGCAAGGGTCAGCTTGGAGAACAAGTTAAGAGTTTCCACTGAAATATTATACATCTATAGCAAGTAAGAGCTTTTAAACATTGATATAAATGTATTCAAGTGGAATTTTTGCTTAAAATCCAAACTGACTCTAGATACTCCTGCTTTCTACAGGGTGTGAGTGTGGGCTGAGTGGCGTGCACTTGTGTTGTGAGTGTGTGTGTGTGTGTGTGTGTGTGTTGGGGGAATGAATATTTCTTAAGGGTGGAGTAAAAGTTTTCTGTACTCCTCACTTCCCCTTGTAGAGATTGGTGAAGGATAGAGAAAGGGTAATACCTAGAGTCGATGTTTAGAAGAAGACTTAGTGAGTCTTTACATGTGCCCTGGAAACTCAGAGCTGAGTTGGAGGGTGGTTAGAGAAAAGAGGAATTATCCTACCAAGGAGAAGAGGGTGTTCAGTCCATGTGATATATGACTTGGGTCAACATACTTTTAAGTAGAGAAATCACCAATATGAAGAATTGTGTGTGTTAACTGCCTTAGTCTTGCCAAGCTTTCAGTAAAGTCAGCTACACTGAAAGATAACTTTTTGTGAGCAGATTTGCATTTTTTTTTAAGGAATGAAGGAAAAGGACTGAGTTCCATGTTTGAATTGATGCAGAGCAGAAAGGATGGAACTTATATGGAGTGAGACTCAAAATCCTGTGAAATCTGGAACTTGAGGCCAGAAGAGACCATGAAAATATATGTCCCCCAGGAATGCACAGAAATCTTAGGAAGACAATTGGGGTGGGCTGGAGCTGGCATGTAAGTTATAATTACTTATTTGTGCATTCATTTTCAGTATCACATCACTGTGAGAAAAAAATAATTGGAGGAGGGAGAGAGAGACTGACTTCTTTCTTAGAAACTATAAGTATTCACGATGCCAAAACATCCAATTAGTGAGAAAAAAGAAGTCAAGTTAGTGTTTAATAAGAAGTCAAAATAGTTGGCTGATTGGAAAAGTTTTTCACTTTCCAACCCCTTGCTATGGCATAACATAGACACAGTTCAAAAATAAACATTTAAGAGTAGACCTACATTTACTTTATTACAAATTCTGAGAAATGCATAAGCATGTTCTTAGTTTTATCAGCAAGAATCCATGTGAATGGCTTGTCCCATTTGCTCTGGGATTCTGGATTCTTAAGTGGGCCAAAGTTTTGAAGTGTTGAAAGATATTATAAAGGACTTACAAGTATTCAGCTGGTCAGACTGCTCAATTAACTGAACATTTATAAACCTCAAAATTTTGACAGAGCATGATTCATGTAGGAATGACCCTTAGACAACAGAAGGCTTTATTGTAGGTAAGCTTGAGAGAAAGCATACAAGGCAATGTGATTTGAAGGAAATACAAATGGAACGTAGAGAGAAAGTAAAATTGAATTTAGAAGCATGGACTGCACTCTTAAAAAGGAAATTGTTGAAAAATTTAGCTGATATATTTTTAATAATAGGATGTTTAAAAAACATGTTTACTTAAGAATATTCAAGACATTCATTTATGGGACATACATACCATAAAAATACAACATAACAAATATCTAGTTAAAATCTAGGCAACACACACTAACTAATATTACAAATCTAAATTAAGTATTTGTAAAACAAAGTAACAGTGTTGGGGGAGTAAGAAGTAAAATGTCAGCTAAAAATCCTAAATCCATAGCATTTTAGCTTCTTTTTTCCATATAACCTATGGGCTGCTTATATTCTGAAGAATATTTTGAAGAAGTATTAATTCAAAGGTATAACTTAGAATAATATTTTTACCACTAAAATATATCAAATTTTAATTAAGAGGGTTTTATTAGCTTTCTAAAGGAGAAACAAAAGATGACGCCTTCATCTAAATAAAAATATTACTTTCGGGTGTGTGCAGTTTTTTTAAAAACTTGAAGTTAATACTACATAGAAATTCACTTTGGAGAAAGAAACATTAGATTCTAAAGTATGCTTAATACAAGTCGATAGAACAAATGCAAAGTTTTCTTCTCATTTAGAGCCTATTATGTACATATTATACTGGTGCAACTTTTTTTTTCTTTTCTTTTCTTTCCTTTTCTGTCTTTCCTTTTCTTCCTTTCTCCCTTCCTTCCTCTCTTCCTCCCCCTCCCTTCCTTTCTCTCTCTCTCCCTCCCTCTCTCTTTCTTCCTGGAAGGACAAATCTGCTCATATTACCAGGAAAAAAAAAATCATGGAACAAGAGGCAAGTAAACAATTTCTCCCAGAGGAAAAAGAAAACAGCAACAACAATTTTTTTAAAAAAACTTATGTTATAATTATTTCTCTCCAAGGAGGATCAGCACATGCACACACACGATACCAAGGATCATGTCAGCCTCACGACATCCTGCGTGGTATAAAGAACAGGTACTGGTACCCTTACACCTTGAAATGTTTCCAGGAGAGTGGCTATCCCATGCCTGAGAGGAGGGCTGCCAGGGAGTAACTTTCCTCTTCTCCCAATCCCGCAGCCCTGAGAAAGTGAACCTGAACCACCAGGCATGCGGGGGTCAGCTCTCAGTGTGTCCAGTGCCCAGTGTGAGACGTGGCACTTGACCCGCCATTGGGGCACCCAGCTCCTTTGGGACTTTGATCAGGGAGGGGAGTAGGGTGCTCCCTGGCACACCTGCATCCTCCTGGCCGCTTAGACGAGCTTCCCATCTGTGGTTCAGGAGCCCCAGGAGTAGTATAGGTGGGTGATTAGATTTTCCACACTTACTGCTCCCATTTTATAGGTGGACAACCAGAATGAGGACACAGCACAAGGACCTCTGACTATACAAAGTTAGCAACAGGTGAAAACAGGACACAGTCCTTTAAATTCAGAACTCATTATTTCCTCACAACTGCTGCTTACTTGTTAAAGGCATAGTAAAGTAGTATTCCTGCTTATCAACTTTTCTAAAATAAATATGAAAAAATTAGCAATGAAAAACCAGTAAGGAAACAAAAAGGAAGTAGTTTAGACTTTTTTCCCCTCTTTACTTATTTAGTCATTTCCCCCTGAACACTATTAAGCAAGAAGCAATTTTTTATAGACTAGAATACTAATTCTTGATGAACTGTTTATACAAACTATGAATGTACACTTTAATATTCTTGTGCCTATTTGGTCCTCATTACAACTCTGTAATGAGATTGTTATTATTAATTATCCTCATTTTATAGATAACATGAAGTTCAAAGAAAATAATTGATCAAAAATCAAACTGCTGAACAGACTACAGTTAATATTTAAATACAGAACTTCTGGCTCTAAATTACATTGCATTTCCTTTAGTCATGCACCTATAACTCTAAGAAGCTATATAAGTGTTTTTCTAAAACATAATTCACTGTAAAACCTGTTATTGACTAAATAGGGACACATACTAAACATACAATTCTTGAGTAATTTTCAGATACCTTATAAAAATGTATCAGTGCACTGAAGACCATTGTTTACACATACAAAATACTATTTTTCAATGTTCGTAATTTGAGTGACCCAATAAATCAGAAAAAGATCATACTTCAAGATTTTAGACATTCACTATTAATTTCTTAACCCTTTTCTTTATACATTTTTTTTCTTTTTATTGTTTGAAGAATGAGAACACCTGTCAAGAAATTTATCCATTATAAGAAACACTGAATCAAAAGAAGAAAAGAAATCAGGAGCAAAAGAGAAAGAGAAATCTAACAATAGTACTAGGTTGTGTTTTTTTTTTAATCATGTTGATTTAGTAGCGGAAAATAATGAAATACTGTGCTCTATGGGTGCAAATATCATTCGTATGATATATGTCACTTTTAAATATTATTTGTACAAGAATGAGCTAAAATTGGCATTGGCTAAAAATGTTTAGATTAAAAACAAAAACAAACGCAACATACATTATTACTGATTGAAGATATAATTAAAGTGCAGAACACAGTTAATTGGCAAACACGAAATATTTCACAAATTACTTACAAGGACAAGTTAAGCCCTGTGGAGGCTTCTGCTGTCTGCTTCTCTGTGAGATATTCGTTGGCACTGTATAGATTTTTTGGCCCTTCTGCTAAATGCTCCATGACTTTCTTAGTAAGACTGAATGTAAGTTATTCTTATCAAATATCAGAACTGTCATAATTATCATTTTTAGGATCATTCAAATTAATTACAACTTCAAGCAGTGACACAGACTAAAATAGCAAGAGCTGCTGGTGATCTAAAACTGCTCACAGTGTGTCCCAGCCAGTACCTGGCCAGGAGCACATGTCACTTAAAAAAAGCACATAACCCTTTAGACCCAACAGTCAATTAAGGCCTTAGTAGAAATGTCAACCATAAGAATGAAAAGGCCTTTCAATTATTTACATACAATTTTCCTCTAATTAGTGGGACTTGATTTTAATTTTTTCCCCTTCTTTTCTCAAACAGGACCATATGGGATCAAGTTTAGAGGGCATCTGCTTTGTTAAAGAAAGAGAGAAAATGAGAAAATCAGAGCAAGTGAGAAAGAGAAAGAGAGACACAGACAGGAAGTTTTTCTTGTCAGTCATACCCTAGGATTCTTACAGAGATGGGGTGAGTAAATGCCTGTCAGCTTAGCAGTCTTTAAAAGTTTGTAAAGAACTTTGCTAGGGGCTGTGTTGATGGTGTAAAACAATAAGACACTTTCAGGAGGGTCTGGCAAACAAAGTATAAGCATAATCAGAGTCTGGTGTTGCAAGCTACTGATGCCTGGGTGGAATAAGAAGTGAGGTCCTCTATCTACCTTTATTTGATTGTTGTGTTGCTTGCCAGCTAACTATAATAGGAATTTTAAAAATGTTGATTTAAGTATACCATAGTCAAAAGAATATCTTTAACTTACATTGTAAAGCAATTTCAAAAGGATTTTGAAATATTTGAATAGAATTGACTGTGGAAAAAGATAAGTACTATCTAATCTCTAATATCAGTCTGTAGTTGGAGTATCTTTGGGACATGGTTTGGGAAAACTTTCATAAGAATGAATGCATTTCATTTTTTATTCCATTAAAAATGACAATAATAATAAAATTTCATTTTGCTGAAATTCTAGTTTTACTTCTAGATTTGAGAATATCAGCCTCTCGAGGAAAGCACATTAAGTGTCTTTCTAACTGCATTAACTCCCTAATATAACTTATAAAAGTGTTTTAGGTCATTAAGTTATGAAAAGAGGCTTGGACTCATTTATACATTTAAAAGTTTAATTAAAAACTACATTAACTTTTAGAGCTTGATTTACTTGTATTTATTTATTTAAAAATGTTAACTTGGAGGGACCCGGAGGAAGATGGTGGAAGAGTAAGACGCGGAGATCACCTTCCTCCCCACAGATACATCAGAAATTCATCTACACGTGGAACAACTCCTACAGAACACCTACTGAACGCTGACAGAAGACCTCAGACCCCACAAAAGGCAAGAAACTCCCCACATACCTGGGTAGGACAAAAGAAAAAAGAATAAACAGAGACAAAAGGATAGGGACGGGACCTGCACGAGTGGGAGGGAGCCGTGAAGGAGGAAAGGTTTCCACACACTACAAGCCCCTTCGCGGGCGGAGACTGCAGGTGGCGGAGGGGGAAAGCTTCGGAGTAGCGGAGGAGAGCACAGCAACAGGGGTGTGGAGGGCAAAGCGGAGAGATTCCCGCCCAGAGGATCGGTGTCCTCAGGCACACACCAGCCCGAGAGGCTTGTCTGCTCGGCGCCAGGGCGGGCGGGGCTGGGAGCTGAGGCTCGGGTATCGGCTTTCAGTCGGAGCGCAGGGAGAGGACTGGGGCTGGCAGCAGGAAGAGAGCCTGAAGGGGTTAGTGCACCACGGCTAGCCCGGAGGGAGTCCGGGGAAAAAGTCTGGAGCTGCCGAAGAGGCAAGAGACTTTTTCTTCCCTTTTGTTTCCTGGTGCGCGAGGAGAGGGCATTAAGAGAGCTGCTTAAAGAAGCACCAGAAATGGGCGCGAGCCGCGGCTAAAGGCGCGGACCCCGGAGACGGGCGTGGGACGCTGGGGCTGCTGCTGCCGCCGCCACAAGGCCTGTGTGCGAGCGCAGGTCACTGTCCACCCGCCTTCCGGGGAGCCTGTGCAGCCCGCCACTGCCGGGGTCCCGGGACCCAGGGACGGCTTTCCTGGGAAAGTGCATGGAGCGCCTCGGGCTGGTGCAACGTCACGCCGGCCTCTGCCGCCGCAGGCCCGCCCCACACTGCGCACCCCTCCCTCCCCTCTGCCTGAGTGAGCCAGAGCCCCCGAATCAGCGGCTCCTTTAAACCCGTCCTGTCTGAGCGAAGAACGGACGCCCTCCGGCGACCTACGCGCAGAGGCGGGGCCGGTCCAAGGCTGAGACCCGGGAGATGTGAGAGCAGAGAAGAGACAGGGAAATCACTCTGTGCAGCCTCGGAGGCAGCGGATTAAAGCTCCATGGTCCACTTGATGTGCTCTGTGTCTGTGGAGTGCATGAATGGACAGCGAATCATCCCAAATTGAGGAGGTGGACTTTGAGGACAAGATTTAAGACTTTTCCCCCTTTTCCTCTTTTTACAACGAATTATCCCAAATTAAGGAGGTGGACTTTGAAAGCAAGATTTCAGACTTTTCCCCCTTTTCCTCTTTTTACAATGAATTATCCCAAATTGAGGAGTTGGACTTTGAGAGCAAGATTTTCGATTTTCCCCCTGCTCTCTTTTTGAGAATGTGTATGTGTATGCTTCTGTGTGAGATTTTCTCTGTATAGCTTTGCTTCCAGCATATGTCCCAGGGTTCTATCTGTCCGTTTTTTTTTCAATAATTACTTTTTAATTTTAATAACGCTACTATATTTTATACTTTATTCTATTTTACTTTACCTGCTCTTTCTTTTTTTTCCTACCTTCCCCTCCTCCCTCCTTCCCTCCGCCCCTCCTTTCCTTCTTTCGCTCTTTCTTTCCTTCCTCCCTCTCTCCCTCCCTTCTTCCTTTCACTCTTTCTTTTTATTTCCTTCCTCCCTCCCTCCCTCCTGTCTTTCTTTCTTTCTTTCTTTCTTTCCTTCCTCCTTCCTCCCTCCCTTCTTCCATTCACTCTTTCTTTTTCTTTCCTTCCTCCCTCCCTCGCTCCTTTCTTTCTTTCTTTCTTTCTTTCTTTCTGTCCTTCCTCCTTTCTTCCTTCCTTCCTTTCTTTCCTTCTTCCTTTCTTTCTCTCTCTCTTTCTTTCTTCTACTAACTCTTTCTTTCTACTTTTTCTCCCTTTTATTCTGAGCCGGGTAGATGAAAGGCTATTCGTGCTGCAGCCAGGAGTCAGTGCTGTGCCTCTGAAGTGGGAGAGCCAACTTCAGGACACGGGTCCACAAGAGACCTCCCAGCTCCACATAATATCAAGCGGCGAAAATCTCCCAGAGATCTCCATCTCAACACCAGCACCCAGCTTCACTCAACGACCAGCAAGCTACAGTGCTGGTCACCCTATGCCAAGCAACTAGCAAGACAAGAACACAACCCCACCCATTAGCAGAGAGGCGGCCGAAAAACATAATAAGGCCACAGGCACCCCAAAACACACCACCAGACGTGGACCTGTCCACCAGAAAGACAAGATCGAGCCTCAACCACCAGAACACAGGCACTAGTCCCCCCCACCAGGAAGCCTACAAAACCTACTGAAACAACCTTAGCCACTGGGGACAGACACCAAAAACAATGGGAACTACGAATCTGCAGCCTGCAAAAAGGAGACCCCAAACACAGTAAGATAAGCAAAATGAGAAGACAGAAAAACACACAGCAGGTGAAGGAGCAAGATAAAAACCTACCAGACATAACAAATGAGGAAGTAATAGGCAGTCTACCTGAAAAGAATTCAGAATAATGTTAGTAAAGATGATCCAAGATTCTATTTCCAAGATCCAAAATCTTGGAAATAGAAGAGACAAAGTGCAAGAAACAGTTAACAAGGACCTAGAAGAACTAAAGATGAATCAAGCATCGATTAAAAACACAGTAAATGAAATGAAAAATACTCTAGATGGGATCAATAGCAGAATAACTGAAGCAGAAGAACAGATAAATGAGGTGGAAGATAAAATAGTGGAAATAACTGATGCAGAGCAAAATAAAGAAAAAAGAATGAAAAGAACAGAGGACAGTCTCAGAGACCTCTGGGACAACATTAAATGCACCAACATTTGAATTATAGGGGTTCCAGAAGAAGAAGAGAAAAAGAAAGGGACTGAGAAAATATTTGAAGACATTATAGTTGCAAACTTCCCTAATATGGGAAAGGAAATAGTTAATCAAGTCCAGGAGGCACAGAGAGTCCCATACAGAATAAATCCAAGGAGAAATACACCAAGACACATATTAATCAAACTGTCAAAAATTAAACACAAATAAATCATATTAAAAGCAGCAAGGGAAGAAAAACAAATAACACACAAGGGAATCCGCATCAGGTTAACAGCTGAACTCTCAGCAGAAACTCTACAAGCCAGAAGGGAGTGGCAGGACATAATTAAAGTGATGAAGGAGAGAAACCTGCAACCAAGATTACTCTACCCAGCAAGGATCTCATTCAGATTTGATGGAGAAATTAAAACGTTTACAGACAAGCAAAAGCTGAGAGAGTTCAACACCACCAAACCAGCTTTACAACAAATGCTAAAGGAACTTCTCTAGGCAAGAAACACAACAGAAGGAATATACCTACAATAATGAACCCAAAGCAATTAAGGAAATGGGAATAGGAACATACATATCAATAATTACCTTAAATGTAAATGGACTAAATGCTCCCACCAAAAGACACAGATTGGCTGAATGGATACAAAAACAAGACCCATATATATGCTGTCTACAAGAGACCAACTTCAGACCTAGAGACACATACAGATTGAAAGTAAGGGGATGGAAAAAGATATTTCATGCAAATGGAAATCAAAAGAAAGCTGGAGTAGCAATTCTTATATCAGACAAAATAAACTTTAAAATAAAGACTATTAGGAGAAACAAAGAAGGGCACTACATAATGATAAAGGGATCGATCCAAGAAGAAGATATAACAATTGTAAATATTTATGCACCCAACATAGGAGCACCTCAATACATAAGGCAACTGCTAACAGCCATAAAAGGGGAAATCGACAGTAACACACTCATAGTAGGGGACTTTAACACACCACTTTCACCAATGGACAGATCATCAAAACTGAAAATAAGTAAGGAAACACAAGCTTTAAATGATACATTAAAAAAAGATGGACTTAATTGATATTTATAGGACATTCCATCCAAAAACAACAGAATACACATTTTTCTCAAGTGCTCATGGAACATTCTCCAGGATAGATCATATCTTGGGTCACAAATCAAGCCTTGGTAAATTTAAGAAAATTGAAATTGTATCAAGTATCTTTTCCAACCACAGTGCTATGAGACTAGACATCAATTACAGGAAAAGATCTCTAAAAATTACAAACACATGGAGGTTAAACACTACACTACTCAATAATGAAGTGATCACTGAAGAAATCAAAGAGGAAATAAAAAAATACCTAGAAACAAATGACAATGGAGACACGACGACCCAAAACCTATGGGCCGCAGCAAAAGCAGTTCTAAGGGGGAAGTTTATAGCAATACAATCCCACCTTAAGAAACAGGAAACATCTCGGATAAACAACATGACCCTGCACCTAAAGCAATTAGAGAAAGGAGAACAAAAAACCGCCAAAGTTAGCAGAAGGAAAGAAATCATAAAGATCAGATCAGAAATAAGTAAAAAAGAAATGAAGGAAATGATAGGAAAGATCAATAAAACTAAAAGCTGGTTCTTTGAGAAGATAAACAAAATTGACAAACCATTAGCCAGACTCATCAAGAAAAAAAGGGAGAAGACTCAAATCAATAGAATTAGAAATGAAAAAGGAGAAGTAACAACTGACACTGCAGAAATACAAAAGATCACGAGAGATTACTGCAAGAAACTCTATGCCAATAAAATGGACAACCTGGAAGAAATGGACAAATTCTTAGAAATGCACAACCTGCCAAGACTGCATCAGGAAGAAATAGAAAATACGAATAGACCAATCACAAGCACTGAAATTGAAACTGTGATTAAAAATCTTCCATCAAACAAAAGCCCAGGACCAGATGGCTTCACAGGCGAATTCTATCAAACATTTAGAGAAGAGCTAACACCCATCCTTCTCAAACTCTTCCAAACAATTTCAGAGGAAGGAACACTCCCAAACTCATTCTACGAGGCCACCATCACCTTGATACCAAAACCAGGCAAGGATATCACAAAGAAAGAAAACTACAGGCCAATATCATTGATGAACATAGATGCAAAAATCCTCAACAAAATACTAACGAACAGAATCCAACAGCACATTAAAAGGATCATACACCATGATCAAGTGGGGTTTATTCCAGGAATGCAAGGATTCTTCAATATACGCAAATCAATCAATGTGATACACCATATTAACAAATTGAAGGAGAAAAACCATATGATCATCTCAATAGATGCAGAGAAAGCTTTTGACAAAATTCAACACCCATTTTTGATAAAAACCCTGCAGAAAGTAGGCATAGAGGGAACTTTCCTCAACATAATAAAGGCCATATATGACAAACCCACAGCCAACAGTGTCCTCAATGGTGAAAAACTGAAAGCATTTCCACTAAGATCATGAACAAGACAAGGCTGCCCACTCTCACCACTCTTATTCAACCTAGTTTTGGAAGTTTTAGCCACAGCAATCAGAGAAGAAAAGGAAATAAAAGGAATCCAAATTGGAAAAGAAGAAGTAAAGCTGTCACTGTTTGCAGATGATATGATACTATACATAGAGAATCCTAAAGATGCTACCAGAAAACTACTAGAGCTAATCAATGAATTTGGTAAAGTAGCAGGATACAAAATTAATGCACAGGAATCTCTGGCATTCCTGTACACTAATGATGAAAAATCTGAAAATGAAATCAAGGAAACACTCCCATTTACCATTGCAACAAAAAGAATAAAATATCTAGGAATAAACTTACCTAAAGAGACAAAAGACCTGTATGCAGAAAATTATAAGACACTGATGAAAGAAATTAATGATGATACAAATAGATGCAGAGATATACCATGCTCCTGGATTGGAAGAATCAACATTGTGAAAATGACTCTACTACCCAAAGCAATCTACAGATTCAATGCAATCCCTATCAAACTACCACTGGCATTTTTCACAGAACTAGAACAAAAAAATTCAAAATTTGTTTTTAAATACAAAAGACCCCGAATAGCCAAAGCAATCTTGAGAAAGAAAAACGGAGCTGGAGGAATCAGGCTCCCTGACTTCAGACTATACTACAAAGCTACAGTAATCAAGACAGTGTGGTACTGGCACAAAAACAGAAATATAGATCAATGGAACAGGACAGAAAGCCCAGAGGTAAACCCACGCACATATGGTCAACTTATCTTTGATAAAGGCGGCAGGAATGTACAGTGGAGAAAGGACAGCCTCTTCAATAAGTGGTGCTGGGAAAACTGGACAGGGACATGTAAAAGTATGAGATTAGATCATTCCCTAACACCATACACAAAAATAAGCTCAAAATGGATTAAAGACCTAAATGTAAGTCCAGAAACTATCAAACGCTTAGAGGAAAACATAGGCAGAACACTCTATGACATAAATCACAGCAAGATCCTTTTGGACCCACCTCCTAGAGAAATGGAAATAAAAACAAAGATAAACAAATGGGACCTAATGAAACTTCAAAGCTTTTGCACAGCAAAGGAAACCATAAACAAGACCAAAAGACAACCCTCAGAATGGGAGAAAATATTTGCAAATGAAGCAACTGACAAAGGATTAATCTCCAAAATTTATAAACAGCTCATGCAGCTCAATAGCAAAAAACAAACAACCCAATCCAAAAATGGGCAGAAGACTTAAATAGGCATTTCTCCAAAGAAGATATACAGACTGCCAACAAACACATGAAAGAATGCTCAACATCATTAATCATTAGAGAAATGCAAATCAAAACTACAATGAGATATCATCTCACACCAGTCAGAATGGCCATCATCAAGAAATCTAGAAACAATAAATGCTGGAGAGGGTGTGGAGAAAAGGGAACACTCTTGCACTGCTGGTGGGAATGTGAATTGGTACAGCCACTATGGAGAACAGTATGGAGGTTCCTTAAAAAACTACAAATAGAACTACCATATGACCCAGCAATCCCACTACTAGGCATATACCCTGAGAAAACCATAATTCAAAAAGAGACATGTACCAAAATGTTCATTGAAGCTCTATTCACAATAGCCCGGAGCTGGAAACAACCTAAGTGTCCATCATCGGATGAATGGGTAAAGAAGATGTGGCACATATATACAATGGAATATTACTCAGCCATAAAATGAAACGAAACTGAGCTATTTGTAGTGAGGTGGATAGACCTAGAGTCTGTCATACAGAGTGAGGTAAGTCAGAAAGAGAAAGACAAATACCGTATGCTAACACATATATATGGAATTTAAGGAAAAAAATGTCATGAAGAACCTAGGGGTAAAACGGGAATAAAGACACAGACCTACTAGAGAATGGACTTGAGGATATGGGGAGGGGGAAGGGTAAGCTGTGACAAAGCGAAAGAGAGGCATGGACATATATACACTACCAAACGTAAGGTAGATAGATAGTGGGAAGCAGCCGCAGAGCACAGGGAGATCAGCTCGGTGCTTTGTGACCACCTGGAGGGGTGGGATGGGGAGGGTGGGAGGGAGGGAGATGCATGAGGGAAGGGATGTGGGAACAGATGTATATGTATGACTGATTCACTTTGTTATAAAGCAGAAACTAATTAAAAAAAATAAAAAAATAAAAATGTTAACTTGGAATCTGCACATGGGGATTTCCAAATAAGGTAGCAAGCATATGATATTTCTTCAGCAGTTTTTACACCACACTAACAATAAGAAAGAGTTGTCACTCTAAAAGAAAACATTAAGAATTCTAAAGAAAACACTAAGCATTCACAGTTTTGTTTCCATTTATCCTCTCATTATTATATAAAACAAGCTATCTAAACTTTCTTAAAATCCAAATGTGTGATAACAAGAGCCCAACAGTGCCTTCAGTCTTCCACATGTGGCTCTAATTCAAATAAGAAGCAACTTCACAAGCCAAATACAGGTAACTATCCCAAGAAATCCCCCTGAATTTCCTGTATCATGATATGAAGATAGACCCAGACCAAATCAGAAAGCCCAAACCCAAGACCAAAATACCCAGGTAAAGTCAGAACTTACATGGAACAGCTTCTGCTAAGATTCTTTCTGTTTTCATGGGATAGAACAAAGAATTCCATTAATTCAGTTGTCTGGGCGGGAAAGCAGACTCTCAAGAACCAAGTATGTTCATAGTTTGTAAGGAATGGTAATGACTTTCTCTTCCTACTTTCTCATATCCTTAGGTTGAGCTAATATGAAGAAGTGTAAAAATACTGTAGAAGAAACAACTCAATCTGAAAGTGGGCAGAGAGGGTCTTTAACTTGAGAATTTATATCCCAGGAGATTCACAGTGTTTTTCAATACAATAGGCTCCAGTGCCACCCCCAACCTTATGTAACCTCACAAGGGGCCACAGCTTCCAATAGACTGTGAAGAACAGGTCTACCAGTTCAGACAGCCTCTTCTCTCAAGTTCCAAGAAGAGTTGTGCACATGCTTTCTGTTTCCTTTCTTCCATCAGCCACTTCTAGGTGAAAGAGATTTTTCCCCAGTCCTAAAGCTGTCAACTAAATGATTCTCAACTCCTCTATTCCTACCATATAAGTGAAATCAAGTGGTCACAGTGTTATTCAACACTAGAGTCTTGGGCAACTGTCATTTTACAAGGGTTATAGAATGGTTTCCTTTTAACTAGCCTCTATGATTTATTACATATTCCTCCAATTTAAGTCCATGCTATATACCAGAAAGACTTTGCTAAAATGAAACATTTCCTATTTTTAATTTCCTTTTTCTATTTTAAATCTTCTTGGTTCTTCGTTACCTATATCAGTGATTCCAAATACAGTATACACTCCAAAAAATCATAAAATACCCTTTTCCTCAACATACTATACTTGCTTTTTCTAAAACACCTCCTGAAGAAAGTCTACTAGAGTGGGGATCTTTCTCCCAAACCACTTCAACCCATTTTTGCAAGAAAAGATGGAGCTGAAAATTTGCCAACCTATATGAGAAGAGCTAGATTTGGAGGAGAAGGACAAAAGGGATAAAAGAAAGGAAGAACCATGGAAATGGAGAAGAAGGGAGAAGGAAAGATTTCTCTTCCAATTCCAAGGAGATGGTCTTGCAGATGCCCAATACCCATGAGTGAAAGGGATAAGGCAGAATGGTCCTTTACAGGGCTGGCTTCCTGGGCATGTAGTCTGTGCAGCTGCACAGGGCCCCATACTCAGAAGAGCCTCATACTTGGTTTAATATTCTGCTGTCACCATCTTGAAATTCTTCATTATTTTATTTTTGAACTTGTGTTTTACAAGTGAAATCTAATGAGACAATTGAGCACTCGAGAGCAGAGAGATGCTCAGTATGTGTGTCCACTGTTCCTTGCCACCCTGAGAGCACAGAATTTGTGTGGACTCACAATGTGTGGGAGTTCATTGAGACTCAAGTGAGTACAAGCTAACCGTGTTATGTCTAGACCTTAGTGGGTAGGGGTGCTGACAGCCCCAAGAAGCCATGCTTTCCCTTAGAACAAGAACATGCTTTTAACGCAGAAAGAAAGCAATGTTGTTCTAAGAAACTCAATGACCAGAGAACCCTCTCATATCTTTTCTTATTAATGTTACTTTCCTGAATAAGCCAACCACTTTTGCTAGAAATGATGACATAGAAGCAAAGGGAAAAATGGGGCAACCCATAGGTCTTTTTCCTTTTAGTCTTTCCTTAAGCCAAAGGTCAAGACCATTGGTAAGCCTAAATGTCCATTGACAGATGACTGGACAAAGAAGATGCGGTGTATATATACAATGGAATATTACTCAGCCATAAAAAAGAATGAAATAATCCCATTCATAGCAACATGAATGAACCTAGAGATTACACTAAGTGAACTAAGTCAAACAGAGAAAGATAAATATCATATGATATCACTTACTGTGGAATCTAAAAAAATATGGATACAAATGAACTTATTTACAAAACAGAAATAGACTCACAGTCATAGAAAACAAGCTTATGGTTACCAAAGTGGAAAGCGGGGGGAGGGATACATCTGGAATTTCAGATTAACAGACACAGCCTACTATATGTCAAATAGATAAACAACAAGGATGTACTGTATAGCACAGGGAACCATATTCAATATTTTGTAATAACCTATAATGGAAAAGGATATGAAAAAGAATATATATATATATATATATATATATATATATATATATATATATATATAACTGAGTCACTTTGCTGTACACCTGAAATATTATAAATCAACTATACGTCAATAAAAAAATAAAAATTAAAAGAAAGAATGTGTGCATCTTTGGACAAATAAAATAAAAACAGTTGTGTTTTGTGTAGTGCTTTCACATGCATTCTTACCAAAAATGCATGTATGAGCTATGAAATATGAATTGTGTAATTTTGGTGATTACATGTACGAGTCAAATGCTCTTGTATTTGTGTCTAAAAATGGCACTATGGGCTTCCCTGGTGGCGCAGTGGTTGAGAGTCCGCATGCCGATGCAGGGGACACAGGTTCGTGCGCCAGTCCGGGAAGATCCCACATGCCGCAGAGCGGCTGGGCCCGTGAGCCATGGCCGCTGACCCTGTGCGTCCGGAGCCTGTGCTCCACAACGGGAGAGGCCACAACAGTGAGAGGCCCGCACACTGCAAAATAAATAAATAAATAAATAAATAAATAAATTATAATTTTAAAAATGGCACTGTACCATACAAAGATGAATGGCAAACGTCATATTAATAATTAAAATTATTAATTTTTCTTTACTTAAAACATTACTTAAAGCAAATTTTAAAAAACACCATAGCAAGTTGAAGAAACAAAAAAGGCTTTCTGTTTTAAGACACACATATTTAGCACATTTTCTTGCTTTTTGAACAAGCACCCACCCCATTTTCATTTTGCACTGGGCCCGACAAATTCTGTATCTGGCCCTGCCACTTTGTTGCCTCCAGTTCCCATTTTGGATTCCATAGTTGCAATGAGTTTATTACTCAGACTTTAAGTAAAGGCTACTTGATAGATCCTTCTTTACCTTGTGGCTTGAACAATTAGTTCTAGGACAAGTTGAGGTACGAACTACATACTCCCTTTCTTCCACAACTGTGATATAGTCAGAATCATGGCTGGTGGGGAGCCAAAAGAGTGGTTCAACCCCTGAGAAAAATTCTCCTAAGTTGTCATCTTTTCAACAATTTTTAAAGGTAATATATTCTCATAACAGCTGTTAGGACCCTGGGGAAAATTCGCCTGAGGACCCCCTGTGAAACACTCAATTGAAATATCAAAGTTCAGAATATGAGGTATACAGAAGCCGGGCTGGGCTTCCTTTCTGTATAGGCAGTTTCTTGAGTACAGAGATGCCAGCACTCACCTCAGTGGCCAGCACAGAGTAGACTCACTGAAGCCCACTTGAGAAAGAAATGTTGAGGCTTCCTTCCCTCGGTCCCATAATTTGCAGCAGATGTAACTGAAAATCCTGCCCTCCTTACTTAGCTATCTTTTACTTTTTTTCCTGATAGCAAAAATAGAGGAAAAGTAGGTAAAACAACAGAGTTATGCAGGTATAATAACAAGAGGGAAAAAACTATTCTCTCCTTTTAAATTTGGGGCCTTTTGCCTCACTAAGAACCAGGAGTGATTGGCAGGCAGGGGTTTGAGCAGAATTGCTCTGCCAGCTTAAAGAGAAGGGAGAGGAAGGGAAAGGAGAGGAGAGGAGAGGGAAGGAGAGAGGAAGAGAGGAGAGGGGAAGGAGACTGACCTGCAGCCATAGGGAAGGGGAAAGGTGTCACCTTCCCAGCAGTTCAATAGACAGAGACATTGCAGAAATGTCTAAAGGAGATATTTCAAACGGTGGTTGCTGGTTTTATGATGAAATTCTCTCTTAGCTTCACCTGAGCATGAGATCTACTTTCTTGCTAAATTTTTGATGGAAGTGGACTTGCATATGTGAGGAAGGCTGGGGTAAAGACTGCAATTGGGGGAGGGGGCTTTGGATGGAAACTCCTAGAAGAGAATTAGGGAACAGCTGACACCAGTTTGAGTTATACAGATTTTAAAAGATTGTCTTTAGCATTTAAGAGGTTAGGAAAATTAGCTAATTTTCCATTTGATATTCTCTGTCTTCCTGATAACTTTTGGCTCTTCAACTTGACTTCTTTCTGGGCACAGAATCCATTTCCCTCATTCCTTGGTCCCTCTCCAAAGGAAAGAACTAACTCTAGTGTCTCCAGTTTTACCATCTAGCATTTTGTCCAGCAAGTGGACTCCTTGGAAAGATGATAAAAGAGAAATGTCAGTGGGGATATGTGGCCAAGGCAGAGAACATTTTTGTTATAAGGGGAAAGCCTGTTTCCCAGGCTACCCTCGATGACCTATTTGCTCAGCTCTAAGTATAGAACCCCAGGGCTTTCCTCACACCTGACCCTGACACTGCCAGCTCTGGGAGACTAAGCCTCTACTCTAACCTAACCTAAACTCTACGTGTAATAAACAGTATGCCTCAGCCATTCTTTCAACATATTAGCATTTTTCTTAAAACATGATGCTAATGCTATATTGTTAGTGTAAAATATTTGCTGCTCCCTGTAAGTTACTAGGTTTAAACTTCAATTTCCATTATGATTCATAAGTGGGGGAAAATATTTTCTGGGGCTGCCTCTGTGTTTTGGACCGTGGCATAGAGTATCTCAGCTCTGAGAAACTTATTTTCTGGACTGAGCAGCCAGAAGTGGTCACTTGCCTCGTGGAGATGAATCACTTTTGGCTCCAAATGGAAAGCATAGCTAATCACTCACAATCCTAGTCTTATGTTGATTCATGGTACAGTGGCCTTCAAGCCCCAGAGACCTCACCTGTCCCTGTGGCCTGAAGAAACCATTTGTGGTTTTGATCACGTGTGGTCTCCTCTGCGTCCAGTTTCCCCTTTCAGGTCAATCCATCACATATGGACACAGTCGGCTTTCTACAACACAAATTATATAGTGTTATTCCCTGCTTAGAAACCTTCCAAGACTCCCTAATGCTTTCAGAAGAATCCAAACACCTTAGCATAGTATTCAAGGCCCTTCACTATCAGAACTCAACCTTCCTATCTGGTACTTTCTCTCCCTGTGCCTCCCCTCACCTATCCATCCCTGACCCTCCTTTAAATATATTTTTTAATACTCCAGGAATTCTAGTTAGCAGTTACTCATAGGATCAGGAATATTCATTCACTCATTAAAATTTAGCATTGGCCATGAAACCTTACTTCTTTATTCTTGTATTGAGGTAAGGTGAAGAAATTGGTTGAATGCTACCCATTCAGCCAAATGTTGTTTATATACAATTATTATGGGAGTCATTTGGGACATTTGATTAAAATGCTGATTTTTTAGCACTACCTCAGACCTGAATCAGAATCTTTGGAAATGGAATAAGACAATCTGAAGGTTTAGTAAGTTACCCACATCTATTTGGTATGCCCTAGAGTTTGAGTACTCCATGCATTTGACATTAAAAGCAATAGCATTTGCCTTATTAATCATACTATCTGTTTTATCTCAATGATTTCTATGCCACTTAAATATTATTATCCTGCCAATGCCTACCATATACCATATCCTGCGTAGGACATACATTGCCTAGAATAGCCAGAGTTCTCCAGGTCTTATTATTGACTGAACAGGAAAGAAAGGTTGAAACATATGTATACATATTCCAAAAATTAAAGGAAATGTGCCAGAATGCTGAGGTTTTGTTGG
The DNA here is from genome assembly GCF_025265405.1 of Mesoplodon densirostris. Lineage (NCBI taxonomy): Eukaryota > Metazoa > Chordata > Mammalia > Artiodactyla > Ziphiidae > Mesoplodon > Mesoplodon densirostris. Next base: position 30,577,222 of record NC_082672.1, read on the forward strand.
GATTCTATGACTAGAACTGGAAATGTTTGATCTTGGAAGGCTTCAGGGAGATAGATTGTTTTGAGGAGAAGAAAATCAATTCCAACTTTGGAAAATGAACAAAAACAAAACGTGGAAGATTCAAGAACTCTGATCAAGTTAAGAGTCTATCTTAGTGTGTGATGGGAAAAGAGAGAAGTTAGACATGGGGAAGAAAGTGAGACTTAGTAGGCAGAAAGATAGAAGCAAATAATTAGGAGATTATGATAGGGAATTTATTCAACAATTATTTATTAGATCTATATGAGCATTGATATAGTTCCAAGAAATGTGAAGTCATTCAGTGACAATAACTGATGTTCAGTCAACAATTATTTACATATTCACTCAGCTGACTCTCAATATCCCTCCCACCCTTCCTCTTCTGAGTAGAGGAATTTTCCTTCATTCAAGGGGTGGGCCAGTCTGGCCAAAGTTAACCCATTCTCTCTTGTCAATTGTTGCTTCTGATCCAATTCTAAACAATGAGATAAGAGGAAATGTTTGCTGGAGGTTAATAAAGGTACAGGACACCAATTTCTCTTTCCTGTTGGACAGGAAGAAAGAAGCATATGACCTCAATTTCTGACATGAGGGGAGCTAGTTTTGGATGAAACCAACACTGTTGTTGAAGGTAAAGAGAGATGGAAAGAACATGCTGGATTAACCATCCCAGAAGCCAGCACTACCTTTTGTTGTTTTCTTATATGAATTAATCCATTTCTTTACTGTTTAAGCTTGAATATCTTTCCCCAGTATTATTGAGAAATGATTGATATACATCATCATAGAAGTTTAAGACATACAGCATTATGGTTTGATTTACATATATTGTGTTGAATAGCTTTACTGACAACCAAATACATCTTAACAGACATACATCCATAGCAATTTTTATATCTCTCATTTGATCCTCAACAACCTCATTCAGGAGAATAGTCCCTGCTAATAAAAATGGAAAAGAAAAAAATTAAAAATGAAGAAAATGCCAGAAAGTTTTTACCAAAATGCAATCATGAGTCTTGGGATTTAGAAATATACAGTATGGAAGCAAGCTAACAGTCACTGAACATCTCCTGTATGCCCATTACTCCAAGAACTTCACTGCTTATATAATTTTAATTTTTATAATTCTGTGAGTTTGATATTATCACCCTTGTTTTACAGGTGAGTAAACTGAAGTTCAGAGAGTTTAAGGAATTCATCCGAAGTCACAATGTGCTTTAAACATGGATTTATACTTGGATTTTTGGTCACACATACTATGCTCTTTCCACTTCACCACAAACTACAACTTGTGTGAAGCAGTAGTTTGCTTATGAGTGAGACCTCACTCATAAGCATTTCTTATGAGTGAGGTCTCAAAAAGGAATGATCATTATGGCTTGGTAATGTGAAAACCTAAATAAGAGAAGATTAGAAGAAGATGCTGAGTCTTTGTGACTGCAGTGATAGGGTGGTAATGGTGAAAGCCATGAAACATTGAGGAATAAAGCACTGAGAAAGGGTAACTAAATTGATATTAGCAAGAATCTCAAAGGCAGAGTTAAGGTGAATATTTGGTAGTTATTAGCATATTGTACAGGAATCACAAATTAATTACTGGGGAAGCTCAGTGAAGGATATGAGAAAAGGAGGAAACAGCAAAACAGGGAATAGGAGACTGGTTCAAGATGGCACAGTAGAATGACGTGCGCTCACTCCCTCTTGAGAGACTACGGGAATCACAACTAACTGCTGAACAGTCATTGACAGGAAGACACTGGAACTCATCAAAAAAGAATGGCCCACATCAAAAGACAAAGGAGAAGCCACAATGAGATGGTAGGAGGGGCGCAATCACAGTAAAATCAAATCCCATAACTGGTGGGTGGGTGACTCACAGACTGGTGAACATTTATACCACAGAAGTCCACCCACTGGAGTGAAGGTTCTGAGCCCCACGTCAGGCTTCCCAACCTGAGGGTCTGGCAATGGGAGGAGGAATTCTTAGAGAATGAGACTTTGAAGGCTAGCAGGATTTCATTGCAGGACTTCAACAGGAGTGGGGGAAACAGAGACTCCACTCTTAGAAGGCCCACAGAAAGTAGTGTGCCTGTTGGGACCTAGGGGAGGGAGCAGTGACCCCATGGGAGACTGAACTAGACATACTTGCTACTGTTGGAGGGTCTCCTGAATAGGCACAGGGTGACTGTGGCTCACCATGAGGACAAGGACACTGGCAGCAGAAGCTCTGAGAAGTACTCCTTGGTGTGAGCCCTCCCAGAGTCAGCCATTAGCTCCAACAAACAGCTGGGGTGGCTCCAGTGTTGGGTCACCTCAGGCCAAAAAACCAACAGGGATGGAACCCAGCCACACCCATCAGCAGACAAGTGGATTAAAGTTTTACTGAGCTCTGTCCACCAGAGCAAAAACCAGCTCTAACCACCACCAGTCCCTCCCATCAGGAAATTTGCACAAGCCTCTTAGATAGCCTCATCCACTAGAGGGCAGACAGCAGAAGCAAGAAGAACTACAATCCTGCAGCCTGGGGAACAAAAACCACATTCACAGAAAGACAGGCAAGATGAAAAGGCAGAGGGCTATGTACTAGATGAAGGAACAAGATAAAACCCCAGAAAAAAATAATTAAATGAAGTGGAGATAGGCAACCTTCCAGAAAAAGAATTCAGAATAATGATAGTGAAGATGATCCAGGACCTAGGGGAAAAAATGGAGGCAAAGATCAAGAAGATGCAAGAAATGTTTAACAAAGAGCCAGAATAATTAGAGAACAAACACCTAGAAGAATTAAAGAACAAACAAACAGAGATGAACAATACAATAACTGAAATGAAAAATACACTAGAAGAATCAATAGCAGAATAACTGAGGCAGAAGAACGGATAAGTGACCTGGAAGACAGAATGGTGGAATTCACTGCTGTAGAACATAATAAAGAAAAAAGAATGAAAAGAAATGAAGAAAGGCTGAGACCTCTGGGACAACATTAAACACAACAACATTAGCATTATAGAGGTCTCAGAAGGAAAAGAGAGAGAGAAAGGACCCAAGAAAATATTTGAAGAGATTATAGTTGAAAACTTCCCTAACATGGGAAAGGAAATACCCACCCAAGTCTAGGAAACGCAGAGAGCCCCAGGCAGGATAAACCCAAGGAGAAACACACTGAGACACATAGTAATCAAACTGACAAAAATTAAAGACAAAGAAAAATTATTGAAAGCAACAAGGGAAAAACAACAAATAACATACAAAGGAACTCCCATAAGGTTAACAGCTGATTTCTCAGCAGAAACTCTAAAAGCCAGAAGGGAGTGGAATGATATATTTAAAGTGACAAAAAGGAAGAACCTACAACCAAGATTACTCTACATGGCAAGGATCTCATTCAGATTCAACAGAAAAATCAAAAGCTTTACAGACAAGCAAACGCTAAGAGAATTCAGCACCACCAAACCATCTCTATAACAAATACTTAAGGAACTTCTCTAAGTGGGAAACACAAGAGAAGAAAAGGACCTACAAAAACAAACCCATAACAATTAAGAAAATGGTAACAGGAACATACATACCGATAATTACCTTAAATGTGAATGGATTAAATGCTCCAACCAAAAGACACAGGCTCACTGAATTGATATAAAAACAAGACCCATATATATGCCATCTACAAGAGACCTGCTTCATACATAGGGAGACATACAGACTGAAAGTGAGGGGATGGAAAAAGATATTCCATGCAAATGGAAATCAAAAGAAAGCTGGAGTAGCAATACTCATACCAGATGAAATAGACTTTAAAATAAAGAATGTTACAAGACACAAGGAAGGACACTACATAATGATCAAGAGATCAATCCAAGAAGAAGATACAACAATTATAAATGTATACATAGGAGCACCTCAATACATAAGGCAACTGCTAACATCTATAAAAGAGGAAATCAAAAGCAACACAATAATAGTGGGGGATTTTAACGCCTCACTTAAACCAATGGACAGATCATCCAAACAGAAAATTAATAAGGAAACACAAGCTTTAAATGACACAATAGACCAGATAGATTTAATTGATATTTATAGGACATTCTATCCAAAAACAGCAGATTACACTTTCTTCTCAAATGCACATGAAACATCCTCCAGGATAGATCACATCTTGGGTAACAAACCAAGTCTTAGTAAATTTAAGAAATTTAAAATCATATCAAGCATCTTTTCTGACCACAATGCTATGAGATTAGAAATCAATAACAGGGAAAAAATGTAAAAAACACAAACACATGGAGGCTAAACAATACATTACTAAATGACCAAGAGATCACTGAAGAAATCAAAGATGAAATAAAAAATTACGTAGAGACAAATTACAATGAAAACACAATGATCCAAAACCTATGGGATGCAGCAAAAGCAGTTCTAAGAGGGAAGTTTATAGCAATACAAGCCTACCTCAAGAAACAAGAAAAATCTAAAATAAACAATCTAACCTTACACCTAAAGGAACTAGAGAAAGAACAAACAAAACCCAAAGTTAGTAGATGGAAAGAAATCATAAGGATCAGAACAGAAATAAATGAAATAGAAACAAAGAAAATGATAGCAAAGATCAATAAAAGTAAAAACTGGTTCTTTGAGAAGATTAAAAAAAAAAAAAAACTGGTAAAGCATTAGCCAGACTCATGAAGAAAAAGAGGGAGAGGACTCAAATCAATAAAATTAGAAATGAAAAAGGAGAAGTTACAACAAACACCGCAGAAATACACAGCATCCGAAAAGACTACTACAAGCAAGTCTATGTCAATAAAATGGTCAACCTGGAAGAAATGGACAAATTCTTAGAAAGGTATAACCTTCCAAGACTGAACCAGGAAGAAATAAAACATATAAACAGACCAATCACAAGTAATGAGATTGAAATTGTGATTAAAAATCTTCCAACAAACAAAAGTCCAGGACCAGATGGCTTCACAGGGGAATTCTGTCAAACATGTAGAGAAGAGCTAACACTCATCCTTCTCAAACTCTTCCAAAGAATTTCAGAGGAAGGAACACTCTCAAACTCATTCTAGGAGGCCACCATCACCCTGATACCAAAACCAGACAAAGTTACTACATAAAAAGAAAGAGCCCAATATCACTGATGAATATAGATGCAAAAATCCTCAACAAAATCCTAGCAAACAGAACCCAGCAACACATTAAAAGGATCATACACCATGATCAATTGGGATTTATCCCAGGGATGCAAGGATTCTTCAATATACGCAAATCAACCAATGTGATGCACCATGTTAACAAACTGAAGAATAAAAACCATATGATCATCTCCATCGATGCAGAAAAAGCTTTTGACACAATTCAGCACTAATTTATGATAAAAACTTTCCAGAAAGTGGGCATGGAGGGAACCTATTTCAACATAAAAAAGGCCATATATGACAAACCCACAGCAAATATCATTCTCAATGGTGAAAAACTGAAAGCATTTCCTCTGAGATCAGGAACAAGACAAGGATGTCCACACTCACCACTATTATTCATCATAGTTTTGGAAGTTTTAGCCACAGCAATCAGAGAAGAAAAAGAAATAAAAGGAATACAAATTGGAAAAGAAGAAGTAAAATTGTCATTGTTTGTAGATGACATGATACTATACATAGAGAATCCTAAAGATGCCACCAGAAAACTACTAGAGCTAATCAATGAATTTGGTAAAGTTGCAGGATAGAAAATTAATACACAAAAATCTCTCACATTCCTATACACTAACAATGAAAAATCAGAAAGAGAAATTAAGGAAACACTCGCATTTACCATTGCAACAAAAAGAATAAAATATCTAGGAATAAACCTACCTAGGGAGACAAAAGACCTCTTTGCAGAAAACTATAAGACAATGATGAAAGAAATTAAAGATGATACAAACAGATGGAGAGATATACCATGTTCTTGGATTGGAAGAATCAGTATTGTGAAAATGACTCTACTACCCAAAGCAATCTACAGATTCAATGCAGTCCTTATCAAATTACTAATGGCATTTTTTACAGAACTAGAACAAAATATCTTAACATTTGTATGGAGTCTAAAAAGACCCCGAATAGCCAAAGCAGTCTTGAGGGAAAAAAACGGAGCTGGAGGAATCAGGCTCCCTGACTTCAGACTATACTACAAAGCTACAGCAATCAAGACAATATGATACTGGCACAAAAACAGAAATATAGATCAATGGATCAGGATAGAAAGCCCAGAGATAAACCCATGCACCTCTGGTCAACTAATCTATGACAAAGGAGGCAAGGATATACAATGGAGAAAAGACAGTTTCTTCAATAAGTGGTGCTGAGAAAACCAGACAGCTACATGTAAGAGAATGAAATTAGAACACTCCCTAACACCATACACAAAAATAAACTCAAAATGGATTACAGACCTAAATGTAAGGCCAGACACTATAAAACTCTTAGAGGAAAACATAGGAAGAACACTCTTTGACATAAATCACAGCAAAATCTTTTTTGATCCACCTCCTAGAGTAATGGAAAAAAAACAAAAATAAACAAATGGGACCTAATGAAACTTAAAAACTTTTGCAAAGCAAAGGAAACTACAAACAAGATGAAAAGACAACCCTCAGAATGGGAGAAAATATTTGCAAATGTATCAACAGACAAAGGATTCATCTCCAAAATATATAAACAGCTCATGCAGCTCAATATTAAAAAAACAAACATCCCAATCCAAAAATGGGCAGAAGACCTAAACAGACATTTCTCCAAAGAAGACATACAGATGGCCAAGAAGCACATGAAAAGCTGCTCAACATCACTAATTATTAGAGAAATGCAAATCAAAACTACAATGAGGTATCACCTCACACCAGTTAGAATGGGCATCATCAGAAAATCTACAAACAGCAAATGCTGGAGAGGGTGTGGAGAAAAGGGAACCCTCCTGCACTGTTGGTGCAAATGTAAATTGATACAGCCACTATGGAGAATAGTATGAATGTTCCTTAGAAAACTAAAAATAGAATTACCATATGACCCAGCAATGCCACTACTGGGCATATACCCAGAGAAAACCATAATTCAAAAAGACACATGCACCCCAATGTTCACTGCAGCACTATTTACAATAGCCAGGTGATAGAACCTAAATGCCCATTGACAGAGGAATGGATAAAGAAGATGTGGCACATATATACAATGGAATATTACTCAGCCATAAAAGGGAATGAAATTGAGTTATTTGTTGTGAGGTGGATGGATCTAGAGATTGTCATACAGAGTGAAGTAAATCAGAAAGAGAAAACAAATATAGTATATTAACACATATATGTGGAACCTAAAAAAATGGTACAGATGAACCAGTTTGCAGGGCAGAAATAGAGACACAGATGTAGAGAACAAATGTATGGATAGCAAGGGGAGAAAGTGGCTGGGGGGGCACACGGGTGTGATGTTGTGATGAACTGGGAGATTGGGATTGACATATATACACTAATATGTATAAAATGGATAACAAATAAGAACCTGCTGTATAAAAAAATAAATTAAATTAAATTAAAAAATTTAAAAAAGCAAACAGGGAATAAAAAGTAGGATAAATATGGGCTCAACTATAAGCAAAATCATATGCCAGATTCCTGGAAGAAGAGTTTGAGAAGAATATGAAGAAAGCCTGTCAAAATGAAAAATAGGATAATTCATCATTACACTTTTGGAGTCTCATATTCAAGATCAGAATTATAAAGTAATTGAACCAAGTTTATCTGCCTGTTCTTTTGAGTAAAGACATTCCTCAGAAAATACCCCAAATTTGAGAGGTTTTTAGAAATTAGACCTTCAATTCTCTTGCATTCCCAATGCAATAAATTTCCTGTTGCTTGGAGGGGAAGGGAAAGTGGAAAGGAACTTATTTGGTAACTGTTATGGGGAAGACTCCACTAAGAACTTCACATGTAATTCTTGATCCATCATGTTGCATGAATCTCAGAATAAAGCTTCATCATAAAAGCTGCAGAGAAATGATGGTCATTTAATCCTCATAATAACCATGTGGGGTTATTGTGTTAGGTTCTGTTTTACATTTGAAGAAGGGAGGCTCAGAAGGATTAAGTCAGTGGCCATAGGTTATGCCACTTACATGGGTAGAATCAGGATTAGAAAATTGGTTTGCATGACTCTAAAGCTCCATATTTATCCACTTCTTGTAGATTTTTCACCAATACTTTATTTCAAATAGACTTTCCATAAGAAAAAATTATAAAGTAAAAGATTCAAAGGTGATAAATAATACCAGATATTTATTCAAAAAAAGTAGCTTTTTTTTAGCTCAGTCACTATACTCTTTACAGTTCTTTCTAGTCAATGTTCACATACACACCATCATAGATACTTTGCTTGCTTTTGTAGAGTAGCCCAGATTGCATTTACCCTTCTACTTTAAACAACTACACAGAGGGCTTCCCTGGTGGTGCAGTGGTTGAGGGTCCATCTGCCGATGCAGGGGACACGGGTTTGTGCCCCGGCCCGGGAGGATCCCACATGCCGCAGAGTGGCTAGGCCCATGAGCCATGGCCGCTGAACCTGTGTGTCTGGAGCCTGTGCTCCGCAACAGGAGAGGCCACAGCAGTGAGAGGCCCGTGTACTGAAAAAAAAAAAAAAAAAAAAAATTGACAGCTAAACAAAATCTCTAAAACAATGTTTTCAGGCACCTAACATAGGCAGCACAGATCAGTAATTCCTGAGACAAGGGAAACAATGCTATGAGCTCCAGTTATCTGCTAGAAGAGTAGTGCCAGGCCACGGTGCAGGAAGGGTGAAACCAAACAGCTTAGTGGGCTTGCTGAATTGAGGAGACAGAGGTAGAAGTTTGGGGAGGCCACAATGGCTAGAATTTCAATGGCAGAATAAAAGGATCTGGACAGAAGGAGAACTTTAGAGACCTACAGAGGAGCTCCCTTAAACCTCTGGCTGAACAGCATGGATACATGAGAAGAAAATACCTGAATCCAGAGAAAGAACCACTGGGAAAAAAATACCTGGGGAAATTTCCCCAAGGCTCATACAGGACTAGATATGGTGGTTGTGTTCTCAACAAGAACACAAGAATTTAAAGACCTAGTACCACGGAGTATAGAATCCTTAAAAGGTATTGTAACTGTAGTGAAGATAAATTAGCCATAGACTAAAGGCTGTACTGGATCCACCCTAATGGAGCTTAAAATTGGATCTTAAAACTGATTTATAAAAGAGATGTATCTGTTTTCTAGAACAACTAAAATTATTTAAAGAATTTCTAAAAAATCTAGTACCCGAAATATAAAATTATCAATGTCTGACATCCAGTCAAAATGTAGCAGGCAAGCAAAGAAGCAGAATCATACAACCCATAATTAGGAGAAAAATTGACCAATAGAAGCAGACCAAGCAATGAGAAAGATGATAGAATTAGTGCATAAGGACATTAAAACTGTTGTAAAATTAAAGGAATAGAGTATCAATGAATGAGGGACAATGTCACATGGAATAACATACGTATAATTTGAGTCCAACTACTATAAAGCAGAGCTAAATCCATTTTATAAGTCACTAATTATGTTCAGTATAGTTTCAATTTAAAGTTCAGTGAATATACAAATACTGATCACTAACCATTGTCAAATATAATAATTCATGTAATAAATGAAGAGTAAAATTCCTGCTGTCCCTGCTCTCAAGGATTTCACAGTCTCTTCAGGTGCAGAAGGCAAGTAGAAGCTCTGCTATTTGTCTGGTACAAGGCAGAATATATGAGGCACTACAAAGAAAATAAAATTTAGAGCTAGTCTCAGAGAAATATTTTGTAGAGGGAGGGATACTTCAGCTGGATATTTGAGAGGGAGTAGAAATCTGAGGCATAATTATGGGGTACAGAAAATTCTAGATATAACAAAGGATTCAGAAAAATGCAAGGGTCCAGAAAATGAGGAGTATGTTTTAAGAGTAGTAAGTGCTGTAGGGCTTTACATCAATTAGGAAAGAAGGCATATCCATTCAAAATTTCAGAAAGAGAGCTAATGTAGGTGAAATCCTGTTACCTCTCTATTAATGCCTACTACCCTTACCAATTATTTTAGGAAATTCAGGAAAAAAATTAGACATGTAGTCTTTATATTGTACTGGTGGATGTTATTAGTTTGGTAGGGCTATCATGACAAAGTATCACACACTGGCTGGCTTAAATAACACACATATACTACCTCACTATTCTGGAGGCTAGATGTGCAAGATCTAGATGTTAGCAGGGTTGGTTTCTTCTGAAAGCTGTGAGGCAGACCATGTTCTACACCTCTCTCCCTAGCTTCTGATGTTTTGCTGGCAATCTTTGGCTTTCCTTGGCTTGTAGATACAGCGCCCCAACTCTGCCTTCACCTTCACATGGCATACTCTCTGAATGTGTCTATGTGTCCAAATTTTCCCTTTTTATAAGGACACAGTCATATTGGATTAAGATCCCAACCTACTCCATTCTGACCTCATCCTGACTTTGCTAATATTGTTTACAATAACCCTATTTCCAAATATGGAATAGTAAATACCACATTCTGAGGTACTGGGGGTTAGGTGTGCAACATGTGAGGTTTGGAGGGGTACAATTCAACCCTTAGCAGTAGGGAAATGTTGGCAGCTGTGTAGTAGGAGAGGGTCTTCATCAGAGTTGTCCTTTAGCAAGAGTCATTTGGCAGCTGTGTGTGACTCAGCCTCTGAAAGGCTCTGATCACATCCTTTCCCCTTTGCCCTGTATCCAAACACACACACACACACACACACACACACACATGCATGCACACACACACACACAGTAACCGAGATGTTCCCTAGATCCGCCATACTTTTCCCCCCACATCTCTGCCCTTGCCTATGTTGTTCCCACTCCTGAGATTCCTCTATCCTACTTATGACTAATTCCTCCTCTTCCTTCAATTCTTATCTTCTCAAGTGTTTTAATCATGTTGATAATATATAGGATAATATTTAGCCCATTTTAGGTAGTCTTCCCTAAACATGCTACATCCCTTCTAAGTGGTGGAGTTCACAATCCCACTGTCATGATCCACTTTTTAAAAAAATTTAACATTCATATGTTATCACATGTATTATACTTCCTTCTAATTTGTGTATTGATACATAGTTTTTTCTCCATGAAATTGTGACACACTTCAGGTTGGATCCAGTGTCTAATTTATCCCCTATCTTTTGCAACTAGCTCTGTGTGTACTATAAAATAAAGGTTAAAGATAAGAATGTAGGTAATTTCTCCCCATTACTTAGGTTTATTCTTTAAAAAATGAGTGTGTATTACAAAAAGTAACATCTACATTGTGCTTGCTATATGCCTGGCACTGTTCTAAGTGCTTAGTATATATTAACTCATTTAATCTTCACAGAAACCCAGTGAGTTGAGTACTACTATTATCCTATTTTATAGATGGCGAATCAGGCACAGAGAGGTTCAGTAACTTGTCTGATATTACATAGCAACAGAGGGGCAGATGCTACAATCCAGCCCTGAACCACTCTGCCAAACTGCCTCTGAAAAACATTTGCTCTCTCAACCAGAATCCTTTATTTTGGAAAGTTTTCCAGCCCTGCCATGATTCCTAACCAGCTACATGATTTGGAACAAAGTTATTCAGTTTCTCGATACTTTAATTTTATCAATTCTGAAACAGGAATAATGATAGTACCATCCTCATAGAATTAATACATGTAAAGCACTTAAAGTGGTTTCCAACACTAAGACCACCACACACACACACACACAAACACACACACATACACAAACACACACACACACACATTGAATAACTGAGAATTTATTGTATACTATGTAGCTAATTGAAGCCATACTGTCTCCTACTGATGATTAATAGTGTCTGGATTCTGAAGAAGGATGGTATTGGCAGATTTTTTTGCCTTTTTATGAAAGATGGGACTGGGCTGTCACTTTCTCTGAAAATGAGAAAGAGGAGGTCAGAGGTGTTTGTGATAGCAACACAAAGGACCTTTACATGGCTTTAGAAAAGTTTGCAGTGTTAGGCGTCTGAGAACCTGGGCTTCCATTGGCTTACAGCACTCATCTTGATCTCTCTTCCCTCCTTGTAAAGGGGCAATGGAAAGGCACCAGGGAAGAAGGAAGAACACTTTAGAAAATCTTTCAGAAAACACAACCTTGAAAGGAAATTAAAAAGTCAGAATTCTGCACAATAAGAAAATTCTGTTCATTGAGCCTGTTGAACAGTTATCAACAATTCTTTAGGAGACTCTAGCAGTTTACATGTGGAGCCAGTTGCTTTCTAATTGCTACAGCAGGCTACCACTGGGAAGAACAAAGGAAATATTTAGCACATCGTAAATTCTTCTGCAGCCCTGTGGAGTGGCTGGAGTTCAGATTACACGTTTATAACTAGCATTTGAGAGCAATTTCTACTTCACTTTGTGAAAGTTTTGGGGAAGCTGTTCAGCACTGTTCCTCCTGTGATTCTGAAGAAGGCCAGACCAAGTGTTTAAATTCAACAGTCCAGATCATCTGTTGGGGTCCAGTGAAGCTTGGAAAGATGTAATAGTGAAAAAACTCTTCCCTTCTAGAATTTGCTTTTTAATGGGAAGTAGATTTCTCAGTGGGTGGAAAAGTGTACCTCAGTTACACTCGTGGGGTGCCCTGACAGCTCTGTATACTGGACAGTGGTCTTCACATAGGCCAAGACTGAGACAGTCTGAAAAATAGGCAGGACCTAAAAATAGATTCAATTCTCACTGCCAAGGAGAGCAAGCAAGAGAAAGGCAGTAAACATGTTTCATGTCACCAAAGATGGATTGAAGAAGCTGCACCACATAACTAGGAAAGAAACCACCACAGTCCAGTATGAGCAACAAGAAACCACTGGGATATGAAAAGTCAGAGGTCAGCTAAGATGGCTCTCGAAGTTATTATATTTATGGTACAACTGATCAATGTGTAGATCTGAAGTCCCTTTGCCTTTGGAGAATATGGTTCGATTCTCTATAAATTTTAATGGGTGGGCTTCCCTGGTGGCACAGTGGTTGAGAATCTGCCTGCCAATGCAGCGGACACAGGTTCGAGCCCTGGTCTGGGAAGATCCCACATGTCACGGAGCAACTAGGCCCGTGAGCCACAACTACTGAGCCTGCGCGTCTGGACCCTGTGCTCCACAACAAGAGAGGCCACGACAGTGAGAGGCCCGCACACCACTCTGAAGAGTGGCCCCTGCTTGCCACAACTAGAGAAAGCCCTTACTCAGAAACGAAGACCCAACACAGCCAAAAATAAAAAATTAATTAATTAAAAGAAGGCTCAACATTAAACAAAAATTAATGGACATATTTTCTTAGCAAATAAAAGCATAGCTTGGAATGATTGGCTGATAGTTTATTATTTATGAGTCGTCTCTGGCTTTAGGTCATTGTGCCAGGCATAGCCATAAGGACTACCTTGTAATTCTTCATTCACCCAGATGATTGACAAAATATGGGAGGCCATTTCTCCCCATGATAGTAAACGAATGTCTACCCCAGCACATGGCAGATAAGGCTGAGCTTCATCTTTCCAATGAATGAAAAATGAATCCTTTTCTGGGTTGGTGGTGGCTACATTTCCCATCCTCCCCACAAAAGAACTGGTAATCTTACTAACTTGCCCAAACTTTTAATTGAATATTGGCTAATACTGGGGGAAATTTCCCAAATAAGATAAAAAATAAAATAATCTAGATGAGCTTCCTACTTACTGAGACTAATTCCAAGGTAAAATCTCTATAGATTTAAACTACAGAAGAAATCTTGTTTAATTCTTTCAGGAGGAACATAAACTGTAAACTCAGCATCATCTCTCTGGCCAAATTTAGGACTGTAGCATTTTTTGTTTGTTTGTTTTAAACATTAGTGAGAAGGGGATATGGTGTTAGTCTCCACTTTAGGTTTTGGTTTTGCTATATAAATAGATAAACTGATTCAACTGAATAAAGCCTCCATTTAGTTGTTACATTTTTAATTTAATGTTTACAGTTTCTCTTCCAACATCTTTCAAAATTTTATGCAATTATTGTCTATTTGGCATGAAATTTTTTCTATTATTTCATATATATATATATATGTATCCTGTACCTCCGTAAGAATCAACCTTTTTTGGTTACTCAGCAATATTCTGAACGTAATCCGGTTATATAGTAAGGTTTCTTTCTTTTTTTTTTTAACCTGCATGATAAAAAAAAGTGCTAAAGGCAAATGAAAAATTATTTTAAACCATTTAAATAACTGAATTGTCTTTGGCATCAATCTAATGTCCACAAGAACTACAGGAATTTATAGCATGCGCCATATGTTGCTTGAAAACCAAAACGAGACTATCCTTACCTGTGTAAAGAAATGTATACTTCAGGGCTTCCCTGGTGGCGCAGTGGTTGAGATTCCGCTTGCCGATGAAAGGCACATAGGTTTGTGCCCCGGTCAGGGAAGATCCCACATGCCGCGGAGCGGCTGGGCCCGTGAGCCATGGCCACTGAGCCTGCGCGTCCGGAGCCTGTGCTCCGCAACGGAAGAGGCCACAGGTGTGAGAGGCCCGCGTACCGCTAAAAAAAAAAAAAAAAAAAAAGAAATGTACACTTCAGGGCTTCCCTGGTGGCGCAGTAGTTGAGAGTCTGCCTGCCGATGCAGTGGACGCGGGTTTGTGCCCCGGTCCGGGAAGATCCCACACGCCGCGGAGCAGCTGAGCCCGTGAGCCATGGCCGCTGGGCCTGCGCCTCTGGAGCCTGTGCTCCACAATGGGAGAGGCCACAACAGTGAGAGGCCCGCGTACCGCAAAAAAAAAAAAAAAAAAAAAAGTTTATTTCAAAATATTTTCAGTACTTGAAAAAATGTCTAGAAAAAGGGTGAAATGTATAAAATGAGGAATATTAGCTAAAATCTTGTTAAGTAATATAATATTTGTGAATGTATGCTGTCAGTTGATTTTCACAACAAATTAAAATCTTCACACAGTCAAAAGATGTTTAAGCGCCACCCAATGACTCGCTTATTTCAAGCAACATTTGATACAAACAAAATCCAATGCAACCAGTCCCTTGGATTTCAGTCTGATAGGATTTATTCTGCTATTCATAGATATAAATATTGGTCTAGCATAACCTATGTCTTTGGAAATTTTATTGAATAATTAAGTGCTATGTTTCACCACAGGTTCTTACCAACATTTTAGAAACTACACAAATTCAAGTATTTAAAAAACAAGTATAAGAAAAGAACAACCCTAATAAACATAATTCTAAGAGGGAATCTTTTATTGTTCTGAAGCTTATTAAAGTTGAAGGTCTCATGTTTTAAGAAGAAAAAAAGGAATTCTTTCTCTGACGTGGAATAAATGGACTATCTCACCCATGAATAATGATTAACGTCCTTTCACTCAGAGAAAAGACTTGTAGGGGTTCACACCTGCAGCATTCATGAATTACAGGCCCCGTTCCCTTGAAAGAAACTTAATAATCACTATTCACAGGTGAAGTGTGCTTCAGTTGGATATAAAAAGTTGAGAGAAAACGAGTCAGCTTTGTTTCCAGTGCTGTGATTTTCCCAGCATTCCATCCCCTCCAGCCACTGCAAAAATACTCGAGCAGCTTTAGAGTTATCCAAAGGTGGTGTTGTAAATACCTTTTCTTCTCAGCTTAGTTCTGTGTTTATCAGAGATTCAGAGGTGGTTTTAAAGGTCAGAAAAACAAGCTGCCTGAAAACTTGGATTCAAACCCAAGTAATAAGGTCGGCATTTTTACAACTGTGCTCTTCCTGCTGCCATCCAGGTCTAAACTGACCTTGTTTCCCCATTCTGAGACCCAACCTGACAAATCTGGACATATAAATACATATACAAATGTAAACATACATACCCATTTCACTAAAAGGATAAATACAAAGTATAAGTGTATAGATAAGCTTGAGTATAAATTTAAATATAAATATAAACAAATGTAAATAAAAACATACACATAAATATGTCTTCCCAATTTGGTAGGAAGGTTTTTGATTATTTTCATTGCTGTTTTAATTCAAGGAAGATGTTTATGGCATCTTCTTTCTACTTAAAGGCCACATGGCCCATATGCCATCTATGGTTTGTCCACATGTTTTCTTGGTTCACAGGGGGTTTTAAAAAATATTAAGCCATAATTTAAAAACTAAGATATTTTACCTTAAAAGAAATCTAAATTTCTTAATTGCTTGAAAAATCTTCAGCTCTGAGGACACTGCACTTACATTTCCTCATAGTAAGAACTGCCAGGGGCTGAGTTCTGGGTCTCTTGCAGGATGGCCTGGTATGGCCTTGTACATGACTCAGTTACTGTTTCCTGCATGAACCTCCAGTGTATGAGCCTAGAATAACCACGTTGTCATTCCTTCATAGCCCTCATCTCTCTCCATATGGTTACGTGCTTAGTAGTCAAACCAACCATAACTGGTTTTCATTCTGCCCCTGCAAGCGCTGCTTAGACCTTTAGATGGAAAGTGGAGCTTAGCCGTGTATTCTCTGTCCTTGACTTTTAGACAAGCATTTTATGAAACACCAGGCTTAGGAAGATAATACGGCAATTCTACCTTCAATATTAGATACAATTTAGTTGAAAACAAAGCGATACACATTAAACATAAATAAAACTCATGGGTGCAATGATACAGATAGGAGAATGAGAGCTTGCAGACGAGGGTTACCTGACTTCAGCAGGATGTGGGTGGTGTGGCAGGGAATATGTTCAAATATGGGCAGAGACATCTTCTCACCTGGGCCTTGGAGATTACAGAGGAATTAGGAGCAGCCAAGTGTGGGTGGGGGACAGGATGGAGTGAGCCAAGGGTTGAGTCTTAGTCTTATTCTTGTTTTGTTTTGGCTTTATGTATGATAACCTACTCTTTGACTTCCATTCAGTTAATGCTCTTATTAAAGAAAACAAAAAGAACTCAATATACAGGTTTAGCTATATTTAAATTACATAGCAGCTATTTCACAGAAATTTCTTTCTCCAGCTCTGAATTCAGCATTATACACACATAACACTGAGAAGCTTTAATGAACATAGCTCAACCACAAACTTGACCACTATAAACCATATATGTTCCAAACATATATCCATCTCTGCTTCAAAAATAATTTTCAGATTTGCCTCTATGAACA
The DNA here is from genome assembly GCF_025265405.1 of Mesoplodon densirostris. Classification (NCBI taxonomy): domain Eukaryota; kingdom Metazoa; phylum Chordata; class Mammalia; order Artiodactyla; family Ziphiidae; genus Mesoplodon; species Mesoplodon densirostris. Next base: position 30,594,469 of record NC_082672.1, read on the forward strand.
AATTTGGGGATATTTGATAACACATATGAGAATAAAAGCATACTGACTGTTTAGTAAAATGGGAACCTACCCCACAAACACACAACACAAATACACACAACACACACACACACACAAAGAAACCTTATGGGTTTCTTTGCCACTGTTATTAGCCACTGTTGAGATTCAGCAAAATGGACCTTAGACACTAAAAAGAAGGGGGACATTTTTTTTCAAGTGTTTAGAAATTAAGTTTTAATTTTTTAAGTCACATCCAACATTTTGGTTTGAAGAGCCAAATGGCTCATTAGCATTTCAAATCTTAAAATTCTAATTAATTATATTTATGATTACAAAAAAGAACAATGTGTGAAAAACAAGTCATAAAATATTCTGATTTAACTACAGGACTCAGGATTGTTTCACAAATAATTCATTTGTAAAATGCAACTTTGGTTTCTGATTTAAAACAAAAAAAAAAATAAATTATAAAAAAGTGGAGCTCTTGTGGGGTTGGCATTAGTATGTATAAAAGGACAGTACTACTTTTCTCCCATAACAGAAATGTAGTTTGTAAAGAATGAAGCATGCTAATGTTTGAGTATCAGGATTTGTTTTTAGGTAAAGCTATCCTTTATTTGAAAAGAATCAACAGCAAGTTATGAAGTAAAATAAAGTATTTAAGTCTCTTCCTACATATGCTCTTTTTCAGTGAAATAATGTCAGTCATCAGAAGGCATTTAAAGTGCAATCCATACCATAATAGTTAACCAGATAAGTTCAAGTTGGCAGTTCTTGCAGTGTGTTCAGCTTCCAACTGTATTACCAGTTCTAGTTTCTTTGTTAGTTGAAGTAGTAGGCCTGCCGGGTTTTTTCTTTCAAAAGCTTATAAAGTTCATAGTTAAGAGGCAGGTCTATGAAAACTTAAAAACAAAGGAGAAGATGAATTCAAAAGCAGCTGCTTATGCAGTTTGATTGTAGTATTTCACTGCAAGTCATGATGTCTTCACAGCAGCTTCATACTTAAAGGATTCTGAAAGTTGATTGATTGTTCCCAAACTGCTACATAGTTTTATTTGATTAACCACGTATATTTTTGCCAATATGTCTGGCTACCTATTTAAAGTTAGTTCATTGCTGGCAGTATTACAAAAACAGATTTTAAGGATTGGAATCAGATTTGGCAGTAAAGGATTCGGTTCCAAACTCATAGGTGATCTTAAAATTTCATTTGACATAAAAAGCAAAAAAACGCAGTCAAAAACAAAAGACTGTACTTTTGTTGAAAAAAGCTTTTTGGCTGCCAAACATGTTTATTTTTCGTATATATTTGCTCTATCACTGGTTCCTTTGAAGACAAATCTTCAAGTGATATTATTTTTTAAAAAATATATGCACACATACATTTAATCAAGATCTCTTTTAGATATGAAGTTAAATCTTACTTCTTTAAAGTAAAAAAAGGACATATTTTCAAAAGTTCATTGCAATAAAAGAATCTTTTGTCCTTCCTCTTGGCATTTTAAGGTTTTAACGAGTTGTTTATATATCTCAATGGCTTGAAAAGACAGATGTATTTTATGTAATCTTCCATGTAAGCTTTTTTCATTTCCCTTATAAATTACTTTTCCATATTTTAAAATGTAGTTATGTTTTCAGGGGAAAATGGCCAAAAAAATATGAGCCATTATTTGCTGGCCACCACGAACCTTTAGATAAATAGGTATAAATCACAGTAAGCAAAAAAAATTCCATCCTAAAAATAAACCACAACTTTATTGCAGAAATATCTATTAAAAGTGTGTGTCTCATTTTCATTTTACCTGAAAATTAATGTATGAGTTTCATTTGAAAACTGTTTGCAATCCATGTTTCATATTCTAATTAACATAAAAGAGGTCTGTTTCAATTAAAGAAAGCAAACTTCTTAAAGATTCAACGATAAACTGCTTTTATATCCTGTGAATTAGGGTAGTAAATTACATGTAACACACTGAGGAAGAAAGTAAAGAATAAAGTTGCCAACCCCTGAAATATATAATTGATTAATAATAATTTAAGTACACATGTCAGGTTGTGTGTGTAGTAAGTTCAACCCACAGAAGCACAGACCTAACAAAATGGTTTCTTGCTTTTTAATCTCCATAAGACTTCCCTGCTGCTTTTAACTCTTATAGGTTTGAATACAAATCAAATGTAGACCTTAATTTATCTGGAGCTGGAGTCCAGAAGACAAACAGAAAACAAAACAACTTCTGAAATGGCTTAAACAGATAAACAAATGTGCTCTTTGATGGATGATTAAAAAGCTCTCAAAATTAAAGAGGACACTGCTGAGTAGATGGCTCACCTTAATATTGCTATAGTGGTTAATGCAAGTCCTCTGGTTTATAAATACCTGATTGTAATTAAATAATCCACTCCAATTTTGCAGTTAAGATCCAGTAATTTCTGTTATTTGTGGGATACATTTTAAAAAAGCTATGTGAGAGCTCCCCCTATTGACTCACAATAATGCACAATGTGCCCTGAAATACACTTCCAAATATCCATAATCAATAGAACATTTCAGAAGCTTAAGGGGTATTAAAAATAATCTAATTTCAATTTATAATTGTATACCTGTAGAAACTGAGGCCTAATGACATTTACTGTCATGGAACAAATTTAGTGGCAGTGTTGGGATTAGAACCCAGGGCCTTTGTCTCTGAGTCCTGTTTCCTCTGCACTATAGCATGACGTCCAGCAGGTTATATAATTCAGAAGTGGGAAAGATACAGTAAGATCCTACTGATCTAACTCCAACTTCCTCTGGCCAAGGAGACCCAGAGAGGCTAAGGGACCTGTATAGATCACACAGCTTTTTACTAACAGTCAAGAATGACTGGGTTAAAAGTGAAATCCCAGTTATATGTTCTACCTCACTACTATCTCTACTCAGACTCTGTGTTCTGTTTTGTTTGGGACCCCAAATCTTTACATCCTTTCACCATTTAAAAATATGTTTTTCAAAAGTATAAGAATTTGAAATTCTGGAAGACATGTAGACATTCATAGTCGCTAAATTAAGTATTCCTCACTGTTTGATGAAACATATTTTCTGTAAGTTAAGTACAGTATGTATATTAATAGGATTTTATATTTTCTCACGTCTCCCACTTTTAGAATACTTATAGGGTTATGCATGCAATTGTGCAAAATGGTAAGCTGCTCTTAAAATAAATCACAAAAGCATAAAGTATATTTACTTAATTTGTTTTTTGGTAAAAATATTGGTAACTAATTGGCCAACATTGATATTACTGCTGTCATTTCTGTAATTCATCATGAGATATTGTTGATTCCATTTATGAAATGAGTAGAGTTTCCCCCTCCCACCCATACCTGAAGATATAGAGATAGATTTATAAATTAAACTAGTCTAACTCCTAGAGGACAAGCATGGCTTTCATACATTTATTTCTTTTTCAAGCAACATGGTTGCAAGAACACAGGGCTTTGAATGAAAGCTCTTGATTTGTCATTGTTTGTTACGCAGCTTCGATTGACATCTGCTCAGAGGTGCCACTACTGATCTGTTCACTCCAGTTGCAGTGTTTTTCAGAATCCCACAACCCTAATGCCTTGTTCCAAACGTGACACTCTTTCAAAATGCCGAGGTCCTGTGTATGTTACTAAATTATCTTCCTTTATCCTATATGCATAGCCTCTATTGTAGTTAATTGTAGAAGTGCATGTGAAGAGAAATCAAATGAAATATTTGTTGAATAAGATCCTGTGCTCTGTGATGAGAAGAATAAGGTGCACGTTTTCAAATAATTTGGGACTAGAAGAGAATAATACTTTCTCCTTGAAAAGTTGACCCTAATCCATATATTCTTTATACATATATGACTGAAAATGTAAAGGCAAAAGAAATGGTGCTATTTGTTATTAAAATGAAGTATGTATGTGGCTTTATTTTTCTGGAATCGCCCATGTATTTTAAATTGTTCAGCCATCTGTTACCTTTCTGGATCCTCCCCTGACCACTCCCCCAATCCTGGACAGACTCCTCACCTTCCCTAAGATAGAAACAGTATTATTAAAAGCTCAGTGCACAAAAAGAGTATTTATACAATATATTTCATCAAGTTTGAGAATCAGATTATTGCATTCCAAGATGATACACTCAAAGTAGAAATCAGATAACTGTCAGTTCCCATGTTTGATTTTATCTTAAAAAAGTTAAATAATCATGGTTAAAAAGTGTTTTCATTGACTCTCTCATAGACCCACAAGTAGTTTTTAAAGATGCATGGAATAGCTTTTAAACTTGATGAGCATAATGGATGTAGTAATACATACCTTTGCCTTTTACAGATCTAACATCTCTCTTTTTTTTTTTTAAGTTGGTTACTTGGTTAACTAACCATGTTCTGTCTTTTATTTACTTGAAAAAACTTTTTCAGAATTACTAAATCTAGTGGTAAATCAGTTACTGGCTTCACTTCTGGTTTTCCAGAACTCTTCGTGGAATTTAGAATTGGAAGATGAAAGTATGTCATATTAAGGTAACTTTGATGACAGGACTTTTGAAAAAGAAAAACTAATGGATGTTAGTACTTCCCAGCATTAGTACTTCCAATAATATGATAGGAATGAACAATCTCTTATGTGATCTGGAGAGGCCGAGTCAGATGGCAGTTGGACATGAAACAAAAGCAAGAAAAAGAAGGCAGGTGATGATGAGTAAAGGAGCTAAAAAAATAAACAGTGAAAGTGGACTTCAGTCAGGTATTTGAATAGTTATCTAGTCTCAATATAAAGTTATCTAGCCTCCATAGGGAAAATCAATTGGCTTCGTCTGTATTTCTTCTGTGATATTCTGTGAGTGTGTGAAGGATTTGGTGAGGGGCACTCAGCACAGCCAGAATGATAAGAGGTTTAGCCACTGGCAAGTAAGAGCAGTAGAGCTCATGGTCACAAGGAGTCTTTGAAATAAATATTAACATCCACTGATGTCATCTCAGGTAGGGCCATCAGGGTCATGGGGTGATCCCATATTTTGGCCACAGACATTTCTGGTTACCAGCTGTTACACATGAAGCCAGTTCTTTACTTTCATTGAACTTCATTTCCTAATTCCAAAAATTTAGGATCACTGTGTTTAACTTGCAGGGTTCTTGTGAGAATTAAATGAGATAAGGTATGTGAAATGCCACAGAGGCAGTAAATTATAATGATCGTTTTCAGATAAAATCAAACTAAGAATGAAACAAGAGAAGCTGAAGGGAGTGACTAAGGTAGTGTTCCAAAAGGTGTTTATTCCAAGAACACAATGATGGTTTACATTTAGATATCTTTTTCTAAAATACTTCAGAGTACTAAGTGTCAAAAGGGAAAGACTACATGATGGTTTTGATAAATCCTGAAAAAATAATTTGATAATATTTTACATTTATTTTGGATTAAAAAGATACTTTAGTGCAATTAAAATGTTTATACTTATTGGTGAAACAAAGTGTGATCATACATTCAGGAATAAGGCAAGATAGAAAACACAAAATAAAACTTTCCCCCTCTCAATATTATTCACAGATAGCTAATCTTTTTTTTTTTTTTTTTTTTAGCTAGCCTTTTAGGAAACAAATTTCAAAAATCATATTTTATTTTCACAGATGATTTAAAAGTTAAAAGGATAACATATCATTAACTATGAATTTAAAAACCTAATGTATTAAGGTTTGATCCAGATAGTAAGAAATATTAACCTAGACCATCCAGCCAAAATCATAAAAATCAAATGTCACAATATATTTATTTCCATCTTTGAAGGTGGAAATCTATTTATAACTAACATTTAAGTAGCTTTTTGATGAAATAAAAAATCTAGTTAAAATAACCTTTAAGCTGGTAAGTAAAAGTAACTGCAAAGGGTACTTGATTATATCAGGTCTGTTTTACTGGCAAAATAGTTTTCTTATTAGAAATGAAAGAAATAAAACTCAGATTTTAAAAAAAAAGTTGATTGGGATTGACATATATACACTAATATGTATAAAATAGATAACTAATAAGAGCCCGCTCTATAAAAAAAAATAAATTAAATAAACTTCAAAAATTCAAAAGAAAAAAGTTATCTCTACTACCTTACCCATTCAACTATTTCCCTACTCTTGGTCTTTGGGAAGTCTTTAAATTTCATTTCAGTAATCTTCAATAATTTTGGCTAGAGACAATTGTTTTATTTCTTAAGTAAGAGTACATTCTGATTAACGGTATAGAGTTGTATGTACAACAGTAATACACATGTAGTTGGAAATTCTAATACATGAGGTTGGAAATTCTTCTCAGTGAGAGCGATCAGGCAGAGTTGCAGTGGAAATTATAATTTATACCCCAAAATAGGAAATGTTTTCTTTCTAGTTAAAGGATTGAGAATAATGTCCTTTGAGGGATTTGCAACCTGTTTAGCTTTGAGTGGGTGTTAGGTTATTAACTGTTGGGATTTCCCACAGCACCACCACCCTTCACCAAATTGCCCACCACCTGCACATGGAAGTTTATACTGAAAGGTGAAAATTCTCACAAACGGATGGGAAAATGAGTTGGTTTTCATGATAAGGTTATATGGTCTTTTAATTAAAGTTCGTGGGAATCAGAACATGCAATAGGTTTCATTCTGAGTTCTGGATACACTTCTGAAAGAGCAAATTCACAGTGGAACATGGGCAAAAATATTTACAGTAATGTAAATTTTAGACATGGAAAGAGTGAACCTTCATATTTATCATTTAAACAATGTAGCACAAGTGAAAACCTGATTTAGCAAACTTTATATCTCTTGACATTATAATATAAAAGTGTCTTTAGATGTTTCTAAGAATAAATAGAGCCTTATTAAATTATTTGCATGGTTAGTTTCTGACAATATGTATATTAGATATTCTTTTTAAAAAAATCATCCTTGTAAAAAATCCTAAAAATGTTGGATAAAACTTTAAAAAATCCATCTTTTTAAATGCTTAACTATTCTGGCAAGAAATGAAGGAGGCAGATTCATAGAGGCCAAAAAGAACAAGCAAGCATAAATCTGGAGATCTATTACAGCACTAAATTGGACAGCTGCCCAGGGGGACATCTGCCAGGACTTGGTGGCCCAAAGCTTTCTTTCAAAGGACCAAGTGGACTCTAGGTAGTCAGGCTTATGGACTAATCAAGTTGGGAAATTTAACTATAGACACCCTCATGATTCCAGAACCTTCAAAATGTAACATCTTTGGTAAAGAATGAACTAGAAAAAGTGCACCCCAAAAGGAAAAACTAAAAAATTTGGCTGTAGATAGGGGAAAAAAATCCTTTCTTGAGATTTGTAACCACAAGCAAGGCATTACTCAGGTTCTGGGCCAGAATTCATTCTATTTGTGTGGTCTAAAAACCCCAAGATGAAAATTTTGTTTAAATTGATCCTGGGTTGCTAGTGCCTCTAGCCACCTGGCAGAAGCAAACATTTATCTTCTGTAGGGGAATACATGTTAAATCAAGGCCACAAAACATATCCCTATAAAGTGTTACATGTATAAAGTCTCAATTCAAAAATTATAAAATACACAGAGACCACAGATTTACTTGTAATAAAATATGAATGCTTAGTGTATTGGGGGGAAAAAAAGCTAGAAAAAGTATGACAAAGGAATAACATACTATTTCAACTGTAAAGGGATTTAAAAAAAAAGCAACCAGTAGAATCTCTATAAATGAAAAATAAAGTAATTATTATGAGAACTCAATGGATAGACTAAACAAAAGATTTGACACATCTGAAGAGTGATGTAGTAGATTGGAAGATGTATAAGAAATTATCCAGTTTTCAGAACAGAGAGATACAGAGATAAGACATAGTAAAAATAGATTAAGAAATATGTAAGATAGAGTAAGAAAATGAAAACTATTTTGAATTCTAGAATGAGAGAGTAGAGAAAATGTGGGAAAGGCAGTATGCGAAGAAGTAAAGTCAAGAAATTTCCATAATTGATGAAAAAATTTCAGATTGAGACAATTCAACGAATCTCAAGCAACATATATAAAAAGGACTCCACACTTGGACAAACTGTAAAAACAGAACTTCAAGGCAAAAAGAACTGAAGAGAAAAATTACTTATGATGAAATGAAAACTAGACTGATATCTCAGTAGAAAGAAAAGTATCTAGAAGATAGCATGATAGAGCCTTAAAGTCCTGAGAGAATTACCTGCAAACCTAGAATTTTATGAAAGAGTCTATAAAAATATTTTACACCAAAACTAAGGAAGTTTACTACTAACCAACCTACTCTAGAGGAACATCTGAAGAACAAACACGTTCCAAAAAGAAAAGTCGGAGGTGAAATAGGAATGGTGAGCAAAGAAAATGATAAATGTGAGGGTGATCTATACAGATCTATACAGGTGATCTATACATTGATAAAATGATAATTGTCCAATTATGAAGTTAGAAAAACAGCAGAACTAAAAAATAAATAAGAATAATATATAATGAGGAAAAGTGTGTTTAGAATGTATTCAAAATGTCTAGAATTGCTTGAGAGAAGTAAATGAATTGATTAAATCTGGACTTTATTAAGGTAACTATTAATTTTAAAATTTCTGGACTAATAGAACAGAAATAGAGTATAGAACTTCTAAACTACTAGATAGAAGACACATACATGCAAGCATGTATAAATACATCAATAAATAAATTGGATAAGACACAAATTAGTGAAATTAGAAACTAAAAAATATTTAACTTGTGGCACAGATTAAAAAGATTAGAGATTATTATGCCAATAAATTTGAAAACTTAATTAAAATTTCTAGGAAAATATAGCTACCTAAAGCTATTTTTAAAAATCTGAAGAGTCCTATTATATTAGGAAATTTATGTCACTTAAAATCTTTCCATAAAAAAACTAATAAAGCTAGATGAATTTAATCATGAGTTCTATCAAATATTTGAGAAAGAGGTAATTCCTATTTTCACCAACTTTCCAGAGACCAAATAAATGACAAAACTCTTTAACTTGTTTTGTTAGGAATTACCTTTATTCAAAAAATCAGAAAAGGAAGTTTGAGAAAAGTATAGGACATTCTTATTCATGAACATAGAGGGGAAAATAAAAACAAAATATTAGCATGTAAAGTTTGCACTGTGTACAAAGATTCTATAACATGACCATTTGGATTTATCTCAGGAAAAAATATTAATAAGTTAGAAAATGATTTAATGCAATTCACCACTTTACTAGATCCAAAGGCAAACATATGCTTCTCTCATATTCAGAAACAACATTCAACAAAATTTAATATTTATTCATACTTTAAAACAAAAGATAAAAATTTCTTGACAAACTTCCTCAAACTGATAAATATAATTATCTAAAAATATTCTATAGTAAACCTCATTAATCATGAAGTGCTAAGCATTCTCTTTAAAATCAGGAACAAAATAAGAATGCCTGCTATGATAACTTTTATTCAATATTGAATTGTAAAACCTCACAAATATAATAAAGTGAGAAAAATAAATTAAATACCAAAGATTGGAAAATAAGTAACAAAATGTCACTATTCTCATAAAATATGATCATTTACCTAGAAAACCCTAAATAGTTTATAGGTATATTAACAGAACTAGTAATTTTTTTAGCTCTTTTGCTGATGTAAGATCAGTAATCATGTCTGTACACAAGCAACAAAATAGACAATAAAGTTTTATAGACCATATTATTTACAATAATCTATAAGGTACCTAGAAGTAAATCTAACAAAAGATATATAAGACCATTATGGAGAAAATTATAAGCTTTAACGTAAAATATTAAAGAAAAAGTTAACAGAAAGATGACCATATTTATGGGAAGAAAGACTCAATATTTGGAAGATATCAGTTCTCCCTAAATAATCATGATATTTAACTTAATTCCAATTAAAATCTCAAGTTGAATTTTAAAAATATATGGAAAAGCAAAAGGCAAGAACAGTCAAGATTATCCTCAAGAACTAACAGATATCATGACTTATAATAAAGCAACTATAATTTAGTAAGTGTGATAAGGTACAAGAATAAACAAACAGCCAAATGGCACAGAACAAACATCTCAATGGGCTTATGCATACCTGGGAACATGATATATGACCGAGGTTGGAGGACAGATCATGGGGGAAAGTATTCAACAAACAAAACAAGTCCAGTTGGCTATTCATATATTAACAAAAATAAAATCCCTAATTTATGTCTTAAATAAAAACAAATTCTAAATGAATAATGAACATATGTGAAGACAAAGCTTTTCAGACTTTTAGAAGACAATGTTAGTGAATATCTTTGTAACTTTGACACAGGAAAGAATTCCTTAAATAAAGATACATAAGGCACAAACTAAAAAGGAAAAGACAAATTCGACAATATTAAAACTGAGAATTATATTATCAAAAGACACGATACAGAAAGTGGAAAGATATGCCACAAATTGGTAGAAAATATTTGCATAAACTGGTAGAAAGTATCTTCCTTTGCCAAAAGATTAGTATGCAAAATATGTAAAGAATTCCTACAAGTTGATTTTTAAAGAGGCAAATAACCAAGAAAAGGGGAAAGACTTGAATAGACATTTTACTGGAAAAGAAACTCAGAAGATAAACAGGAAAAGATGCTCATTTCATTAGTACTCAGGAAATCAGGTTGAGATATCATTTTACACCGCTAGAATGGCAAAGCATTAAAATGTCTGACAATCAAGGGTTAGTGAAGCAATGACGACTCATAAACTGCTAATGGGAAAATAAATGCAACAGCTTTGGAAACAGTTTGGCATTTTCTAACAGAATTTAAAAGGTGCATAATCAGGACTTCCCTGGTGGTGCAGTGGTTAAGAAGCCACCTGCCAATGCAGGGGACACAGGTTCGAGCCCTGGTCCGGGAAGATCTCACATGCCACAGAGCAACTAAGCCCATGAGCCACAATTACAGAGCCTGCACTCTGGAGCCCACGAGACAAAACTACTGAGCCCGCGTGCCACAGCTACTGAAGCTCACGTGCCTGGATCCCATGCTCCACAACAAGAGAAGTCACCGCAATAAGAAGCCCGCTCGCTGCAACAAAGAGTAGCCCCCGCTCACCACAACTAGAGAAAGCTCGTGAGCAGCAACGAAGACCAAACGCAGCCAAAAGTAAAAATAAATAAACTAAAAAAAAGAAAAGGTGCATACTCTGGGAGCATTTCCATTCCCAGATAAATACTTTCACATATACACAGAAATCATGTACACAAAATTCTTATCAACATTGTTGATAAGTTGTAAAAAACTGAAAACCAAGCCAGTTCTATTTATGAGATAAATATATAAAACACCAGGTGACATTTTTTGGTGGGAAGATGCATACATATGTGGTAAAACAAAGAAAAGAGTAACACAAGAGTGATCGTTTTAAAATTCAGGAGAATAACAATGAAATCTTTTAGGGGTGCACATGGGACTTCAAAGTGTTGGTAATACTTCACTTCATAAGAAGGGTGGCAGATTTTAACATGCACATATGCTTCATATATAATTTTCTTGTGTAAAAATTTTGTAACGTATTTTTGAAAAAGTTTCTGAGCATTTGTTGGGTTTCACAAAGAGTAGAAACACATTCTTTCCAAAAGCAATTGTGATTTGGGTGTTAATGTAGATGGCTAAGTAAATACTTTAAAAAGTAGCCTATCTGGCATTGTAAAGTAGAGTCAATCCCATTTTATGAATGTTTATAATTCTAAAAGAATTATATTCTTCATTTTTTGTTAAAGTGTTAGTGAGTAGAATATATTGCCCTACTCAATAAGAAAAAATCAAATAAAACTGCAAACGTCATTGTGTATGTACTATTGAGATTTGGAAGAGGTCAGTGCAGCATTTTAATGATGGTGAACCACAGTGTGGATATCGTCTGATTATTAACATAAAGTCTCTAATCAGGTATTGCATCTTGCCTCTGAAGTCAGATGTTTGGATTGTCCCATTCATATGATATTTTAAGTATTGATTTTCTATTTCAACAGATATTTCTTTTATGGAAATTTTGTACATAAGATATGGAAACTGCATTGCCATAAGGAAATGTTTCTACTGCTATTACTCTGAAATTCTGATGCAGAGGATTTCTTTTTTTTTTTTTTTTTGTATTGCAAGAATAATGTCATGAAGTAATTGGTTTTCACTTATACACAATGAAATATCAGTATAACTTTATTGTTTAATCGAGTAGGTAGAAAGCTGATAGTTCTTATTCAAGCTTAAACAATGACTGTCAGTCAATACACTAAGCTGGTTTTGCTGTTAACATAGACAAAGAGGGAAAATGTGCCTGGTGCACAGGATCTCCACTAAACTAAAACACATTTAGAAAAAAAAGGATTAAGGATTTAAAAACTCAGAATTCATCTTGAAGTAGGACCAGACTCCTTACACTGGCATTCTGTTTGTGACTTGGAAAACAAAATGCCTTGTGATAAGTAATCAGATACATCATTATACACCTGTTAGAACAAAAAGTACTGTAGGCTGACTATCATAAAGAGTAGGAAGTAGGGACTGGATGCTTCAAGAGATTGAGTAATAATAAAGAAAAAGGCATCCTTTCAACTCAGAGGACAGTAGCTGATTTTGTTCCAGACAATACTGGGAGATGCTGGAACTGGGACTCATTCATACCTGATGACTAACAAGGACCTTATACAGAACATCAGATAGTATTGGTATCAGTTTAGAATCTGAGGGAAAGCTGTCCACATGGTCAAAGTTGGTATGAAGTATCATGACACATTGTGAGCAGCCTCAGCTCAGAATTTTTTATTATTTCCAAAACCAGAAAGTAAGCCGGATTTTAATTTTGTTCCAGCCCAAAGAAAAATGCATTATGGATTTTATCTCTCCCTATTTAGGGGTTGCCAAATCTACCAAATAAAAATAAAGGAAGTCCAGTTAAATTTGTATTTTAGATGAACAATGAATATGTTTTTAGTGTAAGTATTTCCCTGATATTTTGGGGGACATACTGACACTAAAAAATTATTTATTTTTATTCTAGCATCCTGTATTTTAGCTGGCAACCCTTACTCCATATTCTCTCCAAAGTTCTAAGTTTTTTGGTGATAGTTTGTCCATGATGGATTTTTAAAAGCAATATGGAGTGATGACTCTGTATTTATCTTGAACCTGAGAGAGTAATTCGAAACATCCAGAAGAGTTAGATCATGTAGGTTTCTTTGTTACAGATCTGGCCTGTTCATGTGAAGAATAAATGAAGTCTCTAGGTTAGCCAACATGGGGGAATCTTTGGCTCTTTGCCTGGTGGTGCTTCATTGATTCTTCTTGGCTTGATTTTCAGAAGAATAAAGGATTAAGCAAAAATGGTGAAAGGCAATAGCCTTTGCAAGGTACTTAGATTCTCTTTTACACAGTATGACTAAAAGCAGCTGGCCTGCCTGAAAAAGACACTCTTTTTTCAGAGAAAGCCAACATCAAGAAGTAAATGCCAGGTGTTTAAGCTACAGATTGAAAAACTATGCCCCCTGAGAATTTTTGTGCCATTTCAAATCACCCTCAACACAGAGTATAATTTTTTAAAATGTTATTTAAATTGTCCTTATATCTCAAAAAAGCAATAAATAATACTTGCCACAATCATTCTACCTATAAGTATTGACACGTGTTAAAAATTTGAAGAAAAAGATGTAAATGTATAACACATTGTGCTGGCCCCTTCCATATCCATTGTATCAGTGTTATAAAAGAGTTATAATAATTTGATGGAAGAAGCATAGTGGGAATAGTCAGTGGTAGTATAATATAGTAGAAGGATTGTAAACTCTGTAATTAGACCAGCACACCACACTGACTTTGAATTCCCTGAGGAGATGGCCTTGCTCTCTCATACAGCTGTATATTCCTCCTAATCTTTTAAGTATGCAACAAGAAGCCTTGGAATAGTTCTCTCTACTTATATCACCCCATGTGTGGGATAGAATCCAAGCACCTGCAGTGCTTCTTCTGTGGTGCAAGCTCTCTGCCCACTTTGGGCACTCCCAGAAAGTTTCTCAGACTTTACTGCAGATCACATCAGCTCTCCAAATGTCTTCTTCAGGGATGTGTCCTCTCAACAGGCCCTTTGGCCAACAGAGCTCATGGCAGCCACCCTGGGAAGTAAGGCTTTTTATAGGTGGGCATTAAGATGCACCTTTGCAAGCATCTTTGCTACAAAAAAGACAATGCTAACCGAGAATAAGGAAACCCAGGAAGCACACACATTTTATTCCATCTCTTGTCAAGACCAGTGCATGAAATTAAGGACCATTTGGAGATTACAGCTATAGAATAAGGAGTAACACCAGAACCAGAGCGAGGAGGTGGGAATCTGTTCACCTATATAAATGCTTCAACTGTAAGAAAATAATTTTCTAGATTTAATTCTAGCTAGTAGCCATTTCTTCATTGACAACAATTTTGCCTAATTTTGGCTTCTCAAAATGGTACTCTCTGAAGTATGATAATATTTGCAAGTAAGGATACTCATAATATAATTCAATCTAATGAGCGAAGAAAAACACATTACCTCTTTCAGGCAATTCTCTGGGTTCAAAGCAAACATTCCATGTACAATTAACAATACCCTGGCCTGACTAATCCTCCTTTCTCTTTTTAATTCTTCTTCGTCTGGCAATGTTAAACAGACTCCTTCCCACGAAAAACAGATAGCTGCTGAAGTTTTCTAAAAGAAACTCAACCCAGTCATGTTCCTTAGCTCTTTATTTACTAAAAACACACACAATGACATGTATCCTTATACATTTGATTGTCACTGTGGCACTTCTACCATAGAGACTGATTTATAAAGAAGTAAAAGCCAGATTATTTGTAGGGTGACTCTAGGGACAATATAAAGCTTGAGCAATATGATATGAACAGGAACACCAATGCTATTGATTCATTTAGTGTCACCACTTGTAATGCTGTTTTTATTTTATTATTTATTTATTTATGTAGGCCACGTCAGTGGCGTACATGATCTTACTTTCCCGACTAGGGATTGAACCCATGTCCCCTCCAGTGGAAGCATGGAATCCTAACCACGGGACTGTCACGGAATTCCCACCACTTGTAATACTGTTACAAAACTTACCTAAGCCCAAATCTTCTTTATGAAGTCTTTGACCTAATTGAAAAGTCACTCTCTTGTGACATTGTAGTACTTGCCATCCTCCAGGGAAGCTCCATGTCTCTCTATCCCACTCAGATCAGTTGAGTGATACTCTAAGCATGGCCACTGCCATTTTTTACATCTCATCATAGCCTTGCCATTGATCTATGCTGCTCTTTAAGTATGACTGACTCCTTCAATTCATTATGCCCACTATGGTGTATATTGCTACTACAGTGGCTCCAAGCCTGACTGCATAATCAAAATCTCTGATGTTAGCTCCTAGGAATCTATATTATTGAAAAGCACCCACTCCAGGGGATTCTGAGGCAGCCAGTTCATTGACTAGTATTTGTGGACTTTATAAGATTAACCTGAGCTTTTAAAATTTCTCCTTAACTTCACTGTCAAATATCCCAATACTACCAAAATTCCCATCTTGACTTTTCACAGTTCAAAGTAAGCAACCTGTTACTGTCTGCTTTTGCAAATCCAGTTCCAAGCCTAGGGATATTGGAGAAACATGAACAGTGAGAAGATATGGTTTTCTACCAATGTTTAATGTCCAGCTTCAAACTGGGCTTTACTGAAGATTTATTTTATTCACTACTGATTGATTTTCCTGTTGGACTAATGGTAGCCCATCTAGACCTTCTCTCTCCTCACGTCCCAATACTCTCTTGCCTTTACTATCATGCTCAGCAGATGCCTTTGGACCTTATTCAATAAGAAGTTTAGAAATGTCAGATTTTAGCTTCTGAATGGGCTGTTACCTAACGTCTTAAGCATCGCTCCTATTTTATAAAGACACATGTGCCCTGGAAACCCTTCCTTTTTGATTCCCAAGCTCCTATAATGGGCCCTTTCTCTCTAAAATTGTCTATGTCTCCATTTTCTCTGACTTATGTGTTGAAACTCAGCACTCCTGAAACAGGATGTCAAGGTCTTACCAAGGCAAGCCCAATGCTATTTTCAGGGAAGTATTCCCCCTCTACTTGCCCTTGTGCTTCCTCTGTTCTAAGAGCTTTCAGTCTGCTTGAGGGCAGGGACAGGGTTTCATGCACCTTTGATTTCAATACCCTGCACAGTCCCTGACACATTAAATGTATGCAAGTGATAATTGAATGAATGACTTCACCCCATTCTCCTTATTTTGAATTCCCTTTCCTCCCATGCTTGCTGGTTTACTAGATCCATCCTTTAAGACACAGTAAATGACTCATTCCTGATCACTCCCGCAGTAGCTGATTGTTATCATCTTTAAACTCTTTCAAGCCTAAACTATGCTAAACAGTTTAATGTTTAATTATTCACTACCAAGTGTTACCTCTTATTTGTGTAAGTCTTACTTCCACATCTAGATTTTAAGTCACTTATGGAAAATAAGTGCATATAAGATTATTGCATCACAAATGAAGACTTCAATACTATCTTGAAGATTAATTATTGGAGTTAATGAAAAGAAAGTCTGGTGGTGGAATTTTAGGAGAACAGGGCTCAGACTGTGAAACTCAAGTTCTAGTCCTATCTCTGTTGTAAACTAGATATGGAATCCTGGAGAAATCGTTGATCTTATTGTAGCCTTGGTTTCTTTATCTGTGAAAAAGCAGTTGAAAAAATATGATTTCTAATGGTTCAGTCAACCGTAAAGTCCACCCTCTGGGGACACTCCAGCTACCCTAGGAACGTGCTGAAGCAAAATATTTATTTCACCTGTTTTCTCTGCCTGGAACATTGTTCTTCCAGATATCCACTTCGTTCACTCACTCACTTCCTCCAACTCTCTGCCTACTTTTCACCTGCTCAACGAGGCTTACCCTGCTCACCCTATGGAAGCCTCCAATCCATCCTTATTCTTCACCCTCTCCTGTGCTACAGCACTCCTGGAACTCTGTTGAACATTTCATGCTGTTCAACATTTCATGCTGTTGAACATTTCAATTTTTTTCATAGCCCTTATCACCTTCTGACATACATGTAATTTTAAATTTATTATGTTCTGTTGTCTGTCTCTCCCCATGTAAGCCTCAGAGACCACGAGCTTGGTCTGGTGTCTACACTGATGCTTCTCAGGCACATAGACTTACCTGGCAGTTGCTGCCCAAAAAATATTTGCTGAATGAATGGATCCATTTATAATGGGAACAACATTTTCTAAATTAGAGTTTTGGAATCAAGATTCCCTATAACCTAAAACCATAAATGTCATCATTTTGACTTTTCTATTAAAATTGATTGATAAATAAAAGCATTAAGGCAGGAATGGGGTATAATTCTAATAATATATCACATTAATAAAGTATTTCTTTAAAATGGGTCAGAAGAGATTTTTCTGAATGTTTCCCTGACAAGATCCACATAGAGTAAAACTGGACCTCCTTGTGATCATTAGGAAATGAAATATCTGAGTTATAGATTTCAATCTTTTTTCTTGAAATATATATAAAATGTGGTACCACATATTCATGAAACTCTATAATCCTGAATATTAATGATTTCTCTTTGATGAATACATATTTATAGCAACTCAGTGTTCTGAATAGCAAGTAATTCTCTTGCTATTGCTATAAAAGAAGATGGAGGAAATATAAAAATTTAAGATAAATGTGTATTGTCCAAGTACATACTGTAAAAGTTATATTTGGAACTGTTCTAAAATTCTTCTTATGATTTGCTTGTTTCTCCTAAGAATGGTTTAAAGAAAATGAATGGAATTGATTGAGGATTACAATTTGATCAAGATTTAGTCAAGACTTTATTGTACAATAAATTTTATTTTTGTCTGTCTACCACTATTCTACTTATTTTAAAGTTTCATCTTTCCCTTCATCAGTGTCCAGTTTTGTGGTTTACTTTAGCATCTTGGCACCTCATCATCCTCCCAAGACTAAGAAAAACAGAAGATAAAACAATGTAAAAATTGTTTTGTCTAGATTCCAAGGGGGGGGGATTGAAAAGGTTGGCCTGGGACTTCCCTGGCAGTCCAGTTGTTAGGACTCCATGCTTTCACTGCTGAGGGCCCAGGTTTGATCCCTGGTTGAGGAACTAAGATCCCGCAAGCCACGGGGTGTACCAAAAAAGAAAAAAAAAAAAAAGTGCGGCCAAAAGGTGGGCACTGAGGGGGGCCAATGTGCCTGAGGCCACAGCAATGGGCAAAAGCAGGTAGTAGCAGTGGCCAACCACTTAGATAAACCAGGACATGAGAAGTCCTGTCCTTGGAGGTTGTAGGGAAATGGAATTACTCCCCAGTTCTCCTGGGAATATAGTTTATACTGTGATCTTCCAGAAGAATCCACTCTCCCTCATTGTTGACCAAGAAGAACAAATCTCATTACAATACTACTATGGAAGGTTGTACACCCACAACACTCTAAAGACTTGAGTGGTTCCAGGGTGACTCCCAGGTGTTCAGGGAGCAAGGAGACCATGTTTGTGTGTTCATTCCTCTGCACACATTTTCTTTTGACTAAGTCATTTTGCAGTTAATTTTACTGAGAATGACTTTGAGATTTTGGTCCCTTTATTGGAACATTGAGTATTGTCAGTTGAGACCCAACATTATAGCTAGGAGGTATTCATCATGCTGTTAGAAAAGCTAGCCTCTGCCATCTTCCCTCCAACAGTGATTCACTTATTGTTTTAAATAATTTCTGATCATGATTATGAATGTGAACATTTTCTAATACTCTTAGGCCCTGTTGGAACCCTGAGCACTTGTGGAGAATTTATCAGTATGCAATCAGCCTATCTTGGGCGTTTTGGTATAGGCCAAGTACATACATGTGTCAGAACTTATCTTACTGTGTGTTGCTATCTATTGATGTAGCTATCAATTCTATTAGACCTGAGGTCCATAGGGGCACATGGCTTATTATATTTCCATCCACTGTGTGCTTAAACTATGGCAGAACTTTAATATTTATTGGGTAGAAGTATCAATGAATTAATTTTAAACACACTGTTTACTTAGATATAAAATCCCTTGTAATTCAGTTTCTAGCTTGCTTGTGTTTTAAAATCTACCTGAAAATCAAGAATTTCTCCACAATTGTCAAGCATAATGTAGTACTAGAATGCATACAAAATTAATATAAGGTACTTAAAAATGAGAAAAAAAACATGGAAATTGGAAAATAGTTTTTTGTAGAATAATTCTTAGTTGTATTCATGATCTAAATTCTTTATAACTCAAACTAAAACTAAATAAATACAGATATAATATGCACTTGGAAGTTTATTTTATATAAAATGTAACGTGTCATATGAACCTATTGGGTTAGCCAAAAGTTTCATTCGTTTTTTCCCGTAAGATGGCTCTAGTGGAACTTAGTTGTCTTTAACTTCATTTGAAACAATTGTGTTAGATTGTATGTGACAGCTGTCATGTCAGTGTGCATTTAAAACAAGACTTATCAAAATTGGTGAATTTTTGCATAGCCATTTTAATATTGAAGATGGAAGAAAAGAAAGCAACATTTTTGGCCTATTATGCTTTATTATTTCAGGAAAGGTAATAACAACCAAAAAGCAAAGAAAAGATTTGTGCAGTGTACAGAGAAGGTGCTGTGACTGATAGAATGTGTCAAAAGTGGTTTGTGAAGTTTCTTGCTGGAGATTTCTTACTGGACGATGCTCCATGGTCGGGTAGACAAGTTGAATTTGATAGTGGTCAAATCAAGACTTTAACTGAGAACAATCAACGTTATGCCACACGGGAGATAGCCGACATACTCCAAATATCCAAATCAAGCATTGAAAATCATTTGCACCAGCTTGGTTGTGTTCATCACTTTGATGTTTTGGTTCCCCATAAGTTAAGTGAAAAAAACCTTCTTGACTGTATTTCCGCATGCAATTCTTTACTTAAACGTAATGAAAACATTCCATTTTTTAAAACAAATTGTGACGGGTGATGAAAAGTGGATACTGTACAATAATGTGGAACAGAAGAGATCATGGGGTAAGTGAAATGGACCACTACCAACCACACCAAAGTCTGGTCTTCATCCAAAGAAGGTGATGTTGTGTATATGGTGGGATTGGAAGGGAGTCCTCTATTATGAGATCCTTCTAGAAAACCAAATAATTAATTCCAACAAGTACTGCTCCCAATTAGACCAGCTGAAAGCAGCACTCGATGAAAAGTGTCCAGAATTAGCCTACAGAAAACGCATAATCTTCCATCAGGATAATGCAAGACCGCATGTTTCTTTGATGACCAGGCAAAAACTGTTACAGCTTGGCTGGGAAGTTCTGACTCATCCGCCATATTCATCAGACATTCCACCTTCAGATTTCCATTTATTTAGGTCCTTACAAAATTCTCTTAAAGGGGGGCTTCCCTGGTGGCGCAGTGGTTGAGAGTCCGCCTGCCGATGCAGGGGACACGGGTTCGTGCCCCAATCCCGGAAGATCCCACATGCCGTGGAGCGGCTGGACTCGCGAGCCATGGCCGCAGAGCCTGTATGTCCGGAGCCTGTGCTCCGCAACGGGAGAGGCCACAGCAGTGAGAGGCCCGTGTACAGCAAAAAAAAAAAAAAAAAAAAAAAATTCTCTTAATGGAAAAAATTACAATTCCCTGGAAGACTGTAAAAGGTACCTGGAACAGTTCTTTGCTCAAAAAGATAAAAAGTTTTGGGAAGATGGAATAATGAAGTTGCCTGAAACATGGCAGAAGGTAGTGGAACAAAAGGGTGAATAGGTTGTTCAATAAAGTTCTTGGTGAAACTGAAAAATGGGTCTTTTATTTTTACTTAAAAAACCGAAGGCACTTTTTGGCCAGCCCAATATTATATAATATATAGTATATAACATATATATATATGTTATAAATCCATTAAATATTATATTAACCTGTTTTTTAAAATATAACTGCATGCTAAATTGTGTTTGATATAATCACTAAAATCTTACAGACTTTATATGGATGCTAGACATATTTTCCAGAACAATTTGTCAAGTGAGGTAGTTTGTTACGATTGAAGACAATGGCTATTATAAGGGAAAATAAATTGGCAGATTATATATTGTAGTTCTATTTAGTCTTCAAATTCTCAGGCTAATAGTTTAATAAAAACTCTACCTTAATGATAATTGAGTCAATGAAACTGTATTTGAGTCTGTATATCTTAGATTTGTTGGAATTTTTTGCAAGCCGACATTTTACTTCTTCTCATAAATCAGATTCTCAATTTCTTAAACTCATCCTTACATCCCTTCCTATTCATAGAAACTCATGTAAATATATAAAACTTTTTCTAAAGCATGGAATCTGAAATGTCATGTTTCTTATTTATTATTATTCTTGTAAACTGAAGATTTTAGGTCACTAATGTACCAAAGGGCATGTTTCCAGCTATTGGATACCAGACATTTCCAAAATGACTCAATGAGATTCTATATTTTAATAATTTTCTTTAATGGGTTATTTGGTCAATATCAATAGAAGAACTTTACGTTTGTGTTTCATAATTTTAGTATAACATCTGTTCTAAATCTATGAAAAAAGTGGTATGGATTATAAATTTGTCTTTTTAAAATTTATCTTGGTATCACATATATAACTTATGAGATAAACTTTAATTACCCCCACTAACATGCTAGAACCACTCAGAAATCCTTGTGTGTTTTTGTGTATGTGTGTGTGTATGTGTGTGTGTTCTTCAAATTATTATTGTGAAGAATGTTTCCAATCAACCTATCCAAAATATGAATTGAACCTCAAAATTATTTGGATTGATGTATATGGACAGAAGTTTATGTCCCTTTTTTTGGTAATGGCAGCAAACTGTCGTCAGTGATAGATGAGCTGTAAAGTCCATGACTAATGCCTTCAGATGCTTACACAGAGTGTGGTCTCTTCACTGCCTCCATGGTGTAGACATACAGCATTCTGCACAGAGATTTATCCAGAAAGACTGTTTCCTATGTTTCTCCTTCAGGAGGCTGTCTAATGGTCTCCTGAAATACTGATGAGATCTTTCTTACACAAGCTGGTTTATTCTCTAGATTAGTGGCTCTGTAACTGTGGCCACAAAATCCGGTAGGTGAAAGCTATTGCAAGGAGATTCTGTGAATATATTTTCTAATAAAGTCAAGCTTTGGTGATTGAATGAATGAACAGTATGTTTTGCACATTTATGCAATGTCAGTTTCCCATATAAGGACCCAAGAGAGAGGGTGAATCGTTGGAGTATAGAGGATTTTTAGGATAGTGAAAATACTCTACAAGATACTATAGTGATAGATGTATGTCATTATCCATTTGTCCAAACCCATAGATCGTACAGCATCAAGAGTGAACCCTTGTGAAAACTAGCTACTTTGGGTAATAATTATGTGTCAGTGTAGGCTCATTGATTGTAACAAATGCTGATAATGGGGGAAGCTATCCACTTGTGGGGAAAGGAGGTATATGGCAAATCTCTTTACCTTTCTCTCAATTTTGCTACGAACCTAAAACTGCTCTAAACATTTAAAAAAAAATAAAAAACTTAAGAGGCAGAGGAAGAATACTGATGAACTCTGATCACTTTCATGGCATTAAAGTGTACTTTACTATTTACTCATGCGTAGAAATATAGAGAATCAGTATTGTAGAGCTGGACCCCAAGCACTTCCCCCACAGCTGAGAGAAAATGTCAAGTACAAACAGGTTATTTGTTCTCCTTTTTTGCATTTGAAAATAAGACCTGAGTTGGGAAGCTCTGGGATAGCCTCTTGCTATTCTGTGGGGCTGTTTTGCATAGATTCATTAGCTATGGGAACAGCCAAGGTCCTTCAGAGAGAAAGGGGAAATGGGGCTCAGTGAGCCTGTTCAGTAAAAAAGGAAAATCCAAGTTTGAATCAGCCTGAAGGTTAATAGAGAAAAGAATTACATAAATGCATTCCTTTTCCCCAAGGTTAGGCTACTGTCAGCAGAAGATGATTGAGTTAGCAAAGGCATTTCCCCTTTTCTTCTAAAAACTTCAGCCTCGAGAATTCCACCCCTGCATACTGCTCCCTCTTGTCACTCACCCTGCCGCCCCATCACACCCTTTAAGAGAGCATCTAAGTCTGCCAACTGTGTGAACTTCCCCAGTGAACTATGACAGGTTTCTCATCACAAACACACAGCATGATAGGGGAAATAGTTGAAATTACTTTAAATGGTTTAAAATAGCCATTCCATTGTATTGGTGAGGAAGGAAAATGGGAATTGCAAACAGACCAGTAATCATGCTCTGCTTGCCTCCATAAAAAGCGGTGCTGACAACTTATGCAGACTTTAGTTCTTATTGTTCCACTTCAATATTTTCAGAACAACTGCTCTGTATCTCTTAATAGTTGGTGATCAATGCAAGGGGACCACAGAAGAAAGTATCCTTCTGAAGGAATGAATGACCACACTATTATATATGTCAAATATTTGACTCTTGTTTAATGACCCAAGAATTTTTATATAATATAGACAGTATAGATTTATTTTATTACTTTTCAATACTTAGTGAAAATGACATAATATATTTTTAAACTTTTAGATTTATTTCTGTAACGGGTTTTAGAAATTGTATGGGTGACTTTCTAATAAAGATCCCATTGTCCTACTACTAAATTTCAACCTTCTGTCATTGGCTGGAACAGTGTTAGAACTTCTATTACATCCTTAATGTTCTATCTCATTATTACTTTTTGCTCCATTACTAATGCTCACAAATAGGATTTTATCCCATGCAAAAACCATCTGGTGTGCTCTAGACCGTGAGATCCAGGAGACTTGTGCTACCTGAAAAGGACTTGATTCATCTAGCATCGCTCATTTAAAATATTTTCTTTGGTTTGTCTAGTGCTTGTTTTAAATACATGAGTGCCCCAGGTTAAGATTTATTATGCCCGTTAGTATTGCTCTGTTGAAACTGTAGGATGCCTTCTACCAAGTATCTACAATTTATGATGATAAGTTCAAAGTTTTATAATTATTGTAGTAATTTCCAACTCATTCACTTGTCATTTTTTATTTCCAGACCTTCCCACAGAAATGTTCAAAATTAAAAAGGCTCTTTTCCAACTTGCTCTTTGTTCAAAAGTTAATAATTTTAGCTTTGGTAAAGCAAAAGTCGGCCTTCAAATATATCAGCCATTTTTCCTATTTAGCATATTAAGGATGGGTTAACAAACCTCAAAGAGACTGGGAAAATGACTGAAACACTGGAATGTTGATTTCTGGGGGTCATTTTTCCAGAATGTACTCTTCTGTACTAATATTTTAGATTCAAAGGATGAAAGTGTTAGAAGCTTTCATCTAAGATGTTTTTGAAATCCCAGTTAAGAAGAGCTTGCTAGATCACATGGGGGAATGAAGCTCAGCCTTTCTATCCTGCTTTATCCCCTCATGGAGTGAAAGATACTGCAGTTAAGATGTGCTATTTGAACAGCGTTGCCATGCATAGCATCTGCATGAGTATCCTGGTCTTCTACCATTGCCTATGATGCCACCCCACTGGACCATTTTTACAGCCAGTACTATGACTTCACAGAGATGGCCATGCACTGGTCTTTGGATTCAATAGAGCACTTTGTCTTGGTTTTTCAAAGATGTGTCTCTTCCTGACTAATGAAATTGTCTCTTGTTAAAAGAATTTAAAAGTTGTGATCAACTGACAATTAGAATATGGCACAGATATTTTCGAGAAATTATTTGATTCTTACCATAGCAAATTACTAGGTTTCCAAAAAACCTCACAGTTTTCCTAAAATAGTTGTGTGTTCCACTGAAAATGTTCATGCAGGTGGTTTGTCTTTAAGTAACTCTAATATCTATCTTTCAAATTTTCCTTAGCAGTGAAGTGCTTCCTCCAAATAAAACATTATTATATATCCCATTATATCAATAAAAAGACAAAGTGAAGTTTCTTATTAAAGTGGAGGCAGGGATTCAGAGCCCCATCAGCTCATCCCTTTTGCTATTTGATATGGTTTCTGAGGCAGCTCCAAGGAGTCCTAAGGCTCTGAAAAACAAAGCTTGAAAATCATTCTTCAAAGTCCTTATTCTCAGTCTGTTAGCTATAGATGTTGTGAATAGGCATGAGGCAGATATATTTTCATGTTAATCAGCATCAAGTAGGGGAAGTAACATCTGCATTTTTCACTCTAGAACTAACCCCAAAAATCTATCTAAATCCAAACCTCAAGCAAATTGCGTCAACTTTCAAAGCTTTAGTTTCCTCCTCTGAAAATCAGGATTAATCGTCTACCCTGCACGAAGGTTGCTGAGATGAATGTAATAACATACGAAGACCCTCAATAAATATAGCCACCGTTTCTTTCCTGCCTTTGATAAGTAGGTTTTTCAAACAACTATTTTTTAGATCACCTATAAAACTCTTGCTATTATGTACACTCACCACACTGCTTCTCACCACACCATGATTTCTCATCTGAATCAGAGAACTATTGCTCTAATACAGCTTTTATAGTGGAACACTGGCCTCTTTTCACTGAAATGTCTAGAATAATGTTTATGGTCAGGTTTGGTATTTTGTCAACCTATTTATCATTTTCTGCATAGCTGTCCTCTTTTACAGCTGCCACCATCTTGTTTCCCATTTGGTGTTCTTACCTTGTAAAGCAGGGTAGTCTCTCCAACAACCATTCAGATCCCTTTGATTATTGATGACCAAAAAGATTCAGAGATTACTTAAATACAACAAAGAGGAAAGTTACTTAGATTTTAGAAATTTGTGAGAAGGCATATTATAAGGATACGGTAAAATTGCTTACCGCTGCCATTACAGTCTCCACAATATTTTGTAAATTGTGTTGCGCCTTTGTGGAATCTCAGCTATGCAGCCACAGAATCATCAAAAGGTCATCTCCAAGGTGCTGAGAAACCAGTAACATTGCCCTTCTAGTTGAGTTAACGTTATTATTTACTTTGCTTAAGACATTGAAGAGACTAGTATGGTGAGAGGCCAAAAGAGAAGTACACTGATACAAAAAGTCTTAAACCCCAATTCACAAAATCACTCATACACTCCCCTGAAATACCTTGCAGTATGATTTTAAGTTACTAAGTTCCTATTTAGTGCCTTTGAGTAGGAAATGAACCTGGAATAGTGGTCATCTGGTTTAGTTATCACAGCTGAGAGTAAAATTGCATAGGATTTTAAGACACATACTCAATGTTGAGTACTGGTTCTTAGTCCACTTTGTCAGTCCAACAGAATTTTTTAGAAGTATTAGTAATATTTGTTTCAGCTTATTAACATGCAAAGAATGTTTACTTTCATTTTCATTTGAGAGTAAAATATATTCAGCCTTATCTTAGTTGAATGCTAGATGAAAGTACACAGTGTTTAGTGATAGGTTACTGAAGAAAAACTTGACTGTCAAATCTGGGGGATTTTCAGAAAGTCACTTCTGAAACTTTTCTTCAGGTTCTGGCCCTAAGAATGAGTCCTCTGGCCACTCAACTGAGCTTCCTCAATTATAATGTTTTTTTCGTTTTCTTGATTTTACGGATAGTCCTTGTTTTCTTAGATGAGGTGAGAACTTCCTTCTGAGACTCTCAAAGATTCCTCCCCAGACTCTGAACCACCTTGATAATCTTTTTCAAGATTCTTTATTCTTTTTGGAAGACTACAATGTTCTAGCTTCTTCCATTCATTTTCTCTGATTCAATTTTCTTTTCCCAAAGTCATACTTCTGATTATAGGTGGTGCAGCTCAGTTTCTATACTCAACCAGCGTCTGTAACCAGCCTGGGCAACTCTCATCCCAAAGCCTGCTGCCCTCTGTCACTCTGTTTCTCTCTGGTCACACCTCACTTCTACCTACATTTGTTACTCTTATTGGACCTTCCAATATGTTCTTATTTCTAGTCTGAAAGCCATGTAAATAACACATCTATATCATATCATGGGACACATCAGAAATTCAATAATTATTCACCCTTCAAGTTCTCAGTTTCATCACCTTCCCTTGATTCTCCCTGGTAATCAATTCAAGTACCATTCAGGAGGGTGGTCTTCTGAAAACTATAGTAACAGTTTTATAGCACCAAGATGTCACAAGCAGACAATGAAGAAAAACCACTGTAATTTCCTGCAAGGGAAAAGGAGAGTTTTTCCATTAAATCCTTATCATATGCTGGCATTTCTGAAAATGTTCAAATAATTGAATAAAATTTTTTATATTTTAACCTTCTGGAAAGCAGTAAAGTCACCACAAGATTTATTACACTTTTTGTTCAATTAGGTAGACTTGGACATGCGTGCCACACCTTCATGAGTTTTGTCTGTGATGTATATTCTGGTATAAAAATACTGTTTATAGATCCAGAGTTTGTTTTTATATAGGCTTCCAAAATGTGTAAAACACCATCCAGGTATCAAATATTGTTATTACTAAAGCAAATATGATCAGACACTTCTTTTGTGGAACATAGCAGCAAAAGAAAAATTTCCTAAAGTCAAATACAGCTTGTCACTGATAGAATCTTCTAAGTTAATTAGTGATCTTTTATCTCTGAGCTTGAGTAACTTGAAGAATACATAAGCCTAAGTATTACATTTATGTTGATTTAGTGATCTTATGTCTCCAAGCTTGAGTAACTTGGAGAATACAGAGGTACATAGGCTTAGTGTTAGATTTATTTAGAGATGAACTCTAATTAGAAAGAATTTTCTTGAGTGGATTTTCATTTTCATTTTCATATCTGTTATCAGCTGTGGTGACTGGCCAGAAAAAAAAAAAAAAAAATAACAATAATTAAACCAAGTTGTCCATACTGCCAGAGCTGAGTCTTTTGTGTTTGGGGAGGGAGAGGTGAGGAATAAAAGATGGAAGAGAAAAAGCAGTGTTAGTTTCCTCAAGGGGAATTAAATTCAAACACAGTAGGACAAATTAATTGCTTAATTACTTGTTACACTTTTGAACCCTTCTATAATGTGTCTATCATCATTCTAACTTGAATCTCATGTGCACTATTACCACCGTTCAGGGCACACTCCTGTAATTTGTTAGTCATCTTTTGAAAAATTTCCTCTGTGTAAGACTATGTCTTTCCTCCTCACCAGATGGATTGTAGATATTTAAGGGGGCATGTTTCTGAAAAAGGAAAAGATGTTATCTGTTGAATATAAATATGGGGTCTAAAGTATATTTTTAATGTAATAGAAATCTATTAAGTTATTTGGTTATGTTTTCTAGGGGATCCGAAAGTTCCAGCTTTGTATCTAATAAAATTCAACAAATATCAAAGAAAAATAAAAGTTAGATCCTGAATAAAGTATGGTATGCTTAGGAAAATCTCTGTGGTCAATGATATGCAGTAAGATGATGTATTATCAGCTCTACCTCTCCTAGCAGGAAAGCTTTTGGTGACTGTTGTAGGATTATTTAAAGTATACTTTTCATATCACAAAATATTAAAGAGACAGCTTTTCAAAAGCATATTGTTTATATCATGCAGAGATCTATGTCTAGTGGGTCCAACAGAACATTGAAATACGTGCTTCAGAAAGTGCTTAAACACTACTAACCTCTGGCTCTGCTGGTAGAAAACCCAACCAGTGCACTGATGGTTGAGTCAAGTTACAACAGCATAGATTTTAGAGGAGGAAGAACCGGCTGCACAGAATAGTGTTCATAATCTTGCAGGCTGAAACCCAGCACCTCTTCAGCAACTCCTAATATCTGGCAACAGTTAGTTATGATTATTTACCTGGCCATAACGTGCAGGAATTGTATCATAGATAATTCAATGATACACTGGACTATACAATATTTACATAACAAATTTAAATCAGAAGTTGCCAAATAATTATTAGGCCCTTACTGTTTGTAAAACACTGGATGAGTAGCAGGGAATGCAAAATTGCATATATGAGTCTATTTCCAAAAGACACCGTATTTTGACTAAGGGATCAATGGAAAAAAATTTTAAGTCTTTCATGGTTTTCATAAAACAAAAATTAGCATAAAAAACCTGGGAAAACAGGGACTTCCATTGCTTTCTTTGCACTATTGCTTGGGATGGTTCTCTTTAAAGGAAGACTCCTGAAGTCATCTAGTTTGTTTCTGTCTCATTTGTGGTTCCCCCCTCACAATCTTACTGCAACCCAGTCCAATTAAGTCTTGATTCTATGCTTGTCGTGCCCATCCCCCCATATGAAGTGATGCTTTGGACAGCCCCTGTGATTCTGGATGCTCTCTAACCAGTCATCAATCCAGCCCAATCCTACACCTACCTCTATTTCCTTAATGTAGACAAGACCAGAATTCTCAGCCTCCCTGCTCGCACGGGAGGTTCATTTGGACAATTTGTTTCATCTCACACACCAACAGTGTTCAATAATTGGTTATTGGATAAAGAGATGAATATGATAATATCTAAATTTTATGGTATTTCTACTCCAGCTTTAATTGACTGTGTTTCTTCCTGAGTTTCCTGAATTTCTACAGTGAGATATTTCATATTTTCCTTTATTTATTTATTTATTTATTTATTTATTTATTTATTTACTGTAAAATGACTTCTTACCTCATAGTAAAAGATGATTATGCATATAAGAATGGATGCTAAGAAGTTTTTTTAATTAATTAATTAATTAATTAATGGCTGTGTTGGGTCTTCTTTGCTGCACATGGGCTTTCTCTAGTTGCAGTGAGCGGAGACTACTCTTCGTGTAGTGCACGGGCTTCTCATTGTGGTGGCTTCTCTTGTTGCGGAGCCTGGGCCCTAGGCGTGTGGGCTTCAGTAGTTGTGGCTTACCAGCTCCAGAGCGTGGTCTCATATGTTATGGCACACGGGCTTAGTTGCCCCACGGCATGTGGGATCCTCCCGGACCAGGGATCAAACCCGTGTCCCCCGTGTTGGCAGGCGGATTCTTAACCACTGTGCCACCAGGTATGTCTGCAAAGAAGTTTTTTACACTATGGAAATTATCTAAGTCTAGAGGAGCTGATGACCCTGAAATTCTATTGTTTACTCCTGAGACCATTTCCTTCAGCCTTTGAATTGAAATGCTGCTGCCCTGACCCTCTGGCTGTATCCAAACCTGGGTTTCCTGGTGCTGTGCATGTTGATGTTCTGTGAGTATCTAGTCTCAAGCTAGCACTATTATGTGATTTACCACATTGGATCTCAGTTTGGCTCATGTTTTGAATGCAGTATGGAGGGCAGAGATAGTAATGTGCTATGCTTATAACAGGCATTGTCTGCTGTATGAATGAGACTGTATACATAAAACTTAGAAGAACTCATTTTTGTTTACTTGTTATGTAACTTCATCCCCTTTTTCATGTCTTTGTATGTTTTAAATTTATCTAAAGCTTATAGTGCATGACAACAACACACAGAGGTTTTCCTGGAAGTCTTACTTAGCATAATCATTTAGACTCTTCAGTATGTCATCCAAAACAGAAAATTGCCACTTTCTTCCCAGAAACTAAACAGTAACAAATCATTCCCTATGTATAAAAAACTGGATTTTACTCACTTTCCTCCTTACTCCTCAGATGTGGAGGACTTTTTATTTTCATGTTAATTCATAGTACTTTGGGTAAGATCACACATTCTGAAATTCATGAGGTTGAAACTCAATTTCTATGCTTAGCTCTTAAAAAATTTACTTGAATCCAACCTTGTAATCCCCCCACCGCAAACTTCCAATCTACCCTTTAATGCACAAATAAGGTATATTTTAGGACTTGTTGCTCTGACAGAATTTTATGGTGAATAACATTGGCCATGTACTGTTGAAATGAACATTTTTCCCATTAGTATATTAGGCTACAATCTCAGAGTGAACATCTGTACTATGGAAACACCTCAGAATGAACATCTGTACTATGGAAACACCATGCGTACAATTTTGGGTTCAAGTAATGTTAAATCTATGTTCTCCAAAGTCATAGTCTCTTTCATAATAAATGACATACAAATGTAAACTTTATTATGTACCTAACAGCTACAAATCTATTATTATTTTGACCCTACAATAAAATTTCCTTATGACGATGCCATTATTTTAAGTGTGTAATATATCCAGTATGCTGAGGGTCAAAGAGCAGGCTGCCTCTTTTGATCTCTCTTTTTCAGCGTTTTTTGGACAATTATTTCCTTCCTTCGGTTAGCTTTGGGTTTGATTTGCTTTTCTTTTTCTAGTTCTTTAAGGTGTAAAGTTAGATTATTGATTTGAGATCTTTCCTATTTTTTTCACATGGGCTATATAGCTATCAGTTTCCCCCTGATCACTGCTTTTGCTGCATCACATAAGTTTTGGTATGTCATGTTTTCAGTCATCTCAAAGCATTTTCTAATTTCCCTTGTGATTTCTTCTTTGACCCATTAGTTGTTTAAGAATATGTTATTCAATTTCCACATATATGTGAATTTTCGAGTTCCTTCTGTTACTGATTCCTAGTTTCACTCCACTGTGGTTAGAGAAGATACTTTTTATGGTTTAAATCTTTATAAATTTATTGGGACTTGTTTTGTGGCCTAACATATGCTGTGTCATGAAGAATGCACCATGTGCACTTGAGAAGAATGTGTATTATACTGTTGTTGGGTGGAGTGTTCTATTGATGTCTGTTAGGTTGGAATATTATTTTTGACAAAGGTTCAAAAGCAATTCAGTGGAAAAGGGAAAATATTTTCAACAAATAGTGCTGGGCAATTAGATATTCATATAAAAAAACCAAAAATTCAAAACACTTCTTTCCACATCTGGCACAATATACAAATATTAACTCAAAATGAATCACACACAAAAATATAAAACCTAAAACTATAAACTTGTAGAAAAAAAGTAGGAGCAAATCTTTGCGACCTTGGGTTAGGCAATCATTTTTTAGAATTGACACCAAAAGCATGGTTCATAAAAGAACACATTGAAGAACTCGACTTCATAAAAATTTAAAACATCTACTCTTCACAAAAGAAGATATATATATACTGGGTGAAAATATTTGAAAATCATATATATGATAAAGAACTTGTATTCAGAATATATAAGAAACTCTAAAAGTATAATAAGGAAACAAAAATACTAATTAAAAAACAGGCAAAAGATTTGAATAGACACTTCATCAAAGAAGTTATATAGGTAGCAAATAAACACACAAAAATATACTCAATATCAGTAAGGTAGTCATTATGGAAATACATATTTAAACCACAGTGATTAGCACTACATACTTCTTTAAATTGCTAAAACTTAGAAGTCTGACCACACCAAGTGTTGGTGAGGATATGGAGGGACTGGAATTCTCATACACTATTGACACAAATGTAAAATGGCAAAATTACACTGGAAAACTATTTGACATGTTTTAAAAAGTTAAACATGACCTATCATATCATCTAGCCATTCCACGTCTAGTTATTTTTACAAGACGATAAAAACATATGTTCTTACAAAGACCTATGCATGAATATCCGTAGCACCTTTATTTGTAACAGCCCAAAACAAGAAACAACCTACATGTTCATCAATAGTCAAAAGGATAAACAATTTGTGGTATGTTTATATAATGAAATACTACTCAGTAATAAAAGGGAATGAACCACTGATATATAAGAGCACTGACAAATCTCAAAATAATTATGTTGAGTGAAGGAAGCCAGACAAAATGAGTACATGTTATTTGATTCCATTCATGTAAAATTCTAAGAAACATTAATCTGTACTGACAGAATGATCAGTTGTTTGTTGGACTCCTGGATTTGGTTGTGGGAGAGAGGAGGAGAGAGGGCTGATAAAAGGGCTCAAGGGAACTTTCTGGAGTGATGGATACGTTCACTACCTTGATTGTGGTTATGGATATATATATATATAATATTCCATGCAAAAAATAGTTTATTGTATGTCAATAAAACCTCAACAAAGATGTTTAAAAAATAATAAAACAAATGGGATCATGTCACTTCTCTGGTTAAAATTCTTCAGAGCCTCCATAGCCTAAGACAGAAGCCCGCCCCCTGGCATGGCATGTAATATTTGTTATGATAAAGTCTCCTGTAGTTCCTCCACATACATCTTGTGTTCCTACCATAGAACAACTTGGAGTTCCCCCAAGAAACTATAAATTTTTGAACCTCCTCATTGGGAAAACTCTGTTTTTTGCTTGGTTTAAAGCTTCTACTTCTTTCACACGTCAGGCAAACACCTGCTTATCCCGTTAAGACTCAGTTCAATTACTTTTGTTGAGCCTTCTCTCCAA
Source organism: Mesoplodon densirostris (assembly GCF_025265405.1). Taxonomy (NCBI): domain Eukaryota; kingdom Metazoa; phylum Chordata; class Mammalia; order Artiodactyla; family Ziphiidae; genus Mesoplodon; species Mesoplodon densirostris. Next base: position 30,627,853 of record NC_082672.1, read on the forward strand.
TTCACTAAGGAGCTAGGTTCCGCTTCTTCTGTAATCCCATTACACCCTATACAAGCCACTGTGATTACACTCTTGATGGTTGAAATTATTTGTTTATCTTTTAATCTCTTTTCCATTAGATCGTGAGTTCTTGTGGGACTCTGCTTTATTTGACTTTCTCCTCAACAGGGAGTGGAATTCAAAAAAATTTTGTTAAATAAATGTATGATCTCATAACCAATAAGGTAAAAACATGAATTATATAAAACGATGGTACACAAAAGCCAACTACTGTTACTGTCCTGAATATATCCTGAGGATAAAAATCATCCCAGGAACCATCAAAGCATCTTGCACAGAAAGAAAAAACAAGTTTACATCATGCTTTCCATCAATAAATTATTCCATAGTCTCTATCATCTAGATTTATATCTCTCTCTGCACTCAGTGAGATCTTGATGTTCATACATCTTAATTATCCTAGTTCTCACATTACTGAAGTTAAAACAGTTATTTGATTATAATATTGCCAGTGTTTTTAAATGGGAAATAAATCTATAAAACTGTTAATAAAGGTATAAAACTGACTTAAAAGCAACTTTTTACTCTAGCAGTAATAGTATAATTAAGTTTTAATTCATTTTGTCATGTTTTCTTTGGGTAATCTTAAAACAACACAGTGCTTTAAAAAATATTTCCTGCTTCCTGGTTTTTCCACTTTGATTTTATATAATGGTTGTTCTTTCTTAATTAAAAAGGCTGCTGGAGGATAAAGGGGTGGTAATACAATCAGGCCAAACTTTTTCAAATTTCTTTCTTTATTGCTTTCTACCTTAATGAAAACATTCTCACACTAAGCCATAGTTATATAAAGAACAACATAGCATTGCATTTCGCATTATAATCTAAATCAAAGAAAACAATTTTGTTGCTCTCTAAGGAATCTGAAGGCAAGTCTATAATTTTTAACATTTGGATTTGACACAGAAATAGCATTCTTACAATTAAATTTGCTAATAATTTCATTATAAATATTTTCACCTATTGAATCATGTGAACAAGTCATCTTCTCATCAATTAAAAGGCCAAATGACTGGTGACTGGGAAAATTCAGAAGGGACAAAGTTACAAGACCAACTTCAGAAGACAGACTCCTAATCCAATTGATTATGCCTCAGAGAGTCTGTGAGTTCCTTTTCCATAGCTTAGCAATTCTTGTCTGCTCAGCTTTAAATAACTATGAAATCCAGACTGGTGGAACTACTCCAATCTGTGGACAGTGTGATTAATTCAGAGCACTTTGGCACAGTAACAAAGTCAAGTGTTTCTCACTGTGAGAAATACTCAACTTATTTCATGGATAAGATAGAACAGATTTGGAAGTACACTGCTTCTATGCGAATAACATTAGTGACACATGGTAAGGGACGGTCTGGAAAAGCACTACCCTTGCTGCTGGTTTATCATAGAGTTTCACCAAGTGCTTTGAGGTCTTGAGGAATTATAGCCAACCAATGAGGGAATAAAGACTTGAAGTTCATTATACCGGGGAAAGGTGACTCATTTATCAAGCACCAATGTTGACCCAGTTATTCACTATATAGTGAGCATCTATCTATTACATGCAGGGTGCTACTAAGCATTCAGAGTACAGTGAGAAAGACACTGAGAGACTTATTTTTGGTCTGAGAGAATGTTTCTCATGGCGTGATTCTAGAATGGTCTTCAGCAGAGCTGCCTATGTGTATGTCAATAACCTAGGCACCATCCAAGTTATTGAATAAGAATTTTGGATAGTTTGGCCTGGAAATATGAAGTTTAACTATTTCCCCAGAAATTTTTATGTATGCTAAAGTGTGAGGACCACTGCTCTTGAGTTTGCATTCAATGAAGAAATAGAAAAAACTGACAAGTTACTATGATACATGGCATAATTTGATTTCTATAACGAAAGAGTTAGAAACTGCTATTTAGATTTTTAAAGGGGGGGAGAGTATGCCTGACAATAAGAATCTGAAAATATCTAAGAAGGGATGTTTGAGACAGACTTCCTAGGATAATATGCAGCATTTCTATAGTTGGCATTTGAAGAAGTCATGCTCTAGATGAAGGGAAAACATCTGTAAAAGCAGAGTGTATTCATGAAATACTGAATTTTGATTAGTATTTCTTAGCCTTCACATTATAATACCTGGGAGCTTTTAAAAATGCTGATGCTCAGGCTCAGGCCTCAAAATTCTTATTCTATTTGTCTCTTGCAAGGCTTTGACATCACCTTTAAAATTTTTTTTAATTTTATTATTATTATTTATTTTTTAAAAAGGAAAATCAAGAAGATGAGGTGTTTGGCAAGGGGAAAAAGGTAGGTCTGGTGAGCAAAGAAATGATAAATTTTAATTTGAGAAATTATTAGAATATTCAGGTGGTTAGTTCTGGAGTTCTGGAAAGAAGCTAGAGCAGGTGGTGTTGACTTGAAAGGGGTTTTTAATAACTTTGAGTATGGACGAAGAGAAAAATGCAATTAGGATTTAGAGAGGTAGGTGGAAAAACAGACATAGAAGTCTTTAGAAGTATAGCAGAAGAATCAAGGCATAATCACCAAAGTGAAGGGAGGAAAGAGTTTTGAGAGAATTTGGGTGATTATTATGATGACCAGCTATAATAAAAATTCTCAATCTTAGCTTCACATTAGAATCGCCTGGTAGTTGGGCACGTTTGAGAACCACTGACTACAGAAAAGTTGAAAAAGATAGGGATAAAGGAAAGCTTCAGAATTGGGTGATTAGGAGATCACTAGTGATTTTATTATTTATTATTATTTTTTTTGTGCGGTGCACGGGCCTCTCACTGTTGTGGCCTCTCCCGTTGCGGAGCACAGGCTCCGGACGCGCAGGCTCAGCGGCCATGGCTCACGGGCCCAGCCGCTCCGTGGCATGTGGGATCTTCCCGGACCGGGGCACAAACCCGTGTCCCCTGCATCGGCAGGCGGACTCTCAACCACTGCGCCACCAGGGAAGCCCAGGCATTATATTTGTCAGGAAATATATTCCCTATATTTCAACACTCCATTTTTGTATCATTAAAAACACAAGATACTTATTATAAAATTGTTAAACAAGAAGACATTTAATATTAAATCACAATAGAGATCTTACTGTTTCACTGTGTACTGAAAACTCCAGATCATTGCTTTCTGCAAGTGTATGAAATATATTGCAACATGTAACTGTTATATGAGTTGTAGAAATATCTGCTGCTTATCAATAACAACTGACTTCTAAACTTGTTGCAACAGTTAGAATATTTTTTATTGTTTTATATTGTATTTCTTTTCTTTTGCTTATATGACAGAAAATTGATGACACTGAAATACTAAAATTATATATAATTGTTGTGTTGTTACCTAACAAAGGTTAAAACTGATAATTCTACTTCAAGGCTTTTGAATGGAAGGTTAATAATTGTACTTTATTCCCTTACTTAGAGAAACCAGTTAACAAGTTGTGTAGAGAAAAAAGAATGATAACTCGAATGAGAAGAGTTGAGGAAGAGTTCCTTAAAACTACAACCTATTAGGATTTCTACAAATGTCAGAAACAAATTCGTCTTGGATAATGTTGAGTAAGTGTGAGTGTTTGACAGAGTTTGTAGTAGTTGCTATCAGGTTTAATTTGGAAATTGGTCAGACTCCTTAATGTGGCTGAAGAGGCCATTACTTAAAATGAGATAATAAACACAACTTCCTAAACTCATATTAATTTAAAGATTTAAGGACCCTCCTTAATCTATCAGCAGGAAATGAAAACACTAATTTGAAGAGACATGTGTACCCTTATGTTCACTGCAGCATTATTTACAATAGCCAAGATATGGAAGCTACTTAAGCATCCACAGATAGATGAATGGATAAAGATGTGGTATATATATGTATGGTAGAATACTGCTCAGCTATAAAAAAAACAATGAAATTTTGTCACTTGCAACAATATGGATGGACTTGGAGGGTATTACACTAAGTGCAATAAGTCAGGCAGAGAAAGACAAATTCTATAAGATTTCACTTATATGTGGAATCTAAAAAACAAAACAAATGAACAAACAAGACAAAACAAAAACAGACCATAGATACAGAGAACACCTAGTGGTTATCAGAAGGGGGGATGGGGGGTTGGGCGATATGGGTGAAGGGGACTAAAAGTTACAAATGAGTCATGAGGATGTAATGTACAGCATAGGGAATATGGTCAATGATATTGTGATAGATTTGTATGGTGACAGATGGCTTCTAGACAACATGGTGATCATTTCATAATCTATATAAATGTTGAACCACTATGTTGTACACCTGAAACTAATATAATGTTGTATGCCAACTATATTTCAATTAAAAAAAGATTTCAGGATCCTCTCTCTAATTGTGTGACATCAAATCCTAATATCTGCTCCAATTTTATCTGAACTCTTGTTTTTTCCTTGAAAATGATGACTCTGGTCCAGTTCTTAAATACTGTAATTTGTGGCATTCGAAGACTGTAAATCAACTGGAGACAACTCTGAGCTTTGTTCCCTTTGGGTTACAAGCAGGCTTCTAACATATGATTATATTCAGAGTCAAAACTCTAATAATATTTATCAAGGAATTAAAGAACCACAATAGGGACTTCCCTGGTGACGCAGTGGTTAAGAATCTGCCTGCCAAAGCAGGGGACACGGGTTCGAGCCCTGGTCCGGGAATATCCCACATGCCGCAGAGCAACTAAGCCCGCAAGCCACAACTACTGAAGCCCATGCACCTAGAGCCCATGCTCCGCAACAAGAGAAGCCACCGCAATGAGAAGATCGTGCACCTCAACGAAGACCTGCTTGCCGCAACTAGAGAAAGCCGTGCTCAGCAACAAAGACCCAATGCAGCCAAATAAATAAATAAATTTAGAAAAAAATAAAAAGAACCACAGTAAAGAGGTAACTACCAGCCTTCTGTTGTCAAATTCAGTCAGATGGAAGGTGATTACACATGTAGTATAAATAAAAAATGGATGTTTAAAAATCATCAGTTATCTCCTAATACTTGAAATTTTAGTGTGAAATGTCATTCCCCAAATATTATGAGCAGAGAGGCTCAAAAACTATAATAAATGTAGATAAAGCTTTTAAAAGACACAAATAATTCTTTACATCTTGGCAAAAATAAATCATCAGAGAAGCCATGGCTTCAAATGAAGGCCGTGGCCATATGAAGTGTTATTTTCATTGCTTATTCAAGGAGAACCTGTTTTCAATTGCTCTGTCCAAGTAACAATTTTTTGGTTATAACATAATGATGTATTCCATTCAGTGACCTTCTTTTTGCTTTATGTTCTAATTCTCTAAAGGTAAGGAGAGAGCATCTAGAAGGTATCCTAAGGTCTAACTTACTTAAGTTTTTATTCTTATTTAAGAAACATTACTGCTATACTGACCAAGGATTACAGTGCAACTAACATAATATCTTCCTAAGCTATTATTCAATTGAGAAACGATATTAAAACTTTAACAATATTACAAGTTCTTAAAACAGTTATAAAGAGCCCTATGACAGAATTGCAGCTTGAAGGAGGGAAAAATTACTTTAAATGTTTTTATTTCACCAGAAAATGCAAATTCAGAGGCATTTGCATAATTATGTCTAAAGACAGGTTTATACCAGGGCTCTGAAAGAGATGAGAGATTAATTTTGGTGTAGCATGTGCTTAAAAGAGATTTCATCAGGACTCTAGCCAAGGTAGACTCCCCATGTCCCCTGCAACAGTAACTGAATATGGTTTGAAGAATGAAAGGTAGGAAAATTAATCTATGGTGATAGAAGTCAGAATAGTGGTTACTTTTTGCAGAAGGCAATGACTAGAATGGAGCTTGAGTGAGGCTTATGGGTTCAGGTAACATTGAATAACTTGATCTGGGTACAAATTACATAGGTGTGTTCATTTTGTAAAAATTAATGGAACAATTCACTTAAAACTTCTGTACTTTACTGTATGTTATATTTCAGTAACAAAATTTACCAGAAATATGAAGGTACATTCTAAAAGACAACTGACCTGGATTCTTAAAAAAGTCTTCAAAAGAAACAAAACAGGGTTTCCCTGGTGGCACAGTGGTTGAGAGTCTGCCTGCCGATACAGGGGACACGGGTTCGTGCCCCGGTCCGGGAAGATCCCACATGCTGCGGAGCGGCTAGGCCCGTGAGCCATGGCTGCTGAGCCTGCTCATCCGGAGCCTACGCATCCGGAGCCTGTGCTCCACAAAGGGAGAGGCCACAACAGTGAGAGGCCCACGTACCACAAAAAAAAAAAAAAAAAAAAAAAAAGAGGAAAAACAAAACAGCAAACAACCAGATGCAGTGAATGTATGACTTGACTGGATCTCAGACTAAAAGGAAAATAGCTATAAAAGTCTATTGGGGATTGTTGGGGATATGTGAATATGGAATGGATAGTAAGTTCTATCATGAAATTATTGCTAAAATTTTCTTAGGTGTGATACGGTATTGTTATATGGTTCTTAGGAAATGCTAACTGATGTAATTAAAGTGTCAGGGTGTCTGCAGCTCACATTCAAATGGTTCAGAAAAAGGTGCATGAGTGTGTATGTTGTATGTATGTGTGTGAGTGTGATTTTGCATGTGAGTGTGTTTTTGTGTGAGGGTATGTGTGAGTTTAACAGTGTGAGAGAGAGAGAACAAATGATAGCAAGTGAGATGAAATTTTAACAATTGCTGAATCCCAGTGTAGAGTATAATTTTCTTTCAACAGTTCAGTATTGTAAAAAAATAATTTCCAAATAAAAACATGACTCTAAAAAAAGGTTAGGAAGAAAAGGGAAAAAATGATCACCTGACCTAAATCTTCAGTCTCGAGATTCCTGCTGAGCTGTTCTGAGGACCAAGATGAAGCTGCAAGTACGGCAGAAGAATGTGGAAATAATGGGGGCTGAGACGCTGGAAGAGTTATATGCCTCCATACAGAGCTCCTGAGCACTCACCGTCCTAAATTTTATTTTTATATGGCACACATTTAGAAAATTTAGGAGTGTCCTGGAAAGTTGTAACAGCTGGTCTGCTAGTGTTGGGCCCCGGGGCTGGGGGTGGTTGAATGTCTGAGGAATTCCGAGGCCTCTGAGAGAAGCCTGTTTCAGAGAAAGGCCCCAAACTGCCTGGGGACCCACAGTGTGAGAAACAGGCCACTGGACGGGCCCTGACAGATGTTATGAAAGGGTGGTGTTAAGTGCCTTTTTCAGGATATTAAACCAGCGTCCTAACTGGCAAAAAAATGAATTGTCACTGACATTATGTCGGCCCATTGGAGACCCTCTCTGCTACTTTCCGTGATCTGGGAACCATTATACATGGTAGATCGATAGGGTCCCAGGCAGGAATTTAAATAATCATTTCTAATGAAACCTATCTTAAACTGTTGGGGCCAGAGGATAGAGACAAGTCACAAAACGTAATGTGTTTAAAGCCGCTCTCCCTCCCTTTCTCTCTTCTTTAAAGAGGGGAATAATGGAAGCGAGATCTGGCGATAAGGCACAAAAAAGGCCTTTCGGTCCTGGCCAATCTGCTTAGCTAATGGCTGTAAACTGACACCCCTAATGAAATAAAAATGTCTCAGTTCAAGTGCATAGCTGCACAATTGTTAACAACCCCGAACTCTGGCTGTGATCCTGGTGACGGGTACTAAGTAACGCCTTGACAATTTCCCATGACTCTTCCTGCCTCTCAGCCCCTGCCCATTGACAAGCAAATAAAAGAATCCTGCAGCAAATTAAAGGACGGTAGCATCAGGCATTGAGACCAGGGAAACAGTGGAGTGTATCATTTTTATCTCTCCTGTCTGCTCATGACAGTGGACTGCTTGTTTTTCCTGTCGAGTCCTAAGGCCCGAGATGGGTCATCGGCAGGGAGGGTTCTGATGGGCATGGGCTTTTTAAGAAGGTGCAGGTGGGGTAGAGACACAGAGGTGTGTGCAGCCTGGAGGCGATCCCAGCCCCTCATTCTGCCCTCAGCCTCCTGTGGCCGAGCTCCTCTGAGCTCTGGGGTGCAGGCAGCAGGCGGAGGAACAACCCTGTTCGAATGTGGCTGGATGGCTGCAGTTAGAATGGTTTCCCCTGGCTCCCCTCACAGCTTGCAGTTGTCTGATTTCAATCAGTGGCAGTTCCCTCCACATGTCCAGCCATCAATCTTCCACCGCCCCTGGATGAGTGTGGCACAGCACGGGGCATGTTCCAGTTAAAAAATAGCCTTTGCCACAGCTTTCCTTCTTCAGCCACTGATAAGTCTGCCTTTGATATTTTTATTAAAAAAGAAAGAAAACACATTGGGAAATAGGTTTCATTTCTTACAGCCCGGACCAGAGCCCCTGAGGTGGTGGAGGATTGAAGCCTGTTGAGGGGGACCCTAGGGAGGGGGGCTGAGGTCTACCTTTAAAATTCCAGCCTGGTGCCAGGTGGGAAAGAAGGACTCACTCCTGAACAGCAGAATCCCTACATTCCGTGAGGGTGCTCCCATCACAATGATACACAAGGGCATCTTTTCACAAGCAAAAAACCAACATCACACTCTTCCTCCAAGGAGGGACATGCGTTTTATGGAGAAACCTGGCTTTGAGAGACAGAATTTGAAAAGAAACTGTGATCTCACCCTTGACCTTTTTGTCATACCCCCAAAGGTTTTGATAGCACCTTTGATAGACTAGCCGAATCTCCTCCTTTACTGCAGGCTCGGCGGCAGGAAGGCAGGCAGTGTGGGAGGTGGTGAGTGTCACTCCCAGGCAGGCTCTCCTGGCCGGCCTCCAGGAGATGCCTGCCCACTGAGTCACCTCCAAGAGACGACACAGTAAACATTCTGTAGCCAGGTTCCTGGTGCCTATTTTAAAATAGACTGTTTCAATCTTCTTATCATCAGGGGTCCACCTACCTTCCTGGCAGAGTCATTAGAGAACCTTCTGGAGGTATAGTAAGGTAGACACCTGATCCCTGCATCTCCACGCCTCCAGCCCTCTATTTATCTGTAAGGCTAAGGAGAGGTGAGTCTGGGTGAGGTTTCTTCCAATTCGTTTTTTTTTTTTTTTAATTTTTAGAAATTAAACATACACACTCATGCACCTTTTTCTGAACCATTTGAATGTGAGCTGCAGACACCCTGACACTTTAATGATATCAGTTAGCATTTCCTAAGAACCATATAACAATACCGTATCACACCTAAGAAAATTTTTAGCAATAATTTCATGATAGAACTTACTATCCATTGAAGTATAGTTGCTTTACAATGTTGTGTTAGTTTCTGCTGTACAGCAAAGTGAATCAGCTATACGTATACATATATCCTCTCTTTTTTTTTGGATTTCCTTCCCATTTAGGTCACCACAGAGCATTGAGTAGAGTTCCCTGTGCTGTACAGCAGGTTCTCATTAGTTATCTATTTTATACATAGCATCAATAGTGTATATATGTCAATCCCAATCTCTCAATTCATCCCACTCCCCCCTTTCCCCCTTGGGAACCATACATTTGTCCTCTACATCTGTGTCTCTATTTCTGCTTTGTAAATAAGATCATCTATACCATTTCTTTTAGATTCCACATATATGCGTTAATATACAATATTTGTTTTTCTCTTTCTGACTTACTTCACTCTGTATAAAGGAGATCAGTCATCCATTGCTAGGAGGGTCTTTCAAGATATCAAGCCTTATATCTGGCAACATAGGAATGGAATTTAAAGTAAAAGATGACCTCTCTGCATCCCAGCCTCCCATGCCTAATATTCTTTGGAGGTGGAGGATAGATTATAAAATCATCTGCCATCCTTATGATGTATAGGGCTTCCAGCAGTGGCTCAAGAGCCTAAGAACATGGTTGGAACATTAGAAAGGAAGAGGGGAGGGTTTCTAAATGGTGCAGTAATTTGAGCTGAACAAATCCGTAGGTCAGGGAGCAATTCTATTTGGGAAAATCTTAGAAATAGCAACAAAAAAATCCAGGACCTGAGGAAATGTTAAGAACTATTTTTAGGCATCTGCTACTGGGTACGCTCCAAATAAGGGTTCAAGGACATGGTGAGCCTTCTGGCCTGTGCAGGACTACAGACAATAGTTATGGAAAGTATCCCCATTTCAAAGGACTAATTCATGTTAGAGAAGGGAAGGTGAGTCATAACAGCTCCAAAAGGACATGAAGGATGCAGGCTCTTCATTAAGTACCAGTTGAATGGTTTGTCCATCTGGTTAAGCCTTTCATCAGAGACTAACTGAATTCACTGACTTCCCCCACTTGCTGGCTTGCCATAGTCCATAAAATTTTACTAGTTCTGAAATTTTAAATTGTTGAATGAGTGAATAAAATTGCGGTTTGTGTTGGTAGTGATGATTAGGGTGTCTATGGTTTAAGACATAAAGTCTGGAATAGAATAAAAAAATGATTCATTTACTCAGCAAATCTTTGGGAGAAGTCTGCCATGTGTTAGGCAATGTTTGGTTGGGATAGAGTAGAGAAGAATAAATATTTCATGGAGTTTTTATGCTAGAGGAGGATACAATTATTTATATGATGAGAAGGAGTGAGCCAGAGAAACACCTGGGAGAGGAATGTTTTGTGCTGAGAAACCAGCCTGTGTGTGTGAGAAGAAGCAGGCAAGCTGGTGGTGGAGTGACCATCCATCCCAGTTTGCCCATCACTGAGGGGTGTCTCAGGACTTGGGACTTTCAGTGCTAAAATAAGGAAAGTTCTGGGCAAGCTAGGAAGGATTGGCCACTCTCTCTGTTTCTGGACATGTCAAATGAGAAGGTGAGTTTGGAGAGTTGGGCATGAGATCATGTGGGCCCCTAGAGGCCATGGTCTGGAGTTAAATTTATTCAGAGTTTGATGAGAGGCTTTTGTAGGATGTCTGTGGGTCCAAGGCTCTTATTCCAGAAACCATCCCTATTGCATAATGACATTGACACTTTAATGATTTATTATTCAGTATTGACTGTATATGGGGTTAGATTAGCAATGTTCTTACAGGTGCTTTCATTGTAAGGAATTTTGGAAAAGTAAAAAATATACCAAGTTTGGAGTTGGAATGATCCAGCTTTGTAATTTGCTGAAGTTGCTACAAAGGCTCCAGCTATAGAATGGGAAGAAGGAGAGGGACATGGCTTTGGTATGAAGACTTTAATATTGCAGATCTTCATCTCCCGGTGGGATCAAGGGAGGGAAGATTTGTTTTGGGGGGATTAAATTTATTTGTGGGAAAAAAGTTGGTTTGACCTATTGTATAAGGACTTCATTTGTGAGACTTTTATAATGAGAGGGGTTGTACTATTAAATTTTATCAAGTGGCAGGAAATATCAGACACTATGTTGGCACTGAGTTACTTAAGCTATGTTGTAATCTGTGCTCGTTGTATAAACCTTTCTGGTGAGTCTGGGTAGACAGAACAGAGCATAAATCAAGATGGAAAATAGAATGGAAGGTAACAATTGGAGATACCGTATAATGTTACCTTGGGGGAATATTCGTATCCTGTATTTGCCCCTACCAGAAGCTTCTGGAGGCGACATTAAACAAGCATTCATCAAAGGCCTTGGGAAGTGAACTGACCATTTCATTGGTCCCCCGTGGCTACACAGTGGCCAAAGACTAGGGAAAGAGCCCTGCAATGATGGTGGTGGGACATTCCTGACACTGTTAAATTTGTTTCTCAAGGGAAACAACCTTATCTTTAGTTGAATGCTGGATTGTTAGTTCCCACGCCCATCACCTTTTAAATGAAAGCAGGAACTTCCTCCTTATTGGTCTCCCAAATTCCATTCTTGTCCTCCTGGAACCTATTCTCAGGAGACGTCAGAGTGATCTTTTAAAACACATAAGTTCATATCTCACCCTGCTTAATAGCATCCCATGATAGCAAGAATAAAATCCAAGCTCTTTCAAATGGCCTTCAAGGCCTTACCTCTTCCAACCCTGTCTTTTTCTCCAGGCTCATGTTCTAACACTTTCCTCTGCCCTCAGTCCACTCCAGCCACTCTGTACTTCTTGCTCTTCCTCCAGCTTGTTTCTGTTTTGAAGCCTTTATACTTGGTAGTCCCACTTCCTGGAATATTCTTCTCCAAGTCTTTGTTGGACTTATTCTTTCCTGTGAGGTTTGTATCACTTAATGTTACTCCCTTAGAGAGTCCCTTTCTGTCTCCAATATCTAAAAGAGCCACTGCCATCCTGTCACTTTCTATCACCTTAGCCTGCTTTATTTTCTTCATAGCACTGAGGAGCCATCTATTCACTATTCAACCAGGATTTGTATAGCTTGAAATCTGGAAAGAAAAAAAAATCATTTCCTCTCACTCTCTATAATAATCTCCCTAAAGAACTCTGATTGATGCTGCTTGGGTCATATGCCTAAACTGGGCTAAGTACTTTGCTTAAAGGGATAAAATTATGTGCCTACCCTTGTATTCAGGAAGTATAGTAATGAAATTGATGGCCCTATCATAATCACAGTATGAGGGAGAGGAAGCAGGACAAAAAAAATAAAAAATAAATAAAACCAGATGTTTGCCATGATACAGTAAATATACTGTTACTGTTACTGTTACTCTGTAGGTGTGATGTAACTTTCCTAGAGGTAGCTGATCAGAAGTCACTCAAGAAGCACTTAATGACTTTTGATATGAACATGGCAATTTATAGTCAGGATTCTCCACTTTTATTTTTGGGTACTAAAAGAAAACAAGCAAAATTAAATATAAAAGTATACATTTCATTTTTGATAACACTTGGAGTCAGAAATTTTCTAAAGCTTGCCAAAGTGGTAGTGTTTACACAGAAGCTGTAGAGAAGGAAGTGGAGAACAGTGCAGAGTCAAAACATGATGGTGGCAGATTTCTGAATGCATATCTGAAATAGTGTTAACCAAATAACTTCATGAAGGGGACAGTTACACATGAGGGTCAAAATGTTTGCCTATATCTTCAAAAGAGGGTACAGAAACAGGAGTGAGCTAGTTAAAAGCAGAAACCACCATTTCTCATCCCTCACCACAGAGAATGATTAAGTCAGAAAAAGAGAAAGATTTACAAAAAAGAATCATACAGAAATCCATATCTGCATGAGGCAATGTAAGTTTGTAGTAACTGGGGATAAGGCAGGATCTGTGTTATGAAGAAAACAACAACAGAAAACAAACAAACAAATAAAACAGCTACTCTGGAGTGCTACCTTGTCCCACTCCACCTACAGGAAACTCTTATTATAACAGGGCCACAAACACTGGATTTATATAATAATCTAAAAAAATAAGAAGTAATTAGCACACATCTATGCAGAGAAGTCATAAAAATAAAGGAGGAAAAAAGCAACAAATTCTAGTAACAAACCACTTGCCAGGTTACAAAAACTGTTGTCATGGAACAGACTAAATTTTAAACAAATATTTTGCTATAGAAATTTTTTAAGTGAATGAGGACAAAACAGAAGAGCAAGAATTTGGGGAATAGAAGAGAAATAATAGTAGCAGTTAAAGTAGCATAATTCAATAAGGACGTAGGAAAAATAAAAGCATCAACAAATGAGGAAGGAGTTAGAAGAACCTCAAAAGTGAATAAAGGGCTTCCCTGGTTGCACAGTGGTTAAGAATCTGCCTGCCAATGCAGGGGACATGGATTCAAGCCCTGGTCCAGGAGGATCCCATGTGTCGAGGAGCAACTAAGCCTGTGCACCACAGCTACTGAGCCTATGCTCTGGAGCCTGCGAGCCACAACTACTGAAGTCTGCATGCCACAACTACTGAAGCCTGCAGGCCTAGAGCCTGTGCTCCACAACAAGAGAAGCCATCACAATGGGGAGCCCGTGTACTGCAATGAAGAGTAGCCCCCACTCACCACAACTAGAGAAAGCCCACGTACAGCAACAAAGACCCAACTTAGCCAAAAATAAATAAATAAATTTATTTTTCAAAAAAGTGAATAAACATTGGAGAAAAAACAGTAATGGACACATAAGAGAAATGACAAAAATAAACAAAATACAGTTGAAATAGTTAAAAAGAATTAGAGAGAAAATGTTGGTAATAGAAAATAGGAAAAGGAAATATACCATATGCATAATTGGAGTCTACAAAAGAGGTAAAATGGAATAGATCAAATATTGAAAGATACAATTCAAGAAAACATTTCTAAAATAAAAAGCACTTGAATATAAATATAAAGGGCAGGTCAGCTGTTATGGATATTCAACACCTGAATATTTTTAGTAAAGTTACTAGACTTAAAAAAATCCTTTGTGCAGCTGGGAAAAGACATCACTCAAATGGAAGAAAAACAAATCATTCTTCTCTCATAGATCTTAAAAGCAATATTTGATGTCAGAAGTCACATGATATATGTATATCAAATACTAAAGCATGAAAATAGAGAATCCATCTTATTTTCAAGTGCCCATAAACCTTTCACAGACATCAATCATACTGGACAAGAAAGAAAATCTTAGTATACTCCAAAAAGTAAAATTAATACAGAAAACCTTCCCTGATCACAACGCAGTGAAACTAGAAATTGACAGAAGCAACAAGAAAATGCACCCACCCAGGAAATTAGAAAGTTCTTAGCAACAACTTACTCAAAGAGAAAATTTAAAGATAAACATACCTTTATGACAAAGCCTAATAAGGACTATCCCTGTATTAGTTTTTGCACTGCATAATAAATTATCACAAATTTAGAAGCCTGAAAAACACACATTTACAATCTCATATTTTCCATGGGTCAGGAGCCCAGGCATAGCTTAATGGGGTTCTCTGCCATAAACGTATCATCTATGATGCATTCTTAAATGGATGCCTGATTAGGGAAAAATCTGTTTCCAAGATCATTTAGGATTTTGGCTGAATTCACTCCTTTGTGGCTGTAGAATTCATGGCAATTTGCCTTTACAAAGCCATCAATAGAGGAAAAGACTCTAAAAAAATTTGTTAGCAAGATGGGGATTTATTTAAGGTAATGTAAATAGGAGAGTTATATCCCATCACCTTTGCCATATTCTGTTGGTTAGAAGCAGGTCATGTATCCATCTCACAATCAAGGGAAGTTAACCATAAAAGGACATCAACACTGGAAGTTCACTTAAAGTCTGTCTACTATATCCTCTGACAGAAAACTGTATGGCTCTCTCATACATGAATGTCACTGTAAAACTTTTGAATAAAATATTGACAAAAAGAATATAGCAACATCCTAAAAGAAGAGAACATTATAATCTAGTGAAGATAACTCCAGAAATGCAAGGATGGTTCAATAATGTAAATCTATTATTGTTATTATAATACATTGTATTCATTTATCTGAAAGAGAAAAATATTATTTCCATAGATTCTGAAAAGATATTTAACATAATTCAATATCCACTCATTAAAAAAAAAAAAAAAACTTAAGGTCTTAGTGACCATAACTTAATTGCTCCTTAACATGAGGGAGTATATCTTAGGTAATAGCCACCTAGATGATTCCCTCTAAATTAGGAAGAAGAAAGTACACTACAATTATTCAAAATTGTATCAGAGGTACCAGCCAATGTGAGTAAAATAGAGAAAGAAACAAGAGACATAAAAATTGGAAAGGAAGAAATAAAATGATTACCTTTTGTAAATGATATAAATATGTACGTGGAATGCCTAAAAGAGTTGACTGAAAGCTATTACAAACAATAATAGAATCCAGTTAGATAGCAGGGTAGAAAATAAATATAAACCAAGACCAAGCTCAACTCTTATTATAAGATGAATATGGCCCTTTTCTTTTGTTCTTGTGATTCAAGACTCAAGCTACTAATGTTCCACCCTCTTCAAGCCCCAGTATCTCAATCTCACTCCATGACTTTAAAGACTTTCCTTTGGTTCTCCACACTTGATGGTAGTTACCATAATGCTGCATGTTCAAGGCCACACTGTTTATGACACCATATCTCTGTTCTCTCAAACCAAGGCCTGCAATTCAATTCCCTCAGGAAGACATCTCTGATTATGCTCAGCACATTCTCTGCATACCACTATTCTGCATGCCCGCATCACCTGTGGCAGCAGTTTCTTGTGTCCTAATTTGTGTTTCCTTATATATTGCTTGCTAAGTGTTAAGTGGTGTATGCTTTTTTTGCCCAAATCAAGATTTGGAGAATCTTGTCTCTTCTATCTCCCACCATCCATAGCACCTAGCTATAGTAGTCTATACCAAAGTATTCAATAAATAATTCTTTAAAATTTTTAATCAGTTTTAAATACATGGAACGTATTTCCATGGTTCAGACATTTTAAAAGATATAAAAGCATATGGTGGGGCTTCCCTGGTGGCGCAGTGGTTGAGAATCCGCCTGCCAATGCAGGGGACACGGGTTCGTGCCCTGGTCCGGGAAGATCCCACATGCCGTGGAGCAGCTAGGCTCGTGAGCCATGGCCGCTGAGCCTGCACGTCTGGAGCCTGTGCTCCACAGTGGGAGAGGCCACAACAGTGAGAGGCCCGTGTACCACAAAAAAAAAAAAAAAAAAAAAAAAAAAAAAAAGCATATGGTGAAGAGTCCTTCTTCCATCCTGTTCTCTATCTTCTCAGTTCCTATAACCTCCTAGGCAACATCTATCACTATTTCCTTGTTTATTTTTCCAGAAAAATTTTATGCCTGTGTAACTCCTCTCTTTTCTTATATTTTTTATATAAATGGTAACACAATATATTCATTTCTCTCAACCTTGCTTTATACCTAAATGGTATATTCCAAATATCTTTCCCTTAATATATACAGGGCTTCTTTAATTTTTAAATTACGCATTTCATTATTAGTATATACTATCATTTACTTAACAACTACACTATTAGTAGACATTTATGTTGATTCCAATCTCTTCCTATTACTAATAGTGCCTTCCAATTGGCATATTAGATAGACATAGATTTGCATTAAAATTATAGATAGATAGATAGATAGATTCACGATGAAATTATAAAGTCATGGCTTAGAATTACCTTGACTCTCTAAGATAACTTTTCATATTAGTGCTCCAATTCATAATGTGTTCCTGGAGAAATTCTCACTAGAGGCTATCTCCCGTATTCCCCAACCCTGCTTGCACTTCAATTGTAATAGGAAAACAACCATTTTCAACAAGGAGGGAAATCACTCAAGGGGAGAACTAGCTTGATTCCCTTAATTCAGGACTGTGAAAATAGATAAGATAGGGGACTTCCCTGGTGGCACAGTGGTTAAGAATCTGCCTGCCAATGCAGGGGACACAGGTTCGAGCCCTGGTCAGGGAAGATCCAACATGCCACGGAGCAACTAAACCCATGCCCCACAACTACTGAGCCTGCGCTCTAGAGCCTGTGAGACACAACTACTGAGCCTGTGCTCTAGAGACAGTGAGCTACAACTACTGAGCCCACGTACCACAATGACTGAAGCCCACACACCTAGAGCCTGTGCTCCGCAACAAGAGAAGCCACTGCAGTGAGAAGCCTGTGCACCATAACGAAGAATAACCCCCTCTCACTGCAAGTAGAGAAAGCCCACACACAGCAACAAAGACCCAATGCAACCAAAAATAAATAAATAAATTTATTTTTTAAAAAACAGATAAGGTAGCTGATTTCATCTCTTCCTAAAAAAACTTCTTCAGCAAGTATGATATTTCTGGACACTCAGGCAGATGATTCATGTGCACTGAGGCAATCAAAATAACTACAGTTGTGGACCATATATCATCATATTAATTAAGAGCTTGGACTGTGGGAGAGAATGGATACATGTATATGTATGGTTGAGTCGCTTTGCTATGCACCTGAAACTATCACAACGGTGTTAATTGGATACACTCCAATATAAAATTAAAAATTAAAAAAAAGAAAAGAGCTTGGACTTTGAAACCAGACTAATTCCACCTCTGACTTTGGGCAACTTATCAACGTATTTGCATGGCAGATGAGTGCATCTGTAAAATGTGGATAATAATAGTCCCTATCCAGTAGTTGAGAGCCACATTGTATGTGTTAGTTATTATTATTCTTTTTTAGTAAACATTAGCAAATACGTACTCCTCATTCATAATAAAAGCAAAATGCTTCCATTCTGCCTTCAGCCCCATAGAAGACACAGTTGAAGCAGACATGCTTAGAGTTTTGCTCACATTGACGCCTAGAGCTATCAAACTTGATTAGGACCTATGAACCATTTGGGCAAGCTCACCAACCAGAAAGTGACATTTGCACCAATGGTTTTGCACAACCTCCCTTTCTATATGCAGGCATAGGCAGAGGCTTACATTTATGTGTTTCCCTAGATTCCTGATTGTTCTATTTACACAGAGTGATCTGCAACTTACTTGCTTCACTGTAATCCTCCCTAAGGATACCATCTAAGCTGTGGGATTGCTTCAGCACAGAGAGTGATAAAGCAACAAAGTCACCAAGGACTATTAAAACTGAATTGAAACTGTGGTTTAAAATAATAACAACCAGAGAATTCAAGCGAAGTTAATATATATACATATATATACATATATGTATATATCCCTCACTGTGCTAAGCAAGGCCCATTGCAGAGCCCCCCTGCCAATCTCCTCTCAAATCACCAATAACATCGAGTCCATGATACAACTAACCTTTCCCTGGGAGTCTGAAGCTAAACTTAGCGACAGGACTGAGGCCACTGCTGCTGGTAATGAATACATGTTAATATTGACTTATTTCATTGACTGGTTACTGCCCATCAATATAATGGTAGATAGATGGCATCTGTGCTGAAGCTAATAACTTTTAGATTTATTTATTTGTTCTCTTCAGAACTTCTTAGGAAACAAATCACTCTTAACCCCCAAATAAAGCACAGTTTCTCAAATACAAATGCAATATGTGTTACCTTCCCTAATATACTTTTAAAACTGACTCTGGGGCTTCCCTGGTGGCACAGTGGTTGAGAGTCTGCCTGCCGATGCAGGGGATGCGGGGTCGTGCCCCAGTCCGGGAGGATCCCGCATGCCGTGGAGCGGCTGGGCCCGTGAGCCATGGCCGCTGAGCCTGCGCGTCCGGAACCTGTGCTCCACAACGGGAGAGGCCACAACAGTGAGAGGTCCACGTACCACAAAAAAAAACAAAAAAAAACAAAAAACAAAAAAACCAACGGACTCTGAAGCATAGAAGGGAGTTGAACAACTCTGAGTGAACGGTTGAATAAATGTAGCTCTAATACACAGGATTCTGACACACAGAATTTTCCATTTCTCATTTCCAAAATGAAACTTTTATAAAGAAAACAAAAATGCTTCCTCTGCATGGGCTGTCTATTGGCATCTTGGAAGCATTTCCACACCCCTCTTTGTTCTTTCCTGTAGTGCAGGAGCTGAAGGCCTGAAAACCACATTTCCCGGATGTCCTTGCCACCAGGCTCCTGTTTAAGGTCTGGGAATTGAGGTCCCTGTGTGAGATTTGCCTAGGAAAGAGAGGAAGAACCATCACTGCTCGGTCGTGGCCAGAAGGCATATGGACTTCAGCAGAGGGCCAGAAGACAGATGTGAGGATTTTGCCAGCATTTCCTGGAAACCACCTACTTGAGGGCTACAAGCAGTGAAGTCATCAGCAGGTCATCTCCCTGAGGAGCCCGCCCTTCCTGATTTCCTGAACATTAGCAGCAACTTCTTTGGCCTTTGTGCAATCCACTCTTCCACTGGTTTTGTAAATCTCTGATCATTATATTAAATCCCTTCCCAATTGAACATCCTAGAGCACTTTCTACTTTCCTTTCTAAATTCTCACTGATGCATGGTTGGTACCAAATGTAAAAGCCAGCAGAGTCTTTTCCCGACTTTGGGCTGCAGCAACATTTCTTAACTCGCTTTAAGCATGTCTTCCTGTCCCGTGTGGTTTTACTCCCGAGAGATGGCCAATGGAAAGGGAGTGCCGCCCAGATGTGCCCCTCTTGCCCAACCTCCCAAAGGTGATTCTCCTTCCTTTTCCCACGAAGAAGCTGAATGGAGCCGGCTCCTGAAGGAGGGCAGAAACCAGGACGAAGAAAGCGCCCTTCTAATCAACTCTGGAGCAGAGTCCTGAATTCTGTCTTCCCACCCATGCACACCTCACCAGCATGGGGAAAGTAACATTTTATTGTGAGAAGCCACTGAAATGTAGACATTGTTCCAGCAGCTGCCTTCTTCAGTTAGTACACAGTCTTTGAAAGCAGAAACTATATTCTACAACTTTTGTGTTTCCCATGGAGCCAAAAATACATCTATGGAGAGAATAAACAGTCAATAAATGCTTGCTTTATGAATGAAGAGAAAAAGAGAGAAGGATAAATATATTTAAATAAGGGCAACTTAATAATTGGGTGATCACTGGAGGACGTTCACTCTAATATACACTAGTGATCATCATGTCCATGTGTCTGAATGACAAAAATGTGCTAGCCTTCCAGACTGTGCTGAGGGCAAATGTTGGTTAATGTAACACAGAGGCTAAAAGCATGGATACTGAGTTCAGAATTGCTCTCCCATTTACTAGCCGATTATCTTGAAAAAAATACCTAAACTTCGGGGTTTGAGTTTCTTCATCCACCCGTTTCATCTGGGGATGATAGTCATAGTGTAACTGTTGTATAGGGTTGTTTTGTGGGTTCATGATCTCACACTTGTAGGGTACTGTGAAGGGTGCCTGGTACATCATACTGTATCTGTTAGTATTGAATATAAAAATTTGGAAAGGTATTCTAGCTTTTCTTGTCTTTGGCAATGAAGCCGCCTTTGATTCTGCTTCTTTTCTTCAATTCTCCTTCTTCCTACATTGATTGTCTTTGGCGGCCATAGATTCCTTTTGCAGAGAACTCATAGAAAATGTCCTCACATTGACAGTTTCCAGATTTCTTCTGGTTTGTGAAAATTCCTAATTTGCTACCAGGTTGGTTTATCATCTCACACATCACTCTTGCATTCTGACTACATTAATGTCCCAGGTAACAGTAATTGTCCCTTTTCTTTCTCAACAACAATAAAACCTTAAAAATTAGGTTTTATTGTTCTAGTATGATTTTTAAGGACTTTATGAAAATATTTAAGAAATTTTGAGTTTTTAGCCTCAATACACTGAGTGTTGTGCCACGAATCCTTCTTTCCGTTTGTATTTTGTTACGTGATGCCCTGCTTATCGCCTTGCTTTTTACTCTTTCTCTCAATTATATGTTGTGACATTAAGTATCTATAACCTGTTTGCCCACTGTCACATTATTCATCACACCCCCAGTTTTTTGTCCCCCTTAGGTAATTCTGGATGCCAATTCAGTGACTTTTAATGTCATTCGCTTTGCCTGTCCTCTTCCTTTCATTCATCCCCCCTGAAGGAGTTAGAGTTAATGAAAAGGTCTACTACTCTATATCATGACAATCTGCAATTAAATATCACTTCTCCCTCCACTCCACCCACCCCATACAGTCATATAAAGTCCCAGATGTCAGGAGAGTGGAGGGAAACCCCTCAAGAACATGATATGCCTCTCCATCCTTCTTACTTTTCAAATAGAGTGACGGACACATACATAAGACCCTTGAGGCAAATGTTATGGCCTTCCTTTTTGATTATGAAGGATCCTTTGTTGAATTTTTTCATTGTTTATTCCTGATTTCAAAAGAGGAAGAAAGAATAGCTCATGAGGAAGAAACCGACATTCAGTACCCTGTATGCAAGGTACTTGGCAGAATTACTAAGTAGACCCTTTACAAGTTATCAATGCTTTCTTAAAAATTATATATTAAATGAGCATTTGTTAAATGTATCTGGGCCTTGCAATGGCTTGGTGCTGCCTTCAAGGGCCCTAGTGTCTGTTAGTAGCTGGGGGAGTTGAGTCACAGAGAAGCGTTGAGGGTGGGTAGGGGTAAGTCTATGGGTACACAGTGGAAGACTTTTTGTGGTATTGGTGTTCACTAAGGCTACCTTAAATGGAACAAACTAGACTCCAAACAGGGAGCCACTGTGTGGATGCATCTGACCTCTGCAATGCTTTAACAGCACTGCAGTTTGTTTTCAAATCTCTCCCTGTCATCCCTTTGGCAACACCCTTTTGCCCTCTCTCATCATTCCCCGATGCTCCCCTGCTTCCACTGGTCAATTTCAGCATCCTCCTTGGCTGCTCCTGTCCTGACTGATCCTCAAGGCCACATGCTCTAAGTCTCTCTCCCCTCACTTCCCCTCATTCCACACATCAAGCTTTTCTTATCCTCTCAGCTTCTTACTCAATTATTAGTTCCTTGAGAAACAGAACTAGATCTATCTATAGTTTCCTCTGGGCATACAGACCAGAGATCTCATACAGGGACACGGCACAGTACAAGGTACAACATATGTGTGTGGGGAGAAGTGATATTGACTCTGTCTCTCAGGATCTTGCTGATTTACAGGCTGACTGAGAAATTGTTCATGGGTAAAAATGCAATAATGCTTTAGCCTTCTTAGAAAATATTTAAATATTTTTATTAGGAAAGTGAACATGCTCATTTTGAAAACTTTGTCAAAGCAGAATTATATGAAGCTGTGACTTTTCTTTTAACCCTCTAGTACTCTGCCCAGAGAGACCCATTATTGATATGTGTTCTTCTAAATATGTTATATGCACATACAATCACACAAACACATTTATAATATATGAGAAGCTTTATAATAAAGATTTCTATGTATGTATCTATATACCTATCTTTATTTTAACAATGGTGGAAAGGTGAATGATAGTCTTGCCCACATTCTTCAAAAGTGAATACTGAACTTGATGTTTCCTTATGACTCAGGCTTATCAACATGAATACCTATCACCATACATCATCCTGTGATGTCTTCCCAAACTGCTGAGCTGGTAAATTTCTTCTTCTAGTAGTGAGAGAGCACTATATTTTTCCTGTGCCTGGTTTTAGCATGTCTCTGACTCCTGCTTAGCTGTCAGGTATTGCTTTTTGTTGTTATTGGTCTGCTTGTTTCTTTCCTCCTAATTTGCCACCCCTGATTTATTAACATTTGCAAATTTGATTACCAGGCTTGCTAGCAATGTGCATAAAGTGAGGGCAGAGAAATTCTGAAAGAGGACTTCAGAGGGTCTTCTTGAGATGTGTGTACCTTTGGTCATGAGCTCTGTGATTTTAGAATTACATGCAGAAGAGTCCCATGACAGGCTGTTGACAGATTAGACCGGCCAAGACAACCAAGACCATCTTAACAAGTGTTCCTGGCACAAGGCTTCGTTCTGAATTGGGGAATGTCTCTAGCTGGCAGAGACACAAAGAATTCAACTGATCAGAAAGAAAAACTCAACAACTTACAAAAACAACAACAGAAATAAGTTTTCTGCCTAATAGCTACAGGGTTGCTTAAACGTGAAGTCATATGAATTGTGAGAGTAACTAAGAATCATCAGAGGAACCATCATCAGCCTCAACATTCAGACATATTAAATGCAAAAGAAAATACAGAGGTGGGGGCAGAGGGAGAAAGCTCTGTCACTTTGAGTTGCCTCATTTTTTTAATGGAAAAATTGTTACAAATGGGTTCTTCAGCATATGTTATTAATTTCATTATCCTGGCTTCTTGCCAGCTAAACATCAAGCCCTGGTTTCTGTGATTTCAGTTGCAACTAGTAAAACTCACGTGGGCATTAACAGAAACAGACAAGAGAACTTTCTTTTTCCCAAATCAACTCCAAGTGACTATTTTAAAGGCTTTTAGTTTATAAAACTAGTTGGAACATTTGTTTTTGTTGATGAGAAAATTATGCTTTCTTAAAATATGGTATTCCCAGCCTCTGCCAACTTTATTTGAAGAACCTTGAATGAATTATTTATACGTACAGGTAAAAAAAAATTTAAGTAATGTTTTAAAATATATAATATTTTATAAATGTTCATATAATGTTTCTTTTTCTTTTTTACTCCACTACATAGGTTTTTTAAAAAAATAATAATGAAGACTATGAGAACAAAAATGCTTTTCTTCTAGATGAAATTGTGATTAAGCTTTACAAACAGAATGGCAAATTTAGTGTCAAAATTTTACCATGAAGCGTCTTTATCTTTTGAGATAATATGAAAATTCATCATTCACACACACAAAAAAAATACACTGGGATTAGCATCCTTCCTCATCTTTAAGCTAACATTTATCAAATGTTTATTATAAGTCAGGTACTTTAATAATACCATTTGCTGTTTATCCAGCATTCATTATGTACCAAGAAATGTAGTGTTTATGTATAGTTCTTTTTAAGAAATCCCTACAAAACTGTGATCCAGATATTTCCACCCCCAACTGTAAATGAAAAACTAAAATCAGAGAGAGTAAGTATGTCTTGCCCAAGGTCACATTGCTAATAAATGTGAATGGGGAGTTTAAATCCATGGAGGCATCTGACTTTAAAAGCCAGAGTAGCGACCTGTCCCAGTTTGCCTGAAACTGAGGAGTTGTATTGGATGAAGGATTTGGGGTCCTATAACTGGAAAATTCCTAGGTGACCTGAGAGGAGTTGGTCATCCAACTAAAAATTGTCATTCTACCTGCCATGGTGGCCCTTATCTTGGTCTGATCAGCCCCTCATGCTCTCTTAGTTCAAAGCCCATCCACTGCCTGAATTTTGCATTATTACTTTTTTTTAATCCTAAGCAGTAGTCCTCATACTACTTTACAGTTTTAATGTTTTAAATGCTCCTAAGAACACAGGACACTTAAAATTGATATATCCATTCTACACATACATTCATTCATTTATTCAATAACTATTTCTTGAATGCCCTCCAGGTCCCAGGCACAGGCAAACCACAGAGTCTTATTGCTGTTGAGCATACATTGACCTGAAGGAGGAAAAGATAAGAAACAAATACGTCTATTTTAATCTGCTGGTGATTGAGTGTGTGAAGCAGGGTGAGGAAAATAGAATTGGTCATAATTTGTTATTTCACACGTTGTAGTCAGGGAAGGTGTGAGCAGTACTGAGGCAGGAGGGAGCTTGGCATGAAGGCCCTGGGGCTGGACCTGAGAAAGTAAAGGGGAGTGTTACATCAGGTAAGGCCTCCTTAAGGCTGTGCTAAGAAAATTACTGGGAGGCCATTGGGTGGGAATGTGAAGTCCCTCTTTTTTTCCCTCTTTCTCTTTCTCCATCCAGAAAGGATAAAAACAGACTACACAATTTAGAAAATGCTTCCCTGAAAGCTCTTACTTTGCAATTTGGCCCTGGTGGCCAGGATCACATTAAGTGTTAGTACTGGGTGCATATAAAGAACTGCAAGTCAATGAAAAAGTATTATGCCTAAAGTTCCATGTTCCTGAATTTTATCATGATTCACAGTGTATGGCTTGAGATTGGTGAAACTCAATCATACAGTTTGAAGATTTCTTGGGACACTAAAGCAAATTAGACATCTATTGGCAGTAAGTTCTCTCAGGTTTCTTGGGTCCTATGGTCTTAGGTGTGTGAACATAGCAACAACAATGACAATAGCCACATGAATGCCTTGCATTTGAGTAGTGAGTTACAGTTCTCAATGCCCTTTTCTTAGCATTATAATTTATTCCTTTCAAAACCCAGTGAGGTAGACAGGGAGCATATCAACAATACCATTTTATACATGATGAGATTGAGGTCCACAAATTTAAAGTTAGATGACTTGTTGGAAGTTGTATTTGTAGAAGGTAGTGGAGCCGGAATTAAAGCACAGACCTTATTCTTAGTTCAATGGTTCCATGTATGGCCTGCATGTCATTTTGAAGTGATGACACTACTGGAAAGTGTACACTGAGGGAAAAGTGTCAAGTCGATAAGCACCTGTCTCCGTTGACGATGTCAATCACCATTTCACTGTAAAGCCAAAGTACCTCAACCCATCCTTTCGTATGGAGTTGGTTTCCACGCTTATCTTGGAAATTCTTTTCATGGTCTGAAAGGTGAGAGTGCAAGTCAGGGTTCTTTATTTTTTATTATTTTTTATTTTTTATTTTTTTTGCTGTACGCGGCCCTCTCACTGCTGTGGCCTCTCCCGTTGCGGAGCACAGGCTCCGGACACACAGGCTCCACGGCCATGTCTCGCGGGCCCAGCCGCTCCGCGGCATGTGGGATCTTCCGGGATCGGGGCACGAACCCGTGTCCCCTGCATCGGCAGTCGGACTCTCAACCACTGCGCCACCAGGGAAGCCCCGCAAGTCAGGGTTCTTAATCTCATCGTGTCACTCACCTTCCTTCGGATCATCTTCAGATTCCCATTACCCTTCCTTCCAGAGCATCTATTTAAGTTCCCTGAAAGTGGACCTAACAGCCCTTTTTTCTCCTATTCCCACACAGGAAAAATGAAAACATTAGATATTTCAAACACATTGGTCTCTATGGAGAAAAGCATATTATTCTCAGTTTTTTTCCCCCCAGGATCTCCCCCTTTATCTACATGCTCAAATCTCACTTATCCTTAAAAAACAATCTATTTGATTCTCACCTTCCTTCAAATTACTTCCCAATCTCTCTGATTTTCACACCCCACTTTCTTTCAAAAATGGTATTCTCTGATTTCTTTCTTCCTCACCCTGTGCTGCCTTTAATCAATCATTAAATATTGTATTTTTTGCTGTTCAAATTGCTTTACTCCTCTCCATCCTTTGAGGCTGTCCAAGTTTCAGCCTTTTGTCTTTTTCGTTGAACTCAGTTTCTCACTGGTATTCCTGTCACCAGTTTCTTCCTCATTTCATCTGTCCTCACATTGCTGCAGAATGATCTTCCCAGTCCAAACAGATCGTGACCGTCTCCATTGCAAAGAAACTTCTTTAACTCTCCATGACTTGCAATATGTAATCTGAATTCCTTAGCTTGGCACACAAGACTCCTCACAAGCTGATCCAAACCTCCTTTTCAAGCTTTATTTCCTGCCTCGATCATTCTTCCTCCTTTCATGGCTCCATGCAGGTTCAAATGCTCTTCCCTCTGCCTGGTAAATGCTCATTCATCCTCTAACACCCAGTTCAAGGGTCACCATCTCCCATCCCCCTGTGGGATTCCAAAGTATTTTGATTATACCCCCTTTCAAGAGTTCCTGCCATATGGCATGACCATTTTTCCTTTTATGTATTCTTTTCCCTGACTATGCTGTGTTGGACTCATTGCCTGACACACAGTAGGTTCTTCATAAACTTTTCAGTCAATATTGATATGAATAAAGAAATGCATGAATGGAATGAGTGAACTAGGGAAATGTATTGCATAAATATCAGCATATATGCCCTTTGTTCAACACAAGGGAAAAAAAAGTTCAACTTTACCATCAATAACTTACATGAAAGTGTGTGCTGTGTGTGTGTGTGTACACATTTGCCCTAGAAATTATTTCCTAAGTGTATTTCACCTACTGTCGCTTTAACAGCTGTCATATATGTAAATATTGCAGCAAATTTAAGCTTGCAGTTTTATGGCATGAAAGTGAAAATGAAAAATTCCAGTGAAACACTAGACTGCAGCAGTATCAGAGGCTAAACGTTAAAGATCATATCACAAGATGTAAAGCCATATAAAGTACTGAACCTTTTTTGACCTCTGACAAAAATGCACCATTAAGGGACTAGTAACTCATAGTTTTTATAATTAAAAGATAGAAGTACATCATGAACTGTGAATTTTAGTTAATTCTCTATTAAAATAAGAGCAATAAAATAAAATATCCAATAATATGTGAATTGTTATTTTGCTCTATTCTTTGTATTTTCTAATTTGTCTGTAACAGGCACACATTATTTTAATAATGGGATGACAAAATAAAAAATAGCATACTTACATATCTGTAGGCCAAAGAAAAGTTAAATTAATCAATGGCTAGATGTAATTTTTAGCTGCTTATATTAGATATTTCTTTGGATTTATTATATTTAAAAATTTAACTTTTGTTAAAAGACAATTTGGTTTGTTGTAATTTTGTTTATTTTAAAATTATTTTTATTTGTGATGGTAACTTTGCCACATAGAAAATACAATTATTAAGATTTGTTTCTAGATTCCTTTTCTAGATTTCTTTGGTCTGCCTTTGGTCTTTAACCTAGGCCACTCTGCCTTGTTATTACAGTTCTGTATTATGTTTTTTAATAACCAGAAGAGCTGGTACCCCAGAATTCTTCTTTTTCAAAAATTTCTTTGATTTCTTATCTTTTTATTCTTCTGGATACTTATGAATTTGAGAAATTCTCACTAGGATTTCCACTATGATGATACTACATTTATAACCTAATTTGAGAAAAAACTGCCATCTTCACAACATTAAGGATCTTATCTATCAACATAGAAAGATTACTATTCTTTATTAAAATTAAAGAGTATGGTAAAGAAGTTAAAATACAAGGTTGGTTAGGTCAAGACTATAGAGGAAATTTTAGATAAATGCCTGATTTCTGGATCCAAGGCCAAAATGCCAATCTCTCAATTGTCCACTCCTATACAATTGAACATTTTCTTTCTTACTACGCACATATTCTTCATGATAAAAAAGGTTTTGTCTTCTTTCAACTCTTAATTGTGCATGCTGTAGATTTAGATCACTTGCATAAATTTTTGACTTTGCGTCTATAACATAGTGTGCCTGGAAAATTCATTTTAGCTTTCATTTAAAAAGTGAAGGAAGCATCATATATCTTATAATACAGGAGGGAGATTACCAAAGGGAAAAGGAAAATGATCAAATTAAGGTAATCTCATAACTCTCTTCTTTAAACCGAGGGGTAAACTAAAGTTAAAAGCGTTCAGATTTGCAAGTTAATTCTCCTCCTATCCTGGATAGTTAAAGGTTGCATGTTCCTCATATAAGGCTGGCTTCTCGAAGGAAACCACAGTGAATCTATTATGTGAGAGCTCTTATTTTAGGATGTTGCTGCTAGAATCCCTTAGAGTTTTTCCTGTAACCTTGAGCTGTCCCTCTAGATGTCATTCACCAGTCACACACAACTATATATAATCATACATTACAAAGTGAAACATTTTTAAATTTTCCATTAGATTATTAAACAGTATTTTGTCAAAAAATATTTTTAGGAATTCTTTCCTCTAAACTTTATAGTTATTGGTTTTATTTATGATTGTATGGAACAACTACAATTCTTAAGAGAATTTTCAATGAACTTCAGCTTTGGCCATTCTGTCACAGGGCTAGCACAACTATTTGACTGTTGTTTGATTATTTATAAAGGGCTGGACTGCAGTCTGTGAGTTTGTCACTGCATTTTTTCTTTTTTATTGAATGCTTTGGAAATATAAGAACAAAAATAGAGCATGGAAATCAGGGAAAATGTAGTATCTGATGAAAATATGGGAGTTTTAAATCTTACTAGTCCCCAAACGTGAGTTTACTTATAACCAGTTTCCTTCTCATTTGTGCAAAATTACTTCCTGGCCCTTAACTAAAGATTCAACTTTAGGATATGCTTCACAGGGACATAAATACTGGAATTCTTCAGGAAAACAAAATTCTTTCTCAAGTGGGATTAAAATTATATTAATTCATTGGGTAATGACAATCCTCTTTTTTCCTCTACTCTTACAGTAGTGCAATTAATTGTTACTCTTTTAATCTGAGAAATGTCTCCACTTGTTTGATCCTATTTTGTGATCACATAGTATATTCTTTGTGCCTGCCTGTCAAATACAGATTATTTAGGGTGTTGTCAGTCCATGTTGAGATGTTGAACTTTAAGAACAATGGTGAGCCAAGGAAGGGTTTTAATATATGCAGTTTAAAAATATCATGTTTGTGGGGGCAAAATGGATTGAGGGAGACAATTTGGAGACAGGAGGGTTATTGCAATAATATATATTTTTTGTTTGTTTTTTATAAATGTATTTACTTATTTATATTTGGCTGTGTTGGGTCTTCGCTGCTGCGCACAGGCTTTCTCTAGTTGTGGCGAGCGGGGGTTACTCTTGGTTGTGGTGCGCAGGCTTCTCATTGCAGTTGCTTCTCTTGTTGTGGAGCACGGGCTCCAGGGGCACAGGCTTCAGTAGTTGTGGCACACTGGCTCAGTAGTTGTGGCTCACGGGCTTTAGAGAGCAGGCTCAGTAGTTGTGGCGTATGGGCTTAGCTGCTCCACAGCATGTGGGATCTTCCCGGACCAAGACTGGAACCCGTGTCCCCTGCATTGGCAGGCAGATTCTTAACCACTGTGCCACCAGGGAAGTCCCACTGCAATAATCTAGATGGGGGACTATGGTGCTTTGAGCTGGGGCAGTGTCACTGTCCAGCACACAGTGGGACATACAGGATTGCTCCTTGTAGGAAACTCTCCAGAAAGTGGAAATATTCAGAGTCATCTGCATAGAGGTGGTGATTGAAGTCGAAGTTGTGGAAGTAGAAGAGTTTTCCAAGGAAAATAAGAAGAGGGCTAAGAACAGAATCATAGGGAATGCTGGCTTTGAAGGGAAGGGTCAGGAAGAGACCTGAGATCAAGAGCAGGCAAAGTACTGAAAGGAATCAAGTACTGACTAAGGGACCAAGTACTGATGTATTGACCAAGACAAACTCTTTAGAATTCTCTTTGACAAACTTGCCTGCTGGTAGCATAGGCATCTTTTCTTGCATCATATTACATATCTGTGAATTCTTCATGAAATGAGTGCAGATTAATTTGATTTTGCATATCTCATCTTAAACTGGCAGAAGTTGAATTCAGTATAATTGTACTATACAGTATAAGTAGAAAAAGAAGAGACTAAAGACTGGAAATTTAAAAAGTAATAATTAAGATGACGGGATGCAGGAGGAGATAGTGGCAGAAAAAAAAAAAGTATAGTTTTAACAATTGAGATGAGGGATACTAAACATACTCTCTGGAGTTTTTTTCAAGATGGCAGCTGTAAAGAACGAGCTTTCCCTGACCTCCCAGCTGAGACGGATTACATGCTCTCAGATACTGCACGATTTCCCTTTGTAGCACTCCTCAAAATTGGAATAAAATGTAATTATATAATTCGTTAATTAAAATCTGTCCCCTTCCCAGGCTGGAATATAAGCATCTGGAAGTCAAGGACTGAATCTGTATCTGATAGGTGAAACAAGCTCATTAAATAGTTCTTGACTAAATGAGGCAGGGAACAAAGATCCATATGAAAAGTGCTGAAAGAGAACATCTGAGATGAGGGGAGATGGGATTCAGAGAGATGCAGGAGTCAACAACTGTCAAAACTCAAAAAAGCACTAATCAGAGGGTGGCCATGTGTCGAGGTTTGCCTACCGCATTCCTAGTTGACACCTGTTATCCTAGTGTAATTGTTAAAATCCCCATTTCATTTTCAAAAGTGTTTCAGTTTTTGTGATAAATATCTCACCTTGACTAGATATTTGACTGAAACATCACATAAAGAAAAAATTATGTGCATATATATATATATATATATATATATATATATATATATATATAAAATAATATGACTATATATGCATTTCATTCAGGGTGAAAGTTATGGTAAGTAAAATATGATACATAGAAACTAGCATAAAAAAACAATCATTTATAAAATTTAAGATGGCATGGATTTCATTGATCGTTTCTTTATTTGGCTTACTGTCACCATTATTTTATTTCAAGAATATAAAATTGCTCAGAAGGTCCTGATTTCATTTTCCAAAATCCTATTTTCCCCATGACACAATGGAATTTTTAGAAGCCTAACTCTGTTTGTAATGGAAGTCCCCACCACACTCTTCTGCTCCTTCAAACAGCTGTGTGTAAACTCCAGTCTTGAATACCACCCCCCTAAATTTGCAAAGCCTTTGGAATCCTTTGGATCAAAGCATCTTTTAACTGTACATTTCTATTCTTAATTTGGATGTGAATTTGAAAGTTTCCCTGGTGGGTGGAATTGAATTGCACTGCTGATTTTATTAAGCTGATCAAACTTCGGTATCCTGTAGTAATTCTTTTCTATCTACTGTTCAGGATAAACAGATGCTCAAACTAATCCCAGAAAATACCAAGTAATAACTTTTCATTTCAGTGTGGGCCATGACAGGCACAGGTGAGGAGAGCTAACCACTCACAGTCTGTCCTGCTGCTCAAACAGCCAGCGATCTCTCTAGAATCTCGTGATTATTACTGCAACAGATGCCCCAGTTTGGGAAATAGTTGAAATTTTTCCTTGTCTGGAGAAGCTATAAACTTATCTTATTCATTTTGTATCCTGGTACATAGTAGTTGCTCATTATGAAATATTGAATACTGATCAATGAACATATTCCTTGGCATTGTTTTCAGTTTTGTTTAGCAAGTTTTTTACACAATTTAGCTAAATTTATGTAGCGTGGCACTCAGAGAGCCTTTTAAAATATTTATTGAAAACAATTTTTTAAAAATAAAATATTTATTGAACTGATATTATTCACCTATTTCCCCTTAAAAGGATTTGAGAGGCCTTATATTGAAAGTCATTTATCAACTGTTTTAAGAATTAAGTGAGGTTATGTTTTTGAAACTTGTTCTTGGTGTGACAGATTTTCAAAATTATCATATAATAATAGTAATAATAATAATTATTATTATCATGGTCATCATTCCAACACTTAAAGATGAAAAATCACATAGTAAAAGAGTTGCACAGAAGTCATCATACTAACATAATAAAGAAGTAACTCAGAGCCATCCTCAAAATACTTGGGCAGATTTCAGTCCTAGTATTTCTGACATCCTTGTTTACTGAGTATGATGCCTTAAACTACTGTGGATCAGGGTTCTTTCATTTCTGTTCCTGGTTCTATTAACTCACTAATTGTGTGAATAAAGAGAAGCCACGTAACTTGCTCAGTCTCATTTTTTAATTTATAAAATGCTACCATTATCTGCTCCTCTTTGATCCCATAAGACCTTATAGTTACCTCTGTTATCAGAGCTGAGATATAGCAGGTACTGGTCTAAACTTCTTACACGTATTAACTCATTTAATCTTCACAAATACTGTGTAAGTTTTCCCCATTTCCTCCTGTTCTCCCTTCCTTTTTTCCTTCTTCCTTTCCTCCCCTTCTTCTTTCTGTATCAAATGTATGCCCTTTCCAAAGCCATACAGTTATTAAGAAACAGAGCCGGGATTTGAACTCAAGCAACTTGGTGCCAAAATCCAAACTCTAACCACTGTTTTCCATCTTATTTTATTTTATTTCATTTTAATTAATTGGCTACATATGTCTCTTCACCACTAGAATGAGATCTCCTTAGGGCCAAGCACCATATTTTATTAATCTTTTATCTTCCTCATCCTCAAGTATTTTGTTGGTACCTGGCACATTGCACATATGCCATCAGTATTTGTCAAATGTGTACATGAATACTTGCCTGCTATCTCAAAGCAATATAACTCCTGTGATTAGATTATGTTATGTTGCAATGATGAGGGAAGTTTGCAGTTGAAGTAAGGCCCTAAATCAGTTGACTTTGAACTAATCAAAAGAGAGATTGACTTAGGTAGCCCTGACTTAATCAGGTGAGCTTTTTAAGAGACTCAAAGCAGCAACAAAGTTCCTATTGGCCTTAAGGAGTAAACTACCAGGATATGCAGAAGAATTATATGACAGGAAATGGTAGATGGTCTCTAGGAGCTGAGGGCTTCTGTTCTATGTCACAGGTACTGAATTCTGCCACAACTAGTGAGCTTGGAAGACAACCTTGAGCCTTAGACAAAATCATAGCCATGTCTGATACCTTGATTTTAGCCTGGTGAGACCCTGGGTTGAGGATTTAGCTAAATCCCATGGCCAGACTCCTGACCCATGGAAACTGTGCCATAATAAATGTGTATATTGCTTTCAGCTGCTGAGTTTGTCATAATTTGTTGTGAACAAAAATAAACACATCCAGGGCACTCTAGTTTAACTAGAGTTAGAGTTCCAGTTTTGTTGAATTCCTAGAGTTTTCATGCTACAGTGATGGAAAACATGAAGACAGAAAGGAAAGGGCTATGAGCGATGCAACTGAAGTAAAACCTCTTGTTGAAATCTGTTCATATTTCTTCTGCCCATAACTTTGCTTTGGATGTCAAGTGCTGGGAATTCAGTTGTTCCTCCTCCCCAGTACATGGCACCCATCATCACTGGTCCATACAAGTTTCGCTCTTCTTTTATTTTTCCCTCTTTATTCCCCCCTTTCCCTTCCTTTCCACTGGCACCCTCTTTAATGTTTTGATATGTTTTTGGCTATGTAATGATCCTCCTAAAATACAGTGTTACTGAGCTCCTGTATGTGTGTGACCTTACTTTATATAAATGGTACTGTGTCATAGTTCTCATTCTAGTTCTAATTTTATTCTCTTAAGTTTGTGAATTTAAGGTCTAGCCACCTGGATCCTATTCATATTTTGTTTCTTACTGTTGAAAACACAACTACCACTGATCTATTTCCCTAGTCTGGAGGCCTCCTGGTAGCTTCCAACTCTTCTCCTACCCACAATATTATGACAAACCTCTTCAAATGTGCCTGCATATCTATGTGTGCTAGAGAAAGACTCCAGTGTTATTGATGGATCACAGGGAATGTACTTGGTTTTTACAGAGTGCTGTCAGTTTGCTCTCCAGAATGGCTAGTTTACATCCCAGTGGTGCATGAGAGTCCTACTTCCCCATAATCTTACCAAAACTTAGTATCATACGATTTCCTACCTTATTTAATATGACGGGTGTAAAACCTTATCTCACTAGTCTTTTGAGTTTCCCCTTCTGTGCTGTGCCAGTTCATTTACTTTGCCTTTCTCTCTCTTTCTTCCTTTCTTTCTTCCTTTCTTCCTTTCTTTCTTTCCTTCTTTCTCTCTCTCTCCCTTCCTTCCTTCCTCTTTTTCTCCTTCTCTCTCCCTTTCCTTCCCTCCCTCCCTTCTTATCTCCTTCCCTCCCTCTCTCCCTTCATTTCTCATTCTTCTTTCTTTTTTTTTTCCTGATTTGCAGAAGTTTCTTATGCATCCAAATATTAATCTATTCTTCTAGGTATTATAATTATCTTTTCTAAACCTATCACCTGTTTCATCATTAATTTTGATGTGCTGATTTTTTTCCTATGATTTGAGACTTTGAGGTCTTCTGTAAAGTGTTCCCCACCCCAGTATCATGACAATTTTGTCCTTTCACATTTAGTTATTTATTCAATTTGGAATTTATTTTTATATATGATGTAAGACACCAACTTTTGTTTTTCTTTTCATAATGAACTAATTACTCCTAACCCATTCCATTAGCAAACTATTCTATCCCCACACGTTTTTGGCACCAGTTTTTAATCCTATATCCACTACAGTTAAGCACAGATTAACTTCTGTTATTATGGTTCTGTTTGTTTCTGTACTAGTGCCACACTAATTTTTCAAAAAATTAATAACTATGTAACAAGCGTTAAGTCTGGGTCCCTAAGCAGCAGATGCCAAAATGGGGGAGGGACCGGAAGCTGGGAGAGCCATCAGACCAGAATGCCAGTTTGACCTCAAGTGTAGAAGAGAGGGAAGGAAAGGAGAGAGGTTGGGAGAAAAGTTCTTAAGCTGCCACGCAGTTCTAAGGAGGGTTCAGCAAGGCTATTCGAGAGTCCTGGAGCCAACATTGGCCATCAGAAGCATTCCATGTCTCTCTGTAATGGGCTTGTCCTAGTATCCCTATTTTCTTAGTCAATTCAGGCTGTTATACCAAATATAGAATAGACCAGGTAGACTAAACAACAAACATTTTTTTCTCACAGTTCTGGAGCCTGGGATGCTAGCAGATCTGGTGTCTGCTAAGGGCCCACTTCCTGGTTTGCAGATGGCCATCTTTTCTTACATCCTCACATGGCAGAGGACAGAGAGAGGAAGCAAGCTCTCTTTTGTCTCTTCTTATAAGAACACTAATCCCATTCATGAGGGCTCCGCCTTCATGACGTAATTACCTCCCCAAAGTCCCACATCCATATACCATCACGTCGGGGATTAAGCTCATCTTGTGAATTTTTGGGTACACAAACGTTCAATCCATTGCACCTGCCATGCTTAATACTTGACTGGAAGCAAGAGAGTTCTTGGACACAAGCACAAGCACGGTAGTGGATTTCAGAGTGCAGCAGCCGGGAGCTGGGTCAGTCACATTTACTGATCCTCTCGCTACCAGCCACAGACCTCATGTGGATTCAAAAGTGAGTCTTCAAGACTGACTTAGCAATTCTCAGATCACTATTTTTTCAAATAAATTTTAATGAGTTTGTAAAGTTCTTCAAAATAACCTAGTGGAATTTATATTGGAATTGTATTGAACTTTTAGATTAATCTGGGGAGAATTTATATCTTTAAAATGTTAAACTTTCCCATTCACAAATATATCATACCACTTTATTTATCTGGTTGTTCTTTTAGGTAGTTTAGTAGATTTTAAAATTTTCTCTATACAAGGCTTGTGGTTAAATTTTAGAAAATTTAGAAGACTGATTGCTGTTGCCAAGACTATTCATCATTTATTTATATGGTTTATTACTCAACATATAACTGTTACTTTTTTGTGTATTACACATAAGAAACAATCAATTTTTTGGTTCAAACTCTGTCCTTATGATTTTCATCTCCACCAGTTAAGTGGGAAAAGCCTCTTTTAAAAAAATAATCTTGTGAATATACTTTCTCTACCTACCTTCAAGTGTTTATGAATGTGTGAAATGAGCTGAAACATCTTGTAAATGGAAATGTGTTAAATAGACTAGAGTTTTCACAGAGTCCAGAAGACACTGGGTACTCAAGAAATGCTTGTGGGCTGTAGGTGGAAGAGAATATTAGTAAATTACTGTAGTATATTTGCATTTTCTGACCCCCAAACTCTCTAGTCCTTCTTCAACTACATATTGGACATATCCACTTGAATTCCTCAGATGCAATATCTAGCATGATACTCCTGCAAGTGAGTAGTGCCTTATTCTAACTAATTTGCCACAGTAATTTACATTTAGTAGGAGCTTCTACATACGTGAATGTTATCTGTCTCCTAGGATATATCTCACCTTTACAAACGAAGCATAAAAATATCTTTTTTGTGTAGGTTCAAATAAATATCTCTGATAGTGCCTTCAAATATAACTCCAAATCTAATGAAGTATACAATCATGTACTTGCTGCAGACTCAGTGACAATAAAGCTGAAAGTGAACAAGGAAGCCAGGTAGATCTCTGATCAGTGCAAATCATGACTTTGAGGTACTAAAAAAATGTCTTTTAAGTGTAACACAGGAAATATATTCCTTTAAAATTCATAGAGCTTCACCATTTCTTTTAATTTTATTAATTTATTAATATGTTTTCCAAACTAATTTATGCATATCAATAAAATTATTTTGAAATATGTATAATCACTAAGTAACAACAGCCTCCCATCTAAGTCCTAATGCAAAAATTGATGTTTTCTGGTTCCCTCTACTGTTAATTTGACACAATACCTCTATCTGTTTTTATCACTGACTTTGGTTGTTTTTCTAGGTTTTGGAAATATTCAATTTTCATTCCCCACCCTAAAATATTTCCCCATGAGTTTTAGGCCATCTATTAGCCACTTTCCCTCAGCTCAGTAAAGACTCAGGAACAGTGTCTGCCTAATCCCCTATCACCATATAAATAGGCAGTAAAGAATTTACAGCAAGGGCAAACAGTATGAGGAAAATATTTAAAAGATCGTTAAAGTAATTATTCCCTGGAAGCCAATGTAATTGTTTTAAAATCAGATTTCTAGATCAGATGGCTATCAAATGAGTGTAAAGTTGAGAGAGTTAAGCACAAAGTATGTCTTTGACACGTCATTTAGCAGTCTTTCAAAAAGGTGGTTTAGATTTCATTGTGAAAT
Source organism: Mesoplodon densirostris (assembly GCF_025265405.1). Taxonomy (NCBI): domain Eukaryota; kingdom Metazoa; phylum Chordata; class Mammalia; order Artiodactyla; family Ziphiidae; genus Mesoplodon; species Mesoplodon densirostris. The sequence continues at coordinate 30,665,672 of NC_082672.1, forward strand.
CATACAGATGAAACAACATACATCATATTATTGGGTTTACCTTTGCACTGAAATTAGAGGTATACATTTCTCCCCTGGTTTGCTTGACTTGCTCTGAGTCCCTGGTCAAGTCACCTTTCTTGATAACTAGGTTTTTAGGTTTCCTGGTTTATATTGTACTTGTCACCCACTCAGGGAATCTCTAGCTAAGGAAGAGGAAACCCAACCTGGTTCACCGAGGCTCCTCAGTAACTATATACTTTCCCACCCCAGCTTTATGTATGCAGACATTTCAGATAAGCTCATTTGGGTCCTGTTGACCAGGAATTTGTGACACCGTGGATGGACCCACAGTAGCTCTCACCACTGTAAATAAAACCTTCTGTGCTACAAATGGGAGGAACCTGGGACAGAAAGGAACAATAAGCAGCCACATCTTCCTCACTGGTGTAAAGACTTAATGAATAAAGAATGTTGAATAAGTTACTTGGGAGATACAGGAGACTATGTAAGTGCCAAATTATCAGAAAGATTACTTATTGACAAAACCTAAGTGTCAATACACAAAACCTCAGGATGTGATGATTTATGTATTTATCACCAATAAAGATGTAACTGAAGCCCTAGTGTTAACTGATGAAATTACATTGGAAGGTGTATTCATTTTCTATTGCTCCCATAACAAATTACCACAAAGTTAGTGGCTTTAAAACAACACAGGTTTATTATCTTATAATTCAGTAGGTCAGAAGTCTGCATGGGTTGACTGGTTTTTCTGCTCTGGGTCTCACAAGGTCAAAATCAAGTTTCTGCCAGCATAGCTCTTACCTGGAGGCTCTGGAGAAGACTTTTCCAGACTCGCTAAAGTTGTAGGCAGAATTCAGTTGCATGCAGTCATGGAATTGAAGGCTCCATTTCCTTGTTGGCTGTTGGAGATCATTCTCAGTTTCTAGAGGCTGCCCACATCCCCTCATTCATGGCCTCCTTCATTTTCAAAGCCAGAAACAGTGGTTGGTCTTCTCAATCTACAAATCTCTTTGACTTCTGCTTCTGCCTCATCTGCTAAATTCTCTGCTTTTAAGGACTCATGTGATTAGATTAGGCCCACCTGGATAATCCAGAATGATCTCTCTCTTTAATTACATCTGAAAGTCCATTTTGCTATATACCATAACATAGTCACAGGCTCCAAGCATTAGGGTGTGGGCATTTTTGGAGGCCCTTAGGCAGGCCACAGAAGGTAAATTATAAAGACTAAGTCATTCTCTGGGATCTGGTTTGTGTGCATCTCCTTTTTAGCATGACTAGGAAGAGGCAACATGTTTGGGAGGAAATTCATTGTATGATGTTTCCAATGGCCACCTCATCTATGAGTCACTTTCCAGTTGAGAGCAGAGTTCAGCAGCCTTTATAGTCTATTTATTCCTAGTGGACCTGTCAGGGATCAGGGTCATTCAAATATGTATAAGACCAAACAGAGGATGTGCTAATTGAGTGAATTTTGCAGTTTTTAGTCTCTGAAACACTTTAGTGTTATTATTCGAGAAACTCAATATCCCAATCTCTGTCTTTGGTGCCCACACTGATGTAAAATTAAATCGCTAAAAAGGATTTTTGATTGATAACTTGTAGAGTAAAATAAAAGTTGGCAGCTGTCCAGACAGAACTTTTAGCTTCCTATATGACATTGGTTTAAACAGTGCTTCTTACACTAGATCTTTTGTGCTTCTTGAACTCAGAGGTACCAAAAAACTAATGAAAATTTCTATCATTAAACTAGCTTGAGAAATAGAAATGAATTTACTAGAAGGTAAGTTCCCTAAGGACAAAGATGGAGGAATTTATTCACTGATATATTCTAAGGTTCTAGCACAGCATAAGCATTCAGGCAATATTTGTTGAATGGATAAATGAAGAATGAATAAAAGAACAAAATAAGTATTATCATCACATGCAAACTAAATGAATCTGGACAATCTGCCATGACCTTGATTTTCTGTGTTTGTTTGTAAGGAAGTTAATCTGATATCAAAATAAATGCATATAAGGAGATGTCTTTAATGGAGGTCTTTACATAATTGTCCTTTTATTTATTTATTTTTGGCTGCGTTGGGTCTTTGTTGCTGTACGTGGGCATTCTCTAGTTGTGGTGAGGAGGGGCTACTCTTTGTTGCAGTGCTCAGGCTTCTCATTGCAGTGGCTTCTCTTGTTGCAGAGCATGGGCTCTAGGTGCAAGGCTTCAGTAGTTGCAGCACGTGGGCTCAATAGTTGTGGTTCGCAGACTCTAGAGCGCAGGCTTAGTAGTTGTGTTGCACGGGCTTAGTGGCTCTGCAGCATGCAGCACGTGGGATCTTCCCGGACCAGGGTTTGAGCCCGTGTCCCCTGCATTGGCAGGTGGATTCTAAACCACTGCACCACCAGGGAAGCCCTGCATAATTGTCTTATTGAAAGCTTATTATAGATATAATGTTACAATATGACAACCTCTGTGACTATATTGTAAACTGAATTGGCCAAACGCATGAATGAAAAAGTGTTTGATGATACTCAGACTCTGAATTATATGTGCTAACAGGATGAATCCAGGCTTAAACATTTTTCCAACACTTCGCTGTGTTCATTATTTCAAATCTCTGTGTCTATAAAACTACTTCCCATAACTCTTAAGTGTAGCAAAATTTCTGTTTTAAAAATGCATGGAAAGGGGAAATAAATTGAAAGCAATATGTTAAAATATTAATGGTGATAAGGCCATGGATGATTATTTTGTTTATAATTATAAATAAATACTTCAAGCATATGAGCACATTTTACTTTTATAGCCAGAACACAGTAGCCTCCACCAAAGAGCAAAGTCTTGGCACCTCACCTGACTCCACTGGCACTGTTTTTTAATGGTCAGTAAGGTGGTAAAAGAGGCAAATGGATTATTTCACAGACATCACAGAACTGAGATGTAAACTATAAAAAGAAATAAATCAAAATTTGATATGCTAATAAAATTTTTCTAGCTTACATATCCTTTCACATTAATTTTTATGTTAATGTTTTGTATATTCAAAACAGTTGTGAGTTGGATGAAAATGACTACAAGATAGAAGGAATTAGTCAATGATTTGAAGGACTTGTATGTCTTAAGTTCTATGATTTTGACAGACTCTTACAAACTGGCCAGGAAAACATCCACAAGGCAGGTAACCGGGTGAGTTTCCACTCATTCTGCTTCCCAACCCCCAACCCCTTGCATCTGGTAAAGTGGAAAAAAATTACTTTACATTCTTCTGGGGGAATCCTTGCTTTCCTTTTTGGGCATTCCACTATGGAAGTCTGTATAAATAGAAAATGATTATCAGAAAATCAAAGGTTTTAAAGTTTACAAAATCTTCTCACCAGTACAGATTAAAGTTTGCATCCTTCAAGAGTAAACAGAGTGTGAGAATTTGGATTGTGAGGCAGTTACAGTAAGGTAAAGTCTGGCTTCTGTGCAGAGTAAACTGGCTAAAGTTGAAGGGGAGGGCACGAGAGGGTCGCCTCCTTCCGGAGACTCATCAGCAACGTAGAGTTGTTGTGTCAACAGGGAAAAGTGTCAAACTCCGAGAGTCACAGCCACTAAAGAAAGGGTGTAATTCACACATCCTTATGTACAACTGCTTGGAGCTTTTAGAATAATGAAGTGGGCAGTTCATAGGTTATAGTTCATTCTGTTTTTGAAGAATGATTGTAAAAACTAACAAAGCCACACAGAAAAAAAAAACACTTATGAAACCAAAAATATGACCTGTACACACTTAAATTGTATATTTGCTTTTCTCATAATCTTTAAAGGATTTAAAAGAATGTTTACACCCTAGTTTCTGACCATATATATTTTTCAGGGGTCTTCAAACAGAAGGAAATATTTTGAAAAACCGTGAATAAAATTTGATATGGGATGCATTTAACAGCTGGAAGGATTTCACACTTAGAACCCAATTTACAAAGCTTTGTAGCTGGCATTATTTCAATTCTAGTCCTGGAAGTCATAATTTCCCAAAGTTTTTTTTCTTGACTTGAAAATTATTTCTGTAAGGAACATATATCATTTCAAAAATGAAGATATCATAGCTGACTTTGGCCAGGCATAAATAAATAACTTCAAGAAGAAACGTCTGAGAGCATTATTCACTCCCGCTAAAATCCAACCATCAGTTTCAGTTCTTAATGTTCAAAATTCTTTTTTTGCAAGCAAACAATCTATGCTTTTACATTCCCTAGCCTTAATTAACAGAAGAAACTGGTTACTTTGTTAAAAAATCAAATACAGAATTTCAATATGATAAATAGCAATAATAAAGAATAGAAACCAGTTCAATTTTGTTCTAATTGTGTGTGTGCTTTGGGGGTGATGTAGGGGGTGATTAGAATAATAGTGAGATGAAGATGAAGAGATTCAGAGGAACTGGAGTGGGTTTGTTTTTACTTGTAAGAATAAGGAAGGAAAAGAATGGTAGGGGAACTATATTCAATATCTTGTAATAGCCTATAATGGAAAAGAATCTGTAAAAGAATATATATTTTGTGAATCACTTTGCTTTACACCTGAAACCAACACATCGTAGATTAACTCTACTTCAATTTTTAAAAATGGTAAAAATAAATAAATAAAAAATAAAAATAAATGGTAGCCCAAGAGACTTAACAGGGAAGTAAACACACCTCATGCAGCTATTGATACTATCACCTGGTTTGTTCTGTCCCAGGTCCTGTACTGAACACTAGAACATTGATGGACAGTGAGAAAAGGGGACACTGTATTCTTACTTTCACAGGCTTTTCTTGGTGAGGCCTCCAAGCCAGAGCTTCCCTGTATGCATCCAGACCCCTCTAGATTCAAGAAAAGGGACCAGAGCTTGGAGTCTCTTTTCAAATTGTAATTTGATGCAGTTCCAAAGAAATTACAAAATTGCCGGTAATACAACCATCATCATGAGGCATCAAGTTGTCTCAGCCTTGCCTGTACTCATTGAAACTTCTCACTTTGACTCCATAAACCATTCCCTATTCGGGATTCCATTTTGAACCTCACATTATGGCATAAATTTGGCTTGCTGTCATTTGTTTTAGCAACTATATTCAAGTGCTTTCTTTAAAGAAATTTTGAGGTTTTAATCTTATGAGAAGCACCATGGTGTGGTGGAAATGGCAAGTATCTGAGAGTCAAACAAAATGCTTGTGTCCTGGTGCTGCAATTTACTAGCTGTGTGACGGAGCAAATTACTATGCCTTTCTGGGATTCAAGTTACTCATTTGCAAGGTATTGTACTAAATTATGGTAAAGATATAGTACTATACAGTTGAGCCTTGAACAATATGGGTTTGAACTGCTGGTCCACTTATACATGGATTGTTTCTGATAAATATAGAAACTGTTTTTTCTATTTTACAGATCTTTAACTTAACTAAATGTGGGGAAAAGTTTGTGTTCAATTAGAGATCACAATATGTGGAATCAAAAGAACCAGTATTTGGCAGAAATAGATTCACAGATATAGAAAACAAACTATGGCTACCAAAGGGGATAGCAGGTGGTAGGGGAGAGATAAATTAGGACTTTAGGATTAACATACACACACTACTATATATAAAATAGGTAAACAACAAGGAACTACTGTATAGCACAGGGAACTATACTCAATATCTTGTAATAACCTATAATGGAAAATAATCTGAAAAGATAGATAGATAGATAAATAAATAGATAAGATATAGGTATGTATAACTGAATCACTTTGCTGTACACTTGGAACTAACTCAACATTGTAAATTAATTATACTTCAGTTAAACAAAAACAAAAAAAGAACTAGTGTTTGCCCCTGATTCTATCCAAACCATTTCATCTTCTGCTGTGGGAGTCATGTATCAGTTCCTTTGTTTTTGAGGCAGAGATAGCAATACTCAAATTTTCAAATGTGTGGGGGTCAGCACCCCTAACCCCTGCATTGTTCAGGGGTCAACTGTGTATATTTTATATATATGACATACACACCCATGAGATAGCACCCGGAATAATTCAAAAAAGATGATGAAGTTTCTATAAATCAATATTTCTAATCCTTTGTCTCATCCACACTGCATCAAGATTTCAAGTTTTGTAAAAAGTCACTAGGGAATTATAAAAATAATTTAAAAATTTATTTTAACATGTAAAAAGCTGGCTGTATGTGTTACTGTAGCTCTCATTTTGAAAGAAATGAGGCAACAGAACTAAAGCAAACATCAATGTCAATTTTATACCAATTGTTGAAAGTATCGTATAAATTGTGTAAAAGAAGTGGTCTAAAAGAAGTAGTCTAAAAGAAGTAGTAGTACTGTAGTAGTATTAAAGTCTAAAAGTAGTCTAAAAGATACATTTCTTATGGAAAACTGAAGATGGGACCACTGAAGCCCTGTTTGATTGCAGGGTAGGGTTTGGTGTTTTTTATTATGCCTGAAGTCTGGTTCCATTATGAGTTATGTTGAATATCAAGAAAAGTATAATTATTCTATATCCTGAACCTACTCTTTTGCAACCGGTACAAAGCTGAAGGCCTAGAATATTTCAAAATATTATCTCCTGTCACTCCACCACTCACTTTAAACAAGATCCCTGGCCACAGGCCTAATTAAATACATGGAAATCTGTTGTGCCCCTAGTGATGTTCTACTTAATTCCTGGCCAGACACCATGAGCTGTACCGTGAAAACAAGTTTACACAAGATTACAAAATCTGCTTATCCCTGTTTTGTTTTAACACCTGTGAAAAAAATATATATAAGACTGTCATGTGGCACACAAAAGTCTCAGGTGTCTCTCTGTTTAGAAGCTGGTCATCCTGAACAGCAAGAGGAAGTAAGGTTGTAATATTAATAAACACCTGCCAGTACTATTATACTCATTGGCTCCAATCCAGCGAACTAGTTAATCAACAAAACCTAACAAAACAATCGTCTAAACCCGAAGGCAGTGTGTGTTACCACATGGCTCTGAGTCCACCCTGTGATAAAATATGAGAAGCCTATGTACTGTACTGTTCTGTAAAGTAGGAGAGCAGAGCGTATTCCTGAGCAGGCAGTTAAAAATAACAATAGTAATAATAGCACAGTTTCTATTTGTCAGGCTCTATTGTGGGTGGATCCCGGGGATACTGCACTGAATGGGAAAATAAAAGCCTCTGCTTCCATGGAGGTCCCATTCTGGCGGGAGAGACAGGTGACAATAAGCTCAGTGATTCCCCTTCCTGATACTCTCATCACTTTATCCATTCCCTTCATAGTAATTATCAGTGAGATGAAGAATCATGGGGGTGGGTAGGGGGCAGATGCAGCAGAGCAAGGGCTACTTTAAAGTATCAATTGATGGAAGACAGACACGGCTGAAGAAGAGACATCTGAACAGACATCTGAAGGAGGAGAAGGAACCAGGCCTGATAGAACAGGAGAGGATGGACTTCTCCAAGATAAACGCAGGTGCTCAGAGAGGTGATGTGAGAAAGCAGAGGCAGTCGTAGTCAAACCTCTTTCTGACCAACTACAAATATGCTTTCTCCATGACACCAGGCTAAATGCCTTCTTTGGAGTAAAGAAAATTTGGATGACACTATGGACATTCATAATAATACATTTCTTTTCATTCTTAGGTGTGTTAGCATTTTTTATTAGACCTTGAATATGTGTGATGATCTCAGAACACATTCCTCAGGAAGGTTTGGAAGCACCATAGCGATATTGCATTATGTACCAAAATGTTTTTTCCACTTTATGTTTTCAGGCCTTATTGCAAAAGTCTTGCTCCTTGGAATATTCAAGTGTTCGGTATTTAAAGTAGCATGTATTGTATAAATCCCATTTCCACACACGGATCAAATAGTTGAGAGGAAAGAAAACACATCCAATTGTGGAGGAGAAAAAGAATAAGAAACTACAACTTTAGAAAAATAGGTTGCTAACAAATAGATTTTACTAATTAGATAAAATGAGAGGATAAACCAGAAGGGAGTTATGCATATTGTTAGGCATAAGCTGCTTGAAGACAGGCTCTGTGGCCGTTTTATCTGTTTCCCAGACTGTATCTGTCACAAAGAAAGACTTCAACAAATATTTGTTTAAAAAGAATTAAAAATGAGTGATAACCAAGCCATTGGCCAGCAAGTGTATTTTAAGAGAATGATAATAAAATATTTCTACTATGTGGACCCAAAGTACACAAAGAAATGCATTAATATCAAATAAAGAAACCACAGAACAATTAAACAATGGCATTGTTCTCCCTTAGAAGAAAAGATAGCAAATGCTAAATGAAAAAACCAGATAAAAATATCTGTGCATCAAATAGTTGGGATATACATTCATGTTTCTTTATTATGTGAACTATTTAAGCCCCCCATTCCCCACTAAAAAAAAACTCTATTGCTTTTGCTCATATGAAGACAACAGGATAAAAATAAGTTTTTAAAATATCACTACTTTCCTACTGAAGGCTTTTAGCTATGGGCAGTTGAAGGGTTAGAAACTATGGAAATAGAAAGGAGATGTTGGAGACCCAAACCTGGTTTCTTTTATAATTCCCATCTGGACTATTACAACTGAATTAAAGAACTTTGCTGAATTATTCTGTTGGTCTAAGTGAGGTCTCTGTCTGGCCAGAGATTCAGAAACAGAAACACATGGCACGGGGTGCAGGGGACCTCAGACAGAGAGAGGGCTGTGGCTTCACTCACAAACACCCACACACTCTCATGCAGAAACACACACACACACACGGCCTTCTCACCGGTGGATCAAGAAACTCTTCAAACTCTTAAAATTAGAAAAGACACGCATGAGCACTCTGAATCAGAAATATTTCAAGAACATTCTAAGAATAAATAAGCCATTTGTCTAATGCCATGATTACTTAATGACACCATCATTTACCATTGTGTAAATATATTTGGAAATGAAAGACAATTGTAGTCTGTTAGAGCAGCATTACATGCCACCTCTCTAGACTGAACCAAACAGGTTCAGACAAGAACTGGTTATCATAATGATTATTTTAATTTATTATTATAATGCTCATAGTACACAATTGTATTATTTTAATCTGCAGCAAGATAGTATTAAAGGAGAGTTATCACTTACTCAAATAACTACTTGAAACATCAGATCTTAGAAAACAAAATCAGTGTTCAAGGGACCATCAAACCCGTTGTTAATGAAATGTACAATTATACATATGTTAGAAAACTACTAAAAATTAAAGGCATGATTTGTGGTGATAATAAAATGTGAAAAACACATGATCAAACAAGTATAGTAAAATGTTAATGGTAGAATCTAGGTGGTAGGTACATAAGTGTTCACTGCAAAGTTATGTCAGCTTTGCTGTACATTTGAAAATCTTCTTAATAACATAGGAAAAGAAAATTTAGGAAACATTCAAGGTGATAACTAAGAGAAATGAGTTAAGAACACAAAGACTCAGAAGGGTGAACCACTGCTGTGCCATGGCCCACAAGAGAGGCAGTGTAGTCCGCTAGCTAAGAGCACAGTCTTTGAACTTAAATATTTACATCGAGAATCCAATCTCAGCTCTATTACTTATCAGCTGTGTAACCAAGATGTAGTTACTCTGTATGCCTCTCCTTTGGCATCAGGAAAATGGAGATGATATTGCCTACTTTACAAAATATAAACACAGAAAAGTCTTAATATCAAACATTATTCACACTTGCCATTATTAACAATTAAGAAAACACAACAAAATGCCACCAAGAGGGGTATAAATTAATAAATTAGATGCATAATACTATAAATATTGATATGCATATATGCATACAAAATGTAATAATGCGCTCCATCCGTTAAGTTGTTTTTGGGTACAAACAATGAAATACTAAACTAAAGGTCCAATAGAGATTTATGCATATCTCACATAACAAGATTTCAAGAAGAAGATGGTTTCATGGTTGGTTAATTCAGTAACTTAACAAGATCACAGTGCTGGAGGAGAATTTTGTTTCCTCTAAGTTGGCTGCAGCAGTTTCAGTCATAATTTCTCAGTATAACATCCAAAGGCAAGAATAAAAAGGAAGTTATTCCTTGCACATCTCTTGTTATCAGGGAGGAAGCATTTTCCCAGAAATCCTATGACATATTTCCTCTTGTATCTCATTAGCTAGAAATGAATCACATATCCACCCATAAAAATTCACTGACAAAGGAAAAAGAATTGCAAGGTTTGTCTTTGAATAGTCATAGTTTGTCCCTGGATTAGGACATAGGGTCCAACTTCCCTGAGTGCAGTACTGAAAAAGAAAAAAAAAAAAACAAAACAGGGTTATGTTGGTAAGAAAGATGATGAGAATGGCCATTGAGTTGGCAATTAACAGTTGTATGCTATATATGGAAAAATATTAATGATAATAAAAACACAAAAAATACATGCTGATCACAATAACTATGTGACATAAAATAACAAGAACCTCTGGAGCATAAGAACATTTTTTAAGTTACTAGGATTTGTTTCTGCAACAAATGTTCTACGAAAGTGCTCCACACTGAAGTTAATAACTTGGTGAAACTATGCTATGTGCGCCTTTAATTGAAAAGGATGGACGATTTTTAGGAAACAAGAGATTCACTTCTAAACAACAAATTATTCCTCGGTCAAAATGTCTCTGATAGGGCTTCCCTGGTGGCGCAGTGGTTGAGAGTCCACCTGCCGATGCAGGGGACACGGGTTCGTGTCCCGGTCCAGGAAGATCCCACATGCTGCAGAGCAGCTGGGCCCGTGAGCCATGGCCACTGAGCCTGCATGTCCAGAGCCTGTGCTCCGCAACAGGAGAGGCCACAACAGTGAGAGGCCAGCATACAACAACAACAACAACAAAAAAAGTCTCTGATAAATCAGAATGTACATTAATAATGCCTTTGTTTTACATTTATTTCTTCTGGGTAAATGTTAAATTAATAAGTTGATGCCTATTATAGAATAAAAGCTTGCAAATACCTGTTATGATGAAAAATATTTTAATTGCAGTGTGTGCCTTTATTATTTACACCAAGAAATTGTACATAAATGCCTCAGTTTGGTTCAAGCTTTTCCATAAAGATGTTCTATATATAGAATGTGATATCCTGGACTGTGTTTGGTTAATGAAAAATATAGTCTATTATATTGAAGGGAGCTATTTAAAGAGTTCTTAGAATTATGTTAACTAAGACTAAAATTTAAGTGGATTGCTCTGTCATTAGGTGCTAGAAAGGTGCATGAAGTAAGACAATGTATATATGAAGCTTTTAGATAAACAAAGTTTTACATGAATAGGTAACCAGGCAGCCCTTTGGAAAACACGCCCAAGGTCCCCAGCTGATAGTATTTTGTGAGGCTTGTATTCAGGCCAAAAATCTTTGAAAGTCCTTAGGGAGCTACAGTATCTAAGTTTCAGCTAAGTTAACATCATTTAAATGGGGCCATGCTATGTATCTTAGGGTCTGGATTTCTTTATTTCCAATTATTTAATGGATTTATTGAAAAAACAGTTATATTTTAAAAATCTTATTAAAAAGGCCCATGTGATTTTTCTTCATTTTTCTACTGAAAATATAAGCCACTGCTTTGAATTAAATTCATTTCAAATCTACAAATATCTGCTGATTTCTTACCATTTGTAAACCCTGTGCTAAGTGAGCTGGAAGAGCAAAGGAGCTAAAAACATACTTCTAAAATGTCAAGAAACCTAGAACTGAGTTGTGAGTATCCTCAAAAAATCTTTCTCTGAGATGTTTTGTGAATTGAAGATTTTGGTGTTGGGGGGTGACGGGTAATATGCCTCTGGATAGAAAATAAAACAGATGAAGGCAGGTAGAATAAAGAACGGCACTGTAAGGAGATTTACACAGTTTCATACACATCTATATTACTCAAAAACTTTGCTTAACAATGAATATGTGTTTCTTTGAAATAAAGTAATAAACATTTATTTTCACCTTAATATCATTTAACACTAATGATAATTGATTTACACTCATCACTGTCATAGAAGTTATAATATGTACGTTGTAGGCAGCCTTCAAGATGGCCCCAATGATCCCCGCCTCCTTGTCATATTCTCACCCTTGTGTATTTCCCTCCCACATCATACCAGGGGGGGTCCATACAGCCAACCAAATATGGCAGAAGGGACGTATATCACTTCTGAAATTAGGATATGCAAGACTGAGGCTTCTCTTTTGGGACTATCTCTCTTTTTCTCTCTCTCATTACTTGGTGTGAGGAAAGCCAGCTGCCATATCAAGAGCACACTTAGGCAGCCCTACAGAGAAGTAGAGGTTCACGTGATGAGGAACTAAGGTCTGCCAGCCACCATAGATCTTGAAAGTAGATCCACCAGCCCCACCTAAACATTCAGATAACTGGACCCAGCCAACCTCTTGAGTGCAACCTCATGTAAGAGCCACCTGGGTCAGAACTACCAGCAAAGCTCAGAAACCATATGAGATAATAAATGTTTGTTGTTTTAAGCTGCTTAGTTTGGGGTAATTTTCATGCAGCCATAGGTAACTAATACAATGTTCAATGTCATCCCCTGACTATCAGCCATACCAGGGTTAGGTTCAGTTATTGGAGAGTTTATTCAACAAATAGTCATTAAGCACCTGCTATTTTTTAGCTTAACTTGCTCAGATTTTCTACCCTAAAATTTTGTTCTAAGAAGCCCATTATTCCTCAAAGCCAAGGATTTTTAGTGTACATTTTCCTTCTCAACTATTAACAAGAGCTAAGAGATTACTAAAGTAAATGATTTTATGTATGCAACTTGTAATTTGTTATCTTTCAAATAACTTTCTCTGTTTTCTAGATAGATAAGTTTGGAATACTTATTTTAACCAATTTTTATTTGTTATATAATTCTAGCTAATATACCGAACTCCCAAATTTCAGTAGCTTAAATCCGTCAAACTATTTCTTACTTGAGTAGGTCCAAAGTGGATATGCTGGTAAGTGGGGAGCATTCTGTGTGGTTCTTCAAGTATTCTGGATTCTTGTATTTCATGGATCCTTTACTGGTCATTTGCATCTGGCCAGTAGACCAGAGAAGAAGGAGTGTGGAGGATCAAGCAGGATGTTTTTATGCACCAGACCTTCAAGTGGGAGACATCCCTCCAACCACACTCTACTGGTTGGATCTTTCTATTCTTCCCAATTCTAGAAATCTTCATCAAGCCAAAAGCTCAGAAAATGGACTCATTCCTAATCTTTTGGGACAGACTGTTGAGATGTGAAAAATAGATTCTCTCATTCAATTTCCTGTTTTAAAAATCAAAAGCAGGCTATTAATTTTGTCCCTTGTTTTTCTGCTATGCCAAGTTGAATCTCTTTTTGTTTTGTTGTTGCTGCTGTTTATTTTTAAATCCAAATAGCTTCCCCCAAAGCTTAGCAGAACTGATGGGAATACTAAATTTTAGACACAATTTTTTAAAACTAGGTAAGAGAAATACAGTAATAATAATTCCTTTGAAATTTAATTTTCACAAAGTATTTTTAATTTGTATTTAAAGTACACATGAACTTGGAATATTTAGGTTGAATAGTGTATACAAAGATGAATAATCTTCCTCTATATAGTCATTTACATATAAAATCAATCACTTCATATATAAATCTAAATTATATAAATATTTACTTTATGAACATTTCCATGATTTACACTGATAGTTTAAATCATAATTGTATTATCAGTAATTACTCATATATATGCATTCACATATATATACCTAATACACATATTTTTATACTGCACACACTCTCACACTGATCCATAGGCAATATGTTTCATGTGATTCCAACATTATTCTGTTATATAATGAAGGGCCACCAGAGCAAAGACCAAAGATTATAAAATTTTCATAACTTCTTGACATGGATATTAAAGTTACCCTGGAGTATATTAAATTAGTCATTCTACTATAGAAAACCTTCTAAACCTTTTCCCCTTGAAATAAAACATAAATTTTTGATGTAAAAGAGGCAGGAAATAATCAAATCTCTCATTTCTGGGCCAACTTTGTAGTTTCATAGTCTCATTTCAAATATACTACAGAGGAAGGGAAAATTGATAAATCATGAAATAGAAAATTACACAGAACTATGAAGCTTACATTTTTTTTCTTCTAAAAAAAAATAATTTAAGTGCTTTAGAATGATTATGGTTTACATGAAAAAGGAAGCAAAACAGCCCAAAAATCTGGATAAGCATTCAGTAATAATATGAAAGGTGACCTAATTCAGAACTGTAAAATGACACCCAATGAAATATTTATATTAATACAATGAACAAAAATATGGCATTGAAAATTTTGCATTGAGACAGAACTTTTCAAATCACCCTGAAGAATAACTAGATCAGTTTATTTCTTTCATTGTGAGGACTAGGCTTCATTAAATTCTGAACAAAATTCTTACTTTGGGGGTAATTTATTCTTTTTTTGTCTTAGAAATTTAATAACGTCTATAAATCTCCATAATCCAGTAGGCTGAGAACTAGATAGAAAAATATGAAAGAACCTGAGATTCAGTACTTCCTACTTTTATGTATTTTGCTTAAGGTCCTATAGGAAGCAAGACTATGCCTCTTTTATCCGCATAAAACAAAGTATAACAACAACAGCCTTCTGCCTCCAACACCTAGGACTTCAAGATAAAATAAAACCTTTATCTTAAATATATAGCCGAAATGCACAAAAATGGGTTTCCCTGCATGATGGGAATAAAATGAAAATTAACATCTGAGTGGTCACCTTGTGAGCTGATGTTGTAGCTACTACAGTCTAGGATTTATAATTCAAAATGATAAAATATTCAGAGATATCTTCCCCCATGAATAAGATTCAGAAGGCATAGTAAACAGCAGATTTACAGCAGACCCCAATAACATAAATAATAGAAACAATCTGATAGTGTATACAAAATAAATATTTTTTAAAATGATTAAAAACATGAAAGGAATAGTTGAAACTTATACATGAGCAAAAATGCATCACAAAATAAAACATGGCAGACTTGAAAGAAGAATCAAATGATAGACACTGATAAAATAAAATTGAATAAACTGGAAGATAGATATATTTATTTTAAAAAAGAAATAAGAACTTGACCCAAGGATTGCAGAGACAGAGATGGAGAGTTGGAAAATGTAAATGATGTTAAGAGACATGGAACATAGAATGAGAAGATACAACATATTTGTAAATTCCAGATGAAGAGAATAAAAGAGAACAGGAGAAAGACAATATTTAAAGATTCAATTCCTGAAATTTTTTCCTAAATTGATGAAGACTTGAATCTTCAAATTGAAGAAATATTATGAGTTCCAAGCCTGATAAATAAAAATAACTCCATGTCTAAATAAATAGTAGTAAAATTATAGCATATCATAGATAAATAAAATATCTTTAAAAAAAAGGAAAAAATCCATCATGTACAAAGGAATTATGATTACATTAACAGTGGACTCCTGGAGAAGAAATGAAGTCAGAAGAAAATGAAATAACAAGTTTGTTGTACTGAGTGAAAATAACTACAAATAAATATAAAATAAACTGTTTTTCAGAAAGAAAGTTTAAAGGCATATTTAGACAAAAACTATAAGGGAATTTATCATTTACAAGAATGTCTCTGAATAAAACTCTTTAAAAATGCATTTTAAGAAGGAGATTGAAACCAGAAGAATGTAGAATGGAAGGAGCAATGGCGTGAAATGAAACTAGTAACAGGTGAATAATTTGAAACAATATTTGGCTGTATATTTTTGAAATGATTAATTTTTGAGTATAAAAATGAGGTGGACGTAATGTACTGGAGAACTGTTACCTGTAGGAGATGCATTGGAGTAAACCTGCTCCAAGTATATTTTCCTGGCTAGGAGGAAAGTTAGAATTTCTAAGAATTTCTAAGTTAGAATTTCTAAGAACCTCAGAAAGTTAGAATTTCTGAGCTTGTGTTAAGAATGATGTGCATGTTACATTTTAAGATTGATCTTTAATAAAGTAGAAAGAGATTATAAAACTTCACCTGATGGAGAGAAAAAAGAATAAGGAAAACTTGATCAGTGTAATAGAAGGCAGGCAAGGAAAAAAACAGTGCAAACTAGGTTGAATAAAATTAGATTTTTTATGGTTCTCTATTTCCAAAAATTAAATTCAAAATTCTTATCATGGAATGTATATATGAGACTATTTAACATTACTTCCTCAAGATATTATCTAATGGAGAAGAACCAACTAATGTTATAATATATTTAAAATAATTTAGCTAAGACTAAACTATAAACCTGGAGGAATATTAAATAATGTTGTCACCAAACAATCTAAAAATTAAAATTAAAATGGATTAAGTGCTCAGATAACTAGATATTGTTTTGTGTGGTGGTCTGCTGGCCTCTTCTCTACCAGAGAATATCTGGCATGATTAAGCAAGCACAAAAGTTTTTGGAATGCCCAGTTGTACTTGAACAGATGTGGTGGCTGAATGCAATAGCTCCTTCTGATGTGGTTTCTGCTTCCATTTTCTACCCAAGTTTGCTAATGTGAGGAGTCATCATTTTATTTATTTAATGATATGATAAAATAAAAAATAAAAAAAAATGTGTTAACATTATTTCCCACTGTTGCTCCAGTTGATTTGGATACCCACATAGGATTAGTTCCAGTCAAATGGTGATGATTGTGTTTTGGTCCCTGTCATCTTGACATCACACACCCAGTCACCTATGTGCTCATTCTGCCCCTCCCATCAGCTGTCCAGAGCATGAATTAACTCTGACCTCCCACGCCAGTACTTTATTTTTTTATTTTATTTATTTATTTATTTATTTATTTTTTTGCTGTACGCGGGCCTCTCACTGCTGTGGCCTCTCCCGTTGCGGAGCACAGGCTCCGGACACACAGGCTCCGCGGCCATGGCTCGCGGGCCCAGCCGCTCCGTGGCATGTGGGATCTTCTGGGATCGGGGCACGAACCCGTGTCCCCTGCATCGGCAGGCGGACTCTCAACCACTGCGCCACCAGGGAAGCCCCCACGCCAGTACTTTAAATGACAAAATTTCCCAGTGGCCCTTTTACAAAAAATGTATCTTTCTTGTGCTCTGTTCCACATGGGCTCTCCCTTTTCAGCTTTCCAATGTAATAGCAATAGAATCACCAAAAGTGTGAGTGGAACTGGATTTCTTTGACCATCCTCTAGTTGGGTGGCATATGGATTTTAATTGTAGCCTTATTGGGAATCTAAGACATGTTCAAGGTAGATCTCTAACCAGTTGTGAAACTTATGGGGAATCATTAACCTTGTTGAGCCTTAGTTTCCTCATTTATAAAATGGGAAAATGGTACCTGAACTGCCCACCTCAAAGGATTATTGTGGGCAGTATATGAGACCAAATATGTCACAATAATTTAAAATCTGTAAACCTCTATAAGTTACTTTTTAAAATCTTATTCAGATGATTGACTTTACTAGAGTCAATCTTAAATATGATGATTACTTGGACTCAGTATTTTTAAGTGGGTAATCCTTTCAAAACACATAAGTAGACAGTTATCCACATTTTCTTTTAATGTTTTGAAAGTCATCTTGAAATAAATTAGATAGCTCTTACTGAGAAATCCAATTACAGTCATCCCTCAGTATTCGGTGGGGGAAGGATTAGTTACAGGACCTTCCACCCCCACACACGCCCCCATCTACTGCACCACCTCCCCACTGATACCAAAACCTAAGATGCTCAAGTCCCTTATATAAAATCGTGCAGTGCAAGATGGATCTGCAGTTGGTTGAATCCCCAGATGTGGAACCTGGGGATACAGAGCGTAAACTGTACCTCCGAGTAATATATATCAATGTACTCCCTGGTAACTAATCACCCAGGTTAAACCTAAAAAAAAAAAAAATCATCTGGAGAAAGTGGGAAATTTAGCCACATCCATTTATTCTATTCAAGAAATAGTAGTCATCTTTTAAAACAATGTTCAGGGTATGAAATCAGCCTTCAGAAATATTCTATGAACTGACTAAATGAGATGATAATTGAAAACGTAGAAGTTTTTTTTATTCACTATGCTACAAGTCCAGCAAGAGAACCAACTGGAGAGGTAAATATAAAGAATTTAGGTCTAATGTAAGAGATATTTCTCCTTTAAAAAAGGAATGATTCCCACTTGCTCTCAGTGATAGATTCCTGTAGTAAAAGTGATATTACTCAACCACAAAATGTTCTCAGTGCAACTCAAAATGTACCTAAAAAGTAGATTCAATAGATTTAGTAACTTGTAGGGAAAAAAAATATTAGAGACCAGGTTAGTCTCAGAATATGGCTACACACACACACACACACACACACACACACACAGAGTTATTCCCTATATATTTTTCTCAAATAATAGTAAATAAAATCTAAGTGGTTTCTACACACTTTTTTTTTTTTTTTTTTTTTTTGCGGTACGCAGGCCTCTCACTGTTGTGGCCTCTCTTGTTGCGGAGCACAGGCTCCAGACGCACAGGCTCAGCGGCCATGGCTCACGGGCCCAGCCGCTCCACAGCATGTGGGATCTTCCCGGACCGGGACACGAACCCGTGTCCCTTGCATCGGCAGACAGACTCTGAACCACTGCGCCACCAGGGAAGCCCTCTATACAGATTTAAAAAATATTCTTTAATAGGTATTCGAAAAGAAACATGTCAACATCACTAATTAGGACTGGTTAGCTTCCCCAGAAGAAGCGGAAACAGTGTGACATTTGCTGGTATATCACGTAACAATACCTCTCTGTGTATGCCCTCCCTTAATATGAAATCAGTGTGCATTCTGCTGACCAGTCGACAACACCTGCTCTGCAAACCTATCCCTGGACACCATGAAAGTACAAAATTGATAGAGCTTCAAGGAGCCATAGAGGACAGCTATATTTACTCTAAACTAAATGCAACTCTTGCTTTCTTACTGCTTCCGTATGGTCCTTTGACAGGTCTCAGGACAGGGAAAATCTTACATCCATGTGCCAAATTTAGGTTAAGAAAACCCAGTCATAGTACTTCTATAAGTTTTTACAATGCACTTATCTAGTCCACTGGTGCTTCTTTCCATAAAATGGTTCTGAAATAAATATTTCAAAATGTCAGAGGAAAGGCAAAATACCCTCTGAAGAGATGAAAAGTCTCAACTTTGAAATGTATCTTCATTACATGGGAGACAAATCTTTCAAGGTATGCCTGGGTAATAAAACACTATATCAACATCGTACCAACATCCTGGTAACTTATTTGAGGAACACCAGGGGTTTAGTGGAATACCAGTGGTCTCAGGCGCTTAGAATTTTAAAAGCAGAATATTAATTGCCATTGATCCTTCAATTGAGATTTATGAAAATCATGCAGAGTCAGAGTGAAGTCGGTTTTGTTGGTTTAAGCTGAGCCTGTGATATTTTCACAGAAGCCATTGCATTGGCACTCTTTTTGCATGTTTCACTTTCCCATTTTGAAACACAGCAAACATTTCTAAGTCAGATTTTTCCAGTTGTTTTCTAAAAAGGTTTATGATCACAGCTGCAGTAGTTATGAGTTGGTTTATAGTACACTGCCCATAGATGGGCCCATACGTCCAAGAGAGTTTGTTTGATACCATGCCTTCCACAGACATGGGGCAGTTCTTGAGGTGTGCCTATAAACCTGCCATTAAATGGACCAGCTGTACTCATAAACTTACATTAGCAGCCTCAATCCACCCGCCTTACCAAAGTCATGGGCAACAAATCTATGTTCAGCCTATATATGCACTTTTAAGTATTTTTTTACACTTCTGAAAAGAAAATATAAAATATATCCAAGTCTTCTGTGATCCTGACTGAAATAAGAGCTTATTTCTTTGGGGGTGTATGAACAATGTCTTTAAGGGCTTCATTTTCTATTTCTTTGCAAGATGTTCATCCTTTTCCTTGACAGCCTTTTTTTCCCCTCAGCTTACAAAAATAAAAAATGGGGCTTACCTGGTGGCGCAATGGTTGAGAGTCCGCCTGCCGATGCGGGGGACACGGGTTCGTGCCCCAGTCGTGGAGGATCCCACATGCCACGGAGCTGCTGGGCCCTTGGGCCATGGCTGCTGGGCCTGTGTGTCCGGAGACTGTGCTCCGCAACAGGAGGCCATGGAAGTGAGAGACCCACGTACCGCAAAAAATAATAATAATAATAAATTTTTAAAAATAGATAAATAAATAAATAATGATAAAATTTGTTCTCTTTTTTCCCCTGAAATTCTTTGATAAGAACTTTGAGGGCTTAGGCATGGTATGATCTTTGATCACTATCTCATTCATTCAGTGTGAAGGCTTGCTCTGGAACCACGATGGAGCAAATGTGAACACAATGACCTACACCGATTCAGCTGGGAAAGCGTACTTCTTCAGTGTGGTCACCGAGACCACAGCACCAGCACAGGATGGGACCTTTCTCACTCTCTTCATTTGCCATCAAAGGCTAGTCCCCTAAGGAAGGGCACCATTAGAGGAAGCTAATTTTCTATCAGAAATAGAGTTCTGCCTCATTTTGTTTCTTAATCAAATGTGTTTTAAGGCATTGTACTTTCATGAATTTTTTTAAATTACTTGTTTTAGCTCTTTTGTTATGGCTTCATATTAGAAAAAGCTTTGCATTTGAAGTCAGGAATTTTAAGTAGAAACCCCAGGTCTACAACTTATTAAACAGTGTTTTGAGGCAGATTATTGCATCTCTCTGGGTTTCTGCTTCCACAAAATGTGGAAAACACCACGTGGGGCATAGTGTGAAATTAACATTTACTGAATCTCAAATCTCAGCTTCTACTCCCATTCAGTCACAGCACCATTTCAATTTTCCTACCTGTTTCCAGAAACTGTCACTTTTTTCCCACTCCTATCTCCCACTCTAGCTGCCTAGAACTGTAAATTCTTTTTATCAGGACTATTGCAATAGCATCTCATCTAGAATCCCACTTCCCAGTTTCTCCCCTTCCAGACCATCTCTCTATGAGAGTCTCATGATCTAGTCATTCTCTTGCTTAAATCACCTCAATTCTAAATGTATGTTCATATTTTAATTTTTCTCCTTAAATTACAAGACATTTCTGCCAATTTTAATAAGTCAAAGATAAATACTTTGTTAAAACCAAGTTTGGAAACATTTTTTAATTTCTTTGAGCATACAAACTGACTTTCCCACTGAAGCAAATTTTAAAAGCCTTATAAAAGTTTTCTTTGCTTAAAAGTTGTCATCTTGAGGGGCTTCCCTGGTGGCGCAGTGGTTGAGAGTCCGCCTGCCGATGCAGGGGACACGGGTTTGTGCCCTGGTCCAGGAAGATCCCACATGCCACTGAGTGGCTGGGCCCGTGAGCCATGGCCGCTGAGCCTGTGCTCCACAACAGGAGAGGCCACAACAGTGAGAGGCCCGTGTACCGCAAAAAAAAAAAAAAAAGTTCTCATCTTGAAATGGCTGTGCTTTGAGAAATTAACAATAGCAGGTTTTCAATACATTTAGCAAATAGAATCAAAAATAATTTTAAATAGCATGAATGATCTTTAGATAAATATATTAGACTTTGCATTACCAATGTAAGACTAGGGGACAATCGGTGGTGACAAACTGGGAATAGTGGTGGAGGAAATTGGTACTTTAGGGTAACAATTATTCAGAAATGACCTAGGTTAATTGTCTCTCTCCCCCTTCCTTAATTTTTGTAAGTTATAAGCAAACAGGAATTTATCCACCTCAGTTCTTTGTGGCAAGAGGGTAGGCAGGCAGAAATTATTTTCCCTTCTTTCTCTGGCTCAGGACAAAATATTTTGCATGACCTCGCAAAAGCCTTCAACGTTATTGGGTCACTCCTTTCTTGTAATAGTATTTCCCTTGGTTTTTAGATATATTATTACTTCTCCAACTTTCTATCATTTCTCTTACTCCTTAAGAAGCACGTGCAACATATTGTACTATTTGTATGTAGATTGTTTAAACTAGGCCATTAATCTAACATAGTGTTTGTAATTGTATATACATATGTAATAAAGTATAAAATCATACATGAAAATGCTAAACATCTAATTTAAGGTAGTGGTGACTTCTGGGTGTGAAGGAGCATGGAGAGATACAAGAATGTGATCCCATGTGAGAACTGAAGTTCACGGTGAGGGGGGGACCTCTGTTGGCCCCGTGTTACTTCTTAAATTGGATATGTATTTATCTTATTCTTTATACTTTTTGTATGTTTGATATATATCACAAATTTGGGGATTTGAATTCAGTTCCTTTATTTATTTCTCTCTTTACATTGGGGACATCTGACTGAGTAGAAATGACACATGGGACAATTTTCCATTTTAACCCAAAATCTTCTATTTCTTTTGGTGATTAACCCAATAATTAATATATAGTATAACTCAATATATTTTGCTTGTATAGTGAACTTTATGATGTTTAGCCATGACTCATATTCATGGTTAATCATATCTTTGTCTTCAATAAACTGCAAAAGAACTAACTTGTATTTTGATATTATAAGACACTGTAACAAAATCAGTCATAAAATGGCATGCATATTTTAAAGTTCAGGGTAAATTTCAAGTCACATTTAGAGAAGAAATGAATAATGGAGAAAAATATGGCAAGGAATAAAAGAAAAGAGAAAGGAAGAGATTTTCTTACATGTCTTAAAGTGTACATACTGAAGAAAAAAAAAAAGAAGAAGCCCATTTTCCTCTACTTGACCATTAAATGTTGTTTCTGCTCAGTGCTGAGTCACTGGTCCTTTCCTGTTATTCTATATCTCTTACTCGGTAATCTCATTTATGCTCACCACTTCAGTCACCTAAACTCAGATGACCCACCAATTTATCTCTCCAGCTGAGGCCTTTCTTTCGGTTACACGTGTATATATCCAACAACTGATTTCACATGTCTACCAACCAGTCTCAAATGTACTGCAGATTCAATATATTGATAACCAAAATCATGAGCTTCCCCTCCAAACCTTAACAGTTTCCTGTCACAGAGAATGGAACTAATGTCTTTTAAGTTATGTAAGCCAAAAACCTGAATTCATCCTTGAAAGCTACTTTTCCTTCAACGATCTCCCTGCCACATCCAGTCCACAAAATTATGCTAATTTATCTCCTATATAAGTTCTGAAATCTATTCCTTTTTCTGTATCTTTTATTAACAATTCTGTAGACTAGCCTACCACCATCTCTTGGCTGGCCTACAAAATGCCTTCTATCTGGTTTATCTACATTCACTTTGGCCTCCTCTCATCCAACTCCACATTCTGTCCAGATGCTCTCTCCCATTGCCCTGCCATCCTTACTACTCCCCAGTTAAAACTCTTCATTGGTTTGCCATTGCTCTCAGGATAAAGACAAAATAATCAGTATGGTTTACAACACCCTGACTAGTCCTGTGCCTACCTGCCTTCTCAGCTCCATCTTACACTATTATCCCCTTTGCTCTTTAGCTTAAGCCTAGTTGGCCATCATTTGTTCTTCTTAATCATCATTTTCCCCCTCTTACTCCAAGTCTTTGGGATCTTAAATATTCTTTATTTTCCAATCTGCCAAGTGTAAACCTACTTACCTTTCAACTTGTAGGATCCTGACCTTCTAAGTAGATCAAGTCTGTCTATTTTAAGTTCTCTACTACAATGCATATCTTGTTTCTGATACGATTAGAATTTTTCATTTATTTGGTGGTATTTTTATTGCTATCTTTTGATTAGATTTTGAACTTCATAAGGACATTATCCTATTTTATTCAGTGCATGGCCAGTAGTATTAGTTTCAAGAATGACTTGTTGAATAAACATGTCTACAACGGAGATCCCCCTTTTCAAAGTGGCCATGATGAAAGTGTTCTCTCTGCAAAAATCAGTGTAATGGGGAAGGGAAACATAGATCATGGAGTTAACACATGTGTGTATGAAACTCCCTACTCTACCACTTAGAAGAGTATCAACGAAGCCACCCTGTTCATCAGTTTTCTCCACTCGAAAACAGTGCGAATCATGTCTTAAGGGCTGTTATGAGGTAAAGGACCTGGCGTGGGTACTTATTGGGTAAACAGTTTAACAAATATATTTATTCAAACAATACTTTTTAAGCACCTAATATGTGACAGGCTTCGTCATCATGATTTTTGCTCCTCAGTATGGATACTTATTTGTTTAAATCAATATCAGCTGCTCCACTTCTTTGACATCAAGTGTTGCCTTATAGTTAATCTTTTATGCATGTGTCTGTATTGTTTCCTCAAGAAGACTGGGGGGCAGGTATAATGCACTAAACTTGTTTTTCTCTTAAATGACTTTCACTTCTTACTGAATATTGCACATAATAATTGGCAATAAATATACATTGGTTGATTTATTTAATAACTTATAATACCAAGCGTACAGCTGACCACCTAGAAGAAATGTTTAAAAAACAACAAAAAGAGATTCATAATCGTTGCTCTTAGAGAATTGTAAAATCAAATTATATGGAGTAAATAAACACCAGCTCACATGAGAAGCATTTTAGAGTATAAGTATTACAGTGTATGTCAAGAATTTTGTCATCATAATAAGGTTTCAATATATGAAATGTAAACTTAGAACAAATTAGTAGTTGCCCATAAACACCTTTAAAAAATTTATAGCTCTAGCTCTTTTCCCTGTCCAAACCAACTTTTAGGAGACACTCTGAAAATTAGAAACATTTCCTCAAATATCCTTTACAGATTTTGTGGGAAGGATTATGGTAATGAATATGGAAAATATTCTATTTTATTTTGAAAGAAATCCTCGAAGGAATTTATCCTATGCCAGGGTCAAGCAGTGAGTTTATACTCTACAGTCATGGCTATAGTTTAAATGCAAAAAAGTTAGGGTGACTTAACAAAACTAGAGACAGTTAAAAACAAACTAAGGCCTTAATCTCAATTTTTACTTATTTAATTAAAAATATCTGTAAAGGGCTTCCCTGGTGGTGCAGTGGTTGAGAGTCCGCCTGCCGATGCAGGGGACACGGGTTCGTGCCCTGGTGTGGGAAGATCCCACATGCCACGGAGCGGCTGGGCCCGTGAGCCATGGCCGCTGAGCCTGCGCATCCGGAGCCTGTGCTCCGCAACGGGAGAGGCCACAACAGTGAGAGGCCCGTGTACCGCAAAAAAAAAAAAAAAAAAAAAAAAAAAAAAAAAAAAAAAAAAAAAAATCTGTAAATGTTGCTTATGCTTTCTGGAATGACGTACAATAGAGACTTGATCTTTGGCTCAAGGAAATGGTTTTACCTAAGGAATCAACATCCTGGGCTATGAATTCATAAAATAAAACTTGTATTTTTCCATACAAAAAATATTTACTCTTAAAATATACATTACAAAATTATAGAAGTCGTGCTGGTTCATGAGAGAAATTTTTAAAAAACACTAAAAACATAGAGAAGAAAAAAATCAACTCAACTCTATGGGTTTATAATAAAGAAAAAAGGGAGAGTTGTCTAAACTCAACTCCAAGGGTAAATCAGACAGGCTGGAGTCTTTGAGATTCACCTGAGCTTATTTTCAAGAAACCTGAGAGGAAATCCCAGTAAAGTGAGTCTGACCTCCAAGAGAGACTTAATCATTGAAAGGGAGTTGCTATTCCAGATTCTGAGTGCCACATGGGGTCTGATGCCAGGACCTGTTTCTCAGGCCAGTTCTTTATTGAAAGCATACCTTAGTCCAACAAAGAGTTGGGGATTCGTGAAAAGCTGTTCCAATAAAAACGTAGTAAGCCCCTGGGGAATAAAAAGGGAAGGTGCAAGTATTCCTCCAACAGGAGGTATCACAAGAGGGAAAAAAGCCATATCTCCCCCTCTCCTCCAAGAAGCTCTGAGGAAGCATCTGGTATCTAGGGGTTCTCAATGTCTCAGCTGGGGTGAGAGAAAATAGTGACCAGCAAATGCCAAGTGAGCAACAACTCTCCTAAGCCTGACCTAGGGCAACAACACAAGGGGTGTTGAGTTCTAGAACAAACTTGCAAATGCAAGAAAGATATCCCCTGGCATATAAATCTGATTGGCAAGAAATAGTGTCTTCTTTTTAATAGTATATCTTTGATTCCTAGGGGATTTAAAAACTGATTTATAAATTTGTTGGTCACGTAGTTTTTGTGACTTGCCTTCTCATGGATTCTTTCTCTGCTGCAATGTTCATTCATTTTATTTAAAATGAAGTCTTTTTTAATCTGAAGATAATAATTTTTCTGTGATATGCTGCTTTTTTATAGTTTGTTATTTGTTCTTTGACTTTATTTATACTGTTTTCCACCCAAATCTACCTATGTTTACTTGTATGAGTTCAACCTTTGCCCTCCACTCCAAAATCAGCTAGATATTCATCTAGAAGTTATTATATTTAACTCTATAAACCATATGAATACAATTTTCTAATATAATAGCTGTCTAACTCATTTTTGCATTTTTTAACCAATTAGCTTATTGCTATTACTTGCATAATCCATTACTTCCTCACTGACTTGAAATTCCATCTTTATCATATTCATTTTATACATACACATCTATTTATTTATGTATTAATATTTATCATCTATCTAATCTTTTTATGCTTCTAATGATCTGCTATAGATTCTAATGGCAGTACCACACTGTTCTAAGTAATATGGTTTATAATTTATTTTAGTATCTGATAATGTAAGTGGGCCTCATTATTCTTCTTTTAAAAAGTATCTTGCTTCTTTTCTGTCGTTTATTTTTCCAGATGAATTTTAGAATTATTGGTCAAATTTCTAAGTAAGAACTTGTGGACACTGAGGTAGAATTTCATTAAATGTATACATTAATATGTGGGAGAAGTGACAACATTACAATGTTGAAAATTCCCATCCTCAAAAAAAATCTTTCTCTCCCTTTATTGTTTCATATTTTCCTTTTCAGTAAAGCTTTGTAGATTGTGAAGATTATTTTCCGCATTTTTCTTACTAAGTTTATTCCAAATTAGTATACAGTTTTGTATATTTTGTATCTCTTGAGCAGGATCTCTTTAATCCATTATATTTTCCCAAATGATCTTTTCTGGTACATAGAAAAATAAATAATCTCCCTATATTTATTTTAACATAAAATTCTTGAAGAATATCTCCTTATTCAGTGTCTACTCCTAATGCTTTATAGTTGATGACATTTCAAGGTTTAGGTAAAGAGAAAAACCCACAAACTTTGATATCAAAGATATCTGTAATTTCTTCTTAGCTCAACAATTTCTTCACTATGTAAAATTGGTCAAGTGATATTTCCTCTGAAGTTCAGTATCCTCGTCTACAAAGGGGCGCTGGTTTTCCCCTTGATAAAGTCCTTGTGAGCCAAAGTGAAAGCATTTTTGTAAAGCACGGAGTTCAAGTATACCTACCATATAGTAGGAGTGGAAGAAATATGTTCCTCCTCCTCCTGTTCCTTGTAGAAAATATGATTTGGGAATTTCATCCTGTAGATACATGAACTAGAAAAAAATAATTGCCTATAAACACATGCGTACATATATAGCCCTTAAATGTATTTGTATTATTTATTTAGCTAACTTTTCTCCTGGTCCAATTACTAATTGGTGGCAAAATGCACATGTAAGTATGTATGTGAATATGTATTTTATAATCAGTATTATTATTATTATTATTATTATTATTATTATTATTATTTGCGGTACGCAAGCCTCTCACTGTTGTGGCCTCTCCCGTTGCGGAGCACAGGCTCGGGACACACAGGCTCAGCGGCCATGGCTCACAGGCCCAGCCGCTCCACAGCATGTGGGATCTTCCCGGACCGGGGCATGAGCCCGTGTCCCCTGCATCGGCAGGCAGACTCTCAACCACTGCGCCACCAGGGAAGCCCAGTAGTATTACTTTTTGATGAAATACCAATGACTATAATTTTGAAGTTAATGAATTAAGCCACAGAATTGATCTATAGAACCATGGCAAGATTAATGAGTGCTCCGCCAATAATGGCAGCCAGCAGTCACGGACTTCATTCACTAATTTCCCAAATGTTCACTGACTGAGCATCAGCTACCAGGCACAGTGCTGGGCACTGAGGATGTGAAGGTGACAGTCTCTGCCCAGTGAAATGTGTGGCATTCCCAACTACATCTTAAACAATCAGCAGCTTGACTGTCATTAAAGCAGTGGCTTCCTCCTCTGGATCATCAGATCATGTATTTGATCACCCATTTCTTTATCCTGAGCAGCTACTCTTACCTGTCTGGCTTTCCCCGGCTTTATGAACTCAATAAATGGTTCTCAGCCTGAGCAGCCTGAAGAAAACTCTTGGGCATTTCATTTTTATTTCTGAACTTACTGCCTAAATCTTGATTTCATTTTATGTTGATGCCTAAGGAGCTGACCTAGGATAAATGGAAGCTACCAACTGCCAACTGCGCTGTCAGCTGCGTGGTCAGGTCAAAGGTGCTGGCTGAGCTTGCAAATTCTGATGGTTTGCCAGCAGTGAAGGTATTTGCCTTAGAGGGAAATGGTGCCCCGTACATACCTCATCCCACATTGCTGCTGAATGCGCCAATTTCAGGCGATGCCCAATTTGGAGAAAAGACGCGCAAAGAAAGATGTTTCTGTGACCTTCCCCAAAATAGAGAAAACCACCTGCACCTCCTCAGCCACCCTAATCTTTGCCTCTGGCGCACCCTCATGTAGAGAAGAAGCAAGTTTCTGTTTTCTCGGGAGTGCTGGGAAGTGGCATGACAGCTGGTTTCCATGAGCAGAGCACATATTCCAATGCTGCAAAGAAAAAATAAAAAAACCACAACGCTCTTTTATCTATTAAACTAAAGAAGGTTTTATTACACTTTGTGCAGTCGATACATTGATCTAAATTTTCCTCACATTGAATTCTTGTCAATGAAAGGTTGTTCTTGAATTTTAAAAAATTTACCTTCCATCAAACATAATTTAAATGCAGAATTTCTGGTTTTGAAAAAAAGAGTGGTTAACATCTAGAGAAAAATAATCTATTGGTAAAATCGTTTGACAAATGAAGTCAAGCTGAAATTTAGCTGTAGGAATCACTGTCATCATATCAATGTGAAAATAGAAATTACACTAAAAGAATGTTCTTTTTCTCTTGAAAGATGCACCCTCTGACTCAGATTGTGGCATATAGTGAAAAGCTCAGTAACTATAAATGTTACTGATGACTCTCACCCCTGGTTTAACCTGGGTTTTTCTAAATGCTTATGTAGCGTACAAATTATCTGCTGAAGTGCAGCCAAGGGTGCCAAGTGAACAGTGCAGGAGATGTCAGCAGGGAGTGAAATTTGGAAATGAAATGGCAGCCTTTAAATAGCCTAACTGCGTACATCGTGATATGACTTCAGTGGGTCTCCAGTCACTCCTAATTGGCTACAAGAAAAAAACCCTCAGAAGGGTTTAATCCAGAAGCAAGTACCTTTTTATTCAATTATCACTGTGCTGTCACTAATATAATTACTATACTATTAGTCAAGATTTATTCTT
The DNA here is from genome assembly GCF_025265405.1 of Mesoplodon densirostris. NCBI lineage: Eukaryota > Metazoa > Chordata > Mammalia > Artiodactyla > Ziphiidae > Mesoplodon > Mesoplodon densirostris. The sequence goes on from NC_082672.1 coordinate 30,695,215, forward strand.
TCTCCCTTTCTTTTTTTCACTTTCTGTCTCTCCTTTAGAAAATTGTCAAAAATTCAGGCATTGGATGATTTGCCATTTGAATCAGTTTGATCACTGTGATCATAATTTAGGCATAATTTAGAAATTTTAATGGCACAGAGAACATAATTATGTATTTGTAGGGGTTATAAGGGTTGAAGATATCATAACCCAATTTTAGTAGTATTTTTGCTAATAAAATTTTGAGGCATTGGGTGAATTAAGATTCATTCATATAAAAGAATGTGCATGTAACTATAGAAAAGGAATTAACATTTATTAGCTTCCTAATATGTGTCAAGCATTATGCTAAGCATTTCATATATTTTTTTTTCATTTATTCTTTTTAATAGCCTGAAGAAATATGCACTATTGTCCCCAAACTACAGGGCAGGAAATTGGAAACTCACAAAGATTAAGTATTCAAATTTAGAGAGGAACTACTTTTAAGTGGCAGAACCTGAATTAAAACTCAGTTTTCCTGGATTAAAGTCTAGGTCAGCTGACCCCAAGAGTTCTTTATCTTTCTATTATATCCCACAGAATTTCCCATTTAATGAGAAACTGGAAAAGCAAAAATTACAATTTAAATATACTTTCTCTCAGTAACAAAAAAAACCCCTAAAAAACTAAAAAGAATAATCAAAATTAGGATATATTGACATCAGTTTATAAAAATATTTGTTTCATGCAATAATAAAAACTTTTCTCTTTTAATAGTAAGTGATTTGATGCAGAAGTTTGTCTTCATTATTATTAAAACAGATTAAATGACATTAATACTTCCAGGCAAAATTAAATTTATTAATAAGCTCATAACATAAATACAAATGCATGCAGATTTGCCACCACATTTAACGTAGAATTCTCCTGATTTATTTTTGGGTTTTAGGGGCACCGACCTCCCTGAGCAGTTGAAAATCCACGTATAACTGTGCAGCCAGCCCTCTGTATCCAAGATTCCATATCCACAGATTCTACCAACTCCAATCGCGTAGTACTATAGTATGTATTTATTGAAAAAAATCCACGTATAAATGGATCCTCATAGTTCAAATCCATGTTGTTCAAGGGTTAACTGTACTACATTTCACTTTAACTGCTGCATCATGTAAGGTATTATTTAAGTTAAACTTTATTTTTTACTTGTTTAGTGTGGCTACTTGGAAATTTAAAATTACATATATGGCCAACAGTGTTTTTCTATTGGACAGTGCTGTCCTAGAGGAAGTAGGGCAAGGATTCTCATGTCAGATTGCAGAAGATCAAAGCCTACTCTTTCACCTACTACCTGTTTGGCCCCAGGCAATTTACTCATTTCTCCATGCCTTGGTTTTCTCATCTATAAAATAGGTATGATAATACAAGTATCTACTTCATAAGGCTGTGAGGATTAAATGCATTAGGATTTGTAATGTGCTTAAAATAGTGCTTGGCATTATATAGGCACTTGTAAATTAAAAATAAAAGCAAATTATTCCTCTCTAGAAGAGGTGGATCAACATCTTTCCAATGAATGCTCAATGAGATTAATCTAATACCCTAAACTGAACATCTATAATGAAGAATTAGAATATCTAGACTTTTTTTAGATGCTCACAACAGAACTGAACCAAAACATACATTATTTTAAAAGAATCTTTTATTTATACAGTTGACCCTTGAACAAAGCAGGGGTTAGGGGTGCCAACCTTCTGCAAAATTGAAAATCTGCCTTTAACTTCATAGTGGGCCCTACGCGTCCATGGTTCTGCATCTGTGGAATCAACCAACAGCAGGCTGTGCAGTATTGAGGTATTTACTATTGAAAGAAATGCATTTAAGTGGACTTGTGCAGTTCAAACTCACATTGTTCAACAGTCAACAGTACTTTATTTCTTAGACTAAGCTTTTGTATATATTTTGGTGACTATTTTTCAGGTAGTTTAATTATGTGTCTAAGTGACACAACTGATTATTACAATAACATAGACACGTACTAATATTTAAATCTCTTAAACTGTTGTGGCTGATTGTCATCCCCAGCAAGTGATATCTAAGGAGAATTTTCTGTGCTCTGACAGTTCCAACAGTCCTGGGAGAGAGAGAAGTATACCACAGGAATAATAACAGTATTTCTGGGTCGTTGTTTGCTTTTGGCAAAGAGTTTAAAAATATATTTCCAGGTGGTACTAAACTTTTGTAAGACTTTTATCTGGACAGAGGAAGGGGTTGACAAATCTTTTCACCTACAAAATTGCATACCCCTTTAATAGCCTTAATTCACTAGTCAGCCAGTCACTGACTACCTGCCGTGTGCATGGCCCTACAAAATAAGACACAATCTTCATGCTCAAAAAATCTGTATCTTCTGTAGAGTCAAAATTAAGGCAAAAGTGAGGAATTTGTGATTGTAGATTTTGTACAAAACTGAAGGTCCATTTTGAGTAGTCTGCCATTTAAAATACATTCATATTTTTGAGTTTCTTTTTGTAGGCAATAGTTCAAAAATGTAATTTCTAATTTGAGAGGGTAATTTTCTCTATGTTTTATCAAGTGCTCTTTATTTAGAGTGGCTACAGGTAAATAATTAGGGTCAATATCCTATAAAATACTATCATGTTTCTCTAGGAGGTCAAAATACATACATACATGCCTACATACACAGATACCCTTGAAAGTGAAAATAAACCCCCCAAACCAAGCTTAGGAAACCCGAAAAGTAATATGTTAAGCCAAATCAGGAATATATTGTGCTCTTCATGCTATTTTCAGAATGTAGTCCTCCCCTCACGTCCCCCTCATCTGTGAAACACATCTGTGATTTCTTTGCTAACCGTTTTCCAGCCTCTTTCATAAAATAACGGTTGTGTTCTGGTGTTTTTCATTTTGAATACTTCGAACATGTCTCCCGTCTCATCACCACCACATTGTTAAATCTAAAGTAGAAAGAGAGAATGATCGCTCTGGTGTCTCCAGTCAGCAGCAGAAAATGTGTTGTTTTCAATTACTGGGTATAAATGCTCGGCCAAAGGGAAAGCAACTTTTCAGGACGATGTGCCTAGAGAAAGAGCTACCACAAAGGTTGCCTGGAAGTGACAACTCCAGAATCAAGCCCTGGTAAGGGATTTCCAAAAGTGACACTAGCTAAGACTGAAGACCCTTCCCTTGCTTTTGCCAAGTCATGTCAAGGAAAATTATTTGTCTTCTAGGCTGAATGATGCAGACAGACGGCCTGGATCTCTACAGAGTGGTGTTTGACAAAGGAAGTTCATTTGCTCAGCCTCTTGCTCTAAAGGATGTCTATTCCCCACAATAGTAAAAGTTAACACAATACAGAAGTCATGCTAATATAAAGGATTTGCGATTAACACTCTGCATCAATTCTGATTTTCCATATATTTTTTTAGTGGAACCAGGTTTGCTAATAAATTGCCAGCTGTTAAAGTCACTAAGCCTATTTTCATCACAACCACCACGTAACAGGACCCCTGCAAATACCTGAAGCCTGTTTTTCTCTCATTGTACATTTTATATTGTTTCAGATGAAATGTACCCTCTGCCAACATTTCTGGGGCTTTATCATTAATGACTTAAAATACAGTTACAAGGTTCGGGTGGTAAGTTGGCAGAGCCACAAGCAGTGGCATTCTGGGCCAATCCTTCTCCCTTCAAGGCCTGGAGATGATTTCAAATAGAAGGAAGGAGAAAGAGAAGAAAGAGAAATAACTGGAAGCCAGGGGAGCTACCACAAACTTCGACCAATGACAGCCTTGCCAAAAAAATACAGATTTTCAAAATAATGCTTCACCAGAAGGCAGGTTGGAAAAGAGAAACGAAGAGTAATTGGTTAGAAAAAAAATGAGGGGGGAAAAAAGTAGGGCTCTCCCAAACAAATTGTGTGCAACCCTGTCATAATTAAGGAAAACGGGAAGTTTAGATCTTGAATTACGCTCAAGAATATCTGTTCTTCACAAGAATCACAGATTTTCTGTCTTCTCTCCTCCTCACCGGCTACCTCTAAGAGAAAATAAGAAGGTTTGTAAAATAAAATAATATAGAAAGATTTTGAATATTTGGAGGAGATTTCATGAAAATCATGTGCTAACAGCTCTAACTTCTCAAGAGCAGTGAGCTTTGGCCCTGAGAAAACATTATTTTCATCACACCGCTGCTCCAGCTAAAATGCTGCGTTTGACAAGCTGTGTTCCTGGTCAAATGTTATTGTTGGCGCATGTGGATGGTGGGCAGACAGCTCTGGGAGGCTCCCTCCTGAGTGGAGATGTGCAAGTTAACTACAGCACCTGTGGGAGAGTCAGGTACTTCTGACCCAGATTCGCTCTGTTTTCTAGCACCCTGTCCCTTTGTTCTGTAATGAGATCCAAATGTTCCCTTTCTCCAGTCCCTCCGGCCTTGTAACATGACGCCAGATCGGGCCTCGAATGGGCCTCCTCGCCCTTCCCCACCCCTGGGTCCTGTGGCTGCCACTGGCCTAAATTGAAAAGGGGTTTTAAAAAAGCCCGCCTTTCTCCTGAGCACTAACCTCCTCTAGCTCCCTGTGTTCTCAGATAGCTGTGCCTTGCTGACTTTTTTTCACAGTGAACCAGGGTGTTTGCAGGTCAGTTATGGAAGCAAAACTTTTCTTTCTTTCTTTCTTTCTATCTTTCTTTCTTTCTTTCTATGGATGGGAGAGGCATTGTATTTTTCAGGCAGGAGAGACTCTTTTCTTAAATGAAAAGTCCAGTGAATTTTACTATGCTACATAGGACTCACAGCAGGAAATGCCAGTGCCTAACCGAGATCATTGATTCTGCCGTATAAGCCCGTGGTTTTCTGGCTGTTTTTCCCTCCATCTCAGTAAAGACACAGGGAAAAGAAGCCCTTCACAATATGCCAGAGAAGCTTGTGCTGTGTTCCAAAGTACATGTGAAAATGTCAGCACGCGGCCTGGTTTGATTCAGTTTAGCCTTTACCTAAGCCCATCTCCCATCTTACCCGAAGCCAGTGCCCACACAGAGATCAATCAAGCACACTTCTGCTCAGCGGACAAACAGGAGTCTGCTCTGAAAGCAAAGCAAGTCTTAGGAAGGTTGCAGCAAAAAACTTAGGGAGTCATAAATCTGTGTGCAGAGGACCTATGTTAAAGGTTCCTAACACCGCACCATCCCCACCCTCCTGTCCCAACAGCCTTGCCTTCAATCTGGTTAGTTACACTGGCCTGAAAAGTTCAAGAAGACCTTTACTTCTGCCATTTTTAAACAAGACCACAAGAAACTTGATCTCAGATTTGTCAAACCAGAGCCCACTTTCCTAGCCATCCTCATCTTCCATTTCTATTGAGCCCCGTAGAAATTTTATTATTTTTGTTGTAATGTCATATGTTTTTGAAAGATTACCTCTCTGCCCGGGCAAAGAGTTAGACTAGAGTTAAGGAAGCCAATTTCGTTTCAGTATTCCAGGTGACGAGGAATATTCAAATTCAAGAGCTATTTGGAAGGGAGATTTTGAATATAGCCATGGTTTATTAAACGCTAGGCATTGTGCTAAGCACTTTACATGCATTATCTCATTCAATGCAAACCACAGGCGTATATAAACACTGTCATAGCCCCCGTTTTGTAGATGAGGAAATTGAGGTGTAGAGAAAGATGAAGAACTTCCCTATACTAAGGCATGACTGAGCTAGGATTTGCATTAAAGTTTCTCTAATTCTGAAACTCTGATTCTTAACAGAAATGCAAAACAGGATTTGGTGATTGATCAGATGCTGGGAAGAGAGACAAGCCTTGGACAGAGTAATGATGCTATATTAAGCGTAGGAATATGAATTAAGATTTACAATAATACACAGACCTGAAAGAGACTTTAGTGATCTAGATCAACTCTGCCCATTTTATAGATGAGGAAACTGAGGGTCAGAGTTGACCTAATCCATGCATTGTTGCATAGTGTAATACTAGCAAAGCTCAAGCTAGAAATCAACTCCTCTGACTCCTACACTGTGGTTTTTTTTTTCCACTTTCCAATTTATTTGGGATCTTGAGCATTTATTGTCTGCTAATTTCTTTGCAAAAGTTTTAACTAAAAACAGAACATTGTATCCACAAACAAGTCTCTATAGCACAGGAATTTATCTACCAGCTACTGGTAGGTACTAGTGATCATGACACGTCTGCTTCTGTGTCATTTTCAAGTGCCAGCTATCAGGCCAGAAGGAGGGAAATATTAAATATCTAATACAGACATCAAGGGCCCTGAAACAAATGAACCAGCTGGCTGGCCGCTTGGAAAGTTTTGTTCAGAGTCTCCAGGAAATTAGGTGAAACAAAGAGAACTTAAAAATCTGATGTTTTGTTTTCCAGTGTAAGTTTAGGGTATTTTTCTTTGTGTACATTAAAATGCTTTTTGTGCCTTTCAAATTTGTTGTGGTGAGTGGGTAAGTGTGTTACCTCCTGGACCTGCAGTTTCCTGACTCCTGTGGGACAAATTAGCTAACTATGCCTTTCCTGACTTCAGCACCAAATTTCTAATTAAAGACGATTAAGCATTTGTGTACATTTGCTGTAGGCAAACGTTAATTTACCTACCCCGCGTTTGGGTGCTGTGTCTGGGCAAGGTGCTTTACTTGTGTATGTTTATTCAATCTTCACAACTATTATCATATCTATTTTTCAGGTAAGGAAACTGAAGATAAGAACGTTTTTTTGGTTCAAGTTCACACAGCTCCCTCGAAGCCCCCAAACTTTCCACCACAACTTGCCTCCTTCCATTTGCAAGTGTTCAAAGGCTCCTCATCGCCCACAGTGCAAAGTTCAAACTGCTGAGGGAGACACATGACCCTCTCATGGCCTGGCCTCTGTTTGTACCTCATTCCTCCTCTCTTGCCACTTCTTCTAGAAACAAACACTTTACATGCAGCCACAGGGGACTCTGCAGTTTCCTTCACCTTCCAAGCCTTCTATTCATTGATCACATTTTTCTTCTTCCTGGAGGTCTCTCTCCTCAGCAAACATACTTTACAGATAATTAAGGAAAAGAAAAAACACAATGTGTGTTTCATCTAGATCCATCTCTTTTACTTCTAGAAAACACTGGTTTTTCTCCATTATCTTATTATATTTTTCTTGGTTTCAGACTCACTAGAAAACTATGAGATTGCAAATGGAAGACTTTTCTTTCTTTTTTAAAAATTTTATTGAAGTATAATTGATTTACAATGTTGTGTTTAATTGCTGCTGTACAGCAAACTGACTCAGTTCAACCCATACATATTCTTTTCCATTATGGTTTATCACAGGATATTGAATACAGTTCCCTGAAAATGGAAGACTTTTCAATGCACACTTTTTTAAAAAAAGGACAGTAGCCTTTGGAACAGAATGAGCACTTTGGTCTGCTGCTGCTTCAGCCCTGCTTCTCCAGTTGTGCCCGTCTATGACAGCATCATTCAGGCATCGTGCCAGGTGTGATGCACAGAGAAAACCATTGCTGGTTGACAAGTTCCACTCACAAGTATGGTGGGAGCTGATTCTGCAGTCTGTCTGGTCCTGCCAAAGCCAACAGAAGGGGCCCAAGGTACATATACCTGACCTGGGAGGGAAGTTTAAGTTCACCCTAGGATGGAAAAAAATATAAGATAATACGTAGTATCTTGGTTTGACCCAGAATGTGGAAGAAGGCTATGCAGGCTGAAGAAAAATGTATCTTGCCCCAAGAGGTAGCATGTATGTGAGGGGATAAAAGGAAATACATATCAAAAACAGATCTCAAGAGACAGTGATCCAAGAAACTTGCAAAACAATGAAAGGAAACAAATAATATACAGCCTCAGACACAACAATGGAACCATGTACAGGGAGTCATAAGTCTAAATGATACTCTACCATCTCTTCCTTCTCCACAAGATGGAGACGCTTTCCATCCTTCCTGTCATCCTTAATTGAACCCTATCAAGAATAACAAATTTCTACCTATTGTCAAAAAAGCACAGCAGCTTAGAGGAGGTGGAGTTATGAACAGTATCCTTTTCATGGGCATTTGGCCCTTGAGACATAGGTATCGACCTACTTTAAGGAAGGCAACTTGTGAAAAATCCAAAACATTGTTCAGCTTTTCAAGAATGCGGTTACCACCGTGGGACTAAATCTTATTGTGTGGTATTACTGAAAAGTCTCGTGAAGATATTTTTGAAAAATTCAATTATATATCAATTGATGTCCATGAACTAGCTATAAAAGGAGGCCTGCTGAAAATAATTTTGGAGAAGGAGGTACTTTTTGATACATGGACTGTAACCTTTACTTCTATTATTCCTAAGTTCTGTTTTTACTCATACTTTTCTTTGTTCACAGCAGAGACCTTCTGTTCCAAATAGACTGAAGAGCTAAAATGCTCACACAACTTCCAGAGTTCCAAACTGTCTTCTCCTCTTGAAAGGTCTCTCCTATTTCTTCTAGGTAAGACAGAAAGTAAAGTGGAATTTGAAATAAATATTCTCTTAAACATAGCAAGTATAGAAATGTACAAAGAGAATGTTTAAACCCAAAGGGCAAGTGGAGAAAGCAGGAGCTGGAAGGCAAAGGCAGGGGAAATTTGAGAAACTCAAGTTTCATGGGGATGTTAGAAAAAAGAAGTCTGTGTAGACAGATACTAGTGCCAAGGCACGACATAAAATAAATACTAAAAAGTTCAGCACAGACCTTCAACTACCCAACATGTGGAATTTCCTTTAAAGTCTACTGGAATTTTCACCAAAAGCAGATCGATAGGCATAAATGGCAGTTTATTAGAGATGGCACAGCCCTGATGATTCACATTTATTCACAGATTCAACATATTATTCAGCCTATAAAATGCCAAGCCAAAGGAAAAACTAATAATAGAGACCCTCTTCGTAAAAAGTTCACATTCCAATCGGAAAAACGAACATTTAAACGTACAATAGGGAATTGCAGAGGAGGTGGTATACACGATAACCAGAGTATGTACAAAGCACAGTGAGACCCAGAGGAGGCAGTAGCTAATTATGTAGAAAGTGGTCAGCAAAAGCTTCCCAGAGAAGGTGATTTGTAAATTGACCTTGATGGATGAGTAGGAGGACGAACATTTCAAAATGACCAAAAAGACATCATGTACCACAGTGAAACCTGTTCATGGGGAGTATTTTGCGGTATGAAAACTGGAAGAGTCATTCAGTTCCATTGAATAAGCGTGTGTCCAGAGCTTACTTCTGCCCTTAACACTGTGTTGAGTTCCTGTGGATATTAAGAAAAGGAAAAAAAAAAAAAAAAAAAAAAGGCAGGACACTGCCTGCAATGATTTGTACTCTTAACTGGGGGAAAAAAGGCTTACATACATGAAATAAAGAGAGATTAATATAAAACACTACAATCAAGTGCCAGAGTTTGTGTTTAGACATTAAGTTTTGTAAGAGGTCAACTTTTGAAATTTTGTTGTTTGTAATATTACTAGGCAAGACAGTGGAGGGTCTATTTTAAAGAAATATAATGAGTGGGAAACTGGTAATTATAGCTCATCCAATTAACATGTGTTCCAGATAATTCATCTGAATCAATCATTAGGAATGAAACACTTGATTGTTTAGAGAAAAATTGGCAATGAAGCAAATCTTACAGAGAGATTATTTGTCAAACAAAACTCAGTTTTCTTTCTTTTCACCTCGAATGGAAGAGATTGTGAAGTGTCCTTTGCTTTTTTCCCATGATCTAGCTGAACTTCGAGAAAGCTTTTGAGATCACATGGTCAGCTTCTTGTTAAACCTGACTGAGTATACTTAAGCAATTATTGAGGTTGAGAATTGGATATCAGAGAGCAATTTAAGAATAGAATTTCATTGAACCACAACAATAAGGTATGGGGCTATTTCCCTGACCCCTGAGGAGGGGCCAGGCCTTGTCAAGCCATGAGACTCTCTGGGAATAGTGACCACAACAAAGGAGCAACTCAGCAGAGATGAGGGCTGCATAACTGGCCATCAGTAGTCCACTGATGACCAAGAGGGGAATGGAGGTAATGGAGAGGTAAAAAAGAGACTACAGGACAGCCAACAAATTGCTGCATAGTTGCATAAAGGAACAAACATTCCACCTGGAGGTTTATAAATATAAGAATCATCTTAATATCTAGCAGAACTTTCTTTTAATGGACTAGCACTAACAAATAGCCATACATGTCTTTAATTCATCTTCTAAAATGGACAAACTAATTATTACTTTCTAAAAAAAAGTTTATTTAGTATGTAAATGTGTCAAGACATCAGCTGTTTGGTTATAGGGAGTAGAAGATAATAATAGAGTCTTTGGTGGTATTTGGGTTCGAACCACTCGTTAGTGTCATCAGTGACACAGTGAAGCTACAATGTCAAACATAGCTGGTTAAGAAAACTTGCTTATTTTTTTTAAATTAAAAAAAAAAAAAAACAAGACAGGCCAAAGTGTAGACTTTATCCCCAATGAGACCTGAACACATAAGCCTAGTACATGCATTCAGAATTCTCTGTAGATTTCACTATCTAATTCTGCTCTTCTCAGATTGATCCAGGCCATGGTTCTCTCTCTCATTTATTTTCTCTCTCTCTCTCTCTCTCTCTCTCTCTCAAGCTGGAGAGCTTGGATCTCTCTGTGCTCTTCTTTAGAGGTAGTGTCATTCCAAGAATAATTTCTTCATTTTATCTCCCTAGAGATCAGATCTTGTGGTTTGGTTACTGCATCACTCTGCCTATAAAGAGACCTTGGTAGATACCCTTCCTTAGGATCAACCTTATTCAGCTTCAGAAAGTGAGCACTCAGTCTCTCCTCCATGACTCCATTTTCCTCCCGCTTTCCCAGATTATGACTTTTCTCTCCTTTCCACTTCCGAACCATGAATATCTTCTCACAGGAGAAGGTATCAATATTTATACCCTAAGATATAAATAACTAAGGAGGTTACCACCCATTCCCACCCTACTTCCCATGATGGAGTTAAGGACAGTATTTATTGTCCAAGAGAAAGAAGAGCCTTTAGCCATAGAAATGAAGCAGTAGTGGTAAAACTTCAATCACTGGTCAGCAATAAGAAAAGAATTCGGCCAAAGCGAAAAGCTTTTTCTAGTACTGCTGAAATTATCCCATACTGTGATTGTCTTTACTCACTGAGAGCTGCTGACCTTGCCCTCACCTCCAAAAAGATGATATTTCTACCAAGTGACAAAAAAACCACTTAATGGCAGACAGATGAGAGAAAAATAGTCTCTGGAGATTTCTATGAATTATTCATCTGCCCTAACACAAATATATATCTAGCTTTCTACCTGACAATTTATCAGAACAGCACTAATATACCATCCTTACATTTTATTCCTAAATAGAACATAGACTCAGAAGTCAGCTTAGTCATCAGATATATATATATAATATAAATATTATATATTATTTAATTATATAATTTTATTTAGTTATAATTATATAATTAAATTGATAAATATAATGGCTATGGTAAATATAATTATTGTAATAAGATATCATATTTATTGTATATTATATAATATATATGTATTTTTAACATCTTTATTGGAGTATAATTGCTTTACAATGGTGTAGTTTCTGCTTTATAACAAAGTGAATCAGCTATACATATACATATATTCCCACATCTCTTCCCTCTTGCGTCTCCCTCCCTCCCACCCTCCCTATCCCACCCCTCTAGGTGGTCACAAAGCACTGAGCTGATCTCCCTGTGCTATGCGGCTGCTTCCCACTAGCTATCAGTTTTACATATGGTAGCGTATATATGTCCATGCCACTCTCTCACTTTGTCCCAGCTTACCCTTCCCCTTCCCCATGTCCTCGGGTCCATTCTCTAGTAGTTCTGCATCTTTATTCCCGTCCTGCCCCTAGGTTCTTCATGACCAGGCTGGTAACTGTGTCCTCAGTCAGTGTGGGCATTGATAGATTTAAGATATTAATATATATATTACATTACATATTATACATATATATTAATATCTCAAATCTATCAATGCCCACACTGACTGAGGACAGAGTTACCAGACCCATTTCTCCCAAACACACAAGAACCAAATCTGAGGTCCTAGAGATATAAACCATCTTGATATTCCTTGGGTACTTTCAATGCAACTTGTAGTTTAGACCACAAAGAAAATTAGCATAATACATGGCAGTCTATATAGGCTTGAGTAGCTTTGCAGACTCTTATGTACTTCAAAAGCATGAAGATTTTCACTCTCACTCTCTTCCCCCCCTTTTCAAATTGACATTTACCAAAATAAAAGAGGAAATGAAATGATATAAACCACTTTGATGAAATATTGTTGGTCTGGCTTACATTCCCAGTAATCTATATGTATATTCATTTTTATGGCATAAAATATTATGATTATACCTCACATTTTTAAGATAAAATGGATTTTAAGAACTGGGGAAACCAAAGGAAAAGAAGGAAGTATTGGGATTATGGATCAACCTTCAATTCAGAAGGTTTTTCAATGTATCTGTTCTCAAGGATCGCAAATCAGATACCCCGTCTCACACAGAGGCTGTCAGATGCCACTGGGTTGCAGAAAAGATGAAAATCCTCCTGGTCTCTGGCTTTCCGAGGTTTTGTGGGTTTGAACAAGACCCTTACTGCTATTTGGACTTGGGTTTTGTGGTTAATATATGATAAAGGGGTTATTACACAGCGATCCTTGAGCATTTAGGTCAGCTGTGGCAATCAATCAAGAGACACTTCTCTTCTGGCAGCACACACTTCCATAAAAAATTCTCTGGCAGACTCGAGTTAGTTAGCTATGACAGAGTAACCTCTATGTCAAGCAATATACTTGATAAATTTTGCATGTGCTTTTGACTGACAGAAGCTCTGGCATTCTGGTAAGTAGCAAAGCAAGCTTCAAAGAGCATAGAAACCTCTTTCTTCTTCCCAAACTAAAGGTGGTTAAATTAAACACATTATTTCCAAGAAAGTTAAAGGAAACACTTCAGGAATAAGTTCACATTTTGGTGCCTATTCTTTCTTTGTTCCTTTTATTTATTCTATTACAGGTAATCTCCCTAAATCAGCTTTTTCATTATCATTCTTACTTCTGAATGATTCAGCTCCATTTAACAAAAACCTCCTGGACTCCTAATATATACTTGATGTGGGGCTGGGGTAGTGGGAAAAAAAAGATGAATAAGATACTTACATCTCATTCATATTCAATTATATGGTTGTTTTTTTAATTGAAGTATAGTAATTTACAATACCATGTTAGTTTCAGGTATATAGCACAGTGCTTCATATATATATATATATATATATATATATATATATATATATATATATATATATATATATTCTTTTTCAGATTCTTTTCCCTTATAGGTTATTACAAAATATTGAGCATATTTCCCTGTGCTATACAGTAGGTCCTTGTTAGTTATTTTTTGGCTATTTAAATTTTTCAGAATGAATAAGAATTTCAAAATAATGGCCAAATGGGGGATACACTTTTATTTGATTCCAGGGTTCATCTGGAATCAAATCATACTGACATATGGTGATTCTGCTTCTCTACCTGTGGGAAAAAAAGACTATCTATGGAGGATCTAGACTGTAGCTAAATGAACCTTGCATTAACCTTTTTCAGCCATTTCAAGTAAGGCAATTATTACTCTAATTTTAGCAAGGATAGGAGAATCTATTATGACCTGCAGTGGTTCATTATGCCATTTCTGTTCTTGGAAGAAAATGGAGAGAAAATGTATCTAATTTGAACAAAAATAAATTCTCATAGATTGAGTAAGAAAAAATGTTAAAAAGGTAAGACTAAACAACCACTGATGTTGGCTTCTGAATTAACTCTATGATTCTTTTGTGAGTAACAGAACATTTTTAAGAAGAGAACTCGAGTATGGTTAGAGTGCCCACTGACTTCTATGTAATGCCTATGCATCCTTCAGGATACAGTTTAGGTGATTAATTTCCAAGTTGATTTTTTCTAAGAATACACTAAAGGAGAAGTGACAAAGACTCTATATATGGAAATGATTATACACAGCAGCACTATCTAATAGAAGTATAATGCAAGTCACATATGTAATTTTAGATTTTCTAGGTGCCACTGTCCAACAGACATACAGTGTGAGATACACATGTAATTTTTAATTTTCTAGTAGCCACATTACTAAAAGTAAAAAAGGAACAAGAGATTAGTTTAACACTATTTTATTTAACACAATGATAATATTTCAAAAATATTATCATTTCAAAAGGTAATCAACATTTTAAAAAATGAGATATTTTATGTTCTTTTTTCCTAACTAGGTCTTTGAAATTCAGTGTGTATTCTTCACTTACAGCATATCTTAATTTGGACTCATCACTTTTCAAATGCTCACTAGTCATTTATGGCTAGAGGTTATCTTACTGGGCAGTATAGGTCTACAGAATTCTTAACACAGTAAGGGATGCTACCATCAAACTACAGAAGATTATTAGTGGACCATCTGGGTCAATGAACCAATTAATAAAGAGAAATTTTATATCATTTAAATAAGCTTAAAATAATAAAAACAAAGTCAAAACCCCACTTTTTGAGATAACAGATAAGAAAATCCAATTGAAGTCTTGTACTATACTATGATCTGAGCAAAAATCTTCAATTAAACTAGACACAAAATTGATGTTTAACAGTGTTTGCCTACCAGTTGTCCAATAATCTGATATGATTTTGTCATAAACATATTTTCTACTTCAGATAATACTTGCCAATGCACAGAACCCAAACGTTCTACTGACCATTTCTCTGAGTGAAGTGCACTCACTCCTATCAATCCAAATGAACATGTCCATAAAGAAAATAAGGAACTTTTCATTGTAGCTCTATTTACAATAGCCAGGACATGGAAGTAACCTAAGTGTCCATCGACAGATGAATGGATAAAGAAGATGTGGCACCTATATACAATGGAATATTACTCAGTCATAAAAAGAAATGAAATTGAGTTATTTGTAGTGAGGTGGATGGACCTAGAGACTGTCATACAGAGTGAGGTAAGTCAGGAAGAGAAAAACAAGTACCATATGCTAACACATACATATGGAATCTAAGAAAAAAATAAAGGTTCTGAAGAACCTAGGGGCAGGACAGGAATAAAGACGCAGACATAGAGAATGGACTTGAGGACATGGGGAGGGGAAAAGGTAAGCTGAGATGAAGTGAGAGAGTGGCATGGACATATATACACTAGCAAATGTAAAATAGATAGCTAGTGGGAAGGAGCCCCATAGCACAGGGAGATCAGCTCGGTGCTTTGTGACCGCCTAGAGGGGTGGGACAGGGAGGGTGGGAGAGAGACCCAAGAGGGAGGAGATATGGGGATGTATGTATATGTATAGCTGATTCACTTTGTTATACAGCAGAAACTAACACACCATTATAAAGCAATTATACTCCAATAAAGATGTTAAAAAAATAAAAAATAAAATAAAATAAAAATACCTGCCAATTAAATATCAAAAAAAATAAAGAAAATAAGGAACTTTAAACTCACATTTATATTATGGTTGTAAAGTCAAACTGCTCATCAGGTCCTGGTGTAGTTTGGCAGGAGAGCCTGCAGTGCAATTCACTGTGAAATTCCAAAGATCAAAACCAACCAGATCTATAATCGTGTCTTCAAACATTCTCATTTTGAAAAGATAGACTTTATTTG
Organism: Mesoplodon densirostris; assembly: GCF_025265405.1. Lineage (NCBI taxonomy): Eukaryota > Metazoa > Chordata > Mammalia > Artiodactyla > Ziphiidae > Mesoplodon > Mesoplodon densirostris. Next base: position 30,710,928 of record NC_082672.1, read on the forward strand.
TTTCTGAAACAGCTACTTTGGTATTCACATAAATACGTCCTTAACTTCCCTTCTAACACAAGTATGAATTCCTCAAAGACCACAAGAGCCAAGTTTATCCTTAACTATAGTGGAAAAGTTTGTCAAGATGATATTTTTCTATTACCGAACTTTTATTTTTGTTTGCTTAAAAACTCTTATATTTAAAAAAAAATAAAATGATTATACAGGCAACCCCATAGTAACCGTGCATCCACCCTTTATGTGAACTGTTGATAGAACTTTTTATGAAAAATAAAACCTCTTCCAAAAGATTTTTGGATTTTCCATGATGATTTGCAAGTTTTAAGTTGCTATTTTATCTTGTGCTATCTGGTTTTAATGATAAATGCTGAGAAGTCATTGAAAGGGAGGCAGTGGGCAGTGATGAACATCAGTGCAGAAGCCAAGAACAGGTTTCAGGGACTGTCCCCGACCTTCCACTGATCAGCTGCAGGACCAAAATACATTTCAAATCTCTGGGTCTCAACTTCTTTATCTATAAAATTTGGAAATAAGAAAAAATTGACTCCAAGCCTCCTCACAGGCTTTGACTTATTAGTGAAAATATGGTAAAATTTAAAAGACTAGTCACTTGTTAAACTGAGCAAAGACGCTTTGAAAATTCAAAGTCTAATTGGAAAAGGAACCCCTGTCCAATTTTCATTCAGTCAGCTTTGTCTATACCAATGCTATCTGCATCATTCAGCCGCTTCCATTAAGCGTCTAGTGAATTCAATTTTAAATGTTTTACCTCCCCCAAAGCTAACATACAAAAAGAGAGAACACCAAGATTGGTTATTTAAAAGTATAAATTATGGTTCATTGTCAAATATGCCCATCCTGTCATCTAACACAGATATAACTGAAAAGCCATGGGCGCTACTAATGAACATGTATTTTGACTACGTCTTCTCTGGAGACAGGAGTAACCTGTCGAGTTCATATAGCCTCAAAGAGTTAACATACTTCCAAAAGCTGAGCACTATACTCCTTGCCAAAACATAAAATTAAGTGTTCCATATGGTGAGAACTGAAAAAATGGTATAATTTTTTGATTGTGTTGACTTGTGTATTAAGTTCGAGAAAAGAGTCAAAAATTAAGTTTAGTAACTTTGTTGTGTATATTTATGAAGAAATTTCCATTCTCCTATGGCATAAAATTCCAATGCAAATAGCCATTCTGTTTCTAACATTCTAAAAACACTGCCCTCCAAAAACTGTAGATGGATAGATGGATAGATAGATAGATAGATAAATAGATGATAGGTGATAGAGTGTATGCACACACAAACTCATGTAACATTTTTAACATCTTTATAGTTTTGCCTATGATTTCACAAACATAAGACAATGAGAAACTGACTGAATGACCAGCTTAAAGTGGAGCAGAGATTCGAAAGGAAGTCCCTCGCTCCATCTTCTAATGGGAAACAAGCACTATCTTTAACTATGATTTGTTTGAAATAATGGTTTATATAAAATGCAATCCCTTGTTCCTATATGAAATGTTTAGCTTGTTTGGATGTCATAGGGATCCATCGATTCTCCTTTCTTGTTTCTTCTCATTTGATGATTTTTATATGGTAATTAATATTTTAATTATGTGATAATGTCACTGACTCTAAAAATAAATCCTTTATTTTTTTCTTGGCATGTCTGGATAGGTAGCCATATATTTATATGTCGGTCATTCATTAGTTTTCTATTTTTTTTTAATAGAAATTTTGAATTCAAGGTAATGTTTTCTACTTGACAACAAGATTATTTTGCAATATATATTATATATTTTTGTATATATGTATTTAAACTATTTTTCTCACCTTTATGGGAATATAATTTTAAACAGAATGAAAGATTAAGCAAACCAAAAATAATGAAAAGTCAAATTATGCACACTGTGCAAATACACGGTCACATAGATTTTGCCTTGTATAAACTTCATCCTGCCTATGTGGGTTTTAACATATTTCCATGGCTTTAAATAGGAAAACATCTTAAAGCTCAGCCCATGGGAAAACCAAGCTTGATTAGTTTTCCCTTTTACTACAGCCTGCAGAGTGTAAAACACAGCACATCAGAATTGAATTTGTCATCTCCAGACCTCACAGGAATTTTAGGAACTAAATAGTTAGGAAGCCATCCTGGTACTTCTCTTTGCTTTAATCAAAGTCGAAGTTTCAATTTAAACATTCAGGAAATCTCCCTTATTTAAAGCAATCAACTCATTGCTGACAGGGTCTGGCCTTACTGTGTTTAATTTTTTGGCATCAAGCAAAACTTGATTGGTCACAGCCAGTGCATGAGGAGTCCTCCTTTTTCCTCAAAGAAGAGAGAAGGATTCCAGAGCTTGCTGTGTCCAACACAAGTCTAGAGATATGGATGCATTTTCAAATCAGTAGTGCATTGGTGTAAACCTCAGCTGGAAAACGGAGCTAATGTTTAAGACCTATAAGGGGTTTCAGGGTCAAACAACTATCACAATGGTGAGCTGTAAAATAATATTCTGAGAAAATATTGATCAAGCTTCTATATTCCTCTGATTTCTGTCTCTTTTTTCACACTTTTTGGAATACACGGGAAGTCACCACCCTGCATTTTATTTTCAAGACTTCAATTTCCTGTAGATCAAGTAGAAAACAGATATAGCGAGGCCTGAGGTGAGAGGGGGATTGTGGCATACTTGAAAGCTAGGCACTAGGATCTTTCAGGAAAATATATTTAAATACAGACATAGAGGTAGAGGTAGATGCAGATGCAGGGGTTAAGTAGATGCAGATGCAGGGGTGAAGTAGATGCAGATGCAGGGGTGAAGTAGAGGTTGAGACAGAGATAAGAGATAGATACATCCTACTATACTTAAGAAATCTGGAGGGGAAGAACAGCTAACAAATAAAACTAAATTAATTTCACTAAGATTCAAAATCGTTATTAAATCTCTGAGAAATAAATCACGCAGTCAAGAGATCGGAATGGTTGCCTCTATTCTCAGAGTTCTCAGTGGCTCATCTCCTTAGATCGGGTGCTCAAAGGTGGGGAAAATGATGTGCAGGCTCTTTAGTTTGGTTACCCTGTGGACAGACAGCCAAAACATTACTAAAAATATTCCACACTAAATTCATATCTGACCTTTACAACCCTCTATTGTAGTTCTCCAATAATCTGTTTTTTCAAATAAAAAGCTAAGCGATGTAATGAACTATGTAGTGAATTTACTAGTTCTTGAGAGAAGATTATCTGGAAGATACACTATTTAAACAAGTTGAACTTTTAAGAAGGCACATTTTCAAATAAAAATTGTTTTAAAAATATTTTGTGGTGTCAACATGTTTTAAAATGCACAAAGTTTTAGGGTACCTCGAAAGTTAAATTTTATATAACATTTTGTTATTAACCAAAATATTTATTTGGCATATGTATTATTAGTCCATTTGGGCTGCCATAACAAAAGACCACAGACTGGGTGGCTTAAATAACAACATTGCATTTTCTCACAGCTCTGGAAGTTAGAAGTCCCAGCCAGATCAAGGTCCAAATGGGTAGGTTTCTGGTGAGAGCTCTTTTCGTGGCTCATAGACAGCTCCGTGCTTACGTGGTCTTTCCTCTGTGCTTGAGTAGAGGGAGGGAAAGAGAAAGAATGAGGCCTCTGGTGTCTCTTCGTGTAAGGATACCAATCCTATCATATCAGGACCCTATCCTTAAGACCTCATTTAACTCTAATTACCACCATACAGGCCCTGTCTCCAAATGCAGTCACATTGGGGGGCTAGGGCTTCAATATTCAAAATTTGGGACAAGTTCTCAATGGCTCATTTCTTAGATTAGGCATTCACACATGGGAAAAATGATGTCAACAGGAGCCTATTAGCAAGATCTCAAATATTTATGTTGTTTATCTACCAACAAAAGAAAAAATTCCATTTTCCATTATGAACTCACAAATTCACATATATCTTCTTCCTCCAAATACACATATGTATAGCATCAGATATACTACATTCTTGGAAATTAATCTGAGCATTTAGTGTTGCTGTGTGGAAATCTGATATGTTTCACTAGAATATACAATGTTTCATTGCTGCTACTGATTTTTAAAAAAAGACCAACTTAACAAATAATTCCACTCATGTCCTAGTCAAAATCAGACACCACAGAACAAAAATACTGGTGAGAGCTCTTTTCATGGCTCGTAGATAGCTGTGGTTTTAGACTCTCTAAAAACCAGATTATTATTTATGAAAAGGCCTATAATAATTGTACTAAATGATGTCATAGCTTTTATAGAAATGCATTTTCTCTTAACCAACAGGAAAGAAAATTGTATAGAAATTGTCCCCACAAAATATGAGAAGAGGTGTCACACGTTTTTTTGATACAGTGAAATGCCTATTATACTTTTTCATTTTTCAACCATGGCATACCACAGCTCAAAACCCAAGGGCAAAGAACTCACTTAACTAAGATACATGCCATACATCACAAAAATGTGGCTGCCTTTACTGAAAGATGATGTAATATGTAAGGCAAGTGTATTGTGTTACTGGTTTTTCCATAGTTTTCCCTTGTAACTGTCACAATTTGGGTATGATAAGTGAGGATGACTATTTGATATACTGTATTTTATTTCCTAGTCATGCATCATTTGAGCCAGTGTTTCTCCCAAGTGTGGTCCAGAGAGCCCTGGGGGTCCTCTGGTTAGTTTATAATGCTTCACCAGGAGGAAGAACTTGACTGGGGCAGAGATATTGAGTTGAGAATGATCCCTGCAGAAAGTAACTGAAGTCGTAGTAATTCCTACCCACAAAAGGGGGCCAAGGAGCAGAAGCCTGACAAGTCTAAAACATAAAGATTTATCACCCAGACCTCATGGATAGAGGGCAAACATGAGACAAGTAAATCTGAGGACCACTTCTCTATCTCTGGGCTGTATTTTCCTCCTTTTAGGAAGCCAGAGAACCTCAGCTTGCTCTCCATTTCTCCAGCTCTACCCACTGTGTGTTCCACCAACCCCACCTTCACCCAAGACTTGCTACAGAGCAGGTGAGGTCCTCCAAGCATTCTTCTTCTATATCGTCACCAAGGACAAGATCTTTTCTCTTTCACCTGGCTTATTGCATTTGACTAGTGGGTGGAAAGCAGATAATAGAGAAGTAACAAACATAGAAAGTTATAAATATCCCAGAATTCTAAAACCCCACTGAGATGATAACTGGACTTTTGTTTCTGGGAATAGAACTCTCTGCTTGCCTCTTTCTCCTGCCAGGACAGCAGATCCTTTCCTCCAAGGCAGACCCTTTTAGATGAGGGGCATTTGGGATAGCTCATTGGTGTTCCCATCTCACAAGTAGGTACTTTGCATTTTTGACATGCTGGTGATGGAGAGAACATATTAAGTGGCCTCTGGCTTACACTAGAAAGTTTCTCTCAAATCATTTCTTCACACAGCATTTTTTTTTCATTTTATACTTTCAAAAAATACTATAGCAGTTCTAAGGTATTTTAAATACAAGGTAAAAAATTCAAACACTGCAATAGAGTATATAGTGAAAAGTTACATCCCCTTTACCTCAGTCCCACAATCTGCCCTATCTCTCCCTCTAGCTATCCATTGGGACAACCAGGTTAGATCATCATTACATACGGGGTATTTTATACATAAGCCAATATATATATAAGAAATTGTGTATGTATATGTGTGCATGTATGTATATATATTTACATCTATCTATTTATCTATTATCTATCTTTTTGTTTCTTAATATAGTAAAGCATAATATGCATTGTCCAAAAAGTCTTGCTACAATTTTAAGCTTTAGTAATCTGAGAAGGATAAATGTTATATTCAGAAAAACATTAAAATTTTTAATAATTTAAATTTTGTTTATACTTGTTTAGTCTTTTAAATTATGAATAGTACATTTTAAATTTTAATCTTTTGCTGTTGTCAATATTTGTCACCTTCAATTTTAGGGATTGAAATGTATGTATTCATACATAAGTTCATCCTTGCTTTTTTCACTTACTGTGTCTTGGTGCTTGTCCCATCTCAATATGTATAGATCCTTATCATTCTTTTTCAGAGTTTCATTGTAATCCATTGTATGAATGGATCATAAATAATTTAATCAGCCTTCTGTTAACGTACATTTAAGTTTCTTAGAACAACACTCTAAAAACTATTATGAAACATATATTTTTGGTCATTTAATAGCAAATCAGTTATAAATACTTTCAGTTACAAGTAAGAGAAACATTGACTAACAATAGCAGTCTTATTTGTTTTAAATAGGTTTTAATTTTTTCACATAATAGGACATCCAGAGGTGAGTGGTTGCAGGCAGATTCAGCTGCTCAATGATGCCATGAGGAATTCAGGTGCTCTCTGTCTTTCATATCACCATTTTTAATGTGCTGGCCTTTTGTTCTCATCCTTGTCACTTCATAGTCACAAAATGGCTACCACAGCTCCAGGAATCACATCCATAGTCAAGACAAGAGGCAGAGGAGATAATGAATGGCAACTACCTCTGTCCCTTGTATTAGGACAGGAAAAGCTTTCCTAGAGCCTGCAGTAGACTTCCAGCTTTAAGATGATGATGATGATACCTCTCCCCATCTTCAAGGGAGACAGCAAGAGAATGAGGATAACTTAACATGGCTGTGGAGAGTGTCTTCCAGCCCCATCTGACCAGAAAGGTGGGCAACAACTCCTGAAAGATGTTCAGCCCAGCAGTGCTCAAGCCAAGAGTTGGGCAAGCAGAACTGATCAACCCCAGAGCAAAGCCAATACAGGCCTAGATGCTTCTTGTGCCACACACAGGCAAGTGGAATTAACTCATAGCCCAGGCTGAGGGTAGCTCCTGGCTGCTCCCAACTGGAGAGCCTGTTTGGGAAATTTAGAGTAGCCTCTCCCCACCCTGCCCAGGCAAAGGGGCTGAGACAAAGTCCCACTCACTGTGGAGAGTGTCCTCTTTCTCCCTCTGAGCAGAAAGGCAAGAAACAACTCCAGCAGCACTCAAGCCAAGAGGCAGGCAGGCAGAGCCAATAGTTTGCAGAGCAAAGCCAGTGGCCCTGTTCAGTCAGAAACTTGGGGTGTAGGCCAGCACCTACAAAGCACAAAGAGCTTTACCAGCTTTATATCTGTTGCTCCCTCTGTACCCAGGTAGGGAATCTAATTTATAGCTCTCCTAATCTCTGAATACAGTCTTCAGCCTGTCACCTAACCAGAGCACAGGGGAAGATACACAGCCCATTCAATAGCCATATATACAGTGACATTGAACAGAGAGCACAGCAGTGGCTTCCCCCATCTGTAGAGCAAAACCAGCAGCCTCACGTGACCAGGGAATTCAGTGCACACTCTGGCCTGATTTGGCCAAACAATAAGCTTTACAGACCCTGAGTCCCATTCTGCTCCCCTGCCAGGGCAAGGAAGCTAATTCATAGCCCTATCTACTACTGAATATAGTACCCAATCCTGACCATCTAGTAAGCCTGACCAGAAAATCCAGGCAACCACAGAACTTATCCTACAGCCTTACTTAGGTAGGAAACCAAGCTAGAAGTATAGTACTGCAGTACTACATATTTACTGAAAAAAATTTGTGTATAAGTGAACACACATAGTTCAAAACCATGTTGTTCAAGAGTCAACTGTATATAGGCATAGTTAGATTCTGCAATATGGTAATAATGATACATAATTTACATACAGCTCTAGTTTAATAGTTAAAAAAACACAGTACAAACTACAACAATCTATTATTAGTTACACAACAGAAAAAACATGTAAATTACAACAGCAATAACCTAAAATGTGAGAGAGTAGAGAAGTAAAAGTGTAAGGTTTACTGAAGTTAAGTTGTTATCAGTTTAAAAGTTTAAGATATTTTATATAAGCCTCATGGAGACTAGAAGGGAAAATTCTGTAGGAATTACAGAAAAGAACCTGATAAAGAAGCCAAAGCATACTGGTGCAAAAGACATCAAAACATGAAAAAAGACAGCAGGATAAAAAACAAAAAGCAATGAATTTATAGAACAAGAAGAAAAAATTAACAAAATAGCAACAATAAGTCCCTATCTATAAATAATTACTTTCAATGTAAATGGACTAAATTCTCCAGTTAAAAGACTTAAAATGGCTGAATGGATAAAAAACCAAGATCCAACAATATGCTGCCTCCAAAAGACTCATTTCAGTCTTAAAGATACACATAGACTGAAGGTGAGGGATAGAAAAAGGCACTTCAAACAAGTGGTAACTCCAAAAAAGCAGGGGCAGCTATACTTACATTAGACTTTCAACTAAAAATGGTAAAAAGAGACAAAGAAGATCATTATTTAATGATAGAGGGGGTCAATATATCAAGAAGATATAACAATTGTAAATATTTATGCACCCAACATTGGATCAACTAAATCTATAAAGCAAAAAAAATAACAGAGCTAAAAGGAGAAATAAATAGTAATATAATAACAGTTGGGGATTTTAATACCCCACTTTCAACAATGGCTAGATCATTCAGACAGAGAATCAGTAAGGAAACAGTAGATTTGGACAGCACTATAGGCCACATAGACCTAACAGACATATTTTTAATCTTCTATCCAGCAACGTCAGAATACACATTCTTCTCAAGCCTGCATGGAATCTTTTCCAGGAGAGACCAGGTGTTAGGCCACAACTCAAGTCTTAGCAAATTCAAGAAGATCAAAATCATACCAAGTATCTTCTTTAGCCACAGTGGCATGAAATTAAAAATCAATAACAAGAGAAAACTGGAAAATTCATGAACACATGGAAATTAAACAACAATCTCCTGGACAGCCAATGGATCAAAGAAGAAATTAGAGGAAAGTAAAAAAGTTTCTTGAGACAAATGAAAATGGAAACACAACATAATAAGACTTGTGGAATGTAGCAAAGGAAGTTCTAATAGAAAAGTTCATAGCAATAAATGCCTACATTAAGAAGCAAGAAAGATTCCCAATAAATAACCTAACTCTATGACTTAAGGAGCTAGAAACAAAGTGAGCCCAAAGTTAGAAGAAAGAAAATAATAAAGATTAGAGAAGACACATTGATAAAATAGAGACCTGAAAAACAATAAGAAAGATTAGCCAAACTAAGAGTTGTTTCTTTGAAAAGACAAACAAAATTAACAAACTCTTAGCTAGACTAACAAAAAAGAGAAAATACAGAAAGATGATGGCATATATTCCATATACAATGGAATATTATTCAACCATAAAAAATGAAATCCTACCATTTGCTACAACACAGATGGACCTTGAAGTCATTATGCTAAGTGAAGTAAGTCAGACAAAGAAAGACAAATACTGTATGATCTCATTTACATGTGGAATCTTTAAAAGAAAAAAATCAAACTCATAAAAAAACAGATGACATTTTACCAGAGGTGGAGGGTGGGGGAAGGGAAAATTGGAGGAAGGTGGTCAAAGGTATAAACTTTCACTTATAAAATAGATAACTATGAGGGATGGAATGTACAACACATTGACTATAGCTAACACTGCTATATGATATATAGGAAAGTTGTTAAAAGAATAAATCCTAAGAGTTCTCATCACAAAGAGAAAAATTATTTTCTTCATTGTATTTATATGAGAAGATATAGATGTTATCTGAACCTATTGTGGTAATCATTTCACAGTATAAGTAAATCAAACTATCCTGCTATATACTTTAAACTTACACAGTGATGTATATCAATTATTTCTCAACAAAACTGGAAAAATGCATTTAAAAAGCAGCAATCACACTCTGCAAAGAAAATCTTACATTTAGGGCAAATCTTTATCCTCTTTTTCCTCTATGCTTTCTTCTCTTGGTCGCTTTTCTTCCAGATTTAAATATAAACATCCAAGATAAAAAAAAAAACAAGTTATTCAACTGTGAAGAAAGACTGGAAAGGCATTGATAATTGGATTGTGTCAAAGATGATAGCTAAAACTTTATTGAACATTTATATGATAGACCAGGTTTTAAGCACTTTATATATATTAATGAATTTAATCCTCACAACAATTTTGTCTGTATAGATTAATCTATATTATCAAAACCATCAACGGTAAACTAGGCAACAAAAACAATAATATCACAGATTCTAACCTCAAGCCACATCAGAAGTAAGACAGAGGGAGAGTTACAAGTACTTCACCCCCTGCTCCACCTCCACCCTTCCTAAAGCTCACCCTCTGGTTGGCATACAGGTCTTAGCCTCAGCATGAAAGCACTTAGTCCATCCTTACACCAGAGAAAGTACGGACATTGCTCTCTTCAGCTCCGATCATGGCAATGTTATTAAATTTTCCAATCTGATTTATTCTTTTAATGCTTCATCATCTTCATAATTAAGAAAAGTCTTGAATAATTTTTTCAAAATTTGAATACATGCTTTGTAACGTATTATGTAAATGATAAATGAAATAAACTTTAGCTTGGCATTTTCTGATGGATCAAAAGAACAAGATTGAGTTTATTGATGAATTACTATTCAGTTTCATTTGATGCTGAGATAGGGAGCTTGAAAAGTCACAGCCAACTTTTAATTGACCAATTGGGGCACCTTGTTGTTCTTAAGAAAAGTTTCAAAATTCTAGTGCCAGTAACCCTCTCAAGTCTTAATACAGTCTCTTGCTGGAAGTCTTTTTTGGGATTTATGAACATGTAGTCAGCAGTAAATTCTACCAGATATTAGTGCTCAAGTCTTATGTCCCTGTATCTCCAGCAGGATCTCTTTCAAAAGAAAACAGGAGCTAAAAGCGACATGTTGTTGCCCATCCTTAGGGGAAGAGTTTGCAGAGTTAAACTGCAGGAGAGTGGGATACAAAGACCTTGGTCTAAGAATATAGCCCACTTGCTTCCTCAGAATGCGTTCTCATATCTGGTCGGTGATCTCGCCAATGGGAAAAGACACATACAAGTGAGCGATCTTCCTTCCCCTAGAAGCTTTCTCCTCTGCTAAGTTCCATATTCCAACTATACTTCACTGAAGTCTGCACAGGCTGGGCCCTCTCTAGTGCCTTGACTTACTGTCATATTACAGAAAAGGGAACATTGAGCAGAGTCTCTACCACCCTCTAGTTTTACTTCCTTGACACACCCTGGGACATTGAGTTTTGGACATTTCCAACTTAAGAAAGGAAAGCAAAATCACATGTTAATTTTGGTGTTATAAATTTGCTAGAAAATAGGAGGCCTGGAATAGCTGTATGCTAAAAAATACTGGTCAAAACCACGATGAGACTTTTTTAAAAAAATAAGAGGTTACGCAAAGTTCTGGCTCCTCTTGTCTCCCAGCTACTGTCTCACAGACCCCTGCACTATTCTAAGGGCCGGAAAGGCTTCTATACACAGGCTCATTTGTGGTCAACATAAAGTAGACTGTAGCCTTGTACCCACTCCCTTTGCTTTGTTAAAAATAACATTAATACACATTCATTGTAGAAAATTTGGAAAAATACAGAAAAGCATAAAGAAAATAAAAATTACCCATAGATCTACCACTTTACTCACTTTCCTAACTGCTGATCTAAAAGCAAACACAGAGATCAAAAGAGCAGATAAATGCCCCCAAAGTTTTCTGGTTCCTTTTTACATAGTTCATATGTAAATATTTATTTAGCCATGGAACTGGCAGCAAAAGGACTAAGAAAGAACTGCCTTTGAATTACAGCATCTTAGCAGCAGAATAGACAACAAAAATCCTACCCAGGAATCTCTTCCATGCTACCTCTGTGAGAGTGTAAGCTAGATTCAGCTCAGTGCTTCCAGGAATGTTTTTCTAGATAGATGGCTCAGCAACTATAAAGTTCTGCTTGTCAGGAAGTTCCACCTATATGATGTCTTTCCTACCCATGGATCCTAATCAGTACTCTGGAGCAACATAGAACAAGTTTAACTTCTTCTTGTGTTATCTTTACAATCAACCTAAATCCTCTTATTTCAAGAGTGAACTATTTTGGACATTCTATTCTATTCTCAATGAACACTACTTTGTTCAAATCATGGTGTCCAGAACTGAATAAAGAACTCTAATTTTGCTAAATAACATGGGGGACGTTGTGTCAACTTCTGTGATACTGACACTGAATATCTATTAATACCAACCTAATAGTCAAAATTCAGTTAAAAATATTTTCTAATTATAAGAATAATCAGCTCAACCTCTTTGGCACTGCATTCGTTGGTAGAAATGTTGGCTATAATCACCCTATTCCACTAGCCCTGAAAGGACACCTTAGTCAATTTTAGTGCCTTTGTATATGTTGCAATGGTTAATTCGTGTGTCAGCTTGTCTAAGTCATGGTGTGCAGCTGTTTGGTCAAACACCAGTCTAGATGTTGCTATGTAGTGTTTTTTTTTTATATGTGATTAATATTTAAATTTGTATACTTTGAGTAAAGCACTTACTTTCCATAATATGGGAGGCCTTTATTCAACCAGTTGAAGGCCTTAAGAAAAAAAATGAGGTCACTATAAGAGGAAGGAATTTTGCCTTCAAGTTGCCTACATACTCAAGACTAAAACATCAACTCTTGCCAGAATTTCTATTCTTCCAGCCTGCCCCGCAAATTTTGTACTTGTCAACCCCATAATTTTATGGACCAATTCCTTATGATAAATCCCTCTCTCCCTTTCTCTCTCTCTCCATCTTATTGGTTCTCTTTCTTTGGGGAACCCAGACTAATACATATATATACAATATTCTTCCCCTCTTCCCTTCTTTGTCTTCTCCACTATTCCTTTTTTCTTTTCCCATGCTTGACACACTCAGTCAAATATAGGCCCCTAGCTCAACTCATCCTTTGTTCTCTCAGCAAATATCTTCACTTCTATGTAATGAATCACGGTTTTCTTGGCCCCATCCCCAAGCAAATATTTCTTGCCATTTCTATTTAATAAATACCTTGATATTCACTTCCTTATGAACCACAGTTCTTCTTCCCTCAAAACACTGACTAGAATCACCTTTGCAGGAAGCCTTATAACCTAAACTCATATAGCTCTGGTCACTGACACCTTCAGCAGTTCCCATAAAACAAATATCTCTGTTGTATGCCTACTTTTATTCTAGATCCTTGTTTATGTAATTTTTTGTTGTTTTTTTTCCATGTTCTGTTATTTTGGTTTCATTGAGTTTTTTTTTTTTGTTTTTTACATTTATAGAAAAAGCTCCTTAAGGATATGGAACATGTCTTATTTTTTAGTCTTACTTACAACTATGTTCAGTATACAGGGGCTTCTTAACAAATATCTTTCACTATAACTTATTCAAATAATCGAGTTTTTCTGGTATAGATGAAAGAAAGAGCTAGACACAAAATTAGCCAGAATTTTCATAAAACTAAGCTCCATTTGGATCTTGTTTTAAGACCACTGAAAGTTTAAGGTATTGCTATTTATCAAGCTTCTTTTAAGATCAATTTCCTGAGGGTCCATTGTTAAAACTTTTTTAAGTCCTCCCAGTATACATGTGTTAAGAAGATTATATGCAAAACTGCAGAGCTTCTCAAAGTAAAAGGTGCATAGGACCTACCTGGCAAGCTTGGTAAAATGCAGGTTCTGATTCAGAAGGCCTGCATTGGGCCTGAAACATTGCATCTCTAACAATTTGTCAGGTGATACTAATGGTGCTGGTCCATGTAGCACACTTTGATAAACATAGTCCAGTAGAGAAGACATAGGTAGGAAGCCAGAGCTGAGCCCAAATCACTTACCAGCTCTGGGAAATGCCTAGAACAGTAGAGAATGGGAAAGATTAAGTAAGCAGATGCATTTTGTCTTTTTTTTTTTTTTTTTTTTTTTGGCTGCGCCGCAAGGCTAGAGGGATCTTTAGTTCCCCGACCAGGGATGGAACCCAGGTCCCCTGCAGTGGAAGTGCAGAGTCCTAACCACTGAACCACCAGGGAATTCCCAAGCAGATGCATGTAGGAAGCACCTAGAATAATGTCTGGAACTTAATGGTTGTACAGGAATCCATTTTTTTCATAACTATCCCTGTCAACCTGTGTTATATCTCTCATAATGTCTGGCTCTTTTAACCTTGCCAGCTTCTAATATTTGTACTTTTTCTCAAAACACCTATAATTAAATTTTCTTATTTAAATTATTTTTGGTTAAAAAAAAACTTTGTAAAATAAGAAACTATTTTGGTACTCCATTCATTTTCATGTCCATGGTCATACCATACAGCGTCACATGCGCTTTGAAGTCATATAGACCTGATTCTTCAAATTGGGGCTCTGCCATTGTTGGCTGAAACCTTGTACAGTTACTTTATCTCTATAAACTTTATTTTCCTCATTTAAAAAATGAGGATAATAGCTATCCATACTCCAAACATATTGACTGGATTAAGCCAAAGCATGTAAGAAAGTTAGTCAAGTGCCAATTCATAGTAAGCCCCTATGTCAGACACTTTTTATGCTTCAATTCATTTCTTAATGGTAAGGGTGTCAAAACTACAAAGAAGACTTAATATACAGCCTTGACCATTTCCTCTGTTAAAGTCAAGAATAGAAAAAGTGTGAGACTCAGCAATCCATAATGGGGACATTTAGGTGGATGAGCCTGAGAATCTTAAACACCCAGAATCCACTGAATCCACTAACTGGCAAAAGTCCTTTCCCCTTTGAGAGAGAAAAGCAGCCTTACCTTTCCTGCAGAAGCCTTACTGAGGCAAGTGCCTTACAAGATGATGCTAATCTTCCTCAAGATCTACCCCTTCATCACTTATTGTCTACAGGACAAAAAATAGAGTCAAGCCTCAGCATAGCACAAATGGGGAAATAAAGTCACTGCTTTGGAAGAAAATAGCTCACACAAAAGACTGCTAAACTGAAAATATAAAGGCAGGAACCAGGAGACGATATGTGAGAATGGTTTTTAAGAATGTAGAACTAGAAAGGACAGAATATAAAGGGAAGTAGATTGTAAGGTTGGTTGGAAATATTTATTGACATAGGAGCACTCTCCCATGACTAAGGGTTAAATATTGTATCAGTCTGCTACTGCCACAAACAACCACATAATCTCAGTGACATGCCACAATAAGCATTTATTTCCCACTTTGCTGAGGTTTGGCTGATATAGTTTGGGCTTTACTGGGCTTACTCCAAGCTGTGGATTGAATACTGATCTGCAACTCATGTCTTTCATCTTCTTTGGACCAACGGTTATTCAAGACAGGGGCTTCTCATGGCTAAAGACAGGAGTTCAGAAGATGAGCCCAATTGTGCATCCATATTTTAAGCCTCTGCTCCCATGATGTTCAATAATATCCCACTGGAATAAACAAGTCATATGGCCAAACTCAATGTTCTAAGTATATGAAAGAAAGAAAATATTTTTATTATTTGCATATGACATGATTATCTACCTAGAAAACAAAGAACATATAGATAAAATATAAGAATAGTAAGAGTTTGTAGCCAGGTAGCTAGGTACAAGATCAATATACAAAGAGAATTGCTAGAAAATTATTTATTTGCTAGAAAATGATATTATAAAGTATAATCCATGAAAAGATATCATTTATAATTGACACTTTTAAAAAATACCTAAATACTTAAAAATATAGCTCATGTTCAAGATTATGAAGACCCAAAGTCATAAGGATATAAATTATCTCCCACAAAATTATAAATTCAGTTAGAAACCGTAAGCAGTTCTTTTTCAATAATTTGATAAATAATTCTAAAATTTATATGGAAGAGCAAAGACCCAAGAAAAGCCAAGATGTTTAAGAAACTAAGCAAAAAGAATAAAGAAGGAGATAGTCCTACCAGCTATCAAGCTCTGTTATAAAATGAAATTGATTAACACACTGTAGTATTA
This sequence comes from Mesoplodon densirostris, assembly GCF_025265405.1. Classification (NCBI taxonomy): domain Eukaryota; kingdom Metazoa; phylum Chordata; class Mammalia; order Artiodactyla; family Ziphiidae; genus Mesoplodon; species Mesoplodon densirostris. The sequence continues at coordinate 30,726,811 of NC_082672.1, forward strand.
AAACAGAGATAGATAAATTTACCCATTGAACAGAATGAAAATCCCAGATTAAGACTCATATGGAGGGTTAGGACAAGTGGTCATGAAAAAAATAAAATAAAATTAGATCCCTACTCTATGCCATAGCCATCTCCTCCCCAAATAATAATTCCGGTAGATTAGACTTAAATGTGGAAGCCAAACTTTTAAATTTTAGAAGACAATATAAGAGAAGATCAAACCTTTAGATATGGGAAATTTTTATGAAATAAGACAGAAAAAAATTAGCTATAAAAATTAATAAATTTGACTACATTCAAATTATTTCTATTGGTCAAAAGTGTTACCATAGGTACAAATTACCCCAAGTAGTGGATTCATGAATACCAAGTAGGTTCCTATGCTGTGGTGCCAGAGAAGTTCCAAGGTAGGAAGTAAGAAGTAGGATCCATAGGGTCTGCATCCTGACAAGGGTGCACTTGCACTAGTCTGATTACATCTCATATGGAACTGGTCACCACATCAATGACTGGAGAAGAGGTAGGGCTGAAAGAATACAATGTGGTGCACAAGCTATCCCATGAGAGTTAATGAGGCAAAATTCATTTTGGTTTATTTAAAGATTTTTACCTAGTTATTTTATATTTGTTATTTGATAAGTCCAATGCAGCACTAATATAAACATACATCTTTAAGGCAAAGTTACTTTTGAGATTATTTATGATTTCATTTTCAGAACATATTTTTGTGTTTTCGTTTCCATGTGGCAGCTTCTTTAGTTTTTATTATTTCCTGCAAGCCCAGAGATCCGATTAAAATGTTTTATGCGGATCTCATTTTTTTCTCCCAAGAAGAGTCCTTCACAGTATCTGGTCTACCTCATTGACCGAAGCCAAAGCCCTGGGTACGCAGAACTGGACAGAGCCCAGTAGGCTCTCAAACTACATTACTACTTACTTTCCTTTGTATAAAACACGCAGCACTTGCTGTCAGCCATGCATTGTTCCTTCCTATCACTTCAGTCACTTTAATCCCTTAGGTGTAGAATTCTTAAAGAATCTTAAATATCATCCAAGACAAGGAAGTATGAAAGATTGCCAGCTGATGATTTTCTAACTCTTTTCCTGAAACTACAGCTCTTTCTCTGCCGCTTTTGTCCTAAAAGCAAAAAGCAAATGAGCCTAGTCATCATAACTTGTGCCTTGATCTAATTAAATTTTATCACAAGGTAAGAATAAAGAGAAAGCCAACTACAGTGCTAATGTCAAACAATTGAGAATTTAGTTAGCAAATTCTAAAATAGTTTACCATTCTTTTTTCACTTTGCAATTCTGGCCTATAGCCAGACAGAAAAAATGAAAGCCATTTTGGTATTTAAGTACTGTATAGCTCATATCAACTTTAAATCCCATATTGAACGATTCCATTTGACTACTATGATTTTCTTGCTTTGCTCGATTTCTAGAGCAAATATAAAATATTCTCTCTACCTCTCTTGTCTTACATCTAACCCACAACTAATAAAGCCTCAGAATTTGTAGTCAGGAAAACATAATTTACCATAATGCCTTTTTTTTTCCCTTCGCATGTTAACCAAATTGTGGGTTTAAAATCCTGGCTCCATCTAGAATCCTAAAGGCATTTTAGCTACAATCCGACATTTTCTTTCCCTCTGTTGCCAGTTGAAAGCATACTTTTCAAGCTCTTATTCATTCAGCTAGCAGTGACTTCCCTTATAGAGTTTCCAGTTATGTTTTGTTAGTAGCTTTAATAAAACAAAGAAAAGAATACAGTGAATAAAATGAGTAGGTCAGAATCAAAAAAATTCATATTTCATAATCTCCCCCAAATTATCTACACCACTTCCCCAGCTTTAAGTTAAGTTATGAAGTATTCATAATTTTACTTCTTAATAAATTTGTTTTTCTTAAAAAGATGAGGCAATTAGTACATACTTAGAAAAATCACTCTGCTCCAAACACAGGTAATTTCAACCAACCCTCCAACATAAAGAAAACTGGAAAACAGGAAAAAATGATTTTAGAGATATGCTTAAAGGAAAGGGAAGTCTACCAACATAACGAAGAATTATTAGGACAGAATATGGGAGAGTATAGGAGCCTGGAAAAGTGAGTCTGACATTCAAGGCCATTTTTTTATCCCTAGAAACATTTCCTGATTCTGGATGGTGCAGTTGTGAGGCTTTGCTATACTTTTAGTAAACTAGGATCAGGAATTGGAGTTAGAGCCTGTCAAAATGATGGGGTCCTGGTGATTCTCCTTGATTTGGCTTGGCTATACCTTAAGGTGAACTAAAAGGAAGGAGACCTCCACTGTGGCTGAAATATAGCTTTAAATTATGAAATTCTTGAAATAGGACTGGGTGAATTTCACATTGTCAGTACTGTCCAGGCACGTGGCAAAAGCAAATGTAAATTCTCTATGGAGAAAAATAACAACATATTCAGCCTCAAATTATTTCTGTATAAATATTGCAAAATCAGTTTCTAGCACACAATGAAAAGTAACTCATCATACTAGGAGAAAATAGCACATTCAAGGAAATCAGAAACGAAAGCAAGAAACAGATCCAGAAAGTTTCCAGATATTAATGTTATATGGAGATATAAGACACAGACTGTAAAATAAATATGTTTTCTGTGTTCAAACAAATAACAGACAAGATTGAGAATTGGAGCTAGAAGATAAAAGAAACAAGCAAATGGAAATTTTGGAATTTAAATGACATTTACCAAGATTAGAAAATTAATGCACAGGTATAACAGCAGATTGGACCAGGCTAAAACAGAATTAGTAGTTATAAAATAAGAGGAAAATATCTAGAATAGATTAGAAAAAGAGAGAGAGAAAAAATATATAGAATAGTAGATAAAAGATTTCAAGATAACAGTGAGAATTCTAATACGTATTTGAAACGTCAGGCATAGAGGAGAGAGGAAATATGGAAAGAGGAAATAATTGAAGAAATAATTGATGAGAATTTTCTAGAATCCCTACAAACCCTAAGCAGGATAAAAGAAATTTATACCTAGGTGTATTATAGCAAACCCACTGAAACTTTCCCCTTCAAGAAAAAAAAGAAAGAAAGAAGACAGATTCTCTTCAATGGAGAAATAATTAGACAGAAAGCCATCTTCTCAATAGGAAAAAAAATAAAAACAAGAGAGTGGAATAACTATGGGGTTGAGAATAACAACTCCTGGGACTTTCCTGGTGGTGCAGTGGTTAAGAAGCCACCTGTCAATGTAGGGGATACTAGTTCGAGCCCTGGTCTGGGAAGATCCCACATGCTGTGGAGCAACAAGCCCATATGCCACAACTACTGAGCCTGTGCTCTAGAGCCCACAAGCCACAACTACTGAAACCTGCATGCCACAACTACTGAAGCCCAAGCACCTAGAGCCTGTGCTCCGCAACAAGAGAAGCCACCGCAATGAGAAGCCGACGCACCGCAACAAAGAGTACCCACGCTCACAACTAGAGAAAGCCCGTGCATGGCAATGAAGACCTAACGTAGCCAAAAATAAATAAATAAAATAAATTTATATTAAAAAAAGAATAATAACTGCTAATGTGTAATTTTATATCCAACAAAAATATACATCAAGGATGAAGGAGAAACAAATATTTTTCAGATAGACAGAAATTGAGAGAATTCCTCTCCTGAGGACTTGTACAAAAAAGATAGTTAGCAGGCAGAAGGAAAATAAGTTCAGATGGAAGTTTGGGATGCAGAGCGGAACAGAGAGCCATTGAAAGGGCAAACATATGGGTAAGTTTAAATGATTATTGACTGTATGTAACAATGATAATAATGTGTAATTAAAATAGTTATTGGAGCAAGGATACATTAAGGCAATGAATTAAAATGGGAATCAGATAAACAGACTTCTGCATAAACACACTGCTGATTTATGAGAAGGTTAGCTCTGTAGAGTAGGGGAGAGTGAAATGTGCTGGGACAATTAATACCAATATTAAAAATGGAAGTTACCCTTTACCTCATACATACACAGAAATAAATTCCATGTAGATTTTATATCTAAATGTGAAAAGTAAATAATAACAAACATTCTAAAAGATACTTTAAAAGAATATTTTCCTAACCTTAAAGTAAGGAAAAACTTTTCAAATGGCAAAAAATGCACTAATCATAAAGGAAAAGATAGATAAAATGGAGTATATTAAGATCAACAACCTCTCTTTATCAAAAATTACTCTTAAGAGTAAAGAGATGAGACACACACTGGGAGACAGCATATGTAATACATGTACATGACAAAGGGCTCACATATCAAATCTATCGTATAAGAAGCCGCCAACAGATCAATAAGAAAAAGACATCTCAATAGAAAAATGGGCAAGAGATTTGAATAGGCACTGCCAAGAGGAAAAAATCCAAAGTGGTTAATAAACACGAAAAAGTGCTCAATTACATTAGTAATCAGGAAAATGTAAATAAAACCAAAATGAGGGGGAGTTCCCTGGTGGCCTAGTGGTTAGAATTCGGTGCTTTCACTGCTGCAGCCCAGGGTTCAATCCCTGGTCGGGGAAATAAGATTCCACAAGCTGCACGGTGTGGCCAAAATAAATAAATAAAAATAACAAAAACAAACAAATAAACAAAAAAAAAATGAGGAACCACTACATACCAACAAGAACTGCTAAAAAGAAAATGACCAGCAGTCACAAGTGTTGGTGAGGAGGTAGGGCAAATGGAATCCTCGTAGTCTGATGATAGGAGTGTAAATTGGTAAAACCCCTTGGAAAACTGTTTGGCACTAATCACTAAAGCTGAACGTACACATAATCTGTTGACTCAGCAATTCCACTCCTATGTATACATGCAATGGAAATGAGTGCATTCACCCCAAGAGACTTGCACAAGGGTGTTACAGTAGCATTGTTTCTAATAACCCCAAACTGGAAACAACCCAAAAGCCCATCAAATTCAGGTATATCCATTCAATTATTATTAACTGTATGAATATACAACTGCAAACAATATTGTGGATGAACCTTGCAAACATAATGTGGAATGAAACACTCCAAACTAAAAGAACACATACTCGATGATTCCATTTATATAAATGTCAAAAACCTGGCAATAGACTATAACATTAAAGGGTGCATCTGTATGTGGTATAACTATAAGGATATGCATAAATGTGATTTTCATAAAATTATATGGAGATTTGGGGGAGAAGGAAGTAAGGGATAGTGACACAAAGAATGTTTCAGGGTCCTGGCAATTTTCTATTTCTTCCTAGATCATGATTACAGGATGCTCACTTTGTAATAAATCATTGAATTTAACAATTTTCTTCCATGTTTCTTTTCTGTATGTGTTTATATTTTATAATCAAAAGTTAAAATCTCAACTAATCCAAAATAAAATTTTAGCTTGAAGATCAAATTTTTGTAGGGATCACCTTTTGTTATTTTCCTTTTCAGACTGTAAGTAGTAGAAAATAATATGTAAAGTGTAGACTATTTCATCTTGAAAAAAAAAGGGTTTATATGTGTAGCTATAACAGAATTCACATGCTTATTGTTTTGTTTTGGTTTGGTTTGGTTTGGGTGGGTTTATTTTTTTAGCAGTTTGTTAAGAGATTGAGTAGCAAAATATTGTCACCAGAAATGTTGATTTTTTTGGCGGGGGGAGGAGGCTATTTATTTTCTCTTTCTTTCCTTTTATACTTAGAGAATACATACTGAAGAAAAAAACTGAAGAAAAACCAACCTACTACAAGGATGCACTGCCATACAAAAGCAACAGAAATTCAGCATAAGAACGTATTAACCTCTCCCTTTTCCTTTGTTGAGTCTTAGCTCATTTGAGCAAATTGCTTTTGAGTTTATAGCTTCTGTCTTTAGTTTTCCCCTTTTCTCTTAAAATGTCCTCAGATTACAAGTACTCCCACACAGCTTTAATTCAAATGCCTTTAATTATAAGTTGAAATTCACGTTTTCCCATTTTCTATTACTTTAAAATGTCCTAACAGTGATTACCTCACTGCTATTCTGAAGTTCAAAACCACATGCATAGCTACTAATCCATTGTGGGTTTGTGCCAAGTGTCACTTCTGTCTCAGCCCTCAGAGCACTGATAAGATTGTGATAATTAGAAGTCCCTGAGGATGAGACTCATTCTTTCTTGTGTGTCTTCTGCCCAATCCACCTGTGATCAGACACAAGACTCTTTTTTCAATTACTCTGAAGATGGAGTCAGCTTATTATATTGATATGGCAGTTCTCTGCATGCTCCCTCTCCTGGGGTATAGATATCTCAATAACTTTATGAATAAAACTTCTGTTCAAATCAAAAGCATTCCATGGAATTACATCTTGTGGGATCTGACACCTATCAATATAAGTTAGAACCCTAACCTTCCACAATACCCAATTAATCACTAAATTCTGTTAATTGTTCTTCCTGAAAGAACTCAAGCCACCATTATTTCTTGTTCAAATCACTGCAAACACTTTCTTACTGGTCTCCCTGCCTCTAATCTAGACGCCTCTTGGGTGATTGTGCTAAAGGGTAAAGATATCCTCTCACACATCCTGTTTTAAAGTTTCTTCTTCTTTAAGTTTCGCATTGTTCTCTGAATAAAGTCGAAATTTATTAACAGGTCTCCAAGACCCTTCATCATCAGGCCTCTGATGACATGAGGATGTTCTATGTACGTCCCAACATCTTGGATTACTCGCAGCTGTGCTATGTTCTCTCCTCTTTCTGTGCCTCTGTGCTGTTCCTCCACCTAGAACCCCACTTCTATACCTTACTTTTTCCTCTGAGAACTTCACATGGTTAAAATGCCTATTTCCTACTTGACCTTTCAGTCTCAGCTTACATAGCACTTTTTCTGAGTCTCCTTCTCTGAATACCCAAGTCTGGATTACATGTCACCCACCAGGTGTTTTCATAAGACCATATACTTATCCCCATAGTGTTCTTATCACTTTGAATAATTGCTCACTTCTTTTTCTGTCTAAATCACAAATGAATAAGCCCCTAGACATCAGGGTCTGTATCTGCAACGTGGCTAATACCAATGGCTAGCATAGTGCTGGCCCAGACTGGATACTCTACTAAAAAATAATAATAATCTAATGTTGAATGAATGAAAAAGTTCAGCTAAACGTGTACAAAAAATTGTACTATTGTTCACTACTCAACAGTAGCTACTGTTAATGAAACTCTGAATGGAAGAATAGTAAGGGAGCTACAATATAAAAGTAAATGTTTCATGATGGACTGAAGCAAGGATACCATAAACCATTAATATATGGGAAAATGTTTTAATGATTTTCTGAAGCTGTGCTTCAGAAATATCTTACCAAAATTGGAAAGTATCATACCAATAAGTTAGCTCCAAAATTGGAGGTCATACTTTTCAAACCCCAAATCAAAATAGATGGTCTGACAAATGATTCTTATGATTTATAGATATATCAGCATTTAAAATGTTTAAAAATAAATCATATTTAATTTGACACTTACAGAATTATCTTTCTTAAAAATAATTAATTTGGACGGAATAGAACTAAGGTGAAAATCTGAGATGGCTGGTTTCTGCATCTCTAAGTGTATCAGTTTAGGACGTTTTCGATAAGAAAATGCAAACTGGCTTAGGCCATGTGGACATTTACATAATGTATTTCAGAGGCGGAGCAAATGAGAGAATTGGCTTAATCTAGCAACTGAGTCTCCATTTCTTTTCTGTGTCTTGGCTGTGCCCCTGTGTGTGAGCTGCATCCACAAATTGGTAGCTGAATGTCTCTACAGAAGCTCTAGGACTCACATTAGTCCATTACACATATTTAGAAGAGAAGAGACTTCTTTCTCAGGAGAGCTCAGCAATCTTTCCTCATAGCTCATGGGCCCAAATTAGATCACATATCATAAGTGAAATAATTACTGTGGCCTCATTGGTTTTGCCCTGGGTTTCAACCCATTCCTTGTGGGACAAGTATACTTGTGACAGGTATAATGGGATTACCTTGGACCAGACATGAGCTTTCTTTGAAGCTCTGGGGCTTCCCAGGAGAGCGGTGGACACATACATGAATATCAAGGCTTTCTGAGGAAGGATTCTTAGGAAGGACAATGGATACTGAGAAAATAACCAACAATATCCACTCTGCTGAAGAATAGCACAGTTGTCTTTCAATTTTTTTTTAATTATTTTTAATTGTGCTATATACAGAAGATATATAAAGAGTATATACTTTATACTGTATAGATTTTTAGAGGAATTCAAATTGAGCTTATGCCTAGCTCCTAAACATAACTCGCATTTAACACAAAGTTTATATTAACCTGAATAACACATTCAGAGACTCAACACTAGAGACAATGTCCACGTGCAAAACATTGTTCAAATCCAAAAGAAGTATGTCCCTTTAAAAGTGTTTTCTGACTGGTTAAAAATGGTTTGCTTGAGAGTATTATTAAAAAAATATGTGTGCAATTCCTAAATTGTGGAACTTACAGACAAAGAATCAAAATAGAAATATCTATATTGTCAAGTGGCTTCAGCCTTTTGTTTCTCAAGTAAAAAGTACATATAATATACAAAATCTGTTTATAAGTCTTGTTTAGAAAATGCATTTGAATTGTGTATTTCACTTTTCTGTCTTCTTCAAGGAAATCATAACCCAAATTTGGCAATATGAACAATAAAGACAAAGCAAGCAATATATACAACTCCTTTCTAAATTGAAACTGCCTTAAAGCAAAAAAAAAAAAAAAAAAAAAAAGACTTGTTCATTCTGTGCCTGAGTTACCTATGCTAACAGATCCATGCCCCCAAGACCACAGCATTATGCCTTTTCCACACAGAAAATCTCATAGTTATGGGTAACATACAAGTTAAAAACACAGAGAAAAATTTAAAGCCATTTTTATTTTCTCCCTCAGCTCATTATTTATATTGAAAAGATTCTCATTTTGTTTAATTAAAATATGCTTTTTTATATCAACAAACTTTATTGAGAACATTCTTAACTTAGGTATAAAAAGTTATACCTAATATGAATCTAGTCTTTGAGGAGCCTCTGGAGACAAAATAATTATTACAGTGTAAAGTGGTAAGTCCATTGATAGTAAGTAATGTTTGAGTGTTAGGGAAATAAAACAAAAGTAGCAAGGGCAGGTATGGGTGATATTCAGATATTTCCCTGGAGAGAATAGCAACTATGTCAAGCCTTAAAGATTTAATAGGAATCATTCTGGCAAAGAGAAGGGAGAAAGGCACACAGTACTGGGTAGAGGGAAAAGCAGGAATGAAGGATTTGGAGAATTAAGAAACAGTTCAAAATTACAGAGTTCCAATTTCTCCACATTCTCTCAACACAGCTTCTTTCCTGTTTTTTTGTTTGTTTGTTTGTTTGGTTTGGTTTGGTAATAGCCATTCTAATGGGTGTGAAGTGATATCTTGTTATCCTTGCAAATATGTATATTTTTTCATCCAGTTTTATTGAGATATAGTTGACATATAGCACTGTATAAGCTTAAGGCATACAGCATAATGATTTGACTTACGTACATAATGAAATAGTTACCACAATAAGTTTAGTGAACATCCATCATTTCATGTAGATGCAACATTAAAGAAATAGGAAAAAATACATTTTTCCTTGTGATGAGAGCTCAGGATTTACTCTCTCAATAACTGTCATATATGAGGCACAGCAATGTTCATTACATTTATCATGTTGTGCATTACATCCCTAGTAATTATCTTATAACTGAAAGTTTCTAACTTTTGACTATCTTCATCCAGTTCCCTCCTTCTCCCACCCCTCACCTCTGGTAACCACAAATCTGATCTCTTTTTCCATGAGTTTTTTTGTTTGTTTTTGAAATATAATTGACCTACAACATTATGTTAGTTCCTGGTACACAGCATAGTGATTCGATATTTTTACACATTTCAAAATGATCACCATGATAAGTCTAGTTGTCATCTGTCACCATACAAAGATATTGTATAATTATTGAATATATTCCTTACACTGTACATTTCATACCTGTGACTGATTTATTTTGCAACGGGAAGTTTGTACATCTTAATCTCCCTCACTTATTTCTCTCCTCCCCCCAGCCCACTCCCCTCTGGTAACTACCTGTTAGTTCTCTGTATCTGTGACTCTGTTTCTGTTTGGTTATGTTTGTTCATTTGTTTTGTTTTTAGGGTCCATGTATAAGTGAAATCATAGAGTTATGTGTCTCGCTCTGACTTATTTCACTTAGGATAATACCCTCTGGGTCCATCCATGTTGTTCCAAATGGCAAGATTTCATTCTAAATTTTTATGGCTAAGTAATATTCCATCATATATAAATATATATATATTACTTCCATATCTTGGCTATTGTAAATAATGTTGCAATGAATATAGGTGTGCATATATCTGTTCGAATTAGTGTTTTCATTCTTCAGATAAATACCAAGGAGTGTAATGGCTGGGTCATATAGTAATTCTATTTTTAATTTTTTGAGGGCTCTCCATACTGTTCTCCATAGTGGCTCCACCAACATACATTCCCACCAATGAGGGTTCTCTTTTCTTCAGATCCTCACCAACTCTTTTATTTTATTTAATTTTTAAATTTTATTTATTTACTTGTTTATTTTTGGCTGCATTGTGTCGTCATTGCTGTGCGCAGGCTTTCTCTAGTTGCGGTGAGAGAGAGCTACTCTTCATTGCCGTTCGCAGGCTTCTCCTGTTGCGGAGCGTGGGCTCTAGGCACGCGGGCTTCAGTAGCTGTGGTGCACGGGCTTAGTTTCTCCATGGCGTGTGGGATCTTCCTGGATCAGGGCTCGAACCCATGTCCCCTGCATTGGCAGATGGATTCTTAACCACTGCAACACTAGGGAAGTCCTCAACTCTTGTTATTTGTCTTTTTTATAATAACCATTCTGACACCTGTGAGGAAATATTTCATTGTGGTTTTGATCTGCATTTCTCTGATGATTAGTGATGTTGAACATCTTTTCATGTGCCTGTTAGCCATCTGTATATCTTCTTTGGAAAAATGTGTATCCAGGTCCTCTGCCCATTTTTTAATTGCATTTTTTGCTTCTTGATGTTGAGTTGTGTGAGTTCTTTATGTATTTTGGATATTAACCCTTTGTCAAGTGTATATCTTCTCTTATTCAGTAGGTGGCATTTTTGTTTGTTGATAGTTTCCTTCACTTTAAAAGTAAAGTAGGCTTTAAATTTGCCACCCCCAAAAATTAAACAAAATTTAATACAGTTTGTGTTAAGAAATTTGGTTTAATAAATCCAGAGCTCTCTTTAAGTAATGTTAGGGTTAGATTTTCCTACCCAAATTCAACCAGAGTAAACATGAACTGTATCTTTTCATGTTCAGTCTAGGAGCCTATGTAGAGATTTTTTTTAATGGACAATGATAAATATAGCACATAACTGGCATTGAAGAATTTTTCGTGTATTAAATTCCTGTATTGAAAAAGAAATGAAATATTATGTGTTAATATGTATATATATATATATATATATATATTAGATTCTGAACATCATAAAATGTCTGTGTGTATATGTGTCTAAGAAATAGAAAGAATCTATTGTTAAAACTTTACTAAAAGCAAAGCTTATTGTCATTTTCCTGTTTTTACATGTATATAGTTGGCCAAAGTCATCCCATTATAAGAAGGAGGCATGACTCACAAATCATTTAAAACCTGTGGAACCTCCTACCTTGTTTTAGTGATTCTGAACTGCATTTATTGCCAAGGTTACTGTGGTTACCAGAGCCTTGCTTTTCTAGGATTGAAAATGTTTTTTTACCCCCCAAAAATCATATTATTTAAATAAATATAAATAAATTATATTTATCATGTAATTTAGAAAAAAGAGTGCTTAGGTCAAAATCAAAAGAAAAGACAGAATTTTTGTCCTTTAAGCAATGACTCTTTGAAAAGCCCCAAAATATTTATAGGATAGCCCTCAAGATGCTATCTGGCCTTGACTCAATTGTTCTTTTCTCGTGAGTCTTCAACGTTGTTTTTCCATTTTTCAACCTTCCAATTTATACCTCTTGTGTAAGAAAGTGGATTATGTGTATTTCTTCAAATTGCTAAGAAATGAGGGATAAATTTAATAAACACAAAATACTAAGAAAAGTAGTCTGCCACTGCAAAAAGCCAAATTTTAAAATTATTCCAACATCACTAAACTATCCCAGTCCATAGAAAAAGATGGAAATCTCTTCAATTCATTTTATAAAGACAGCATAAATTTATTGCCAAACCTGATAAAATACATCCCCTTAAAAATAAAATTGAATATATAATTGAATTACACATCCCTAAATGGCCTTCACCACCCATCATACATTGATATGTAATACAAACAAACAACAACATAAAACAATCTTCAACTCAAACTGTGCCATGTCTGGATCTGTCTTTTCCTCCACTCCCCTCAGCCGACTCTATATCCTGCATGCTTAGACCACATCAAATCTCTGAGGCCAGTTCTGGCCTTGAGTATGTAATCAGAAAGAAGACATTTTTCAAGGACTCAATATCATGTCACCAGTGCAGTCCAGTGCCTTTATCCTGGTTCTGAGATTTGAGTTTTGGCTGTTTCTTGTGCCTGAATCTCTTGCTTGATAATATGCTCAGCTCTGGCCAGCATCCATCCTGTGGAAAAGAGTTCTGACCTTGAGCCCCTTTTCATAGCTGAAGTCCCATACTGCGTATACTCATCTCGAGGCTGACAGCCTCTGACTCACCTTCCAGGTCAAACACCTGGATGCTGACTTGTCTGAAGTGGTTGATGTCAGAACTGCTATCTTCACTCTGCTGGACTGGACAGCCCCTCAGAGCATAAGGTTGAATCTGTCTCTTCACCATCTGAACAATCTTTCCAGCAGTTTTGGTTCTGGGTATCCAAGTCTGACTCCTTTTTTTTTTTTTTAACATAAATTTATTTATTTATTTTTGGCTGCCTCAGGTTATTGTTGCTGCATGCGGGCTTTCTCTAGTTGTGGTGAGCGGGGGCTACTCTTCATTGTGGTGCGTGGGCTTCTCATTGCGCTGGTGTCTCTTGTTGCAGAGAGTGGCGTCTAGGCACGCGGGCTTCAGCAGTTGTGGCACACAGGCTCTAGAGTTCAGGTTCAGTAGTTGTGGCGCATGGGCTTAATTGCTCTGCAGCATATGGGATCCTCCCAGACCAGGGCTCGAGCCCGTGTCCCCTGAATTGGCAGGTGGATTCTTAACACTGTGCCACCAGGAAAGTCCCAGTCTGACTCCTTTTGACTACTTTAATGAAGCAGTGCCCAACAAACCTTTCTTATATCTTACCTCCTCACCCTTAACTCCTAACCCTTGGATATGTCCCCATAACCACATGCTAAAAAAAAAGAATGCTAATGTAACACTCCTATCTGTAAGTCAATTTTCCCGTGGAGAAACACACACATACAAACACACACACTCACACACAGACACAAACACATATATAGGTACACATGCACAAGACTAGATGGCAATTAATCTATAATTCCCTAAATGGGTAGAATTACATGATTTTGATGGTAATAAGGCAGTTTCTTGCGCCCAGCAGTACTTGGGTAATGAACAAAATGAATGCTTTCCACATCCCAGCTGTACTTTCTAATGATCTCTAGTTAAGTGTTTTTCACTATAAAGTGTTTCTGTTTCTATTATGTTTTTCCTTCTTAGTTCTCAGGAGTGATGATTTCTGGAAAAAGTTGTATAACAAATCTTGCCACCATCTTGACTTCACTGTTGAGACAAAAATGCCTTAAGAACAGTAACACAGTTCATGGAAAATTCCTAGAACAACCACGTTTCCTCCAATATGCATCTTCCCAGATACATTTGAATACATATCAACTAATATCAGTAGTGTCTGTCTTCATATTAATAGACACAATGAGTTTTAATATAAATATCAACACCAAGAATCCTCTTATTAAATTATTCAGAGGAATCAACAAAAATGTTTTAGGGCAACAGAGAGATGACAGAAGATGAGTATTGGTACATACAAGGCAATGCTTCTGTTGAAATGTTGCAGTATCATTTGTAAAGGAGGCACAGGAAATTCTATATGGTAATTAATATTGGCAGCAATAGAGTTTCTGAAACTGTGGTTGTCTTTCAGCATCATTTAGCAGTAAATTTGAGACATGTTACATTACAATTGACTCATAATCTCTCTGAATCAAATGTTACCCATCATTACCCAATCACTATACATCATTACCAATCGCTATACATACTTTTACCCATCTATACTTGCTTATTGAGACCAACCTGTCATGTCTTACCAAGACTTTCCTCCCCAGCTGCTCCCAAGTCCCCATTTCTAACAGCCCTCTTCCTATTTCATCCCTTTTTAACTCTCCATTCTCTTTCTCTTAGGTCCCTATGCCACCATGCCCCCACTGAAAACCCTCATTGCTGGGAGAGGAGGACAAAAGTATTTGACTTTGAAACATATAAGTAAATTCCTGGCTTTAAAATCTCAACCAAATGAAGATCTATTGCCTTTACCCAAAGCAAAAAACCATTCCAGATTTGTATGAATTAAAGAATTACATGTGTACCAAGAGATGTTTGACTTTGTCTCTTTCTTAACTTGATTACCTGGGAATTATGAAGAATAGAGAATAATAATATCAAACTAACAAGGTTATTATGAGGATTAAATGAGATCTTATTTGTCAAAGTGCTTATGCTCTAATCAAGGTAATCTGTTAGTTTGATTTAACTAGGCTTTCTCATAACAATCAGACTCTTGTCTCAGGACAGAATGGTACGAGTTTAAAATCATTTACAGAATTCTGGCCCAACAGTTGTAAATACTTAAATTTAATCAGAACGTAGGTTCCATATGAAACAGTCACCCATTAGTCTAGAAGTGTGACATCATGCCACATTCAGAAAAAAATTAATTTTAATTACAAACACAAATGAACACTATTGCTTTAATATAATATGTTTCACTAAAATAAATCAATTAATAGGTTAAACTAACAACCTTCAAAGGAATATGTAAATTAAGTGGATTTGGGATAGTGCCCTTCTTATTGATGGGTTTCTTGCCATAAGATTCACTCTGTGGGCAGAGTTAATTATCTTCTTTATTTGAATTGGGTATCATTTTCCAAATAGAAAAACCAAGAGTAAGACAACAAAACTAGAACTAATAGGGCTTCCCTGGTGGCGCAGTGGTTGAGAGTCTGCCTGCCGATGCAGGGGACACGGGTTCGTGCCCCGGTCCTGGAAGATCCCACATGCCGCGGAGCAGCTGGGGCCGTGAGCCATGGCCACTGAGCCTGCGCATCCTGAGCCTGTGCTCCGCAACAGGAGAGGCCACAGCAGTGAGAAAACTAGAACTAATAAAATAGCTTTCAGTAAGGTAGTCAGTTAAATTATAAATATTAAATAAATAGCTTTTGCAAATGTTTCATAACAATAGTCAATTTGAAAAAAAGTGTTTACAAAATGATCCTGTTTAAAATGCCAGCCACAAAAATTAAAACAAAGCAAACAACCCAACAAAAACTTCTAGGCAAAACTTATAAACAAAAATGAAGACAAGAAAGTGAACATGGAGGAGCAAGAGAAGGAAGAGGAACAAGAAGAGGAAAGGAAACGAGGAGAGAGATGAAACATGGAAAATAACGTTGCTAATTAATCCTTAATTTTTTCTTGCAAAGTAATAAGGAAGAAATTTTATAAAAAGGGGAATAATAAGGAGAAAATCATCCTTACCAGCTATCAAAACACACTATAAGGCTACATTAATTAAAACTCTGATGATAAAGGAATAGACAAATAAAAGGATAAAATGACGACAGTAGGCAATTCCATGCTTATGTAAGGGTTTGGTATATTTTAAAAGGTAGCATTACAAATCTCAGGGGATAATGGGCTATTCAATAAATGATGTTATTTTTAAAAAATCTCCATTTAGGAGAACAATAAATTGCAAAGAATACTTTCCAGATGGATTAAACATCCTAACATGAAAATGAAAAGTATTGAATAATAGAAAAAAAATATATTAAAACTATTTCTGTAATCTCCCTAATCAAGACCTAAACCCAAAATCATAGTGCAAAGAAATGAGAGAAGTTTTATATTCTTTAAGCTTTTCTTCTAAGAAACAGACTGATGTGGCAGATATAGGTAAGAATGTATCCTTGAGGTGTGCACTGCATCATTAGTTCTAGCAGCCAAAAATTAGACTTATTTTGTACATATACATAGTACATCCATAATATATAATATCATACTGGTATTAAAAGAGTGAAATAGATATTCATATACCTCATAGAACAATGTCCATATTATGTTGTCAAATAAAATCAGCAAATTACAAAATATGTCCTAATACAATTCCACTTCTATAAGAAAATCAAACACATACCTACACACACGCATATTTATATTATATACGACCAGAAAATTTTTAGAAAAGTAGATAAGATACTAACCAAATTGTTAATATTGTTATCACTAGAGATTAAAACTGAAAAGGGGGCTAAGGAGTTTTCATTTTATACTTTCCATACATCTCAATTGCTTCAATACATTTTTTAATCAAAGCGTGTGCTACTTGTACAATTTTCTTTAAATGGACATTATTTTATAGAACAGTTTTAGATTTACAAAGAAATTGGAAGATAGTACAGAGTTCCTATAATCCCACACCCAGTTTCCCTTTGTGTATACTATTATGGTATATTTGTTGCTATTAATGAACCAATATTGATACATTATTATTACATAAAGTACATAATTTATTCAGATTTCTTTAGCTTTATCTAATGTTCTTTTTCTGTTCCAGGATCCTGTCCAGGATGTCACATGACATTTAATTGCCACCTCTCTTTAACTATGACAGTTTCTCAGACTTTCCTTGTGTTTGATGACCTTGACAGTTTTGAGAACTGGTCAGGTATTTGCAGGATGTCCCTCTTGGGAATTTGTTTGATATTTTCTCATGATAAGACTGGGGTTTTGGGCTTCCTTACTAGTGCAGTGGTTAAGAATCTGTCTTCCAATGCAGGGGACACAGGTTCAAGGCTTGGGCCAGGAAGATCCCACATACCGTGGAGCAACTAAGCCTGTGAGCCACAACTACTGAGCCCGCGTGCCACAACTACTGAAGCCCATGCACCTAGAGCCCATGCTCCACAACAAGAGAAGCCACCGCAATGAGAAGCCTGCCCAACAAAACGAAGAGTAACCCTTGCTCGCTGCAACTAGAGAACAACCTGCGTGCAGCAACAAAGACCCAACACAGCGAAAATTAATTAATTAATTAATTTTTAAAAAAAGACTGGGGTTTTGGATTTGGGCGAGGAAGATCACAAAGGTTAAGTGTCATTTTCATCACATCATGTCAAAGGTAAATACTACCAACATGATTTCTGACTGTTGATGTTGACCTTCATCACTTGGCTGAAGTAGCATTTGTCAGGTTCCTCCACTGTAAAGTTACACTGCCCCTCCCCCCTTTTATACTGTACTCTTTGGAAGGAAGGCACTATGCACAAACCACACTTAAAAAGTGGAGGGTTATGCTCCCCTCCTTGAAGGCAGAGCATCTACATAAATTATTTGGAATTCTTCTACACAGGAGATTTGTCACTTCTCCACAGTTATTAATTTATTCAATCATTTATTTGTATAAGTACAGACTCATGGATATTTACTGTATACTTTGGGTTATAACCAATACTATTTTATTAATTTTATTACTCATATTGTACCACTTTGGCCATTGGAAGCATTTTTATTTGACTCCTGTACTTCTTAGACATACCTCCATTAGTGTTTGTTTTTGTTTATTTTTAGTTTTTGTTTTCTGTGAGTAGTTCACTACTTTTTGGCACCACAAGATTCCCTAGGCTTATCTTGCATATTTCCTTCCCCAGCTGTAGAATCAACCATTTCTCCAAGGAGCTCTAGTTCTTTCTATTGGAGAATGGTATTAGAAACCAAGATCTGGGCACTGGATATGCTCTTTGCTACTGGGATATTGCTTCTAGGCCCTCTCACCTCACAGAGCAAAGAAACACATGTATATATACTAACCCCTGTATATACAAATATCTATAAATATTTCTATATGTAATCATCCATATCTATATAAAGCTAAACATCAGTTCATACTGTTTGTCTCCAATTCTAAGCTATTACCACATGGATCACTTTAGCCTCTTCTCCTAGTTTATCTGTAGATTCCACTCCAACAAGAAAAAATCTCATTCCCACCATCTGCCATCCATTTACTTAATTTTTCAATTCCAGTATACATATATCAGTATCAGAATAGTTTACCTGTAACTCCATAAAAAGCAACTTTATCAACTAGATTATGGTACTTATGTGCAGTGCCTTTCACCTTTAGTCTTATAGACTACTCATTTCCAAAGTTATTTAGGTCAGCATCTTTTACCCCCCTTTCCCTTCAGTGAGGTTGTGTCATACGTTTGTAATAGATATTCTCTTTTCCAGTCTGCATTCTTTCCTGGATCCCCCAAACTCCTAAATATTTTTTTTTAATTTTCATACATAAATGTTCATTCTTTGAGCTGTAAAGGTCTATGGGTTTTTTTTCAAATGCCTAATATCATGCATCTACCATTACAGTATCATACAGAATAGTTTTGCTACCCTAGAAATTCCCTTTGATTCACGTATTCATCCCTTTCCCTTCCCCTAAACACCTAGCAACCACCAATCATTTTATTGTCTCTATAGTTTTGCCTTTTCCAGAATGTCATATAGTTGGAATCATGCAATACATAACCTTTTCAGACTGGTGTGTTTCATCTAGAGAAAAAAAATCTAAAGTAAGTAATTAGAAAACAATTGATATAAAGTATAGAAAAAAGAAATCTAAATATCTGGTATGGATTAAAATTTATAAACACTAAATTTAAAATACTTAGTATTTGTAGCACTTGGAGGTTTTAGCAAACACTCAGCAATCATCCTTCATGAAAAAGTCCTTAATTCTAAACCCTGTAAATCAATGAAGGAAGGTTCAGCAAGAGTGCACTGGCAGTCTAATTGCTGGGAATAGCTGGTCTAAGGGGGAGAGGTAACCTCTAAAGGAACTAGGATTTATCCACAGCTAGAATTCAAGCCATTTCAGGGATATGGTTAAGAGAGTAATTTTATTCTAAATTTGTTTTTTCAATGCCAGACTCTTTAAGAGACCATATTATGTTTAAAAACCAAATACCCATAGGTACGATACAGTTAAAAATAGCCTCCACATGTCTTAATAGTGTACTATTTAAAGTGCAAAAATTATACCACACAGAAGCATGAAAAAAGAAATGTAATGATCAAGCGGTTAAAGGGTATGTATTCTACTTAAGCACAGCGATTGTTTCTTGAAAAACAGCATTTAGACAAACAAGTACATTCAAGCCGTTAAATGTTTTTCATTACTATTAAATTACGATCTCTAGGTAGCAAGATGTTGTTTTTTAAATCTGATACTGGTATAGATATAGATTTAAAAAAAAATAAAGCCGTATGAGTTATTCAGATAGAAGATGCAAATCGTGTTTCGATTCTAGACTTCTAGGTACCGCTTAACTCCAATCTAAGTCAACTACTGGTAATATTGTGGTGTCCTCGTTTCATGCCAAAGCCAGGAAGTCCTGAACCAGAAATCTTCCAAGAAAGCCTATTCTTATGCGATATTTAATCTGATCTTTTGGCAAAGAAAACTAAGAATAATTTTGGATGGGGCTTCTGAACTTTTTGGCTGCTTATCTAAAAGGAATAAAACCAAACTACTGAAGACTTTTGTACTTTTTAAAAAATTTTCTTACTCCAATAAAGATGTTAAAATTTTTTTTTTCTGTAGGGAAAGAAGTTGTTATATCATTTCTTGCAAAAAAACTAATCAAAGAAGTTTATAGTTTTGAATTATGGCTTCTAGATTTGGGCCCCAAAATTCAACTTTTCTTCATTACCTGAAAATAATGAGAAATGAATATCTATTGGCTCCTCTTAGTACAGACATCTCTTTCCAAGTCTTCAAGATGTCTTGGCTAAAACTTCATTGCTTTAAAAATGGCAGACTTGGGAATAATTCAGGTTCAAAAGGTTTAGGGAGCTGAGAATGCAGGAACATAGAATGCTCGAATTATCTAAGATTTTGCTTCCCTGAGACCTTTAGAAATCAGTTAGCCAGTGGAGGGGAGGGTGAGTTTTCTACGGGATTCACATTTTCCACCTACGAATTGGCAAATATTTTTAAGAATTTTAACTTGGTAAAAGTCAGAATACAAGGAAATGGACATGTATACATTGTTGATGAGAGAGTAAATTCTTATTGGAATATTTTAGTAACAAGTGGTAGCCCTTAAACAGCACATATCTTCAACTGGGTAATTCTACTCAGGGAATGGAGGTCCAAGGATTTACTTTCAAAGATATCCATCATAACAATTATAATGGTCAATGTCAGAAACATCAAAAAGTCCAACCATATGCATTATTTGATTTTAATAAATAAAAATACCTAACACATAAACTATCCTACATCTTTTAACTTTCCCAATAACCCTAAAGGGTAGGTACTATTGTGATCCCCACTGAGGAAACTCACATACAAGGAGATTAAGTAATTTGCCTAAATTCATACACCTAACAAGCAGCAGAGCTGGGATTTGAACCCACGCAACCTAGTTTCAGAGTCCATACTCTTCATCACAATGAACTGTGGTTATGGCTAATATCAACTGAGTTCCTACTACCACATCCATCAAGCCAAGCACTTTATGTGTGTTAACTCATCTAATCCTCACAAGACCACTGTGAGGGGTGCACTCTTGTGGACCCTCTTATTTTCTTTATCTTATAAGTAAATGAATGGATGTCATTCCCAGTAACGGGAAGATTTCTTCCAAGCTGGTTTTCTGTCATCCTCCCTCACCCCTCTCTTGCTGTTCTAATGAAAGAAAAATTCATTAAATCCCAGCAGCTCAGAGTTTCCTCTCTCATAGAAATCTATCCCTTCCTTGAGACCTGGAGAGAGATATGAGTTAAAGATTTTGGATGTCTTTTTTTTTTTTTTAATTTCAGAATCATGGTCTTGAGCAGATATTTTTTGGAGACTGAATTTTAAGGTAGTGGCTCTCTTCTGGTTTCATTGAAAATGGAGGAAGGGTACAGAGCTTAACTTTGATTTATATTAGTATGTTTTAATCAGGCAAATGGAATCAATGTGCCTTTTATTTCATCTTTTACTAGATACAATATATATATATTACTTTTGAAATAAGAAAATTAATATTAAAATTTCTTTTACTTTTAAAAGTGAATATACCTCAAAGTAGGTGAGAGGAACTTCTTGGATTAGGAACCAAATATCTGTATCAAGCTCCATTCGAGAGACAACTGGTCACCTCTGCCATTATACTGTAGCATCCTATTTGATTATTTAATATTTTGCTTTTTGGTCCAGCAATTTCTCTTAATTTGTGACTTTCAACTCTCTTTAAGAAATAGCTAAAGCTATTTTTGCCTCCAGAAAAAGATCATACATTAAGACTTCTAAAAGACCCCTCTTTCTAACACTAACCCCTTAAACTTTTTCTTGAGCCCTCATTCCAGCTGCCTGAATCAGATCAGAGTTTGGTCCTTATTAAAAGTGTTAAATTTTTGTAACTTCTAGCAGACAAAAGTGCAAGAAAAAGGCTTTGAGACTCAAAACATTTGAGAATCAAAAGGCAAGCCCCTGAATGACCTAGGTAATAAAGTGAGTGCATAAATAATCCATCTGGAGGATCTTTGGACTGAAAAGGGGAGTATGAGAGTTGAAGAGGAAGCCAGGGAGTCAGGACTGATGAGTGTCCCCAGCAGGAATAGTGCACCTTGTCCTCAGCCCTGGGGCCAGGACCACAGAAGAGTCAGGGCTGATGAACTAGTGGGGGAGATAAAACTAAAAACCTCAGACAGATTTTGTATGTTTGAGAATATGGGATGATGGTATCATAGTTTAGCTTGCATCAGAATCACCACAGATTGCTGGGTCCACCCCCAATGATTGATTCTGATCCCATAGGTCTAGGGTGGAGCCTGAGAATTTGCATTTCTAATAAGTCCCTGGTGATATTGCTGCTGCTGTTCAGGGAACACACTTTGAAACCATAGGTATAGAGGACTGTCTTTCATTTCCTAGGTGTAACCTGGTGCACTGAATATTGTCCATTTGCCCCTCCAGATCTACTTTCTGCCCTTCTCCACCTGGCTCTGTGTTCCAGGAGACTGGTCCTGAGCAGAATGGACTGAATCAATGTATTCTTGTCCATTGGCTCCTGCTTGGTTTGACCTAATAGAGGACACTAACAGGAGGGAAAGACTAGAGTGACATTGGGGACTTATTCCCCAGGCTCTCCCTCTGTGTATTGACTGCGTCCCTACACAAAAAGCACATATTCTGTGATGTGGTCATGAGATCTTCCCCAAGCTCCCATAATGTTACTCTCTCCTTGCCTCTCAGGTCTGGGGGTGATAATAGCTTCCACCGCCACTGCTTTTTAGCCTTGGGTTCCTGTATAACTCGTCATTGCTTTCCTTAAATCTGCCCACATCATTATAAATAGCTCCTTTAATAATCTCTTCAAATTAAAATTTTCAGGGTACCAGCTGTTTGCTGTCAGTACCTCAACTGATACAGCAGGATAGGTGGTCAGCCTCATATAGCTTCCCCTGCATCCAACATATGTATAATGAGAGACACCTTTCTGTGTCTCTCAAGAATATGGAAGGAGCTCAGAGAGAGCAGGCGAGATTAAAGAAGCCCTGAGCCGAAATAAGGAGGGCTCAGCAGTACTGCCAACAAGGACCCTTATCTGATGGGACTGAGAACCACTTGGACTATGTGGTTATGGAGAAAATCACAATAGTTAAGGATAAGTAAGACAAATATATATTTATCAGTAGATGATAACAGGTGAAAACCAGACCTTCCCTCTCCCAAAAAGTGAGGCTATATAGATGTGACAACACTGGAACTTAGATGGGTAGCTGGTCTTAAATATTCAAATATTGGTAATTTCAACATAGAGAATACTTGTAGTTTCACAAAAAGAAAAGGAAGTGAAAACCTTGAATTGACAAAGACCAGTAAAATGAGAGTACACAATAGAGTTTAAATTATTGTAGTAGCCTCCAAGGTAGACCCTAGTGATTCCCACTCCAAGTACTTCTGTCCCTGTGTAGTGTTTTTCCACATTGAACAGGGCTGACCTGTGTAACCAGAAGCATAATGTGTAAATGGCAGAGCATGACTTCCAAGCCTACGTCATAGAAGACACCACAGCTTCTGCTGCCAAAATCTTGGCTCCTTGCATACCAATGTTGAAACGAGATACAGAGACAGAGTTTTGGAGGAGAAAGAATGGGTAACTTTATTCTTTGCCAGGGAAAGAGGGGAACGTAGCAGGCTAGCACCTCAAGAACTGTGCCCCCCTCCCTGAGGAATAGGGAGAGGCCTTATAGGCAGGCCTCATGGTCAGGGGTATGCCATAAGGATCAAGGCAGTAAGTCCTGCATTCTTCTTTCTTCTGCAGAGTTTCAAAAAGGTGGGTTTGCTGATAAGATTAAGGTGTGTACAGGGTCTCAGGTGGTCTCCTAATCTCGATGAGCTTCTCTGGTCCCTTTAATCTTGCCTCAGGTGGTTTCCTGGCTGCTCTTCCCTTGATTTGCAACTGTTTGAATCTGCCCTTTGGAACTCTGGGAAGGTCATGGAGGCTGGAGTCTTGCCCACAAGAAATAAGGAACAAAAAGGCCTCCATGCCTCGGAGCTCCATAGGGCCCCATTTGGTTTCACTTCTATGTTGCTCTCTTTGATCACTCAATCTGGGAGAGTCAGGTGTTATGTTGTAAGAGAACTGAAGAAGCCTTACAGAGGCATACATATGACAACAGCTAGCCCCAACTTTCCAGCCACAGTAGTGAGCCATCTTGGAATCAAATCCTTTAATCTCACTGAAGTCTTGACTCATAAGAGCCCCAAGGTCAGAACCACTCAGCTAAGATGCTGCCAATTTATTGACCCACAGAAACTCTGTGAATGATAAATGTTTGTTGTTTTAAATTGCTAAGTTTAGGGTAATTTATTTCATGCAGTAGACAACTTCTTCCACAGATTTCATAACTGGGCATGTTGTGCTGACATAAGAAAAACCTAAAAGGTAGGAGAAGCTTTATACCTGGGCAGTGAGTAGAAGCTGAAAGAACTCTGAGGAGAGTATTAGGAAAAGTCTAAGAGGCTGTGAAGATATTGTTAGTAGAATCCTAATGGCCTTTGAAGTGATTGTCAGTGAAGGTTGAATGAAAAGTAAGGAGAATGTTATTAGAAACTGGAGGAAAGAAGATCCTTACTATGTAGTGACAAGGAATTTAGTAACACAGCCACCTGTGGTAATGTGGAAAGTAGAAAATATAACAATTAACTAGGTACATCACTTGGAACTTCAGATGTAAGCATGTCATTTCAAATACAAAGGACAACTCGTCATTCTGAGCACCAATAGAATGCAAATCCCTCTGGCCAACTAAATTCACTCAAGTACTATTATTTCTGTATGACCATAGGCTTACATTTCCAAGTATTATTTCTTCTATTAACCTTCCTCTTAATTCTTTTCATACACCTTTGGAAAACATTTTCCCATTAAAAAAATTCTACATTGCTTTCTCCAAAACACACTCACTTGATGATCTTGTTTTACACTAAAATCTTTCTCTTGACTTGAAGGCTTTTCTAGTGGTGGGTGTTCATTTTCCCACACTGTGATTACCAAAACATAACAAAAGCAACTTTTGCATTCTCCTCTTCCCCTTCCTTCTCTGTTGCTACTTCTAGAACATTGCTTAACAACAAAACCTCTTTGAAGTTCCTGACATTTCCATACAATATGCCTACTCTTTTTGGATAAACTCTGATTCTTGTTTCACTTTTTATATCTTCCTTTTATCTTTGCTTTAAAAAAAACCATGTAGATTCTTTGTTTAAAAATTTTATTATCTGAACTTCTTATTGGTCTAATCTTGATTTTTATTGTGATTTGCCCATTTTTCCCCATAATGGATTGTTTCTTTGAGAGTGTTTGTAATCTGGATTGTGATCTTATCTTCAGAAAAAAAATAAAGAACATGCTTTCCTTTAGAGTTGTGTTGTTTCTATTACTATAAAATCATCATAAAATTACTCTACAAAGTGGATATTACTACTTTAAAAAAGTAGTTTCACAGTTCGGGGCTTCCAGACCCTATAAGAAGGATAAATTCAAATATCAAAATCACAGAGCCGGGGATAATCTTTTCCCATCCTGACCCCAGAGCAATTCTGACAAATGCCCTTGTCATTTCCCAGTGCAGACAGGCAGTTTGTTTCTAGTTCACTGTTTCACTGAAGTAGCAGCCCTGGCTTTAGACAAAGGACTCAAAACCTCTATCTCAAGGTACCTCAAAGCTTAATAGCCCATTTCCAAGGGTATATAAAAGCCAATCCATGGGACTTCCCTGGTGACACAGTGGTTAAGAATCCACCTGCCAATGCAGGGGACACAAGTTCGAGCCCTCATCCGGGAAGATCCCACATGCCGCGGAGCAACTAAGCCCATGCTCCACAACTACTGAGCCTGCACTCAAGAGCCTGTGAGCCACAACTACTGAGCCTGCATGCCACAACTACTGAAGCCCACATGCCTAGAGCCCATGCTCCGCATCAAGGGAAGCTACCGCAATGAGAAGCATGGCTAGCATCGCAAGGAAGAGTAGCCCCCGCTCGCCACAACTAGAGAAAGCCCACGCACAGCAATGAAGGCCCAACGCAGCCAAAAATAAATTAATTAATTTAAAAAACAGTTTAAAAACCAATCCTTGGCTACTAAAATCGGCAAATATCCCAGACAACTCCTACAAAAATTCTCTCTTAACCCCCTGGTTTTCATTTTCTCCTTGGGTTCTAGCTTCCAGAAATTGCTTTTATGTATGCATATGTGTATGCTTGTATATACATAAGTTGATATACAAGTATATACAAGTAGGTATTTGTTGTTTTGTACTTCCAGGTGATACAGAAGATTTTTCAGGTTGTCTAATCCAGCATGTTGCCAGAAATGGAAGTCTTCTGGTCTACTTCACCTGTCTTTTTTTTTTTTTAACTTTATGGTTTCTACTTACTTCTAATTTCAGCTTATCCAGAGCTTTGACTCTTCATGGCCCCTGCTAAAAAATACATTCTTTTTACCATTCTCTTTACATCTTTTCATAAATTTTTCTATTTATATCCACAGGAAAAAAAGAGGGCTTGGGAATTCCCTGGTAGTCCAGTGGTTAAGGCTCTGCACTTCCACTGCAGGGGGCACAGGTTCAAATCTTGGTCAGGGAACTAAGATTCCACATGCCACATGTGGAAAACAAAACAGCAAAAAAAGGACTTCTCCTTGCTGGTGACCATTATTCCTTGTTTAGGCAGACATTCCAGACAATCTCCATAGACCACTAGTCAGACTGTGGATTGGCTGCCCCAGTGTTAGTTGCCCATCACTTTCCCCTCAGTCCAGGCATCAGTGAACATGGAGTGCAGCCATTCCTATAGAGAATGAACACTATCTCAGCAGGCTCTCTCAGTGAGGCAGTTCTTTTATATAATGGCTATAGTTTTGAATTACCTATATGTACATTCCCATTCTTGGAAAACCCAGTAATATGACTTACACACCAAGGGAGAAATCCCCAAGTCGGTATAATAAAGCTGATTATTCTGTTTCCACATACTCCAATCTGGTTCCCTGAGGTTCTTGCTCCTGCCTTTCCCAGATACATCCTACCCTCCTTACTCCATTCCCACTTCAGCTTAGCAAAAGGCTCCCCCTGAGTAGACTTCCCCCAAATTCAGTAGGTTCCTACAAATGGTGTGATTATGCTGTCAACAAATTCCCAGAGCCCTAGACCTATAAAGCATCTGAGACCATTTCTACTCAAACTTAATGAGAAACA
This sequence comes from Mesoplodon densirostris, assembly GCF_025265405.1. Taxonomy (NCBI): domain Eukaryota; kingdom Metazoa; phylum Chordata; class Mammalia; order Artiodactyla; family Ziphiidae; genus Mesoplodon; species Mesoplodon densirostris. The sequence goes on from NC_082672.1 coordinate 30,753,872, forward strand.
GGTTGCCACTAAGCAGTAGCTTCTAAGACTATCAGAATTTTTCAACCACAGTGTTCTGACTCATGTCTGTTTCAATAATTGTGAGATAATTACACTTTGCTATTAACAATAAGTTTAAAATATTTATGAGTTATTTGCTTCTTATTTCATAGTCACTTCATTATGATTATTTGCACTCCGTGTGAAATTGTAAAAATGAAATTATAAGTCATATATCAGTGAAATCTCTTTGATTGAAGCATAAAGATATAGAATTTATTGGAGGGATATTGGGGTGTAGGGAGGAAGGTTTCAAAGTGTATCAGAGGATAAAGAATAAGACTTCAGCATACACAGGAAGCAAGTCAGCTCCCAAAGTGAGGAAGCAGGAACAACCACAGGAGTTTCATAGCTGAGCAAAGATGATGAGGACCTCATCAGAAGAGGGAAGAAGCCTAAGTGTTTTGGTTTGTTTGTTCTTCTACTCAAGATTAAAATTCTTTTTTTTTCTGCTTTATAACAAATTTAATCAGTTATACATATACATATGTTCCCATAACCCCTCCCTTTTGCGTCTCCCTCCCACCTTCCCTATCCCACCCCTCCAGGCGGTCACAAAGCACCGAGCTGATCTCCCTGTGCTATGCGGCTGCTTCCCACTTCAAGATTAAAATTCTAAAACAGAGCATCTAATTGGTTTCACTTTGTCTTTGGCCAGAAGATTTCAGGCTTCAGATGATAGCAGTGAAGAAGCTGTTTACAAAAAAGAAAACAAAAGGAAAGGAAATGAGGGAAGGTAGTCAAATGATACAAAATTCCAGTAATAAGATAAATAAGTCCTGGGGATGTAATGTACAGCATGGTGACTATAGTTAACAATACTGTAGTGTATATTTGAAAGTTGCTAAGAGAGAAGATCTTAAAAGTTCTCATCACAAAAAAGAAATGTGTAATTATGTGTGTCAATAGATGTTAGCTAAACTTATTGTGGTGATTATTGTGCAATATATACGTATGGCAAATCATTGTGTTGTACACCCAAACCTAATACAATGTTATATGTCAGTTATATCTCAATTACAAACATAAATAAAAAGGAATGAAACATAAAGAAAAATGAATACTGGGCAGTGAAATAAAATAAAGCAAAGCAAAACCAATGTCCACTGCAGCTTGCATTCTGGAAAGGCATATAATATGTAACCTCTAACACTTCCATAAGTGTTTGCTAAGCATATGATTCTCAGCCGAGAAGCCCTACCATATACATAGCAGTTTCAGTAAGCAATGCTTGTCTGCCCTGCATTTTCTTTGTTACGGGGAAGAGCAGATAAAAGTTACAAAATACTATGAACCAAGACTTTGTTTAAAACTCTAACCTTGAATTTCTTAGAAAATGCCAATGATTAAAATATATGTGTGTGTGTGTGTGTGTGTGTGTGTGTGATGCAGATAACCCCTGGTTCAAATTCAGAAGCATAACTAATAAGAATAATGTATACACTTCATATATATTCTTAAATCAACAAGTGCAAACCTACCACTGGCTATAGAACTGAGAGGAAAATATGTTTTTCAGCCTTCACCTCGACAGCCTCCTCTTTTAACCCTGATTCTAGGGGAGGTTTTGAGTCCCTCCCCTCAGTTTCTTCCTGCTTCAGTACTAACTGTGTGTGTCATGGTAATTCTGATGAAGGAGGTTTGCCAGCGTGTGGCTGGCAGATGCAGTCATTCTTGAAGTGCCACTGGGCATGATGTACAGACGATTCCAGACTATTACTTGCCTTCACAACTTTTTGTAACAGGTGCAGCAAATGAACTTTCTGCCCCTGTCTTCCTTAAATGCACACAAATAAAGTGTTGCCATGTCCTGGATGTGAAGTCATGCCTACTTCCATGAATCATATTTTGTGGTCATGACTCTTCCACTGGGAATTAGTCATTTCAACCTAATTAGTTTCTTCAAAATAGGAAATGCTTCTTCCAATGATTTAATATCCAGAAATAATTTGTATAGTCAGACAACATCTAGAAAGACGCCAACTGATATATTTAACCAACAACAACAAATATATATTATTATTTGCACCCTGCCACCAAAACCCCAAATGAACCCCAAGAATTATGTGTTGAAACTGGCTGCTCTCCTACATTTGTAAAGGGCAGTCACAAACAAGGGCAAACTTTCAGCAAAGTTGGACCCAATCAAGTGCTTGACAAGGCCCCATTCAAGGAAAATGCAAACAAATCTTGCTTCATGCACCTTTTAAAAATTCTATTTAATTTGATAATTTTGCCATTTTGGAATTTGGAATTTTGACTAAATTCCATAACAGACCTGTGTTATGGAATCACGGGTTATTGATGAAGCAAGCATGTTGCCAGAAATATAAATAACTCTTTGAATCTGAGGCTTGTTTTCCCACACATGTACTCAAATGTATGGAAATGTGCCCCATCCTTAGCTTTATTTCTTTATGCATTTACTATTCATGGAGACAAAAGAAAAGAAAATTTAATATGTGGACTGTCACGAAGATATTTTTAAAATTATTTGCAATCCCCACAAGAGTATAAGAACCTATTTACTGAAGATGAGCAAAGCACATTTGTATTTCCAAGTAAATTGACACCACCTTTTGTGCTTCTACTTTGGTTTAAGTATATATAACATCTCCAAAAGTGACTGGAGAGTATTTTCTAGACACAAGTATTTGGTGTTAATTTGATAAACATTTGTTTGACATTGACTAATAGGTTTTATAATTTTTGGTGTAGAGATATTACATATCTTTTATTAAATATATTCTTAAGTACTTAATTTTTGATGTCAATATTAATGGAATTATTTTGTTTTGTAAATTTTTTCATTGTTTGTTGCTAATAGATTAAAATAATTGATTTTTGCACATTTATTTTAAATTTACTCATTCTATTAGATTATTTGGATTCTGTTTGCACAATCATGTAATCTACATTTTCCTTCTATTTTCAAATTTCTTAAGATTTTATTTCTTTTTCTTGTCTTACTGAACCACCTAGGATCATGGAAGGATTTTGAAGGAAAAATGACTTGGTTTCTTAGTATTTTTAAAAGATATTCTGGTAGAGGTGCATAATATGAATTGAAGTGGGAAGTTAGATCTAGAGAAATCTAACTAAAGAAGCATATGTGGGACTTCAGAGAAAGACACACATTCAAGAGATTTTTCAAAAACAGAATTGACAAGGGATGATCATGTTTTATAGGGACTGAGATCTCTAGCCAGGGTGGCCAGCCACTGCATGAGATCAAGAACATTTAAAAAGAAAGAGAATTAACCATAAGAATGTTGAGAAAGTGTAATACACATGAAAACATTTTGAAAACCTTTGATATCCAACTTAGATCACATTTCCAGATCTTATAAAACTAAACCAATATTTTTAACACCTAGATAAATTAGCTATCTGCCTCAAGCAAGGGAGAGAGGACAGATAGCCCTGGGTAGCCATGGTTTGAATCTTGAGCCACAGCTGAAGTGTCTCAGTGTGGGATCCAAGAAAGTAAATTTATAGACTGACCAGTGGCTTGGTGACAAAAAAAAGTGTCCCAGTAGGAATTAATTTTGAACAGTCTGTTTCAGTAATTAGGGCTATGAAATACAAAAGGATTCAGGTGTAGAAAGCAGAAACAAATTTGAAAGGAAGTCCAGAGAAAGTTTATAGGAAGACAGAATCTGTGAACAAACTGTTGTTATGGATTCACCTCAGTTTTAAGGTAAAAGAAAACTAAGAAGAAGAAATAATCTAGAGACAAAGAAAGTCAGGTATCAAGGGGTATTTCAATGGAAATTCAACCAATATTTGAGCACTTACTATGTTTCAAGTGCTTTTGGGATTCTGGAACTACAGCAGTGAATAAAACAGGCATGCTGTCATGGGGAGATTACATTTTAGCATGAAAAGACCAATACAATAAATGAGCAAAATACATAGCATTTCAAAAGAGGACAAGTTCTGTGAAGAAAAATAAAGCAAGGAAGAGAAACAGTGTGTGCTGAATGGAGGACAGGACAAGTTTCATATAGGGTAGTCCAGAAAAGTATCACTAATATAATAATACGTGCAAAGACTTGAATTGGGACACACTTCGTGTGTTCAGAACACATCAAAGAAGACAGTGAGTCTGGAAAGGATTGAGTCAAGGGGGGGGGTGTAAGAGGAAGAGAAGTTAGATATCATGGGAGCCATGAAAATGCACCATTACAGGTGTGTGTGAGGGTGCACTGCAAATGGAGTGGTCACTCCAAGATTTATGGTGTCATTGCTTCACTGACTTTAATATATCACTCACTTCCTTGATCTGCCCCATCCATTAAATTAACTAACCTATGACATTCGCATCTGCCAGAATCAAGTCCAAGTTCACTCCTCTTTTTTGTACAATGTATGTTTAAGTTCTTGCTACTCACTTTGGGGATCCAGTTCCTTTAGCCAAGTTGGTTTCTCAGCTCCTTGCCTCCATAATCCCTTTTTAGCCTCAATGTCTCTTCCATCCCAACCAGACTCTGTTACTGGGGTTCTGGCATGCAACAGAAGTTCACCTCAGTTATAAGAGTCACCTGGTAGACTTTCTTGCTCTAGTGGTCATAAGTTTAGTATCAACCCCCATCAAAGTAGCAAGAGTTTCTTTTTTAAAATAATATTTTTAGAGGAGAAACTCATTTCCACTGGAAAAACTCACAAGAAGTCAATGGTTATTCAAGGTCCCTCATGGTCTGTGAGCTTGCTTTGGGAAGCTGGTCAGCCCATTTTTCATGAGGACTGCAATGGGATTGGCAGAATTATAATGATGTTGTGGGCCTGAGTGATTTAGACAGAAATAAGTTACATAATTTCATTTATTGCAACGTGTCTTTCTTTCCATATGCCTTCATCACAGGGTATCAACTCTGCTTCTCCAGTCAAGTTGCTCCTGGACTCAGTTGGACAAAGAAATAGACAGAAAGCAGTATTTCTTAGAGAGGTGATGTCCTAACTTTGTTCCTTTGCATTATTCTTCTTTCCTAGTTCCTTTGCACACATGAGAAAAAGTCAAAAGCTGCTGTGTTCATGAAATCTCAGAAGTCTCAGTCCAAGGAAGTGATAGAGAATAAAATATGCTAATGTAGTTTTTAACAAATTAAACCAACTCTCTTCTTTTTCCTAATATAAGTGACATCTCCCCCAAAAATGAAAGCATGAAGACAAAAGGTCCAATGCAAATCAAGTTTAGAAGATAATGAGAGGCTGAAATACTCAAGCTTAGTTGCCTTCAGTAAATAACAAACTATATTTTTAAAGGGGTAAAAATATCACACAGAAAAATCATTTTGAAATTTGGAATGATCCTTTCTCCCCCAGAAACTAAAACAGATTCACAATTATCTAAGGTAATAAAGCATATGAATACTTTTCTCCCAATTAAAAAAATGTATATTTGAAAAGGAAATTATTAGTCCATGTAAATCTGGCCAAAATCAAAATATATAAAAAGGTCTGGAAAGAATCTGGAAACCTAAACCATGACAGCTTCACCAATCTGTATAATTAAAGCCCAACTATTTAAGCCCTCTTTAGTTACTGATATTTTAGTTGGGCAGGGAGGTAAAGGACCAAGGACAGGTGAGGAAAAGCAATTAGACTTGTTCTAGGTGTCCTCATTTTGCACCAAATGTTGCAATCTGACATCAAATGTTGGGTGCCAACAATGAAGTGGATTTTGCACCGATAAGAGCAAGATATTGAGATGTTCAGAGGTTTCCAAAGACAGAGTAAGCTTCCTGGTCCAGCAGAGAATTTTCTATCTCCAGATGGTTTGTCAAACAGAGGTCAAGTGACCACTATTCTTCACAGATGGTTGTAGAAAAACGTTTCCCCAGCTTTAGTCAATTTAAAATCTTATATCATTAATTCACTATATTTATGTACCATGTTTTACTTTTTTACATTAAAATGATAGCGTTTTTGATTAAATAAATTTTGTTGAAATCAATAATATCTGTCCCATTAAAGGTTTGATGTCTTGGTACTTTATCTTTTTCTAAAATAGTTTAAAATAAGCACATAACTTAAGAACATTCACTCATGTACCATCTAAAGGCACCTCAAGTATCACCAGGTATACATTTCAACTTCAGGAAACTTGTTGTAAAAAACACTTGAACGTACAGAGACACTTTGAATGTTCTTTTCCTTTTGAGATGTATGATTCTAAATGGTTGATAGTTGCTGGAGCATGACTTTTTCTTTTCTGCTGTTAAGTAGAGAAATTCATGTAGTCACATAGAACCTTCTGTATCAACAGACTTTTATCATTTCAAACTTGTTTTTACTTTTATTATCTTATTTTACCCACTCAACTCTGCATAGAAATAGTAGGGATGAGAAATTAAAAGCACATAGAGTTGCCTTAAGCCCAGTATTACACAACTAGTTCATGATAGATCAGGTCTATGAATCAACCCTGAGACTGATGCTAATTCCATTAAATTAAATTCATCATTAGTGAAGAATTATTCAGAACTTATGATGTTTTATATGTCTTATAATAAAAATAATTTTCCAAACAAGTTTTTCTTTATTTTCCTTTATTTCTCCCAATGGGAAAACCATGTCTCAAATAGCAAAAACCGAACTCTGAGTAAATGTTTTCTTGAATACCTTGGCTTTACACACTCATGTAAAGACAGTTCTGAATATAAAATATTTTACTTAAAATAATTATCATTGTAATAATATTTAAATGTTGGAAGGAGAGACTTGGATAAAAATCACATTTTTAATGTAATTTATCTTGATATTGTTTTAAGAGGTATTCTGATATTTCAATAAATCAACTGAGCAACTTGTATTTTTTGAAGACAACATATGTGCCCAGCAATAGGATAGAAGCAGTGGTAGAAGTATAAATCAGTAAATCAACAACAAACTTACAATCTAATAAAACACATTTAATTCAAATAAAAGAAATGGTAGATAGCTCATTTGATTTAAAAAACTATATTCTAATGGATTTTCTATGGCTTTGGATAAGACACTTATCCTCTCTCAGTTCTTTCATTTGTAAAGTAAGAAGGTTGATTTTCTCTTCAATTTTTGAAATTCTAAGAGCTATGTCTTAGAGTAAATTAAATAAAAGTTAAGCAATTTGTATATTCTTTCCTTCCAAAGAATGCAAAAGAGATCAATTTGATGGTCATTATATAAATTTTTCAAAGCTCTTCTGAAGTGATACCAATAATTAAGATTTAATTCAGACATGATTAAAGTATGAGTAAAGTAGTTAACAAACATTTCTTGAGCAACTATTCATGTCAGGTATGTTGTAATAGCTGCTGGTGATGTAGGCAAGAGTTCCTGTCCATAATGGACCTCCTCTGGTCACAAATGGGGTGGAGTGAACCAAAGAAAAAGCATTCAGTTCAGGTATTGATAAGTGCTATAAAGAAAGCAATGTATGATAACGTGATAGATGCTGACTGGGGAAGGGAGGAAGGGGCTGCTGTAGATTGCTACTGTAAGGCCTTTCTAAAAAAAATGGCTTTTGAGCAGAGATCTCCCCCAAGTGATTAGAAGTAAATGGCCATGCAAAGATCTTTAGAAAATGTTTATTAACAAGCCAACAATAAGTGCCAACGTTCTGAGCTTTGAGCAACCTAAGTATTTTTAAAAAGAAAATGGAGCAAAAGCCATTGTAATAGCCATGAGGACTGGAGGAAGCTGAGATGAAAATGTTGACTGTCTTGTAGACCATCGTCATGATTTGGGGTTGTACTGAAGGCATTTAAGCAATGAGTCCATTTCTTGTAACTTTTGTCTTTCTTCCTATGTGCTCCAACCACAAAGAATCAACTCTGCTTCTCCAATTCAGCTGCTCCCCTTCCCTGGACAGTGAAATAGACAGAAGGCAGGATCTGACTCGTACTCCTAGGAACTTTCATTGGTTCTTGAGAGAACTAAAAACCTAAAAACCACAGCACATCAAAGCCTTCAGATGTCTCCTTCACGTCTGTTACCAAAGGCAAATCCTTCTGCATTCTGTTCAGTCTCTCGCTCCTCCTGTCCACGGGCATCCAGTGCCTTATCTCTGGTAGCCTTCTTGTTAGAATCTAAATTAATCCTATGCCACCCTTTCACACTTACAGTCCATAAGATGACCTCACACATCCTCTAGTCTGACAAACTTCTGGAGTGCTAATCTCAATGCAGCCAGCTCTCCTTGGCTCAACACTAAATTCAGGATGCTAATTTTTTTATTTTATTTTACTTTTTTGGCTCACGGGGTCTTAGTTCCCAGATCAGGGATGAACCTGGGCCCACGGCAGCGAATGCACAGAGTCCTAACTACTGGACTCAGGGAAGTCCCTGCAGGGGGCTTTTATTAAGCTTGAAGAGTGGTCTCCTGAAGACTCTTTTCTCTTGATTTGAGGTGAAAAGGACTCATAGCATACCAACTCCTCTTTTCGACCATCATCTCCCACTTCTAACCCTTACTCTTTCGACCCTCTTTGTGAGTGAAGGGTTAAGAGGGCTAGTTTGGGGCCATCTTCTTTGAAAATGTGGTGTTACTCAAGCCATTAAAACTTATTGTCAGTTTATGGGAGAACAGAGTAATTATTAAACAGGAACAAAATCAGCAAAATCCAGAATGTGGGAAACTACAGGAAAAATACCTCAGTTTTTTCAACAAATACTTACAAAAGGGGAAAATAAGAGGGAGGGGTGCTATAAATTAAAAGAGACTGAGGAGTCATATCAACCAACTCTGATTCATGGACTTTGAATCCTAATTCAAACATGCTATCTACAAAAAAAAAAAAAAAACTTATGAGACAATCAGGGAAATGTAAGCACCGGCTGGATATTTGATGATATTAAGGAAATAAAGTTAAAATTTTCAGAGGGATAGTGATATTGTGGCAATGTCAAACATCAAATAGTCCTTACATGTTAGTAAGAAGTTATTTAAAGATGAAGTGCTGGGCTTCCCTGGTGGCGCAGTGGTTGAAGAGTCCGCCTGCCGATGCAGGGGACGCGGGTTCGTGCCCCGGTCCAGGGGGATCCCATGTGCCACAGAGCGGCTGGGCCCGTGAGCCTTGGCTGCTGGGCCTGCGCGTCCGGAGCCTGTGCTCCGCGACGGGAGAAGCCGCAGCGGTGAGAGGCCCACGTACCGCAAAAAAAAAAAAAAAAGATGAAGTGCTATGATGTCTGGAGTTTGTTTCAAGAATGAAGTTAGAGATGAAGCAAGACTGCTCCTGTGTTGAAGCCAAGTGATAGATACTAAGGGTCCATTATACTAGTCTATCAACTTCTGTCAGTATTTGGGAATTGTCTGTGGAACTAAAAAGGGAAAATGCTGCTTCATGTTCTCACAGCTCTCTTTGAATTGTGCCACTGTCTTGAGACCTCAACTGAAATATTCACTTAACATTTTTCATATAATGCATTACATATGTCTATATGGCCAACTTATGGGTTGTCTGATAGCCAATCCACTTTCTGCCATACTGTATTTCCCCTTCTTGGAAGTTTAACCTGGACAACTGGCCTACTCTTTCCCCGACCCCTCCAATATGGTGTTTGATGGTCATATCATGTAAGAGCTGCATGTAATGGAAAGAAACTCTCGGATTTTGAAGTCTACAAGCCACTGACTGAACACTTCAAAATGTCTTCTACCATGGCCTTTCTGAGGTTAAGCAAGTTTATCATGAAGTTTTGTGTAGGAGACAGCTTTGTTTCTCACCATTCTCAAAGGAGTGACTTAATTTTAAATTACATGCAGATGATTTAAGAAACATCAGTTGCACTTCTGGAGTACACTGGAATTAAATGCCATTTAGAGTCTTTTCCTATGATGACATTATGCCATTCTAGATCATTTCTCTGTAAAATCGCTTCTCCTTTTAGTATCTGTTGTAAATTTCATGATTGATTGAAGATATTTGTCCACAGGGCCCAAAGCCCTTACCCTTTATTTCTTGTGTTGCATTCTTTATTAGGTCACCCAAAAATAACAGTGCCAAAAGCTGTTACGAAGACAGGCATTTAGAGGAATTTTAGGGTAAAGCTCATGGAAAGCAAATAAAAAGAAGAAGCCACATAATATTCCCTGCTTAGCATTTCAGTTTCTCTCAACTCAAATATTCTTCTTTTTTATAATATGAGTAAAAGAAAGGGCAAATTAAACTTTCTCACCACTGTTAAATATTACAAGTTACAGATGTATTTCAACGAGGCATCATTAATATGTCATAAATTATAGAAAATTTCTTTCCCTTCTTAGAAGCATCAAGGAAATCTCTCACACACACAGTCCCAAGATGACACTGAATTCATGTCACTAAGTAGAATTCCCCGATATCCTCATTTCCTTGCACACTAAAATAATGGGTTTGTGGACATGCAAGAATTTTTAAAAAGAGCTATAATCTCATCAATCAGAATATTTAGGTAATTACAACATAATCTTTTATTAGCAATTGGAAAAAAGAACACTGATACATTCTCCAGTTAAAGGAGAATGGACATGTAACAAGTCATGGCCTTTAAAATTATAAACAAAAGGTTGGAAATATATTAAAATTCATTACCTAAAATTTATTTACGAGGATCAAAATCACTGAATTAAGTAAAATTTTAATGTGATGAGTGAGATCAATAAAACAAATTAGCCTGATAATGTTTTTCAAAGAACTGCAAATCTAACAAAGCAGAAGAAAATAGGTATGATAAGCTGACACTAAAAAACAATTATCTGAATGTGTCCCATAAATGCATTGCAAGAACTAGGATAATGTAGTTTTGCAGATTATGAAGGAGCATACACCTGAGAGGGTTCCTGACCAAGGAATAACTACCTATACTAGACTGTCACTCAGCGGGGAGGAAAAGAGGCACACATAGGACAAATGAAATGGAGAAAAAAAATAGAAATTAATTTCAAAGAATTTTGTATTTTTATCAACTGTTTGGACTTTCGAATGATATTATTACAACATTAGATGGATGGTTAGCTCTTGATAACTATATTTACAGTGCTTATTATGTATTAGAAATTGTCCAAGTACTGCATCCATCTTTGCCATCTTCACCACAATCCTATGAGAAAGTACTGTTATTACAATGGTATTACTTGTGATAAACTGAGGCACTGAGAAGTTATATAAATGAGAGAAATGAATTAATAATAATCTGCACAAAGATGATACAGAAAAAGAAATATGATAGATCACAGTCTCAACCAAATAAAATAAATCAAAAAAGCATAAATAGAACCCCAAGAAGTCAGAACCATAAAGATGTCCTACCACCATACTTGTTCAGATTACTCTTTGCCATTGTACCATCTTGGTATACAGCACCTGGAGCTCAAAAGTGCAGGTAAAAACCATCCAAATAGCTAGTAAATTTATATTTCCTATTCTCCAGGCACCTTGTCTGGAAGTATTATTGTTACTTCCATTATTATGATTAATGATGAAAAATCAATTTTCCCTGTTGAGGGCCAAAGTCAGTATTAAGGCAGATAAGGTAAGCTCAGCAAGAGTGACAAGGACAGCTTGGATGAAGTAACGACTGTGCTGAAACACCCAGGTCAGAAAGCCTGCGGAGACAGCCATACCTTTACTCGATAGAGAGAATCCAGGTCCCCTACTGTTCCCACACGTGAACTTTTTCTTTCCCAGGGTTCTCTTCAAAGTGGTCCCCAGAATGGAATGTTGTGAAGGGATATTTTATGGCTCATGGTAAAGATTTGCTGCCTTTTTTTTTTTTTAAATGAAGGGCAAAATTAAATGCTGCTTTGAAAATGGTAGAAAATGGTAGTTTAGTCTTAGGAGAAATATCTGGGCTGTAAAAACCTACAGCCTCTATAGTAGTACAGCAAAGTAAATCAAGGACCCACCTTCTCCTAGTACTCTTATGATGGAAGGAGAAGAGGATATTGCTGGCCTGCAGGAAAACAGGGGGATGAACTAAGTGATTTCAAGTACTCCTTCCTGCTGGTTGCTTTTGGGATAACTACAGGGAAAAACAAATTGGTTTACTGTTAGGTCTTTGGTTGACCCTTAAGTAAGTAATTGAAAAGTTTTTTAAATATCTGAATAAAAACTTTAAGGTACATGAACTCACTATGGTATCTTAAGTACCCTTACATCAAAATCCTTGCAGATGTGAAAATATGTTTCTCCTACTTTCTTGTATCTGGTATCGGCCGTCCTCGGCAAATTTAGCCCTGGTGTATCCCTAGCACTGAGGCAGGGGTTTCAAATTACTGATGAAGTCTTCTGCCTCTTTAAAGGTGGTATTAAGAGTACCTAGGAGTTCTGAGCAATATCATCCCTTTTTAGATCTGTCCATTCATCATGATCCCGTGCCAGAATTTGTTAGGTAAACATGATTGACAGACAGCCATCTTTATCCTTTATATGGCTGGAGGTCAGCCCTGGTGGAAAGTAATGCTTTTTTAATTAGCTGTTAGAGGATTGAGTTTCCTTTGTGTAGATAGCATGCTCTCCTCTCTCTGAGCCAGTATCCAAAGTGGATATCTCTTATGTCTTTCGTGCTTAGTATAACTCAGATGACTGAAGAACAGTCATAAAAGATTCATATTGAAGCTGTTTTACGAAAATTTGCACAGCTGGCAAAAAAAGAGAGAGAGAGAGAGAGAAAACATACTTGAAATAACAGAGTTCTCAGAAAGGAAAATGAGCAACATTTTCAAGGCTATCTTGGCAAATAATGACTGCAAAGAGAAAACTGTTTTGTCACAATACTTCTGATGCAAAAATAAAATAAAATAAACATAATTTTTAACAGTAATGTGCAAAATATAATTTCCCTCTGAGGAATTGGTCCTTCCATTTAAAGGTAAAATAAACCCCTGAAACACTTTTGGTTTGGCAGAGTTTTCAAGAAAAACAAAGCGAGCATCCGTGACTAATTCAATGGCACTGTACTTCTTCCGCATCTTTTGTGAGGCAAGATGTTCACTTCAGCAAAAGCTGATTATTTTTATGCCTAAAACAATTAATTCAGCAATATGTGAAACCACTGTGAAATGGAGAAAGGGTGTGCACAAAATTTTAATACATATTCAAACTACATGCTTTTTATTTAAATATAAAATTGTTGGGCTAAAAAACACTCTCATTATAACAGTCAAGCTTATAATATAAACTTCTAAGTAGTTTATAAATACAGTGACTCGATATGATGTGCAAGTGCTAATATTATATGAAGATTCTAAAAATGAATTTTCTACCTTATGAATTAAAAAAGAAAATCAATTATCTGAATGCAATGCATAAATAGACCCAAACTCTTTTGTCTAGTTTCATGTCTAAGCTGGTCTATTGATTTTCTCTGTTGTTTTCTCCTTCCACTTTCATTGATTTCTGATCTTTTCTTTTAATTATTTTCTTCATTTTGGGTTTATTATACACTTCTTTTTCTACTTTCTTTCTTTTCCTTTCTTTCTTTCTTTTTTCTTTCTTTCTTTTTTCTTTCCTTCTTTCTTTTCTTTTCTTTTTTTTTTTTTCATTAAGAGGTAGTATGGTGTTGAAGAGCATGAGATCTGGAGCCTGAGTTTGAATCTGAGCTCTGCCACTTGCTAGCTGTGTGATTTTAGGAAAATTACTTAAGCTCTCTGGTCCTCAGTTTCCTAATCTGTAAAATGGGACTAAAAATATTTTCTGCCCGTCAGATTGTTAAAGAAAAAGTGAGTAAAGATATGTAAAGTACTAAGAAGTTCTTTGAAATATGTGCAATTTGAGTGCTATTATTATTGCAAGTGGTGTGCATTCATAAGATTTGGAGAGCATACATCAAGTATACTGCACATTAAACAAGCTAACTTCATTTAAATAACATACCAGCATTAGTAAGAAACTCCTTGTGGGTTTTTTTGGCAGGGGATACCTCATTTCTCACTGTATATACAAAATATTGGATTGTATTTAGGAAAGAAGAGAAAAATCTGTTTGTGATGGTGATGACATCTGTCACCCAGTGATGGTCTCTAAGCCAACTGTACGCAATTTCAACACAGAGAGATTGGGGAAGTCTCTGTGTATAATTGTCCTTATTAGCTAATTAAGCTCCAGTCTTACTAGTCTACATTCCTTCTCTTTTGGGTAACCTGGTGGGTATATTGTTTTAAAAAACAATAACGTGCAAAAACAAATACAGTTATCTCCTGTTTCCAGGACACCCACATCTACCAAAATCCACAGGTGCGGGCTTCCCTGGTGGCGCAGTGGTTGAGAGTCCGCCTGCCGATGCAGGGGACATGGGTTCGTGCCCCGGTCTGGGAAGATCCCACATGCCGCGGAGCGGCTGGGCCTGTGAGCCATGGCCGCTGAGCCTGCGCCTCCGGAGCCTGTGCTCCGCGACGGGAGAGGCCACAGCAGTGAGAGGCCCGCGTACCGCAAAAAAAAAAAAAAAAAATCCACAGGTGCTCAAATCCCTTGTATAAAATGCAATTGTATTTGCATAAACCTATGCATCTCCTCTAGTATAATCTAAATCATCTGTAGATTACTTATAGTACCTAATACAATGTAAATGCTAAGTAAATAATTGTAAATACAATGTAAATGTCATGTAAACAATTGCCTGGAACGCGGCAAATTTAGGTTTTCCTTTTTGGAACTTTCTGGAATTTGTTTTCAAATATTTGATTCATTGGTGGAATCCACAAATTGAGGAACCCACAGATACGGAGGGCCAGCTGTATTTCGTTTAAAGCAATGACTACAGGCCATATGAAGTGCATAATTTTAAAAACTCAAGGATTAAATGGTTTGAGGAGACACCCCAAGAAATAGTTTTGCTAGTTACATGCTTGAAATTAGGCAGGAAAATGCTTTCTCCCTGCATCTCACAACTTGGGACAGAAAACTTCGTCTGTACAATCGGAAACATGGACCACACTTGCACTCACTTGAATTTTTACTTTGCTAAGGTTGAGTTTTTCCCACAAAAGGGTCATAATGGCTGTCAAAGAAATCCACAAATAAAATTTGTTTACCACAGTTTAAACAAGCCATTTAATCTGCAGCTGGTCTGGCTGCATGTGATGGTGCAGAGGGTGCTGAGCAAAGCACCGGCACAGTCACACGGTGTGCACAGCCCAGAGGCGAGTTTTTACACCAGTTCTTGCCAACACATGGTACCTTTGCTTACCAAGTGTCACCACGGGAGTGGGAGCTGGGGTGAAGACGGGAATTAAAATGAGGAGAAGATAATCCACTTTATTGAGCATTTATTATGTTCCAGGTACTGTACTAGGTAAGCCCATTACACATTATCTCATTAGATCAATTGAATAAAAGCAAAATTAGAAAAGCCTTTCAGAATGAACAATTTATATGAGGATCGGAGGTTGCAAAGATGAGCTGTTCGTGCTGCTGGGGATAGAAGTCACTGAATAAGATTTTTAAATGCTCATTTGGGGAGGGTTTTCATGCATCTCTTTTCCTCTGTGTTATATGTTTGCAGGACCAGGATTCTTCATTGCCATAGGTACACTCAAATCCAAATATTAATGAATATAAAAAATTGTAAAATGCATTGCCTTAATTAATAATGAATATACAAAGTTTAAAATGCATTGGCTTAATTAATAATGAATACATAAAGTTTAAAATGCATTGGATTACCCTATTACAGGAATAGATTTTAGCTGTACATTTTTATTAATCCTAATTCCTTTTGCTGAGATCTACTTTTCAGGGGCACATGCTGCTGCTTTGGTGTTTCATCTCATTAAAGTACACCATGGAAAAGGGTTCATGAGAAACTTATCTACAAATGCAGCCTGATGGGTCTACTTAGCTGGAAGAATACCTGTATAAACAGGGTCTGTTGGACACAATAACCTGCCCTTCCCCCACTTACTTATATAATAATCCTGGCTTTCAGAAGACTAATCACTACACACCATCGACACAGCATCTAATTTCCTCATCAAATTTCTCTGCTGGGTTTAGCCATGCTTGTCAACTTCCCAGCTCCCTCTTCAGTAACTGGGTTTATTCTTAGTGTCTCGCCCATAAACATTCCTATGAGTAAACCCATGAAAGAATGAAGTCCAAGTTTCTTTATCGCTCCCTCTTTCCAGAAGGCTTTTCTGCTCACACTCCTGGGAAAGGTCACAGGTAATTTGGGCTGGTCACTTCGGGGTGGCAGAATTGCGGCCAGCACATTGGGCTCTTTTGTTGAAGCCTTCCACTGACCACCAAAGGGGACCACAAGCTGAGGGGAGACCGTTTAGGAAAGTAGACGATAAGAGGAGCAAGTCTGCCCGACTCTGTCTCTCTTTAAGTACAAATGAAATTGCTCAGATTCAGTTTCAGGAGAAATGCAGCTTTTCTGCAAGCAAACCTCTTCATTATTGCTTGTATACTAGACATTGCTGAATATTTACAAGGAGTTTAAAAATCACTTATTGTGGAAGAGAGAGGTGCCATGAATGAACTGAATGCTACTTCGTTTTCATATCAATTTTACCATTTGACCATGGAACGTTCATTTAAACCTCTCCTACACAGTCTCTTTGAAATATCTGCCTCTCTCGAGTCTCAAGAGGAAAGTGGACACTCAGTAAATTGTGGAAATGCATAACTACTGAACTGGCTATTTCTAAATTAGGATTGGCCTATGGTTCTATACAGGTTGAATTGCTCCCTCCACCAAAACAAAAAAGAGAGAGATTGGCATCCTAACTCGCAGTGCCTCAGAATGTGACCTTATTTGGTGATAGAGTCCTTTACAGAGGTCATCAAGTTAAAATAAGGTCATTAGGGTGAGCTCTAATCCAGTATGACCAGTGTCCTTATAAAAAGGGGAAAGTGGACACACACACACACACACACACACACACACACAGGGAACATGGCATGTGAAGATGAGGGCAGAGATCGGGATGGTGTGGGAGAAGTGAAAGATGACGAGCACACCACCAGAAGCTCGAAGACAACACATTTCTGTTGTTTCAACTACCCAGTTTGTAGTACTTTGTTATAGCAGGCCTAAGACAGGGACATAAATTCTAATAGTAAGTACCAGGATATTAAAAATAAATAAATAAAATGGATCTGAAAATTTGTTCTATGCCAACAAATAAGTCAGTGGTAGTAACACAGTTATGGGTTACATGCTGCTGTTACATAAGCTTCTTCCCAAGCAAACTGGACTTGATTTCTCCTACCTACATGACTATCTAGGCAAGAGAAGTGTTCTAGTGTCCTGAGAAGCTAATAAAACCTCTAAGCCTCAGTTTCTCAGCCTCTGCACTATTAACATTACGGGTTGGATAATTCTTTGCTGAGGGCCGTCCTATGCATTGTAGGACGTTTAGCAGCATCCCTGGTCTCTACACACTAGATACCAGGAACCCTCTCCCCGGGGTTTTGACAATGTCTGCAGACATTTTCAAATATCCCCTGAGAGGTAAAACCACCCACCTTACCCCCAGTTGAGAATGACTGCTCTAAACATATTTTCCGGGAACAATTGCAATCTTGTAATGCAAAAAAAAAAAAAAAAAAAAAAAAAAAAAGAGTTTCAATTGATACCCCGTGATCCCTGGTTTTCAATGGCCTTCAGAGACTTTCCAAACCTTAGTAACAAAAGCCTTGTTTTATTCGCAGGCAAGCCAATCCTATTCAATTCTAGGACCATTTACTGAGGGCTTCACCTTGACCTCCTAGGTTAGGCAGAGGAGACTAACACACATGAAGGGGGGATACTCCTTGACACATGGGTCTTACTAGAGTGGCCTCAAAAAGGTATCCGCCTTTTTGTAGCTGGAAATTTTTGCCTAACAAATGTGTCAGTTTGGCAAGCACCATCTTCTCCTTGTCCTGAGGGTGAAAATAAAAGTTTTTGTGAGTAAACATAATTCCATCTGGAGAAAAGGACCATCTTCCATGGTTGTGGGGGGCCTTGACACAGTAATTACTCAGTAAATGTTTATTACGTCAATGAATGGCTCTTATTCCTCAAAGACAGGAAATAAAAATAGGAAGTTTCAGGCAAGACATACTGAAAAGCTGCTATATTGTTAAGGACATGTTAGCAGGTGAAATAAATCTTTTACTCCACACTGTTTTTTATATTACTCATTTTTAATCCCAAAATATGCATTTGGCTTAAATTAGGAAGAGTTTCTTCTCTTTTCATTGCCTGTGTAGGAGATACCAGTAGTTATCACCTTGATACCTTACGGTAGCGTGGTATTTAGATCACAGGCTTTGGATTCAAACAGACATGGATACATGGGCTTGAATCCCAGATGCAATAGTCTTTTACCAGTTCCTTGTCCCACCTCAGCTTCGACTTTTTTTATCAGTAAAATGGGAATAACAGGACCTAATAGAGCTATTACGGGAACCAATAGAGTAATGCTTGCAAAATACTTAGCTTGGTTATAAGAAAGCACAGTTACTGCTAATATTTTTTTAAAGCTAGACATTTTACAAACTGATCCACATAAATGTCTTCTTTCCCTAAATCTTTCTAAATGACCATACTCTCCTCCACAAAGATTTTTTCCTATGGCTTTCCATGACAACAAAAATAAGGGAAGTCTTTCTAAAAGGCTCAGCAAACTTTCCTCTAAAGGAACTAGTAGAAATACTTTAGGCTTTGCTGGGCGGTCTGTGTCTCAACTACTCACCTCTGCCATTATAGCATGAATATTACTCAGCCATAAAAAAGAGTGAACTAATGCCATTTGCAGCAACATGGATGGACCTAGAGATTATCATACTAAGTGAAGTAAGCCAGACAGAAAAAGACAAATATCATTTGATATCACTTATGTGTGGAATCTAAAAAAAAAAAAGATACAAATGAACTTATTCACAAAACAGAAATAGACTCACAGACATAGAAAACAAACTTATGGTTACCAAAGGGAAGCAGGGGAGGGATAAATTAGGAGTTTGGGATTTACACATACATACTGCTATGTATAACATAGTTAACCAACAGTGACCTACTGCATAGCACAGGGAACTGTACTCAATATTTTGTAATAACCTATAAGGGAAAAGAAGCTGAAAAAGTAGATAGACATAGAGATATATAGATACATAGATATAGATATATATAGACACATAGATATATTATTTGTATAACTGAATCACTGTGCTGTACACCT
Organism: Mesoplodon densirostris; assembly: GCF_025265405.1. NCBI lineage: Eukaryota > Metazoa > Chordata > Mammalia > Artiodactyla > Ziphiidae > Mesoplodon > Mesoplodon densirostris. Next base: position 30,773,043 of record NC_082672.1, read on the forward strand.
GAAACTAACACAACATTGTAAATCAACTGTACTTCAATTAAAAAAAAAAAAAAAGACAGCCGTAAACACTATATTACCAAATGAACATGGCTTGGTTCCAAAAACTTTACTTAAAAAAGCAGGGGACTGACTGGGTTTGGCCCACAGGCAGTGGTTTGCTAACACTTATTCTAAAAAGAATAAGCAGCTTTCCATTTTCATATGTCACTACCCAAGCTTTGTATGTTGGTGATTTATTTAAAAATCACTACAGATATAAGCCATGCTTTCTCCTTTCTCCTTAAAGCTTTATGTTCCTGTATGTGACTCAGAATAGTAGTAATTAAATTGGATTTGTAAATCGTGGGATGAAATCAGGGCTGAGAACATCAACGATTCATTGTAGTAAAGAAAAATTTGGGTGGTTCTCCTGTTTCACTTCTGATCAGGAGAACCAGTTGGTCATGGCTAGGCTGCAGGCCTACTGCACCTCCTATCCACAGTTGGACGTGGAGAAGGAGCTGGCTGGAGAAGCCTGTGCTGAAGCTTGTGGGTTTGTCCGAGTTGGCCCTTCTCCTGCTACTCTTGGCAAAAACAGGTGAAGGTGGATCTCCTGGTATGAACTCCCATGACACCAGAAGCACTAAGGCAGGACCTGCATCTTATACATCATGGTGACCATAAGGGCCCAAAGCCAGGCATGTCATAAGCACTCAAGATTTTGTGCCCCATTTATGTTTACAAATCTCTGATCCCCATGATCCAGACTTTGAGCGGTGTCAGAGTTCAAAGAACAGTTCACAAAAGTCATGTCAAAAATTTTTCAGTCATTTATTTCAGTTTTTAATACCATGAAGGGGATTTGCCAAGCAGAAGATGCCTCTTTAAAATCCCCCTTTTCGTCTACCAACTATGTCTTTGTTTAATGCAGTTAATTAAAAATTGTTTATTAATCCCAACTACACCCTAGACGATGCTCCTTGGACCAGTGGTATGGGATTCCTGGTTTCATGGTCAGGAAGGTCCCTGCCATGACAAATTCCCCCAAGCAAAATATCCAACCCTGATGTGTGTGTCTCCTGCCATCCTTTCCTTTCCCTTTCCTTCTAGTTCTTTATTGTAAAGCCAAAAGATTAGAGACAAGCCAGACTGTTCTTGGAAGGCAGCACAGAGGAAAAGCTGGGAATCCTCATGAATAATTATTTAATACCATAACAAAACTATGATGCATCTTGATTATGATGTTGTGTTTTGAAGCCTTCAATCAGAATTCAGACAAACTCCTCTCCCTTTTGAGAAATGAAAGAGTAGTTACTAACCCTAAGGCAGAGAAGAAAATGAGACGTTTGATAAGAAGAATGTAACAACCACTGCCACCATTTATAACTGGATGTTCTTTGTAGCAGGTAATTTGTGGGATGCACAGTGCGGGTACACTTTTCCCTTTCTTGAGAATGCCAGTCCTGTTGATGTTCAAAGTCTAGATGCAATTTGTACTGAACTTGGGTTTATTTGTTTTCTATTACTGTGAAACACATTACCATAAACTTAGCTGCTTAAAATGACACTCATTTAGCATTTCACGGCTCAGCTGGCTTCTCTGCTCAAGGCCTCACCAGGCCAAAATCAAGGTGCCTGTCAGGGCTGTGATCCCATCTAGGGCTCAGGATCCTCTTCTAAGCTCACAAGGTTGTGACTGAATTCAGTGCCTTGCTGCTGTAGGACTGAGGTCTCTGTTTCTTTCTAGATGGCAGTTGAGGGTCTGTCTCAGTTCCTGCAGGTCCCAGTGGTTCTTGCCATTCGGCCTCACATGGGCTCTCTCACAACATGGTAGCTGATCCCTTGAAAGCCAGCAGAAGACTCTCTGACCTCAGGGCAGGTCCCAGTCCATCTTTTAAAGGACTCAATTAGGTCAGACCACTGAAATAATCCCCCTTTTAATTAATTAAAATCAACTGATTGGGCTTCCCTGGTGGCGCAGTGGTTGAGAGTCCGCCTGCCGATGCAGGGGACACGGGTTCGTGCCCCGGTCCGGGAAGATCCCACATGCCGCGGAGCGGCTGGGTCCGTGAGCCATGGCCACTGAGCCTGCGCGTCCAGAGCCTGTGCTCCACAATGGGAGAGGCCACAACAGTGAGAGGCCCGCGTACCACAAAAAAAAAAAAAAAAAAGTCAACTCATTAAGAACCTTAATTACATCTTTAAAATGCCTTCCCCTCTGCCATGTAACACAAGATAATCTCAGGGATGATATCCCATCACATTCACAGGTCTTATCCATACTCAAGGAGAAGAGATTTTATAGGTTGTGTACCCCGAGCAGCAGGAATCCTGGGAGTCATCTTAGAATTCTGCCTACCACTGTAGGAAAGACTATCATGATGGAATTGTCAACAATTAATCCCAAACTACTATATATGAGCGTGTGTGTGTTTATATATATATATGTATGACACACTCATACCCTTAAGAACTCACTTCTGTGGATAGGATCCCCAAAAGTGTAAAATCCCACACTTCAGATCCACCACTATCATATAGAGAATTTATTGTTTATTTATTAAGACTATTCCACAAATGGCATGTACATTTAAGGCTTTCACGCCATGAAACCAAGTGAAATCTTGACATAAGTCTAACGATAGGGACAGAAACCCAGATGTGCCTTTCAGCGATGACTTTCTCTTGCCTGGAAAACTACAAAGTGAATTTGAAACCACCAGCAACACAGTGCCTGTCACATGGATGACATTAAAAAAAAAAAAAGAGGAAGAAGAGAAACATCAGGAGTCTTTAAGCTGTTTTCTAAATTCAGCATCAGCAGAATATTTATGTTGGCAGCACCCTGTAATTCGCAGCAGGAGATTTGACAGAAGGCACTCTATACGTAACCCATGTGAGCCCCAGCTCAAGAGGAGAGTATTTGCATAAACAGAATCCTAGAGACCATGTCATCGCTATCTTTCTCTTCCTCCTTCCTCCCTCTCCACCCTACAAGCTGGTCGGATTGAGTTTCCCGGGCTACCTTCCATGAACATCAAGGAATGCAACAGAGATGAATGTTACATTGACACTAGCAGTTCCACCACAGAAAACTGTTTGTCCACCCTTTTCATTTCTCAGTACCAGCAAGCATCTAAAGACTTTGCACCTGTTCTAGTTAGCCCTGGCAAATGCAGCCTGTATTTATATTAATAGAATGATGTTTTCATAACAAAATGGACGTGCAGCCATCAGGGACTCGCTCTGGATGCTCTGCAGATCGGGGGAGGGGTAGCTCTTACATAAAGCCCCATGACAAGGGTAAAAGATGCACAAATCCCAAGCTGAATCATCAGGATGGTTTGAGAACTTGTTCAGGAATGACCAGACTCAAGTATTGGAAATTAAATTAGATCCTCGATTAAGAGGAAAATATGCTGGAGATAAATGGGCTTTTCATGGGTAGTGCAGAGTTCTGAACTTTTTTGTATTCTGTCTCCTGTTTCTGTAATTTGTGCCTTATCTCCCCAGAGTAGAACTGAAAACTGGTGAGATCATACTTGGCTCAATTCCTAAAAGTTTGTTTTGAGTCACCAGTGTAAATATTGCCCACCCAATCTGTACATTTGCACAAATTAACTGAAACCAGCTACCCAATTCTTACTTCATATTTGGATCTGTTGATTAACGCTGACAGCTGTAACCTCATTAGTCCAGGCTCTGGCCATAGCAAAGCAGCTGTCAAATTAGGAAGAAGTGGACTCACTGAAGTCGCCTATGGACCAGGCATGTTAAAATCGATAGACCCTCTGAAAGGTTTCAGTTATGATTCCAGTTCTAAATGATGTTATGAGATGGGCTTTTCACCTAAATCCATAATATGGGCCTGAAATCGGTTGTTTATGGAGAAAGCAGAGGCTCTTTCATAAAGCAAGAACGTAGGTTTTATCTGGAGAGTTTGGATCTGTATCAGTTGAAAATGGGTTTTTAGTATGCATTTTAACACAGACATTTTAATATACTTTTAAATATTAGTTCCTAATGTATTTTTTGGCATGAGTGATTTTGTTAGTTTTGACAAGAGGCCAACAGGGTCCTGACTACAGAAATAAGAAAGATACTGCAGCTGGCCCTCACTGGAACAGTAGAGATAAAAAAGTGAGGAAAGAATTAGAATACACTCCAATAGGAATGTGGTTTCCCTAAACAGCACACAACGTCCTCAGAGTGAATTCTGTTCCCTTCTATAAGAATCTCTACGGAGGGGGTAGGAAGGGAAAATTCTCAATATCTTTTCATTAAAACCTGGAGGTTCAGGAAGGAGATGATTTTCCATCCACCAAAGTGTTACAAAAACAATGGAACCAGGTCAAATGCAACGTGTGGACTTCCCTTGTGGCATTTTCCTGTGAGGAGATAGCTTGGGGGAACAGAAGAAGTTCTGAAGGAAGAATCTAGAGACATCAGTTTTGATCCCAGTACTGGTCCCAGGTCTTCCACAGCCCCCCAGTGGGAGCTTTGGACAAGTTCCTTAATCTCTCTAGATCTCAGTAGACCCCTTTATAAAATAAGGTTTGCCATAGGATTTCAATGACCCACCTATCTTCAGTGATTGAAGACTCTTTGCACAAATCATAAGAAGCTTCTCCACTACGGCCCAAGGTGGATTCAATGACCCATTTTTTCCCCTTCGGGGTAATTCTCTTCTACTCTTTCTGTAGTGCCCTTTAGCCCATTATGCAAACAGTTGCTGTTCTTTGGCGCCCCCTGGTGGTGGCTAGAGCTTTTACACTTGCTTTCCCACGTGGCCCTGGAAGGTAAGAATGCTCACTGTGGGAACTTTCCCCGGCAGAGCCCTGTCCGCTGTTCACCAGGGGGAAAAGCAATCCACCCACCGTTGTTGCATTATAGCTTTAACACACTGATTTTTTGAGGCTTAAGGGGGCATGCTGATTTTTAAAAGAAGTAGCATTAATCAGATGCTTTATTGGCATAAACACTGTCAACTCCTAGCCTGCTTCAAGTTGAAGGATTTAAAAAGGCAAGGACTTCTACTTTCATTATTGTGAGAAAATAGATAAAATTGGAAGTATTTAAGCGTTTAGTAAAGGCCAAGAGCTCCCTTTGCACATGACTAATTTAAATTACCAGAAATATTAGATTATATATGCTCCGATGTTTCCTAAATATAGATTTTGGTTATAACAAAGCACTAGAAGTTTACGGAGGCTTTCCCCATATCTTCCCTTCAGTTTAAAAATCATTTACAGGGAAAACTCTGAGAGTTAAAAGTCAGGTAAGATGAAAAAGTAAAGGAAATCATTTTTTTGTTGTGGAAAGACAGGTAAATATATTTTAAGTATTGTGGGCCATTGGGAATTAAATTCTACCCTCAATCATGATAATTTACATTTAATCTAGCAATTAGATTATATTTGCCTACAACACGTCAGTCCTAGTTCTTTTGTTTACAACTGTATTCTGTTCCTTTCACTTTGAAACTATATTGAAAGGTAGTAAAAAACTGTCTTTGATTTAGTGTAAAAGCCGATACATCTTTAATTTAAATGCCAAAAGTTAGGACTATCCAAAGAAACTAGGCAAATACAGTGTGAAGGAAAAGGAGAAACCTCACGAACCTTTAATTATTCTGTGTTGACTCCACCATGTACTAATGTTAAGTCCTTTCAAGGCTAATTCATTTCCATGCATTTAGTTGGATATGATTATAACAACTATGACTGTTTCCAGGTAGGGTTAAAAAAAAAAAAAACAGTTACAGGAAAGAGAAAAGTCAATATTCCCTAAAGGAGAAAAACATTTTTTGCCATGTTTACTTGACTCCTTCTGGCAAAAGGCTGTTAGCAGTTGTACCACACAGTTCAACCAGAGCTTATCTCCAGAAAAAAAAAAAAAGAAAAAAAGAAAAATATAATTGCATCTCAGAGATTTGGTTTGGAATATCTGCTTTGGTTTCCAACGCCTCCTCACTTCTCAAGCATGTTTCTAAGCGTTTTCCAAGCTCTTTTCAAGCATTGTCCCTGCCTCTCCACACCCCTACATGTCACCCTCTGCTCCCTATGGCCAGCCACGGTTTTCAGCCTTGGCCAAGAAATGAAACATTGGTTCACCTCAAAGGCTACCATTAAATTTACCTCATTTATTGACCAGCAGGAGGTGCACCCACCTTACTGGGGTCAATGTTAACTATAATGCCAGGGAACTCACTGGTGCCCCAGACTGCTCCCCTGTTTAATGACTGTTGGGCCCCTTGGGCCAGGTAAATTCCACTGTTGACATATTGGTGGCAATGCCCTTGGAACACCTTTGATCCATCAGTATGCTCTCTCCATTCAGGGATGTATTTAACTGTGTGTTGATTAATAATAACCAGATATAGAGAAGAGGAGGAAGCAAAGGGAGCTCCTACTGGAAGAATAAGTCACTTATACTTCTCTGCAGTAGATACCAGGGCCTACGAGGACATCAAGTTTAAGAAAAAAATAAGGTCCTAAGTAAGAGAGTGGCATGGACATATACACACTACCAAATGTAAAATCGATAGCTAGTGGGAAGCAGCCACATAGCACAGGGAGATCAGCTCGGTGCTTTATGACCACCTAGAGGGGTGGGATAGGGAGGGTGGAAGGGAGGGAGATGCAAGAGGGTGGAGATATGGGGATATGTGTATATGTATAGCTGATTCACTTTGTTATGAATGGTGTGCTGTTAACACACCATTGTAAAGCAATTATACTCCAATAAAGATGTTAAAAGAAAAAGAAAAAAGAAAAAAGAAGGTCCTGAGGACTCTGCTCTCTGGATAGACCCACCATAGGTCTTCTGTTGCCTTTGAGATGTGCAGCAGGAAATGCCCATGAACTTGCCAGCTCACTGAGAGGCACGCTTTCATGGCCGAGGGAACTTTGGGCATAGATTTCTTTGCTTTTCTGCATCATCACTTTGCTATTCTGTAAAAATGTGAGATCTCTCAGCAGTGACGGTACTGAAAACAACCCTGAGTGCTTGGATACACTGTTCTATAGTAACAGTGCCTGTAGGGTCTGCTCGTAGCTTTAAATTGGCTGCTAAAAATCATATTCATTATAGAGGAAGAGGGGATTTCCTTTTCTTTATGAAAATAAGCACAAGAAATGTGTCAAATAAGAAAGCCTGGAAATCAGAATGATCATTTTGTCCACAGACTGTCAAAGGCTCTCAGGCAATGAGCCCTTTCCTGTTCCCATTTTACCCCACAAACCTGCTTCCCTCAGCCCTGACCTGGAGTGACCAGGTTAGATGGTCATGGCTCTCAAGTCTGAACGCTGATTCAGGCCCTTCTCTCTTTGCTGCCAATAATAGTTCGTCTCGGTGCCACATTTAGTGGTGGTTTCTTATGATGTGGATACCTGTCCAGCAGCGATTGGACCGTGACCACAAGCCATTTTTTCTTAAGCCACAGAATAACTGTCAGATGGTAACTGCTGATAGTCGCTACTTGCCAGGCTCGGCAGCCTCCAAGACAGAAACTCTCACATCCTGTAGTAATACCACCGAACAGCACTGTCTCACAGGGAGACAAATTTTGTCAGTACGTAAAAATTCCTGAGAGTAATAATTCAATGTTTGATCTTCAGTTCTTTGAAAAAAATGAACAGAACAACTTTGAAAACAAACAAAAGACTCCTGCTCTTTTCTCTCCTACAGATCGGTTCTTTTCATTCTTGTATTAATACTTCTTCCATTTTATTGCCCTTATGTATTTTACTATAAGCCACATCAATTCTTCTGGTCATCAGTGGAGATTCAGCTTTTTTAATTACAAGTTGTATTTTGTATTGCCTTCCCCTGAGAATTAAGAATATTTGGAAATGTTTCCCTTACAGCCTCTTTCTTTTGTGAGCAGAATCCCATTTTCCTCTCATTTTATAGAAGAGGAATCGAGACACCTACTCTGGAGTAGTACAATGTGAAGCAAGAGGTCATACCAGGAGTACAGCATAGAATCAAGCAAACAAACAAAATCAGAACAAAAATTCATTGCTACTAATCATGTCATGATATGTTGAAGCCTCTAGAGTTGAGTCTAGCAGACTTGGATGATGTGTCTCTGGTGAAGTGTTAACGTGGACAGACAGATGGAAGTTTACTCTAGGGAATGCTGACCTCCTGGAGAACGTTTCCTAGAAACTCCAGATTGTACCAGTGTCCCTCTTTCATTTCTCACAAACTAATAACATTGTTGTGCATGCTTGTGCCTGAAAACATTATTCCTTAAACCATGAATTAGCTGTAAGCTCTTAATAGTAAAAAAATATTTCAAATAGTGAACCAAATATAAACATGTAAATATAATTACATATATGTATATACATATATATATACATATTGTGTGTGTGTGAAGGAAACAGTCAAATATGTTTGTAATGACAGTGTTTGATTCATCACATTTGGGCTTTGGGACTAAAAGCACACTCACTGGGGAAAGTAAACAAAGCTTCTCCCAAGGTAAGAAGATAATTAATGATCTAGAAGTTATTATACCTCTTTTGAATGAAACTGACAGTCTTTCCTTAAATAAAAGGTGTAAATATTTTTTTTATTAGAATAAGTTTGACTCTCTAAGATTTTTACCTCAGAAGCAGAATAGGCTACTGTAAAAATTTTGTATGTAAATAACTTTGTCTTTCTGAGTTTGTAGGAAATAAGACTTGAGAATCTTAGAACTAAGACTTCATGGGCTTCCTGTGGTCTGACTCATTCATCATACAGAAGAGGACAATAAGGCCCAGAGAGATGGAGTAAACTCCCCAGGGTCATGCAACTTCAATCAAGACCTTGCAGATGACACTGGACTTCAACCTCTCTGTTCTTGCCTCAGCAGCTCACTATTTCAACCATATCATAAATGCTAAGATACTGAGATTTGTCTGCACCTATAATGACACTGATCTGGTCTCTTTTCTTGCATCTCCCTTGTGGAAAAACCAGTTCAAAAAAATTATGTTCAAGCCCACTGGCTCCACAGACTTCCAAACTTGTTCTCCAAAGTTATCAGCTACAATGTATACTGAATACCAACATTGCCTTACATGTAGACACCCACAAATGTTCTTCTCAGTTCTAAGCCTAATAATGTGAATTTTACCTGCAATCACTGGAGGAGCAAAATGGGGAAATAGATCAAGTTGCTATAGACCAAACTACGGAATAATCAAAAGTTTTGTGTATGTTTGAGGACAAGAGTAGGTTCCAAGTACTCTCCCTTGATTGTCCTCTAGCTTCCCAAAAGTGTCTTGGAAATAAGTGATTTAGGATGAAATACAACCAGTTTCTGATAATCGTTTCAATTGCTACGTTTCCTTGGACACATTTTCAAAGTACTTGAATGAAGTCCCACATGCAAATTATCTTCCCTGAAAAGAAAGCCTTTGCTGGCAAGTTGGCTGTTCAGTTTTTGTGGCAATGGCATAGAGACACAATGTATTTTTAACATTCTTGTTTTGTTCTTGTCTCAACTGACACTAGTAATTTAAGAAATGTTGAGGGCGTTACTGAATATAAATTTGAAGAAAAATAACTCTTCCTACTATATTGTTAGAAGTAGGATGAATATTCAGTCAAAGATGAATCAGAAAGTTTAGATTATGTATGTGGGCATATACCTTCCTGAAAACAGACTCTTCCCATGATCCTGTCCTCATGATGTGGCATCCACAAGAATCACACTGCAATTTGCAACCAATTGTGCCCTGAATGACAGAAATCTGCCTCCACACTCATTTGAAATCTCTTTTTATAGAATTATTGAATTTCCAAGCTAGAGATGATACATGAAATATCTCAATTTGCAGAAGAGGAAATAGATCCTGAGAGCAAAGATATTTGCCTGAAGCTACAGAACAGGTCATAGCTTTATTTAAAAATCCAGATTCTGAATGCTTAGCCTAGAGACCACCAACCCTACTCTTAAAAATGGTTAACACCATGTCTCATACTCAAGTATTTTTCAATGTTCATATTTAGTCATCCATTCTGAAATTCATTCCTATCCTTTTCTCCTTTCCTTTCTTTCTTCCTTTCTTCTTTCTCTCCTTCCTTCCTTCCTTCTCTCCTTTCTACCTTCCTTCAATAAATATTCTTTTACCACATGCTAGTCTTTGTGATGAGCTCTGGGATACAAAGAATAGATTATGGTCCAAAGAACAGCTCATCGGTAGAGAAGATCAACATGGTAGCCAACAAGTCCAAACTCTTTAATATGGCTTATGATCCTCTCCTCTCTGACCCCTAACCCACCTCTCTAGCTACTGTCCATCTTTCTCTCTATGCTCCAAACTTACTAGATTTGGGGAGCTCAACTGTGGAGGTTTCTCCCATTTGTGTCCATTACATATGTTCACATCCTGGAACACTGCCTCTCCCCTACCCTCCTCATTTGGCTGGCACCACATCAGCCTTCAGATTTCAGTCTAAATGTCTATTCTCAGGAAGTTCTTCCTTGACCCACAAGATTAGGTTAAGTCTCTCTGCTAATTTGCAAACACTTACATAACGCCCCTTTTCCTTACTTCATTGATGAGTTCAATAAGGACAGTGATAAGTAAGTGGCGTATTTACTCTTATATCCCCATTTACTTAATTACCTAATTCAGGTACTTGGCACCCAGTTCAAGTTCAATAGATACCTACTAAATGAAAGAATTTGTTTAGCATAATGGGAGAAGAAATGAGAGAGTACTCAATTCTACTCGGGGAGGCAGTCAGTGGACGCCATCCATATTTAATTCATCTGAAGGTTTAGGAGGTTTTATAAAATCAAGTGGATACATATCATGCCTAATTTCCCATTTTATGTCCTGGTGAAAATACCAATAAAAACCTGTAAGTAAGACTAATGTTGATCTCCAATCTCTGTAGCCCAATTACTTTTCTAATATAGGCCCATAATCCCTTATCTATAATTCTGAAATCCAAAAACCAAAAAAAAAAAGTCTGAGAAGAGAAAAATTTTCATAAGCATAGGCAGCAAACTGAATCTTAACTAACATGGTGCTTTGGTCTTTATCCCAGTTTGTATAGATTCATGTTTTGCTGCAGAAATATCAATGCATTAGTTTTTATTGATCTCACTTTTTATGAATGTGTGTCCTGCTGCAGAAATGTTTGGTTTCTAAGTTCCCCCATGATCTCATATAATTCTAAACTTGAAACATGCCTGGTGCCAAAAATTATGAAGGGAATTATGAACACACATCGATTTACTACTTTGTGTTTTGTTCAGATTATTCCATCAAACTTATTTCTCTTTTTCCAATTTGCTCCTTGATTAGAATTTTCTCTACTGAGAATAATAGAAGTTAAATTGTTAGAATTTTAGAAAACTAAAGCCCTAGTAATAAAGCAGCACAACATGGGCTGTCACTGGTACCAATGTGGCCTAAGATCCTAAAGGAAGATCCAGAATGTCTTCCTGTTTGAATATATTTTATTGAGTTTTATAAAGAAATGAAACAAAAGTGTTCATGAATAGTAGGAAAAGTAAAAATTAAAAAACTAAAAAGAATCTAAAAAGACTCTTGGACTCTCAAATATCTACGCTCATCACAGAAACGGAAGATATGAACTGTGGCCTGTACCAGTGCATGGAGAACCCCATAATGGTTTCTGACCACGATGCTCGCTGACCCATTTTCACAGCACACAAACCAAAGGTTACAGACAACAGGAGTGTGAGTCTGATAAGCCTTTCACCCCAACTCCCTCTACACATAACTCTGAATTACCTACACTAAATCATATTCAGTTTTTGGCAGGCAAACATCTTGGAAATAAAATCGTTTTGAAAAGCACTGATTTTGCCATTAATCTCAAGGCATGAATAGATTCTTTTTAATGTCCGTTGATGTCCACAGTGGGAATTTAAGAGCCACGTCCGCCCACATATTTCCTTTCAATGTATATGTTAAAAGGGCTCTAAGAATAAATGCACAATCCAAGAAATTCCAAAAAGGGTGAATTAAGAAAAACTGAAAAACATAGAAGAATGAGAACAATAAATGACCTGCTGTTTTTCACAATTTCTAAACAAGACAATAAAAATGCCACTTACTTAACATGCAACATCTATCAAATCAGTTCCTTTGCTAAGAATGTTTGCCCAGGAGATAAGTCCTGCATCCCAGTCAATTCCTAAAAGAAAAACGAAAGCTCTACAGTCTCCATCCTATCTTGACACGTTTTCAGATGGTGAAAGATGTCTGAGGGAAAAGAGCACTCTTTGATGAAGGTCAAGAGTATTTAGTAATTCTTGGTGAAAAACTTTATGGAGTGTCCATTAGAAGAAGAATAGATGACCACACTTCTGCGGCCTCAGAACAAGACAGCGATAAATTGGCCATAGTTCCCAGGAAGAAAGTGAAACAGCCAGGCAGAGCCTCCCCTCACAGCAGTGTTTTCAGATGTCCAGAGAAGTCTCTGGGGCTTTCTGGTTGGCTGACAGCTGGGCTCTTACTGCGCAGTGTATGCAGCCATGGATCATTACAGATTGGCCCACACCTACAGAGCAGAACCACGTCAAATCCCAAATACACTGTGTTTGCTCAAAGACGTGCTCTGTGGTATCCAGAAATTAAGGGAGGTGGAATTTATGGTGTGAATATGTACTTTCTGGAATGACTAAATTTAGAATTTTCCATATATATTAGGGAAGTTATGGAATATGTACTATTGCTTTCCAAGTAAGAGTAGGTGGGTTTTGTGCTTCTTTGTCTGAATGATATTGCCTTTTCTTTTTTCTTTTTTTGGCAGATTGGGCCAATAATGATAACGATGCAATGATTATCTCTCTACATACTCTAGTAATAATTACAGTAACAGTGATACTCTAGAGATATCCTAGTGAGATAGGTGCCCCAATACCAGTCCATACTGGTGCAAGATCAAGTTAAAATTGTTACTGGTACATTACAAAGTAAGAAAAGCTAGGAGAGTGTAGTCTTTTGTTTAAAAAACTAAATTTATTCTACTTACAAGTTTGTTATTTATTCTGATGTGTGTCATTCCCATTCTCTTGGTATTAAAAAAAAAATCTCTAGAATGATGGTGATGGTATAGGTAAGATGTATTGGTTTTTTGCCTGAGGTCACACACAGCCAAAGAGCAGCAAATCTGGAATCCAAACTCAGGCAAGGCCACTCCAGAGCCTACTAGCTTTTCCTACCTCAGTGCTCCCATCTGGAAAATGGAGAATAATGAAAGTACTCACCCAGGTTGTAAAAATTAAATGAGTTTACATCTGTAAACTTCTTCAATAGTGCTGACATATAGGACGTTCCATATAAGCGATTGTTTAGAAACAAACAAACAAAAATCAATGTTTTATCCAAAATCACACAGCTAGTAAGTGGCAGAACAGGGATTCTAACCCATTAGTTTAGCTGTACCTGTAGTCGACACCCTTGCATGCACCACTGCCTTGGAGTCATGCTGATACACACCATTAAACACAAAATGAGTGCGAGAAGCAACCACTAAGTTAAAGCATCACCAGTTTCAAAACTATCTAGGCTAAAGGCAGTCAACCATGGAAATGGGTAGTTGCCTTGTTAGCAACTAAAAAAAAACTAAAAATTTCATCTGGGTGGGAGGAAAAGAATAGAACCAGGTGGGTTGTATTCCCCAGGGGTCCCGATACTCTGTGCAGCTGTTCTGTGGGTCTAAGGAGGCTTAAAATACAACTGAGCACAATTGTAAGCATGACCCAACCCTGCCTCAGCCCCTGTAGGAAAGAAAATGTTTATAGAAGAGACATTTATTGATTGGTTTTTAAAAACTCTCCCTTTAGCATTAGTCATTGGTTAGCTTCTAAATGCTCAAAATCTTAAGAAGAAATTTGTACTTCTCAAAACTGGACACACACACACAGCATTCTCAACATCACTGAAGCTCTGTTCATAATAAAAGAGTAGGAAGCATGTTCCTATAGATGTGAAAGGAAAAAGGAAAGATTTTGAGTTTTCCCCATCATTTCTTAGGCAGCAAACAAAGAAAAAGTGATGGAATTTTTACAGGTTCCTCGTCCCACATCTCTCTATGTTTTGTCTAGTACTTGCGTTTCATCAGCTCACTGTAAACATCACTGCTCTTGCTGCTGCTAGGTTAGGAAAAACTAGTTAGCCTTCCAGGAAATCACCAGCACGATGTACTCTTGATGAGTGAAATTTGATCGAAGAATGAACCAGGAGGACTGAGCGAATGTTTTGGGACCCATTACATTTTGTCATTCATACAGCTGATCACGTTGGAGAAGGATCTTGCCGATTAGCACAGCCTTTGCAAAGTATCCCAGATCAGGAAAGCCTGCTTGTTAGCATCCTCTCCTGCAGCCTCCAACTTAAAAACAGCTTTTCAGGCCTTTCATCACTTGTCATAGTTTTGTAAATAACTCCAGCCATATGAAAGGGTCTTCTTTCTTTGACCGGTAACCATGTTTACTGTAGATGTACTACATATAAGTCATGACGTTTTGTTTCAGACTTCTCTTTTAATTAGTTTTTCTGACCAGGAACCCGCTGTTGTTGAAACAGATGTTGTAGGGCCCAATCATAGTTCTCAGCTGCCACAGGAAAAGTATGGATCTGTGCCCGGACCATGCAGAGCAAATGACTGTGAAGACGGGATGCTTATTACTAACGATCCAGAGAGCTGACATTTCACATATGTAGCAGCGTCCGTGTGATCATAGATGGGACACGTCCAATGTCACTCCTTTTGTACCCTCTTCCCTCTCATAAATAACTCACCTGAAGGGCAGGTACAGCGTGAGCTCCGAGCCCACCCCTCCCCAAAGTAAGAACACAGATATGTGCTCTCAGGAACGACGGTCCAGCTAAGTTACAACTTGAACCTAAAAGACTCTCCCTCAAACTCTCACCCAACCTGTAAACTGAAGCAAATATAGCTCCATGTAAACTAGTTTTAGGTTTGAAATGACAACCAGATTTTAAAAAAAAATCAGTAAACATACGTGTAAACGCAACATAGATTTACCAGACTTGGTATGCTGGTAAATGTTTTAACAATAGGCTCTCTGGAGGAGAAAAGCCCTGACTTGTAGTATTTTCCAGTTTCTGTGGTGTAAATTTCCTCACTGTGATTGATTTCAAGCTTTCCACATGACATCACTGAATGCAGAGATGGGAAGAGATGAGTGGTGTCATACCATTGTAGAATAATTCCACAATCGACATAAAAAAGTCAAGAGCATCAGTAATTGAGAAATGTCATACAATGATTAGTGAGACGTGAGTTATGAGTATGTATTGCCTCTGTTTATAATTTATTTAACTGGACATTTATATAATGTGTTGATAATGACTGTGCTTAACGACCCGCTCTGAATATTTCTGAAAACTTAACAATTGGCTCTCACGATCCGGTAGAGGCTGGCTCCAGCACACTGCGGTCCACCAGCACCTGTGAATGGCCATTTAATACTTTTCCACTCTGACTGTAGTCTTCTGTCCAGTGGCATCTGCATCAGCTAGGTAGCCACCACCCCACCCCTCCTCCTGTGTCAGAATCTGTGTTTAACAAGATCCCCAGGTGGCTCTTGGGCATATTAAAGTTTGAGAAGCACTGAGCTAATGAATAACTTGAGAGGATGCTAAATTATGTAATGGAGGGGAAAAATATGTATATACACACTCACTTTTTTTTTTTTTTTTCTTTTTTGCGGTATGCGGGCCTCTCACTGTTGTGGCCTCTCCCGTTGCGGAGCGCAGGCCCAGCGGCCATGGCTCACGGGCCCAGCCGCTCCGCGGCATGTGGGATCCTCCCAGACCGGGGCATGAACCCGTATCCCCTGCATCGGCAGGCGGACTCTTAACCACTGCGCCACCAGGGAGGCCCCACACTCACTTTTTAAAAGGGTAAAATCAAAAGCATTTTAGATAAAACCTCCAATGATTATGATGTTTCAAGGCAGCTGCAAACTACTGCTGCAAAATCCATAATGCCCCAAGATTTTTGTTTGAGTAATTCTGGATAAAATGTGCGTTGGCATCCCTATAGCTTTGGGAGGCAGGAATTCTGATGTTAAAACCTTTGAGTTCAAATCCTAGCTTTCTACCAGATTTACCAGTAGAGGAACAGTGGGAAAATTATTTAAATTCTCTGTACCTCAATGTCTTATCTGTAAAATGGGGTGATATTAGTAGCACCTACTTCACTGAGTGTATGTGAGGAGCAATGAGATTACAGTGCTTACTCCATCTCCTGGCATATAGTAAGTGCTAGATAAATTTTAGTAATTATCACTCTTTCCTAGAAAGGAAAATCTCCAAACCATTCTCTGTGTATCAACCCTAAAACATGTTTGCAAATAAGAAATAAGAGATATGTCTTTCTTGCTACGTCATCTAAAAATGCTGATTTTTATCAGAAACTTTTATACGATTCTTGTTTCCTAAGAATTATAAGAAAATACAGCAGTTAAAATTATTTCTAAAATATGTCCAAATTTCAGAGTGATTTGTTCCAGCTTCAAAAGTCACCTGGGGTCCTTCTGGGAAAGGGTCTTTCATTCTTAAAAAAGAGACTCAAAGTAGAGAAAACATCTCTTCTGCTCGATTTTGTCTCCTGTGCAGGTGCCGCCTTGAACTTTGTGACCGCAGGGCAGTCCAGGATGGCAGAGAGAAGAATGGAAGGAACCCACCCTGGGGGGATGCCGTGAACTCCCGAGTTACCAGATCTGGATGACTTGGAGCAGCTCCACCTGGGGACTTTTTTTTTTTTTTTTTTGCAGCAAGTGGGCTTCTCACTGCTGTGGCCTCTCCCGTTGCAGAGCACAGGCTCGGGACGCGCAGGCTCAGCGGCCATGGCTCACGGGCCCAGCCACTCCGTGGCATGTGGGATCTTCCCGGACCGGGGCACGAACCCGTGTCCCCTGCATCGGCAGGCAGACTCTCAACCACTGCACCACCAGGGAAGCCCCCACCTGGGGACTTTTGTCATTTGCAATAACAAATAGTCCTTATGAGTTTACTGTTCTATTGTTCACGGAGTGGCATCTGAACTCATACAAAGCCCCTTCTGTTAAATTGAGGCTCAAAGAGATAAATCATGTGCCCAAAGTAGCAGTTTGTGACAGAGCCAGGCTTCACAACACCCATGCATTTCGGGTAGGTCTTTCTTCTCTTCCTTTATTCTCCTCTCCCCTTCTCTCCTTCCTTTTCTTAACTAAACTCACGGTAAATATGACCATTTCAAATTTTTCCAACAGCCAATGCCCATTTTGTCTGCAACATATCCATTGGAATGAGCGAGACCAAAATGACACCAGGAAGCTGTAGACAGCAATTGGACATTCAATTCCAAATTTTATGCTTTGAGTAGCTTTTCTCTAAGTAACCACAGGGGAGACAGCAACTATGGGATAAAATTACACCAACAGAAATCCAAAAAAGTACTCAATTATGGAAGAAAATAAATCTATTCAACTAGCTCTTCGGTCTCATGTAGAAAAAAATAGCTATTGACTTATTTTGTAACTTTTGCAATATTTAGCCAATATTATCGGCATAACCTAGACATTTTTCCCCCTGAAATTTGTAAGTCTTCGAAAATCTATTCAACAATGACTTACAAAAATAAGTTCGATCAAGAAAGGTCTAACCAGGAAGAAAGAAATTAGTTCAGGTGATTTTAATGCAGGGAATTGGTTACATATGTGACAATAAGGAAACCCAGAGATTAGTAATCAAAGGAATGCATTGCCACCACTAGGCTGGTTAGACAAAGGGAGAAGATCTTATTGTAAAAGCCAGGGGACAAAATTACTCAGAAGAAGCTGCAGCGATGGCAGGTATGTCTGGTGGGAGCTGGAATGTGGAGAAGCAGTCATTGCTGGAGATGCCACCAGAGGCAGAGAGATGGGCTGAGAAGTACCCTGGCTTCTCTCTTCTCTTGCCCTCCCGTCTCCCACCAGAGCCTCCCACTGGTCGAGACAAGCCAGAAGCTGGCCAACACCAGCACCTCGGAAACGTAGCCTGCAAATGTCAAGATCAAGAGCAGACTCCTGCAAAAGTGAGTTGTGGGTCTAGGAAGAGGCCACAGATCCTCTCAGGAGCTTTAGTAAACTTTTTGAAACTGCTTCTAAGAAAATTTCTTTACTCATTCCATTTATTATCACATTTTCTCTCCATTCAATTGAAAATGTTTCAAAGGAACACGTAGGTCAAAGATAGTTTTATTCTACCTTAGTAGGTCTCTAATCAGCATACATAAGAATTAATTAAACTTAAAGATAACAGGGCTTCCCTGGTGGCGCAGTGGTTGAGAGTCCACCTGTCAATGCAGGGGACATGGGTTTGGGCCCCGGTCCAGGAAGATCCCCCATGCCATGGAGCGGCTAGACCTGTGAGCCACGGCCTAACAGGGACTACTCTAATTCTTTAAAAGGAAGCTTCAGCAATGATACTATTTTAATTCAGACAGGAACCTCCAGGTGGGTAAGTGGGTATTGTCCCAGGCTTAAAAATGCAATAAATAGAGGCAGACATGGGGCACAAGTGAAAACATTCCTCCACTCTCTTCTCTCTCAACAGATTGAAAGAGGAACATGAGGAAAAAAGAGAGAAAAGAAGGAAGGGAGGGAGGGAGGGAAGAAGAGAGAAAGAAAAAACATTCAAATCAGGAGAATTTTAAGTACTACACAAGTCAAATTATGGATATAACATGACCATTTAGCTTTCAGTTCTCTAACAATTCACATATCTTTTAGCATTTTGATCTCTGAAAAAAACATATATTTATTTTCCATAGTCTATGTTTCTATTAGCTGGGCTGAAGCAAGTGGCTGTAAATTGAGTTTTATATATTTGAAAAACATCTCTCTTTCTTCTCCTACATGATATTTATCTCAACGAAGTAGTAACACATTTTCTGAAGATTCAGCATTTTTAGTCTATCCATTTTTTTTACCCTTCATGGCCATCTTGCTGGCTCACAGCCATATCTGAGAAAGAAAGATCCCAGTCTCATTCTTCATTTCAGACTGTGTGGAGAAAAGTCCTATTTTAATTGAAATTGAAATCCCACAGTTAGGTTAAAAGAGCACTTTCTCAGTGGATTTTTTGGAAGGTTATCTTTTCCTAAGTTGTATAACTAGGAAATGAAATAGATCATCTAGGAAACTCCTTAGGTCTTTTGCACTACTCATCAAGGAAATGTTTAACTCATGTACCAATTCACCTTTTCCTTCTTTTCTCTCCCTTTTGAATTAAATGATTTTTATCTACAAAATAAGATGACCTAGGGCACTACAAAGTGACTTGTAAGTTGATAACAGAGAGTAAGAAAAAGAAGGAATTTTAAACAAGGTAAGTGTAGGAGACTGAATACCAATTCCTGAGTAAGGCACCTACATTTTACCCTACACAGAAAATCAACAATGCGTGTGTTAAAAAAAAAATCTACCATATATTTAGTGAGTGTTTGGAAATGAAATGAGAATATTAAACTTTATAAAGTGTTTGGTTGGTTGCATTAGATGGGTACCACTACTTCATGAGATGGATTGATGAAACACCTTTATTGCTGTCAGAACTCAATACAACAGTTCTCATCGAGTAAAAAAACACTACAGAAGTATTGTTTGGCAAGAAATCTAAAGTCATGTTTCATATCAGTAGAAATTATGCCTAAGGGCTTGTGTGCATACGTGTAGACTATGTATTAACTCCAAAACCGTGTTATGGTTCTACCCTGAAAAGACACTCAACACCAGGATATTGCAACATTTGAATGTTCATGAGAATATTAACATATAAATGACTCCCAACCAGAATGAGAAACGGAATAATGTCTAGGCTTCCTGTAACATCCTGAGCACTTTCTAGGAAAGTACATGCTGTAATCTCTTTATTTGTCTCTCTCCTCTACTAAACTTTAAGTTCCTTTATATTAGGGGTTGTATCTTTTTAAATTTCTAGCCCCAGTGCTAGCATACTCCAAGACACATTGGGAATTTTAATCATGGTTTTGAAATAATGGAATGAGAAAATAAAAGGATTATGTTTACTTTCATTAAAACCTTTCATAAATATAATCTGAAAAAGTATTATTATGGAATCTAATCCTCAGATTTGGGCTGAAACACTGGCCTTATGAGGTAATATCAGCATGTATTCTATTTGCTTGGGAATTTTCACAGTGTTATTGACATTGGCCATGCAAATTAGCCCCCTGGATAATTGCACAAGATTCAATTTTGTTTTGTTCAAGCAAATAATTAAATATATGAATTGAACAAAGTCATTACTTAAATTTCTTATCTCAGTTTATGAATCAGTAAGATTTGTCACTTGCAATAAGATATTTAGAGACAATAAATCATAGTAATTGGCCAACACAGATCGTTGTCATTTAGAATTTATAAGAAATTCAAAATTTTAATTGATACGTGGACAAATTAATGTTGCTATAAATTTTTATTAAAGAGATTTAGACAACACTATTTAAATTGTCATCTTAAATGCTATTTTTCCATCTTTTTTGATTTTTAATTTTGTGAAGAGTTACCTATTACATTTCTTGAAGCAAAAATTTATCATATTACATACACTGTGAAGAATTTCTGGTTCTCAAAAATATATACTAGAGTGTTAAATAATCTGCATATTTTGCACCTGAGGTCAAATTTGCTAATGACATCTGATTATTTCAATGCCAAACTTTCCTAAACTTGGCAAAACCAGTTTCCCTGCTGAATATGGTTCTGTTGCCTCTTCTTTCCAGATTTCCAAGGTTACCCAGTTATATTAGGGAAATTCTGATATGTTCTTCCCCAAATTGTTAAATGAATAGTCATTGGAAGTAAATAAGAGTCACTATACTATAGTTTTAATTGCCAAATGGCTGATCCCTGCCTGCCCACCAGAATGCCCTTGTAAAGGATATGGCCTTGCTTCCAAGCTATTTGAGGGACTGGCCTGGGTGGCCTGGCTGTCTTGAAATACCCTAATCAACCCCAGTAATTGTATTGAGTGAGCACCTGATCCAAGGATAACCAAGCCACAAGCCTGTCAATGATATTTTGACAGGGTTTAGGTTGAAGAACAGATAACTTGGGTCAATGATTCTTTTCTCCATGATCTTAAGAAGAAAATACCCAGAAAGCAGTAAGATCAGTTACCATAAATGCAGAAATGGCACCATGATGGCATGCGTCATGACTAACCAAAGCCATGGGCAAACCAAAGTAATGGCAGAGCACAACACATTAGCATTAAAAGGGAAAACAGAGTGGTTGCCCAGCAGAAGCAGAGGTGCTCCAATGAGGCTGTAAAGCCTGTGGGAAGCCTGAGGAGTCTCAGAATCACTTTCTTTCCATCCCACTTCATTCAGCTCCAGTCCATGTACGTCCTCCCAACAGTTTCCCAAAAGGAAAATAGCTTTGCTGCTTTCCTAGCAGTAAAAATAAGATGTCGTAAAGCAAACAAAATATTTAAATACGATAAAGATTTAAAAAAAAACAGTGTAATATTAATAATGTTTTGTTGAATAGCTATTAGACCTCTCTTTACACATATGAAAAGCATTCACATATGAATTTTCACGGCTGGTTTGTAGCTTGCATTTTTTTAACTTAAATGTCATGAACACATTTCCATGCTCATAAATATAACTTTGTAATATTACTTCTAATGGCTCATAATTTTCCACTGTATCCATATAACCTACACTCTAATAGAAATGCCTTCATGATAGACGTTTATATTGTTTCCAATTATACTCTATAATAAGTAATGTGGCAATAAATCTACTTGAACATTCTAAATATCTTGTAACATATTTTTATTTAATTGTATAAGTATTTTCTTAACTTAAGATTTTTAAAGTGGAATCATTAGAACCAATGGTATATGTTTTTATTTTTGATTCAGTAGTAGTATTAACAAATTACATTTCATAAGATACCAATTTTTCCCAAACCATTGTTAACAGAAAGCACTGATCTTTTCCTATATCATTCCTGTTTTAATTTGCTTTTCCTTGATTATTACTGACATTTTTTGGCTGTTTGTATTTCTCCTCTTGAGAGATATTTCTTCTTAAACTTTTCCCACTTTGCTATTAAATTATTGATTTTTAAAATTGATTTGAACAATCCTTTACATATTAAGATCATTAATACTTCACTTAGCATATATGTTGCAAATATTTTCCTAGTAAGTTGTTTGCCTTTTAAATTATTTATAGTCAAAAGTTTAAAACATTTTACAGTCAAGGTTATCAACATGTTCTTTTGTGATTCCCGGTTCTCTTGTCATAGTTAAAATAGTCTTCCCAAGAATATAAAAATATTCATTTTAATTTTCATTTAGGACATTTATGGATTCATTATTTATATTTATATATTTGATCCATCTGGAATTTATTTTGGTGTGATTAAACTAAATACTCAACTGTTAGAGTTATCGTAGCACCACTTATTGAATAATATTTTGTTTTTCCTCTGGCTAACTTAAAATGTTACTTTTTATCATGTACTAAATTCCATGAAGCACTGGAGAAACTGTGCACATAAGGGTAAAGCAGTTTGGTGCTAGAATTATAAAGACTTATGTTCACACTGACTAACTGTATAACTCTGGACAAGTTACTAAATCTATCTGTCTAAGCTTCAATTTCCTTTTCTAAAACGTGGAGATAATAATTCCTTCTAGGATCACATGAAGATTAAGTGATTAAAAAGTATACAGAACACTTATCCAGGCATCTGTCATTAAGGAAGTTTCAGTAAAAATAGTTACTAGCTGTTCTTGGGTTTACTACTGAATTTTCTTTTCAGTCCTATCAATCTGCTTATTCCTGTGCCAAAAACTTACTTTTAATGATTATGTCTTTATCATATAGTTTCGTACCTATTAAGGCAAGTGTCTTGCTCTACT
Organism: Mesoplodon densirostris; assembly: GCF_025265405.1. NCBI lineage: Eukaryota > Metazoa > Chordata > Mammalia > Artiodactyla > Ziphiidae > Mesoplodon > Mesoplodon densirostris. The sequence continues at coordinate 30,795,959 of NC_082672.1, forward strand.
TTTTTCTTAGAATCATCCTGCCTTTATTATATAATTATTCTTTAGAAAATAATTACCTTCCTTGAAGTAACTTGAGTGGTATAATTAAAACAATAGTAATGACTTAATCTCTCTGAGCTTTTGTTTAAACATATACAAATTGGGTGTAATACCTACTTCTTATAGTTTTTGTGAGGGTTGGGTGTTAATGTAAATGAATTACCTAATACAGTGTCTGAAGCAGAGAAAATGTTCCATAATTGGTAGTATTGTGATTACTGTAATCTTGACTTATTCTCTATCATTGAATTCAGGCAAATTATTACCATAAGAACTTTATGTTTTAGAAAGTGGCAAGCAGAATGCTAGATTGACAATGACTATTGTACAGAAATAAATTCCAATAGTAAACTTAAACTGAACTAGACCGAAAGATTCCTGAAGTGCATACAACCAGAAATTCAAGGCTAGTACTACAGGAGCTGTTTTTTAATACAATAATTAGAAAAATATTGGTGGTGGAGGAAGAAAAGAATGGGCATTTCAACTTCCATTACTCCATTGGGCCCAAGACAAAATCAAAATTGTGATGCATTGCAAATCTCTAGCTAGTACTTTACAAACCTTGTACACCAGGATACGTGAGTAGGGGTACAGATAAGGTATGCTGCGGAAGTTTGTTACTCTTTAGGATACCACATCTAAAAGGCAAATAAAAGTATGCACACTGGGGCTTCCCTGGTGGCGCAGTGGCTGAGGGTCCGTCTGCCGATGTAGGGGACGCGGGTTCGTGCCCTGGTCCGGGAAGATCCCACATGCAGCAGAGCGGCTGGGCCCGTGAGCCACGGCCACTGAGCCTGTGCATCCGGAGCCTATGCTCCGCAATGGGAGAGGCCACAACATTGAGAGGCTCGTGTACCACCAAAAAAAAAAAAAAAAAAAAGAAAAAGAAAAGAATAAAAAAAGCACACCTTGAAGGATGCTGATGGACTCAAAATTGAAATGGCTTTGAGAAAACTGATCAATGAGCCATTTCCTGAGAGCAAGAAGAGATCTGGGGAATAATGAAGGTGACTGGATTTTCCTTGTTTCCTCCCTTCCTATCTTGCTTTCTGCTTTCCTTCCCTCACTTATTCATTTAACAAGCAGGTCCTCCTCTTACAACCCAGTATCTGTCATTAAGAAAAAAGAAAATGTTCATCGTCCTCCTTTGCCTCTGACAGAAGAGAGAGGAGAGAATTTCAGAACTCTAGTCAAGATAAATATCAGATGTATTATTATTTTTAATGAGTCTTCCAGGGGAGGGGAGTTTCTCATCCTAACCACCCACGCAAAATACCTAAAGTACAGTATCTTCTCACGATGAGCATAAGTCAAAGAAGTAAAAAAGCAGAAATAAGAAACAAATACCAAACTCCTTTTTTTTTTTTTTTTGGTAATTTTCGATTTTTGCAAAGGCATTATAAGCAGTTGATGTCAGAGTGTAAGAGTTTAGAATGTCTATGATACACTGCATAATATGCCATCTGGGTGAGTCTGAATGTTGGAAGCAGTCACCTCACTTTTTGGTCTGAGGTTATGTTCACGAGGAGAACTGCAGTTGGTATCCCATTGCACAAGCTCCCGGAGCTTGGGGGAGAATAATGACAAGAATCAATAATGCTGTCTGGGAAATGGCTTAGAATAAAATATTACAGAAGGGCACGAACATCACCCAGGGGGAGACTTCAGCGTTGATTAAATATGGCTGCCTCAGCTCTCTTCCACGCAGTGACAGATGGAGAAGGAGTGCTTACTTTGGCTTTTGCTGCGTTTTTTGTTTGTTTGTTTGTTTGTTTGTTTGTTTGAACTAGGGTTACTCAGGTAGCATGAAAACGGGGCAGTGCCTGCCACTTCAGTTAGCTTCTCTGTGCTTGGCTGCCCCCCGAAGGCCAAAACTGTACACACAGGCAAAGAATTCCCCCATCCCACCAACAAAATCCATAGCTGACTGTAAGTTTCAAATACTGATTCCTTTCAAAGTAAACTTGTGAAAAGAAATTAATACACAAAATAAAACACTCACATAGAGTTCTCCTCTTCACCAACCCTTACACCCCAAAGGAAGTAAAAGGGATAGTTCGTTTGTCCAAGTTAACAAAGTATATTAAATAGTACGTGAAGAATTCACCAAATACTTGGAATAAAAATTAGAATTCAAAGTCTATCTAGATAAATGTCAACGTTAAATCACATTTGAATGCATGAAAAAAAAATGAATGAACACATATTTGCACCGCCAGTGTCAATAAATCTTTGTTATTTCCTCCATGTATAAACTACCAAGTTTTGAAAACATACCATGCCATGCCACAAAAAAAGAAATGCGATACTCTCCCTCCATTCCAACCAACTCTACTATGAACTTATCATGCTAAAAAAAAAAAAAAAAAATTATCCTACCAACTCTTTATTTTGGCCTTTCATAGAGCCCAAATTTAAAAATAAAAACTTATTTTATCCCTGGAGTAAAAAGTGTGGGTGTCAGAGGCCTTCAGTAGTCTGGGCACTGAACTTCCTCTGTGTGTGAATGCCTGTGTCTCTGGGTGCCCTGTGATTGCAGACACAGGTCCAGAAATGCTTGCTGCCTACTCAGCTCTGTTATAAATTTGATTGAAACCATTAGCTTGACTGTAATGAATTCCATGTGTCCGTCTTCTTTGGCATTTTTTTAAAAAGGTAGGATTTTTAGAACACATAATTGTGATAAATCCACTCTGGATAATTTATGTGTTTTTTTTTTCTTTTTTTAACTAGGATTCTTTCCACATACAAATTTTAAACAACCAAGCATTTACATATTTATTGTTGGTTATAACTTCTGCTTTATAAATTACACTTTTGGCCACTTTTTCCAATATCTTACTCCTTGGGAATTATTAAAGTAGGAAAACAGATTAACTTTTTCATGCCACTGAAACCTAAAAACTTTTTGTTGATAATTAGTCATCCTTGAAACTCTTTCTCAAATATTGTATTCCTTGAAATTTTTATAATAAATAGAGAGTATTTGGGGCTATCAATCTAATTCCCAAAAACTCAAGCTTAATTAATGTGTTCTTTTAACATTTTTATGTCCTAAAAACTGTCTATTTAAATAAATTAACCTTTATTCAAAAGTTTCTTTTAGCCAATATCATAAATGATAACTGAAGAATAATTTACCAGAATTTGAAAATACTGAAGGATTCTAAATCTAAATTAAATTGACCACTCTGTAAGGCTGTGAATCCAAAAATTAGGTAAAAATAGTAACTCGCATCTTTTAACAAAAAATTTTCTCCAAGGGTACAGACATGCTCCTTTTAAATGTGTACATGTACAAATAAAAGGAAGTACCAATCTCTCTTGTATAACATGTGTTGTCCATTCTTGAGAATCAGACATTCTGAAAGAAAATAGTAACTAAAAGCCAATTTCCCATTATTTTAAATGGAAAAAGTTTAAACATGCTACATAATAACCCCCCAAACACCAGCCAAATTATCAAAATGCTTTGACCCCTATATATAAATAACAAACGAGTACGTTAGAATATAATATGCTGAAAACATCACTTCTTAATTACTGAATGGTTAATTTTGTTGTTAACACCCAGTTGCTTTGTGGAGTACCATGGCCTTCCTTAACCCCAGCAGCTTTTATACACCAACTATATCTGGAATATTACATGAGTCGTCTCCCACACATTTATGAGTTTGGGGGAACATTTTTTTTTCCTTTACAAACGTCATCTAAATACTGTTGTATCGAGGAGATATGCATATTTTGTTATTGAAAACCAGGAAGCATTCTGGGAAAATGCTAATGGGAGAACGTGGGCAGAGTGACCCAATGACTCAATGGGCTGCCTCACCAGGCACTATTGTAATTTCCCTCTTACTGGAGAGCAGCAAGCCCAAGCTGGACGACTTTGTGATTGTGATAGCACATGGCCATTGCCATCTGTCTTAGTTTCCTGGAGCTGCCATAACAAATTACCACAAACTTGGTGGCTTAAAACAACAAAACATTTTCTCACAGTTCTGGAGGCTAGAGGAGTTTGAAATCAAGGTGTCAGCGGGTTGAGTTCTTCTGAGGCTCTGCAGCAAATCTGTTCTATGCCTCTGTCCTAGCTGCTGGTGGCTGCCAGCAACTCTCAGCATCCCTTGGTTTACAGACACATTGCACCAATCTCTGTCTCTGCCTTTAAATTTCCTTCTTCCCCTCTTCTCTTATAAGGACACCTGCCATTTGGATTTTAGAGCGTGCCCTAATCCATGATGATCTTATCTTGAATTCCTTCACTTAATTACTTCTGCAAAGACCCTTTTCCCAAATAAGCTCAGATTCACAGATACTGGGTGGATATATCTTTCTTGGGCAGTGGGAGGCCCATTCAATCCACTGCACCCTCTGAACTTGAATTTGTAGGATAACATCTCAGCTCTACTGGAAAGGCAGCCAGTTTCCACAAGTCTTCATCCTCTTCAGCCTACATCAAAAATTGTCATTTGCTGAATAAAAGGAGGGAACAGAACTCCGTTTACACCTTCACTACAGACCATCCGATGTAACTCATTCTGTAAGATTTCTTTATGCCACCACAGCCTACATGTTTAAAAATGATCTGAAAAAGTCAGGGGCCAAAGAGCCTTCCTAGGAGTAACCCCATGACAGGTACCAGGGAGGGTCTCTGTGGAAACGTGTCAAGAATTCCCGTGGTTCTTCTAACATCCTTGCCTAAAAACTGCTTCTAATGCACCTTCATTAAAATGCTCTAATAGAAATCATTCCAGTTGAGAAATCGCGTATAGAGAAAAAAAACAAGGAGGGATCCAAAGAAATGGCACGAATTTATCACTTGCAGCCAAGAGGAAAATTCAAGTCCTCAGGTCACAGCCCACCAAGAAATTGAGCTAACAGACTTTGACCCAGTTTTTATTCATGTATAAAATAAAATTAATTCATGATGTTTGCAGATGTGGACAGATGGGGAGTTTATACCATTTTATAAGCATATATACTTGTTTGTATACCTCCTGTGCGTAACTTACAAACCAATATGCCTGGATGTCGTTGTCAAAGTGTTTGCTCTTATCAGTTGACTTCACAGTTCTACAGTTACCCCCACCCCCACCCCGTTCTTGCTTTTTCATCTTTTTTTATTTTTTTAAATAAAGTTTTCTTTCAAGTCCTCTACTGTTACCATGTTTCGGCCATCAAAGCCCCCTCCTAGCCATTTTCATTTACCTTGTGACTCTGACCCTTTGTGAAGCTGAACATTTTCAGAGTAAGCCGATCCTGCGCGTCCCCAAGGATGTTATTCTCATTTATTCACTCGGCCCTTTGAATGGAACAGACCTCACTTGGCAGCCATTCAGCAGACCAAGATTCAAAGAGCACACAATCCTTTTTCTTCCAAGGGCCTTTCAAAACCCAGTCCAGGGTTTGTCGAGGAGTTTAATGGATGTCAGTCATTTAGCATGTTACATTTCATTCATGGTTGCCAGGGAACGTGATGAGTAGAGGAGGAATAAAAGAAAACAGGCAGACAATAGGGGTAAGGGATAATTTTCTGAGCCTTTTGTGACGTGACATTATAGAGGGCATATCTGAGCTGCCATAACTCATGGCGGGGAGTTAAAATAGGGCAGGTAATGTGCTTGTATTTAAAGGCCCACCAAAGCCTCCCAAACAACTTCACAACCAGGATTTCAGGAAACCAGGGATCAATTTGAAATGTGGGTGCTGTGGATCTAAGACAGCTGTCCGGCGGGGCCCTACATTCTCCCCAGGTGGGTAATGGAGGAATGGAGTCTCTTTTGTGCCATCTGCCTGGTCACCTCTGACAGCTGGCCCTCCTTTTCTGAACATCAAAATGTTTAGGGACAGTCTCTGGGGACATGGCAGTAAGACAGGGAAGCTCTGTGACCATCCCAGGGGGCAGGGAAGGGGGAAAGGAGGCGAAGGCTCAGGACTGCATACCTCTGTACCTGCCAACTGGTGTGTCACAGACGGGCTAAAATTACTGACTAGTCAATTATCTGATTAAAGAGACTCTTTCATTTGAGGCTTTTTTTAACAATCCAGACTGAAATTTAAACCTTACAGAAAGTTACCCCCCTCCAATTTTTTTTAACTTGGGCATAATCAACATTTGAGGGGGAAATGATAAAAAGGTACAGGGAGAAACACTTTGTTACTGGCTACAGGCCATAAATTGTTCTGGGATTTTCTTTCTCTTCTTTTTTTCTTTCCTCTTGGGTCCGACAGCCATGTTATGAACTTACTTGAAACTACTGGCATCAGATTTAATCTGACTTACCTTCACACACACACAACACACACACACACACACACACACACAGAGCTACCAGACTGATGGTATTTTTAAATGCGTAGCATCAAATGATTAAAAAACTTACCAGTGTTCCCCCAAAGCATTTCATTTTTTATTCGTTTTACAATTGCCTTGAAATCCCTTTAAATTACAGAGTTCATGAATTACGCCTGTGTCAGGCAACATCAGACCTATGTCTTTATGGCTCTTGCATTCCGCAGAGGCTGCTGTGGTTTGAAAATAACAGAACAACGTGCTGCTGGTTCACCTGCCGGTAAATGACTTGCCCCGCGGTTAAAGGCCCCAAACCGCACAGCACAAGCTGGGCTGAGCCACTCTGGCCAGGGCTGCCCAGCGGAACCACACAACAATAGAAAAAACATTCCGCATTCATTATTCAACACGTGCTGAGCCGACTTCTTGAAATTTTATTAATAATTTCTCCATAGTTTACGCTGTCCTGTTTGCTTTATAAAAAGAAAAAATAATACACACCATAAAGTTGTGGAGTCAGAAAACAGCCACGCACAGGAAAATGTTAAAAGGCCAGACCTAAACCCTCAAAAAGCGTTCTTAATCTCTAGACTGAAGACCATGGGGGAAAGGGGCTGACAGACGCTCAAAAAACAATTGTGCCCCTTTGTTAGAAGAAGAAAAAGAAGAGAAGGAGCTGGAGGAAGAGGAGGAGAGAGAGGGAGGGAGGGAGGGAGGGAGGGAGAGCGGACCCAAGAGAAAATCTCACCTCCACGGTGTCTATTTCTCAATTCATCAACACATGACCTGCTCTTCACATTAAGCGTCAATGAAGGATTTACACTGAAGAATACAATAGTCACTAATACACATGGCCCCAGAGCCTCAGAGACCTGGGTGAAGACAGATGCTGACAAAAGTACATTTTAGTCTTTTCATATGTTGTTCCTACCCTACAATCCCCAAGAAGATACACATCTGCAACTTTATTTTTTTGTAATTTAATGTCACGCCTTCATGACTTCGTTATAGAACAAACGTTAATGTTTACACCTTACTCTGTCTCCGGGACCGCTTTTCCTACACAAAGTACGAGGCAACAGCCTGCCTGATGTGCGCCACGCTGGATCGTGAACCATTGCAGTTAGAACCAGAAATACACCTGGGGAACATATTTCTGCTACAGTTGCTGAGCATGAGTTTGATGTAAACATATCCTACTGTTACTCATCTACCGACTTTGTCCCCCTTTGCAAAAACTAAGAGACAACAAAGGAGGAAAGATGTAAAGTATAAGTGTAGAGTGGCAGTGTGTTTGTGGATGTGTGTCTGTGTGTCCATGTGTGTTGGAGGGAGCCTCAGCTTTAGGGAACCACTAAAAGTATCCTGAGTGGGTTATCACTGTAATGAAAATGGGCCTTCATTACTAAAGAAGAAAATTGTGCCGGAGACCCTGACTACACTTCTTAGAGGAAGTAAACAAAAGTACTGTCCTAGATTCTACCTCTGCTCCAAAGGCCTTGGCAGTGCTGACTGTCTTTTTTACTGCTCTGACAGGTGGGCACACTGACCCTGCCCACACTCCCAGCAGCCAGCAACTGGTTGTTATTGTCACATCCTGTGGATGATCATTTGAATTGTCAGGAAAGTAATTTCTTCTGTGAGCTCAAACTTACCACCCTGTGACTACCCCCATTCATTTTTAGTTCTGGAATGCTGCAGAAAAATCGACCTCATCTTCTGTAGAACAGCCTTTGACATTTTTAACACAACTTGTCATTTTCTCGGGTTAAATGAACACATTCCTCCGGTTAGTCCTTATGTGATATAGTTTCCAGACCCTTCACCATCCCTCCTTTGAACACAGTCCAGTTTGCTGTCAACTTCTCCCCTAAAATGTGGTGTCCAGGACTCCATACAGCACTTCCTGTGCGACTGGCAGCAAAGGAGCTTAGACTAATAATTACCTTGATGTGGATGCTATGTTGCAATGAATAGAGGATACGACTGAGTTAGGTGTTTAGCACAAAGCCACACTCTTGGGTTACATGAACTTTCATTAAAACCTAAAATATTTTTACACTTACTAGCAAATGATTTGCACCATTGTCCACACAAGAAATTGATGATTTGAATCTAAATGTAAGGGGTTATTTTGTTTGTACCGTTACATTTCAACTTCTTCATTCCAACCAATCTTTCTACCTTATAAAATACGCTTGGTGCATTCTTTTTGTTTTCCAACTCTTTAGCTAATCTTTCTAATTTTGTGTCACTTGTCAATTTTGATAAAACTTCCTTCTTTGTCCAAGGCATTGAACAATAGAGAAAAGAACGAGTACCTTTACAGATGAAGGATTCAATGAAGTACTTGGTACCTAACATTCAAAAAATGTTAGTTATTATTGTTAAAACTCTTCAGAGCCCTTCCTCTGGTGGGTATCAATTCCCTCTCTCATGACTGTAACTAATGAAGGCTTGTAAAAAAAAAAAGGAAGAACAAAACACACAGAGAAAACAGAAAAACAGAAATATTATAGAAGAAAGAGAGAGACCATAGTATGAAAATAAAGATGCACCCAATTCACTTAGCTTGGGAAAGCCACATCGATGTTCCCATGACAAGTTCCTGGTAGCAGCAATTGCTTCTCTGCTTTATACCATTTTGGCTTAGGGAAGGTTTCAAATCAATGATACAGTTTCAAATAGTGGGGAAACCTGTATTTATTTATGCTTTAGGTAAATAACAGTATTTTTATTGTGGTGTGACAACAAACTACAGAATGTTTCCTGCTGCTTAAGCATTTGCATTTTAAGCATTTACTTGAAGGAAATTCCCTTCAGTACAACGTCAAACATTTAATACTGTACATTTTGGAAAATATTTTAAAATATTATCAAAACAAATGAAAACAACAGTTCTGAAATCTGGTAAATGCTGTAACTTTTTTATTATTTGTTCCTTCAATATGTCTGCTTTTATTTTTTATTTATACACAATGTGTATAAATTGACTTTATAATGTGTGCTTTGAGTATGGATTTAAATAAGTCCAAATAAAGGAGGGTTTTATAAACCAACATACCATCTTTTCTTGTCTGTATTCCCTAATTACCTATATATGTTTTAGAGAGAGGCAAAGATAATATTCATTTTGTGGAAATTAGAATTCATAATACAGAAGGAATATAGATTTTATATTTATAAGCTTTAGACCTCTCTTTAAAAGTCTCAAATTATATAGCAAAACTAATATAATCAGTACCCTAGAAGCAAACTGAAAGGGTAGATGATGTTTAAGTATCCAAAATAAATATAAAACTTACACTTCTACCAATTTCTTGTATTTTTCCACTGTTGTAAGATACTCAAGAGCCTGATTTCTAAGAGACTGTCTGATTTTCTGCCCATAACCATATTTTCCATATAAAAATAATTTTTATATAAAACAAGATTCTCATTATGCAACATTTGAATTCATCAAAGTGGCTTCTTAGCTTATGAGAAACATAAATGGACATAATTCACACCCTCAGGTATAATAGAATAATATTAAAGATTAGTAAAAATACAGGGCCGTGATATTTTTCAAGAGTCCCACAGCTGAGAGATATGGTAGAAAGGGCTCTTTATTATATCATGGCCGCATTTCATCTATGTCATGGTGGAATCTCCACTTTTGCAATCACCTTAAGCAAGCCATGTACCTGTTCTCTGTGTACCTCTGTAGTTGGAGACTGATCAGGCTCCCCGCTGTCACTGGAAGTTCGTTAATCCTGAACCACTGCCTTGTTCACCCACCCTGGGTCCTGAAATTGCTAAGGCTTGAGTAATGGCAGTGAGTGGAAAATAGGAATCTTCATTGACCTAGGTTCTTCCCCTCCGTGATGACTCCCTTCTGGGCCACCTTGGAGATAAAGCACATTGGGTCCCTCTACTTCACTGTCTTCTGCCTTCACCTACTGATATTTTATGACTCTGGTTATTGAGTCTTTTAACATGAGCTGACATTAGAACTTTTAATATCTGCCCATGCAATGATGGCTGAGAAAACCAATAAGAAAGAAATTCTTCCCAGTTAAGACACCTGACAAAAAAAGAATAGTTTTAAATAGATATCACTGCACTAGGGGACAGTTTTGATTTTGTAAACTCTTTGAGAGAACAAAGGGACCAGCCTTTGTTAGTCCCACTTCTATAAATGTGCTTCAGCCTCATTGGTAAGTTATTTTTTTTCTGACTTCTGTGTAAATACTTCCTGGAGAATTAATTATTTACATTTTTCTTTATGAAGATAAAAGGATCTGATTTGTTCATGACTTGATTTTTACTAATTCCTGTATTCTAAACATCCGTTAATCTAGAATTCAAAAATCTCTCCTATAATCCTTATAAATGTTTCCCATTTGCTTTTTTTACTTTTATTCATTTGAATATTCCCTTATTTTCATTTGATAAAAAACAGTCGACCCACCCACCTCCAAAAACAGAATAAACAGGTTAATTTTTTTGAGAGCTTACAGAGCACAGAAGTGAATATTTTCATTGATTACTGACAATCCTGTAACAAAGTTACTATGTTTATATTCCCATTACAGAATAGGATACTGTGCTTTTCTAAGACTGTATAGCTAAAACTTATGGTACTAGAAGACAAAGTATAGTGCTGTTTAGAGTAATACTGATTCCCTTCTATGTTTCCTTCTCTCAAACCAGCCTCTCAAACTCCAGCATGAACCCATATTTAACACCAGCCTTCCTTAGTGCATAAAGAAGTCCAATTCAACAGTCACAACCCTCAGTGATCATCCCCCATAGGAAACATGCCTGTACTTTCCACTGATGTGCTCAGGGGTGTGTGGGGTGTGTGTGTGTGTGTGTGACAGAGACAGAGACAGAGAGACAGAGGGAAAGGAAACTTATTTTTATACTTTTCAAGTGTACAGGCAGGGATGGCTATTTGCATTTAAAAAGCACCAAAAGAGATGGGGGAGAAAAAAAAAGCTCTCTTTTTCTTTATTGCCAGAAGAAAAAAAAAAAAAATCCATGTTACCTTAAAGCCTGTATGAACATTACAATATCAAACTCACCCTGTCCTTTTTCTAACATGCATTCCATTAGACCATCTTAAAATTTATTCTAACTATAGCACTATACTTTTATGCATTATTGTGTATTTGTAATTAAAGGGTTTACTGCTTTGGCAATTATAGGGAGAATTTAAGCAAAAAACTAAAGTATATTCTACAGAGGACCCAAATTATAGTAGTGACCAGTTGTACATTGATTTAATCTAGACCTCAGGAACAGCAACAGACCTTAAAATATCAACCTTTTATTTGCATAGTAAGGAAGATCAAATATGCACTGTATACAATAAAATCTGAGAAGATGTTGGCATAATGTTGGCAAAATATAGTTATGACAGTGACAGGGTAAAGCAACTATTTAAAAGAATAGGTTCTCTGAATGCTATTGGGTCTTATGCAGCTTGTCATCTGTAGAGTATTAGTAAATGGTAAGAAAATGATATCTTGCCATGTAATAAGGTGTCATTTTAAATTCTACTCATTGCTAGATGGAGTTCTTTAGCAATAGAAGACATTTAAGAGCATCTCTTTGATCTGTACGTAAGAAAACAAAACCTTGAGTGGGCTCATCCAAGAAAACATTGATGACAAAGGTCTGAGCCAGACCTAAACGAGGACTTCTGATTCTAAATCCAGTGTGCTTTCCCACTGCAGCAGGCTCATGTAAAACTCCAAGACACACATTTCAAACAGTATATGCAATTTGGGAAATTTACTAATTATAAACTTGTGCTCTGATTATTTTCCATCAGTGTCTTATCTTTGTATATTTCTCTGTCCCACATGTTGTCTCTTTTGGATCATTGTTTTCTGATTTTTCTAAGCATTCCTCTGTGTCTTTCACTCTATCTCCATAACTGCTTTCCACTTTTAGACCTATTTCTACTTCTGTTTTATTCTAAGTTTTTTTTTCTCTTTTAATTTTCTGAAAATATAAAGTAACATGACTTCATTATCAAGAACTTGGATGCTTCTTATATATTCCAGATAGTTATCTTTGAATTTGATTTCCTCTTTATAATTTTTATCAAGTTACCTAAGCCCTTTCATCCTTTTGAATATCTATATTGAAATTTGCTTTGTAGACTATGAGAAGCCTGTAGATTAAAAAAATGGGTTTCCCTGGTGGCGCAGTGGTTGGGAATCTGCCTGCCAATGTAGGGTACGCGGGTTCGTGCCCCAGTCTGGGAAGATCCCACATGCCTCGGAGGGGCTAGGCCCGTGAGCCATGGCCGCTGGGCCTGCACGTCCGGAGCCTGTGCTCCGCAACGGGAGAGGCCACAACAGTGAGAGGTCCGCGTACCGCAAAAAAAAAAAAAAAAAAAAAAATGAAATGAGTGTGGTTAGGATAAAAACAATACTGCAGTGTGTAATCAATAGGATTCAGTGGATAAGTAGAATTTCTAATTGTTATATCAGTTTTAAGCCCAACTATGTGTTTCCTAATTCTGGAAGCTTGATTCTTCCAACATGTTTGAACTATTCTCTGGCAGAAAATTAAGTGCTTTGAGAACAGAACAAAAACCAACAATGTTTCTGGTGTGGTGGTGTCTCAGATCCTCAGAGATTCTGACACAAACACAGGGCACTTAAAAGGCAAAGGATTTGCTCCACTGGATATATTATGCTTATAAATGTACTATTACCATGCAAAGTTAGCCAGTGGTTTAGATTTTGATAATTTTACCTATTTTAGAATTAGGGACAGTGAAGAATTTTGAAAACGATGAAGCTGAGTTCAAATTCTACTAGAGTCATCACTTACTAGCCTTGTGTCCTTCAAGCTTCATTTAACTTTCTGAGCCTCATCTGTTATCACTGCAGGGTTGTTTTGACAAAATAATATACACAAAGTGCCTGGCCCATAATGGGTTCCCAGTAAGTCATACGATGATTGATGATGACAATGACAATGACGATGATGACGTTACTGAGATCTCTCATTGATTAAAGGAGAAGGAGGAGAAAACCAAACTTTGGGGTAAATCTTAATAGCAGATATAATAATACAAAATAACGTTTGTGAAAATTGTAAAGGGTAACAGCAATTTAGAACTGAGATTGGTGTTTCATTAAATAAGTTTTCTAAGGGAAAAAAAAAACTTTACTCTTAAAACAAGCTCCAGGTTTCCCTGGTGGCGCAGTGGTTGAGAGTCCGCCTGCCGATGCGGGGGACACGGGTTCATGCCCCGGTCCGGGAAGATACCACATGCCGCGGAGCGGCTGGGCCCGTGAGCTATGGCCGCTGAGCCTGTGCGTCCGGAGCCTGTGCTCCGCAACGGGAGAGGCCACAACAGTGAGAGGCCCGTGTACTGCAAAAAAAAAAAAAAAAAAAAAAAAAAAAAAAACAAGACCCACAGACACTAATCTGATAAATCTATAAATATGTATATTCAGCCTTGATGTAATAAATAATTTTAAAAAGCAATTTATGGAATTTTACAGAGATTTATTCGTTTGTTAAAAGGTTTTTCCCAAAGTCTTTCATTTTGTACTACATGATTAAAAAAACATAAAATCTCTTTTTTAATAGTTCACCATTTGAAGTAAATGGGAATAAAGCAGAGAGTTTGAAGCATTTGAAATTTACTGCACAATGTAGTTTCCAGAAATGTCAAGTTTCATTCTACCATGTTGTATTTGTTTCATGATTTTAAACAGCAGATACTCCAGGGAGAATCTGAGCACTGGTAAGAAAAGACACGCACATATTCTATGTGTTATGGTCCATACATAGAAATGCTTATCCTTAGAGACAATTTTAGAATAAGCAAAAAATCAGACCAAGGCAAGCAGGATAGCAAGCTCTTGTGGGAGAGCAAACTGGTGAAACTATCCGGAAAAACTTTTTTAGATTTTTGGTTATCAAGCAAAGTTCTCCATTGTTGCAATGGGTGCCTTGTTTTGTTTATTTCGTTTAGCTCTAAGCCAAAGGTAACCTTGCCAGCAGCCAGTCGTCTCTCTATGTGTTCAACGCTTTACTCGCTTTCCATGGGAGAAGTGCCCTGGGACCAGGGAGTCACACCTGGGAAATAGGAACCCTTTAGTGTCCCTCATTGATTCAACTCAGAATGGCTCTCCCCGAGGTTGACACTAAAAAGGACAATAGATGACCCCTTCTGTTTGCTAAACCTAATGCTGTTATTCCTATTATCTTATGTTTTTAATTTTAAAATTTTAAAATAATTATTTGAATCAAACAACATATCCCTAAAACCGGAAGTAGGGGACATTTTAATACAAACTGCAGTAGAGACATTGTATTCTAGCTCCTTCACATGGGTCTTAAGTGTTGAATAACAGCCTCCAAATAATTATTTCCTCTACCCCACGCACTTCTCTCTCTTGGTGTACTGCCCAGGTAGGCAGCCAGTACTAAGTATCTGATAACATGCCTTGTCGGGCCATGTAGAATAATATTTTGTTCCAAACCCTGTAATCTTTCTCCTTCACATCTAAGGCTCCACGCCCAGCACATCTCGTCTCTTGGGAAAGCCACAGAGCCTCTGTGGCCAAGGGTTATGCTATTTCTACCTCTTCCAAACCAAGATGAAGATGATGTGAAATTTCTATTTGCTTATTGCCCACTGAACATATTCACACATTCCAGAAATTCTGAAGAAAATGCAAAGATGAAGTCTTCTCTTAATTAAAAGCCAAATGTTTCCTCAAAGCTAATTTTTGTTTAACATCTTTATTGGAGTATAATTGCTTTTACAATGTTGTGTTAGTTTCTGCTGTATAACAAAGTGAATCAGCTATACATATACATATATCCCCATATCCACTCCCTCTTGCGTCTCCCTCCCACCCTCCCTATCCCACCCCTCTAGGTGGTCACAAAGCACCCAGCTGATCTCCCTGTGCTATGCGGCTGCTTCCCACTAGCTATCTACTTTACATTTGGTAGTGTTTATATGTCCATGCCACTCTCTCACTTCGTCCCAGCTTACCCTTCCCCCTCCCCGTGTTCTCAAGTCCACTCTCTATGTCTGCATCTTTATTCCTGTCCTGCCCCTAGTTTCTTCAGAACCATTTTTTTAGATTCTATATATATGTCTTAGCATACGGTATTTGTTTTTCTCTTCCTGACTTACTTCAGTCTGTGTGACAGATTCTAGGTCTAGCCACCTCACTACAAATAACTCAATTTCATTTCTTTTTATGGCTGAGTAATATTCCATTGTATATATGTGCCACATCTTCTTTATCCATTCATCTGTCTATGGACACTTAGGTTGCTTCCATGTCCTGGCTATTGTAAATAGTGCTGCCATGAACATTGTAGTACATGTCTCTTTTTGAATTATGGTTTTCTCAGGGTATATGCCCAGTAGTGGAATTGCTGGGTCATATGGTACTTCTATTTTTAGTTTTTTAAGGAACCTCCATACTGTTCTCCATAGTGACTATATCAATTTACATTCCCACCAAGAGTGCAAGAGGGTTCCCTTTTCTCCACACCCTTTCCAGCGTTTATTGTTTGTAGATTTTTTGATGATGGCCATTCTGACAGATGTGAGG
The DNA here is from genome assembly GCF_025265405.1 of Mesoplodon densirostris. Taxonomy (NCBI): domain Eukaryota; kingdom Metazoa; phylum Chordata; class Mammalia; order Artiodactyla; family Ziphiidae; genus Mesoplodon; species Mesoplodon densirostris. The sequence continues at coordinate 30,811,886 of NC_082672.1, forward strand.
TGATACCTCATTGTGGTTTTGATTTGCATTTCTTTAATGATTAGTGATGTTGAGCATTCTTTCATGTGTTTGTTGGCAATCTGTATATCTTCTTTGGAGAAATGTCTATTTAGGTCTTCTGCCCATTTTTGGATTGGGTTGTTTGTTTTTTTGATATTGAGCTGCATGAGCTGCTTGTATATTTTGGAGATTAATCCTTTGTCAGTTGCTTTGTTTGCAAATATTTTCTCCCATTCTGAGGGTTGTCTTTTCATCTTGCTATGGTTTCCTTTGCTGTGCAAAAGCTTTTAAGTTTCATTAGGTCCCATTTGTTTATTTTTGTTTTTATTTCCATTTCTCTAGGAGGTGGGGCAAAAAGGATCTTGTTGTGATTTATGTCATAGAGTCTCAAAGCTAATTTTATTGGGTTGTTATGTTACATGTGTTTGTGAAGACTGTATTATGGGAATTAATTTTACTCACCTCTGCTATCAAATTCAGTAGGTGTTATATTTCTTAAATGGACAGATGCAGAACCTTAAATTTATTTGCATATTCTCTGCTAGGTATCTTGGTTTTACACATATATTGAATTATCTTCTTTACATTTAGCCAGACACTCTTAGTCTTATTTTAGAGGTGCAAATGGAAGTCCAGAAAAATATTGTTCATGTTAAAAATACAATTTTGCTTGGATGCTAAGAATGATGCTTTAAATGTGATCTTTGATGATGTCTCACCCTAAAACTGCTTTTTTTGTTCTTTTTCTTCAATTGCCAGTGACTTCTCATAAGTGATACACAGGTAAAGGTCATGCTATTTGGATAACTGAGTTCTTGAGGGAAAGGTGGGGAATGGAAAACTACTGTGTTGCTTTCTTCTTCATAGGCTAGCTGCAGAGTGAAAAAGGAGAAGTGAAAATTACCATTATCTTGGTATGCAGATCAATATTTGATAGTTTCATGGTTCCACTGTACAGAATTCAGGGGAAACTGAGCATCTCAAGTACTGTTCCAACCAACTCAATATCTTCCCCACCTTTGTTCAACTCCTCTCTTTATGTCATTTACAAATTTATTTATAAAATTATTACTATATAAATATATTTCCATATTCTCTTCTAGGTATCTTTATGCAAGGTATACCTCACTCTGTGACTTAGAGCAGCGGTCCCCAATATTTTTGGCACGAGGGACTGGTTTCATGGAAGACAATTTTTCCACACACGGGGAGGATTGTTCAAGCGGCGATGCAAGCGATGGGGAGCAATGCAGGGCATCAGATGAAGCTTCGCTTGCTAGCCCACTGTTCACCTCCTGCTGTGCAGCCAGGTTCCTAACAGGCTGTGGACCTCATTGGTCCACGGCCCAGGAGCTGGGGACCCCTGACTTAGAGTAGTCTGAGACAGACCTCCCTGCAGATTACATTTGTATGAACCAAATCACATTTATTATCCTGCAGCAAATACAACTTAAAAGGACAGATTCCTCAGCACTCTGATTAAGCATTCTCTAATTTACAAACCTAATAAATCAAGATGTTGGTACAATTGATTGTCTTCTGGTTCAGAGCACATGTGTTTGCTTCCACTGTGCTCCAGTGCTTGAGAGATTAAGAAAAGACCAGGAGCCACTGAGAAGGCTCCTTGAGGAGCTTCCCAAGTGAAGAGAAGACAGGCAGAGAGAGAGGATGGAGTGTTTGAGCAGATGAAGACCTGGGGGTCAGGAGGAGAAGGGGAAGGAGTCAGGGTTAGGACTTGGATAGAGTCCTGCTGCTATTCAGAAACAGTCTCCAACACATCCATTTTATCTCAGTCGAAATTTCTGAATCTCTGAGTTTCCTAAGTCATCGGTGGATGAAATGAAGATAGACAGTAGACAAACTAGGGTGAGAAGTAACCTTTAAAGTTTCTTTCAACCTAGGGGCAGGACAGGAGTAAAGATGCAGACATAGAGAATGGACTTGAGGACACAGGGAGGGGGAAGGCTAAGATGGGACGAAGTGAGAGAGTGGCATGGACATATATACACTACCAAATGTAAAATAGATAGCTAGTGGGAAGCAGCCGCATAGCACAGGGAGATCAGCTGGGTGCTTTGTGACCACCTAGAGGGGTGGGATAGGGAGGGTGGGAGGGAGTCGCAAGAGGGAGTGGATATGGGGATATATGTATATGTATACCTGATTCACTTTGTTATAAAGCAGAAACTAACACACCATTGTAAAGCAATTATACTCCAATAAAGATGTTAAACTAAATAAATAAATAATAAAGTTTCTTTCAATTTTTGCAAATTTTAGATATCCATAATTTTTTTCTGTCCCTATTCAACTCAATAAACACCATGTCTCCCATATGATGTATGTAAATCACATTCATGATGCCCCCAAATATTTATATATAACAGGTCTCCAGTTTGACAGCCAGTAGTGAAGTTGACAATAGAAAGTTGGTTTTATTTCTCTGCTCCTGATGCAAGCCTGTGTGAGGTGATAAGACTCCTTATCCCATCCTCCTCAGCTTCCAGGAATGCAAGGATAGCAGAGCTGACTTCAGCACACTGACCACTGGAAGTTAGCTGTGGGGAAGTAGAGGGCTGGGAGAGGAGACAGGAAAGGTAGTGAATGGCTCGCCTGTCCCACAGTCTACACTTTAATTTTTAGGGAAAGGCCTTTGCAGTTGGTCTCGTAGGGTATTGCTTAATTCCTCTTCCCAGTTTCAATTGTTCATGGGTCAGCAACTGACCTTCTCTACACAAAACAGGATTGAGAAATCACCTTCTGAGACACAGACTGGGCAAGGCTTCATATCCATGGTCCTGTCCTGGAGCAGTGGGACACAGGGAGAGGGACAGAAAACTCAAGTCACTGGTTCCAGGTCATTAAGACCATCGTGACTTCCGCATATCTTGAGAATCAGAAAGTCTGCATTGTTTTTTATTGATGGGAGAAACTCTCAAGTTTACCAGTAAAATAAATACAATTTTTCTACTTTCCAGTTGTCTACAGCAAAGTAAGAATTTTCCATTTCTAGAACCAAAGTATGGAAATGGCATCTGATGTAGGACTTTATTTTTCTGCAAATTTTAATTCAGAAGCTCAACTCATTTCAAACGATTTTAAGGCTAAAACAATACAGCAGTTATAGCTCTCTGACATATTGTTTGTAACCAGAAAAATCAGCAAAGCCAGAAGCTTTCTGCTGTGAGCACTTTTGTTTCTCCTCTTTTGTTTTACTAACCTCTCCACAGCTGGTGCAGTTGAAAACACTCTTTCATCACATACTTAGCAGAAGTTCAAGTGTAGCTGAGAATGCAGCCAAGAATCTGTCTGCTGGATTCACTGTCAGAATGTCATGTTTCACTTCTAACCTAACTCCTATCTGATACAGCTGACGGAAACAGACAAAGAAAATCCGCAACAGGAAAAGCTCTCGGTGGACCCTCTCAAACTGATTATTCCCGAGAAATTGAGGACAAGTTAAGTCTAGCAAAGTAGTAATATTTCACATTCATATATGAATTCAGGATTCACAGGGTTTTTTGCTTGTCCAGTCTTTTATTGACATAGTAAATAAATAGTCTACAAATCACAGAGCTGCTGGATTATGAAGCAATAATGCACTCTTGTCTGATACTACTTAGAATTTACAAAACAAAATAAAAATTAAAATAGAATAAAAAGTTTACCATATTTCTTCTTTCTGCTTTATTTTAGTAAAGTACTTTATATTCCTAATCTTTGTCCCTAAATATCTTTTTGTAATCTAGGGAGTATTCATGATGATTGAATAATTTAGGTAAATACATTTGTTATTGCTGCAAGGTGATTATATTGGCTGCTAGAATGTTTTCTATAAAATGAGATAAGTACTCAAGTTCCTTTTCTTGGAGAAAGGATACATTTTCAGCAGCATTTCCCAAACTGCATAATTCAGGTAAAAAATTGCTTCTGTTATGAGAAGTATTTTACATTCTTCTCTAATATCTTTATAGTTTTGTAAATACTTCAATTTTAGTGAATTATTGAAGAGATCATCTCCCAAATCTAGGTACATATACTACTTCTGTTGTGATATTCATAAGTACAATGATAGAAATTAAATACCTCCTAGACTTCCCTGGTGGTCCAGTTGTTAAGACTCTGTGCTTCCAATGCAAGAGGTGTGGGTTCAATCCCTGGTCAGGGAACAAAGATCCCACATGCTATGTGGCGTGCCTCCCCCCCAAAAAAATAGTGAGAGAAATTAAATATCTCCTAACACTTGAGAAATGGTGATACCAAAGTGAAGAATCATAACACTCTGACTTATGATGCTTATCTGGTTTATTCATTCAATCAAAAGATAAATATTTGTTAAAAGACTACTATGTGCTGGACAGTGTTCTAGGGGGTCCTGGGGATACTGTCATGAATAAGGGAGATAAATCTCCAGTGTTCTGCTTAATTTAAGTGGGAAGAGTGAGACAGAAGCTAAAAATACAAACACAATTTGTAGCAAGGAGTTCCAGGCAGAGAATTAAAACAAGGAGGTGAGAGAGAATGGCTGGCAAAGTTCCTTAATGTTGAGCGGTCAAAAGAGTTGCCCTCTACAAAGGAGTGCGATTACAGCTCAGTTCTTCCCCAAGATTAGAAAAAAGCAGCCACATGAGGATTCGAGAAGAAATATCTAGTTCAAAGACTTTGAGTCGAGGAATCTAAAAAGATCTGGAAGGTTAAAAAGCTTTGGGTTTTATTATAAGGGTAATGGGGAGTCCTTTGGGGCATTCCAAATAAGGGAATAACATGATCTGATTATTGTATTTAAATCATCACTCTAGAAATTAGGCAGATAGTGGAAACTAAGGGGCCCTGGGAGCAATGATGGTAGCTTAGACTAAGTGGCAACTGATATTTGGCTGTCACACACAGAAAAAGTCATGATACAATGTGCGGTTGTTAAGATATGGAATATTTCCCTACGGGTTGATAAGTAGCCTTTGTCCTGTGTCCCCTGAATGCTGCCACCTTCCTGTCACAAATTCTCTATCCTCTCTCTCAGGACCTCCAAATTGCCTCATGATGGAGTAATGGAAGAATGAAGGTCTGGCATAGCAGAGAACTTAACAGACTTCAGTATTCCTGCTAACGGTCCAAACTCCTGCCATATATGTTGTTAAATATTTTGAATATAACTGCTTGTGTAGGAATGGAAACACTCATTTTACAAGTATTTGTTGAGCACCTATGAAATAATAGATAATCTCCTAGGCCCTAGGAATGCTAGCCCTAAATGAAATAACCAAAACGTTTATATTGTAAAGAAGTTGACAGATTCTGGTTGTTTTAGAAATAAAGTCATCAGGACTTGCCAATGAATTTGATGTGGGGAAAAGAAAAGGAGAGAAATCCTTCCAGGTTTGTTCCTCAAGCAACTGGTAGATGATGGTGCTGTTTATTTAGATGGGGAAATTGAGAAGGAGGAGGTTTACGAAGAAAAACCTTTTCTCATGCTTCAGAGCAGACCTAAATTCACAGAACATATACGGAAAGGCCAATGGGAAATCTTTGAAAAGAACATTGAATCACTTATCCAGCTATGTTCCAATTCTTCATCTGTAAACCTGGAACACTAACATCTACCACACATACATACTTCAGAGGGTTGTGATAATGATCCAATGTTTTAAAAGATATGAAGGTTTTAATTTTCTCCAGAAAACTGTGGATCACTATCACTAAAACATCATTAAGACCTTCACACAGATTTCTGAGAATCACCATTCTTGGTTTTTCCATTCTCTCCCCAGATAGGAATGTAGGAGACAGGAGACTCCAAGGATGGGCATAGAAGAGCTGGAACGCTGGTAGGTAAGACCAGCAATTAAAAGCTCCTAAAAGTTAAGAGATAGTCTGTATATTAATTTTTACAACTTCAGGGGTGGTTTCTCAATGAATCATTTTCTTATCATGATGAAAAACTCTACCAATTTTGATCTCATTTTATATTGTATAAATAGCATTCATTGCAGTTAAACACTCTTATCTGATGTATTTATAAAAATCAAGATGAGGAAAAAAAGAAGTAATGTAATTCACATGCTTCATTCATGCTTTGTACATTTTCAATCTGCATCTGTAAGACATGGATCATCTATGCGCTACTTACCTTCCAGAGTTGTGGAAGGAATCAAATGAAATAGTGCATGTGAGTGTGCTCTTCAAATGTTTGTTGTTACTAGACCAACAGGACATATAGTATATAGTGGAAAAACTATTTGCAGGCTACAAAGATTTGGTTATTTGTTTTATATCTTCTTACCTCACCCCATGGAAACCACAGCATCTTGTATTTATTCCAAAGCATTTACTATCCTTCACTGGATTAAATGAATTATTATTGAAGACAGCAGATGACAGGAATATCACGTGTCTAATTTACTGTACCTAGAGGTTTAAGTTCAAAGCTTTGGCACAATTCCTAAGGTACTCTGCACCCTCCACACCAAACCAAACAACCCTTAAAAATTTCAGTAGTTCAAATTCTCTGCCAGTATTTCCCAGCTGCTTCATTTTCCCTCTCTTAGGAAATGAATAACATAACTTTCTGAAGCTTAATAAAAATTAGATAATATGGTATCATAGTGCTTAAAAACACAAAAATTGGAGTCAGGCTACTGGGGGGTGGAAACCTAGTTATGTGACTGACCTTGGACAAATTATTTAAACATTTTTGTGCCCATGCAAGATTGGAAAATTGATAATACCCATCTCTAGGGTTGTCACGAGGAATAAATAAGTTGTTAGATGTAAACTTCTTAGAACAGTGTTTGGCCATAGTATGAATTCAATGAATGTTAGATATTATTATGTCCTCAGAATATGACATGGCATCTACAATAGCAAAAGAGGGGAAAAAAAGAAACTGGGGTAGAAATATCCATGTAACCATATCTTAATACTAGTGTGTAGAAAAATACTATAAAGGATCTTTGTCACTAAATCAATCAAGATCTAGAGCTTGGTTAGAAAGCTGATGTATAAAGCTCATTGATGGAACAAACATTGTGAGATGTATACCGTGTACCAGGGACTGTGATCACACAGGGAGTATAAATGCAAACATATGCACACCCTTCCTCAAGTAATTCACACTGTGGTGAGAAGATCTGATTAAAAGTGAGTGAGGACATCATTTGTTGATGCCCACCTAGTTCCCTAGTTCCAAACTTCTGTATATAACAACACAATGTGAAAGGTGCTAGAACAGAGAGAAGCACAGAGTATACTGTTGTGGAATTGTGATCAGGTTGTATAGCTGGGGGGAGCCTTTGTACAGGGCTCTGATAAAAGGAGGGTCTTGAAACTGACTTGTGATAGCAGACAAAATAGATCAGAAAGCACTTCTAAGAAGATATGATGCTAGATCTGAGTCAAAGGATAAGAAGGAGCTAACTAGGGAGACAGAATTGGGGAGGAAGGGATAGGTATTTTTGGGCGCATAAAGGAGATACATGGAAGCATGAGATAGCACGACCTAATCTGGGAATTTGTGTAATTAAATATGGCCAAAATGAAGAGTGTTTCTGGTGGCACTGAAGGAGTTGAGAATGGAGAGTTTGTCAAGGGTCAAACCTTACAGGGTGTGGTGTATGAGGCTTGGAAGTGCGATCTTGGTGCTGAAGGTAATGGCGTGGCTTTGAAGGGTTTGAACAAAGGAACATCAAAATCAGATGTGTTGGGGCTTCCCTGGTGGCACAGTGGTTAAGAATCCACCTGCCAATGCAGGGGACATGGGTTCGAGCCCTGGTCCAGGAAGATCCCACATGCCGCGAAGCAACTAGCCCATGTGCCACAACTACTGAGCCTGTGCTCTAGAGCCCGCGAGCCACAACTACTGAGCCTGTGAGCCACAACTACTGAAGCCCGTGCACCTACAGCCCGTGTTCCGCAACAAGAGAAGCCACTGCAGTGAGAAGCCTGCACACCGCAATGAGGAGTAGCCCCCGCTCGCCGCAACTACAGAAAGCCCGCGTGCAGCAACCAAGACCCAATGCAGCCAAAAATAAATTAAAAAAAAAATCAGATGTGTTTTCAAAATATCTGACTGACAACATCCCCATCTCACCCCCAGCATTCCTATTCCTTTGTCCGCCATGGCGCTTATCACAACCTGACATGTTATTTGATTTGTGGGTTGTCAGTCTCCCCCTGCCATAATGTAAGTTCCATAAGGACAGATAGATAAGTTCCTGTCTTGCCTTAAACATTCATTAAATAAATAGCAGATGGAGCTAACTTCATAGAACTTCTCACTTTCAGACTCATGCATTTATTTGGTTGCCTTTTCTTCAAGAACCTCTTTTGGTGGAGTAGCCAACATCCTATAAAAATGAGTATTAAAAAATTTAATAAAGATTCTCCTTGTTCTTCCTTTCATTTGGCATGAAGGAAAGCCACTTAAACACTAGTGATCCATTCTGACTTCTTTTTCAATTAAAGAGGCTTAGCATCTAGAATTATGCAAAATAGATGTCCAAGTCCAAGTGTTTTTATAAACAGGTAGAAATAGCACAATAAAATAGCTTTATTTGACAACATTTTACTCACCGCCCAAAAATAATACTTATGAAAGCTTATCTTTTCTATGAATATTTTTTACTTTAATGAGTTCAGGGAGAAATGTAACACAATGAATACTAAGTTAGTACATCTTACAATAAGAGTGTTTTAATGGTCTATAACTTTAATTCCTTAAATTTATATTAAACTCTTTTAAACAGATGAATATTTGCCTATTCAAATAATCAGTTAATTCTACTTAGTAAAATGTTAACCTGGGCAATTCAGGGGACCCAACCAAGACCCATCAAGTTTTCCAGAATTAGGCATGCTCTCACTTGTTTCATCAACGTTTCCTTACCAGTTGGGAAACAATTAGTTGGGTTTCACTGTGCATCATGGGCCCAAGCTGCATTGGGACCTTTATTTACTTCCTGCCTTTGATCACCACTCTTATCTCCTGACTCATTTTGAGTTGGAAAGTTCCATGCTTGACTCTGTCAACCCACAGCCTGCTGTCTAAAAACACAGGATGTAGTTTTCTCTTGCCATCTCAGAGCATTTTATTCTGCTCATGTCTCTCACTCTTTGATGGCTTCCAAGACCCTCTCTTTGGTTGTATCCTTTGAAAGAATACATCTGGGCCCTCCCTGACCAGCCACGTTGACTGATCCTGGTGTCCATTGTACCTGTACCTACTAGGTTTCATTTTCCCAAGTCAAAATTTGGTAAACCACAGTGAGCTGCTCTCCATCATCAGTTCAAAGCAATCCCCTATTTGTTATTGTTGTCATTGGCTTAATAGTTAGGGAGGTACATGGGCTTCTATTCCTTGGGAAATATCTTGGCTGGAATGTGATCTTCAGAGTTTAAAATTCAATCCATTGTTTACTGTGACTCAGAAGCAATTACTATTCCCACCCAAAAGAAAACTCTTCTGAAATAACTATCCTTAAAAAAAAAAAAAAAATTTAAGAAAAGTTGTTATTTTTAAAAGCCAAACATTTAAACATTATTACTGAAGGACTTTAAAACATATTATATGTCTTAAATGTTGAATGAGATAATTAAGTGCTTAAATTCCATCCTGCAAACTAAAAATGATGAAAGAAAGAAAAAGAAAAAGAGAAAAAGGAAAAAATTAGGGTTAAAAGTAGAATTCCAAAAAATAAATGAAGAGTGCTTTGTATCTTAAACGATATTAAATGGCTGTGCTGATGTCACCTTTTGAAGTGTCAGGAATTGTGAAAAGTCTGAGACGTTTACTTGTAAGTTAACGGGTTAGCGGGTCACAGTTTCATATATGCTGTCAGAAGACATGAGACTCCTGGGTCAAAGACAAAAGACTTCATTACTCAGAGCACAGCAGGTAGCATGAATCTTATGTTCATGTTAGTTCACCTTTTGCCCTAAGTCCCATGGGAGTGATGTAGTTGGGTCTAGGTGGGTGCTGCATGCATAGTGAGCATGTATCACAACTGGGGAATTCTAAGCTTAGGAAAACCCCAGTCTTATAAGGAGTTGCCAACAAATCTACCCAACCTTTTCTAGAGGGAGCTTTTATCGTAATTATCCTAGTTAGAAAACAAATCTGCCCTCTATTCCAAAAGGATCTCTCTTTGTCCATGGCAAATTGCCTTGAAAAGATAGTATGGAAGAAAAGCTTTCACAAGACTTGTAGAAATGCCATGGAGAGTTAACCTGAACAATATCCATCCCTTGATGTAGTCTTTAAAAATATAAACATATTTAAGGACTATCACTCAACTCTATAAAATATATTGCAGGGTTCAGCAACAAACACAACCACTATTAATTCAACAAATATTTTGACCTCAAAACCAGCAAATAGTCATTATCAGCAATAAAAAGTTTGACATGTTAAGCACTGTTTTGCATGTGCTGCAATGTAAATTTGTTCCATAAGACAAGATGTTCAAGTAGTTTATATGATCTTACATCAAGGTAAAGCATTCCTATGGATGGATATAAAGTAAATAAATAATAATGACAATAGTGAAGATTTTACAATTATATAAATTTCTAGGAGTCAGTGTTTTTTTTATCTTTATACAGGAAATTGAAGGGGAAAACTATTACATTAAAAATGTAAAACAGAATATATAATGACTGTCTTATACCTTTCCTTTTTCCTTATAATTCAAATACCATTTGCTTGCTCCTCACTCTTAGCTAACTATTCTCTTATTTCACAGAGAAAATAGAACCAATGACAAGAAAATTATCTCATTTACAGCCACCAAATTTACCAATCTACTTACCCATGCCCGTCCTCTTTGTCTTCCCTCCTGTTAAACTGAATTAACTCCTCCTTTTTTTCTTGTAAGACTATTTTTCACCCTGGATTTTTCCTCTTCCAGCTTCTTCAGAGATTTTTTTTCTTGCAATTTTCCCCTTTCTCTATCCTGTACCATGAATACACTTCTTGTTATTGGCTTATTCTTATCAGCATGTGAAACATGCTTCAAAAACCCTTAAGAAAAACCTCCCTGGACCTCATGTCGTCCTTCAGTTGTCTCCCTATTCCCCCACTTCCTCAAAAGAGGTCTCTAAGTAGTTTTTGTCTCCACTTCCTCACTTTCCTGTCTCCTCAGCCAATCATCCTTTCCTCCCCACCACTCCACTGAGACAGCTATTGTCTAAGTCAACATTTGTAGGTACCATATAGATACAATTTCAATTCATGATGCTAGATTAATATTAAGTAGACAAAATTCTACTTAAAAACACAACAATCAGCTACCTAATTTGTGAAATGCAAACAATATCTGTCTTCCCTACCTCACAGGGTTGTTGTGAATCAAATGACATAACTCAAGTGAATATTTCTGTAAGCTACAATGCATCACACATGTAAGTATGATTTTCTAGGCTATGAATCAAAGGCATGGTTTTTGGTAGTTTTTATTTAGCCTTAGTGAAACTCAAAGAACTAGAAAATAGTAGATTGCCCACAGTCATTTGTTGAACAAATAAATGCATGAACAAATGAATAAATGAAAATGCTTGGTTTGGTGGAGACTCTGGCTGGAAATGAGTGGAAGCACCCCGCTAGAGTGGTACTAAAGGACAGAACAGGGTCTAGAAAATATAAGCAGTAAAGTCATTCTTGGAAAAAAAAATATATATATATGTTCATATATATATATATATATATATATATATATGGATCACTTTACTGTACACCAGAAATGAACACAACATTGTAAATCAAGTATACTTCAATAAAAAGAAAATCATTCCTTCCATAATGACAGGCAGAATCCCATCTTTCACCAAAATTATCTAAGAGCTTGAAAAACTATTAAGGCTTCATTTTGTTCAAGAAGTTATCTGACCTTTCAAAGGATCCTTCTTGTCTAAGTTTGTGCTTAACTGAGGAGCTATCTCACACAGCCACACACAAATAAAGCCACACACAAATAAAGAAAACAAATATATACATATAAAACATGCCTTTTCTGCTTAGCCAAGACTCAAACATCAAGACTAATCAACACCATCAATTAAAATGTAAAATGTGACAAATGATAAAAATATGTATTTTTTATTATCTGGAGAACAATTGCTTTAGGATACAGTTAAAATAAGCTAATGAAGACATTGAGATCCTGAGCTAGATAAACAAGAGCCAACTTTGCAAAATAACACTTAAATTATGATGGTCTCCCCTCTAGAAAATGTTTAAATTTTGGCGATCCAGGTTACGATGTTCTCCCAGATTTTGAAAGCTTTTCCACACAGTCTAATGAGGAACTTTGAGGCATGACTTATCAGTATTAAATCAAAAATAAATATGCTGTTTTCAGATATTTCCTTCGGGGTTGGCCGAAATCATTCTACCATGTAACAGTTTATGGGGGAAAGCAAGAAAGCTTGACTTATGTACAACGCTGCCACCAGAGTAAACAGTGCCTCAAACCAAGGAAATTTAAAGCACATGCCTTACTGTCAGGTTTAACTTGCTTTACAAACCTGAACAGCCATCCCTGTTATAAAAACCCATTTCTGCTTTGGTAACTAACATTTAATCCTAAAGACGAAATAAATATATTTGTGCATGTAAACATATGGTAATTATAATTTTTGTCAAAGAACTCAACTTTCCAATGTCCCGTATGGGAAATCATTGAGGAAGTGATGATCATGACAGAAAACCATCATAGATAAATGTTAACAAAGCATTATCAGTAAAGAACTAAGACACATGTTACTTTTTAGACTAGAGATACACATATATGGACCTGAAATATAAGGTGATATTGTTTTGTCAACTTATTTGCTCTTTCTACATATTTTATATACTGCCCTCCTAACTTATACTGTACAAATCTTTGGCTGAATACGGACTTGGAGCATCAGGGTGACTTGGATTCAAATCTTAAATCTGCCACTTGCTAAAAGGCATGTTCTCTTGCAGGAACGTTTTGAAGATGGCGTCTGGCATTCTTGGAACTCCTGCCACCCAATCTCTTAGTTCTGACTTTATCCTATCAGGGTGCTATCAAGTTGAATGGCTGTTGGTGGTATAATTGTTTGTCTTTGGCCATTAGACCGCAAGCTGTGTAAGGGCAGGAAGCCTGTCTATCTTGCGCAACACCATGTCCTCAACATCTGTATAATCCCTGTCTCTTTCTAGCCACTTACTTGTTGAATGAATTAATGGATGAATGAGTGACATATAGCATTGCTTCTCAGCCTTTTCATTCCTTTCAAGCTCACTTAAAATCATCTTTACATGAATTTTTTTCTATACTGATATTTCCACTGTATTTTATTGTTCCAAATTACTTGGAGCTAGTTATTGGATTATTGATTTGGACCCTTGGTCTTATCCGTGTTAGTCATCCTACTTGAGTAGGAAAATCAGGTTTTATAAACTTATTTCTTATTGACCTGGAAAATAAAGGGCAGAGCATTTTAAATGACATGCAAAAAAAAAAATCATTTCACTAGCAAGTCAGGAAAAGAAACTGAAAAAAAGATAGTATTTTACTCCCGGACATTTTCAAATTTCTTCTTCTTGAATTTTATGTCCATCTTCAGTGTTGCTGAGGATGTGAAGAAATAACACCTTGATCCACCCTGAACAGAGTCCATGAGTGTGATAATTATGGTAAGCAACCCTAATCTCTACTAAAAGCTTTCCCAATGTTCACCCTCTTTACCCAGCAATGTCACTTCCTTGACTTATCCTAAGATAATAATCAGAGATGCACCAAAGACTTCTGTGTGGGGATGTTATATATAAGAGTGTTAACTGAAAATAAAGTAAAAGTATAATAACACAGGGGGGGTTGACTTAGTACAATGGAATGCCAGGCATTCATCAAAATTCATGTTACAGGGCTTCCCTGGTGGCACAGTGGTTGGGAATCTGCCTGCCAATGCAGGGGACACGGGTTCGAGCCCTGGTCTGGGAAGATCCCACATGCTGCGGAGCAGCTGGGCCTGTGCGTCACAACTGCTGAGCCTGCGCATCTGGAGCTTGTGCTCCGCAACAGGAGAGGCCGCGACAGTGAGTGGCCTGCGCACCGCGATGAGGAGTGGCCCCCGCTCGCCGCAACTAGAGAAAGCCCACACACAGAAATGAAGACCCAACACAGCCCAAAATATAAATAAATAAATAAATAAAATTTAAAAAAGAAAGCAAGGATGTTTTTAAAAAAAAAAAAAAAAAAAAAAATTCATGTTACAGAGGGATAATTATACCTGAAAATTATCAAAGAGAAGAAAAATCACAAAGAAACATGTTAAGTGAAAATTACTCCAATTATAAATATATATTTGTATAGAAATGTAAATATTTTAAATAATATATTATATTTTATTCATTATTCATACATATGTATATAAAAAACTAGAATAAAATATACTATAAGTTAGATTTTATGAGGTTATGCTGCAGTAACAAATAATCCTAAAATTTAGTGGCATAACAATAAAGGTGGGACTTCCCTGGTGGTCCAGTGGTTAAGATTTAGCCTTCCAATGCAGGGGGTGTAGGTTCGATGACTGGTCAGGGAGCTAATATCCCACATACCTCGCAGCCAAAAAGCCAAAACATAAAACAGAAGCAATATTGTAACAAATTCAATAAAGACTAAAAGAAAAGTCCACATTTAAAAAAAATTTTTTTAAACAATAAAGGTTAAATTTCATGCCAGCAGAGAGTCAGTATAGCTCTCCTTCATGTGTCCTCTTTGTCCTACTATTTATTCTTAAAGAACATCCCTTCTTTAGTACTTTGTTTTTCTCGTGGCAGAGAGAAAAGGGTCAAGGAGAAACCATGTGATGATTTTAAAGATTGTACCTGGAAGTAGCTCATATTTCATTGGCCAAAGCAAGCCCTAGGGACAAGACTGGCTTCACTGAGGCCAGAGGAATAATCTCTCTCAGAGAAGACCCTGCACATCACATTGGAAAGCATTGAACGTTAGAAAAAATATATAATTTACCACAATAACCATTGTCTCCTGGTGGTGATAATAGGGCTAATTTTTGTTTTCTTCTTCATACTCCTATATATGTTTTTTTTTTCAAAAACAGACTCATGTGTTACTTTTAAAAGCAGAAAATAAGTCACACACAGAAAGAAATCTGTTGTATCATACCACATGGTTCACCTCCCACTTCACTGCCTCCTGATTGAGTTATATACCGTCATCTGTGGTCAAGTGAGTTCTGATGTATTATTGGCTATGAGTGTTGATCTGGTTGGTCTGCCATTCTTTCTCAATGAGTCATATGTAGACTTCCTTTCAACGCATTATGGCCCTATAAAATATATCTATAGACAATATCAATTACATTACTGAAGAGTGACTATTGGTATGGGATGTAACCCAGTGGTTTTCAGCCAGAAACAATTCTGCCCCCCAGAGGGTATTTGGCAATGCCAGAAGACATTTTTGGTTGCCACAACTTGGTGGGGTCAGGGGGAGGGTGGTCTTCTGGACTCTAGTGTGTAGTGGTGAGGAATGTTGCTAATGGAAGTCCCCTTCATCACCCCCAAAAAAGTATCAGCCTCAAAATTTTAATAAGTACCAAGATTGAGAAACCTTGTGATCCCTTGATTCATACTTAAAGGGAGGATTGGGAACCTTGCAAGTGCTTTGATATGTAAGTCTTACAGCTCAGCCTTCAGACATGGATGGTGGTTTCTTATGGGTTGACAATCACATAAATGTAATCTATGATTGATGATAGTGCTGTGAATCAGGTTTATTGACCAATCAACATACACATTCATGTATCTTACCATCAGAACTTATGGTCTAAATTAATGTTTACAATAATTTAGAAATAATGTCTGGGTGATGACTGTGAGCCTGAGTCTTGGGAGAAATTGTTCTGGTATTTTGCACAGGAAATTGTTGCTGACTTGAGGAGGAGTATTTGGAAAAAAAGCAAGGAATGTTGTGATGGTTTGTCAGTCATGAGTAACTTCAACTCCTACAGTTACTACCATCATTTGTGTACATGTCTGTCACTTTACCTTCATCTGTTATGTATTTGGGAGATGAAGGAGAACAAGAGTGACATCAACACAATATTCAGACATATCTTGTAATATTTGTCTTACACATTCTGTTGCAAGGGTTATTAATTGACTACAATCTTTTTTTGGGGGGGTGGGATTTAAAAAACTGTTTATTGCTCTGTGACTTCGTCTGGAAGCTGTTAACAAGACCCATGACAGCCAAGGGCCAGGTGTGCATTTAGATCAGCTAGATTCACATGTCCACCTCCTGATCCATATAAACTTGGCACTCAGGGGCCCTGTGCAGTCAAAGGCAGACTTCCTGGCAAACTGGTTAAATCCCAACAAGGAGAAATGATGCTGCAGATAATTTCCACCTCCCCAAATCCCATGTCCTAGATAATAAGGGAAAACACCACAAGTACTGCTCCAAAATAAAACCAGCCCCGGTCCCTTATGTCTGACAGAGGAGCCAGGAGCACCGAGGCTCTGCAGAAGCCAGGAACCCAGCACCAGAAGGCACCTGTCCCTCCCCCACTGTTCAGTGACCTCCCCAAAGGAGTCCCCAGCCCCAAGGGTGCACTCCGGCCACACCGCAGGAAGACCAAGGCAGGGAGCCAAGGCTAAAGGAGCCCAGGGTTTCCAATCCGAGCTGTAGTTGCTTCTGCTGGGTATGGCAGAGCCCCAGCAACTGTGGCCCTCACAGACTCTTCTGGAAGACCCGGTGCAGGCTCTGGGCCAGGACGTCATCTCCTCATAGCCCTCACAGCTTTGCTGCCAGCTCTCTGGCACCTGTTCCATGCCATAGTAGGCGCCAGCAATGGCCCCAGCCATGGTGGCAATGGTGTCTGGGTCCCCACCAAGTGAGATGGAATAGATGAGAGTCCTTTGGAGGCAGAGGGGATCTCGGGGTCAGGCTCCATGCAGCGCAGGAAGCAATAGATGGCGGTGCAAAGGCAGCGATGCCATTCCCTAGCTTAGACACCACCTCCTCTCTGGTCACTGCGTTCTGCTCTAGAAGCTCCCCAATCTTCTTCAGTCGGCTGGAGTACGACGCTCCTCCATGCCCAACTCCCGGGCACCTGACACGGACTGGGTGTCACTCTCCAGCTCCTCCATACAGGCCAAGAGTTGTCCAAGGAAGCGCTCACAGGACAACTCACCCTGCAAAGGCAGGTGCGCAGCCAGGGCCTGCAGGATGGCACACTTGTAACCCAGGGAGGAGGCGTGTGTCAGCTGGGCCAAGAGCCGGGCAAACTTCTGCACATCCTGGACGCTGTTATAGGCCGGGGAGATGCCAGCCCCCGCATGGCGCCCACATTGCCGTTGGAGCCTTTGCCATTAAACTGGACTGGGACGGCTCAAAGCCATCGTGGCAGTTGGGGCACAGGAGCTTCCTGAAAACGGTGATCACTCCAGCACCATAACCCCCGTCAGGGTCTTTCTTGTACTTCTGAGCAAACCTGTGAGCCGTGTCCACCTCGTCGAAGGCCCCCTTGGCCAGCAGGGACTGCACCAGCGCCCCGGCCACGGCCGGCCGTGTCGTTGGTGTAGCAGAGTGCTTCTGGCCGCGCGCTCCCCGGCGAGCCGGGGTCCAGCTCCAGGTCCTAGACCTGATGCAGGACTGAAGTCAGGTCGGCGGTGTCGTGCGCCTCGTCGACGGCGCCCACGCCGTAGTCCCCGAGCAGCGCGCCCGCCAGGCACCCCCGGAAGCGGTAGACAGAGCGGGCCGCCACCATCATCACCGCCGCCGCCGCCGCCATCCGCGCGGACCGGCCGCCGTTTGACTACAATCTTGATTCTAAATTTAAAACAAATGTTACACGAAGCTCTCAATTTAAGAGATGCCTTAATAAAAGGTTTCACGTATAAAATTATTTTTAAATAATTAAGATACGACCTGGGCTATCTTTACTTCATCTTGCCACATCTGTCCCTATTCCTTATCCTAGAAATTTCATCCCACCAAAACTCAGAGCCTTCTTTTTGCCATCTGCCTTATGCTAGACTTCCAAATCCTCACAAAACAGTCACTGCTTCCTCCCTAGTATGTGTATCAGCGCTGCCGTCCCTGCAACACCTCCCATCCCATCACAGGGTTTAAGCTTGCCTTTCAACTAAATGATGGGCTTCTAAAAAAATAAAAGCAAAGAGAGACTGCTTACATCTATCTTTGTAACCAAGAGATTTACATAATGTCCAGTTCATGGCAGGTGTCAATCAACAGTAATGTGTTAATGAATTCCCCCAGTGACCAGGTTTAATTATAGAGGGAAGAATATATTAGGGCTCTTTTTATATTAAGGGATGAATGACTAGCTTTTCAAAAGAGCACATAGGCTGACTCAAAGGAATGACTATCTGGTGGTGACATTGTGCTGGGGAGACAGTAGAATAGAAGAGATATTTTGAGGCAAGAGAGGCTTCCTAGGTTCCTCAATTCATTACTCAACGGCAATGACCTACTCCAACATGACCAGGTCCTGCTGTGCTCTAAAGAAATAATGTACATCTAGGACATTGTCCTTGACGATGTGAGTTCTTCAAACTGAAAAATATTTTTCTTAAAATTATTGCTGATGAAATTCTAACACATGTTGCAATCACATGGCTGAAAAAATATTTGACCACATGTTAACAATACCAGTTTGATTTAAGAAATTATTATTGATACTTTTAGCATACACCTGTAGCTATAGAACCTAATTACCAAACATAGGGTGAGAATTCTTCTAAATTTCAGTTTATTAAGTTATAGTTTTAAAAATACTGTAAAATATTGATTGTCCCTTTTATTTTTTTTTCAGGTCCAACATTCCTTTAACTTCCAAAAAATACATATTCTGGCAATAATTTCTATCTTTGTCCCTTGTTGCTCTTAGATCTTAATGGCCACACTGTATACTTGGAGTTCTTGGTAGTATTCGATTTAGTGTTTTATTATACTCTTCCTTCTATTGATCACTAATACTTTCTTATATATGCCATTATCTCCCAATGAAAGTTCCTTGAAAGAGGGGTTGAGTTGCAGACAGCCATTCTTTTTTTTTTTTTTTTTTTTTTTTGCGGTACGCGGGCCTCTCACTGTTGTGGCCTCTCCCGTTGCGGAGCACAGGCTCCGGACACGCAGGCTCAGTGGCCATGGCTCACAGGCCTAGCCGCTCCGCGGCATGTGGGATCCTCTCAGACCGGGGCACGAACCCGTGTCCCCTGCATCGGCAGGCAGACTCTCAACCACTGCGCCACCAGGGAAGCCCCAGACAGCCATTCTTAATTTACAAAGTCATACATATTTCCAAAGTCACACATGTTTTCAACATATATTTATTGATCACCTATTCCCATGCCAGACTCTGTGTTAAATATAGGGAATAAACACAGCCTACTCAATTGGAAGTTGAGGTTTTTTTTAATTTAGAATGCATTATTCCACAGAAGCGGTACTTTTAAAGGAGGTTAGCTTCCCAGATGAACCCCACAAATCAACTTATATATCATATAGTTCTATTACTTTTATTCTTTGTCCCCAGTTCCCAGTCCTATACTGCAAAAGTACTAACTTCCCAGTACTAACTCCATTCTCTCAAATAAGAATAAAATTTAAGTTGTGGCACACAAAAATATTTTCCACAAATGGCAGCAAACAAATAGTATTTCAATACTACAATGAACAAAACAGGAGCTGAGACTCGGCCCAGCTCCTAGGGTAGATCTCAACTACTCTGAGTCCCTGAGCACGTGACTTTCTCCTGACTGTTCCTGTGGAGTCAAAAGTGT
Source organism: Mesoplodon densirostris (assembly GCF_025265405.1). Classification (NCBI taxonomy): domain Eukaryota; kingdom Metazoa; phylum Chordata; class Mammalia; order Artiodactyla; family Ziphiidae; genus Mesoplodon; species Mesoplodon densirostris. The sequence continues at coordinate 30,831,687 of NC_082672.1, forward strand.
AGCCAGACTGAAGGGAAAGATCCTTACCCTGCTTGAAAGAGAGGATTCTTTTTGTCTCTCTGCCACTGGAAGTGACCCAGGAAGGGACAGTCCTGACTACCCCTGGATGTTCTCTCACACCCAGGAGAGGAAACAGCCTGGATGGTCCCAGGCAGAGTGTGACAGTGCAAAGAACTCTGGTCCCAATGCCATCTACAAGTTACTAAACTAGCCAGACCTGAAGTCTCACTTACTTCTGGGATTTCTAGGATGTAATATTATAATTTTCTTTTATCTGAAACCAGTTTATGTCAGGTTTGTATTACTTGCAGCCAAAACAATTCTAAACAACCCAGTATCAAACATTTTGGATTACAGAACACTGTAATCTTCTATTCCTCTTATTCTAATCCTAGCTATGAGTCCATCTATAATTTCCTATATCTGATTTTTCTGAGGTGTACTGGACAAATATCCCCTGCTTATAGAGGAACCATTTTTTGTTATGATTAGAGTCCTCAGTGCCTCACTTTTTTCCCAAACCAGAAAAAACAAACAAAACAAACAAACAAACAAACAAAAAAACCTTTCAGTTACCAAAGGAAGAAAATGGCAGGAAGCCCCCAAACAAGCTATTTTTCTTTTTCCACTTCAAATGATGCTCAAATCTTAGCCAGTTTCTTTTCAACAGTTCACCACCCCCTCTAAAAACCTATGTGTGTGCTGCATTGGTAGCTGCCCTGAATGAATTCCAAATTACCCTGCACACGCGTTCCTAATCATGGAGATCTTGATTGGAACTAAATTTGTTCTCTGTGCAGAAATCACTCATGTTCCAAGAGCAGTTTCTCCTCTGGTCAAATTAGCTGTGTAAATATTACGAATAAAAATATATGTAGGGGCAAGTGGATTACAAAAAGGCATTTCCTTATAAATGATCCATGTGACTCCAAATTAGAATGTGTCTTAAAAATAGGGAGAGCCTGGGAAAGATTAGTAGACCAAAACAAATGGTGCCCATAAACTGCCCCAGACTTGTAGACCAAATTCTCAACAGTGTAAATCTTGGGGAAAAAAGGGGAAGAAACATGGGAAAGAGGGAGAGAGGAAAGTTTTAGGTATAATACTTTTAAATCCTAAAATACAAGCTGGATTTTGAAAAACAAGGCTGAGTTAGATTGGGCAGTATGTGTAGATAGAGGTCTTCTTTGGCTTTTTCAAAATTTCTGCCTTTAAGATGTTTCCATCCTATTGAAAATGATTTAATTCATCCTTTCAGAATTTTTTTAAACAAATCACGTATTTAAATTTGTATAGTACTTAGAAAGGGAATAAAGAAAACACACCCAACATCTTTTGTTATTATATAAAGCCTGGAGAGGTTCTGTCTTCTCCTATGAAGAGTGTGGTGCTGTCTTCTCTTATGAAGATAATCAACCACATTATACAAGGCTTAAGGGCATAAAAATACACATTTGTAACACCATAACATTCTGCTGCTTTCCTTGGGAAAATCATATTTATCCTTGAACATCACATCTTAATACAGGGGGAAAGGTCAGCAGCAGGATATTGTTACTCATTTTCTCTTGTCTCCTTCTATTATACCATTCGCTTGGAATTTGTTCATTTGATCTTCATCTGAGAAGCAGAAGTAAACAAATCTCGCTAACTGTTCAGTCAGTTTCAAAACCAGCTAACACTGCTTATCCAGTGCTGGAATCTTAGACAACGATGATTGTACTTTGATGCCATAATGTTCAGGAATCCTGTGGGCCAAAGGAAAAATATATATACATATATAATTTTGCCAGAAAAAGTTTCTTCTTGGAAAATTACCAAACATATGCCTTATTCCATTTGTATATTTTTAAAATAAAACTACTACCATGAACGGTAGTTAATGAGTGACAAGTGGTGAGTTGATTGCGGTTCAGAATGAACCGTCTTATTAGAAAAAATATAGATACAAATTATACTTCAACACATACCCGAAATAGTTTCTAAATCCATACATCTAGTCCCCTGGGTTTAACTCTTATGCAAATCAATAGCTGAGTTTCTCGATTATCACATAATAAAATCATGCTAGTTCAAATTTAAATATTAATTACTGAAATATGCATCCTACAAAATTAGATACTGTTAAAAATTACTCTTCTTATGAAACTGCTTGAAAAGGAAGGGCTCTGTGTGTGTATGTGTGTTTGCTTTTCAAAAAGATGAGGTATCTATTAGATAAGTGTGAAAAGGAAAGATATTCCTTCTTGGCCATATTACATAATGTCTTCATTGTTCTTTTTATTTAAGTATTTTATTTAAACATTTAAATTCAAGTCTAAATTAATCTGCCTTCATGTCAAATGTACTACCACTCTCCCACTAATCCAATGGGTTTCCCACTAATCCCAAACAATCGCCTTCCCCCCCGACCAGTTTTTTAATTTATCCTTCCAGATGCCTCGCTCAGTTCTGCCATTCTTATTATGACTTTGTTCCTGCTTGTGAAAAGCTGCAACATTTAGGACCATCCCACCACCACTTCTGTTTTACTTGTCCTGATTCTTTGCATTTTAACTGCCTCTTCTTATATAAACAACTTTTTGGCAATCAAGCCTAACTGATATATCTCACATGTCTTCGTTACCAAACCACACATAAAGTCATCCCTGGCAATTCAGCTCTTAATTGTTCTGATTCACTAACATTAGTGCTTTTTTCCTAACCACACTATAGACCTACAGAGAGCAAATAATTTGATCCTCTCGTAACATAGCAACTTGATCTACCGTACCTTGTACATTGATTGATTCTTCATAATTATATTTTCTGAAAATTCTAGCTACAGAAACTTGTCCCACAACAGACTTTAATGGAAAAAAAACAAGTAGCAAAATAGGATATATATTTTAATTCGTGTTAAAAAATGTTATATTTTTACATTTCCATAGTCTGGAAAAATTCTAGAAAGATACTGACCCCCAAACTTCACAATAACTACCTCTGAAGAATAAATAAGTAAGCAGGATTTTGGCAAGATGGCGAGAAGTGATGGGAACTATAAGAGACTTTAATTTTCCTTTGAAAAAATATTATAATGTTTGTTTTTATTTTATAGAATGAACATTATTTTCATAATTTCAAAACTAGCAAAAAAGGACAGAATTAATAGGTATTGTATGATTAACTTCCATTTTTATGAATACTCCATGTTTCTAGAGGTGCTGCTCAGCAATTCTAAATCACAAGGTCTGACCTTTCCCCCAGGAGACCTCTGGGCATGACAGTTCAGCCAGTTCAACTACAGCTAATACATACGCACTGAAAAGCTCACCAGATCATAGCAAACTGTTCCCTCTTTGAAGAAAATTACCATATGAAGATAAATGTACTGATGATTCATAAAATTTGTATAACTTCTCTGTTTGTTGGAATCAATACCTTGTAATGCAGGGGAATGTATAAATTGATCAGTGATACTTCCTTTATCTGGTAATTTTTTTTTTTACATTTCTTTTTAACTTATGTCTCATTAAATATGCTTGTTGTTTACAGCATTGTCTTTTTGATTTCCAGCTTACTTCCTGAAAAGCAGACCTTGTGACTCAGATTTGGGTACAGCTGGTTTATTTGGGAAAGTGAGGCCAGGAAACTTACATGAGAAAATCAGAGACGTGAGATGGGAGAAAAGTCAGTGAAGTTTGTGCAAATAGTCAAATAACCCCAGTAGAAAACTGGGACTCAGTTGCCCTGAAGATGCTCTGAGAAACATTATCCTTGGGGCTGGGGAGGCTGGAAGATTTATACAATGATTTCATGCTTTTTTTGTTTATATTTATTTTTTTAGATTTTTTTTTTGATGTGGGCCATTCTTTAAAGTCTTTATTGAATTTGTTACAATTCAGCTTCTATTTTATGTTCTGGTTTTTTGGCCATAGGGCATGTGAGATCTTAGCTCCCCGACCAAGGATACAGCCTCACCTCCTGCATTGGAAAGCAAAGTCTTAACCACTGGGCCGCCAGGGAAGTCCGTGGTAATTTTTTTTTTAACATCCTGATTGGAGTATAATTGCTTTACAATGTTGAGTTAGTTTCTGCTGTATAACATAGTGAATCAGCTCTATGTATACATATATCCAAATACCCCCTCCCTCTGGTGTCTCCCTTCCACCCTCCTTATCCCACCCTTCTAGGGGGTCACAGAGCACCAAGCTGATCTCCCTGTGCTATGCAGCTGCTTCCCACTAGCTAACTATTTTACATTTGGTAGTGTATATATGTCTATGCCACTCTCTCACTTCATCCCAGCTTACACTTCCTCCTCCCCATGTCCTCAAGTCCATTCTCTACATCTGCGTCTTTATTCCTGTCCTGCGCTAGGTTCATCAGAACAATTTTTTTTATAGATTCCATACATATGTGTTAGCATACGGTATTTGTTTTTCTCTTTCTGACTTACTTCATTCTGTATGACAGACTCTAGGTCCATCCACCTCACAACAAATAACTCAATTTCATTTCTTTTTATGGCTGAATAATATTCCATTGTATATATGTGCCACATCTTCTTTATCCATTCATCTGTTGATGGACACCTAGGTTGCTTCCATGTCCTGGCTATTGTAAATAGTGCTGCAATGAACATTGTGGTACATGTGTCTTTTTGAATTATGGTTTTCTCAGGATATATACCCAATAGTGGGATTGCTGGGTCATATGTTAGTTCTATTTTTAGTTTTTTAAGGAATCTGCATACTGTTCTCCATAGTGACTGTATCAATTTACATTCCCATCAAGAGTGCAAGAGGGTTCCCTTTACTCCACACCCTCTCCAGCATTTATTTTTTGTAGATTTTTTGATGATGCCCATTCTAACTGGTGTGAGGTGATACCTCATTGTAGTTTTGATTTGCATTTTTCTAATGATTAGTGATGTTGAACATTCTTTCATGTGTTTGTTGGCAATCTGTATATCTTCTTTAGAGAAATGTCTGTGTAGGTCTTTTGCCATTTTTGGATTGGGTTGTTTGTTTTTTTGATATTGAGCTGCATGAGCTCCTTGTGTATTTTGGAGATTAATCCTTTGTCAGTTGCTTCGTTGGCAAGTATTTTCTCCCATTCTGAGGGTTGTCTTTTTGTCTTGTTTATGGTTTCCTTTGCTGTGCAAAAGCTTTTAAGTTTCATTAGGTCCCATTTGTTTATTTTTGTTTTTATTTCCATTTTTCTAGGAGATGGGTCAAAAAGGATCTTGCTGTGATTTATGTCATAGAGCATTCTGCCTATGTTTTCCTCTAAGAGTTTTATACTGTCTGGCCTTACATTTAGGTCTTTAATCCATTTTGAGTTTATTTTTGTGTATGGTGTTAGGAAGTGTTCTAATTTCATTCTTTTACATGTAGCTGTCCAGTTTTCCTAGCACCACCTATTGGAGAGGATGTCTTTTCTCCAATGTATATTCTTGCCTCCTTTATCAGAATTAAGGTGACCATATGTGTGTGGTTTTTTCTCTGGGCTTTCTATCCTGTTCCATTGATCTATATTTCTGTTTTTTTGCCAGTACCATACTGCCTTGATTACTGTAGCTTTGTAGTATAGTCTGAAGCCAGGAAGCCTGATTTCTCCAGCTCCATTTTTCTTTCTCAAGGTTGCTTTGGCTATTCAGGGTCTTTTATGTTTCCATACAAATTGTGAAATTTTTTGTTCTAGTTCTGTGAAAAATGCCATTGGTAGTTTGATAGGGATTGCATTGAATCTGTAGATTGCTTTGGGTAGTATAGCCATTTTCACAATGTTAATTCTTTCAATCCAAGAACATGGTATATCTCTCCATCTGTTTGTACCATCTTTAATTTTTAATCAGTGTCTTATAGTTTTCTGCATACAGGTCTTTTGTCTCCTTAGGTAGGTTTACTCCTAAGTATTTTATCCTTTTTGTTGCAGTGGTAAATGAATGTTTCCTTAATTTCTCTTTCAGATTTCTCATCATTAGTGTTAGGAATGCAAGAGATTTCTGTGCATTAATTTTGTATCCTGCTACTTTACCAAATTCATTTATTAACTCTAGTAGTTTTCTGGTAGCATCTTTACGATTCTCTATGTATAGTATCATGTCATCTGCAAACAGTGACAGTTTTACTTTTTCTTTTCTGATTTGGATTCATTTCTTTTTCTTCTCTGATTGCTGTGGCTAAAACTTCCAATAATGGTGGTGAGAGTGGGCATCCATGTTTTGTTCCTGATTTTAGAGGAAATGGTTTCAATTTTTCACCACTAAGAATGATGTTGGCTGTGGCTTTATCATATATGGCCTTTATTATGTTGAGGTAAGTTCCCTCTATGCCTGCTTTCTGGAGAGCTTTTATCATAAATGGGTGTTGAATTTTGTTGAAAGCTTTTTCTGCATCTATTGAGATTATCCCATGGTTTTTATCCTTCAGTTTGCTAATATGGTGTGTCACATTGATTGATTTGTGTATATTGAAGAATCCTTGCGCTCCTGGGATAAACCCCACTTGATCATGGTGTATGATCCTTTTAATATGCTCTAGGATTCTGTTTGCTCATATTTTTTGAGGATTTTTGCATCTATGTTCAACAGTGATATTAGCCTGTCATTCTCTTTCTTGTGACATCTTTGTCTGGTTTTGGTATCAGAGTGATGGTGACCTCATAGAAGGAGTTTGGGAGTGTTCCTCCCTCTGTTATATTTTGGAAGAGTTTGAGAAAGATAGGTGTTAGCTCTTCTCTAAATGTTTGATAGAATTCGCCTGTGAAGCCATCTGGTCCTGGGCTTTTGTTTGTTGGAAGATTTTTAATCACAGTTTCAAATTCATTACTTGTGATTGGTCTGTTCATATTCTCTATTTCTTCCTGGTTCAGTCTCAGAAGGTTGTGCTTTTCTAAGAATTTGTCCATTTCTTCCAGGTTGTCCATTTTATTGGCATAGAGTTGCTTGTAGTAATCCCTCATGATTCTTTGTATTTCTGCAGAGTCAGTTGTTACTTCTCCTTTTTCATTTCTAATTCTGTTGATTTGAGTCTTCTCCCTTTTTTTCTTGATGAGTCTGGCTAGCGGTTTATCAATTTTGTTTATCTTCTCAAAGAAACAGCTTTCAGTTTAATTGACCTTTGCTATTGTTTCCTTCATTTCTTTTTCATTTATTTCTGATCTCATCTTTACGATTTCTTTCCTTCTGCTAACTTTGGGGTTTTTTTGTTCTTCTTTCTCTAATTGCTGTAGGTGTAAGTTTAGGTTGTTTATTTGATATTTTTCTTGTTTCTTGAGGTAGGGTTGTATTGCTATAAACTTCCCTAGGTGGTATTTTTTTATACCATAGCCGGAACAATTCCTTCTGAGAGATCAGGCCTATGAATAATCATTCTGGGTGAGAGAATGTTTGACTCAGTACCATCATCATAGGGTAATTTTAGATTTGTTCTAGGGCAGCGGTTCTCCAACATTTCTATCTAGCATCAGAATCACCAGCATCTAAAAATCTAAAAATCTAAAATCTAAAAAGATTATTGGCCCCTCCCTCAGAGTTTGTATCATCATAAATGAATCTGTATTTCTTACAAGTCCATAGGTGATGGTGATGCTGAGGCTGCTGGTCCAGGACCAGTATTCCATGGGTACTGAGGTTAATTTTTGTCCCTAATTTTTCAAGTCTTTTGTTCTTTATTTTTCAAAGTCCTGTCTTTCCCAATTTAAAGCCTATGCCTTTTTGATTCAAATGAAATTGATATAAAGTAAATCAGCCAATTAAAGTTTCAATACTACAGTAGAATCTCTGGAGCCCGGTAGTCCCTGGGATTTATTTTCTTTCTTTACTTTGATAAATTTCTCTGCCTTAGCACAACAGAATTTCTAAATTACCATTTACCTCCTCAGTACCTCCAATTTCTTACTAATTAACTAAAAGCAAAAATCCTTGAAATCATATGAGTATGTTAAAAAAGGAAAAAACAAAAAACAAAATCTCCTAAGAAAAAAAATCATCATCATCACTATTCTCATCTACCTGGAAGCATAGATATCTCTCATGAATGGAAATGCCAAAACCCAGACAATTTTCCCCACAGCATTTAAAGACTTTGGCATGTTTCATGATCAGTGATAGAACAGTTTTATTTCAAATGAATTGGAGCTCATTTGCTTGATGAAATAATTGGCAGCAACATGAAAGTTGCCTATTCTTGCTACGATCTTAAGAAGATTTTGTTTAGTTGAATATTTGTTGAGTTAGCAGTCATAAGATGCCTCCTGTCCGTAAGATAGAAATATATGAGTTGCTCAGGAGGACAGCCTTCCCTGGCCTAGGCTTAACAGAAATATCTCTTTGGGGACTCATAAAGAAGACACTGATAAACAACACACCTAAGAACATTGATTCAATAAAAACTACAGGGACTTCCCTGGTGGCACAATGGATAAGAATCCACCTGCCAATGCAGGGGACACAGGCTCGAGCCCTGGTCCAAGAAGATCCCACATGCCTTGGAGCAACTAACCCTGTGTGCCACAACTACTGAAGCCCTCACGCCACAGCTACTGAAGTCTGCATGCCTAGAGCCTGTGTTCCATGACAAGAGAAGCCACCGCAATGAGAAGCCCATGCACTGCAATAAAGAGTAGCCCTGGGGCTTCCCTGGTGGCACAGTGGTTGAGAGTCCACCTGCCAATGCAGGGGACATGGGTTCATGCCCCGGTCCGGGAAGATCCCACATGCCGCGGGGCGGCTGGGCCCATGAGCCATGGCCGCTGAGGCTGCGCGTCCGGAGCCTGTGCTCCGCAACGGGAGAGGCCACAACAGTAAGAGGCCTGCGTACCACAAAAAAATAAAATAAAATAAAGTGGGATGCAATGTTTTAAAAAAAAAAAAAAAAAAGAGTAGCCCTGACTCACCACAACCAGAGAAAGCACACGCAGAGCAACAAAGACCCAACGCAGGCAAAGATAAAATTAAAAAAACATTTTTTAATTAAAAAAAAAGACTACAATCATTTCTTATGAATGCTTCTCCTCACCTGCCTCAGTGTTTACTGAGGGCATGATGCCAAATGCAGTTCAGTAAATTCCACTGGGTGACAAAACAGTTTGGTAAAGTATACAACTGTCTGGTAGACTGGTAAATGTTAGAAAAATTGAAGACGTGGATAAAACGCATATCCTTTGGGTGTTATTCTCCAAATATTATTTCTTGAGACAAAAATCTATGGTAAGAATTGGGCAGCTGGAGAGGAAGAGGGGAGGCAGCGATAAACGCAGCGAGAGACTAGGGGTGTGCACCTTCCTGCCGGTGTTGCTGCCCTGGTGGTGGGTGTTGTTATCACTGTGTGGGAGGTGTTGCAGTAGGCGGCAGCTTGGAGTGAGAGAAGAAGTGATTTATTCCTCGACTCTTCATCACGGTGCAAATGAGCAGGCAACCCTGGCCTTGTTTGGAGCCACCTTTGGTCTTTTGGCGCCAGCTGTGTGTACTCTCCACGGGAGAATTGTTAAGTTCAAAGCCTGCTGGATAGGGCTCCAGCTGATTAAATGGCGGATTTTCTGTTGACCTACATGCTAAGCCCAGGTCCACTCCTGGGGAAAGCTTTTGCCAGGTAACACTCATGAACGGCAAGGTACCTAAAAGGGCATCTTGCATGGACTGTCCAGGGGCAATTTCAACCCCTTTTGTATTGACCTTTACAGAGATGCCTGAAGACCTGCTCCACACACATGTAAATACCACCATATATATTCTGAGAAACATAAAGAGGAAAGAAAGAAATGCCATATTCTGCCATTGTTCACGTACACTCTTAAACAATTTGTGTGTTGTGGAGTAGAGAGTTGGGAGCATGTCCAGAAAGGACTATGTGTCTTTGTAAATAGAATATAAATGGATCCAGAAATGTCTGTGAAGAGGGCCCAAGAACACAGTACTTCCAAATAGTGCATCCTAAAAACAAAATTTTTGCTACCTTCTCAATCCTTCCCTCTCAACCATATGGCTCCAAACAGGAAAACGTATTTTCAGTAAGTAGGGGTGTGGGGTTATCAAGAATGCCCACCAAGGGAATTCCCTGGCGGTCCAGTGGTTAGGACTCCACACTTCCGCTACAGGGGCCACGGGTTTGATCCCTGGTCCAGGAACTAAGATGCCATGTGGTGCAGCCAGAAAAAAAATAATAATAAAATAAAACTTCATTTAAAAGAATGCCAACCTAGTCCTTTTATTGGCATGTAAACAGAGGACTCAAATGCCCAACCCAATTTCTGGTGTCTTAAATATTCCTTTTCCTTTGGAACAGCTAACTGAAGAGTTTCTTTAGGGTCTGATTTTCTTTCCAATTTCTACTTAATAGCTATCTTTTCTTTCTAAGATAATAAAGAAATAGGAATTCTTAATTTTTTATTTGAGGAATTTAAAAACCTAATTTGAGTTTGACGACTTTCAATCAGATTAACACTGTAGTCCAGAAAAAGAGAGAGAGAGAGAGAAAGAAAGAAAAAGAAAGAAAGAAAGAAAGAAAGAAAGAAAGAAAGAAAGAAAGAAAGAACGAAAGGGCAGAAACTTATTGCTCTGGAAAGACCATAGTAAGAATAGATTTTTGTCTCTTTAAATTGTGTTCCTATGAGTACTATTTTTGGTTGAGATGAAATATAGACATTTATTGTTCACACTATTTAGACATAGAAAGTAGACACCAAATTGAGTTTTTAAATGATATTATAAAATTCTGTACAGAGAAAGTCAAACATGTTAACTTTTGAGCTAACGTATCATGTCAGTCCCACTATATATTGTGTGGTAAAAAACATCAAGCGAGATAATAGAACATTTAATATTCAATTATCCATTTTATGAAGCTTATTTCTCTTAAACATTTCAAATAAAATATTGTTAACTAGAAATTCTGTTTTAGCAGCATACATTTCTGGAAGTTAGGAAATTTAACCCATTCTTATTTGCATCTTACACAAACCTGGCACAAAACCCAAACTTTAGAGCCAAACTGCTTATGATTTATTCCTGTCTATGCCATTCTCTTGTTGTTGGAGCAAACGAGCTGAGTTCTTTATGCCTCAGTTTCCTCCTCAATAGATAAAGATAATATTAGTGACTACCTCATAGATCAATCAGTGGGAGAATTAAATGTGTTAACTCATGGAAAGATATTAGAACAATGTCTAGCACATGCTCAAAATTTTCTTAAAGTAGTACTTTCTTATTTCATAATAGTAGTACTTTATAGAATGTATATTCCTTAGACTCTGTATCTTTTTTTAATACACTTTGTCTGAATGCTTTTTTAACCCCACAATCTTATTTGCCCACAAATTTTTATTATGCCTAAGACTGTAATACTTAGACCAGATGAAAAAATAATTTATGAAAAATCAGGAGTCTGAGTTTACTGGTAACAAATTTGCATTTCCCAGAGGACTTGACCTTAGTTCTTGGGTCCTGAAGGTGTCCAATATAGAGTTTTGATCCTGAACACAGAAGGAGCCATATATGTTTGTATAAACAGAGAAAGGAAAGTAGACATTTCCAAATGGGCAACATTTTCAATAATCTTGTTCAGAGTCACAAAATGCCCTTAAATTGCCCTCTAACCCCCTAAAAGCATGCCTGTTTGAACAGAAAAGAAATGCAAAAATAAGAATTCCAATTGAAAAGTGAAAGGAAAAGAGGGGCACTCTTCTGATTACTTTCACTAGTTATTAGACATTCATGCCAATATTATTGCTGTCCCCTGCCCTCCCACCTCAAAAGAGGAAAGAAAAGTTACCACAGGTAGAAAATTGCTTCTGGCATTAATCCCTCTGGCTGAGATCAAGAATACGCATATCAGTAATCTCTTCTGGAATCACCATCATTATTCATTTCAGTACCATGATGAAAATGCATGGGAAAAAAAGGCTTGCGGGCCACTTTCAGAGAACCTCACAGAAGAAATAAAATGAATGAACATCTATGCCTACTAAAACCCCAATTTCATCCAACTAGATTAGGAAGCAGAAGCAAGGCCCCCTTTTCTTAGACTATTTATTCCCTTGAGGGTTTTGCCAGAAGGCAGACTCCTAAGTTATCAAACTCAGAATTTTCCTCAATTCCTTCTTTTTCCAGTTAGCTTCTTGCAGTTAACTCCATTACTAACTTATAGCGATAAACACCTGGAGTCTATCAAAAACAAAGAGAGGTTTATTCAGTGGGTACAGCCCTGCCTGGTGAACACCCTGAGCAGAAACAAACTACATAATATAAGACTTGAGCAGGAATATGTTTTTTATGATGTGCCAGCATAAGGGGGATCAAAGGCTAAAGCCAAATAAATAGCAACTGGGAACCAGCAGAGGAAACATATTTAGACTTTAAAATAATCAAAAACAAACCCAAAGAACACTAACACCTTCCACATTCAGCAGTCATATTTTCCCTCTTTTTATACAAGGCTTAAACCTGTCAAGAGTTTTTGAAGCTAATCATTGAAACTAAAGTAAAATCCTGCCTTTCACTGAGGTTGTGACAATAACCAAAAAGACTGGGCATGAATAGATGGACCCTTCCCCCAACCCCACCCTAGCCTCTTCAAGCCAACCCCCCCCTTCCCTATTGGCCCATTATTGAATTTACCTTGGCCACATTATGGAATTTGCCAGCTGACATTAATCCATTTATTGAGCTTGACTCCTCCTTATCTAAAACATCTCTAGGCAAACTGAAACAATCTGTCTGCCATCCACTGATTGGCAGGGCAAATTTTTCCAGGTGGTACAGCCACCTCCCTTCAAATGACTTGCCAACCTTATTTCAGTCTGAAGAATGATGAAAACAAGATCAGGGTAACCATTGTTCACTACCATGTTTAGTACCTGCAATGTATTTACATAAACAATTTTAAAAGATTAGTCTTCTTGAAAAAAAAAACAAACGTTGAGGATGGGGTGCCCAAGCCAAGAGGAGGAGGTCTATGTGAGAGCAGAGAATTGACAGGCCCAACCCTGAGGGCAAAAAGCTACATCTGTATTTGATTTGTCAGGGATTTACATTAGTGAAACTTTAACTCTGCAGATGATACATAAGATTACACTTACAGAACAAGCTTATGCAAATATAGCTTAAACGCCATGGTATGTGGCCCAGACAGTGAATTTGGCAGATTTCATTGAGTCTGGTGGCTGGATCTAATAAATTCATTTACATGAAGGATTAGAACATCTGGAAAAGTAGCATGGCGGTTTATTGAAACATAAATAACATTAATTGAAAGGTTACAGGTATGCAAAACATTTCATGCAGGCGATGCAAAATGTTATAAAGCTGTTTCCCTATTCCACTAAAGAAAAGAGAAAAATATCTCGCTAATATAAACAGAAAGGGGAATTTCCAGGATCTAATTTAAATGTTCCTTCAGATAGTAAAAGTGAGAGAGGTAGTCCACTTCTTCATCCTGCTTTGTAATGAGCCCTCTTTTCCACCTTGGGTCTGTGCTGCCCTCCTGATACACATCTCAGGCGCTAATTAGCAGCAGCAAGGTAGTGACATAATTAAATTTATTTTCAGTTACAAATCCCCAAACTGTCATGCCATTTTGCAGACGGAAAAGCATGGTTGAGGTCTCCAGCTATTTCTTCAATGAGTTTATTTTTATTTTAGCACTGTAATGTATACTCACTGGTAATGTGGATTGCCGGTTAATGTCTCGTAGAGTTGGTTACCATAAGCATAATAACAAATCACCCAGAGGAAAATGAGCAAAGATTGATATCATATGATTTAAAAGCTGAGAGGAAAGCTCAGGTGGTTTACAATCAGTTGAGTACCTCAAGATTAATTTATAACTTGGTAACCCATTCAAATTCCCTTCATCATTTATTCTCAAATAGAAAGATGGCTTAAGCTGTTCAGTCACCCAAAATGCCTCCTGCCCATAGCAATAGCAAGACATTCCTTTTAAAAGGATCGTTTTCATTATAAGTCATTAGCAAAATGCTGACTTTGAGAACTCATGTAAATGAGGAAGCAGGAAATCTAGTATTCTCTCAGGTATGGAGACAGCGTGGAACCCACTTCAGAAACTCTATGTGGATTTGACCTAAAGCAATCAAGTACAGAGTTGTTTGACCAAAATTGAAAGAGAACCCCTGGCAAATTGTTTTAAATGAAAAATAAGACGTAATGCAGTGATTGATATACTTTGGAGAATCATAAGATTTTAAAAAGAGAGAGAAAAAATATTCTAGATGATCTTGTTTCCGATAATAATAAGAAAGTGGACCACATGATTTCTGCCTTTAACGCAGCTGATAGAATCAGAAAATAGAAGAAATCTTTACTGACCATTCACATTTCAACTCCCACCATCAGAAATACAATTCATAGAATGTATAGAATTTTGATACTGCTCTTGAAAGGGTTTCTCTCATAACCAGTAACTGAAATTGGTCAAGTGCAATATATTGGCACAGTAAGTTTATTTTTGTATGTAGATTTTTTTAAAAAGACATTAAAAAGCAAAGATTTTTCTTAAATAGCTAAGCATAATAGACACATTGCAAAAAAAGGTCATGTTTATTAATTACCATGACTCTCCAAAAAATAGTAAATTTGCTATTTCCAAATTTTCACACAGAAGTGCCATTTGGCTGCACGGTGATAGAATATGAAATATTCATCAGGGAATATATTTTAAACAGATTGCCCTTATCAATGTAGTTCATCCAATAAGCTGTCTCACTGCTGCTCTTCACATGGGACAGCTGGCCAACAGTACTGCAGGGATACCAGGAAGCACATCTTTATGTATACTGGTATAGGGGGAAAAAGTATTACTTATAAATGAATCCAGTGCTTAAAAGAGAGGTTGTGGCCACCTAACAAAAAGAAGTATAATCTTCATAATACTGATCAGGCCTTAGTGGGCATAGTAATTTATGCTGTAATCAGAATGACCAATAATAGCCTACCCATCCGATTAAATCCTCAGGATAATTCAGAAGGATAGTTTCTGTAGATACTTTCAGAAAAGTGTCTTAGACAACAAACATCACTATGTTCATTGGTGTTTTTGCATATTTTTGACACTGGGAAGGCAGAGTTAACAGGAAGTGTTCACTGACTTCCTCTAAATCATTGAATGAGGTTTCAATAAGAGTTCCTCAGCCACATGGGATTTTAGGAGAAAAAGCCACAGGTGATGAGCATACGTGGAGCTCACAGAGGTCAAATTCAAGGACTTGTTTCCTATGACAAATCATCCATAGTATTTGTGAGTTTGACCTAGGTAAATGAGACTACCTACTGCATTCATGTGATTGTGGTATTATCTAGATTTTAGAAAAGGTGCCAAGCACCCACAGTACTTAAAAAACAGTGCTGCACGTTTGCAAGACACAATGATTGAACAAGAACAACTTATGGGTACCAATGTGATGAAGCAAAAGGCAGGTTTGGTGTAGAGAGAGGAATCTGGTTGACTGTTCACTAGTTTGGATACCTTGGACATCATATTCAGTGTGTCTTACTTTCCTCAGCTGTAAAGTGGGAATAATAATAATACCTACCTGATGGTACTGCAGTAAGTATCAAGTGGCTTTATATATATATATATATATATATATATATATATATATATATATATATATATATATATATATAAAACACCCTTAAAGTTGTGCTTGGAACATATACCAGTCTTTGTTTACTGCTACTATTGCTACTGCAAACAACGTGGCCAGTGGAGCACAGCATATAATAGCTACAACTTTCCTATAACTTCTACTGTCATTTCTATAAGGAGGTGTATAATGGTGAAAAGTTGCAGAGAATTCTTCAACAACGTAAACCCATTTAATTCCAAAACAAGTAGTCATAACCAGAGGCCTGTGGACAGCTCACCAATATGGAAAAAGGAAAGAAGCATTTCTTAAAGAGAAATCTTAAGATGACTAAGAATGACTGGTTTCTGAGACATACAACAGAGAAAAGCCTTAGACTAAAGATAATCATTTGTAAGAGTCAAGAGAATGAAAAGAAAGAGAAAATTGAAAGAAAAAAAATGTTTGTCAAGGGAACGAGGTAAGAATGGGTGAAGCACCATTGAACCCAGAGATTAAAAGGAGAGTATATAACCATTAAAAGGATGTGATTTCCCCCAAGCATCTTCAATAGAGTTATTGGGAAGCAAGGTTTTGAGAAGTACTGATATATTGTCAAATCAACCAAATTGTACAGAATCTATTAAAACTCAATTTCAAGTTCTGAAAGATATGTAAAGTACACAAGCATTGTCTTAAATAGAATGAAGGAGTTAAGTTCAAACTATTTTTGAAAGAAAAGAATGTTAAAAGATATCTGTTTCCATGACTTCAACAGTTACTGCCCTATATGCACACAAACTTCATTGTGACCTCTCCTGGGCATCTGACCCATAACAATACCTGGACATACTTCAGACTCCTCAGGCATCACTAGCCCATCGTCTCTTTCACTGCCCACTTCTCCAAAGATCTCCCCCATGTTTGTCTGCAAATGACATCACCATAGTACCAAGTGTCCAAACTCAATGCCTCCTTTTCTCTCTTTCAGTCTCCTCCTTAAACAATAAAACAGCAAATTCTGTTGACTCTGCCTCCTCCATTTCTGTCACATCTATATAGCATCTATATAGCACATCTATATATATCCCCTCCTAGCCACTGCCTTGTCCAAGACATATGATCATTTCATCCACCTGCTTAAAGTCACCCACTCCTTTGCCTGTAAGTGGAAGTTCAAACTCCTCGGTACAGCATATGTAGTTCTTTACAGTACCCAAGACAGGCATGGGGGATTCTTACTGGGGCTGATGTTTTGCTCGTCCATGATGAAGAGTGCTTTACTTCTCTGGAATTTTTTCTTCTCAGTCTAGATCAGAAAAAAAGTGACAAGAGAAAGAGCACCTCACCAATCACATTGCTCCCCACTGAGTTAGTTCATCAAACTTCTCTCTATCACACAACATACCACGAATTTTTCACAACTCTGGACATTTGAACATGTTATTTCTTCTCTCTCCAACTAGTGGGCTCCCACCCATCCATCAGGATTCAGCTCAAATGTCACCTGCTCTATGCAGCTTTCCTCAACTTCTCAAGGCAAAGCTTATTCCTCTTCACTGTGTTCCCACAGCATTGTTGGACCTCTCTCATGAAATATATTTTTCATTTAAAATCTCAGTAGCCAGGATCTCTAAGGCCAAGTACAATTCACGGGATATACTTAATGTATGTCTAATGGACAACTGAATCTAGAGGTGTCTAAAATGACAGTTCCATCAGAAGCAGGTAACAAAGCAAATGTATTAATTAAAATAATTCCTTAATGGTGGATGGAAATCAGTTAAACGGAAAAAGATTCCCAGAAAATATGGTTGGCACAAAACATAGTTAAAAATTAGCCTAAAAAGTCTCAGAAGAAAAATTTATATTTCAAATCATTATTTACTTGTGGTTCTAACCTTGAGAACACTTTAGGTGGATGAATGTATTCAGACTTGTGGTGGAAAATCTAAGTTTTTCATTGACTGGTATAAACCAAGGAGTACACCAACTACCCCTTACCTTATCCACACTTTCCCCAGTCACTTTTTAGTCTTCGATGTGGTCCAAAAATGTGTCCATTGTCAAACTTTCACCCTACTTCCAAATCCCCTGTTTCTATCCACATTCATGGGCAAAAGTGGGTGGCAGTGACTACTTGGCACTGTCACAAAACTAGAGTAGAAAAAAGGAATGAGAGGCCAGTTCCTGATGGTCCAGCCAGTTGAGGACATTTCTATGACCCAGCTGGGATATTGGGAGGACAGTTACTTTCAGGGCTTCAGCAATAGATTACCTTCCTTGCCCCCATATTTAACTTCCAGCTATGCCAAACTATTCCAGTGATTTGTTTCACCCTTTCTTACCTTAATCCGAATGCTATCTATGTGAAGACTACACTAATCTGTACACATAGGTCGGGCCTACCATCAGGAGAGCCACTTATATTTCCAGCCCCAAACATCAGTAACATTCATTCTAGTCATTTCCATAAGACAGTTCTATAGTTTGACACCTGTCTTGAGGTTCTGTGGTTAAATGTAAAGAAGGCTGGTAGGTCAATTTTAAAACATGGCCTCAAAATTCTTGACATTCTCCTGTTGAGAGGTGGGTCTATGTTCCTCTCTCTTGAATCTAGTCTGTGTGATTGCCTGACTCACAGCCAGAGGAAATGCTGCTGTTCTTTTGTGCTCAGACCTTAAGAAACTGGCAATTTCTACTTCCTGTCTCTTGGGACTCTTGCTCTTGGAACATATCCACCATGCCCCTAGGAAGCTCGAGTAGCTCATACAGAAAGGAACAAAGGCCCCCAGCTCACAGCCCTGGCTAAACTCCTAAACTGACAGCCAGCACCATCTTACCAGCTGACAAAGATTCTTTGCTTGAACAAACTTTAGTCAGGCTCCTGAACTTTTTCCTGGGCCTGTCTGTGCACTTCCTTGTAAAATCTAGTTTTAGGAAGGACCCTGCTAAGTCAGTTTAACCAGAACCTCCTCTACCCCTGATATCTGATCACCCTCGATATCTGATCAGGTTTCTCATCTGCCATCATCCCCCAGGTGATGTCTGATCACCCTGGCCTGTCTTCAGTGGGAATCCTGTTAGGTTAGTTTAGCCAGTATCCCCCTTACCACTGATGTTTCCTCTTAGTAAATTTCATCCACTGCCCTCAACCCTGTTCCTTGGCTACAAATTTCCACTTGCCTGTGCTGCATTCAGAGTTGAGTCCAAACTTTCTCCCCCACTGTTAAAGGCCACTGCAATAGTTCCCATTCTTATGGTGATAGTCCTGAATAAACTATGCCTTACCAACATTAACAAATGTCACTGAATATTTTTTTCTTTAACACAGCCAATATGAATGAGTCAGCTTGAAAGTAAATCCTTCAGACCCCAGCTAACTTCCCCATCAGATGTTGCATGGAACAAAGAAGAGCTGTCCCTGCTAGCCTTGCCCACATTGAAGACTGGGGACCAAAATAAATGACTGTTGTTATTTTAAGCCTCTAACTTTTAGAGTGGTTTGGGAAAGAGCATATGTAACTGATAGAGCAAGTAATTGACTAATGAATGACAAGTGCTCAATTCCAGACCAAGTTTTCATATAAGAAAACCATACTGGACTATTTAGGTATTTTGCTAAAAAAAAAAAAACAAAAAACAAAAAAACAGCTACTTTTTTTTTACTTTTTATTATGGAAAAGTCTAAATCATACAAAAATAGTGAAATGAGTCTATCTATCATGCATGTACCCAAGTCCCAGCTTAAATAATTATCAACTCATGGCAAATCCACCATGAATTTTAAAGCAAATCCAAGACATATCATTTCATTTTTAAATATTTCAGAGTGTGTCTCTAAAAGACAGCAGTTCTTTTTAAAACATGACAATACATTTTCACATCTAAAAGAAAAATTCACAATAATCTTTAACATGTCCTTAATATTACCAAATATCCTATCACTATTCAAACCTCCCCCATTGTCACTTAAGTGTTTTCTTTTGTTTCAGTTTGTTTCTTAGGATCTACACAGAGGATTTAGTTTGATTCATCACTTGTGTCATTTAAAAATCTATAAATTCTGGAGATTGGTTCAAGATGGTGGAGTAGAAGGACATGCGCTCACTCCCTCTTGCGAGAGCACCAGAATCACAACTAACTGCTGAACTATTATCAACAGGAAGACACTGGAACTCACTAAAAAAATAACCCACATCCAAAGACAAATGAGAAGCCACAATGAGATGGTAGGAGGGGCACAATCACGATAAACTCAAAAGCCATAACCACTGGGTGGGTGACTCACATACTGGAGAACAAATATAGCACAGAAGTCCACCCACTGGAGTGAAGGTTCTGAGCCCCACATAAGGCTTCCCAACCTGGAAGTCTGGCAACAGGAGGAGGAATTCCCAGAGAATCAAACTGATTGCAGGACTTTGACAAGACTGGGGGAAACAGAGACTCTACTTTTAGAAGGCACACACAAAATACTGTGCACATAAGGACACAGGGGGGAGGAGCAGTGATCCCATATGAGACTGAGCCAGACCTCCCTGCTAGTGTTGGAGGGTCTCCTGCAGAGGTGGAGTTTGGCTGTTGCTCACCGTGAGGACAAGGGCACTGAGAGCAGAAGTTCTGGGAAGTACTCCTTGATGAAAGCCCTCCCTGAGTCCACCAGTAGCCTGACCAAGGAGCCTGTAGGCTGAAGTGCTGGGTCACATCAGGCCAAACAACCAACAGGGAGGGAACTCAGGCCCACCCATCAGCAGACAAGTGGATTAAAGTTTTACTGAGCTCTGCCCACCAGAGCAACACCTAGATCTACACACCCCCAGTCCCTCCTATCAGGAAGCTTGCACATGCCTCTTAGATAGCCTCATCCACCAGAGGGCAGACAGCAGAAGCAAGAAGAAGTACAACCTTCCAGCCTGTGGAACAAAAACCACATTCACAGAAAGGTAGACAAAACGAAAAGGCAGAGGACAATGAACCAGATGAAGGAACAAGATAAAACCCCAGAAAATCAACTAAATGAAGTGGAGATACACAATCTTCCAGAAAAAGAATTCAGAATAATGATAGTGAAGATGATTCAAGACCTTGGAAAAAGAATGGAAGTAAAGAACAAGAAGATGCAAGAAATATTTAACAAAGACCTAGAAAAAATAAAGAACAAACAAACAGAGATGAACAATTCAATAACTGAAATGAAAAATACACTAGAAGGAATCAATAACAGAATAACTGAGGCAGAAGAACAGATAAGTGACCTAGAAGACAGAATGGTGGAAATCACTGCCATGGAACAGAATAAAGAAAAAAGAATGCAAAGAAAAGAAGACAGCTTAAGAGACCTCTGGGACAACAATAAACACACTAACATTCGCATTATAGGGGTCCCAGAAGGAGAAGAGAGAGAGAAAGGACCCACGAAAATATTTGAAGAGATTATAGTCAAAAAGTTCCCTAACATGGGAAAGGAAATAACCACCTAAGTCCAGGAAGCACAGAGAGTTCCATACAGGATAAAACCAAGGAGAAACATGCCAAGACACATAGTAAACAAATTGACAAAAATTAAAGACAAATAAAAATTATTAAAAGCAACATGGGAAAAATGACAAATAACATACAAGGGAACTCCCATAAGGTTAACAGCTGCTCTCTCAGTAGAAACTCTACAAGCCAGAAGGGAGTGGCACGATATATTTAAGGTGATGAAAGGGAAGAACCTACAACCAAGATTACTCCACCCAGCAAGGACCTCTTTCAGATTTGACAGAGTAATCAAAAGCTTTACAGACAAGCAAAAGCAAAGAGAATTCAGCACTACCAAACCAGCTCTACAGCAAATGCTAAAAGACCTTTTTTAAGTGGGAAACACAAGAGATGAAAGGACCTACAAAAACAAACCCAAAACACTTAAGAAAATGGTAATAGGAACATACATATTGATAATTACCTTAAATGTGAATGTATTAAATGTTCCAACCAAAAGACACAGACTTGCTGAATGGATACAGAAACAAGACCCAGATATATGTTGTCTACAAGGGACCCACTTCAGACCTAGGGACACATACAGACTCAAAGTGAGGGGGTGGAAAAAAATATTCATGCAAATGGAAGTCAAAAGAAAGTTGGAGTAGCAATACTCATATCAGATAAAATAGACTTTAAAATAAAGAATGTTACAAGAGACAAGCAGGACACTACATGATGATCAAGGGATCAATACAAGAAGAAGATATAACAATTATAAATAGATATGTACCCAACATAGGAGCACCTCAATACATAAGGCAAATGTTAACAGCTATAAAAGTGGAAATTGGCAGTAACACAATAATAGTGGGGGACCTTAACACCTCACTTACACCAATGGACAGATCATCCAGATAGAAAATTAATAAGAAAACACAAGCTTTAAACGACACAATAGACCAGATAGATTTAATTGATATTTATAGGACATTCCATCCGAAAACAGCAGATTACACTTTCTTCTCAAGTGTACACAGAACATTCTCCAGGATAGATCACATCTTGGATCACAAATCAAACCTCGGTAAATTTAAGAAAACTGAAATCATATCAAGCCTATTTTCCCACCACAGCATTAGAAGATTAGAAATCAATTACAGGGAAAAAAACGTTAAAAACACAAACACATGGAGGCTAACCCATACATTACTAGATAACCAAGAGACCACTGAAGAAATCAAAAAGGAAATCAAAAAATACCTAGAGACAAATGACAACAAAAACATGATGATCCAAAACCTAGGGGATGCAGCAAAAGCAGTTCTAAGAGGGAAGTTTCTAGCAATATAATCTTACCTCAAGAAACAAGAAAAATCTCAAATACAGTCTAACCTTACACCTAAAGGAACTAGAGAAAAAAGAACAAACAAAACCCAAAGTTAGTAGCAGGAAAGAAATCATAAAGATCAGAGCAGAAATAAAAGAAATAGAAACAAAGAAAACAATAGCAAAGATCAATAAAACTAAAATCTGGTTCTTTGAGAAGATAAACAAAATTGATAAACTTTTAGACAGACTCATCAAGAAAAAGGAGAGGACTCAAATCAATAAAATTAGAAATGAAAAAGGAGAAGTTACAACGGATACCACATAAATACAAAGCATCATAAGAGACTACTACAAGCAATTTTATGCCAATAAAATGGGCAACCTGGAAGAAATGGACAATTTCTTAGAAAGCTTTAACCTTTCAAGACTGAACCAGGAGCAAAAATAAAGTACCAAAAGACCAATCACAAGTAACGACATTGAAACTGTGATAAAAATCTTCAACAAACAATGGTCCAAGACCAGATGGCTTCACAGGTGAATTCTATCAAACATTTAGAGAAGAGCTAACATCCATCCTTCTCAAAATCTTCCAAAAAGTTGCAGAGGAAGGAACTCTCTCAAACTCATTCTACAAAGCAACCATCACCCTGATACCAAAACCAGACAAAGATACTACAAAAAAAGAAAATTACAGACATATATCACTGATGAATATAGATGCAAAAATCCACAGCAAAATACTAGCAAACAGGATCCAACAACACATTGAAAAGATCATACGGGTTTCCCTGGTGGTGCAGTGATTGGGAGTCCTCCTGCTGATGCAGGGGACATGGGTTTGTGCCCCGATCCAGGAGGATCCCACATGCCGCGGAGCAGCTGGGCCCGTGAGCTATGGCCGCTGGGCCTGCGCGTCCGGAGGCTGTGCTCCACGGCGGGAGAGGCCACAGCAGTGAGAGGCCCGCAAACCACACACACAAAAAAAAAACATACACCGCGATCAAGTGGGATTTATCCCAGGGACACAAATCATGTACGCAAATCAATGTGATAAACCATATTAACAACTTGAAGGATAAAAACCATATGATCAATTCAACAGATGCAGAAAAAGCTTTTTACAAAATTCAACAATGATTTGTGATAAAAACTTTCCAGAGAATGGGCATAGAAGGTACCTACCTCAGACTAATAAAGGCCATATATGACATACCCACAGGAAACATCATTCTGAATGGTGAAAAACTGAAAGCATTCCCTCTGAGATCAGAATCAAGACAAAGATGTGCACTCTCACCACTATTATTCAACATAGTTTTGGAAGTCCTAGTCACGACAATCAGAGAAGGAAAAGAAATAAAAGGAATATAAATTGGAAAAGAAGAAGTAAAACTGCCACTGTTTGCAGATGACATGATACTATACATAGATAATCCTAAAGATGCCACCAGAAAACTACTAGAGCTAATCCATGATTTTGGTAAATTTGCAGGATACAAAATTAATGCACAGAAATCTCTTGCATTCCTATATACTAACAACAAAAGATCAGAAAGAGAAATTAAGGAAACAATCCCCTTCACCACTGCAACAAAAAGAATAACATACCTAGGAATAAACCTACCTCAGGAGGTAAAAGACCTCTACTCAGAAAACTATAAGATACTGATGAAAGAAATCAAAGATGACACAAACAGGTGGAGCAATATACCATATTCTTGCATTGGAAAAAGCAATATTGTGAAAATGACTATTCTACTCAAAGCAATCTACAGATTCAATGTAATCCCTATGAAGCCACCAATGGCATTTTTTACAAAACTAGAACAAAAAATCTTAAAAATTTGTTTGGAGATACAAACGACCCCGAACAGCCAAAGCAATCTTGAAGGGAAAAAAACAGAGCTAGAGGAATAAGACTCCCTGACTTCAGATTATACTACAAAGCTACAGTAATCAAGAAAATATTGTACTGGCACAAAAACATAAATATAGATCAATGGAACAGGATAGAAAGCCCAGAGAGAAATGCATGCACCTATGGTCAACTAATCTATGATAAAGGAGGCAAGGATATACAATGGAGAAAAGGGAGTCTCTTCAATAAGTAGTGTGGGGAAAACTAGACAGCTACATGTAAAAGAATGAAATTAGAACACTCCCTTACACCATACACAAAAATAAACTCAAAATGGATTAAAGACCTAAATGTAAGACCAGACACTAGAAAACTCTTAGAGGAAAACATAGGAAGAACACTCTTTGACATAAATCAGTGCAAGATCCTTTTGACCCACCTCCTAGAGAAATGGAAATAAAAACAAAAATAAACAAATGGGACGTAATGAAACTTAAAAGCTTTTGCACAGCGAAGGAAACTATAAACAAGATGAGAAGACAAC
This sequence comes from Mesoplodon densirostris, assembly GCF_025265405.1. Lineage (NCBI taxonomy): Eukaryota > Metazoa > Chordata > Mammalia > Artiodactyla > Ziphiidae > Mesoplodon > Mesoplodon densirostris. Next base: position 30,856,457 of record NC_082672.1, read on the forward strand.
TCTCAGAATGGCAGAAAATATTTGCAAATGAATCAACAGACAAAGGATTAAACTCCAGAATATATAAACAGCTCATGCAGCTCTATATTAAAAAACAAACAACCCAATCCAAAAATGGGCAGAAGACTTAAATAGACATTTCTCCAAAGAAGACATACAGATGGCCAAGAGGCACATGAAAAGCTGCTCAACATCACTAATTATTAGAGAAATGCAAATCAAAACTACAATGAAGTATCACCTCACATGGGTCAGAATGGACATCATCAGAAAATCTACAGATAAATGCTGGAGAGGATGTGGAGAAAAGGGAACCCTCTTGCACTGTTGGTGGGAATGTAAATTGATTTAGCCACTATGGAGAACAGTATGGAGGTTCCTTAAAAAACTAAAAATAGAATTACCATATGATCCAGCAATCCCACTATTGGGCATATACCCAGAGAAAACCATAATTCAAAAAGACACATGCACCCCAATGTTCATTGCAGCACCATTTACAATAGCCAGGTCATGGAAGCAACCTAAATGCCCATCGACAGATGAATGGGTAAAGAAGATGTGGTACATATATATACAATGGAATATTAATCAGTCATATAAAGGAAAAAAACTGGGTCATTTATAGAGACGTGGATGGACCTAGAGACTGTCATACAGAGTGAAGTAAGTCAGAAAGAGAAAAACAAATATCGTATATTAACGCATGTATGTGGAATCTAGAAAAATGGTACAGGTGAACCGGTTTGCAAGGCAGAAATTGAGAGACAGATGTAGAGAACAAACGTATGGACACCAAGGGGGAAAGCGCGGGGGGTAGGTGGGTGAGATGAATTGGGAGATTGGGATTGACATATACACTAATATGTATAAAATAGATAACTAATAAGTACCTGCTGTATAAAATAAATAAATAAATAAAATTTAAAAAATAAAAGTGAAAAAATAAAAAAATAAAATAAAAATCTATAGGTTCTCCTTCTAGTTTTATTTTTCCCTTTATTTTATTTATTGGAGAGCCCTAGTCACTTGTCCTGCCCAGTGTCTCATATGCTGGATATTGCTTACTGTATCTCTATGGTGATTTAAGTTCCTCTGTCCTCTGTGTTTGGGTGGTTGTATTCAGGAACTTGGTATACTCTGGTTAGATTTTTTAATTTTTAATTTTGCTAAAGATTGGTGCTTTGAAGGTTTTTTCGAGACTTCAAATGTTTGGGTCTTGAAAGGTACATCAAAATGTACATTGTATGTTTGTCTTATTACTATGAGAGCAAAGCCCAGCTCAGACTTGGTTATGAAACCAGTTACAAAACAGCTCCGGGGTCCTGTGACAGCAATATAGGTTCCTTAGACACAGGTCAGATCTTTTAGGTAACTCTGACCTGTCCTGCTGGCTAGCTGCCACAAAACAAACAATGTGAACAGTAAACAAGGATAAATACAGTAAAATAGCTCTCTTCAAGAAGATCCTACACCATTGGGATAGAAATGTAAAATTTACAAAATGATGTGGCAACTGTAATAACAGAGATAAACAGTGTTGTGGGGATACCTGCCTGAGGTTTCATCTCCTTTAATAGTGAATGAAGCATTCCCTAGGTCATGGGCAGAGGGGTGTATAGAGTGGTGGCTGACACCATGGATTTTGGTACAAGCTATTCTCTGGTTTCAAATTCCAGCAACTCCAGTTCAAGTCATCAAACGTCTGCTTGCCCTGGCTTCTTTATCTATGAAATAGGGAAAATAGAATAATAACAATAGATTATTGTAAGGATTAGCAAAATTAATGCATGTAAAACACTTAAATCAATGCCTGTGATAACATAGATATTTATTTTTATTTAAGTTACCATGAAAAATTGTGGATCTAATAAAATGTTCTAAGTCTCTGTTGAGATGCTAGACTGCTAGATCCATACCAAAGACTCCTGTTTATTGGGAAAGTCTTCATCTTGCCTGCAAAATGCATGAGTCTGGTGTAGATTTCTCCATACTATTATAGAATATCTAGACACAGGGCCAGCCCCATCCATAGGCAGAGTAAGAAGTTGCTGATTCAGAATTGTTTAAGGAACTTGCCCCTACTCCAAACAAACTCTCTTCCTAGTTGCTCACTGGAATGGCTCTGGATTCAGAATTTCAGGATACACAGACTCATATGGCTGGGACAGGGTAATACCCCGAAATCATTACTGTGGCAGAGATTCATTGCTCAGATTAGTCATTTCTTATTCCTCAAGACCTTCTTTGAGTAATCAGATGCAGAAGTCAATTTGATTTTAGGAGGAGGTCATGAGTGTTCTAGGGCTTGAAATGTGCCAGCAAAACAGATCCAGGGACTTCCCTGGTGGCCTAGTGGTTAAGAATCCACCTGCCAATGCAGGGGACACAGGTTTGAGCCCTGGTCCAGGAAGTTCTCACATGCTGCGGCGCAACTAAGTCCATGCACCACAACTACTGAGCCTGTGCTCTAGAGCTTGCAAGCCACAACTACTGCACCCATGTGCTACAACTACTGAAGCCCATGCACCTAGAGCCTGTGCTCCACAACAAGAGAAGACACTGCAATGAGAAGCCCATGCACCGCAACGAAGAGTAGCCCCCACTCGCTGCAACTAGAGAAAGCCCACATGCAGCAATGAAGACCCAACGCAGCCCCCCAAAAATAATAAATAAAATTAATTTATATGAAAATAAAAAACAGATCCATGTGATGCAATAAAGTAAAAGGCAATCAGCACCCAATGAGCAAATTGAGATGAGGTATCTCAGAGAGGTGTGAGCAGGTACACTGAAGATGTTCTTCACAGCATAGTTTATGAAGGCTAAGTCTTCCTGCAACTTTTGCTTCCCTTCATGCCATCCCCTTCATATGTGTCCCATCATGTATCTAATGTCCCTTTGTACAGCTAGTAACTTTTTCCTTAGCAAAAACTATACTCAGAAAAAGCATCTGAAAGTAGATGCAAACTACTTATCCCTTGATTTTTAAGCCTTCTTTTAATTCTAGAGTGAAAATTTTTACTTCTCATTAAAGAAGTTCCAAGATTTTGGAATGAGTTAGGCTTGTTTTCACCTTGAAGTCTTCCTCATGCCCTTGGTGACACGGGCTGTGTTATCTGGGACATTTAAACTTAAAAAAAAAAATCTGTGTGTCCTGATGAAACAGGATATGTTACATGGGTATTTAATCACTTAAAAAAGATATCCAGGCTTAAAAAATAGAAACAACAGTATGATCAACCTGAAGACAGGTCTCTCTGCCTTTGGAAGCTGTAGCCCTTGGCCTTCTACCTGCAGTACAAACGCTTGCAATTAGCTCTCAGGTTTCTCTGTTGCTTTGGGTTCCTCATATACCAAATAGCTTCACCAGAGTAAAAGAGAAAGAGTGATCTGGTTTAGAGAGAACCCCACCCCCAAAAAAAGATTTAATCTAGTTTAGTCTTGTCCCCTCATTGGGGGAGGTGGTTAGGGAATGGGGAATTGAAAATAAGGAACTAAACCATGTTTAGACAAAAAAAGTTTTCATATATAAACAAAAAATGTATATATATGTATAACTGAATCACTTTGCTATGTAGCAGAAATTAACACAACATTGTAAATCAACTATACTTCAATAAAAAAAAGTTTTCTGATTGTTTTGATTTTTAGATCATAAAATCTACTAAAGAAAAAGAGATGTTATTAGTGTCTGCTTTGGATTTTTTAACCTGGGTTAAACAAATTTTTAAACACAATTTTGAAATATTCTTTAAAAATTCCCATAGCCAATCATTTTACTGGCATCTCCTAAAGACGGGAAAAATTTTTTGTGGCACCAATTATAATACCTAACAATTCCTGGAATTATTTTAATGACAATTAGCCATTCAAATGTTGGTGGTTATCTCCACATGGAACTCTGCTTAGTTCTTTCTTGTCTGTCAACAAGAAAATAATTTTCAAAATAAAAATGTCTACTTTTGATAGTCTATGTATTTTGTTTAAACTCTTTTTAAAAAAGAGTAGGGCTTTTTCCTCAGTTCCCTGGCATCCTTTGGACTGATGTTGAAATATATCATTTATTTTTCTCATTTGCTTTTAGGTATCTAAACTATTAATGAAGAGACAGTGACATGCTTGGAGCAAATCATTTTTAACACCTCCCCCATCAACAAAATTATCCCCAGTTGTAATCATGTAATGAAACAAAAATATGGTCAGAAAAAAAATGTAAGTAGTGAATTTTTCTTTTATTGAAATTTGTATATGTATTCATGCTATTTTAAAAAATTAAAAATAAAATAAATATTAAATTTCAAAATACGGGAAAATGTAATGACTTAAAATTTTTATACATTAAGTATATATTTATAAACTAATGTATTTTTTGAAAAAGAGAAAGAAGTTTACACCTGCATATTAGTCAATTACAATAGTGAATAATAAACAGCACATTTTCTGTTTTGGAAGCTTAACTTCTGTAAACTTGTAAATAATTTTATCAGAATTGACCTTTCCATAATCATAAGGAACATAGTTAGATTTTTTAATCTATCTTTGCTTGGAGTTGATTAAAGAACAATTTTATTAATTTTAACTTTGGAAAGCGTCTTTCACATAAAAAAACAAATACACAAATGGGAAAATTCTTAACCATAAGGGTAAGTGTGACAAAGAATCATAAAAATCCCAATTCACAATAAATTCCAGAAACTGCAGTTCTGCTTTTGTTTCTTTGGAATCAGGTTTAGAGGCTTTAAAATATTTCCACAGGTTGAAATGTTTAAATATAAATAAAAACTCTAAGTGAATACACAGAATGACAGAATTAAAGCAATTCAAGCTTTATTTCTTCCTCTTAGCCATCACCATCCTCTCATCATTTATTTCTAATCCAGTACTTTAAAAACAAGAGTACATAGTGTCACAGGAATTGTGAACACAAACTGTGCCCAAACTGAGCTAGAAGGATTTGGAACCCTTAAGAAATTGCTCTAAAAATGAATGTGTGTAGCTGAGTCTCTGTGTCTTGGGACTGGACTATAAACCTGGAAGTTTTCCAAATGAACTTTTACATAGAAAATGATGTTTATCAAAGAATAAGTAATTAAAATGTGCTAATTTGAAGCTCACACATGTATGTACTTACAATTGAACAGTAACTGTATCAATTGTTTAAATTTAGATAAAAGATTTTTTTTGAGGAGTACTTTATAGCTAACTTTATTTAGGATTGCTAGCAAGTGGTGACAGTAAAAACCAGATTGACTAAAAGTTGGTTGTATTATTATTTTTAAATTTTCTAAGGGCAGCACATCCCTGTCTGCCTTCCCTCAAAGCAGACTACTCCCACCACCCTGGTTTTGATATGCCACTGAGGAAAGAATAATAAGTAGAGATTAATCTGCATTTTGTTCTTACGATTGCTATATAAGAGAATAATGATAATATTTGCTTAAAACTATCAAGTGTTCAATAATACTATTATTGTTTCTAATGTTTTTTCATATTTGTTCTCAGTGGACTTAATGGTAATAGATTAGTGCTAAATCAGAGAGTAACTGGTAAAAATTTTGACACTTCTTAGAAATAACTGAATATTATCACATGACCATTAGAAAACGTCTTAATGGTGTATGGAGGGTTAACAAATAGTAAGCACCCAATAAACACGGTTGAATAAATGAATGAATTGTGCAAACACACTGCTGCCAACAGTGATGGAAAAAGTTGGAAAGATAGATAAAGGACATCTCATGCAGGCTAAGGTTTGTAAACTCATCCAAGCTTCCTGTCTTTTGATTTTTCTTTTCTCTAGTGACCACAGATGACCCTTTACTTCATTCTGCATCACATGCAGAAGGTCAGATCAAAAATGTATGTAGTGGCGGGAACCTACAAGATGGCAGAGGAGTAAGACATGGAGATCACCTTCCTCCCCACAAATACATCAAAAATACATCTACATGTGGACCAACTCCTACAGAACACCCACTGAACACTGGCAGATCTCAGAATTCCCAAAAGCCAAGAAAATCCCCACATACATGGGTAGGGCAAAAGAAAAAACAGAGTCAAAAGAGTACATGGGACCTGCACCTCTGGGAGGGAGCTGTGAAGGAGGAAAAGTTTCCACACACTAGGAAGCCCCTTCAGTGTTGGAGACAGGGAGTGGGTGGGGAGGAAGCTTCAGAGCCATGGAGGAGAGCACAGCAATAGGGGTGCAGAGGGCAAAGTGGAGAGATTCCCACACAGAGGATCGCTGCCGATCAGCACTCACCAGCCTGAGAGGCTTGTCTGCTCACCCACCAGGGTGGGTGGGGGCTGGGAGCTGAGGCTCAGGCTTTGGAGGTCAGATCCCAGGAATAGGACTGGTGTTGGCTGTGTGAGCACAGCCTGAAGGGGGCTAGTGCACCACAGCTAGCCAGGAGGGAGTCAGGGGAAAAGTCTGGACCTGCCTAAGAGGCAAGAGACTATTGTTTCAGGGTGCACGAGGAGAGTGGATTCCTTTCCCTTCTACCCACAGAAGGCAGAGCACCACCTAAATGAGCTTCAGAGATGGGCGAGAGCCACAACTATCTGCTCAGACCCCACAGATGGGCATGAAACACTAACACTGCTGCTGCGGCCACCAAGAATCCTGTGTGCAAGCACAGGTCACTATCCGCACTCCCCCCCCCACCCCCCAGGAGCCTGTGCAGCCCACCACTGCCAGGGTCCCGTGATCCAGGGACAACTTCCCTGGGAAAACATACGGCGAGCATCAGGCTGTTGCAACGTCACACTGGTCTCTGTTGCCACAGGCTTGCTCCACATTCCAAACATAACTACTTTACCCTTCCCTCCCCCAGGCCTGAATGAGCAAGAGCCCCCAGATCAGCCACTGCTTTAACCCCCTCCTGTCTGGGAGGGAACAGATGCCTGAGGGCGACTTACCCACAGAGGTGGTAAGGCCAAAATGAAAACTGAACACCAGGAGCTGTGCGAACAAAGAAGAGAAAGGGAAATTTCTGTGTGCAGCCTCAGGAGCAGTGGATTAAATCCCCACAATCAACTTGTTGTACCCTGCATCTGTGGAATACCTGAATAGACAACGAATCATCCCAAAACTGAGTTGGTGGAATTTGGGAGCAACTGTAGACTTGGGGTTGGCTGTCTGCAACTGATTTGTTTCTGATTTTTATGTTTATCTTAGTTTAGTGTTTAGTGCTTGTGATCATTGGTGTATTTGTTTATTGGTTTTGTTGCTCTCTCTCTCTTATTTTTATTTTAATACTTTTTAATCTTTTTATTTATAGTTATTTTTTTCTTTATTTTTTTCTCCCTTTTCTTCTGAGCCATGTGGCTGACAGTGTCTTGGTGCTCCAGCCTGGTGTCAGGCCTGAGCCTCTGAGGTGGGAGAGCCAAGTTCAGGACATTGCACCACCAGAGACATCCCAGCTCCACATAGTATCAATTGGCTGAGAGCTCTACCAGAGATATCCATCTCAACCCTAAGATCTACCTCCACCCAACAGCAAGCAAACTCCAGTACTGGACGCACCATGCTAAACAACTAGCAAGACAGGAACACAACACCACCTATTAGCAAAGAGGCTGCCTAAAATCATACTAAGTTCTCAGACACCCCAAAACACAGCACTAGATGCAACCCTGTCCACCAGAAAGACAAGATCTAGCCCCCCACCAGAACACAGGAAACAGTCCTCTCCACCAAGAAGCCTACACAAACAACTGAACCAACATTACCCACTGGGGGCAGACACCAAAAACAATGGGAACTACTAACCTGCAGCGTGCAAAAAGGAGACCCTAAACACAGTAAGTTAAACAAAATGAGAAGACAGAGAAATATGCAGCAGATGAAGGAGCAAGGTAAAAATCCACCAAACCAAACAAATGAAGAGAAAATAGGCAGTCTACCTGAAAAAGAATTCAGAGTAATGAGAGTAAAGATGATCCAAAATCTTGGAAATAGAATGCAGAAAATACAAGAAACATTTAACAAGGACCTAGAAGAACTAAACAGCAAACAAACAATGATGAACAACAAATAAATGAAATTAAAATTTCTCTAGAAGGAATCAATAACAGAATAACTGAGACAGAAGAACGGATAAGTGGCCTTGAAGATAAAATAGTGTAAATAACTACCAAAGAGCAGAAAAAAGGAAAAAAGAATGAAAAGAATTAAGGACAGTATCAGAGACCTCAGGGACAACATTAAATGCAGCACCATTCAAACAATGGGTGTCCCAGAAGAAGAAGAGAAAAAGAAAGGTTCTGAGAAAATATTTGAAGAAGATCATACTTGAAAACTTCCCTAACATGGGAAAGGAAATAGTCAATCAAGTCTGGGAAGCACAGAGAGTCCCATACAGGATAAATCCAAGGAGAAACATGTCAAGACACATATTAATCAAACTATCAAAAATTCCATACAAAGAACAAATATTAAAAGCAGCAAGGAAAAAGCAACAAATAACATACAAGGGATTCCCCATAAGGTTAACAGCTGATTATTCAGCAGAAACTCTGCAAGCCAGAAGGGAGTGGCAGGACATATTTAAAGTGATGAAATGGAAAATCCTACAACAAAGACTACTCTATCCAGCAAGGATCTCATTCAGATTTGACAGAGAAATTAAAACCTTTACAGACAAGCAACACCTAAGAGAATTCAGCACCTCCAAACCAGGTTTACAAAAAATGCTAAAGGAAGTTCTCTAGGCGGGAAACACAAGAGAAGGAAAAGACCTACAAAAACAAACCCAAACAACTAAGAAAATGGTAATAAGAACATACATATCAATAATTACCTTAAATGTAAATGGATTAAATGCTCCAACTAAAAGACATAGACTGGCTGAATGAATACAAAAACAAGACCCATATATATGCTGTCTACAAGAGACCCACTTCAGACCTAGGGACATATACAGACTGCAAGTGAGGGGATGGAAAAAGATATTCCATGCAACTGGAAATCAAAAGAAAGCTGGAGTAGCAATACTTATATCAGACAAAATAGACTTTAAAATAAAGACTTTAAGAAGAGACAAAGAAATAATGATCAAGCAATCAATCCAAGAAGAAGATGTAACAATTGTAAATATTCATGCACCCAAATAAGAGCACCTCAATACATAAGACAATTGCTAACAGCCATAAAAGGGAAAATTGACAGTAATAAAATAATAGTAGTGGACTATAACACCCCACTTTCACCAATGGACAGATCATCCAAAATGAAAATAAATAAGGAAACACAAGCTTTAAATGACACATTAAACAAGAGGGACTTAATTGATATTTATAGGACATTCCATCCAGAAACAACTGACAACACTTTCTCCTCAAGTGCTCATGGAATATTCTCCAGGAAAGATCATATCTTGGGTCATAAATCAAGCCTCAGTAAATTTAAGAAAATTGAAATTGTATCAAGTATCTTTACTGACCACAGTGCTATGAGACTAGATATCAATTACAGGGGAAAAAAACTGTAAAAAATACAAAAACATGGAGGCTAAACAATATACTACTAAATAACCAAGGGATCAGTGGAGAAATCAAAAAATACCTAGAAAAAAAATACAATAAAAACACTACAACCTAAAACCTATGGGATGCAGCAAAAGCAGTTCTAAGAGGGAAGTTTATAGCAGGATAATCCTGCCACAAGAAACAAGAAAAATCTCAAATAAAGAAGCTAACCTTACACCTCAAGCAATCAGAGGAAGAAGAACAAAAAAAAAAAAAAAAACCAAAATTAGGAGAAGGAAAGAAATCATAAAGATCAGATGAGAAATAAATGAAAAAGAAATGAAAGAAACAATAGCAAAGATCAATAAAACTAAAAGTTGGTTCTTTGAGAAGATAAATAAAATTGATAAACCATTAGCCAGACTCACCAAGACATAAAGGGAGAAGACTCAAATCAACAGGATTAGAAATGAAAAAAGAGAAGTAACTGACACTGCAGAAATACAAGGATCATGAGAGATTACTACAAGCAACTATATGCCAATAAAATGGACAACCTGGAAGAAATGGACAAATTCTGAGAAAAGTACAACTTTCCGAGACTGAACCAGGAAGAAATAGAAAATATGAACAGACCAACCACAAATAATGAAATTGAAACTGTGATTAAAAATATTCCAACAAACAAACTCCCAGGACCAGATAGCTTCATAGGCGAATTCTATCAAACATTTAGAGAAGAGCTAACACCTATCCTTCTCAAACTCTTTCAAAATATAGCAGAGGGGGGAACACTCCCAAACTCATTCTACAAGGCCACCATCACCCTGATACCAAAACCAGACAAAGATGTCACAAAAAAAAGAAAACAAGAGGTCAGTATCACTGATGAACATAGATGCAAAAATCCTCAACAAAATACTAGAAAACAGAATCCAACAGCACACTAAAAGGATCATACACCATGATCAAGTGGGATTTATCCCAGGAATGCAAGGATTCTTCAATATATGGAAATCAATCAATGTGATACATCATATTAGCAAATTGAAGGATAAAATCCATATGATAATCTCCATCGATGCAGAAAAAGCTTTTGACAAAATTCAACACCCACTTATGATAAAAACCCTCCAGAAAGTAGGCATAGAGGGAACCTACCTCAACATAATAAAGGCCATATATGAAAAACCTACAGCCAACATCATTCTAAATGGTGAAAAACAAAAATCATTTCCTCTAAAATCAGGAACAAGACAAGGTTGCCCACTCTCACTGCTATTATTCATCATAGTTTTGGAAGTTTTAGCCACAGCAATCAGAGAAGAAAAGGAAATAAAAGGAATCCAAATCAGAAAAGACGAAGTAAAACTGTCACTGTTTGCAGATGACATGATACTATACATAGAGAATCCTAAAGATGCTACCAGAAAACTCATTAATGATTAGCTCATTAATAGAGCTAATCAATGAATTTGGTAAAGTAGCAGGATACAAGATTCATGCACAGAAATCTCTTGCATTCCTAAACACTAATGATGAAAAATCAGAAAGAGAAATTAAGAAAACACTCATTTACCATTGCAACAAAAAGAATAAATACCTAGGAATAAACCTACCTAAGGAGACAAAATAACTGTACTCAGAAAACTATAAGACACTGATGAAAGAATTAAAGATGATACAAACAGCTGGAGAGATATACCATTTCTTAGATTGGAAGAATCAACACTGTGAAAATGACTATACTACCCAAAGCAATCCACAGATTGCTATACTACCCAAAGCCATCCCTATCAAACTACCAATGGCATTTTTCACAGAACTAGAACAAAAAATTTTACAATTTGTATGGAAACACCGAAGACTCCGAATAGCCAAAGCAATCTTGAGAAAGAAAAACAGAGCTGGAGAAAGCAGGCTCCCTGACTACACACTATACTACAAAGATACAGTAATCAAGAGTATGGTACTGGCACAAAAACAGAAATATAAATCAGTAGAACAGGAAAGAAAGCCCAGAGATAAAACCATGCACATATGGTCACCTTATCTTTGATAAAGGAGACAAAAATATACAATGGAGAAAGGACAATCTCTTCAATAAGTGGTGCTGGGGAAACTGGACAGCTACATGTAAAAGAATGATATTAGAACACTTCCTAACACCATACACAAAAGTAAACTCAAAATGGATTAAAGACCTAAATGTAAGGCCAGATGCAATAAAACTCTTAGAGGAAAACACAGGCAGAACACTCTATGACATAAATCACAGCAAGATCCTTTTGACCCACCTCTTAGAGAAATGGAAATAAAAACAGAAATTAAAAAAGGAACCTAATGAAACTTAAAAGTTTTTCACAGAGAAGGAAATCATAAACAAGATGAAAAGACAACCCTCAGAATGGGAGAAAATATTTGCAAACGAAGCAACTGACAAAGAAGGATTAATCTCCAAAATATAAAAGAAGCTCATGCAGCTCAATATCAAAAAACCATACAACTCAATCCAAAAATGGGTGGAAGACCTACATAGACATTTCTCCAAAGAAGATATACAGATTGCCAACAAACACATGAAAGGATGCTCAACATCACTAATCATTAGAGAAATGCAAATCAAAACACAATGAGGTATCACTTCACCACTCTCAGAATGGCCATCATCAAAAAATCTACAAACAATAAATGCTGGAGAGGGTGTGGAGAAAAGGGAACCCTCTTGCACTCTTGGTGGGAATGTAAGTTGATACAGCCACTATGGAGAACAGTATGGAGGTTCCTTAAAAAACTAAAAATATAATTACCATATGACCCAGCAATCCCACTACTGGGCATATACCCTGAGAAAACCATAATTCAAAAAGAGTCATGTGCCACAATGTTCATTGCAGCTCTATTTACAGTAGCCAGAACATGGAAGCAACCTAAGTGTCCATCGACAGATGAATGGATAAAGAAGATGTGGCACATATGGAATATTACTCAGCCATAAAAAGAAATGAAATTGAGTTATTTGTAGTAAGGTGGATGGACCTGGAGCCTGTCATACAGAGTGAAGTAAGTCAGAAAGAAAAACAAATACCGTATGCTAACACATATATATGGAATCTATGAAGTCCTTTTTTGATCTAAATTCTAATTACTTTCTTATAAAATAAATTTCTTTGTAGAAAAAGCCATATTTATTGAATAACTTTTTCCCATCTTAAATTTCAGTTATTTGTGTTGTATATTATGTAATTACAAAGGAAAATGTGAATCTCTGAACTTTAAGTTTCCATTTTAAGTCCTTTCTTTTGTTTATTAATTTAAGGTCTGTAAAACCTGACCATAGCATATATTTGGTATTACTGATAGAGTATGCTTTAAGCCATTTTGATTCTTTAGGTCTCATTACTTCATTTCAATTCCATCTATTACTCACTGACTTAATGGTTCCCATTGCTCAGCATAGGCTGATACATTGTTAACTTTCCTTTTGGAATTTAAAATCTGGGGAGAAAGACTTCATTTTAAAATAGCAATTCAAGAAAATTCCATGGTTAATCCTGTTTCAGCATAAGTTGGGGTTGTCCAAAAAATACTCTAAGGGGGAGGTAGAAATTGAAATATGTATTCAAAGCTGGATTGATGTGAAATAATAGAGTGGTAATAACAAGAATTGAGGAATTCTAGGACTTCCCTGGTGGCACAGTGGTTAAGAATCTGCCTGCTGATGCAGGGGACACAGGTTCAAACCCTGGTCCGGAAAGATCCCACTTGCTGTGGAGCAACTAAGCCCATGCATCAAAACTACTGAAGCCTGTTTGCCTAGAGCCTGTGCTCCACAACAAGAGAAGCCACTGCAATGAGAAGTCCAGGCACCACAATGAAGAGTAACCCTCGCTCGCCGCAACTAGAGAAATCCTGCATGCAGCAACGAAGACCCGACACAGCCAAAATAAATAACTTAATTGATTAATTTTAAAAGATTGAGGAATTCTAGTTGGAGAGTTGAACAAAATGAGGATGTTACACCTGCATGGGAATTCCGAGAGCAGTGATCTGATTAAAGAAGATTGCTTAAGTGGAGAAGAGACTATTGGATGGCAAAATGAGCCAGATTTGGACATTTTGTATACTAGAACCAGAAGTTTGAGTCTGATATAAAAGGAGTCATTTTTAGTTACTTAAAGGAAATCCAGGCTGAAAGGAATCAATATAAACGATAGTGAGCAGTGAGAAAATGCTAAATGCAGGCAAATCAGAGTAATCCAGGCATGAGCCGTTCTTCAATCAGTAATCCAGGCTGATTGTGGCTGTGAGAAAAGGGAGGAAAATAGATATTAATCATACATAAAGAGATTGATGACATAGAAGATATTAAAAATAAGGGAGAGAAAATAAAGATGACTAAATTTTCAAGCCTGGATAACCATGAAAATGGTGAAAAGCCAACTGAAATAAATCCTAGTCCTAAACATTCTAAAAATATTATACATTGAGCAGACTTATTAGTAAGAATTGAGTTATTAAACATGGGACTTGTCCTGGACTGCTGGAATTAAATTTTACAGTTCCATTTTTTTCTGAATTAAACACTCAAATAAATGCAGAAATTCTCTTTGGATTTATTATGAGCTCTAGCAAAATAAACTATTGATTAGGCATAAATTATTCTTGTCTTTAAAAATAAACAGTGGCAGAATGCCACGACTATGAAAAACGATCATGATGCTTCACCAAATCAAAACTGGATGAGAGTGACTTACAGAATGTAACTTTTTGGGGTGAAACACAGAAATAACTGTTTGGTCTTATCCTCACAAGTAATTGTTAAACTAGCATTAAATTGTATCTGTAAGTGAATAATAATTCATAAAATTAAATAGAGTATTATAATTTATGGTCATTTGGATCTACCATATTGTATCTGAGTGCTATCTAAATTCCATGTTTATGAAAATAAATGTTCTAATTAGGATTTTACCTTTAGTGATCAATATTTATATACACTGATTTTTTTACAAAATTTATTGTCTGTTTAATCCCTTGATAATTTTCAAAGTGGCACAGTTAACCATTTCCATTTTTTGTTATCTTTTTGTTTACTGAATTTATTTTCAAAATAATTTTACAATATAAATTATAAACGAAGATTTAGCTAATTTATGGGGTTTGTTTGTTTGTTTGTTTGTTTGTTTTTTGGTACATGGGCCTCTCACTGTTGTGGCCTCTCCCATTGCGGAGCACAGGCTCTGGACGCACAGGCTCAGCGGCCATGGCTCACGGGCCCAGCCGCTCCGTGGCATGTGGGATCTTCCCGGATCGGGGCACAAACCCGTGTCCACTGTATCGGCAGGCGGACTCTCAACCACTGCGCCACCAGGGAAGACTAATTTATGGTATTTTTATGCATATCAATTTTTACCTAAGTCATTGTGGGTATTTGGTTTTTTAAAATTATGTTGTGACTTTTATTTCTCTAAGAAAAATGTCCTTTGATCCCAGTTTGAACATCTAAATTTGGGTTAGGAAAAGAATTGTGTGCAGATTTGATCTTCATTTTATTTTTTATTAATTACTTATCGAGACTATTTTTCTAAGTTAAAATATTAGAGTAGTACAGTCTTAAAATATTGAGATCAAAACTTTCTGCTTCACATAATGAGACATCTAGAGCAGGGCCAGCAACAGTGGGAAACGTGAATTTTCTTGAATGTGTCTGGAATAGCTGCCTGCTTCCACTAAACTAAGAATGAGTAATTTCTTCAGTAGCAAAACTCACCTCATTTGTCTGATTTTTAATTTTCAAATATTTCCTCATTTTTAAGGAACATCCAAATACTCTTAATCTGCCAACAATATGAGAGCATTGAGCTCTCTTACAAAACTCACATGATGCTATCATTTCTAACAGAAACTTTGTCTTAATTGTCTATGATTGTGTTACACCTTCTCCATAATGACATGTTTCCCTTACCTAAAATCATGGTGATTTCTGGGGCTATTTCCACTGCTAACTGTCGAATGAGCTCTGAATTCTGCAGGACCAGGAAAAATGCAAAAGCAAGTCCATAGATTTCGCCACTTAAGAGCAACTGGACATGGTTCATACTACAGTAAAATGCTTTGGAAATGTCTGCCCTACCTTCTGAACACCTTCTAGCAAGCCCAATGCTGCCTATGACTTTTGTTCTCTCAATTATTCATTTGTCACTTGCAAAACTTCTTGAATGTATTTCTTGTCTTTGAGACATAACAAGAGAATATAATGTTTCTCTAGGATGAAGAAATTGGTAGCATGATGGATGAAACTTCAGGAACATTACACTAGATGGCTGTTTAAGCTTTAATAAAAAACACACTTGGGTCTTCCTTGCTAGATTTGAAACTTAACATGAATTGGCCTGCAAGGAAATCTAAGTACCATTTCTTGGTACGTTTGGATTTTTACCTGTATCAATTGCTCAGAAAAATGGATATTTTGTAAATTGCTTGATATTGAAGAGTTTTCTAAAATCCTAGAATTAAAAAAAAACTTGTTTCTGAGGCTTTAACATAGTACTTTTCAAATCTGATCCATATTTAAATCATTTCTCATATATTTTTAAAAAATTGTTTATTGCATCAAATACTGTTGTCTCATATGCTATTTAACATATATTACAAGTATCATAGTTTAATCCACCTGAAACAGTCCCTCTGTAACTCTAGTTGGAATAATTTCTTGAGCTAGTCAAAAGTCTGGAGTTGAGACAACCAAAATGAAGTGTACTAAATAAAGTATTAAGTCCAAATATAAGCAACTAAAATAAAGACTTTTTGTAATTGAAAAAAGGTCTTTTAGTTCAAGTCTCCAGATCAAGCCTTTTGACCTATCTCAACAACTAGACCTGTGATTTGGTCAATAATCATGGTATTATTAAGGGAGCCCTGAAATGTCATATAAAACACGATTCTAGAGGGCAGGTAGGATGATCATTAGGTACAGAATCAGGGATAAGAACCAAACTTGGGCATTAAAACTTAATTGTTTTCCATTTTCACCCCAAGAGACATTTGAACAATGACACTTCTTTGTTTTGTAGACTTATACATTAAGCCTTATTGGACTTTCACATGACTATTATTTTATTTAATGACATTTCATACAGAGATCATAAGCAATTTAAATAAATGAAAGAGCAAACAAAATGTATTCATTTTAAATTATTCCTATCGGGTTCAAAATTATTAAAGATAATTAGGTGATCATTTATGTTATCCAGATAAACATACTTGTTCCTTAAAAAATACTTTATTTTAATGTATAAAGATAAAAGAGATTATATTCACCTCATTAGATGATAATGAAAGTATTGTTCGCCAACTAAGCTCATTTCTGAGACACTTGTGATTTCTTTCCTGATCAGCCTGTCATACCAAAGAAGGATTATCGTGGCAGCAATTTGAGATTTACTCTGTCAGATCAGCTATTGATGACTTGAGACCACCCTTATCTGAGGTAGAAAATGGAGTTTTTGTTGAGAGAAAAAATGTTTATTATTTTCTAAGCCATCTCACCTTTCTATTTGACACAAATAAGAGTGGTGGATATGACTCGAATGAACTTGAGTTCATTTTAAAGTACTGTTCATGTACACTTGTTTTATGTATTTTTGGTCCCAAGGAGTTTTGATTCCACTGACTATATCAAAAAAAGGTCAAAGTAAAAACTCAGATACTTCTGTTTTCCCACCAAACATTAAAAAGAGAAACTTGTACTGAGAACTAGGAAGATACAATAAAGAAAAAGTGTGTGATTTTTCAAATTATATACAGCAGCAGACTGGATCTGCTACTCAAACATTTTGGAAATTTCCCTCCTCTTTATTTAAATGTCATTTTATTTCCAAAAGTTTTGTACAAGAGTAGTATGCAAGTGTCACCATGTAATATGTTCTTCAAATGTATTTTCACCTTCTTTCATCTGATCAGTAATGGCTCTCATATATTTAATCTGGTATAGTCCAAGTTATTCCATATTAACAATTTAGTAACTAGGTAAAATGGTTCAAGTTTGACTGTATCTTCCCCCACCTACAGGTCATTGTTTAAATGTCTGATTGGGGTTTTCAAATTAGCCAATTCTATACTCGGTATTTATATTTAGCCCTTATTATTTTTGAGGAAGGGGTAGTTCCCACCCCTTCCTCAACCATCTTCAATCTAGCTTCTGTCTCTACAACATTACTGGGTCTATATTGACTTTTCCATTTCTTCCACAATCTTCACTTTGCAATTGCCACATAGAGTTTTCTTTTTTAAACTATCATCTTACTAGCTCTCTTTGCCACATATAGACGCTGATAATGACAGCCCTTTTTAAAACCATCCACCCCATTGATTACCCGTATGCTGCACATTCCTGCTTCTCTCAATAATGTGACGCCTGTGGATCTTCCCCCTCCCTTGTGAGATCCCCGTTCTACACCTGCCTCATCAATGTCTGTGTTCCCAGTATTCTATCTTCCACCTGGTGCTCCACATGGGTGATCTCATCTTCTACTTCTCTGCTACTGATTTCCAAAAGTATGTCACCAGTTCAGACCTTTCCCCATCTCTTCTCTTTGGAACTTCCCTCAATGTAAATCTCCAAGACCTCAATTCAACACATCCCAAACTACTCACCATCTTCATTAGCCAGGGTCCCCAAGGAAATTGCTGATACACTTGACATAGCATAATTTAAGGAGAGTTGATACTGTTTACAAGTGTGTCACTATAGGGGAACCAACAAAGACAGTCTAGTAAAACAGAGCTTACCATCCTGGGCCAAAGGAATGAGGGAAGGAAAAGTTAACAAAGTAATGAAATCTGAAAGGAAAAAAACTGTACAATGATAAGAACATTGATGTCTATTTAGAATCCATACAGGTCAGCACTATGGGAGAGAAGGAAAAGTAGGGAATAGATTTGGAGGAGCAAACAGAAGATACCCAGCACAATACATGCCTTTTGCTTCTTAGCATCCATTCTTATCCTTTGTTGGGTGAAAAGTGTGAAACACCAACACAGGGGATTCAAGAAGTCCCACCAGTTACTGTACAATTGCAAAGTATAATCAGTTTGGTCATAACTCCATGTGAATCCTAGAATATTAGCTGTAACATGTTCTTCACATATTGTAGTAAGTAAAGAAATGACAAAATAAACAAATAACCACAAATAGAGTGTGCAGGAGTGTCTCACAGAATCGAATAGCAGAAATATAGCTAAGCCTCCAGAAAGAATCAAAGTAGAAACTGGGAGGCTCTTGGGAGTCAGAGGACTGCTCTTTCCACCTCTTCTCACTGTTTCTCTCAGTACACCTACTTTCTTCTATATTCTTCTTTTCTTTTGGTTGTAATTCTATCCACCTAACAAAAAATGACCACACCATACATAACAGACTTATACACCTCCTGTGTTTAAGAGACTTATGGAGATGGAGACCTAACTCTTTTAGTCTCAGTTGATATTTCCTGAAAGAGACAATATGACTAACCCAGCTTAGGTCCATATATCCACCTCTGAACAAATGAGCTATGTCCAGGGACACCTGCTTTGAGACCACGTGCCAGAGAAGAGGAACTGGGAAGATAACCCAAGAATGTCTATTACAGCATTAACTCTAAAACCAGAAACTAGGTTTCATATAGTCCTGTCTCCCTTAGAAGACATAGCCCTGTTTGGGGTTTATAAAAATACTCAAAAATGTTGGTTGATTTTAATTTTCATCAGCTTTCTATTCTTAGTGGAGAAGGAAATATTTCATACTTGAGGATTGTGACACAATTATTCCCCTAAGATTCACTTCTCCATTTTGAGTAATTCCAGTGTTTATTTTTCCCCCAGTGTCCTTCTTACTTGTATTTTCCTAGTCTCTAAGAATATTTTTTAAATTTTTGGTAATGGTTTCATTTGTCTCACCAGAAAAGAACTAAGGGGACTTCCCTGGTGGTGCAGTGGTTAAGAATCCGCCTGCCAGTGCAGGAGACATGGGTTTGATCCCTGGTCCGGGAAGATCCCACATGCTGCGGAGCACCTAAGCCCGTGTGCCACAACTACTGAGCCTGCGCTCTAGAGCCCACGAGCCACAACTACTGAGCCCACATTCCACAACTACCGAAGCCCACGTGCCAAGAGTCCGTGCTCCACAACAAGAGAAGCCACTGCAATGAGAAGCCCACGCACCGCAACAAAGAGTAGCTCCCGCTTGCCACAACTAGAGAAAGCCTGCGCACAGCAACGAAGACCCAATGCAGCCAAAAATTAATTAATTAATAATTAATTTAAAATAATAATAAATTTACACTTAAAAAAAAGAAAAGAACTAGGGAGTATGCATGGTGTTCTGGTTATGATTTCACCACAACAGACCAATGTAAAATATAAAGGAATTGCTTTTCATTACCTATGCAGTTCCTCACATTGTGCTTAACTTTGTAACCATATAAACTTCAGAGGCTCTCTAGAGAATTTTCTCCTATGCTTGAACATGCCCTAATTTTATTTTTGTAGTGGTTTGTTGTCATCTCCAAGTAACTGAAGAAGAATTAAATTAAACAGTTTATACCCCAAGGATAAAAAGAATCACACACTGACCCATACACACACAAACACACAATAAATTAAACAATTCTCAGCAATAATATTGTCAGTGATATTGTTGGTATTGCTATTCTGAGGCTGTTATTTGGGTAATATGTATGGGAGATGCATGAGGGAGGGGATGTGGGAACAGATGTATATGTATGACTGATTCACTTTGTTATAAAGCAGAAACTAATAAAAAAAATGGAAAAAAATAAAAATAAAAATAAAAAAAAATAAAAGCAAATTAGTCATTAGCAAATTAGATCATATTCTACTTCTAACAAACTCTTGAGAACCAGGAATTTCAGCCTGAGAGAAAAGAGGTACACATTTACCAGAGAGAATAAACTCCTGTAGTCCTGTGGAAACATCAGTATAAACTTAAATTTCATCTTTTGTATATGTGTGCATGTGAGTGTTGTATGTAATACCTGGGGTTTACTTCAAAATAATATGGGAGAAGGAAAGTAAATTGGGGTGTAGATGTAAAAAAGACTGGTTATGAGTTGATAATTATTTAATCTGGGTGTTGAGTACATGAAGGTTTCTATACTATTCTGTAATTTTGGATATATTTGGAATTAGTTCATCTTTTTAAGTGTAAATTAATAAATTAATTAAAATGCAGTGTGATGCAATGAGGGAAACTCTAAACAGGATGATGGGAAACCTACCTGCATTCTAGTCCCCCACTTACAATATATAAACAAGATGCAAGGCCAAAAGCAAGTCACTTAACTTCTCAAAGTTTTTTTTTGACTCATTTGCAGAGGTGGGATAAAAGGTACCAGCCTCAAAGTAGGGAAACTAAACCAAATTGTCCATGGAGTTGATTTGAATCTCTCAGGATGATTATTTGATAAACATCTCCAAACTTATCACAGCCTTCATGATTGAAATTAGATCACAACACCACAAACTGGAATTTAATAAGCCATTATCCATTGGATTCAGTATTAGCTCATATTATGCAGACTCACAATTGGTAAAGCTCATACTCTTAACTAAAAAATACAGTTAATAAATAGCCAACTATTGTAATTTAATCATAAAATTAGGTTTCCATTGATATGTGCAATTACAACCAATTTTGTCTCAAAAATCTTTACTTAAATCAGTATTGAAAAAAATCAATAAGATCTGAGACATCGTCATTCTAACTTTAGGGTAGTTTAATAATTAAAACCAAGTCCAAATATAATAGAAAATACAAGAAAAATTGCAAAGTACTTTTTCAGAATGGCATTTTCAGGATCAACTTTACAAACATCCTTCTTAAAAAGTGAATTCTATAAAATTAATATTAAAACTATTTTTTCAAATCAGACCTAATCCACCCATATAACATAGTAAAGAGCTCATCTTTCAAATCTCTCAATTATGTATTTCTGTATCTGCTTGGACGGATTTACAGAGTATGCTTTAAGCTGTAAAACTTTTTCTCACTTAGTACCTTATATTTACAAAATAACCAGAAAAACTTGTACTCTTCCAGCCAACTAAAAAATTAAAAAAAAAACTCATTTTAGGATTTGCCCTTACTCATATACACACTCATTCAGCAAGCACACACACATATGTGCACACACACATTTTAGTTGTACTAAACTTAATGTGAAATTTTAGATTAGAGTCTCATTTATTGGCAATTCTGGGAAAGGGTTTTAGCTTAATCCCCAGTTAATGAAACCCTTGCTAGTGAATTTCCTTTGTCAACACTGCATTTAATGTATATCTTCATACCTGGTGGATCATCAAAACCTGCAAAGTGATTAGGCTCAATTGGAATGTGAAAGTTGGAAGGAAGGATTTTTGTAATATTTTATAAAAAGATTATGCTCATAAGCTACCTGGGCTGGCTCTATTTAAAAAACCATTTTTCAGCTCCTGTATTTTTCTATTAAAAGTAGTGAATAGTTATGCTTCAAACAACAAAGCATGTCTTACAAATCAAGCCTGACTGATAGGTAATTCTTTGGGAGAAAGAAATCAGGTCAGATACTGGCTCAGAAAAATCTGGCCACTGTTCTTTCTTTTGCTTTGTCAAGGATGGACACATATGTGGAAATGACTCCCAGAAAATTACAGCAAATGCCTACCCAGAAGATTTGGGGAAATGTACATATGATAATCAAATGTACATATGATAATCAAACAAATCAAAAATGTACATATGATAATCAATCAATCAAAATCAAAGGAAATCTATCAGTGATTCATATACTATTTTTATATTACCCATTTTCAAAAATATGGGCTACAAGAACATTCAGTAAATACAAAATGCACATCATATTTTTTTTGAAGGATAGAAGGCACTTCCAGATTTGGTGTTGTCATCCAATAAGGTACCCTAGGTGGCTAAAGGAGAATTCCCACTAACAGTGGTAACAATCACAAGGCAGAAAAAGGCATTACAGAGATCACCAAAGGCAACAACACGTGGCTGTTAGTGTGAAAAATCTATGATGAAGTTAAAGTTTAATTTTATTGAATAGTATAAAATACAGTTCTTTGATAATAAAGTATAATGAAAATTCTACCCTGACCCCTTCATATTTGGTGTTTCTTCAAGGAAATGAATCCATAATTTCTACACAGTATCACCTTAAACCAATAAATATCGATTCCTATTCAGAATAAAGCAAGGACCTAGCTATGAAACCCAAAACTGACAGCAAAACAGTAAAATAACATCTATATCTAAAGTTTGTCTGCTAAAAAGACCTTTCTTCTTATGTTTCTATGAATGGTTTCCTTATTTAAAAGTTGCAAATAGTACATAGTTTAGCCAAGAGCTTTTTGGAAATTCTTGAGTCTTATCAGTTTGATGGTTACCATTTTTATTGGAAGAAAAACTAGGCAACTGAATAATTATGACTTTAATCCAAAACACTCTACAATTTCAGAGATATAATTACTTTGAGTGAACTTCTTCAAAGCTTAGCTACATACACACAAAATCTAAAAAGCACACAAGGAACAAAAAATCCAGATGGAGGCCTAACACCCAGGTGTAAAAGAAAAATGTCTGCTAGCTCTTCAGAGGGATTGGCTTAACCTCTTATGCAATGGTGTGAGGTTTGATAACCCTATTCTGCCCTTTTAGGAATAAAACCAAACATTTGTCTCCATGACCTCTGGTCCTGAATTTATCAGCCCATTACTTCAGCTTGTGAAAATGTAATCTTATTTCCTCTAGCAATACTACTTATTAACAAAATTAATTTTTTCCCTAGGGAATTCCCTGGCAGTCCAGTGGTCAGGACTCTGCACTCTCACTGCTGAGGACCCAGGTTCAATCTCGAAAATCCCACAACCCACATGGCCAATAAATAAATAAATAAATAAAGTACACAAGTCAATGGTTTAAAAAAAATTTTCTAGGTTCTTTATTCTACATGAAGGGATGTCACTATAAATATGACTTTTGACTATTACAAAATACCAAGAGAAAAAGAGGTACATGTACATATGTTCACATACATATATTTATAGCACCTTATATTACAATGAGGATATTAGCTTTTAAAGAAAACCATTCATCAAAAGAGAAAGTTGCAGGAAGGGGAAAGGAGCATACAGCCCTTTCTCCTGATACATGTGTGTAAATAGTTTGTCATCACCTTATTCTGTCTGAAGGCAGAATGGTCTGTGACATGCCTGGAGACTTTGCCCAGTGTGACTAGAATATCTTTTCCTTTCAGGCAGCTGTTTAAATATGGGATCAGAACTCTTTCTCTTCCTTGAATTGGGGAAGAGGGACTGTGGTACACTCATTCTTTAAAAGAACATTTTGGAATATATAACAATGCACTAATTTAAATCTTTGCAATCTGTGCTGTAATACTAAGAGCCCCCGAAGAGCCTTGAGCTTTTGTGGAAGTAAAATCTCTATACATAGTAATGAGGTCAATTCTCTCATATTTTGAAGGGTGTGAGTGAAGGTTTATAGAATGAATGGAGCAAAGGCAGCTTAGGCCTGGATGTAGTGGTTTTCAAGTGTTTACAACGCTCCTGCTCCAATGACAGAGCAAAGCTGAAACTTACAGTCTCTTTAAAACATGAGACTCAAGCTCATTATTACCATAGTGGGTATTCTCTCCATTCTTTTACTGCTCCCTGAAACCATTCCTTCAGTTTATAGGTAAGTGTGCAATATTTTAAAAAGAAAGGCAAAATATCACAAATAAACCAATTAAAGCAGCAATTAAAGCAGCAAAGGTAGCAGAAACTCCCTTTGGATCCAAGTATGTACTCATAGAAGAAAAGTCAAGAAATTAGGAATTTTTTAAAATCATACATTAATGATTGGGGACCTGAAGGAATAAATGAAGGAATGGGGTTCACAAATTTGGCTCTATGATTTCAAACAACAAAAGTACAAATTCAAATACAGTAAACTATAAGATTCAGTATCCATAAGATTAAAACACAGCATCTATTTGGGAAAAGCATTCCTTATAGTGAGGCTAGAGAAAAAAGTTTCCCACAGATTCTCACAAGTAAGACCCTACATAATGTCACAAACAGCAATCCTTAATGCTGAAACAGCAATAAATTTAATAGAGGCATCGTTTTAATAATCAAAGCTAATGGCCTCATGTAAAGTACAATTTCATAAGCACAGTGAGGATGGATTTGTGCGGAAGAGAGAGGTAATAATAAATATTGTACAGAATTGTGGCCCTCTGTGGCTTAATCTTGGCTTAGAATTTAGAACATCTATGACTGGGTAAACAACATGTATTTCAAGCAATATTCCATACATATTTACCTAAGCTTTTGGGGTTACTGAGTGATGTTAATATAGAGATGAACATTCCTATAAGTACCAAGAGTTATCAAGTAAGAGAAATATATAACTTTAATAAAAGATAATTCTAAAGAATTACTAGAATCTCAATGAAAATATCAATGTGATATTCTTTATACAATGGAGGAAGAAATGAAAAAGATCCTAACACTTATTTAAGAAACAAAACTTATGTAATAACATTTTAAAGCCAGTGGAAAATGAGAACACTGATGATTAGAGTCATCATATATTAAAATCCATTACAAATCTACAATTGTTAAATTCATATGGATCTGGTACAAGATCAATGGATCAGAGAACTTATCTGAAACAGATTCTATTTATATGTATATGAACTTAATAAATGCTGACTAAGATCTTAGAAATAAGATTTTAGAAATAAGTGAGAAGTTCAAGAGGTATTTATAAAGTTTGCTGGGAGAAAATAAGCTATTTAGAAAGAAAAAATAATCTGAGATATTCAGCAGTCACCGTAAGCCAAATAAATTCCAATCGGATATGAAAATTTGTTGTTAAAAAAAAAGAATTAGGGCTTCCCTGGTGGCGCAGTGGTTGAGAGTCCGCCTGCCTATGCAGGGTACACGGGTTCGTGCACTGGTCCGGGAAGATCCCACATGCCGTGGAGCGGCTGGGCCTGTGAGCCATGGCCGCTGAGCCTGCGCGTCTGGAGCCTGTGCTCCGCAACGGGAGAGGCCACAACAGTGAGAGGCCCGCGTACCGCCAAAAAAAAAAAAAAAAAAAAAAAGAATTAAAAAACTAGTAGAATATATAAGTGAAACCTGTTTAATCTCTTTTTAGGAAAAGACTTTCTTAAATTTTTTTAAAGTATTTAATAAACTAAAGAGACATATGATAGAAACAATATATGAAATTTGATTGGATTTTGGATAAAAAATAAAAGAATATAAAAGGTTTATTGGCAAGATAAGAGGGAAAATTCACATATGAAATGGATTAGATATTACAGAATTGTTAATTGTCTTAATTGTATTATTAATAGTATTCTAGTTATGCTGAAAAATATCCTTATTCTTGAGATACAATGAAGAACTTAGCAGCCAAGTGTCTGAAGCTTACTTTCAAATAGTTCAACAATAATAAATAAATCTCTTTTATTGTGTGTGTGTATACACACACACACACACAAATATATATTCCCACACATACATATATATGTATGTGTCATATATATGAGAGAGAAAGAGTGGGGGAGAAAAATTGACAAAACATTGTCAGCTAGTGAATCTAACTGAAGAGTATACAGGGCTCACTGGATTATTCTTTTGTTTTTTTCTGTAAGTTTGAATTTTTTTAAATAAAAAGTCAGAAGGAAAATTTTCTAGTAAGAACAATAGATTTAATGAACTAAAAATGTAAATCATCTGTATGTAAAACAACATGATACTACTAAATTATATGACAAATGGTTATACACTTAATAAATAGAAGGTTCATAAAAGTTGTTAAGGAAAACATTAGGACCTCAAAAGAAAAACTGAGCAAAAGATACACACAGATGCTCCTCAGAAGAAATCCAAGTGACTAAATGTGAAAAAAAGAAAAGTTAACCTTGCTAGTTGTCAAAGAAAACAAAATACTATTTTTCCCTATAAAAGTAGCAGAGGGTTGTTTTGTTTTTTTATTTGTTTTGTTTCTAATGATTATACTTTATACTACAAGGGTACAAGGAAAGACATCTTTTCATTGTTGATGAATTTGTAAAATGGTACAGAGAGTCTGGAAAGAAATTCGGAAATGGTTTCAGAAGCATGAAAAAAGTGTATAAACTTTGATCAAACAATTCTTTTCTGGCAATTTTCCTTATGGTACAAACAAAACTTGGGAAACTATGCTAAAAAATTGTCACATATGGCAGTTCTAATAAAGTAAAATAGAAAACAACCTCAATGTCCACTGTTAGGGTAAAGGTAAACAAAATTTTTTACCACAGGGCACATCCATTTGGCAGAACATTATGACACTATTAAAGATGTTTATGAAGCATTTAATGACACAGAAGCATCATATAATAAAATAGTAAGTGGAAAAAACAGGGTACCAAGGCATATAGCAGTCTGAAAAAATATTCATAAAAAATATTGAAAAAAATACTGAAGTATGATAAAATATGAACAATTGGTGCCTATAAGTAGTGTGATTATCTCTGGCTTTTTTCTATTTTTTATACTATTCCATATGCCCCAAACTTTCCTCTATAGCCACATATGCAGTGAGGTATGAGTAAAGTTCATTTAGAAATCTTTGAAAAGAGACTTTCCAGAGTACTCAGGTAACCAAAAACACACTGGAGTCTAGTCAATATTAATTTGGTAGTGTGAGTGTGTATATATATGTTTACATAAAATGAAATAAAAACAAATTATTTGAGATAGATCATATACCCCAGAGATATAACTTTTTGAAAACTTTTCTAGCAAGCTCTTTCTTCCTGTGTTTTCATAAGGATCTAAATATTTCCCAGAGTTTTTTGTTTGCTAGTTTGCTCTGTTTCATATTCTCTTTAATATCAGATAAAAGGAGTTGAAAGTTAAGTGAGTGGGTGTCACTGAGGTGTTGGGAGAAGGAAGTTGTGGTGTTAAAACCTCAAATGAAGCACTGTGAACGCTGCCCCCCCTCACTTTATCACTCCATACTTGTAAATTAGACACTTCTCTGAGTAAATTACCTTTTCAGGTCATAGATAATCAAGTCAATTTTCTTGGCAATAGAAATGTTTTACATCAAGTATCAATATATTGGGAAAAACACACAGATGATCAATTTAAAATTTTCATATATTTAATTTTAATCTCCAAATAAGTTTAGACATGAACTGGAAAAGCTAATCATCTTGTTTGCACATTGACACTCTTTTAAACAGTCTACCCATAGTTCCCTCAGAACCCACTGAATGAGCAGCAAGAAATGTAACCCAAACCTGAGCCATGGCTGATTGGACCAGAGGGGACACCTAATCCAAGCAAGGTCTCTGAGATTCTCTTTTCTGGGAATTTGCTGTAAAACTCAGAGAGATTGAATTGATTTTCTGAGGGCACTCTACTTGTCAAGTTGCTAGATTAGTGGCTAAGACTACCAACTGAAGACTTGGTGTGATAAAGAGCCAAACAAGAGAGCCAATCTATGGGGAAAACCAAGAAAATGAATTAGAAACACAAAGCAACATAAAGAACACAAGTGGTGCAGAGAAGAGGCAGTTGATTAAGGAGCTATGGTTTCTGAGGGCTTTCTAGTTCTCTGTTCCAAAACCTCATTCATACCTTAGTGACACATCTCATCTTTGGTTTTAAGAGATACGCCTGTTATCTTATTAAAACTCTCCCTTTATTTAAACAAACTTCAGATGTTATTTTGTTGCTTGAAACCAAAGCATCCCTGGGTAAATAAGTACTTGTCCTTTCTAAATTACATTAAAATATGGATAAAGCATGCACTTTTTATCCACCTTTAATAGATCAGGAACTGAGTCAAATAATTTAACATCATATGTTTACTTACTGTAGCCCTGTGACTAGAATCTATATATTTCAATTCCAGTTCCTCTGCTGTTAACTCTTCTGTGTCTAGAGATAAATATGGCCAGCACTGTGCTGGTAACCAATGAACACATCAGCAAAGATCTGTCTACAAGGTGGTGTAACTGGATAACTGCTACATCTGGATTCTGCTGTGGTAGCACTATGTGAGGAGACCGTGGGTTATTAACTCAGTTAAAAGCATCAGGACCATTAACTTGTAGTTCTACCATCAAATTCATAGAAAAACCAAAGGAAATTGTATTTTGACATTACTGTTAACAAAAATGTATTGCAGCTTCTATTTTAACCATAGCTATAGTTTTAGTGTTGAATGGTTCTTGTCATCAAGGGAAAAGCAAATAAAAATACTTTCTAACTCTACATTTAAAATTCTGATCTATAAACTCAATCAAACATCTTCAATTCTATCCAATAAAAAACAACAATTAAAGTCAGCTAGAATCTACTATATGCCCTTAAATCTCCAAGTGTTCTGTATAACTAAAGATATGTAGTTAATTTGCTAATAACTATCAAATAGATACCATTTATTGAGTGCCTACACTGTGCCATGGACTGGTCTATGTATTTTACACACATTATTCATTCATTCAACAAGTACTTATTTTATTGAATAAATACTGGATACATACTGTTCACATGTCATACTTACTGAGAATATAACAGTGAACAAAACAAAGTCCCTGCTCTCAAAGAATTTTTTAGACTTCATTTAATCATCACAATTAACCTGCTGTTGTTACCATTTTTTTAGACCCAATGAGGTTAAATAATTCACCCAGGGTCACACAACAGATGAGGGGTAGCTTAGGCTTCTTAAAATCTCAGGCTCTTTCCATTTGACTACAGTGTTCTCATTAAATCATTGACTATAAAGAACCACATTTATAGCCAGGTGAACACTGTTGAGAAGCTGATAATCACTGATAATCCATGCCAGGGCCTTCTCACATACACTAGTTCCTTGATGCATTTACTACAAATGTAGATTACTTCCCATAAAGTAATGTTCTCATTGAATACTTAAACAACCTTTGAAATTTATCATTGGATTATCACTGGATTGGAATCTAAAACACTCTACAGTCAATATGAACAAAATTCCTGATGTTCAATATAAGGTGAATGCAAGTAATTTTATTAAACCAAGTTAGGCAGAATTTATTTTTAATTTGATCCATTCATATATATGAATGGACCAAATTATACATATAATGTGCCAGAACAAGTTCTAGGTGCTGGGATACAGCAATGGAAAAAAATCCCTACTCTGATGGCATTTCCATAAAATATATATTTCGTTATATGGTAGCAAGTGCAGTAAAGAAAAATAAAGCATGGAAGAGGGCTGGGAGTATAAAGGGCTAGGACTTACAATTTTAAATAAGCAGGTCAAGGAAAGCTTCATTGAAAAGGTGAAATTTGAACAAACTCTTAAAGAAATTGAGAGAGTGAGCCACAAGGAGATCCAAGCAAAGGACACAACAAGTTCAATATCCCTGACACGTGTGTGTCAAAGCTATCGGGGTGTCAGGATTACAGAAGTAGCAGGCACCAGATGATACAGGACTCACAGGAATCATGAGGAGATCAGCTTTTACCCTGAGTGATGTGGGAAGTCATTGGAGAATTTTGAATAAAGAAATGATATTATATGTCTTAACTTCTTGAAAGTATCCCTGGCTGTTGTATGGAGAAGGGACCATAGGAAAGGACAGGGTGGAAAAAGG
The DNA here is from genome assembly GCF_025265405.1 of Mesoplodon densirostris. NCBI lineage: Eukaryota > Metazoa > Chordata > Mammalia > Artiodactyla > Ziphiidae > Mesoplodon > Mesoplodon densirostris. Next base: position 30,886,639 of record NC_082672.1, read on the forward strand.
GAGACAATTTGGGAGATTTGTAATAATCCAGGTGGGAGATGATGGTATCTTCCACTAAGAGTCGAAGTGGCCAGATTTCTGGATATACTTTGATCATAGAGCCAATAGGACTTGATAACAGATCAGATTTGGGGTTTAAGAGAAAGAAAGAAGTCAAGGATGACACCAAGGATTTTGGTCCAAGTAATGGGAAAGATGGAGTTTCCATTTACTATGGGAGGAGCATGTTTGAAAGATCAAGAGTTCAGTGTGGGGCATGGAGAAAGCATTTTTCACAGGAGTGATCATGTGCATCAAATGCTACTGAGAGGCTGAATGACATAAAGACTGAGAATTTACTATTGGATTCAACAATGTAGAGGTCATCGGGGACCTTAACAGAGCTGTTTTGGTGGAGTAAAAGGATAAGAGTAAAAGGCTGACTAGTGTGGATTCAAGAGGTATGGGGAAAGAGGAATGAAAGGTAACAAGTCAACTCTTTTGAGAAATTATTCTATAAGCAGAGAAAATGGGCAAAACCTGAAAGGGAAAGTGGGGCTGAAGAAGATTTTCTTCATAACAGGTTAAGACTGATGGAATAACGTGTTTGTCTGTTGATAGGAATGACTCATTAGAAAGCAAAGAATTGATGAAGTTTTTTCTTGCAAAAAAAAGAGGGCAATATAGTGAAGAAGGTGGTCTTAGAAGAGTGGAAAGTTCATCCACATCCATATACATGCTTTTATGATTATAATCTCTCAATATATTACATGATTTTTATAATTATTCCTACACTGCTCTTACTGAAATTTAGAAGTTTATTTGTTAAGAAGACTGGCAATTTTCTCACACAAAATAAATTTAATTTATCAAGAATAAGTAATCTTGCTCAACTTTTCATCACTATTTTTTGAAATGTATTCAATAATAAATATTGTCATGTTTACACTATGGTTTCATGAAGTAGTAATGTATGCATGAATGTTAAGAGGCGTGTTGTGAGTTAAAAAGGACATGGTTTCTCCCTAGAACCTGTCCCCCCTTCTCTGTTATATGGTGTACATTCAAACTCTCTCTAGATTTCTGACCCTTAAAAAAGTTTCAGAAGTATTTTGAAAGGCTTTATATATATTTACTATGACAATGAGTTACCTCTTTTGATATTTCATACCTTACTGAAAACAAATTTGATAATTACAAAGGTCACAGGTTATTTTTGTTTGGAATTTTTTAACAAGAACTTCCAAATTTAAAAAAATAATAAACATTTATTTTGAAAACTCAAGAATTCTATTTGGGGCTTTGTAAATATACATAATAATCTTAAATTATTTTAATTAGAAAATAAATCTTACAGCTTTAGAAAGCAAAGACTCCAGGATCATACACTGTAGCTCTCAAAGGCATATAATTGTCAATTAATCATTTATCTATTTACTCAGCACCTTACCCTCATGTACAATTTTATGAAATTGATATTAAAGTGAAATTCAACATATTATATTTTGACAATAACATGCATACATCAATTATTCTCTGTAAAACAGAAAATGTTGTTCTAACACTTATTAAACATCTAATGTGAAGAGATAAGTACTATCATTTACTCTCGTTGTATAGAAGAAGTTAGATAAACTGCCCAGGTCACATAGATAGAAGTTCTGGGATTCAAATCAAGCCTGTGTGATTCCAGAAGCCAGATGGAAACCATTACCTCACACTGTTATCTGTACAATGGTACCCCTTACACATCTACTAAATCAAGATACAAATCCGAGACACTTCACCTACCTAGAAAAAAATGTATCCACAAGAGAACTACAGTTAAAAATCTATTCTTTCCAAGAGACCTTCAAGATGGCAGAGGAGTAAGATGTGGAGATCACCTTACTCCCACAAATACATCAAAAATACATCTACATGTGGAACAACTCCTACGGAACACCTACTGAATTCTGGCAGAAGACCTCAGACTTCCCAAAAGGCAAGAAAATCCCCACATACCTGGGTAGGGCAAAAGAAAAAAGAAAAAACAGAGACAAAAGAATAGGGACAGGACCTGCACCTCTGGGATGGAGCTGTGAAGGAGGAAAAGTTTCCACACACTAGGAAGGCCCTTCACTGGTGGAGACGGGGTGTAGGCAGGGTGGGGGGAAGCTTCAGAGCCACGGAGGAGAGCGCAGCAACGGGGGTGCAGAGGGCAAAGCAGAGAGATTCCCGCACAGAGGATTGGTGCCAACCAGCACTCACCAGCCTGAGAGACTTGTTTGCTCACCACCAGGATGGGCGGGGGCTGGGAGCTGAGGATCGGGCTTTGGAGGTCAGATCCCAGGGAGAGGACTGGGGTTGGCTGCGTGAACACAGCCTGAAGGGGGCTAGTGTGCCACAGCTAGCTGGGAGGGAGTCCGGAAAAAAGTCTGGACCTGCTGAAGAGGGAAGAGACTATTGATTCTGGGTGCCCGAGGAGAGGGGATTCCTGCTCTGTGCACCCACAGAAGGCAGAGCACTGCCTAAGTGAGCTCCAGAGAGAGGTGAGAGCCGCGGCTATCAGCTCAGACCCCAGAGACAGGCATGAAACGCTAACACTGCCGCCGCTGCCACTAAGAATCCTGTGTGCAAGCTCAGGTCACTATCCCCAACCCTCTGGGAGCCAGTGCAGCCTGCCACTGCCAGGGTCCCATGATCCAGGGACAACTTCCCCAGGAGAACACATGGAGCAACTCAGGCTGTTGCAGTGTCATGCCAGCCTCGGCTGCCAAAAGTTTGCCCCACACTCCAATTATGTCTACCATACCCTTCCCTCTCCCAGTCCTGAGTGAGCAAGAGAAACCTAATCAGCAGCTGCTTTAACCCCCTCCTGTCTGGGCAGGGAACAGATGCCTGAGGGTGGCCTCCAAGCAGAGGTGGGACCAAAACCAAAGCTGAACTCCAGGATCTGTGCGAATAAAGAAGAGAAAGAGAAACTTCTCTGTGCAGCCTCAGGAGCAGCAGATTAAATCCACACAGTCAACTTGATGAACCCCACATCTGTGGAATACCTGAATAGATAACAACTGTTCACAAAATTGAGGAAATGGACTTTGGGAGCAACTGGAGACTTGGGATTTGCATCTGACTTTTTTCTGGTTTTTATGTTTATCTTAGTTTGGTTTTTAGTGTTTGTTATTATTGGCGGCTTTGTTTATTGGTTTGGTTGCTCTCTTCTTTCTTTCTTTCTTTCTTTTTCTTTTTTCTTTTTTTCTGAGTGTGTATGTGTATCTTTCTTTGTGTGATTTCGTCTGTTTAGGTTTGCTTTTACCATTTTTCCTAGGGTTCTGATGGTTCATTTTTTGTTGTTGCTGTTTGTTTGTTCGTTTTCTTTTTATGAGTGTGTGTGCATAAGTTTATTTGTGTGGTTTTGTCTGTTTAGTTATGCTTTTACCATTTGGTTTCGGGTTCTATCTGTTTCAGTTTTTTTTTTTCTTCCTTTTCTTTCAAGCTGTGTGGCTGGCAGGGTCTTGGTGCTCCAGCTGGGTGTCAGGCCTGAGCCTCCGAGGTGGGAGAGCCAAGTTCAGTACATTGGACCACCAGAGATCTCCCAGCCCCACATAATATCAATCGGCGAGAGCTCTACCAGAGATCTTGGTCTCAAACCTAAGATCCAGCTCCACCCAACGGCCAGCAAGCTCCACTACTGTACTGGATGCCCCATGACAAACAACTAGCAAGACACAAAACCAACCACACCCACTAGCAGAGAGGCTGGCTAAAGTCATACTAAGTACACAGACACCCCAAAACACACCACAGAATGTGGCCCTGCCCACCAGAAAGACAAGATCCAGCCACACCCAACAGAACACAGGCACCAGTCCCTTCAACCAGGAAGCCTACACAAGCCACTGAACCAACCTCACCCACTGAGAGCAGACACCAAAAACAACGGGAACTATGAACTTGCAGCCTGTGAATAGGAGACCCCAAACACAGTAAGTTAAACAAAATGAGAAGACAGAGAAATATGCAGCAGATGAAGGAGCAAGGTAAAAACCCACCAGACCAAACAAATGAAGAGGAAAATAGGCAGTCTACCTGAAAAAGAATTCAGAGTAAATATGATCCAAAATCTTGGAAATAGAATGCAGAATATACAAGAAATATTTAACAAGGACCTAGAGGAACTGAACAACAAACAAACAATGATGAACAACACAACAAATGAAATTAAAATTCTCTAGAAGGAAGCAATAGCAGAATAAAGGATAGAAGAGGCAGAAGAAAGGATAATTGACCTGGAAGATAAAATAGTGGAAACAACTGCCACAGAGCACAATAAAGAAAAAAGAATGAAAAGAATTGAGGACAGACTCAGAGACCTCTGGAACAACACTACATGCACCAACATTCAAATAATGGAGGTCCCAGAAGAAGAAGAGAAAAAGAAAGCATCTGAGAATATATTTGAAGAGATTATAGTTAAAAACTTCCCTAAGTTTTTAAGGAAAGGAAAGAGTCTGTCAAGTACAGGAAGCACAGAGGGTCCCATACAGGATAAAACCAAGGAAAGACACGCCAAGACACATATTAATCAAACTATCAAAAATTTGAATCAAAGAAAAAATATTAAAAGCAGCAAGGGAAAAGCAGCAAATAACATACAAGGGAATCCCCATAAGGATAACAGCTGATCTTTCAGCAGAAACTCTGAAAGCCAGAAGGGAGTGGCAGGACATATTTAATGTGATGAAAGGGGAAAAACCTACAACCAAGATCACTCTACCCAGCAAGGATCTCATTCAGATTTGATGGAGAAATCAAAAGCTTTACAGACAAGCAAAAGCTATGAGATTTCAGCACCACCAAACCAGCTTTACAACAAATGCTAAAGGACCTTCTTTTAGTGGGAAACACAAGACATGAAAAGGACCTACAAAAAAAACCCCAAATAATTAAGAAAATGGTAACAGGAACATACATATCGATAATTACCTTAAATGTGAATGGATTAAATCCAACCAAAATACACAGACTGGCCGAATGTATACAAAAACAAGACCCATATATATGCTGTCTGCAAGAGACCCACTTCAGACCTAGGGACACATACAGACTAGAAGTGAGGGGATGGAAAAAGATATTCCATTCAAATGGAAATCAAAAGAAAGCTAGAGTAGCAATTCTCATATCAGACAAAATAGACTTTAAAATAAAGACTATTAAAGACATAAAAAAATAGTGATCAAGGGATCAATCCAAGAAAAGGATATAACAATTGTAAATATTTATGCACCCAATATAGGAGCATCTCAAAACATAAGGCAAATGCTAACAGCCACAAAAGGGGAAATCGACAATAACACAATAATAGTAGGGGACTTTAACACCCTACTTTCACCAATGGACAGATCATCCAAAATGAAAATAAATAAGGGAACATAAGCTTTAAATGACACATTAAAAAAGATGGACTTAGTTAATATTTATAGGACATTCCACCCAAAAACAATAGAGTACACCTTCTCCTCAAGTGCTCATGGAACTTTCTCCAAGATAAATCATATCTTGGGACATAAAACAAGCCTCAGTAAGTATAAGAAATTTGAAATCATATCAAGCATCTTTTCTGACCACAATGCTATGAGACTAGATATCAATTACAGGAAAAAAAACTGTAAAAAATACAAAAACATGGAGGCTACTAAATAACCAAGAGATCACTGAAAAAATCAAAGAGGAAATCAAAAAAATACCTAGAAACAAATGACAATGAAAACATGACAACCCAAAACCTATGGGATGCAGCAAAAGCAGCTCTAAGAGGGAAGTTTATAGCAATACAGTCTTACCTCAAGAAACAAGAAAAATATCAAATAAACAAACTAACCTTACACCTCAAGCAATTAGAGAAAGAAGAAGAAGAACAACAAAATAAAGATAGCAGAAGAAATCATAAAGATCAGATCAGAAATAAATGAAAAAGAAATGAAGGAAATAATCATAAAGATCAATAAAACTAAATCTGGTTCTTTGATAAAATTAACAAAATTGATAAACCATTGGCCAGATTCATCAAGAAAAAAAGGGAGAAGATTCAAATCAACAGAATTAGAAATGAAATAGGAGAAGTAAAAACTGTCACTGCAGAAATACAAAGGACCATGAGAGATTACTACAAGCAACTATATGCCAATAAAAAGGACAACCTGGAAGAAATGGACAAATTCTGAGAAAAGTACAACTTTCCAAGACTGAACCAGGAAGAAATAGAAAATATGAACAGACCAATCACAAGCACTGAAATTGAAACTGTGATTAAAAATCTTCCAACAAACAAAAGCCCAGGACCAGATGGCTTCACAGGCGAATTCTATCAAGCATTTAGAGAAGAGCTAACACCTACCCTTCTCAAACTCTTCCAAAATATTACAGAGGGAGGAACACTCCCAAACTCATTCTATGAAGCCACCATCACCCTGATACCAAAACCAGATTAAGATGTCACAAATAAAAGAAACTATAGGCCAATATCACTGATGAACATAGATGCAAAAATCCTCAACAAAATACTAGAAAACAGAATCCAACAGCACATTAAGCACCATGATCAAGTGGGGTTTATCTCAGGAATTCAAGGATTCTTCCATATACGAAAATCAATCAATATGACACACCATATTAACAAATTGAAGGATAAAAACCATATGATAATCTCAATCGATGCAAAATAAGCTTTTGACAAAATTCAACACCATTTATGATAAAAACCCTCCAGAAAGTAGGCATAGAGGGAACCTACCTTAACATAATAAAGGCCATATATGACAAACCCAGAGCCAACATTGCTTTCAATGGTGAAAAACTGAAACCATTTTCTCTAACATCAAGAACAAGACAAGGTTGCTCACTCTCACTACTATTATTCAACATAATTTTGGAAGTTTTAGCCACAGCAATCAGAGAAGAAAAACAAATAAAAGGAATCCAAATGGGAAAAGAAGTAAAACTGTCACTGTTTGCAGATGACATGATAGTATACATAGAGAATCCTAAACATGCTACCAGAAAACTACTAGAGCTAATCAATGAATTTGGTAAAGTAGCAGGATACAAAATTAATGCACAGAAATTTCTTGCATTCCTATACACTAACGATGAAAAATGTGAAAGAGAAATTAAGGAAACACTCCCATTTACCACTGAAACAAAAACAATAAAATACCTAGGAATAAACCTACCTAAGGAGACAAAAGACCTATATGCAGAAAACTATAAGACCTTGATGAAAGAAATTAAAGATGATACAAACAGATGGAGAGATACACCATGTTTTTGGATTGGAAGAATCAATACTGTGAAAATGACTATACTACCCAAAGAAATCTACAGATTCAATTTAATTCACCAAGGGCATTTTTTCACAGAACTAGAACAAAAAATTTTAGTTTGTATGGAAACACCAAAGACCCCAAATAGCCAGCACAATCTTGAGAAAGAAAAACGGAGCTGGAGGAATCAGGCTCCCTGACTTCAGACTATACTACAAAGCTACAGTAATCAAGACAATATGATACTGGCACAAAAACAGAAATATAGATCAATGGAACAGGATAGAAAGCCCAGAGATAAACCCATGCACATATGGTCACCTTATCTTTGATAAAGGAGGCAAGAATATACAATGGAGAAAAGACATCCTCTTTAAGAGGTGAGGCTGGGAAAGCTGGACAGCTACATTAAAAGAATGAAATTAGAACACTTCCTAATGCCATACACAAAAAATAAACTCAAAATGGATTAAAGACCTAAATGTAAAGCCAGACACTATAAAACTCTTAGAGGAAAACATAAGAAGAACACTATGACATAAACCACAGCAAGGTCCTTTTTGACCCACCTCCTAGAGAAATACAAATAAAAACAAAAATAAACAAATGGGACCTAATGAAACCTAAAAGCTTTTGCACAGCAAAGGAAACCATAAAAAAGACAAGAAGACAACCCTCAGAATGGGAGAAAATATTTGCAAACGAATCAATGGACAAAGGATTAATCTCCAAAATATATAAACAGCTCATGCAGCTCAATATTAAAGAAACAAATAACCCAATCCAAAAATGGGCAGAAGACCTAAATAGACATTTCTCCAAAGAAGACATACAGATGACAAAGAAGCACATGAAAAGCTGCTCAACATCACTAATTATTAGAGAAATGTAAATCAAAACTACAAAGAGGTATCACCTCACACCAGTTAGAATGGGCATCATCAGAAAACCTACAAACAACAAATGCTGGAGAGGGTGTGGAGAAAAGGGAACTCTCTTGCACTCTTGGTAGGAATGTAAATTGATACAGCCACTATGGAGAACAGTATGGAGGTTTCTTAAGAAACTAAAAGTAGAACAATCATATGACCCAGCAATCCCACTACCGGGCATATACCCTGAGAAAACCATAATTCAAAGAGTCATGACCACAATGTTCATTGCAGCACTATTTACAGCAACCAGGACATGAAACCAAACTAAGTGTCCATCGACAGATGAATGGATAAAGAAGATGTGGCACATATATACAATGGAAAATTACTTAGCCATAAAAAGAAACGAAATTGAGTTATTTGTAGTGAGGTGGATGGACATAGAGTCTGTAATACAGAGTGAAGTAAGTCAGAAAGAGAAAAACAAATACCATATGCTAACACATATATACAGAATCTAAAAAAAAATGGTTCTGATGAACCTAGGGGTTAAAGGAATAAAGAAGGAATAAAGAAGCAGATGTACAGAATGGACTTGAGGACACGGGGAGGGGGAATTGTAAGCTGGGACGCAGTGAGAGAGTAGCATTGACATATATACACTACCAAATGTAAAAGAGATAGCTAGTGGGAAGCAACCACATAGCACAGGGAGATCAGCTCAGTGCTTTGTGACCCCTCTAGAGGGGTGGGATAGGGAGGGTAGGAGGGAGTTGCAAGAGGGAGGGGATATGGAGATATATGTATACATACAGCTGATTCACTTTGTTAAACAGCAGAAACTAACACAACATTGTAAAGCCATTATACTCCAATAACGATATTTTTTAAAATCTATTCTTTCCTTATAGTAAATATTACTCTGTACAAATGTGTGTATTACATAGAATATACTATAGGCTACCAAAAAATTTAATATGTATCATATTTGTAGAGATTCATTAATTGAGTCCCTGAGATATGGATTGGATGATTTAATTCAATTGGGGGAAATTCTTGGTAAAGATATATTTTGAATTTTGACAAATTAGATGGATCCAAATTAGTAGAAAGATGAGATGAACTATTTAAACATGGGAGATAGATGGACAGATGTGAATAAAGAATATGAAATAGAAAAGAGAGTGTTCAATGCAAAGCATAGGGCAGGAGCATCCCTGGCCAAAGAAATGATATATATGGCTGAAAGAGAATGAGCAGCATAGCTAAGTGACTGCAGAGACACATCTAGTGCCATCATGAGTCAGTTACTCAAGTGACATCTTGGTAAGATGGCTTTTTGGAATTAAATTGTCCATACATTTTCAATTAATTTTTATTTATGTAAGGCAATTAAGTTAGAACCTTGCTATTCAAAGTACGGTCTAGCAGGAACCAACCATATCAGAATCACCTAGTAGACTGTTAGGAAGGCAGAAACTCTGGCCACATCATCGACCTACTAAATCTCAAGGTGATTCTTGGGAAGCAGTGCATCTGTATCCTAATGCTGATTTGGTTATTTCCTTAGCATGTAACTCTAGGCAAGTGCTTTCATCTCTAAACCTAAATTGCTCATCTCTAAAGTGGAAAAGATCCTTGCCACGCTAATTCAGGGGCTTGATAAAAGGATCAAATGCAATGAACCATGTAAAAGCACTTTATAGCACTTTGGTACTATAAAGCACCACTAGAAATCTCCCCTAAAACAGGCGTCTGTGTTCAAGGAAAATCCAAGGGGCCAGGGCTGGTGCCTGGAATGTCTTGGCCACGTCCCTCACAGCTGCCTCCACTATCCCTGTATATAAACACAGCCTCAGAGAAACATCTCACTTGGTAAAATAAATACTCAGGTTTATGAAAGTGTCGTGGAGCTGAGTTACCCCAGGAGATTCATAGGGTGATGCCTGACCCAGCTGCTCTCCAAATCAAGCCAAGGAATTTGCCCTTGTGTCAGTGCACCTGCCATCACTCTGTGACGCTCCTGGTTACTCCTTTTCTATTTTTCCCATCTCTTATCATCGGAGGACTATGGGATGGCTGAGGAAACAAGGCAAGGCAGGAGCTGGGATTTTCTGAGGAGTAGCATGTCAGGTAAAAAGTTGACAGGCTCAGGGCGCTCTCCAACCATGAAAGCAAACTGTCACGCAGCAGATCTTTCAGTCCCCTGACAACTGTCACTTGGAACTTTCTAGTTCAGCAAGTGTCCTTTAACAAAAGTTTTAAAGTTATTAAAAATGAATATTTCATTGTTAAAAATTGTTTTCCACAAGACCCTGCTCCTGGAGGTGTTTAAGAATTCTGAGCTCAGGTAAATTGGGGATGCTGATCACCATCCCACCTCCTGGAGGAGGGGTACAAAAAGAATCCGATTTAAATTTGCCTAATCAGCATTTTCCAAATGTACTTGACTGCAGAACACTTCCTTGCAGTATTGCCTATTAATACACTGCAGTTTAAACAGTAGTTCCACTAAGAACGTATCTTGAAAATCACTGTCTTTTTTTGGTTATAATATTTAATGTAATCTTAATAGCATAGCACTACTTTTGTGGAAAAGAAATATTCTAGCCTGGAAACTTCTTGACTACAGGAGCTGTTGTTTTTTACTCTCCAGCACTTAGCAGAGTACAAGGCATTTAGTCAATTCTCAGTGAATGTTTGTTAAATTTTAAAAATCAAAATAGAATCCATTTTTTTTTGCATAAGATATTCTCACTCTGTACCAAAAGGATATGATGAGTTTTTATGTGTGTCTGTTTGTTTGTTTTTTGAGGAACAAGAGCCCAGTTTGTTTATTTGATCATTTCTTGCATTTGACGTACTCCTCGATGACATCCTTGGCCTGGGCCTCTTTGCCGTAGTCCTAAACCACCACACAACTGCAACCAACCACTTTTACAGGGCTTTCCCTCTCTGTCAGTTTTACAGAGGCCTACCCATTCCCCTAGTTTCTTGTCATCAACCTTAATCAGGTTGATTTGGTGCTCAGCACAAAGGTCCTCCACCAACTTGACATACATAGGCTCATCACAGTTGGATGCAAACACACAGAGATGGGCTTGGCACTTGCCAAGCTTCACGAATTCCATGTGCTAGGCCATCGTGGATGAAAGCGGGCCTCAGCACCTCTTCCAGAGCAGTATTAACGTCCATTACACCCCCAGCAGCAATGCCTTCCTCGGCCATGGTGGTGGGTTACAGGTGGAGCTGAATCTTGAGTGCACCCGCTCCTCTGCCTCCGCACGACTCCGCGGCGGCAGGGCAAGAGCTATGATGAGTTTTTTAATGGGTTTTATGTGATGGATATGTACATTCAAATAACTTATTTGGTTGATTATTTGCTACTCTAAGTAACAAATAAGGAAAGGCCATCCTAAAAAGGAATTTATACATAAGAATACTGTCAACCATCATAGTTTTTCTACATTTATAATATATCATGTTTCAATATTTCTAATGAACCAGAAGTTACTTTTTTAAAAAAGGCAGGAGCTAGTGTCATTCTCTATAAAATAGTGTGAAAGGTGAATTGTAAGCCTGACAGTCTACAGGGACTTGGAATCACCGTTCAAAGTTTATAGTCCTTAGTTATCAAACTGCTGGTAAAGTATAAAAATACATCCAGGGGGTCTTGATTGTTCTAAATCACCACTGGTGGTTCAGCATCACATCCCAGACCTCTGCACTGTGTCCCGAGAGAGGCATTTTGAGTCTGCAAAACCATCAGAAAAAAAAAAAAAAAAAAAAACAGGAAGGGAGGGCTGAGTGGGGAGGAGAAATGAGCATCCTAAACTAAAAACAGAAATATGGATGCTGATGCTAACAGAGTTTCCTCAAGGAGAGAACCCTAGGTAAACATGCGTAACTTTGAAGTGACCCACAAACCTCTCCCCTTAAAAAACCTTCTCCATCTTACCCAGATTGTATTTCCCATAACGGGAAATACAAGCCCTTTGGGTTCTGCTCAAGTGAATGATTTGCCGCAATCACAAGACCAAGTGACTAAATATTTCTAGCAAGCCCATGTATTTATTGAATCTTACTTTTAGAGATTTTTTTCAAACCTTGACCTTAGAAGGATGAGAGAAATACAACCTGGGAGCAAAAATCTGGTCTTCCTGGGCTCAAAAAAGGATTTGACATAAATTGCTCTATGAACAAAATGCCCTTTGTTACAGCCCGAAGGGAAAAAAAGAGGTCATCCTGTGCAAAAGCATTTTCTAAAGGTTGTCCCAAGGACCCTTATTGGTTTCTCGCTAAATCTCAAAAACTGCCTGAGATTATAACCCCTCTCCCATTTGTTTAACCTTCTATAATATAATTTTCAAATGTTTCTTTGATGCTACTATTGAACAATATTATTTTTAGTCTCAAATTTCAAATCTAGCATTTCTTTAGTATTTTTATATGTTACATCAGATTTTATACACTATTTAGGTAAGCATTTGTATGAATACACACACACACACATATTTACACAAAACCTTTCAAACCTGTTGAGAACTGATTTTAGATTTTTAGGTTTACCTATTATCACTGTAATATTCATACAAGACAAATAAAATGGAGAGAAAAAAATCCAAAGGACGTTCAATAAAATATGCATTAAGAACATGGCAGATATTTAACCTCTTGAAACCTCAGTTTCTTCAGCTGTAAAATGGAGATAATATTGATAACCTACAATCATAAAGTGCTTTAAGGATAAAAAGAGGGTATATTTAAAACAATTAACCTTTAAATATTAGCTAATATTACTGATGTTGCTGTTGTTTTTTATTATCATTATTATTTTAAACTTCTTAAAATTAAAATTATTTTTAGTGAATCCCTATAGATTGTTATTCAATAGAAACTTATCAATGCTAAATATGGAGAAGCAAAGAATACGGCTAATGTTACAGCCTAAATTAGAACTAGGAACAAGGTTTTTTATCTGAGTTCTGAGCCTATTCTGAGTTCCATGCTGATCTCTTTTCAGAATTTAACCAACGCTGACAAGTCAGCACTTTTGAAAGGCGAATATAAGGGAATCCACCAAAAAGTGAGTTACACAAGTTTCCTGGTGACCAAAATTGAGTCATTCATATATAAATTGGATTCATCCAAACCATTGTTTGAATTTGAATATTGACATTAAAATTCATATAAAATACAAAATTATTAAATATGTTGTAAATTTATATTCATTGTACATTATTATGACTTTCAAGCAGAAAAAAGACAAAAATAAAAGAAAATATGTAAAAAGGAAAAATGTATATATTTTCTCTCATACATGATCTTTGCTTTATTCTGTATTCTGTTGAGAAAATCAAATAAAAGTATTAACAATATTCCTATAATAAAAGTTTCTCATTTTGTTGTTGTTCTGTATCTAAGATTCTGGAATATGGGAAACTTTCACACAATTATTTTGGTAAAATAAACACAAAGAACTTTCTTAGAGGTTTTAACTTCATATTTTACATTCAATAGGATTCTCCCAAGATTTCACACAAAATATCAAATCTTCCATATAGTACACAAACTTGACACATAAGTTCTCAAGAAAATATACTTGTTGAAATAGAGAATAACAAATTATTATGAAAGTGCCTATCAGAGCGCCTATACTCAATAGGCCCTCAATAATAAATGATTGTTGGATCCGAATGTTATCACTTCTGCACCAAAATGACAGCACAGAATTGTAATTAAAGGATTATAAAAAGGTTGACCATCCCTCAAGTGGAAAACCTTCTAAACTGTATTAACTTTTATGCTGTGATAGGAAGGTTCATAAGTACTCTCAATGGGCCTTGAAGGGCAAATTGGATGAAGTGGGCTTAATGGTATTTCTTTAGTGCAGAATGTTACATTAAGACCTTCCTGAAAACCCCTCTTTGAAATACACTGCCCCACCAACCTCATAATAACCTTGCATTTATCAGGCCTTGATTCTGTGGTGTAAAGAGTTACGTTTCTTACCCCATATTACACATGACAACTTCTTTTGGCTAGAGACAAAAGTGATCTCAGGTATATTTAAAGCAAATGTATGAGAGTGATAATGTACAACAACTGATAAATATCATGCCCAACACATTTATTAGATGTCCTTACATATCTCTTGAAAGTACTAACGTTGGAATGGGTGATAAATTGACTTAAGGTTGACCACCAGTGTGAAAATTGAGAAGTCCTGGATAGAACTGGAGAGCAGGGAGATTTGAAAGACTAGAGAAGAAAGGATGAATGAGAAATACAAATATACAGCACTTCCCTGGTGGCACAGTGGTTAAGGATACGCCTGCTAATGCAGGGGACACAGGTTTGAGCCCTGGTCCGGGAAGATCCCACATGCCGCGGAGCAACTAAGCCCATGTGCCACAACTGCTGAGCCTGTGCTCTAGAGTCCTCAAGCCACAACTACTGAGCCTGCGTGCCATGACTACTGAAGCCTGCATACCTAGAGCCTGTGCTCTGCAACAAGAGAAGCCACCACAATAAGAAGCCCACTCACCACAATGAAGAGTAGACCCACTCGCCGCAACTAGAGAAAGCCTGTGCGCAGCAACGAACACAACACAGCCAAAATAAATAAATAAAATAAATAAATTTATATATTAAAAAAGAAATACAAATATACGATGGAGTTTTCTAAAAATAAAGTAATAAGAAAAATATAAAACCTACAAAAGAGGTTGATAAAGTCAAAGGGATGTCTAAGGAGACAGAGTATCAGAAAGCTTCAGGTACCATCCTAAACTTGAGAGTTAGGCTTGCTCTCTACAAGCTATGGCTATCCGAATTCAGTAAAGCCACATGGTGGAAACTATCCTAAATCAACTGGCATAGTGGATATTGATTATAGCAAAACCCTTGATACAGTCTTTCAGGGTAAATTTGTAGATGAAATAATGATCACAGACCATGTTTTATTTTTTCCCAAGACCTATCATATTGCCTGATATATAGAAGGCACTTGATAAATTGAAAGAATCAGGAATGTGACCTAAGGAATACAACATTAAGTGGATTCATAGCTGGCTGGAATATATTTATCAATCAGTGCATTACTATCATCCCTATTGAACTCTAAATAGGGCAGAGACCATGTAATATTCTTTATCTTTGCATCCCAAGGCTGAGCAGAGAATGCACAATAAGTATTTTCAGATCAGCTGAACTTGGAGGGAGATGTTCAGTGGCTCATCACAGAACTCAAATGCTCAACACTTTTATCTGTGATGTGAATGAATACCTTAGAGGTTTAAACTAGTCAAATGTGCAGATGATACAACTTTTGGATGGTTATCATTACATAAAATGCTCAAATACTTTATTATCAATAGAGCATCTTAATACATATTTAATATAGCAGTTAATGGGGTGGTAGCAGCAATATTAATTGAGCAAAGTCAGAACCATTAGAAACAACTAGATCCAAAGGTAAATTTATGGAAAACTGTATTACCTACTCTCAAACAAGATTACTTTATTTTCCCCCTCTGGATGCCATTTAAATAGGTAGTAAAAATTTGAAATAGAGTCTAATGTAAATATGTAATATATTTAATTATGTCTGATTTAAAATTTTGGGTGAGTTTGAAAAAAAGGTTTGAAAACTTGATCTGAAAGCATTTAAAGGAGCAACTTCATGACAATGCCCAAAAAGTAATTTGGCAAAAATAACACTTATTGAGTGGTCACCAAAAACATGTGCTGAATGACCATCTAATTAAAAAAAAATGTTGTTAAAATTACAGCATAAAATAGGTTGTGAATAGGCCGTTGGCTGGGAATTCACCAAATTAGAACACAGGGTCCATCTGGCAATCTCTGAACCTGAGCCAGGGCCATGAAAACCAAGAGACTCCACCCTACATTTGGCAGCAGTTCTACTTTCTAAGCCAGAGGATCTCAGGAGGCCTCTGAACCTGTAGGGCAATGGGGACCAAGATGTGGGGACAGGGTTCCTGGGCCATGATTCAGCGAGGAGTGCCCATTTCACATCACACAAAGATCACAACAGTAAAGATGATGGCCCTAGCTTCCACGTTTTTTTTTGTTTGTTTGTTTAAACAGTTTCTTTCCTGCCATTTCTCACAAAATAAAAAGACCTATTCAGAGGTAAATTTTTATACTAGAAATTTCTGACATATGGAGAAATGTACACAGAGTTACATTCTGACTGTGTAATTTTATCCTGTCTTCAGCAAGAAATTTAGAATTTTCTCCAAACTCATATAATTTTTTGAGAACATTGTCATCTCACCATGACAGCAACCTGAAGTAGTAAAAAAACTTGAGGGAAGGAAAATTAAAACATTATTTTAAAAGACTAAGGATTGCTATGGAGCAGTCGGAGGAGTTTAGAAAAATAGTCCAGTGACTAGCATTTTGCCAGATCATTTGCCAAAATGTTGACATGAAAGTTCCCTGAAAACTTTGTCTTGGGTTTCTGAAAATTTCTCTGAGGAAATTGCTAAAAGAATAAACAATCAGTTCAATTGCATACAGTGAAGGATAAAGTCCACATCCAATGTGCATATTCTGTTTATAGCTGGGAAGAATTTAAATAACTTGCCTAGCACTCCTTTTTTCTTTTCAAGTATAAACTAACTCAAAAAATTAAGTAAAAATTGATGATCTAGCAATGTTTCTCTGGCTGCCATACAGTATGGGCAATGAGTTCTAGACTCCAATTTATTGGTTTGTCAGAAAGTTTGGTTATTTTCATCAATTTAGCTTTACATTTAACATTCTTCCGCTTAATTGAAACCATGCGGACACATTTGGTTAGCATCCACATTCCTACAAAAGTAAAAAGGGTACTTTGTTTCAAATTCTGCACAGTTTACCAGTAAATCCTATTTTTCTTGCAGTAACAATTAAACACACAGTTGGCACTTAATAGCAAAAGCTTCCTAATCCCTATTGTCAATGGGTACAACTCAGCTTCAGCAAATATCCAGTCAGGTGGAGGAAAAAGCATTATCCATAACTTTGTCTTAATAATTGAATAAATGATCTTCCAGGGACTAATCCCAGGGTTTTAATGCATGGCCCTTGTAAAATTATAGCATTTTAGAAGTTTATTTAACCCTCATTCTCTACTTCTTGCCCTCCTGGGATCCTGCACCAAAGTGCTAACTGAAGGATGGGATCTGAAGGGTAACCTAGTAAGTGCTACGCTTCTTTACTGACTGTTCTTTCTTTCTCAATCCCATTGTGGAAAATGACTCTGGATTGGTTTATGAAGCGAGTTTAGAGAGTAACAGGTTTCTAGGATTTGTACTTTCTCTGCTTTGGCAAAGTAATTCCAAAAAGCCAAAGATACAATAGCAGGATAACATGCATCGCTAAAATAACAACATTTTGAGGTTGACTAACTAATGAAAAAATGGTGTCCAACCGCCTTTCCCTGTTAGGAAATATGCAAAGAATAAGGAGAAAAAAAGAGAAGAAAGTATGATCAAACGGATGAATTAAAATGACTCCAAATTGACAATGACAAGGTTGTAGCGGTTAGAATTACCCTCAGGTATTTACGGATGGGTCCACTGTTCCAGACAGAGCTCTCCTTCTTTCAGCAAGTATTTGCTGAGCACCTACTTTATACTACTCCCCTAGATGCTATTGCTACACGTTGCCACTTCTGTAGCCACAAAGAGATGGGCATGACCTGCCCTCTCACATCTTACATTAGAGTCACCTCCACCCTCTCCCTCCTCTTTCTCTTCTTCCTCAGGCACCCATGTGACCAGGCACTGAGAGCAGTGCATCTTTCTTGCCAGAGACAGGAGCAGGGAGGCCACACCTGATGTGAAGAAAGCCAATAAGACCGGAGTGGCTAAGTGAGTCAAGAGAGGTCCAGGGGGTCAAGGAGAGAGGAAGGAGTCAGGGAGAGGGCCAAGTGCAAGAATGAGGACAGAAGACAGGCCATCTGTCAAGGTAACAGTTTTCACTAGCGAACCCACTGGCTGGCCTCCTGCCTCTGACTTGCTGGACTTCTCCCCTTTGCACAAAACCAGAGCTCTGCCGGTGTGTGAATACAATCCTGTCACCCTTCCTTAAAATATGTGAAGTGATTTCCTATTCGTTGTCCCAAAGATAAAATAAAAATCCATGGCTTACAATGCCTTTATGACCAGAGCCTTTCCCATTGCTTCCACCCTTGTACTCAATACTGCAGCCATTCTGAACTTCTCTCCCTTAACTTCTGTGCCTTTGCCCACAATGTTCCCTCTGAGAAGAATAATCTCCTACTCCATTCTGCTCTCTCCATCTCCTTGCCTACAGGAACTAGAATTTCAGATCTTGGTTTAAATGTTACTTCTTCTAGATGACCTTCCCTGACCCTCCAAATCAGAGTTTCTCAGACAGCAGACCTGCAGTGTTTGTATACAATATTTCTGGGTCCACTCCATGTTAACTGAACCAAACTCTCTGGGCTGAGGTCCAAGAAACCACATTTTTAGCAAGAATTCCACTTATTCTAGTGTATATTAATGTTTCAGGACCAATGATTTAGACTCTGGGATGATATAAATAATAATAAACAACCCACACAGCACAATTAATTCCCCACCAGTCAAAATGGATATGCTGACCAATCAGGACAGATGCCATGACCAGTCGAAGTGAACTCTGGCTATCAAACTCTCATGTGTACTAGTCTGTACCCACAATAATCAGCTGGCCCACGCTCTGTTTCATTGCACCCTATCTTTCCTCTGGGCTGGAATATATTAGCTGATATTTACTGAGTACTTCCTTTGTGCCAGGTATTGTTCTAAACACTTTTCTTACCATTTCAATTAACTTTCAAGATAATCCTATAAATTAGGTGTTATTATTATTTTCTTTCTTTAGAAACTGTTTATTTTCCATCAAACTATTGCGAGTTTGTGGAAGAGCAGCTTAAGACCACTCAGTGGTTGTTCCTACCCACTCAGTGGCCTGAGCAGTGGTGGGCTGAGCACTCCAGTCTCCAGTGGGGAACTGCAGAATAGGCACAGAGGGCACCTGCACACCTTCGGACCAGTCCGCCGCCTCAGGCTGAGGAGCAGTGAACTCAGGAGGTGGGGCGGTCCATTTACCCTGAAACTCCTCCTTGGTCACAGCTTTCTCAGCTGCCGCCTGCTCTTCCTTTCAATCTCTTCAGGATCTCTGTAGAAGTAGAGATCAGGCATGATCTCCCATGGGTGTTCATGGGAGATGGTGCCACGCATGTGCAGAACTTCCCGGGCAAGCATCCACCACATCAGACCCACTGAGTGAGCTCCCTTGTTGTTGCACGGGATGGCAATGTCCACATAACACAGAGGAGAGTCTGTGTTACACAGACCAATGGTGGGCGGGTTAACGTAAGAGGCCTTTGTGAGAGGCTAGTGGTCAGCCCTGGGATCAGTAACCACCAGAAGGCTTGGCTCCTGGAAGGCAGCCTAGATCTGGTTAGTGAAGGTTCCAGGAGTGAAGCAGCCAGCAATAGGAGTGGCTCCAGTGACAGCAGCAAACTTCAGCACAGCTCGTTGGCCAGTATTCCTGGAGGATACGACACTGGCATCAGCTGGGTTTTCAATGGCAGCAGTGGCATGAGCTGCCAACAGAAGCTTCTCCCAGGTCGTCTTCAGATTTATGATGTAGACGCCATCACTCTTCCTTTTGTAGATGTACTGCTCCATTTGGGAGTCAAGGTTGTGCCACCTAAGTAGGTTCCTGCTGCAAGGAATGAGGACATCCTCCTCCTTCATTTTCAGGACATCAAGGGCTCTGGACATTGTGAGAGCTTCCCTTTAAGTTACGATGAGAATTCAGAACAAGCCATATGGACCCCTGTCTGGGTAGTGTGCAAAGGCGGTGCTATTATTATTTTCATTTACAGATAGAAAAACTGAGACACAGAGACGTTAAGTTACTTGGCCAACATTACACAGCCAGTAAGTGGCAGAGCTAGAGTTCAAATGCAGTCTGGCTCCAGAGCCCTAACCTACACTGCACCTGTCATGGTATGTATGAGGCTTTATTTTATTGCCAGTCTGGTTATTTGACTTTCTCACTACCCTGTGTTCTCCATGGGGGTAAACCTGATACATAATAGGCTGTCAATAAAAAGTTGGAGAATAAATGAGATCATGCTAATTTAGTTTAGGATCAAGAAGAGGGGACAGTAGAAAGCTGACCAATTGCTCACGTTATCTCCTAGGGTTTTGAGGCTTGTTTTTAAAGAGCTTCAAGGACAAGAAGCTTGAGAGCTTGCAGGAATTATGGTGTGGCAACCATCTGAGGCCACTGAAACCCATGCACCTAGAAAGACCCAGCCATAGAATTGGTTTTCCTGCTCCAAACATTTTCAACCAAAATGATGAATATAAAACTGACATGCATACTCTTGGCAAGTAAAATCATGTCAGAAAGATTAGAACCAACAGAGAGGTGATGGGCCTCAATATTCCATGGAGTTAATTTCTTAGAAAAAACCTTTTCAGAATGCCTGTTAGTGGAGCCAGCTAGAGCCCAAAGCCTCAGTAATGAAACTAGCTGTGTCATGCAGATTCATCACACAAAATCAAGACACTGAGTTACTTTCTCCAAATGTATAAAGTCGGTTTCTTCTCCCAGGGTGGAGCACCGTGATTGTCACTCCCCAAAACCCAGATTATTCTTTTTTTTTAAATTTTTATTGGAGTATAGCTGATTTACAATGTCATGTTAGTTTCTGTTGTAGAGAAAAGTGAATCAGTTACACATATACATATATCCACTCCTTTTTAGATTCTTTTCCCATATAGGTCATCACAGAGGTTTAGGAAATTTACCTGTCTAGCAGAAATGTAGTTTGGCTTGGAGAGTAGCAAAACTGGAGTCAGGGAAGCCATTGAGGAGAAATCCAGGTGGGGCTGACAAAGGCCTAGGGAAGGTAAGAAGGGTAAGAGGATGAAGCGAGGTAGCACTTTTTTTGTGTTGCAGCAGTTTTGAAAGGTTCAACACAGGACCTCAGTTAAGAATAATTGGGGAGGGGGGCATACATACCCTTCTTATTTTCCCTAATTCAACATGTAATGAGACTAAAACCGTTCTCTTAGTGGCCTCTTGCTACCTTAAAATTATTCAGGTATTTGAGGAAAATATGGCAGTATTTCTTACTGTAATTCTTTTAATAAAAATCAGCATCTTGGCATCCATGTCAAGGGAGAAATCCAGAAATCAGTGTACAGAAGAATTATCTGGTAGACTTCTGGGGTTGCAGTGAGACATGGAAGGAGAGGACCTAACCATGGACCAGAATGAAGAGTTTTGACAAAGTTCAGAAGTTATTGTATGTTCTTCCAGCTACCAGGGAAGCCACATTCCTTCCTACCCATCCAAATACCTCATGGTTCCCGCATTGTTATCCAAGTTGCAAATCTTTGGGATTAGGTCCTGTTCTCTTTTTTTTTTTTTTTTTTTTTCCAAGCTCAGTTTCCAAAAGAAATGCTTGAAGGATCCAGCTCTGCCTCTAACACTGACTACTCCTCACCTTAATCCTGGACAGCTCCCATCTTAGTCTTCTGAGTTTCCATTGTTTTCCATGGCTGGAGGGGACCTAGACTACTATATTTCTTGTCCCTATTTGGATTTGGTCTCATAACTGGCCCTCTCCCAGGGTGGAGAAACAACTAGGAAGAGAGGAGATTTGGGGACATAAGAGTTAAAGGATTCCTTAATGTCACTTTGACCTGAGAGCCTATTAGCTCCTGGCTAATGGCCCATTTCTGAGCCTCCCTTACCCACCACCACCGCCCACCCCTAATCCCCACTGTTGCTTGCACCAAGCTTTGGTGCCTGTGCCACGCAGAACTGGGATCTAAGGCAATGATGGAAAGGAGCACAGCTGATCTAAATAGAGAACTTGAATGTTAGGAATAAAAAAATTCGTACATTACACTGGCATAAGCAGGTATCAAAACTATAGAAGTTTGGGGGTTTTTTTGGGTTTTGGTTTTGGTTTTAAGAATGGGTTGCATTGTTTTCAGAACTAGGAAGAGAGAAAGTGTTGAGTTCTAAGTGGAAAATTCCAGTTGGATGAAAAGACTAGGGAAGACTTGTAAGTAACACGGTGACTATCTGGAAAGATTCATTTCGATAGCTGCAAGATTTTTAGTTGGATGCTAAAGCACACATTCCTATTATAATCCTGTTCACTGCTTTTAATGAGTTACTTTTTCATAGAGCAAAGATTAACTGAAATCTAGCCCATGTTTGAGTTGCCACAGATCTTTTATCCCTGATCTAAATAAAAATTTTCACTCTGTTACCTAATGAATCAGAGAAACTAAAAACTGGTAGGAGGGACAATCAACAATAATTCCAAATGCCACTCTAGCTCTCTGGTGATTGGCCTTGCCTGTAATGTCCTCTACCATCCAGAGTTCACACCTCAAAATCATCTCTGGCCTACACTTCAGTATTTGGTTAGCTCTTTCCAGAAGGCAATTCTGTTTCACATATACATTTAATATAGATATGCCTTTTAAAAAGCAAATTATTATAATGAAAAACATATATACACTTAAGGGGTTCTTATGTGACTCAAGTTTTATCTACTTAGTGTTGCTGACACTGAAAAACCACTCGACTTGGGGATTTTTTAGTTTACAAGGTCATCAGGCAAGTTCAGTGGAAATACAGCCTATTTGTACAGTGGGGCACATTTGAAGATCCTTATAATTTGTCAATAATTAGACTCCTTCAAAGAAATATTTTACATTTATTAAGGACTTGACTCCCCCAAATCTTCTGATTATATTACCTACTATAAGAATAAAATCTGGGCAGTTTATCATTGTCAATAGGTTTTTCCAAGGAGAATAATTTTTCTGAAAAATAATATCACATATTTATGTTGGTAACTTGGTTCTATACCAGATGAATTAGAATTTCTAATTTCTAAATTATCCATGTTAGGTAGAGATACAATTAAGAAAGTTTTTGTCAATTTGAAAACTCTGGGATGAGGGAAGAGGTTGGAATAAAAGTAAGACCATTTAAAATCTAAAATAAATGTCTAATTAATTTATGAAGAAGTATGCAGTATACATTATTGCCACATCCAGTCAGTATGAATACGTAAATGGCAGTTTTTCTGCACTATTATCTTCTGTATTTTTATTTGTTTTGGGCCACTTCACTCTCTGTAATCAGGAAATCAGTTATAATGTTTAAAAGGATCATACATAATACGTTTCAAAGTTTACTATCTTAAAAATGTAACTCCCTTCGGGGAGTTGAATATGGCTTTCTTGGACTCTTGCCTTTATTGATATTTCCTGAGGGTTACATCCATGAGTGAGGTCTTGGAAATCGGGTAACCAACCAATTTTTCATGACACAGTGTAACTCCCTTAGCAATGTGGTGCTAAAACCAGGAAAGTGACATTTCCTCCATTGTCTTTGGCTGTAGCTGTGAGTTTCCTTTCGAAGAGACCACAAAGCAGGACCCAGCCAGTTTAATAATCCTGATAGAACCAGCGTGAGTGAAAGTTATGAGCACAGACTGAGAAGCTTGGGAAAAGTAAAACGGTAGGGAAGGAAGTCAGCACATGGAGGCAACGACCATCCATCACCAGCATCAATTTTCCACTGGTTTATAAACGAGGATATTGGGGAGAGTGGGGGTTGAGAATCGGAGCTGGGAGGAGAGTCGTCTTTAATATACTGTTTTTCCTTTCAGTTCTTCCTTTTAATCCTGTGGTGTTGAAAGCACAGCTTTCTCAAAGACAATCTGACCTAGAGTCAACATTATAAATCACTCTCTAACCTCATAAACTGAGGGTCTGCAATGAAGATCTGTAATCAACACTGTAACTCATTCTTCTAACCACATACGTTAAAAAAAAAAAAAAAAGACCCTCTAACATCCTTATGGTCAATTCTAGAAAACAAATACAAAGATAAGGTAGGTGTTTTTTTTTTTTTTTCTCGGAAAACTTTTTATGCATCAACACTACTTGAAGCTATTACTTGTTAGTTCAGGGCTTAATATCTTGAACATGGATCCCCACCAACACTTTCTGAAATCAATAAATGTAGGGTATACAGTCATGAGAATATTGTGAACAGCACAGTTAACTATTGGATTACTCCTCAAAATCTAAAACAGAATGAAAATCCTGCTTTTAAAATTCCAATTAATGTAATCAGAGTTTTTCCAGTTAATCTGGAACTATTCCTGGGTATAGCATCACATCAACCTACCAACGTACTAGTAAATTGGCTGATTTCTGCCTACCACTTATACCAACAAGCATGAATCTGTAGGATAGGATGTAAAAAAATCTAAGATACAGAGCAGCCCAAGCGAGGTGCCAGGCAAGTGCCAAAGACAACAGCTCTGAGTAAGAACATAAATAAGAAAATATATAACAGGACTGTGAAATAACAGTATGGTTCCAGAGTTAGGAAACTTTTAGTGTCATTCTACTCTATGTGGATCAGAACAACACTAAATGCCTGGATCTGGGTGTTACATCTATAAATAGACAATACAAAATAAGGGTCTACTGGAGACCAATCAGTTTAGAAACCATGAGCTATGAAGAAAAGTTACACGAACTAATTTTCGTGACAACTTGGCAAAGAAAAGATGATGATAGACTATGGTGATATATATCAAAAACTGGAAAAGTAGACCAGTCTCTGCAACTTCAGAAAACACAACCGAGCAGTTCTGCTAATATATTTTACTCCACATAGAGCAAAAATGAAGTGGTAAAAAAGAAATAGAGGTGGCTGAGTATTACTACTTCGAGCGTCCAAGCAGAGATCGTGTGATCACGTGCCAAGGGGGCTGATGAAGAAATTCTTAACTTTTCACCCAGCACTGTGATTTTGTAGATCTCAATGCATGATCCTTTGCCAAACATAACTTTTATTTAAAATTTTTAGAGATTAAAAGGCCAGAAATCACTTAAAAGTTTAAACCCAGCCTATGACAAGATGCATATCCATCCTTTAATATTCATTAAGTTTATTCTGGGCTTATGACACAGTTCAGCGCACATTAGATACTGTTACAAATTATACACTTAAGATAAAATAATAAGGAAAGGCAAGAGTCAACAGCACTTATATTTTGAAACATGTTGATAACAGGTTAGTAACAATACTTCTTAGCAGGTGGAGACTGTATTGCATGCAGTATAAGATGAGAAAAAAATTTAAACAGTGGCACAGAATTTGAAGTTGGCAAGACTGATGCTACCACTAACATTGCATAGATTTCCACATGCTATTTCTGCATGTAAAAAAAGGTCACAAATTTCCTTAGATTGGACCACACACACAGAGGGATAATTCAAATTCCCTTGCTCTTTATAATCTCTTCTCCATGTCACTAATTAATCCACTTAGTCATCATTTATCTAAACAGATGTATACCCTCACTATCGAAGGGCATCATTTAAATCCATCTCCTTGGACTCTACATGCTTTAAAAGCATTAAAGTCCTACTACATCAGGCCGTAATTTTAATAATATTTTCCACTGTATTTAAGGAATCATTTGGTGGGAATGGATTAGAAGTTTTGAAATTAGCATGTTCTGTTTGCATAACTTATTTGCAAAAGCCCCTCTGTCTTGTACTGGTGATTACATTCCCTGCACGTTAGTGAGCGCTCCCAGAGCTGGATGCATGCTGAGGACAACAACAATCATTAATGTTTATGATCTACATAGCATTCCGTGTTTGTCTCTCATCCTTTTTCCTTGATAATTTTTCTTCATAGCGCTTAGCAACCCTGATTACAGATCTGTATCCCTTACCCAAAACCTTTGGGACCATCTGTGCTTCCAAATTTAATTGTTTCAGAATTTTTAGGAAGGCTTTATGGCATACTCCCATCAAGTTTTGTGACAGCTCCTCATAAGCAAACATTAAAATTTCTTCAATGCAGTTCATGGGAATTCATACCAAGAGGGATAAACAAAGACTACAAATAGCTTCATCTTTCCCCAGGTCACGTTCTGCTGCCAGAGAAGTTCAAGTCAGGTCAGGTTTTGCTGCCAACTGAATTAGGAAATACCTTTCAGTTTGAAGAGCTTTTTGAATTTCAGAATTACAGATAAAAGACTGTGGACTTGTAAATATTTATTCTTTGTCTATTTTCTGTCCAGCCTCCCAACTAAGATTTAAGAGCTGTGGAGACCTGAATATTTTGTTTATCTTCTTTGTTGTGTCTCCAAAGTCCAGAATAATGAAAGACACGAAATCCCAGTAAACAGTTGTTGAGTGAATGAATGAATGAATGAATGAGATGGTCTGGCACTAGAGCTCTGCCTAATGGAAGAACTCTATAATGTCTACCAGATCATCTCTCTTAGGGACTTTAAATAGTAATATACAGAGTGGGATACAGGCCGTGAACTATGCAGAACCTGAAAAACAAGACAAAACAAAACAAAACTACCAATGGAAAGGAAAGGCATTAAGCAAAAGCAGTTAGGCAATAAAAGATGTAAGGAGAAGCCATGAGGTAGAGAGAGAGAAGAGAAGGTCCTTCTTTAGTCAGAAGTATTAGAAATAACAAAGACAGTGGAAAAGATGCCAGAGTCCACACAATAGATTCTAAGACTTCCTATCAGTGACACCACACAAAACGTCCATTAACTAAATCGTTGTTTGACTTTGTTTCTTGCAACTTGAAAACACCACCGTAGATGAACTATATAATTTCTCTGAGCCTCAACTCTTACCTATTAAATGACGAGTTTGGAGAGAGGATGCCAAAATTTCCTTCCAAATAAATAATTGTGTACAGCAGTGGTTCTCAAACATTAGTATACAGAATCACCTGGAGGGATTGTTTAAACTCAGATCACTTGACTCCACCCCCAGAGGTTTTTTGGTTTTGGTTTTTTTTTTTTTTTTTTTTCTTTTGGCTGTGCTGCACAGCTTGTGGGATCTTAGTTCCCCCACCAGGGATCGAACCAGGCCCCGACAGCGAAAGCGCTGAGTCCTAACCACTGGACTGCCAGGGAATTCCCCAGGGTTTTTGCTATAAGAAGATTTGGGTGGTGCTTGAGAATTTGCCTTCCTCAGATGAAGGTGATGCTAATACGCTGGTTCAGGGAACACAGTTTTGAGGGCTGCTGGTCTACTACACAAGCAGCATTTATTTTACAAAACACATGTGAGCCATTATCCAAATTCTGGTGCCCTCTGCAAATTGTTTGAGTTTGTCCATCTATAAAGCTATGTGCAAGCTTCCCAACCACTCTTGATATTCAATTTGATTTCCAGCCCTGAAATGCGAAAAACAATGACAATTTCTTTTCATCGTGACGGCTATTGAACCATAAAGCTAACGTTTTTGAAATTAAATGAAACTGATGTTTAATACTGTCTCACAGACACCCAGAGACTGGCTTGAAAGAAGAGAAATTTCAGTATTTTTATTCCCTTTGGACCTACTTGTGGCAGCTGCTTATTTTCTGGCATTCAGAAAATTTTAACTTCAAATGACATGGCACGGCCAATCTATATCCAACTGAGTTTAAGGCACAAACAAAGTTCCTCACTTCCCTGGCAAGTTTTTATGAACTGAAAACTTTACAGAATAATTCTGATTACTCTTACCAGTGCAAAAAAGAAGCTTACAGCTTGGTTTTTTTTGGTTTGTTGTTTTTGTCAGATCAAAATTATCATTAGAAAAAAGGATTTCCAGTGTGGTAGGTTCAAAAGTAAAGTCTCAGAAAACCTAGAGCCACCAAATTAATAGAGTGACTTCTTTGGGCATAATTATACTTCAAAGAAAGTAAATGTTATTACTCGTTTGCAAAGACAATAAAATAGGTGCAGACCGCTGTAAGTGCTCCACAGCTCACTAGAAAACATCTTGGAAAAATCTTTTATTACCAAATGACACCTTGGCAAAGCTATCCACCCTGCTGTCCTGGGGGAGGAAAATGGTGGTGGGGGCAGAGATAACCTAGGGCAGTGTTGTAGCTGACTGATCCATGCGTGATTAATTATCACGTACAAATATGGGTGTGACAAAGCATGTAAAAGGCACTCAAAGTGCACGTGTGGGTCACCTGACGCTCTTCCAGAAATGAACAATGGATCCCTGAAGACTGAACTATGCATGGTACCACAGTCAGGAAAAAGAAGATGGAAAAGTAAGGATTAAAAGGTTGACAATGATTTTTTTTTTCTGAAGCCAGTTTATTTTTCTTTGAGCTAAAAGTGTTCTGCCTCAAGGCTGGCATAAAGCAGCCTTTCCAGGAAGCCACATTTATCACACCAAAGAAAAGCACCACAAAGGAGACATGATAAATACCTGGTTTTGGGATCGCAGGATAGAGTGTCCAGAAATGAGGATAAGAATTTATCTCCTTGAAGCCTGGGCTCTAGCTCAAATATTCTCAGCAAAATTTGCTTCAAAATACCCAAATCTACTCATTAGTTTAAGACATTAGACACATTAATTACATGATGCTTCATCATATTCTAAAAAAGGTTTATAGAGTTGTCCTCTGATCTAAGACACACATGCAAGTTATTTGTTATGGTGACTGCTTGCTTTGCAGTTTCTGCCCTTGATCCAGTCCTATAGATCAATGTCAGGCCAAGTGAGATCTCCAGAAAGGGACAGCATGAACCCTCTCGCCAAGGTTAGGCTTTTGAAGCTAAAAATTGGTCCCTGACTCTGGGATCAGGCTGACTTGGGTTTGAATTTTATCTCCAAACTTAAAGTTGTATGACCTTAAGTGACTTAACCTCTGGAAGTCTCAATTCCCTCCAACGTAAAAGGAGGCTAATTATAAATCATGCCTCAAAGGATGTTTGTGAGTGAAAGTGAGGTATGATAATATATATATATATATGTGTTTATGTCTGGCACATAGTAAGTGTTCAATAAATATCAGTTACTATTACTATTAATACCATTGTTTTTATAGTAGAACTTTTCTCAATGACATTAACTGATTTGCCAAATTAATTCACCATACTATCCATTCCTTCTGTTAAGCATATAGACTGATGCCCACAGCACTCTGAATGCTCTCGACAGCAACCTACATCTCGGAAACCTGTACACTGAGTTTTATGTTTAACAAAAGCCACATAAACTTATTGCCAAACTTGACTGTGACCACTGTAATAGTTATTGGAATTTTGTAATTTAATAAATATTATGTAAACTTATAAAGCCTAAGAGCAAAAACAAGAGTTGTTATCTCTGTGGAAGCTAAGTGAAATGCTTTGGAAAGATAAGTAGAAAAACGATTTCTGCCAAATTAAGTGACAAAACTACAGAAGGTTAGGGGAAAAGATCACAATAATCTAGAAAGTACTGCACGTAGATTGCCTCATATGTATATTTAAGATCATTCTACATTTTAAAGAAATTGAACTGGAAATTGTAAAGAAGGCATTTTGGATGTTGCTTATGAAAGAAAGATACTGGAGAGCTCTAATCAGCAGACCAGTATGTCAAGAAAACACTCTGGCCCTACATCAAAAGATGACAATGGAATGTCTGTACATATTTTTTAAGTTAAAATAAAATGTTTGGTGTATGAATATATCATCCCCCCCACCCAGTTGCTATTTTTGAAAGCAAACAATATAACACCAAGAATGAACTCTAAGGTAAACTATGGACTTTGGGTGATGATGATGTGTCATTATAGGTTCAATTAATTGTAACAAATGTATCACTCTGGTGAGGGATGCTGAAAGCGGGGGACGCAATGCATGTGTGCAGGCAGGGAGTATATGGGATATTTATGTCCCTTTCTCTCAGTTTTGCTGTGTACCTAAAACTACTTAAAAAAATAAGTCTTAAAAACAAAAAAGAAAAGTAAATGACCATTGCTGGTCCCAACCGACTTAGATATAGCATTATTCAAATACCCTTAAGTCACTAAGCCGCTTTTCAGAGTTCTAAATTTAAATACATTAGGGAAAGGGAACTACTTCAGCAAGTAGGTAGGGACTTGTTTTTGTGATTTACCCACACCATATTCAGTCACATAAAATAGCATTTCCTGTAATACATGAGATCCAGGCCAAAAAGTGTTGCCCTGAGGTAGCAAATGAGCGGCATTTGGAATAGAAGTTTACAAGCGTTGCTCTACTAACTGGCATCCTCAAAACTGTCAGGAGAGCTTCCTAAAAGTACAGATTCCTAAGACCCATGTCCAGTATTTGGAAATTGTAGGTCTGGGGTAGGACCCAGGAAACTGTGGGGTTTTTTTAAGTTTCCTAGATGCTTCTGATGGGTAACCAGGTTTGAGAAAAATTGATGTTGAGCAGTACTATCTAATCTAAATATAATGCAAGCCACATTTTCTGGTAGCTACATTTTCAAAAGGATTTTCTAGTAGCCTCATTTAAAAAAGAAAACTTCTTAAATAAGACATTTTATTTAAATCAATAAGCTCAAAATATTTCAACATGTAATCAACATAAAAATTATTAATAAGATATTTTACGTCCTTTTTATTTGTACTAAGTCTTTGAAATCCAGTGTGTGTCTTACACTCAGCGCATCTCAATTTGGACCAGCCCCACGGCAAGTGCTCAACAGCCACCTAGGGCTACCGGCAACCACACTGGGAAGAACAGATCCGGGCTGTAAAGCGGTAAATCATCTTAGTGATGTACACTGTCTTGGTGATGGTACTATATTTTGATGGTTCACAACTACTAAGTGATTGAGGAAAGAAGGTGATTAGAAAAGTCAAAAAGGAGAATGAAACAGCATGAAAAATGAAGGATGAATATGACTTAACTCTTTAACTGGGAGGTTTTGGTACTGTAAGTGAAGGTAGCACACATAAATATTCAAGAGAAAACAAATAAAACTGATGTCTGTGTAAGCAAGGGGAAAAGTTGGAGAATTCAATTAGACAAGAGTAAAAACTATCTACCACACAACTCCAGTTTTTAAGTCCAAAAACAGAATTCCTACAGAATTCATGTTCACCTTTCAGAAACCTGTGCGACAGTAGAGTATGGAATAGAAATACCTTTATGGAAAAAGTAAACTGCCCAGCATAAAAGTAACTTATAGAAGCATTTCCAAATGTTTTAAGCTGTGCACACACTTTTTCATCTATCACGCTATAATGTTAGTGAAAACACATTTTGGAGGCTGATATCATAAATCTGAACAAAGAGCTTAACACAGAACTGATGCACATTATCCTTTGGGAATTTTTTTTTTTTTTTTTTTTAAGATTTCAACAGTATTCTAACCAGGACTATCACAGCCAAAAATGCTGTAAATCAAACAAAACATTTGTGAAGGAAAGCTCCTTAATTCCTCACCAAACACTTGTATCAATGAAAAAACAATCAGAATAGAACAAATTCCGTGTCACAGGTTAATGGGGATGTGTGAGGTATCATATTGCAGACTTTTATTATACAGTATGTAAAAAATTTTATAGGAGCCAAGTGTTTCATCTGAAGCCTACAACTGCACTCAATTTACATATGAATCTAACATATGAAATACATTTTTTCATTTTCCTATTACCTAGTGACTTCAGATGGCACAAAATCAGCTTTTGGAGCAACCACAGAGGCAATGATAAAGTTCTAACAATTCAATTTAAAACTGAATTCTTTAACATGCCAATTCATAAATACATAAAATGATGTTATTGATCCTCCATTTGGAGACACATCTTTTACTTGTTCATCCAATAGAGGCATTGGATTTTCACTGCTCTGTCATCTATACTTTTGCTCAGGTTAGAAGTGGCCAAGGAAACTCAGGATCCAAATTATAAATAAGCAGTAACTTGAAAGCATGAGCATCTAGTTTGTATATTTATACACCTAAGTCACAATGGCTGCATTATTAATGATTAACAAATGAATAGATTTTTCTGTAACTTCTTTAGGGATAGCTCCAAAAGGTGTTTGAAATGACGGAAATTAACTTTTAGCTAAGAAAACAGATAGATATCTCAATGTATCTCTTGGATAGGTTAAATTATTGACTATTAATTGACTATTTTCAATTAACAGATTCAATCAAGACATCAATCAGTTAAATAAGCAAAACATTACACTGAGAACAAGTGTTAATTAATATGCTGTAGTTTATGCTCATTTTTCAGTATTTTTATTCATTCAACTAGTGCTTGCATTTTTAATATGCAAAGCCCTTTGTTAGGTGCTGTACTAAGTTAAAATTATAATAAAGAACCTGTTCTTTTTAATTTTTAAAAAATTTTTGTACTCATTTATGGTATGCGAGATCTCAGTTCCCCAACCAGGGGTTGAACCCGTGCCCCCTGCAGTGTAAGCCAAGAGTCTTAAGTCACTGGACCACCAGGAAAGTCCCATAATAAAGAACCATTTGTTCTTTATGTCCAGTCTATGAGCACTGTGCATACTCGCAAATACAAACACAAGACCAATACACACATATTTGAAAAACTATACCTACCAATCCCCTAAGTGCCCAGCCTGCTGCTGTCCCCATCACAGGTGAATATGAAATTTTCTCCTGAATTTCCCTCTAACTTTGTAGAACTGATATAAAATTGCTTCCCAAGTTGTGCAGCATCTCAGGGTTTTTTTTTTTCCTTCTGTTTATTTTAGGTTCCTCTGGCCATGTAAGTGCCTCTCATTTATCCTCCGCAGATGGCTTCTCCTTTAGAGCTATTTTGACACAGGTGAACTGGTGGTGGCCTGTTTGTTAATCCTATTTACAAATCAATATCATGCAACCATAGGACATGCTAAATAAATGTAACAATGAAGGAGATATTAAGGTTGGAGAGTGTAGATGCCAAAGAAATAGAAAAAGTGAGTTAATATCATCACCTTTCTGTGAACATTTGACTGGCTGGAGCTTGATATTGAGGAAAAGGCAACATCGGTCTATCAACTTCTTCAAAATGTATCCTAATTCATGTTCCTACCTTTGTGATGATCAGCATGGATTTCAACCATGTGACATCTGGCTGCTCTATTTTTTTGTGAAGGGGTAAGAGATGACCACATGTTGACTGTATCTTGAAGGTAAAAACAACAGGATATTCTGACAGAACTGAATGTGGAGTATACAGCAGAGAGAGGAGGCAAGCTTGACTCCCAAGTTTTTATCCTGAGCAATTAAGAGGATAAAGTTGTGATTTCCTGCAATGGGGAGGAATCAGGAGCAGAGTAAGCTTTTTGAGGAAATATCAGAAGTTTGGTTAAAGAAGCCTGTTACATATCCAAGTAGAGATGTCAAGTGAGCAGTTGGGTAAATGCTTTTGGAGTTCAAGGGAAAGGTCTGTGACCGAGATATAAATTGGAAGCCCTCCACATCTATATGGATGAGATCACCAAGATAGTGGGTGGATAAGAAGAGATCCAGGGAATGAAAGCTGAGTTCTCCAAGACTGGGTCAGAGACAAGATGAAGAATTAGTAATGCAGACCAAGAAGGAAGAGCCAATGAAGTAGTAAAAAACAGAAGACCAGAAAGTACTTCAGAGGAGGGAGTGGTCAACTGTCAAATGTTACTGAAAAAAAGTTAAGGACTGAGAATTGACCATTAAGTTTAACAGCATGTAATTCACCAGTGACCTTGACAAGAGACATTTCAGGGGAATTTCGAGTGATTACCTGATTGGAGTGGTTTTAAGATGAACTGGAAGCACTACTGAAGACAAAGAGTATAGACAACTCTTCTGGGTAGTTTTGCTGCAAATGGGAATTGAGAAATGGGGACAGTATCTGAAGGGGATGTGGGATCACATGCTTTGCCCATTCACTCTGTCACTCTTCTCTCACCTCAAATCTTCATCACCTCCTCCCCTCATGCTGATTCTAGCTGGTAACCTTGCTTTCTTATTTCAATGAGAGAAAACAGAAACAATCAGTTGCCACCACAATTTCTAACCTCCTACCTGCATCCATATTCAACATGAAACTAGCTGGTTTGGTTGTGTGCTGTTCTGTGATGCTGTTTAGCTATGTGGGTGCAGGGATGGACCAGGAGAAGTATTGTATTATCCAGGGTTGGGGTTTTGCTAGGTGAGAATGAACGGTGCTGGGGACAAGGACAAAACAATTATAACTTATACATTCAATTCTTTTTGATTCCTAAAAATGTAAGAACTGTCCTACTGTCAAAGTCAGAGCCCTGTCAGTTTAATAGAATGACTCAATCTTGGCAGAAATGCCATAAGATGGCAGCAGCTCACATTAGCTTTAAAGTTCAGATTTCTTAAAACCCACAGCTTCCCTAACTATTCCTTCTACATCTTGCCTCTACACTTAACCAAACTTACTCTTTTCAGCCCATATCACCTCTTGGAGTAACATGTTATCTACTCAATATGTAAAGTAGCTGTTTAATTTCTTTTCTAAATTAGCCGAAATTATAATGGGAAAAAGACTGTGTTTGTTAATCTGTACCACACATGTTCCCTATCATAGTATTCAGTTGTCATCTTTCCAGGATGCTTGGCAGTGCTTACATCCCTAATACACAAAATATACAGTTCATATTCACATCCTCATTTTTTAAGCACCATTTGAACAAAACATCTTATTAGGCATTAGGGAAAGCACATAAGAAGAGTGTTTCCTACCTTCAAGAAACTCAAGTATGCAATCTATAAACTAACATGGGCAGTGCCAATGGGCAACCAGAATGCAGGGCAGGGAAAGAATGATTATCTCTGACCTCATTGCTCAAAGACCTAAATTGTAGTTGAAAGAAAGCACAAAGGACCCAAAATCAAAGAGCTTTCAAGTAAGAAGAACTAAATTTTCAAAATACTTAAACTCATTTTGTTTCTTAGGTAAAAACAACAATAAACAGATTCTACAGAATTAAAATGAACACATTGTGTTAAACACAGAGTATGTTAGCATAGTGCAAAGTTTCCTGTTTGGGAAATACTGTTCAGGATAAAAGCTCCAAATGGCCACAACCAATGCTCTTAAATGAACATGCTATCTATGGAGGCTCAAAGCCACAGTTGAGAGCTGAAGCCAAGAACAGGAGTCTGAACAGACATAAACTCCCACTGGGCAGAACAGTTTTCTATAATCTTTCTAAACAATATTTAGACCAGCTTCGATGAATCCCATAGGATTGGGACCCTAATAAAGTCCATGGCCTATGAAAGCTATTTATAAAACTTTTCTGAGAAGGTTACACAAATATATTGTCTCAAGCACTGTGTAACAAAAAGTTATAAACTATTCCTTAGGGGATACCTGAGTTTTTAACAGATCTTAAAGCTATCTTTATGTAGGTTAGGGATTTGGAAGAAAAAAGTAGTCTGATTATACTTTCTATATGTATTTAAATCTGCTGTGCTAATTCTATTATCACCATAATAACCACCATCATTTATGTTCTGGACAGTGGACTAAGCACTTTACACATTATCTCAGTAATCTTCACAAAAACTAGAAAACTCTAAGACGGTATTAGTATTCCTATTTTAGAGAAAAAGAATTGGGATTTAAATAAGCTAAATGGGGCTTCCCTGGTGGCGCAGTGGTTAAGAATCCGCCTGCCAATGCAGGGGGCACAGGTTCAAGCCCTGGTCCAGGAAGATCCCATATGCCACGGAGCAACTAAGCCCGTGTGCCACAACTACTGAAGCCTGTGCACCTAGAGCCTGTGCTCCACAACAGGATAAGCCACCGCAATGAGAAGCCTGTGCACCTCAACAAAGAGTAGCCCCCACTCGCCGCAACTAGAGAAAGCCTGCACACAGCAACGAAGACCCAATGCAGCCAAAAATAAATAAATAAATTTTAAAATAAATAAATAAATAAATAAGCTAAATGATTTTTCTAGGGTCTCACAATCACTAGCTGGCAAAGCCAGGATTTACACCCAAGGAACCCATCCACTCACCTGATTATAAAGCCAGTGTGGGCTGAACAACCACTACATCGTGTGTGTCTGTGTGTGTGTGCACCATTGCCATCCCCTTTTCAATGGGATTGGTATAGACACTATAACAACCTATACTAACCAACCTGATGCCCAGTGGTCAGCCCTACAGACACACCAAAAACCTGTCAAATCCCATTTTAAAGTCCTTAGTATGTCAAAAAGGGATGAAAATTAGTACCAGTGTCTTTGTTCACAATTATTTAATGAGACCTAGCATACTGAAAAAAGGTGAAATGGGTTTTAAAATTAGATATTCCCTCCCTACTATGTATGGAGGCCAGGATAAACCTCTGACTGCATTGTGATTCAACATCTATGGTTTTCATTCATTCAAATTCACACTCAAGTCATTATTTCTGATGTAGTAACCCTGCCAGGGATATAAGCCACCAAGCGGTAGATGAAATTTCAGGTTCACCTTTGGATCTCTGCTGAATCCATAAATGCTGTATTATGCATTTGTTAACCCAGGATTTTAATGGAAAAAGAGTGAGCATATTAAAAATGTTCTGTTCAGTGCACAAAAGTCAAATTTATGCCATTACAAAAGGGTTGCTTTCTCAAATTGGTAGGGTGTGGGAGGGAACAGCAAGCATTGCCCAAAGCAGATTATATGCAGACATGAGGAAATAAAAGCTCAAAAGTTAATGAAAATGAGCAACAGAAATCCATATTTTCGAGGTAAGATTTTTGGGAATTATCTCCTAAACGAGACTTCTAAGAATATAGAATTTTTAAGTGAAAGTTGAGGCTGGAATGCAACTCGTCAATTTAAAATAATCCTCTGAATCTTTTCTTTCCTAACCAGGGTAAAGACCTAACATAAGCAGCAAGAAAACTTCCATATTTAGGCCTTCATTTTCTCCTCTTTTTTCTTAAAGTCAATATATGTTGATTCTCCAGGAACTTTTCCAATAGCTGGTTAAATTTCCTGAAGGAAGCTAAGAAAGAATACAAGTTCTTTATACACATACGTAAATTTATTTACATACACAAACACACACACACATATATATACACATATTCCAGCAAAATATATCCAGGTTGCCCACTGCAGGTTTGTATTCCCTGGAAGCTGCCTCCTCAAGGAGAGGTAGCAAACTGGATGTTAAACAGAAGCTGAGGTCTTAAGACCTTGAGATCCATGGATTTACCAATCTAACCTTTTCTCTCCTGCACTAATACTACAACAAAACAGACAGTAGCAGTTCAGGTGCATATATGTACTTTTACTGACCTGAGATCTGGTTACTTATTATTAAAATTGGTTCAGAAATTTGAGAAGAAATAAGATGAGTGTTTGTATTATTAGAAAATTACTACTCCATAAAAAAAATAGAGATTAGAAAACCCACAGCTGTAGAGCCAAGTTCTTTGTTAGGCATGTACAGCTTTCTAAATCCCATAAAAATCTCAACATCTGACCCATTTCATTTTTACAAGGGAAGGGGCTATTACTCTGGAAAATACGCGTAAAAATCTGCAGTATTCAGAGGCATTAAACAGTTTTACTTCATATTTGTTTCCTGTGTATCCTGCTTGATAGACACACTGCAGCACCTGCTGCTATAACTCTGCTCTTCATCAGCTCCCAGCCTTCTCTGTTCAGAAAGACTGGTTTGCACTGCTTTTCCAACAGCTGATGTTATGCTGCCCTCTCCTGTTCACTGCACAGGATGTACTGAAATGACCCTCAAAAGGAACGCAAAGTGGTGTTGGATAAAACTAACAACTAGAGATGGTTCACTCTTTATTATAAAGGTTTTTTAAGCCAGTAAATTAAAACCAATTTTAATCAAGATGGCAATGCCATAGTAATTTTAAATTTGGTTTTTTAGATAGAAGCTATTCCGGAGAAGTTCTGAAGTCTTTATTTAAACATTAAACTGGTAGCTGACTTTTCTGAATATTGTTTTCATATTACCTAAATTGTAATAATCTATTTTGTACAATAAAATATTTTAAAACATTAAAATAAAACATTTTAAACATATAATAAAACATTTTAAAACATTAAAAATAACAATCATATATGCTAAATTTTAATATTAGCTAAAGCATTCTTAGGAAATTGATTTCTCTCCAATGAATCCAAATTTAGAAACACTCAAAAAGAAGCAATGGGTAAGCGCAGTGGGTAAGAATCCACCTGCCAATGCAGGGGACACGGATTCGAGCCCTGGTCCGGGAAGATCCCACATGCCGCAGAGCAACTAAGCCCGTGCACAACTACGGAGCCTGCGCTCTAGAGCCCGCAAGCCAGAACTACTGAGCCCACGAGCCATAACTACTGAAGCCCGTGAGCCCTAGAGCCCGTGCTCTGCAATAAGAGAAGCCACCGCAATGAGAAGCCTGTGCACCACAATGAAGAGTAGCCCCCGCTCACCACAACTAGAGAAAGCCCGCACACACCAACGAAGACCCAGCACAGCCAAAAATAAATATAATCTTTTTTTAAAAAAAAGCAAGTGGAAGACAAAAGCTAACAACAGAAGTTAGTCTTCCTTTGGAATTTTACCGAAGCACACATACAAGAAAATAAAGGAAATTTTCAAAAGGTTCTTTTCATCTCTAAATTTCAGAATCTGAAAACATATCCACCAGAATTCCGTATCTCAAAAAAGTAGTTTTTCTTCTGCTCTTGGAATCAACTATAAATCAGTAACACTGGCGTGTTAATGCAATCGTCTCCCCAGATTTTTGTGGATAGGAACTGCACTGTAGTCTAGGATGAGAATCTGCATCTTATGCTCATTCATCTTAAAGAGACCTCTAAGAAGCAGGTTCTTCTCTGCCAACACTATAGAATGGATACCTAATCCAGGATTATTTTTAAGAAGTCCAATTCCCCTACCAACCAACTATAGATAACAATACTCCTTCTTTAAAGTTACTTACAACTGCTTCTGAAAATTAACATTATTAACTTTAATGGCAAGGCAAAGAACTAGCTGCAATCTTTTGTAAAATACACCCATTATTCACTTTGAGACAGGTTTTCTTCAAATCACGCTCTTATGGACAAATGCCTCCCCTTGTCTTCCCTTCTCTTTAAAGACACATCCTCAGATCTGTTAGTTCACCTGTGTATTAGGGGCCCAACAAGGGCTCTGTGGTAGATCCCTAGTTCTGGAGACTTCATCGTTCTACATCACTGTTGGTGGCCTAAACTAATGGAACAAGTACAGATCGGGAAAACACTGCACAAACTCAAAGTGCACAGTGCAAATGACAGCCTGTGGGAGATGATGCTTGTGTATTTTGGCTTTGTATAAACATTCTTCCACATCTGTACACACCTCTTGTGGAAGCCAATAAATTGCCCTCGTTAGCTTATTTTTCATGCACTAAAAAGTGTTTCTGGACTCATAGTATGTTTAAGTCCTCATCCCTGATATTCTTCACCAATACACCCATATCAATTTACAAAGTATATTCCTTCCACATATATTAAATATAGAATATTTTAATCTTCAACAAAATGACAAATCCTATAATCAGTTTACCCACATGTCCAAGTCTGCTTGGAGCATATCCTGGGGTGTGGAGGCTCTGTCTTCTCAGCCGGAAAATGAGGGAACCAAATGAGATCATTTTTCAGGTCCTTCCTACTGAAAAATTCAGATTCTAACTGCAAGTAGAGTCTGCAATGGGAGACTCATCAATTCAGGCCTAAACTCCCAGCCCAATTCTCTCTGGGCAAGAGAGAGCATCTTCTCCAGAAATACAGCAAGGAAGTAGCAAGGCCACATTTTGGTAAGGCCACAGTTACTTCTAGAAAATAACACAACCAGTAATGATACTACTAACTCTAGAAGTAATTTACCACAATCACCATTAATGATTACTTTAGATGACAGTATTAAAGAATATCACTTGTGTTATTAAGTAGAAGACTGTAACATGTTTTAATTCCCTAAATTTTGTATCATTTAGCAATAAACTAACTTTGAAAGGTAATCATGTAGATATTATAGAAATATACTTTTTTTTTTACACTAAATAATTAGTCTTAAATAGAGCCCAGAATTACATAAGAGCCCCTTCCTGGTAGGGCCTCTTCAAAGGACTAAAATCAAACATGAAGCAGGTTGGGCTTCCCTGGCAGCGCAGTGATTAAGAATCCACCTGCCAATGCAGGGGACACAGGTTTGAGCCCTGGTCCAGGAAGATCCCACATGCCACAGAGCAACTAAGCCCACAACTACTGAACCTGTACCCTAGAGTCTGCAAGCCACAACTACTGAAGCCCACGCGCCTAGAGCCCGTGCTCTGCAACAGAAGCCACCGCAATGAGAAGCCCGTGCTCACTGCAACGAGAGAGCCCGTGTACAGCAACAAAGACCCAACGCAGACAAAAAACATGAAGCAGGTTGAGGGACAGGGGCGTGGGTTCGATCCCTGGTCAGGGAAGTTCTCCATGCCCTGTGGTGCGGGCAAAAAAAAAATGAAGCAGTTTGGGAATAGCATAGGAGAGCAAAATGTTAAGATAAAAGAAATAGCTGTATTTCTTTGCACAACTGTTTACCTTTCATTATCAAAGTATCAAAGCAGAAATCAAGGAATCAGAATTATAGGGTTAAAGGAACAGTTTACATGCTCTTCCACTCAACTCTACATAGGGGTTTTGTTTGTGTTACATATTGTTTATATGTTGGGGAGATTTTGCTTCAGTTGTTTATTTTCTAGTGTACATAAAGCAATATAAATCTTACTAAATGTATCTTCTCCCTTAAATAAGAGTTTGCATCTCTTATCCAAACTGGCTGTTAATTTCTAAATGTGAATGCCTTACTAGGAAGACAAGAGTTAAACTGTATAGGTAGGGTAAAATATTTTATTTTGCTGCCGAGAAAAAATTTCAACCCACAAGTACAAGTCTGGGGACTGGCAATGATTACGAGCACTTTCACTTGATTAATATACCATTTCAGTTGAGACTCACCAAAGAAAATAACTACTGGGGTTCTACCCAATGCAATAAAAGATAACTGGTCAGCTAATATTCAACTCAATTATACTTAATTTTCGACTGATTTATAATGTTCAATGAATGCTCACCTTCCAAAATCAAAGGTGAATGTTCACATTTTTTTTAACTGAAGGAAATGTTTAGAATCAATCCTTTGTACTAGTTTATAGGCAACTGAACACGTCATCTCTCTCTCCCTCCCCTCCTCCCCCCGCATCTCCCTCCTTCCATCTCTCTCCCTGTCTCCCTCTCCTCCCCCCCACCCCTCAGAAATACAGCTTGCTTTTTAAATGTTGCCTTCACTTGCCACAAATAATCTGTACTCTTACTTGCAAATGGTCATTACGCCCTGGACGGTCCTGGGATTTATCAGGCAGGCAGGTCTCTGCTTCAATTGAAGAAACTTGCTGCGCACTGTTATATGGCTCTGACAGGAGAAACACCCTCAGCAGTTTTACCAAAACACAGAAGTTTCTTTGAAGAGCAGCTCATTTCTTACCGGTTTTATTTTTACTACCACCCAAAAGGAAAGTTTCAAACTGTAACTGAATGTTAGCTAAACCTCCATCTGCCCTGCAGTCTATTACCCAAGACTCCACATGGCAGCAATGCAACCTGCAACACTTTGAATGAGCCTCACTTCACAGGACACTAGGCAACAATAAAGGTAATAAGTATAATTGTTATGCCTTGATAAGTTATTTTACATTCTAAAAAATTTCACATAAACTGTTTCCTCTCCAAGCAGGGCTCTGAACTTTGCTTCTGCATGTGAATATCATTCACATCATCATTTTCATGTTTATTTGAAAATAAAATTTCTAGACTCTTTACATGACAGAAAATTGGAATATAAAATTTTGAACTGGATAATTTAATTTCAAAACCCTAGCTTGTGGGTGGGGATAGAAAAGGTTTTTTCTGCTTAAAAATTATACATGTACTCCCTCCTGAAACACTGGTGTAACTGCAACACTTTATGACGTATGCGTGGGTAAATACCTCCCAGCAAGACACAACATGCACCCATTTAGCAAAACATCTGCTGACCCCTGGAACTCACCAAGTATATGCAAGCATCAAATCTAAAAGAGAAGAATTTTTAATTTGCAGCATTTTGTATGTTAATACTTTATTTTCCCCTTACGGATCTCGTATTTATGTGCATTTTGCTCCTTTTCACCTGGTGGCAGCACTGTGGAATATCACAGGTCTTTTACCCCATATTTCTCTAACAAGCCAACCAGGTACAAACAGGATTTTTATATCCGTTTGTAAATTTTAGTTGGGAGCAGTTGAGTTGAAAGAAGGAAAAATAAAAAGCCAAATACTACATTGGTGTAAGGTTTAGTTCACATCACGCATACAGTACTGTGCTGTTGGCATGTGTCTCAATAAACAAGCTTCAAAAAGAAATTACTGCAGTGTAAAAAGTTTCCCTGAATTCACATGCTTTTTACTGTTCCCAAGTCTCATAATGGCTTTTAGAATTGTTTCAGACTCTTAGAGCTGTGTACCCCACATTGTGATAGGATACGTTTCTCTACCCTGCTCCCTACAGTAGAGCTGGAGGGACGGGAAGTTGAGATAACTTGGCACCATTCTAGTTTAGAAGAGGCCCAGCTTGATTCACTTTTGTTGCCAGAAAAAAAGGAACATGAGAAATTAAAGTGTCAAAAGAGGCTGGGGAGTTTAAGCCTGAGAAGGAAACCCACAAATTAAATGACTAAACTAATAGGCAGGTCAAATCTATTCACCCAACAGATTATGAGTGCCTATTACACCAAGCACTACTCTAGGCACCAGAGATAACAGCCCAGAGCAAAGTCAGTGCTTCCATGGAGTTATACTGTGGATTATAATCTCCAGAGTATGGCTGTTGCCTTGATGCTCTCCAAATTATGCCCATTTTCCCAGAACAGGCCTGCTCTGAAACCTTTTAGTCTTCAGGTAGCTTCAAATTCTCATTTAGTGGAAGAGAAAGGGGCCTCCTAACAAGAACATACAACCCACTATCAGAGCAAAACCTTTTCCTCTAGGAATAGGTTGGAGTCTCTATTTCTTAACTGTATATAAAATAACTAGTCACCTCTACTGACCTCCCAAAGCACAAGTTGAATTGACCTCACCAGTTGGGGAGTGTGGATTCTACAATATCAAGACAGAGAACAAGAGCAACCAGAAATAGTAAACTAAAGCCCAACAATTTTCAAGGAGTGGGAGAAGAATCTTTTCCTAAGGGGAGCCTGCTGTATACTCTGTGCTTATCTCTTCTTTTACTGATACATCCCTCTGACACTAGCTTCTTACTGCCCTCTGCTGGTTAGGCCCGAACTCAGTCTCTCAAAGCTGCCCTGTCATACCCAAGTGCTATTTTACTAGACAAGTAAATAAATTCACATGTTCACAAAACATACAAAAAATTTTAAAGTTTTATATTAATACTACTTAAAATTAACCCTAAGACTATCTTGTACCATTCTTTCATTTCTTTAATTATGTTTTCCTACTACAAAAGCAATACATATTGATTAAAGAAAAAAGAAAAGCAAAAGGAAAACCAAAATACCCACCTTTCCAGAAGTAACCATTAAAACCTTAATGTATATCCTTCCAACCTTTATTCTCTTCTGAAGGGATGTGTCTTTTTTTTTTTTTTTTTTACAGAATGTGGTCTTACTGTACATGCTTTAACTATTGCTTTAAAAATACATTGACAAGGGTTTCCCAAGTGGCGCAGTGGTTGAGGGTCCGCCTGCCGATGCACAGGACGTGGATTCGTGCCCCACCGCAGCGGGAGAGGCCACAGCAGTGAGGCCCGCCTACCACACACACACACACACACAAAATTGACAAATACCCTTCCATTCTGTCCATTTTTATGGCACCATAATACCCCATTATGTAGATGTATCACATTTTACCTAATTGTTCCCCTCCTTCAACCAACAAGTCCTATTAAGAGTTCTGTAGTAAGCACACTTACAGCTATAACCATTCTTTCATTTGTAATTGGTCAATGAATGGGTTAACTAAATTGATGCTTTACAATTTTTCTCACCCTTTATCAGAAAATGCAAGGTTAACAAAACCTCCCGGGTTGGTAGGGCCACAGAATAACCATCAGTCTCCACCCTCACGTTTCACAACTCATTTAGTTCCTAAAGAGGAAACCCGAAACTCAGCTTCTACCTATAAAAGCACTTCTGTCTCTACTTCTTGTTCATCCCCTCCCAAAGCCAATTTGCCACTGAAAACAAATTAGGAATGCGGTGATGAAAGTGGTCAGTGAACAAGGGGCAAAAGAAATGTCAAGAC
This sequence comes from Mesoplodon densirostris, assembly GCF_025265405.1. Classification (NCBI taxonomy): domain Eukaryota; kingdom Metazoa; phylum Chordata; class Mammalia; order Artiodactyla; family Ziphiidae; genus Mesoplodon; species Mesoplodon densirostris. Next base: position 30,931,034 of record NC_082672.1, read on the forward strand.
GCTCTTAAGGCATGTTTCATACGAACTAAGAAAGCTTAAAAGATTGCCCCTTTAGTGCAGGTCTTAGTAATTCCTAGGGTCACCAAGCAAAAGCCAGGTTGTAATGCAACTTTAATCAGCAGACTTGGCCCTGTATGTTTTGGGTAAAAAAACTGGCTGAAACATCTCACTTGTGATATAAAGTTTTAATTTAGGTGTGCTTATGCCATTTGAAGTGTAAGCCACTGTTTTTCAAAAAGGACCGATTTTTGCCTGGGGAGCACCAGTACCACCAATCCTTCTGAACACTGATGTGTTAATATTTATGTAGCCCAAGCCCTAAATACCTGATCGCCCTCTGTACAATTATTCTTCAATTTTGACTGTGACCACCCCTCTGCCACCAGCAATGAGTCAGACTTCATCCAACAGTTTCTCTCTGGGAGGCTGGTGGCATCTCTTGGGCACCTGCATAGCCCAGCCATGATGCCTCCATTGCTCTTGCTAGAAATTACTCCTGCAAATTCCATATTGCCTTGTGGATTGGGCTTTATGAGGACCCCAGTTGGGAGGACAATGCCCCACCCCACTGAGCCATCACCCTGCCCCACCCTCAGCCTGGAATGAAGGCTGTGACCTTACTTCCCCTCCTTGGTTAAATACCCTCTCCTTCCTCCTCCATCTATGAAGATGGCAGGAAGACGCAATGCTTGCCCATGCTTAACATATTCCTTAAGCCCAACTTTTTGTACTCTCATCTATAAAGAAAAAAGAAATTCAAGCTCCATTTAAAGGGCTAGATTAGTCTTCAGTAAGAGAGATGTTTCCACATTTCTAGGGTTTATAACACCTCTGCCTGTTTTCATTGCTTCAACAATCCAGTTTAAGATAGACTAATTCTTGTTTTTAATGGATACCTACCTAATACAGCCTTTTTACAATTTTTCTGTCCTGATTATTTTTAAAATAATTTAAAGTGGTTTACCAAAAATACATATATAATAGAAATTTTAATAAAATCAGGACCAGGCAAATATTTTTAAAGTATAAGAGTTAAGAACAAAGAAAATGGATTTGGCTTGGAGGTTTTCTTGCAACCCAGTGAAAGGGGAGTCTCACGAGGGATGCCCTCAAACTATTATTTTCCCCAGTAAGAGAATGAAGACATCTGCTTCTGCCCTGACACCTTGGCATGGATGGGTTCCCTCATGAATCCCATAGAAGCTACAGACAAGTCACAACTTCAGGGCTAAAGCTATGTTCCTTTGAGCTGGGTTTTGAAGACTGCCAGGTAGACAAAAAAGAAAGGTACTTCAGGCAAAGGCAGCAAGAGCTTATAGATGTAGTCATGAGAAAAAGGATAATCACTTCACTGCAACTGAGCAGTGCGGATGAAAAACTGGGGCCATTGCCACCTGGAGTCTACAGGCTACAAAAGGCAGAGGTAGGAGCAGAGGACGCCCAAGGGCTCTGGCTTGGGAAATCGACAGGAAGTAACACAAAAAAACGTTAACACTTGGTGCAGAGCTTGGCATACATTAGCAGGTCAACAGCTCTTCCCCTTCCTCTCACAAAAATCATTGACCTTAAGGGGAAGATAAAATTCACTTTGAGGCACACAAAATTTGAAGGTTTTCACGGGGTGCTGTCTAGTGCACACCATTGGTGTAGCACTGATCAAAGACAAAAAGGTGGAAACTGGCCCAGGCTGGCCTTAGAGAAGTAAACAGGACCAGCCTGAACCCTGGAACTATTACAATAGAAGGGGTGGGCAGAGGGAGAAGCAAGGGACTGAGGGACAGCATGGCAAAGGCCAAAGGAGACCACAAATCAATTTTTCTAAAATGTCAGGAAGAGGTCAAAAGAAAAAGGTCATTAAGAAGCTAGTTTGACCATAGGTGTCTTGGTGACCATAACATTCTAGCAGACAGACGCCAGAAAACACACTCAAAGTGAATTTTCAACAATGGACTCAGCCAGGTAGTATTTACAGTAAGGTAGGGTCAAGGGTAGAATATTCCTTTAAGTGTGTTCTGTAGCTCAGCTGACAGCCGATATGGAAATATCGAAAATCCGATGATGTAATCCCAAATCAGAGTGAACATTCAGCAAACAGATTAGCTTCACAAAGTCTTCCCTGCACTAATTTCAAAAAGGGGTGAATATGAAAATGCACTTTGCTGTAATCCAACAGTTTTCCCTAGCCTGAATTACACAATTTCCCATAAAGGATCAAACAAAAATATGGCTTTTCCACTGCATCAACAGACTCAAACAGCACCAAATATAGCATAGGGACTCAAAATGTTAAGTAGACAGTGATATAAAGAAATCACAATTAAAAGCAAACTGAATTCATTTTCCCTTCACACTGTGCCCTATAACTGTATAGTAAGACAGGCAAACCAGGGGAGAGAAACTCAAAGTAGCCCAGTTGGCAATTTACGAGGGATTCCAATTTTAAGAGTTCCATTAGTCCTACCTGGCTCAACATTTCCTACTCACACAAACAAACCCAACTTGATCCAGGCTTGAACATGGGTCACCATTACTTCTCCCTACTGAGTTTCTAGAGGGACTAGAAATACATGAAAACACATCTTGTTTCTGTGGCTAATATTCAGGTAAATAAGACACTCTGACCTTCCCTAATGGGCATGTGCATAAGCGCACCTGGACTTCATGTATCTTCTAGTGTCCCACAGCCTAAATCCAATCCAGCTTTAGGATTTTAAATTATTGACACCCACACTTGACTAGCCTGAACCCATTTCTCTTGGTTCTAGGATGGCCTCGTCATAGTCGTGATACATGTCCACACCCAAGAAGCCCTGTCACCAATACCTCACTGTAAGCCTATCTTTACTTGGGCTCGTCTACTTGCCAACACTGAAGTTACTTACTGGTTGGGAGAATAGGCTTTCACTTAGAACCAGGCAACAGATAGCATGCTTCCAGTTATTTTGCAATGAATATCTTTTGTTCTTCATTAACAGGGACCTTACTTTACTGCCCCAAATAAAAAACCAGAGATGAGGAACAAGAGCCTAGTTTTTTTTATTTGATCATTTCTTGCATTTGAAGTACTCCTCGATGACATCCTTGGCCTGAGACTCTTTGCCATAGTCCTAAAAAAAACATATGTGATTTTACTAAAATTTAGAAACTCAACTAAATTGTTAGCACTAGTTATAATGAAGCTTTTAAAAAACATCAGCACGTCTCGTGAAAATGCTTCCCACCATTAAAATGTCTTATAGCCATTTTCAGGGACCTTAAAGATGTCAATGTCATTAAGGCTCGTAACATGGCTTTGCTATTGCCAGCATTTTCTAAATTTCTGCAGAAACACATTCAGGTAAGCAGATCCATTGGCTGGCTTAATTATGGCTTATTTCCCTTTTCTGCAAGGCAGAAGGCTTTTTCTAAGTCTGCTGAAGATTACGCATTTTTTGCTTCGAAGAGATTCTTGACTTAACTCACAGTGAAGCACGTCTACCCAGCGCAGCCTTCACCCCGCACACCAGTACCGACTTACCTTAACCACCACACAGCTGCAGCCAACCACTTTACGGGGTTTTCCCTCTCTGTCAATTTTACAGAGGCCTACCCATTCCCCTAGTTTCTTGTTGTCATCAACCTATCAGGGGGGGAACAAAAACAAAGATCACCACACTCCAAGGTTTTAATGCTGTTGATAACACAGTACATTTTATGAAAGGCAGCTGTAGTCAGAGAGGGTGACATGGCAGTTTCCTCATATCAGTTCAGTAGAGGGAGCCAGTTGTCATCATGCACAGCACCAAGACCCCCTATCAACACCCTACCTATCTTTTGTTCTGTATCAACATAAAATTAGCATTTAATTCTGCAGGAATAAAAATGTTTCCAGAACTAGTTTTATCATAGCCAACAATGCCAAGTTTGTGACGCTTTTCACAGCTGCAGAAAACAAAGAGCTCGTTACAAAATTTGCTCTGGTATGACAAAAATCATTATGGATAGCATTTATGTGGACACATGTCCCTAACTAGCCCAATTTCCATTAAGCTACTTTGGCTTTCAGAAAAACCAAATTCAAAGAGAAACTTACCTTAATCAGGTTGATTTGATGCTCAGCACAAAGGGCCTCCACCAACTTGACATACATAGGTTCATCACAGTTGGATGCAAGCACACAGAGATGGGCTTGGCGCCTGAAATGCAAATCCAACAGTAGACGTTAAAATTCAGATCTAAATCCACTACTGTGCTTTAGAAGAGTTATTTTTGCACTGGCTACACTGGCAAAACATAAGCAGCCACTGAAGAACACAACTTTAGTTTGAAGTAGCTACCACCGGGCATATATTCCTTAACTTCATCTACAGAATCACCCTGTCTTCAGTAACTCTTAAAACTTCAAATGTTATGTACAGGAACTAGTTTACTAAGTTGTTACCTGTTACTAGCCCAGACCCTTAATGTTGCAGAGTATTTTCAAGGTACAGATAGTAGACTCGTATCAGGAACTTTCCAACAAGTGCTGTTTTCACTGGATTCAACTGGCCAACCTACACCAAATTGAACAGACTTAAATTTACCTAGCTTAGTAACCTTTTCACGACATTTAAGTTCAGCTCTAATAGTTAACAGTTATTTTGCCAATGTTACCCACCCAGAGACCTTACTGAGTAAATTTACAATTATCCCACATCCACATTGATCTCCACAGCTACTGTACAAAGTTCATACCAAAACCAGATGTTTCTGCCACTTTAATATAATGGCTTTAATTTGCAAAGTGCTAAATAAAGGTTCCCACCTATCCCCTAAATAACAGTGAAATTAGCCCCAAAAGCTACAGGCTTGTCAGACTGTTAGTTTTCACTCATAAAAGGAGTGAAGGGGTATCCGACAATTTAAGTCATCATTCAAACCCTGTAGTTTCACTTTAGGAATCAAGTGGTCAACCCCATTCCAAACCCACACACTTTAAGTGGGCCATTAGAGATCTGAGTTCTGATACCTTTTCCTAGGTTTCCTGTAGAACGGATGCCTTTCAGAACCTTTGTGCTAACACCATGAACTTCACGCTTTCTTCCCTCGGCTGCAGTTTTGTTCCGGTTCCAACACCCCACCGTATTGAGACTGATACACGTACTTGTCTAAGGCTTTGGCAGCTTCGCGAATTCCACGTGCTAGGCCATCGTGGATGAGGGCGGTCTTCAGCACCTCTTGCAGAGCAGTATTAACGTCCATTACACCTCCAGCAGCAATGCTGAAACACACAAAAAATAAGCTATTAGTAAGTTCCCGCACACCATCTAACGCCTTGCACCTGGCAGTCATCAGCAAAGTAGGTCAGACGCGCTTAAGGCGCCACGGCCGACCCAGAGCCCGCACTGCCGGCTCGAAGCCCACGCCTGGGCCGCACCACCACCCCGGGCCCTAGGCTCACCCTTCCTCGGCCATGGCGGTGGGTTACGGGTGGAGCCGAATCTTGAGTGCACTACAAGACAAAAAGCAAAAAAAGTGGTTAATAAAAAGATTCAATTAAGGGGCAGATATTCATCGCCAATCCCTGGCAAAAAACAGCAAGCCACGCTCCGTAACCACCACCCTCACTTTCTTCCACTCACCCCGCGCCTCCGCCTCCGCGCGGCTCCGCGGCGGCAGGGAAAGAGGACGAACTTACTCTCAAGACGGTATTTAAGCGTTTCCCAGGACCCCTAGGCGCATGTGCACTCCCTTGTGTGCAAGAGCTGGCTCTGGCAGTGCCGGGTCTCGAGAATTTCTGTTTCCGGATTGAGGCGGCTCTGAGACAGGGGTCCTGCTAGCCTCTAGCAGGACGAGCCATGACTCTGTTCGGCGGTCATTGGACCGCACAACAGGCACTAACGCGGGCAGCCTCCCTACGTCATTCCCAGCCGGGGCCGGGGCCCGCGGAGGCCCAGAGAACTCTTCCTACGGAGCGCGAGAAGGGCCAAGCTTTCCTGTCTGCGCGATCTGGTAAAGCCCGCGGAGCCCAGGTTCTGTCGGAACACCAGTTTTAACCCCTTCTGACAGTATTATTGTAATTTCCTGTCGACCCCACTAACTGGGCCTCCCTAACTGCACACTCTCTCCCTTCACTTTTAAGTCATTCTGAATGTTCAAGAATTTTTCATTCTGTGGGTGATCTTCGCCCGCGCGCGCGTCTCTGTTTTCATGAAACGGAAGCTCGCTACTTCTGAGCGCGTTGCAAATTCCACTTTCCCGGCGACTGTTAGTTAAGTGGAACCTCTGGCCAGCCCGGTGGTTGGTTACGGTTTCCTAATATAGTTCGTTCTAAAAGAGGTTTGTTTGTTTTCATTTTCTTTTTAACACTAAATTCTCCCCTGGATTCGTAACCCCGTCCAAATCGGGATTTAACAGGTGCCTTGAAACACCTGCAATGTACCATACGTAGGGACAGGGTCTGGAAATACAGAGATGAAAACGTAGTCTTTGAGAAATCCGGCATTAATTTCGCCTTCCAGGACTGACGGAGTTAGAAGTGCAGTCTGAGAAGTCAGTTTTAACTCTGATTTTCCCGGGAAGCAACATTTTGCATTGATTGGCCATTCCCCTACCAGCACTTGCAACGCAAATACATGAAACAGCCGAATGTGATCAGTACCGTCTTTTCTCTAGTGTTTTGACTTCCTTTTCTGACAAGTCGCCAAGACAGCAATTAAGCAGTTCATAGGTGCCAGCACTGTGCATACAGTGAACGTTCGCCAAGAGGAAACAGATAACGGTAGATTCTTGAGTGCTGTGAAGAAAGCAAAAATTAGTAACGTGGTAAGACTGTGAGGTAGAGTTAGCCAGAATAGTGATATACTGGAATTTTCATAAATTAATATCGTTCATTTTTAACTTTTAAGTTTTTATTTTAAAAGTGTTGAAACTGCTTCTTTCCATTCATGACTCATCCTAAAAAGTTGTTCACTTATTAGCTATTGAACTTTTGCTTTAAAAAAAAAAAAATGCAGGGGCTTCCCTGGTGGCGGAGTGGTTAAGAATCCCTCTGCCAATGCAGGAGACACGGGTTCGAGCCCTGGTCCGGGAAGATCCCACATGTCGCGGAGCAACTAAGCCCCTGTGCCACAACTACTGAGCCTGTGCTCTACAGCCCATGAGCCACAACTACTGAGCCCGCGTGCCACAACTAATGAAGCCCAGGCACCTAGAGCCCGTGCTCCATAAGAGAAGCCACCACAATGAACAGCCCGCGCACCGCAACGAAGAGTAGTCCCCGCTTGCCGCAACTAGAGAAAGCCCGTGTGCAGCAACAAAGACCCAACGCAGCCAAAGATAATAAATAAATAAATTTTTTAAAAATACTGCAGAGTTTATAAAGATGAGAATGTTTATTTCTGCTGCTCTCGTGTTTGTGGTGGGATTAAGATTTGAGCCAAAGATGAGAATACCTAAAGGCCTCAGGGGATGTACAAAGTGGGAAGGTAAGAGAAGGCCTTTAGGCTGTGGCAGCGTTTGAAACTGTATTAAAAAAAAGAAAGAAACAGAAAAAAGAGAAAGAAAGGATTTCAAACAGGAAGGGTAGAAGGAAAGAAATTATTCTAAGTGAAGGAAAGAATAAGACCAAAGGCATGGATGCCCCCTTGTCTTTTTTACCTTAACACGTTTGTATTTTTGAAAGGAAATGTGATAGTGTTTCAGCAAATTTTTCATCTAAAGTTAATAAAAGTTAATATGCTAAGCATATTAGTAGATTTCTAACCCCCCCACCCCCCAAAAAAAATCTTAGGGAGGAGGCACGGAATTTGGTAAAGACATGGGAAAATAATCATTGCCAAACAACATATTTATATAGGGGGAAAATGATTAAATACCTTTTAAACTCAGGTATCATGGGCCTTAATATTTCACCTTAATAAATGCTTTTTCTATCCGTTTGAAACCTCCCTTCTTAGAACTGGAGCTGCATTTTTGTTTTGATGCCCTAGTTATATAACTGGTTCTAATCTCAGGGATAAAGTTAAAGGGCACACTAGTGATTCAAGGATTCTCTAATATAGATTCTCCTACTTCACTATTTTAAGGTCACGCCCTCTCAATTTTAGATATTGCCGAAGGTGAAAGACAAACCAAATAGAACGTAATAGGTAGAGTCACTCTCATACCAGCAGATCATAATACTTACATAATGTACACAAATGTGTGTCTGAAATACATATGAAAAATAAATTCTAATAAAAAATAAAAGTTTATTAATAAAACTAATAAAAACAAAAAATAATAAAAGCTAATAAACTAATATATAATAAACTAATAAAAATAAAAGTTTATTTTAGAAAGAATGTTAATAATAAGTAATTTTATTTAGTACTTTCTACATGCCAGTTTATGTGCTAAATTATTATCACATATTTTCTCCCTTAATCATTGAAAATCCATATGGTAGTGGTGGTGTTAGCCCCCTTTAACAGGGAAAGAAACTCAGAGAGTTGCCCAAGATCACACAGCTAGTAAATGTGGAAACTGATATTTGAGCCCAATTGACTTCAAAGCTCATGCTTCTAACCCTTCAGCCATTTGGATGATTGCCCAAATATGGGAGGGAGATCATAGATTTCAAAGATAACTCTGCACCTCACATTTGGCAAAGGTATGACTGGTTCTACCTTATTGTGCTAGAAAGTCACGTAATTGGAGAAAGGGAATATTGGAGTGTTAGAAAAAAAAGGGACAGAGCAGTAGAAATTTGGGTTTCTGAATCATCTAAGTGTAGAAGTATTAGTTAGCTAGGGCTGCCTTAACAGAGTATCACAAACTGGTAGCATAAACAACAAAGTTATCCTCTCACAGTTTTGAAGGCAGGAAGTTTGAAATTAAGGTATCTGCAGCGTTGGTTACTTATAAGGCAGTGAGGGGGAATCTGTTCCATGCCTTCCTCTTTATTTTCTGAGGTTTGCCAGCAAAATTGGTGTTCTTGGCTTGTGGCAGTATAACTCCAATCTTCACATGATGTTCTCCCTCTGTACATACCTGTCTCTGTGTCCAAATTTTTTCCTTTTTATAAGGATACCATTATACTAGATTAGGGGCTCACCCTATGCCAGTATGACCTCATCTTAATTAATTACATCTAGAACAATTCTATTTCCAAATAAGGTATTGATATGGGGTGCTGAGGTTAGGACTTTAAGCTTTGTATTTTGGGAGGACACAATTCAACCCACGACAGATGTGAAAAAAGAAGGGGATGTAGAACAGATTAAATGATAGGAAAGATCTTTGAGTTGAACTGCAAAAAGCTTACTTGAAAGACCAGAGCTGGCACTATGGAAAACAGTATGGAAGTTCCTTAAAAAACTAAAACAGAACTACCATATGACCCAGCAATCCCACTATTGGGCATATACCCTGAGAAAACCATAATTCAAAAAGACACATGCACCCCAATGTTCACTGCAGCACTATTCACAATAGCCAGGACATGGAAGCAAGCTAAATGTCCATCAATAGAGGAATGGATAAAGAAGATGTGGTACATATACACAATGGAATATTACTCAGCCATAAAAAGGAATGAGATTGGGTCATTTGTAGAGATGTGGATGGACTTAGTGTCAAACAGAGTGAAGTAAGTCAGAAAGAGAAAAACAAATACCGTATATTAATGCATATATGTGGAATCTAGAAAAATGTTATAGATGAACTTATTTGTAAAGCAGAAATAGAGACATAGACATAGAGGACAAACGTATGGATACCAAGGGTGAAGAGGAGGGTGGGAGGAATTGGGAGATTGGGATTGACATATATACACCATTGATACTATGTATAAAATAGATAACTAATGAGAACATACTGTATAACACAGGGAACTCTACTTAATGCACTGTGGTGACCTAAATGGGAAGGAAATCCAAAAAAGAGGGGATAGATGTATATGTACAGCTGATTCATTTTGCTGTACAGTAGAAACTAACACAACATTGTAAAGCAACTATACTCCAATAAAAACTAACTTAAAAAAAAAAAACAGCACTGGGAACAGAAGCTAAACCAGTACACACAAAAGATTTTATATCATGGAGTGGTGGGGTCCAGCTGAGCTGAGTTCCAATTCCAGCTCTCTCTGTGGCCTTTGGCAAATGACTTATTTTTCCGAGTCAGTAAAGTGGTGATAATACTAGAATATCGTGAGGAGTAAAAAGAGATAGTTGTTGAAAGTGTTTGCCACTGTGCCTGTTAAGTAGTTACTAACCTTATAAAGAACTTCACATGAGAATATATGGAAAGGTTCTTAATATTACCTTCCTCCTGTCCTAAAGCATCTAGCTTTTAGTACAGTGACTTACATAGTGGAGTCATTAAACCAACATGTACTGAATGAATTCATGGAATGAAATAAGATTAAGCATCTGGGTAGTCGGCACACCAACAATAAAGCCATGTTGGCAACTATTGTCATAAATGAATGCCTTTTGTGAGTTAGTTGGAAGCTTTGGGCATCCCAGGAAACCACTTTTAATTTGAAAACTTTTAAAATGTTCCTACCTTTGCGGGTAGAAATAAATATAATGGATGGAAATGGAAGTTAAGAAACATGAGAAAACTCAAAAATATTATCCTGCTGCAGCTCCAGAACATATAGGTCTAGCCTTGGCTTATGTAGCATATGGTTTTAAACATAGTGAAGAAAAATAGTTGTAGCTGAAAAAAGGTTTGGGCCAAAGAAAATAGAATCTTATTATATCAAGGGATGAATCAAAGGAGAAGGAGAAAGCTGGTGAGAGGGAAGAGAATAAAAAATAAAGTAGACGAATAAGAGTGGAATGGATGAATAAAGGCTGTAAGTAGTAGTTCGGAAAATTAATATTTAAAGCCTTCCATTGAAAACCCAGTTTATTAAAGAAAGAAAGAAAAAAAGGCTGTGCGGGACAGTGTGGCTAATTTACTGTATTGCTAAGTATGAAGCCTATATATTTTGAGGTTTTTGTGTAATTCTCACCTAAATGTTCCTAAGTATTACTAAGATTGTTTCCTCAGCGCTTGTTTTTCTTGCTACCAGATGCTACGCAGAGCTCTCTGGGCACCATGGCTGCTCACTACAGGGCTGATTCAGGATGTGTAGGAACGAAACGTACCCAGGAAGATAATTAGAGGCAATACTTAAAGTTTATGAATAAACTAATTATAAACCAACAACACAGGCAATTTATAAATGAAGTAAATAGTGGCTAATAGAGCAAACCCTAAATTAACATTAAATTTATTCACTTGGAGTGCGAGGAGGACCTGGGTGTGCAGGATTCCAGATCCCAATGCTACTTCCTATAGACCAGCTCTGCTGTTATCTGTGTAACTTTTTTTTTGAAAAATGGGTCCTTATGCTCTAACATGTGTTTGACAATTGCAGTTCTTATTGCAGAATCATTGAAATGAAGCCAGGACCACTGCTGTGCTTAAAACTAGAGCTATATTAAAGAAAAAAAAAAAAGGGCCTCCCTGGTGGCGCAGTGGTTGAGAGTCCGCCTGCCGATGCAGGGGATACGGGTTCGTGCCCCGGTCTGGGAGGATCCCATATGCCGCGGAGCGGCTGGGCCCGTGAGCTATGGCCGCTGGGCCTGCGCATCCGGAGCCTGTGCTCCGCAACGGGAGAGGCCACAACAGTGAGAGGCCCGCATACCGCAAAAAGAAAAAAAAAAAAAAAAAAAAGTCCTAGTTCCATAATCACTTCTCTACCATTTTCTGACTCTGTAGTTCTGGTCAAAACACTTCTAGTCTCTGCCTCTCAAGTGCTTCATCTGTAAAATGAAGTGAGAATTGAATGAGATGCTTTTAAACACTCTTTTGGTTTGGATATTCTGTGTCATCACTTTGAAACAATAATTTTTTTAAATTAATTAATTTATTTATTTTTGGCTGTGTTGGGTCTTCGTTTACATTCCCATAACCCTTTGTCCCTTAATCCTTCTTCCTAGCATTTGTAGCAATCAGGGTTCCCTGTTGCTATTAAAAGAAACAACTTTTGCTCATTTAAGCAGAAAATGAAGGGTGGGATAGGGAGGGTGGGAGGGAGACACAAGGGGGAGGGGATATGGGGATATATGTATGTATACGAATAGCTGATTCACTTTGTTATACAGCAGAAACTAACACACATTGTAAAGCAATTATACTCCAATAAAGATTTTTTTAAAAAAAGGGTTATGGGTCTGTGTTTTGATATAGGGGTAAGAATGAACTCTGAGGAGGTGACATTTAAACAGAGACCATATTATTCCATTTTAGTTTGTAAAGAAAAAATGTTTCACATGTGTATATATGTCTACATGAACATATAAAAATATGAATAGATAATTGTGGTAGGCTGATAATTGATCCCAAAGATATGTCCACATCCTAATCCCTGCAAGTTATAAATGTTACCTTATTTGAAAAAAAGGGTCCCTGCAGTTGTGATTAAGTTAAAGATCTTGAGATGAAGAGATCATTTTGGATTTTGGCTCAGTGAAATTGATGTTGAACTGCTGGCCTGCAGAACTGCAGCTTATTTTAAGCTCCAAATTTTTGGTTATTTGTTATAGCAGCCACAGAAGACGAATGAGATAATATTTTCGACCGTAACACTAAGGATCTGGAAGGAGGATGGGAAAGAGAGGTTAGATGTGAGAGGAAGATAGGAGTATGAATATGTGTACCACAAAATCTTATTGTAAATTAAAAGTAAATGGATGCAAAACAAGAGCATGCATTTTATTAAAATATATAAAAACAAAAAAATTTGTATTAAACATGCAAGAAGGATTGCTGATGGGGAGGGAATGGGAATGGGGATAGAGGGAAATACATGACAACAGAAATGAAAAATTCAGTTGAAGGATTGGAACATAAAGTTAAGGAAACTTTGAATAAGATGGAGCAAAAAGAGAAAGAGATGAAAAGTAGAAGAGAAAAAGAGTAATAAGAAGACCCAATAGTCTAGCGACCCAATAGCTACATAAAGAGCAATCCAGAAAGAGAGAACAAAAAAGGGGATGTAGTCATCAAAGAAGTAATTCAAAAAAATTCTCCTCTATGACTTGATGTTAGACTGGAGCGAGAATGCAGAATAAAATAAGATTGGAGAAACAGGCAGGGATTAGATCATAAAGATTCTGGAGGCCACTTCAAGGAACCTTTGCTAGAGCTAATCCTGTTTAGAATGGCTCTAAATGCTCTCCTAACCTACCTGCTCACCCAGGAATTTTTACATAATCTTCAAGACCCACTGTAACATCACTTCCTCAGGAAGCCACCCTGGACTCATTTAGCCAAAGTAAACAGTTCTTCCAATATGTTTCTCTTATAGAACTCATTGCATTATAATAAATTGTTAATCAGTGTCTGTTTTATCTGCTAGAAGGAGGTATGTATGCTACTTAAGGGCAGAGGCTGGATGGGGCTCACTTATCTTTGAATTTGCAATGCCTGGCACTAGGTGGTAACTCAATGGTCTTGAGTTACTTTATTTTACCTTGGCCCCAAATTAAGAATTTCCCAGTCTTCAAACATTAGCCCTTCCCAAATAGTAAATAAGTTGTAGATAAGTGAAGCCTCTTATTTTTTTGTGCCAGAGAATTGTGAGGGTGAGAGTAACATAGCAGCCGTCATGTTCGAGTGCCAAGCCATTCACATAGTTTGTCACCAGTGCTCACAGCCATCTTACAAGATAGGCGTTATAATCCCAGTCACACAGATGGAGAAACTGACCTGTGGTCCAAAGTCACATACAGCTAGTACAGTCATCCCTTGGTATCAGAGGGTATAGGTTCCCCAGTGCATATGCTCAAGTCCCTTATACAAAATGGCATAGTATTTGCATATAACTTACAGCACCCCCTTCCATTTGCTTTAAATCATTTCTAGATTACTTATAATACCCAATACAATGTAAACGATATATAAATAGTTGTAAACAGAATTTAAATGATATGTAAATCGTTGCTACTGCTTGGCAAATTCAAGTTTTGCTTTTTGGAAATTTCCAAAAAAATTAAAAAAAATATTTTCGGGCCCCTCCCTCCTTGGTTGAATTCGAGAAATGCAGAAGCAGGATACAGAGGGCCGGCTAGTGCCTTGAATTGAACCTCAAGCCTCTGCCTCCAGGGTATACTCCCAGCCACTCCGCCATGCGTCTTCAGCATTCACTATAATTCCTGCAAATATTTTTCTAATTCGGGTACTTCACATCAGTTAATTCATTGCCAGGTTACTAATGTCTGGCTTCAGTGATTACAAACACCATATCGTTTACCCACTACGAAGAATAACGCACTTTAAATAAAAAATCTGGGCTGCTCTCGCCTTCTGAAACGGACTGCATTCTGCCTATGGAATGTGTATCTCTCTAAATAAACTTGCTTTCACTTAAAAAAAAAAAAGCGTCGTTATGAATCTAATTTTCTAATTCACATTTGTGTTTTTAAGTTTAGGTGTTCCCTATCTTTTCTGTGTCTACCTAGCTTCCTTTCTTACTCTTAGTATTCCTAAATTTTACTCATTTTAAGGTAGGGGGTTCAACTATATGAAATATAGACATCTTTTTTTTCTCTCTCTCTCTCATACAGAGAGAAAAAGCACAGCACATCCTAGGTGGTGGACGTAAACAGCCTACGCCTTAAAAAAAAAAAAAAAAGAAAGTCCTTGCTCCGCCCTCCGCCCGCCCCAGCCCCGCCCTCGCCCCCCCTCCCGGAGCCCCTCCCTATCCTCTAGGGCCGCGTAGAACTCCTAGGCGCCCTTCCCGTAGGGAATACGGGATGCATGGACCCGGCTGAGCAATCGCCGCCCGCCTTTCCGCTCGTTCAAGGTCGAGTCTGAGGGCGCGGGCTTGGACCCTGGAGCCGCGGCGCAGGAGTCCGCGCACTGCCCATGGACTCGCCGGGGGACTCCGAGAGCCCACGCCCCCCAGGAGGTTACAGAGAGCAGTGATGCCGGATGTATCTCTGTGGCTTGAGTCGTGTCTCTTTAACAGCGATTGAATTAGCTTTAGCGTGGTTTGTTTGCGAGAGATTGGAAAAGGAGGGGCCGGGCAGTGGGGTTCGGGTCAGCGTGTTTTTTCTCTCTGGAAAGGGTTAAAGTTTGCGCACTGGGGTGGTGCGGATGTGGCCTCTAATGACTTTCTCTCTGTAGCTCTACTTTTAAGTACTATGTGTTTAAGAATGCATTCAAATAAGTGTGCCCGTTAGACAAACGAAAATCATTACATTTCGAGCCCAGCCCCACTGTTGTCCCTGTCGCCCCTTTAACTTTCTCTCAGTTCCCTTCCTCATCCACTACCAAATTTTTTACACAGGCTCTTGAGACTTCCTCCTGTTGCACAGATTTCTTTTTCTAGACAACAATGGCAACCTCTGAAAAAATAGAGCAATTCAAATATACTTTTCTTACTTAAATTTCTTTTTTCTCAAAACCATTTAATTTAAAAATAGCAAATAGATTTACTGGATGTTTGGAACTGAGTAATTGACCTCGTGTCTTTAAATTAAATGGAAATTTAGCCCTGGGAATAAGTATTAAATTAATTGATGCAGAAGACCAGTAATTATTGTAAAACACTGATTTACAGATTTATGGCACTTGTCTTTCCAGGAGCTGCCATTGTAAGTATTAATTCTCCAGTTGAATGATTTAGCTTATTTTCTCCTACTTACACTTCACTTGACTTCAATAGTACCCTTTTAATAAACCGCTAACATGACATGCTTAAAATGTTATTGAGTCCACGTAGCATATGAAGCTAGTAACTTGAGAAAGCACACTATACTTCAGAGAACAATACCCTGTGGCCTCATCCTTCCTGAAGGAATCTAGTAAAGGTGAAAGAAATAGACCTTATGGTGAAGGCAAAACAAAGCAGATGGTTTGATAAATTGTGCACTGAAATCCTAATAGGGAATAGTATGTAAATGAAAGTGATATATTTTGAAAATTGCAGTGATATACAGGGATTGTGTTACATTTGATCAAATGTGCTGTATTCAAAATAGCCCTTAGCTCAGCAAATGTTATCCTGAGTGCATTTCTGTGCACAGAAGTGACATTTCTGTACTTTGGTCAGTAGCCCCAATTACATGTCTGTAATTGCAGCATGTTTGCCTTCAAGGTGATGGCCCTCCAGGAGATGCAAGGGAGACATCCAGGTGGCTTTCAAGAGAACAGATTTTTGTACTGATAGCAGCAGCTTCCATTAACTTAGGTTCCATGATGTGCTATTCTATCCTTGGACCTTTTTTCCCCAAGGAGGTAAGACATTTTTATATCCTTATGAACTATTAGTGTTTTTAAAAAGCTTTGAAATATTTCATTTGGGGGATGTAAAAATCTGCATATGGCAAAGATGATGTATAGAACTTCAGCCAACAGAAGACTTCTTAGAGAATATTTGATACCAGAAAAAAAAATCAGTAAAAATAACATCATCTTGGGAAGTAATTCACCTAAGTATAATTGACCTTCTGAGGATTACTTTGCTTACCATGTAGTTTGATTCATCTGTTTGGTTTCTGCAACTGATAAAAAAAAAAAAAGGAAGTGCACTGAATAACTGAGATTTTAACGTTATTGCAAAAGATCTACGTTAAGACAGTGTTTCCTGGAGTTTGGGTTTATTAATATTTTGGAATTAGGTAGGCATGGTCCACTAAATGCCCTTTTCTGACTTGAATTTCATATGGAATCTAGTGGCAATGTTTGTGCCAAGGAGGAATTCTGATTAATATTGATTAGGTCTTTCTAATCATAGTGTTCTATGTGGTGTTAGGGTCTATGGATAATGGCACAGACTGGAAGGAATAACCCCTAGAGAATCCACCTGGAATCTAGAGGTTGGTGAGGTATAGTATGGAAGGAATGATACTGACTTGGCTGAGTGGAGATAATATGCCCATGTGTTTTGCTTCACGCTCTTTGCCAAAGCCGCATGGTGCACGGGCCCCTCCCAGTCCTCTAACTTCTTTGATAACATGTGGTCCTTCCTTCTGTGTGCTACGAAAGACGAGAAGCATGGCTTCTCTGCTAAAGAAGCAGTACAGCTCTGTAGCCATAAGTGCTTTTTAGTTTTCAGTGTAGTTTCCCACGCATTATCCCATTTGATTTCTGTAGCAACTCCATAAGATAGGCAGAATAGCGAGAATCTCATAATGTTGCAAGTGAAGAAACAGATTACGAAGTTAAGTGACTGGCCCAGTTCAATTCCGTTTACGGAACGGGAATGGGAGGTTTAACGACTTCCCACCCTAGAGTGTGCTAGGCGTTGGATGTTTTAGGGCTGGAAAACAAGATGAGGAAAATGTCCTTCTCTCGTCTGTCCATGGGGAGTGAAAAAATATGACAACAAAAAGTTGCAGAGTATTTGGATATTCTTGAAGAGGATGTCTAAAATGTTAGGAGACTCTAGGGAAGGGAATGGTTCATTTTGCCGTGGGAGAGGCTGGCTGGTGTGGAAGGGAAAGAGAGGAGTAATACTGAAAGGGGCTTGGCCGAATAACCGTAAGGTAAGTCCAAGAGGTGTTCTAGGTTAGAAACCCGCAGGGGATTGTCACGAGATTAGCAAAGTAAATAGCGTGTTCTTAGGGAACCACGGACGAAGGTGGGGCTTGGGCCTAGGGTTCTGTGAGGTCTGATGTGAGCAGAGGATCTGAGAAGGCAGGTTGGTGCTCCGATGGAAGGGTCCTTCCACGCAGGCCAAAGATGTAGTCAGTAGGAAGTCATCAGAGGGGCTTGGGCAACACAGAGTAAGTAGACTGAGTAGATACCAGTTTTGGAAAAAAACTAGTGCTGGATGGAGCCTGTGGAATTACGCTGGAGAAGACCGGGAGTGAGTGCGCCATCAAGTTAGAAGGGTATTTCCCGGTTCAGCTGGAACTCAGCAAGGGCAGCTAGTGTTAGATTCCTCTTAGTGGAATACAGACAAAGGAAGAGAAGGCTGTTGGTGTGTGCCTTTTTTGTTTTTTCTTTCTCTTAAAGTTTTTTGTTTTGTTTTGTTTTTTGCGATACGCGGGCCTCCCACCGCTGTGGCCTCTCCCGTTGCGGAGCACAGGCTCCGGACGCGCAGGCTCAGCGGCCGTGGCTCACGGGCCCAGCCGCTCCGTGGCACGTGGGATCCTCCCGGACCGGGGCACGAACCCGTGTCCCCTGCATCAGCAGGCGGACTCTCAACCACTGCGCCACCAAGGAAGCCCAAGGCCCTTCTTCTTAACTTCTGGCACAGGATTCTTATTTCTACTCATCCTTTTTCTGGCCCCCTCCTCCTTTGGCAGAGGATTATAAGTGAACTAGAAATTGCTTTTAATAGCTGTTCTTGCTGTCCTAATGTGAAGCAGGATCCACATGCCCAAAGTGGTATTCAGTTACTGCTGTGGTATGTGATTCTAGGACATCCTAAGTCACCATCCTGCTTCCACAGAGAATGTGGGAACCTGTGCAGGATGGAAGCTGACATGACTGCTGGGCCCATGACACAAGTAACTTTTGCAAGTCTGTGTTCTCATCTGTAAAATGGGGCCAGCTAAAAATATATCCCTTATTTAATTGTTGTTAGAAACCATATAGAACAGCATGGCTCATAGTGAGGGTTCAATAAATGTTAGTTGCTGTGACTATTATATATTTTCTGCCAGACTCTAGAATTAAATACCTTTCAGAGCTATTAAGCAAAGAACATGGATGTGACTTGACCAATGAATGTTCTTTCTACATCTTAATTCACCCCTTTGATGATACCTTCCCTTCAAGGTACCTGTTTTATGTTACTAGGCCTGCTGTAACAAAGTACCACAGACTGGGGAGAACAGAAATTTATTGTCTCACAGCTCTGGTGGCTAGAAGTCCAAAATCAAGGTGTCATTGGCAAGGCTGGTTCCTTCTGAGGGCCGTGAGGGGAGGATCTGTCCCAGGCCTCTCTCTCTGGCTTGTAGATGGCCAACTTCTCCGTGTGTCCTTTCACACCATCTTCCCTCTATGCGTGTCTCTGTGAAGAAATTTGCCCTTTTTACAAAGATACGAGTAATATTGGATTAGACTCCACCCTTAATGACCTCATTTCAACTGATTACCCCTGCAAAAACTATATCTCCAAATAAGGTCACGTTCTGAGGTACTGGGAGTTAGGACATCAACATAAGAAGTTTGAGGGACACAATGAACCCCGTAACACCACCTGACCTTTGTGTAGTAGAAATGTGGACTCTGTGTTCTTGTCTACACACAGTGTAACCTTTTGCTAGGATACCAATGAAGGCACCGTTCATAGTGAGATCTCTCTTTTCTCCACACCATTATCTCATGTGATGATTAGTAATGGAAGGGGAATGGCTAATCCTGAGTCTCACAGAATTATGGGCTGAAATCCTGCCCAAGCAGTTTCTACAATGCTCTGGGTTCAACTTCTCCACTATCTCCCACCACCAGGCACTTAGGGACCACACTTCAGGGGTAGGAGGTGCTTCCTAGAGTGAGGGGACCTTTCCTGCCTATAGTTTAGCCATGAAAAGTAGAGTTCACCTATCTGATTTCCTGTGGTACGCTGCTTTGAGAACTGTAAGGTTTATTTAGAGACATAATAACATAAGAAGACCATTTTTTAAAAGGACAACGTTTGAATGATGATCATAACTTCGTATGGGAGGCAATAAAGTAAAATTTTATCTTAAAATTGTAGTTAGGGAGAAAAGGTAAAGAAATAGAATTATGGCTGTTGTGGAGGACGGATTTTAAAGGGAGTGTGTGTATGCACATGCATTTCTGTATTCAAAGTAAAGTGATTTGTGGAAGAGCTGAAGCTCTGGCAGCAGGATGAATCTAAGTCAGATCTTCTGACCATAGCTATTCACTGCTGGCTCCTGGGTACCCTGCGTGATGCATAGAAGGTGCTTGATAAATGATTCCCGACTGCCTGAGAGGACAGCTTTGTGTTTCAGGCTTAGTGCTTCATGGTATGCCAAGTTGCCAATCTTATCTTTAAGAAATTAAACTCATATTTTAACCCCTTACATGGTTATAGCTAGTACCTGATCTAAGGATCTACCATAGTTCCAGGGTTTTAAAAAGGTTTTCAAACCTTTTGTCTATTCATTTGCACATCACAACTAATAGTAGCATTTGAAGTTCAAAAGAAGTAGATTTAGAATAAATACTCTATCATCTGTAGCAAATTTAGGAGCTCACTGATAGAATAGGCTACAAATATTAATAGGGATCATTGATGGGTGATAAACTACTCCAGATGTTTCAGGAGAATGGAGAGAATGTCGGGAGCTGGGGGAGCTTCTTTCATCTGTGTTATTGATGTCAGAAAAGGAAACTTCATCTTCTCTGAACTGTCAGGTAGTTGAGAGTGGGTGTCAGAAACAGAGAACCACACTGAACAGTCCTTGGGATGACTCATGTGCCAGCTTAAGGAGCTTCCTGTTCTTGAGGTTTTTTGACCAGCAAAGAGATTTTTTAATTTATTTGCATTCGAACCTTCCTCCTGTGTGTTTCACCTTTTTTTAAAATTTAATTGTATTTATTTTTTATACAGCAGGTTCTTATTAGTTATCTATTTTATACATATTGGTGTATATATGTCAGTCCCAATCTCACAGTTCATGCCCCCATCCACTTTCCCCCCTTGGTGTCCATACGTTTGTTCTCTACATCTGTGTCTCTATTTCTGCCTTGCAAACTGGTTCATCTGTACCATTTTTCTAGATTCCACATATATGCATTAATATACGATATTTGTTTTTCTCTTTCTGACTTACTTCACTCTGTATGACAGTCTCTAGGTCCATCCACATCTCTACAAATGAGCCGATTTCGTTCCATTTTATGGCTTTATATATTCATCTGTCAGTGGGCATTTAGGTTGCTTTCATGACCTGGCTATTGTAAATAGTGCTGCAATGAACATGGGGTGCATGTGTGTTTTTGAACTATCGTTTTTTCTGGGTATATGCCCAGTAGTGGTATTGCTGGATCATATGGTAATTCTATTTTTAGTTTTTAAGGAACCTCCATACTGTTCTCCACAGTGGCTGAATCAATTTTCATTCCCACCAACAGTGCAAGAGGGTTCCCTTTTCTCCACACCCTCTCCAGCATTTGTTGTTTGTAGATTTTCTGATAATGCCCATTCTAACTGGTGTGAGGTGATACCTCATTGTAGTTTTGATTTGCATTTCTCTAATGATTAATGATGTTGAGCAGCTTTTCATGTGCTTCTTGGCCATCTGTATGTCTTCTTTGGAAAAATGTCTAGGTCTTCTGCCCGTTTTTTGATTGGGTTATTTGTGTTTTTAATATTGAGCTGCATAAGATGTTTATATAATTTGGAGATTAATCCTTTGTCCGTTGATTCATTTACAAATATTTCCTCCCATCCTGAGGGTTGTCTTTTTGTCTTGTTTATAGTTTCCTTTGCTGTGCAAAAGCTTTTAAGTTTCATTAGGTCCCATTTGTTTATTTTTGTTTTTATTTCCATTACTCTAGGATGTGGGTCAGAAAAGATCTTGCTGTGATTTATGTCAAAGAGTGTTCTGCCTATGTTTTCCTCTAAGAGTTTTATAGTGTCCAGTCTTACATTTAGGTCTCGAATCTATTTTGAGTTTATTTTTGTGTATGGTGTTAGGGAGTGTTCTAATTTCATTCTTTTGCATGTAGCTGTCCAGTTTTGTGTGTTTCTCCTTTATTCTTATACTACTACCACACTCACAACATTTTTGACACCAGATATGTGGGGTTCTTTTTCCTACACCAAGCAGTTCTCTTGGACACCAGGTGGGTGTCCTACCATTCAATTCAATTCTGACAGTAACCTGAATTAGCCCAGATGCCACAGGTTAAAAGCTCCATCCCACGAGACTGCCCCCCGCACTTCAGATGCCAATCGCGAGTAGTAGGTGTCTAGGTTACCCCCAGCTTCTGTCCAACTTGGCTACAAATCAGAGGTTCCCATGACCACCCCCCACCCCACCTTGGATTCATTTATTTGCTAGAATGGCTTACAGAACTCAGGGAAACACTTGCTTAATGCTTACCACTTTATTATAAAAAGATGTGATGAAGTATACAGATGGGCATGCGATGGAAGTGATCCAGAGGGTGAGGTATGTGGGAGGGGGCCTGGATCTTCCATGTCCCCTCTGGGTGAGCCACTTTCCCAGCACCTCCATGTATTCACCAACCCAAAAGCTCCCCAAGCCCCATACCTTAGGGATTTTTATGGAGGCTTAATCACGTAGGCATGATCAATCATTAACTCAATTTCCAGCCCTTCTCTGGAGGATGGGGTATGGGACTGAAAGTTCTAAGCTTCTAATCATAGCTTGGTTTTTCTGGTGACCAGCCCCCATGTAGGAGTCCACCAAGAGTTATCTTATTAGAACTCCTGTCACCCAGGAGATGCCAAGGGATTTAGGAGCTCGGTGTCAGGAACCAGGGTCAGAGACTGAATATTAGAACAATATTGCTCCTAGAGCTCTTATCACTGAGGAAATTACAAGAGTATTAGGAGCTTTGTACCAAGAACCGGGGGCAGAGAGCAATATACATATTTTCTATGGATACCAAAAAGAAAGTGTGGTATCATGGATACCAAAAAGAAAGTGTGTCAAGATCAGCTGTTTGCATAGATCCATGGCTGAAGCAAAGCCCAAATTTCCTTAACCAAGGTTTTTTGTTTTGTTTATACTCTAATTCTGATTTTTGCCAGCTAAAGCTAACAATTCTTTTTTTCTTCTTCTTTTTTTTTTTTTTTTTGGTGGGGGACTTTTTGAAGTATAATTGATATACAAAAAATTGCACACATTTAATATATCCATCTTGATGAGTTTGGACATATGCACACACCTGTGATGTCATCACTGTAATCAAAATATTAAATATATTCAGCACTTCCAAAAATTCCCTTGTGTTCTTTTGTGGGGTTTTTTTTCTTTTTCTTTTATTGTGGTGAGAACCTAACAAGCTCATCTTACATAACAGAAACTTTATACCCAAAGAGCAATAATTCCCCACTTCCCCCTTACCAAAGCCCCTGACAACCACCATTCTAGACTCTGCATCTATGAGTTTGACTATTTTAGATACTTCATATAAATGGAATCATGTAGCGTTTGTTCTTCTATGACTGGCTTACTTCGCTTAACATAATTTCCTCAAGGTTCATCCATGTTGTTGCAAATGCCAAAATTTCCTTCTTTTTGAGGCTGAATAATATTCCATTTTATGTGTATACCACATTTTCTTTATCCATTCATTGATCAATGGACATTTGTGTTGTTTCTATATCATCTTGGCTATTTCGAATAATACTGCAATGAACATGGGGGGGTGCAAATATATCTGAGACCCTGCTTTAAATTCTTCTGTATATATACTCAGAAGAGGGATTGCTGAATTATATGGTAGTTCTATTTTTAATGTTTTCAGGATCCTCCATATTGTTTTCCATAGTGGCTGCACTATTCTGCATTCCCACCAACAGTGTATAAGGTTCCAGTTTCTCCACATCCTCATCAACACTTGTTATCTTTTGTTTTTTTCAATAATTGCCATCCTAACTGGTGCGAGATGATATCTCATTATGATTTTAATCTGCATTTCCCTGACGATTAGCGATCTTGAGCAGCCTTTCATATATCTGGTGGCCATTTGTATCTCTTTTATAGAAATGTCTGTTCACGTTCTTTGCTCATTTTTATTTATTTATTTATTTATTTATTTATTTATTTATTTATTTATTTTTTTGCGGTACACGGGCCTCTCACTGTTGTGGCCTCTCCCGTTATGGAGCACAGGCTCCGGACGCGCAGGCTCAGCAGCCATGGCTCACAGGCCCAGCTGCTCCGCGGCATGTGGGATCTTCCCGGACCAGGGCACGAACCCGTGTCCCCTGCATCGGCAGGTGGACTCTCAACCACTGCGCCACCAGGGAAGCCCTGCTCATTTTTAAATCAGGTTCTTTGTGGTGGTTTTTTTGACTATTGAGTTTCAGTAGATTCTTACATATTTTGGATATTAACCCCGTATATAGAGGTGGTTTACAAATACTTTCTTCCATTCTGTAGGTTGCCTTTTCAGTCTGTTGATTGTTTTCTTTGCTGTGAAGATTTTTAGTTTGATATAGTTCCATTTGTCTGATTTGTTTTGTTGCCTAAGATTTTGGTGTCAAATCTGAGAAATCATTGCCAAGATCAATGTCAAGAAGCCCTCACCCCCTGTTTTCTTCCAGAAGTGTAGCAGTTTCAGATTATATGTTTAAGTCTAATTTGCTTTGAGATTATTTTGTGAGTGGTGTAAGATAGGGGTCCAATTTCATTCTTTTGCATGTGGATATCCCGTTTTCCCAACACCATTTGTCGAAGAGAATATCTCTTCCCCATTGTGTGTCCTTGGCACCCTTGTGGAAGATCAATTGACCATATTTATGTGGGTTTATTTCTGAGCTTTCTATTTTTTTTTTTTTTTTTTTTTTTTTTGCTGTACGCGGGCCTCTCACTGCCGTGGCCTCTCCCGTTGCGGAGCACAGGCTCCGGACACACAGGCTCCGCGGCCATGGCTCGCGGGCCCAGCCGCTCCGCGGCATGTGGGATCCTCCGGGATCGGGGCACGAACCCGTGTCCCCTGCATCGGCAGGCGGACTCTCAACCACTGCGCCACCAGGGAGGCCCTGAGCTTTCTATTTTGTTCCATTGGTCTATATGTCTGTCTTTATGCCAGTAACGTACTGTTTTAATTACTGTGCCTTTGTAACTTATTTTTGAAATCAAGAAGTGTGATTCCTCCAGCTTTGTTCTTTTTTTTCCTCAAGATCGTAAAGCTAACAATTTGTTATAGGCTTGGTGAGTGAATTACTTTCATGTCAGAGACTAGGTTTAATAGTTTCCTTTCCTTCCTCACCATGTTTATTTTCAAATAATAATCTTTGAAATTACTCTACAGATAAAGGTTACAAGAAGATGATGCTCTGATCTAATAGCTCCATTTTTCTATATTGGTGCTAACTTGCCTTTCAAACTTTGTTTTCTTTTCTGTTTCTTTAAAGGCTGAAAAGAAAGGAGCCAGCAATACAGTTATTGGTATGATCTTTGGATGTTATGCTTTGTTTAACTTGCTGGCATCTTTGGTATTTGGAAAATATGTAAGTATTAATTTTTTAAAATTGTGTAATGAGTTATTCTAATTTACTAGTCTAGAATTTCCACTGATACAGAAATAACCACCATTATATTTTATGAATCGTGCTTCAGTTGACAGTTCCATTCTTAAAGTTGATTGATTTTTAACTTCTTCCGTGTTTGTAAGCAACGCATGTTGTCATTCCATTAAAGACTTATAATGTTTTGTTAACTGTACATATCTTCCCCAAATCTTTTGTTTCCTGATACAGTGGATTTGTTTATGTCACTATAGACTTGTAGCAGTCATCAGTTTACACTTTTCTTTGACATTTATTATAGCTTTTACATATTGGAGCAAAATTTATGTTTGTAGCAGGAATGTTTGTCTCAGGAGGAGTTACAGTTCTCTTCGGGTAAGTCATGTTCTGATATGTTTGGGAGCTTGAACAGATTTCATAATTTATCTTCAGTTTAAAATGTTAATGGTTTATGTAAATCAGTCAATATCATGTGACTAATGTTGAAGGGAGTTGAATGACACAGTGAATGGAATGAATGACATTGATCTTAAGAAAAGAGTCCTCTAGGGGATCACCATTAAGCTGGCTGCTGAATCTGTTCTTTAGGACTCCTGTGATCCTGAGAGACAGAAACTTAACTCCCTTTTCTGAGTCACAAAAGCTTTTTGGCTTAAGCAGAAAGGTGAATTTCTTACCTAAAGAATCAGCTGAAGAACATAAGGATACAAATGTTAAGATAATGTCATCAGAAATCTTTCTCAGGTTCCTGGTTTTGCTTTCCTCTTCTTGTGTTTTTTTTGTTTGTTTGTTTGGGGGAAGACCTAAAACTAAGAAGGCTTTCTACATATGTTCTTATCAGAGTGACTCTACATTTTTCAAAAGGCCTATTTAGTATTATTATTTAGGGCATCAGATATATCAGTAAAAATGCGCAATGAGGCTGTCATTATGACTCAGATTCCTCCTACTAAAAATATAACAAAGAAACTCTTAAAAAATTTGTATTCTAAAGAGATTTATTTTAATAACTGTGGTTGAGGTACTACTGTTTTCAGTGAGTACAGTTAAAAAAAATCAAAATCAATTTGGCATTTGAGAGTCATCTTATTCTTTTTTTAGTGTATTGGACCAAGTTCCAGAAGGACCCGTGTTTATTGCTATGTGTTTTCTAGTGAGAATAACTGACGCAATCAGTTTTGCTGCAGCAATAACCGCATCTTCTTCTATCCTTGCAAAGGCTTTTCCAAATAACGTGGCTACAGTAATGGTAGGTATTTTATACACTTTTCCTATTTTCCTTTTAGTGTAGGCTAAAATATTTATTTGACCTTTCAAGTTAAACCTGGGGCCCATTCTTCTAGACCTGCCTTTTTTTCTACTTTCTGTTTTTGTTACCTTTTACCCCAATTTCTGCCTGTAGCAGCAGGCTGTCAATAAATATACCCTTAGTCTACTTAAGTGCTCTTCCTGGGCTTAGAAGCCCCTGAATGGGCAAAACCAAATGTTCTTTTTACCCCTTAAAAAATAAAAAACCCTCTCTAATAGTATTTTGCTGTCTCTCTATAGCCTAGATTGTAGCTAGGCCACCTGAAGCAGATTTATACTAGAGTCCTTCCTCCACTTTTCCCAGATTCACGGAAAGGACCTTAGAGATCATTCTGAAGTCCATAAGTGTTTCTGTGCCGTCAGTCTGAGGAGCACCCTCTTATTTTACCAAAAAATCCAGAGCCTGGTAGCATCATATTGGCGTACATTCTCATATATTGCCTACGCACCTCGATACCAGGTATTAGTGACATACCAGATTCCTGTCCTAGCTCTTGGCTGCTTCTCCCTGATCCCAACTAGCCTTTCCCATAGCTCACTCCTCTGGACCCAGACATCCCCGAAGGACTCCTGGTTTGCATTGCAGAACAGGCACCACCCTCAGAGACCTCAGGGTCTAATCAGCTCAGTACCAAGGATTCTCTAATTTACCCATATTAATACTACAGTTTGAAAGTTTTGACCCTCAGGTAAACTATTTGCTGTATAAATATAAATCTTCACACTTTTATTAAATATATGTACACATATATTTATACACCCATGTAAGTATATATATATATATATATATATATATATATATATATATATATATATATATGTATGTATATATATCTGTATAGATTCACTTTAGGTTCTATAGTCATTTGCCATGCAGTGGTGGCCACCGTAACAGGTGTACTGTTTACATTTCTCGAGAAGGGTTCAGAAGGATGCTAGTCCATTGACATGCTCTGTAGACAAGGTTCTGTGGCTAAACATGTTTGGAGTGTGGCTGTGCTGTCCTGCAACTTAGAGATGGCCAGTTCACATTAGAGCTAGTTGTATTTCATTTTATGTGTCAACAGTCCATTTACAACATTTGCCCATTTTCCCATAAGATTGTGTTTTTTCTTTTTTCTAAATATTTTTTATAAGTTTATTTATTTATTTATTTATTTATTTATTTGGCTGCATTGGGTCTTCATTGCTGCACACAGGCTTCCTCTAGTTGCGGCGAGCAAGGGCTACTGCTTGTTGTGGTAGACGGGCTTCTTATTGCGGTGGCTTCTCTTGTTGTGGAGCATGGGCTCTAGGTGCGTGGGCTTCAGTAGTTGTGGCATGCGGTCTCAGTAGTTGTGGCTCGTGGGCTCAGTAGTTGTGGCGTATGGGATTAGTTGCTCCACGGCATGTGGGATCTTCCCAGACCAGGGATCGAATCTGTGTCCCCAGCATTGGCAGGCAGATTCTTAACCACTGCACCACCATGGAAGTTCCTCCCATAGGACTGTTGATTTTTCTCATTGATGAGTAGTTGCTCTTGTGATGCATTTGGGAAATTAGTCCTTTGTCCATGTTTTTTCCCCATTCTTCTGTCTTTTGATTTTTTTTGCCATTCATAGTTTTTCGTATTTTCATGTAATCAGATTGATCAGTCTTTTTTTTTGTGTCTTCTAAGTTTTTATGTCATAATTAGAAAATTTACCTCACCATAAGGATTAGAAAACAAAAAACTCTCATTTTTAATTTTTCTAGTACTTATATGATTTTAATATGTATGTTTAAATTTTTGGTCCATCTTGGGTGTGTGTGTGGTATGTGTATAAATTGTAAAGTGGATAGAATTTTTTTCAGATCATGCCCATTAAATCTTTGTTCATTTTTCAAACAAAATATATTAACTCAATTTTCTTTTGTTTTCCCATTTGTAGGGAAGTCTTGAGACTTTCTCTGGACTGGGTCTAGTACTAGGGCCTCCTTTGGGTGGCTTCTTGTATCAATCCTTTGGCTATGAGGTGCCTTTCATTCTTCTGGGATGCATAGTTCTGCTGATGGTTCCCCTCAACATGTGTATTTTACCTAATTATGGTAAGATTTCATATATTACTCACTTTAAAAACCTTAAATTTAAGTATTTTTATGCCTTTGTAGGAGACCAATTTAACATATACACAGTTCTATTTTACATAATCAATAATAGCTTTGTAGAGCATGCTGAATCGATCCTCTTTTCAGAAATGTTGCTGTAAACAATCAGTTTATGTGAATTTCTGTCTGTCATAAATTCTTTCTGACCTATAGAACTAGCAAACATTAAATTTCTTATCATAAAACATACGCAGTGCCCATCAGATGTCTTTTTGGATTTAAAATTAAAGATTCACCATCTGCTTACAAGGCTCTGTGACAGTAGGACAAAGTCAGACCTTCCTTCCCTGTGGTGCTTGCAGCTGTGTACAGCACAGCTCAAGTGCGAGGACACAGGGCCGCATCAGGCAGTAACGGGAGTCATCTTGGCTCCAAAGCTTCATGCCCCATAGGAGTCATCCTATCCTTAACAACACTATGGGCACAGCTGCCGGGGTCTCCATGAGGCACGCGCCAGGTACAGTAGTCACCATAGTCAGGGAGGCACAAAGCATCGCATATTGATGGTTTGTTTATAGTTCCTTCTCTACAGCTGAAATTTACCAGTCGGGGGTTATTTTCATTATACGTAAGATTGCCTAGCAATGGAGTAGGCATTTTACCATTGTCAGATTACTAG
The DNA here is from genome assembly GCF_025265405.1 of Mesoplodon densirostris. Lineage (NCBI taxonomy): Eukaryota > Metazoa > Chordata > Mammalia > Artiodactyla > Ziphiidae > Mesoplodon > Mesoplodon densirostris. The sequence continues at coordinate 30,960,223 of NC_082672.1, forward strand.
TGGAACAGAGCTGGAGGAGAGCCTGTCCTCTTTCTGTGCGTCGTGATGGTTATTTCTGTAGAAGGGCATCCTGGACTGTGCTCAGACTGGGTTCACAGGTGAACACTTGGCTATTGACTAAGAAACTGATACCAGGTCAGATTCTCATGCAGTAAGAGGAGTTGTGTTAACTCTTTATCAGTAACACCGTATAAGGAAAAAAGACTTTACTAGTTAATCGTGGGACGTGTATTTAGAGCTTCTGTGGTCGGGTGCTGGACTGGCCTCAACATCAGTAATTCCCTGCATCCTGGCCTGCCCTCCTCGTCTCTGCCCATCACCCCCACTACCTGGTATCTTTTGAAGCCCCTTTAATCCCTGCCAGCCTGGTTACTTCTTCCTCTTCATTTCCCTTATTCCTCAATTAAAATTTCCCTGCATCTTCAATGAACTTAAAGTTACAGTTAGCTATGTTTTTTTGTTTCTTTGATTCTTTAATTTTCCTTTCTATATATATATATATATATATATATATATATATATATATATATATCTTTATTGGAGTATAACTGCTTTACAATGGTGTGTTAGTTTCTGCTGTATAACAAAGTGAATCAGCTATACGTACACATATATCCCCGTATCCTCTCCCTCTTGCCTCTCCTTCCCACCCTCCCTATCCCACCCCTCTAGGTGGTCACAAAGCACCGAGCTGATCTCCCTGTGCTATGCGGCTGCTTCCCACTAGCTGTCTATTTTACATTTGGTAGTGTATATATGTCCATGCCACTCTCTCACTTCGTTCCAGCTTCCCCTTCCCCCCGCCCTGTGTCCTCAAGTCCATTCTCTACATCTGCGTCTTTATTCCGGTCCTGCCCCTAGGTTCATCAGAACCATTTTTATTTTTAGATTCCATATATATGTGTGTTAGCATACAGTATTTGTTTTTCTCTTTCTGACTTACTTCACTCTGTATGACAGACTCTAGGTTCATCCACCTCACTACAAGCGACCCAATTTCGTTCCTTTTTATGGCTGAGTAATATTCCATTGTATATATGTGCCACATCTTCTTCATCCATTCATCTGTCGATGGACACTTAGGTTGCTTCCATGTCCTGGCTATTGTAAATAGAGCTGTAATGAACATTGTGGTACATGACTCTTTTTGAATTATGGTTTTCTCTGGGTATATGCCCAGGAGTGGGATTGCTGGGTCATATGGTAATTCTGTTTTTAGTTTTTTAAGGAACCTCCATACTGTTCTCCATAATGGCTGTATCAATTTACATTCCCACCAAGAGTGCAAGAGGGTTCCCTTTTCTCCACACCCTCTCCAGCATTTGTTGTTTGTAGATTTTCTGGTGATGCCCATTCTGACCGGTGTGAGGTAATTCCTCATTGTGGTTTTGATTTGCATTTCTCTAATGATTAGTGATGTTGAGCATTCTTTCATATGTTTGTTGGCAATCTGTATATCTTCTTTGGAGAAATGTCTATTTAGGCCTTTTGCCCATTTAAAATGGTTTGGCAAACTTTCTATTTATCTAAAGAGGGATCTTCTATTTAGATTGAATGGAAAAACCTGGTATTTTTTTTAAATCTCAAAAATTGATAATGTTGAGGGTATAAATATTGATTTAGGGGTTCCCATTGAGTACCTTTAAAAATTAATGTTTTAGGAAAGCTTATAGATAGAAGCTAGAAAATTAAATTTTCTTTTATTTTGATGATATTGGCAGAATTTTGTTCTATAAGTTCCACCCCACTCACTTAACTGCTTCTAGACCCATGAACAAGGTAGCTTTAGGTTTGGGTGTCTAAGAGTCAACTTCAGTCCCTCCCTCTCTCTCATCCTTTATATCTGCTCGCCAAGTCACCTCTTCATACTGCACTAAAGAAATATTTTTAAAACACAGTCAAGTACATGACAATCCTCTTAATAAAAATCCCTAAATCCATGAAATGAGAGCTTTATCCTGAAAGCCACTAGGAGCTGTTGTCAGGTGTCAGCAGGGGAGTCACATGAGCTGGACTATCTCCCACTTCTACTCTACCTAACTCCTACTCATCCTTCAAAACCTAATTTGTATGACCTCTTCTGGGAAGTTTTTCTGAACCTTCTCAATCAATGATCTAAATGCTAAGTCACTAGTGCCACAGTACTCTGCATTTTTCCTGCCCCTTCACACCTGAGGGCCACACCACTTCCTCATCTCTAAGAGCAGTTTCCTGTGGCAGACCTTGTCAACCATGGAGTCCTGTCCCTCCAAGAAGAATGTATCAGAATTGCAGGAAGCAGAGAGAATACCTGAGTAGCTGAAATACCTGAATAGCTCCCCAGGTGATTTTGTCACGTGCCTCTGGAAGTAGGTATCACCATAAGTTTTCATTGCTTGGGCTTCATCAGCAGCTTAGTTAAACTCATTATGTGTTCATTTTCATGTACGTTTCTGTATGTTCTTATTGCGATAATCCCCTTTCTCACTTTGGATTTAGAGAAAGGGACCATTTATGCCATAATAATTTGTCTTATACCATACATCCATAATACCTTCTAAATGCATAATAAATGTAATTGATTACAGTTGATCTTCTATCATTTATATTTTAAAGGTGACTAATAAACATCTGTAAAATACAGTCCAAAATCCACACCCAATGGAGTCTCCCTGCTGGCACTGCCACACTGAGCCACATGGTGGTGCCTGTCCCCGTTCTAAGTCAAATCTGTAGTTAAACATCCTAGGCTGGGCTCACAATTGGTTCATCATTGAATATTTGGCTAATAATTAAGAAACTAATACCACAGTTTAACTTTATCCCTCATATCCTGACAAAGTCTAAGGGTAGTACTTAAAATAGTTGAACCATACTTGATGCTTTTTTGGTACTTTGCTCCCTACTGGAGCATTATTCACCAGGAATTTATTGAGTAATGAACTATGGTGGGTGCCTTTGGAGAAATGAGGATGTCAGTGCTGATTTGGCCCTCAGAGAGCTTCCTGGCCTGGCTCAGTGCACAGTCTCCTAACTCGTCCCCCTGTCTCCATTTCCCAGGAGACCACAGAGGGGTCTCTTTAAAGCACAAATCTGATTCTCAGTCTTTGTTTGAAGTGTCTAGTGATTTCCCGGGCTTCTTAGCCTATTTTACAAGTGCTGCATAATCTGATCACTACATCCTTCTACAATGGGATCTCTCTTCCCTACCCTCCAATTTCCATCCTCCACCTTTGCTTCTGCTCTTTCATTTCCTCAAACAGAATAGTTTTCCCTCACTTCTGAGTCTTGGAATGAGCCATTCCTGGATAATATACCTGGATTATTCTTTCCTCCTTCTTTGCTTGTTCATCTCAAGCTCATCTTTTAGGCAGCAACTTAGATATGATTACTTTTGGAAATCCTTTCCTAAACAGCTTTCCCTGTTTTTTTAAGGCAACCCTCTCATATGCTCCAATCCATACACTCCTAGCTCCATCCTAGCTCTCTCCACGCCTTACTGTGTCTTCTCTGTGAGGTCAGGATCTGCGTTTGTCTCCTTTGCCTTTGTCTGCCCAGCATTTTGCATGGTATCTGACTCAGCATAGATTTTGTTCAGTAAGTTAGTTGGAAGATAGGAAAGTCATCAAACAGTAGTAAACCACGTAAAATGAAATTTAAGTTTAAGTGCTAAATTACATGGTATAGATTAGAAGTGCAGTAGAAAACAGAGGTAAAATTTGTGGGGTAATTAGGGTCACAGCCAGACTTTACAGAGTGAATAGAACTTCAAAAATTAGCAGGGAAAAAGAAGGGAGTTGTAGGATATGATTGGCGGCTTGGAAACAACCATGCCTGGTGCTTGGGACGGTGCAGAAGTTGTGTTGCTGTTGGAATGGTGGGACATGAGGTTGCTGTTCAACTGACCTTTACTGCCAAATGGAATGTACACATGATTCAGTAGCATCTCATTCTTTTTTTTTTTTTTTTTTTTTACCTTACCACACGGCATGCAGGATCTTAGTTCCCTGACCAGGGATCGAACCCATGCCCCCTGCAGTGGAAGCAGGGAGTCCTAACGACTAGACTGCCAGGGAAGTCCTGAGCATCCCTTTCAATTCAGTGTTTTTTTTTCACGAGCAGAAAAAAAGTTGTTTTGTATTCTTTGATTAACTCAGATTCCTCCTCAGCACACACATTTTTCCCCGATAAAGCGTCTGGCTTTTCCTATGCACCAAATCAAACTTTACATATTCTCTATCCCATCTGGGAAGGCCTCACTGACTTCTAGGTTATGACCTGTAACCAAGACTGCTTCTTCTCCTCACACTCTGATTCCAGTTGATTCTTTTTGAATTACAGAAATTATTTTTAAGAACACTGAAATGGCCTCTAGGTTTGAATAACTTATGTGCAAATTTTAGGCAAACTCAAAAGTGTGGTTATTTTGATTACTGGATAAAGATGACCTTACCAATTTGACTTTTCAAAATAGATTGAAAGATAAAGTTAAGCAATTTTCATTACTCTAATTTCTTTTTTTATTTTTACCCCACAGAGTCTGATCCAGGGAAACACTCATTCTGGAAACTCATCATTTTACCCAAGGTTGCCTTTATATCCTTCGTCGTTACCTCACTCAGCTCAGGTTTTGGCTTCCTTGATCCTACGCTGTCCCTCTTTGTTTTGGAGAAGGTGAGTAGCCTGGTGATGCAGACCTCCGCATTGTAGCGGGCGGACATAATTGCTTGCTCTCGGGCCCTGCTTGATGGAAAATCCTGAGAGTGGCTTCAAGAAGGAGGCAGAATGAGAGCTACTCACCAAGACAGCCTGTACCTTCCCTCTGTGATGTCCCTATAATTAGGGGTCTGATTTGGTGTAAATGAAAGAAGCCTTTCATCTGGTCTCCTTTTTCAAGGCCTTGCTCGAGTCATCATAGGTCTGGCTTGGGCAACATCCTGGCTGCTTAATAAGGATATTTTCCTCTGCTTTGATTCCAGTGAGACATTTGGAGTACTTAGTGCCTCATTTAATGTGAGGTGTCCCTTCTTTTCTAACAGATCCCCTCTGGGTCCATTTACTTTTTAGTCTATTGCATACATACTCAAAAGACTGTGGGCTATATTAATCTGAGATGGGAGAAAGGAACCAAGAATTTCTCTCCATCTTTTTAATGCTGAAAATTATATACTGAATTTTAAAGTTTGATGTTATAGCAATTTGTTCTTAGATATTTTTGAAAAAAGATTATTAATAAATAATGCAATAAGTTACTAAGTCTGATAGTTAATTATACTGGAGAATTAATCTGTGTTTATAAAGACAGAAATCTACTAGCTGCAGTCCATACTCACTTTATTTGAGGCCCTAGAATGAAAAAAGCACTGTTACCAGAAACACAACCCCTTCAAGTCAGTAAAGACAGTTTTGGGTATTTCACAGGTAAACTTGGGACAGTTATTTTAGTGCCAGACCCAAGTTTTGGAAAATAATATATCACACTTAAGAAGTGAGTATCTATGAGGTAATGCATAAGAAAAATACTTGGTGTTTATGGTGACACATTCCATTCACATTATCAACAACGTGTCTCTCTCTTTTTTTATAAATTTATTTATTTATTTATTTATTATTTTTGGCTGCATTGGGTCTTCATTGCTGCACGCGGCTTTCTCTAGTTGCGGAGAGCAGGGGCTACTCTTCGTTGCAGCGTGCTGGCTTCTTATTGCAGTGGCTTCTCTTGTTGCGGAGCTCAGGCTCTAGCTGTGTGGGCTTCAGTAGCTGTGGCACATGGGCTCAGTAGTTGTGGCTCGTGGGCTCTAGAGCGCAGGCTCAGTAGTTGTGGCACACAGGCTTAGTTGCTCTGTGATATGTGGGATCTTCCTGGACCAGGGCTCGAACCCGTGTCCCCTGCACTGGCAGGCAGATTCTTAACCACTGAACAACCAGGGAAGCCCAACAACGTGTCTCTTTAAGTCATTTTTCTGTCCTTTTAAGAAGTGTGTCCAAACAATGAAAAAAAAAATTTGTAACCAATCGCTCATAAACCCAAGTTGCTCGTGTCTAACTTATAAAAAAATCTTTAGAAATGTACTTTCTAGTTTTTCTTTGCCCTTCTTCTGCCTTCTTAACAGTTTTTTGTATTGGCTGTTTGCTGTCCAGTCGCTCAGCCTTTTAGGGAAGGAGGGTTCCACCCTGTCTCCCCACTGTTGTAAAATCAGAAGAGGACATTTCTGACTTTTTTATCTTGCTACTGTCTCTAAACGGCTGATTTTTAGCTTGAGTTATGTCACTAAAATTATTCAAACATATACTGATGTATAAATAGAGCTCATGGGCTTAATTAAGGATTAGTTAAGGAAATTAAGGAAAATGAGAACAACTCAGATAACCAAGAAAGGCATTTATATCATGTTGGTAACAGTAACAGTAGCAGAGTTATGAGGTAGCTTACTACTTTAGAAGCCTTTTAAAATGTGTCATACCATCTAATTCTTTAATTAGAAATTTATATCTCTTTGAGATGGATAGAATAGATATTATTGTCAGCGTTTTTTACACCAGTGCACTTCAGTCTGTGGGCAGTGAGCATCACCTGGGATTTTTGTTAGAAATGCACATTCTCAGGCCTCATCCCAGACTTTTGAATCAGAAATTCTAGGGCTGGCATCCAAGAACCTCTTATAACAAGTTCTCCGGACTTCTCTGGTGGCGCAGTGGTTAAGAATCCGCCTGCCAATGCAGGGAACACGGGTTTGAGCCCTGGTCCGAGAAGATCCCACATGTCTCGGAGCAACTATGCCCATGCACCACAACTACTGAGCCTGTGCTCTAGAGCCTACGAGCCACAACTACTGAGCCCGTGTGCCGCAACTACTGAAGCCCACACACCTAGAGCCTGTGCTCCACAACAAGAGAAGCCACCACAATGAGAAGCCCACGTACCTCAAGGAAGAGTAGCCCCCGCTTGTAGCAACTAGAGAAAGCTCGTGCACAGCAACGAAGACCCAATGCAGCCAAAAGTAAATAAATAAATTTATTTTTTAAAAAACCCACAAGTTCTCTAGGTAATTTTTTGTGCATACTAACGTTTGCAAAGCACTGATTGACATGTAAAAATGCTATGATTCATAGAAGGATAATTATACTATAATGTCAAATGCTACAAATCAAAAACATCCAGGACTCCTGACCTGTGGTTAGGTTTTTTCCCCTATAGAGAAAAAGTAATCCGTTTATAAGAGTAAGACAAAACTTAGGAAGGATGCTGACTATTAGTAGTAGCCTCATGGCAGATAGTAAGAGCTGAAGAAATGGTAGAAGGAAAAGATAGATATTTATTAAAAAAATGACTTAAGCATGTAACTTTAACACAGGATTTCCTTTACAGTTTAATTTACCAGCTGGATATGTGGGACTGGTATTCCTGGGTTTGGCACTATCCTACGCCATTTCTTCACCACTGGTGGGCCTACTCAGTGATAAAATGCCAGTATGTATGCGTCATCGATATTTAAGAGTTACTTTTGTATGTCTAGACTGGTGGTTGTCCAACTGTACTTCCTGAACTCTAGAGGTCCATTGATTAGAATTAACATATTCAGTTTTTAAAAAATTTTATCTTTATTGAGGTATAGTTGACAAATAAAATTGTAAGATATTTAAAGTATACATCATGGTGATTTGGTATACATACACCCTGAGAAAGGATTCCCTCTACCTGGTTAATTAACGTATCCATCACCACAGTTAGCTTTTTGAGGGGGTGGAGAGCAGTGAGAACATTTAAATTTTAATATATTCAATTTTTTAAGCTGATGGAGAGGTTCCAGTGTGAGGTCTCAGTATGTGCCAACCTGCCATCCCCCTGAACAGATTCACTTTTTAATTGCTTCATCTGGGAAAAGAGGAGTCTTGTGCTAAAACTGTTGAAAAACTCTTGGATTAGACTTTCTAAAGGAAAAAAGTTCCCTTGATCCAAAACGTGGTTTGACCTTAATAATTAGGGCAGAGCCCCAAAAGTAGTTAGGACTTGACCAAGTTGAGAGGATAGAATTTAGTTTTTCTGTGGGAGTGAAAGGATTGGTCGCGTAAATATGCATCAGTTATCCCATAGCCATCCTGACAGAAAATCCTTTCTATTCTCCTTTAACTAGGTCTAAACCGTTCAGTCCAGATGACTAGTGTACAGAGCTAGTACTGTTAGCCAGGTCTCAAGCTTCTATGACTTTAGTGCTTATTTTTGTGTTTCCCCTCTTAATTAGATGTGGGTATATATTTATGAAGACTTATTACATGGAGATTACTTGGTAATCCAGGTGGAAAAAAGCAAGTGTCTTAAACAGTGTTTGTAACTTAGTTTTAAGGCATAGCCTTATATAACTGAACAGATATCGTACCCCTATAATTTTTAGCCTGTGTTTGAGTAGTTTATAAGGAAACATTTTATTTGGTACTTTTTAATAATGTGAATTTTCTAGATAGTGCATCTACTTGGTCATTCCTTGTGGTGACTACTTTTTAAATTGTTATATTTGGAACAGTTTATCATGTGCAAAATCTACAATACACTCCCTTTCCAAGGAATACTTGTCATTTGCTCAACCCCTCTCTTGGGGTATATTGCATTTGCTTTTGTGTTTACCATCTACCTGTTTTCTCTTACATGTAAAATTTTGTTTTCCCCAATGTATTTGGATTTTTTAATATCATGACTTGTGTTCTTCAGTGATTTCTTTATTTTCCTGAATTATGGAAGATCTTTACCTCTAAGAGTTTCTGTGGACTTTCTTTACCAGCATCTAAGGAAATGGCTTCTCGTTTTTGGAAACTTAATCACAGCAGGGTGCTACATGCTCTTAGGACCTGCCCCATTCTTGCACATTAAGAGGTAATTTTTTTTTTCTTCTTCTGAATTTGTGGCAAAATAACATTAGGAATTATTTAAAAATTTTTTGGTATAACACTGATATGCTTAGTATCTTTGAATCTTATTTAAATAATTACCAGATTTAGGACTATATTGAATTGTTTGTTTTGCTGACAGTATTACTGGATGCTAGCAGTGGTCTAGGCAAACAGGAATGCATAAAATCTGAATCAAATGATAAAAATGCTTATTCTCCCTTTGTATTTCAATTGCACATTTGTACTTTATTTTATTTATTTTTTTTAAATTTATTATTTATTTTTGGCTGTGTTGGGTCTTTGTTGCTGTGCGTGGGCTTTCTGTAGTTGTGGCGAGCATGGGCTACTCTCTGTTGCGGTGTATGGGCTTCTCCTTGCAGTGGCTTCTCTTGTTGCGGAGCACAGGCTCTAGACGCGTGGGCTTCAGTAGTTGTGGCACACGGGCTCAGTAGTTGTGGCTCGTGGGCTCTAGAGCTCAGGCTCAGTAGTTGTGGTGCACGGGCTTAGTTGCTCCGCGTCATGTGGGACCTTCCCAGACCAGGGCTCGAACCCGTGTCCCCTGCATTGGCAGGCGGATTCTTACCCACTGCTCCACCAGGGAAGTCCTGTACTTTATTTTAAAAGTAGCATTTGTTATCTACCTTTAGCTGATAGTTCTTAGAATATACTTTTGTTTTTTCTATTCCTTCTTGCCCCTTGAGGAGGGATCTAAATCTTTTTTGTTTCTCTATCATCCTTAGCATATTGTAGCTGCTTAATAAAGCTTGTTTATTATAATTTATTTGCTAAAATAAAGTGAGCTACTTAGAGCTTTTTAGGTACCTCTGGGACAAAACATGATATGGAAAAAGGAAGATTTCAGAGTCTTTCAGATTTGGGTTTGTATGTGGGCTTTGCCCCTTCCTTGGTATGTGAACTTGAGCAAATCATTTAACTTCCAAGAGCCTCAGTTTTCGTATCCACCAAAAAAGCCAATAATAGTACTGTTGAAATAATTTTCTAGGCTCAAGATAGAGTGACTCCAGCCCAGGGTGCCATGTCAGCAAACCAAAACTTAGAAAACTTTCATGTCCCTGTAAATGCTCCTCTTGACCAGAAGAGCAGTCTATCCAGTCACCCAGTCACCCCCAAACGCCAAGCCACCAACTGTGGGCCTCTCACCCCAAACAAGATGGACTGCGTAGCCCCAGACTATCAGATATTACCTGTTTTTCTCTTCCTTGTTTTTTTTCCCCTTATCCTGTAAAAGCTTCCTGCCTTCCATCCCATTTTTCGGTTCTCCAAAATGAGACCATCCACTTCATGAAGTGTTAAATAAAGTTTGTTTGTATCACCTAGATTGTCTTCCTTAATCATTTTTTAACAGACTTACATGGCAGGGTTGCTGCAAGGATTCAGTAGAATAATGGATATGAAGTAACTGACATAGGGCCCGACATGGAACACATAGCAGGCTCCTGTCACTTCCTTTACCATTTTCCTTCTGTGCCATTTTTCAGTCAGTGGAATTTCAAAGCCAAGTGCTTGAAGGAGCAACATTAACATTGACATTTTAACCAACTTTGAAAGGCTTTTACATGGTGATAAGAAGGCAGGTTGACTCTAGGCATGTGACATGTGTGACCAAAGATATTGGGATAGCAGGATAAATTGATCGTTTTCCCCCCTCAAAAATGTAAGGAGTTAAAGGTGCTTTCATTGAACAAAATGGGATCAGATGGGGATAAGGACCAGACTAGTCATGTTATCTGTAAAACAAACTTCTCTGAGATCCTGCCTGCCCTCCTTGGCGTGAAGCTTTGTTGTCTCTTTAAATGTTAATTTTTCTCCAAAACTCTCTTGCAGTCAGCTCTGGTTGTTGGTGTTGATATTAGTCATAAATGGTATCTCTGCTGGAATGAGTTTAATTTCAGCTTTCCCGGAGATTCTCAGTTGCGCACAGTAAGTTACTTCCATGGCTTGAAGAACTGTATTGTGATTAGCAATAAACATCAAAAGCTTTCTTGAATTTCTCAGTTTTGTAGGATGTTGGATATTTTTTTAAAATACTAAATCTTCATGATTTCATGTCATGCAATATTGTGATATAAATAGTATAAGCAAAAATACAATAGTATAAATGATAATATATAGTAATATTAGTACAATGATAGGTAAAATGGGTTGTGGATAGAGGCTTGGCTTAGTTTACACCTCAGTATAGGTATACTTCTAAAAAGCCAAAGCATATATATGTATAACTGAAGCACTTTGCCATACAGTAGAAATTAGTACAACATTGTAAATCAACTATACTTCAATAAATTAAAAAAAAAAAAAAAAGCCAAAGCACAGTGGGAAGGCCTCAGCATCATTTCCCTGTCATAGAGGAGGTCCACACAAGGGCACAGAGTGACCAGCTAAATGGATTCTAGTATCAATTCCAATGTGTGGGTTTTTCCTCCCTCACACCACCAAGCTGGGTGTCCTGCAATTCAACTAATTCTGACACTATTTACCAGGAGATAACATCATATCCCACAGGTTAAGGGCTCAGTCCCACAAGAGTGCCCTCTGCTTCAGATGCCCATTTCAAATGCAGGTTGTTACCTATGTTTCTGACCGACTGGCTGTAAATTAGAGGTTCCAACGACCCCCTCCGTGAGTTCTCTTCATTTGCTAGAGCAGCTCAGAGATCTCAGGAAACCAGTTGACTCACTAGCTACTGGCTTACTGCAAAGGATATTAAAGGATACAGATCAGCAGCCAGATGACAAGATATATAGGGCGATAAGGTCCCAAGCAGCAGAGCCTCTGTCCTTGTGGAGTTTGGGGCCCAGCGCAGTGGCACATGGAAGCATTCTGGCTTCCCAAGCTGGAAGCTTTGTGAACTCAGTCCTTTTGGGTTTTTATGGAAGCATCACTACATATGCATGGCTGATTAAATCACTGGCCATTGGCAGTTGATTCAACCTCCACCCCCTCTCTCTATGGGGGAGGGATGTGTGGGGCTGGAAGTTTCAACCCTCTAATCACGTGTTGGTTCTCCAGGCAATGTGGGTGCTAGTCCCAAAGTCATCTCATTAACATAACAAAAGACACTTTTTTTTATGGCTTTCATCACTTAAGAAATTCCACGGGGTTTTAGGAGCTGTGTGCCAGAAATGGGGAAGAAGACCAAATGTATCTTTGTCACTTGGCCATCAGTCTTTTGTTTAGTAGGCATAATGATGAAGAACACAAAGTGAACTTGAGCAGGGAGAACACTGATGGCTCTGCTGTTGTCAGTTCAACAGGTCTCAAAGGAATGAGGAGCTGCCTCTGTATTTTCTAAAGATTGCCCATCGTTCTCTCTACATGTTTATCTCATTTGAAGAATTTCTTAGTTAATTATATACTTTAATAAACATTTAAGGCAAGTGGGTCACGATTCTTAATATTGTATCCTATATATGCAGTAGAAGTATTTTTAGAAAACCCTGGAGGAAATATTACTATAGTAATATCTTCAAATGAGATTAGCTTTTTTATTTTAGAAATGGAGTGTTCTGGCTGTTGGGTTTATCCAGATTATCCCTGGTTTATTTTTATACCATACCCTATTCTTTTGTTTCATGCAGGTTTCCCTTTTAACCACAGACACACTCTTGTTTCTCTTTGCAGTGAAAATGGATTTGAAGAAGGATTAAGTACCTTGGGACTTGTTTCAGGTCTCTTTGGTGCATTGTGGTCAGTTGGGTGAGTAGCTATTGAATTTCATTCACACCTGTAAGTTGGAAAATGCTATCCCCATTTTACAGATGAAGAAATTCAGACACCGAGAGGTCAGATGAGTTGCCAGGAGGCACATAATTCACTTAGGGCAGAGCTGCAGTTCTAATCCAGCTGTCTGACTTCAAGATCAATGGTTATACCAGCAGTTTTAATACATAATCAAAATGGTCTCATATACTTTGTCTTATTTAAGTGATATTTTAAAGTTCCTTTAACAGGAGCCTGTCTCAGTTTTGAAAATGTATTCATTTATTCATTCATTTGTGTATTTATTTTTAACTCTCTACACTACCAGAGGGATAACTGTATGCTGGCCATGTAGCTATCATCAATAAGTACGTACTGAATTGTTTTAAATACAAATACCTAGAAGAGTAGAGAGAATAATATAAAGGTTTTTTTGAATGCATATCATCTTTTAAAAATTTTCATATAAAGCACCAACTTTTCAGAAGCAGTTATAATTTTAGGATTGTTTAAAAATTTTAAACATCATCATTATCAGGTAGAATTATTTTCTTAGACCTAATGCTCTGTCCAGGAATTGGCTTTTTTTGTTAGTGTTTTATAGTTTCAATATAATGAATTGAAGCAGTCATGCAGCCTATAAAGAGTAACTTTTTTTTTGCACTATAATCCTCTTTCTTCTTTTCATTGTTAGTGCTTTTGTAGGACCAATGCTGGGGGGATTTCTATATGAGAAAATTGGTTTTGAATGGGCAGCTGCTCTGCAGGGTCTCTGGGCTCTGACAAGTGTGAGTAATTAGTCTTTTACTTTCATTTTCCTTATGTTTATGGAGAAATGTGACTTGGATAATTGATATTAAGCAGTACCTTTCATTGTGTTAAAGGGACTAGTGATGGGCCTGTTCTATCTATTGGAGCATTCAAGGAGAAGAAGGAGGTATGGTCAACTCTTGAGTTTTTTTTCTCTCTTTAAAAATTGGCTTGTGGGAGTGGAAAAAAGACACCATTTTACATCCATTCTTCCACTCTGGAGATTTCTGGGCACTGTGAGCCTCATCACTTGATAGACACATTTACGGAAATAGTTGGATAGAGATGTAAGTACTGAGTTTTTTTTTAAGGTGAGAAATATTGAGGTTGGCCTCTTCTTTCCTTCAACGTAGATCTAAACTTCAAAATATCCTCGGCACAGAGGAGGAACGGACTGCTCTCTTGCCTGATGAAACGTAGCCTTACCTTAGGGATCCCTACTGATACGGGGCTGGGAGATGGATGCTCCTGGCCTTGAACTTCATCACTGGAAGGATTTTCCTAATTTTTACACACAAAACGCCATGGACTCCACACCAGCATCCTGAAATTGTTAACATAGTTTTGGATGATCCTGTGTTGGGCTGCACATACTGTCGTCTTGAAGAGCTGACCTGCTGAAGCAGCCATATTTGAAACCTTAAGTATGCGAAGAGTTGTTGAAAATCAACAAAAGTTTTTGGTTTTGAGTGACCAGACTTGGCCCTGAGGATGTTACTGACTCTAGGTGTCCTGTTTCCTCTGTTTACTTTTTATTCTGAGGGCACTGATTCTGTGACTGTACCCTTTTTATTAACAGGGAAAGAAATGAATTGATTTGATATGCTTAAAAATAATATAAAGATAACTCAAAACATACAGAATAATTACTGTGAAATCAGTTTTTAAAATATTTGCTTTCTCTGTGTCCTAAGGTTTTTTTGTTTTTGTTCAAAAGGCAAAATTCCAGCCTACCATGGAAAAACTCTATTGCATACCCTGGCCATCAGCTCTTCTAAAACTTTTGTTTGTGTGAAAGATACAAGAATAATATTACTTAACACTTCCAATTTTGTAATATGCTGTGAATTAGGATCTGGATTTATAAATCATGCTTGGTATAATATTATTCATTTCCCTTAATGTCTCTGTTTTAGTTCTATCATTTTTTTAAAAAAAAAAACATACTCCCAATAGATGTATCCTATTCCCAGAGCAAGTGAGCCCACAGGAATGCTTGTTCTATGTTAGGGAAGGGGTTCCTCTGACTTCAGGTAAAATCCATGCAGTTGTTTGAAGTGAGTGAATCTCTGCTGTGCAGCTCTCATACCTCCTGATCCATTTTCATGGTGTAGTAGCCCCATTTACCCACCCACCCCTTTTTAGTAGAAGAAATGTTTTTTATCTCTTTATTAATTCAAAAATATTTATTGAATGCCTTCTCTGAATTGACATTGTGCTTGATCTTACAGATTTAGCTGTGATCAAGTTAAACAGTCTAGTCTTTATGGAACTAATATTCCAGTGGAAGGGACAAGCAAGAAATAAATACCAGCATCTCTAGTTATCTTGCAGAGATGCTATGATGGAAAACAAAAGCAAAAACAGAAACAAAAACCTGGTGATATGAAAGAGTAATTGGCTGGAGCTGATTAGGTGTGAAGATCATCATTTAGATAAGGCCTTGAACTGAGCTCTGAAGGATGAGAATGAGGCAGCCATTCTGAGGGGAGAGCCCTCCCTAGCATGTGCAAAACGGTTTGACATGGTCAAAGAGAAGGCCGTGGCCCACGTGGCTGGAGTCTAGTAAACAGAGGAATTTGGGCGGGGGAGAGGAGCTGGCTTTTGAATGGAGGATTCTATAATTTGATTCATATTTCAGGAAGGTCATTGTGTTTGCATGGCCAAGGTGAGTGGGGATGCGGATTACCAGGGGTGGAGGGAAATCTTTGGAAGCTTTGAGAGAGACATTAATGGTTTGGATCAGGAAGGTGGTGCTGAAGTAGAGAAAAGGATGTGTTTGGAAGTAGAACCAACAGGGTTTGCTAATAATGGACAGAGAAGGGGAGAGAAATTCAGGAAGACTCCTAGGATTTGGCTTGAGGGCATGGATGGTCAGCTGGTGCCTCTTAGTGAAATGGGGAAGAATGGGAGAGAAACAGATCTGGAGGAGGCACATTAAACCATGCCCTTTCACACCACCATAAGGAAAAAAATAAATAAAATTTAAAGGAACACAATACCCAGGTTGGAGAAGATGGACAGCAACTGGACCACGGACTGTTTCGGAAGACTGTTTGGCATTAATTCCCAAAACTGAATATTCAAAGTTCCCATGAACTCTTCACTCTCCTCCTCCCCCAAGTCCCTTCGCCCTGAGAACTCCAGAGGCTGGTCCCTTGCCTGCCAAGCACAAGTGGCCTGTCACACGCTTACTGGAGCGGCACCAGGACGAGTGTGACCCCAGCCCCCTGCACTCGTGTGCACTGCGGAAAGGGCCAGGCCTCGATCTCCCGGGTTAAATCGTCCTGGCCCCTCTACAGGGCTTTCCTTCCTTGGGCGCAGGATGCAGACTAATGCGGGTCCGCCCCTTGTCCGCCCAGTGGTCGAGGACGCCGCCGAATGCCTGTAGTTCCCATTTGTACCACGTGGGGCCGCTATAAAAGCACCGCGGGGATCCAGCAGCTCAAAGCCGGGCCGCGGCGCCCGAGCTCGCACCGCTCCCACCCGCCGTCCCGGCCCACTCAGGGCTGTCAGCCTATTACCGTTATCAGCGCTGTTGACTGTTGAGACTAGTTCAAGGTCAACGCAAAGATTCCAGGCTTACTGGCTAGAGAACTTTTTGTTCCCCCTCCCAACACGTCGCTGTCAGTAGCTACTGTGGATACCAGTGTATTTAAAGCCGCTTTGTACAAAAACAACTTTGCCCCTTCCTCATTTTATGATTTTGAAGTATTAAGATAAATGACCAAAAAAATGTTAAAAATATGAGAAACAATAGCAGAACTTTGAACCTTTTGAAACCAAAAGGTAGGTCAAAATTGTCAAAGGAAATCTATGTGTTTATATTTATATATATTTATATTCATCTATATGTAACAAAGTGCCCAGTTTAAAAGCACTTTTTTAAAAATGAGACTGAATGTAGAATATAATAAGTTAAGAAGTATCTTTTATGTTAAGGTCACGTTGCAACCTGTACATATATGACATACAGACTAATCCCAAGGAAAAATAAAAAGGACAAATTTTTTTAAATCACAAATTGTTTTTTCAATTAAACTTTTTAAAAATGTTTGAGGTAATTGTTGACTCGCATGCAGTTGTAAGAAATAATACCCAGAGATCATCTGTACTCTTTACCCAGGTTCCCCCAATGGTAACATCTTGCAACACTTAACAGTACAATATTATAACTAGGATATATTGGTAGAGTCCAGGTAAAGAAAGATTCCCAGTCTTCAGTTGCCCATGCTGCTACTTTTCTCTCACCCTCACTCCCTCCTTATTCTCTGGCAATCACTAATCTGTTCTCCATTTCTGTAATTTTGTCATTTCAAGAATCCTGCATAAATGGAATCCTATTGTATGTTATTTTGGGGGATTGCCTTTTTCATTCAGCAGAATGCTCTTGAAATTCATCCACATTGTTGCATGTGTCCATAGTTCATTTCTTACTGAGTAGTATTCCACGGTATGGACATACAGCTTGGTTATTCATCCATTGAAGTACATCTGGATTGTTTTCAGTTTGTGGGTAAAACAAATAAAGGTGCTATGAACATTCATGTACAGGTTTTTGTGTGAAGATGTCTTCATTTCTCTGGGATAAATGCCCAGGAATACAACTGCTGAGTTGTATGGTAATTGCATGATTAGTTTTTTCCCCAAATAACCCATATATTTTAACAGAGGAAATTTGATTTGGACAATAAATATTAAATATCATACATCAATGCAATATTCTATTGTTTATTAAGTTATCAAGCTTTAAATATGTTAAACATACCTTCTCATACCTAGCTGGCAAAAGAGGTGGATAATAAATACTGACATAGCCAACTAATTTTCATTAAGTACAATTAATAAATGAGAAGTAAAACCGATATCTTTTATTTATATATGATCATAGCAAAAGGGAATGATCCAAAGACTATGATAGTTAGCTTTCCTTTGGTCTCACTGTCATATGTCCTCAATTTGTGAAATAAACACGCAGGAGAGTAAGAAACAACATACTTAAGACAAAAAATAAAATGTTATCCAAAGTATTAACAAATGAAACAAAAGCCTACTTATTCAGTTTTTCATTAGGAACAACTTGCAACTCTTAAAATATTTGCACTAGTTTCTTTCAGAAAATCCGTAGCTCCACTTCGAATCCCAGTTTATTTATAGGTGACAATCTGATAAAGCATGATGTTCAGTAATAACTTCTGGTTTACAGTTTAGTGCAATTGCATCAGCAGTACTAAAATAAGCCAAAATGGTCAACAGTAGCACAGTTACAAAAAGCAGTACATTATTATCATTTTTAAGTTTTTGTCATTTAAGATAAATTTGAATACAAAATCAGTTAAGTCACATTATTATATGTTTCAGAAATGACAGCCATGAGGGACTTTCCTTGCTGTCCAGTGGTTAAGACTCTGTGCTTCCACCGCAGGGGAACCAATTCGATCCCTGGTCGGGGAACTAAGATCCCACATGCCACCCATTGAGGCTAAAAAAAAAAAAAAAAAAAAAAGACAACCATGAAATCAGTTGTTGGATGAATATGAATAGGGTTTTTTTCTTTTGAGAATTAAAACCAGTGTAGGTATATATTTCATTTGAACATATTGACCTGAAACAAATAGACAGTCAGATATTTCTTCAACAAAGATGGGTTTATTTAGAATCAATAGAGAATTGCAATTCAGCGTTTGTACAAGTGCCCACACAGCAAGGGAAGGAGGACACTTTTATAGATGGAAAAAGGAAGTTGGGAGGGCTCTGGTAAACAAACAGCCCGTGGTGTTTCGTTGGTTGAGTTCTTGCCAGGAAAGAAGATGAGTTTTTCTTTTCCCTGTTGGGCTCTGCTATCCTTGCAGGGTGTGAGAGCTTCCTCTCTGGTCTCCCAACTTTATTGAGATTTCTGTTTATTAATTTTTTGCAAACATCACACTAATACTTTTCACTTTCAGAACTTAAGTGAAATGAATGGCTATATTCATTTCCTCTGTTGTTTTCTCTTGCTGTTACTGGTTTGCTTTTGCCTCTTTTATTTACTTATCTGATAAAGATCAGAGTTACCCTGTTGTCGATGTGTCCATTCCTAAGAGCTGGGTCCAACCTCTAGATCTGGAACACGAATAGTGTGAGGACAGGGATGTGCATTAAGTGGCACTGCCATCTGGTTGTAAGGAAGCTGCGGGATTTAATTTCATGCATGTCACTGAAAGCTCTCTGAAAGTAAAAGTATTCTTGGGGTAAAACAGCATTATTAATTGGAAAAAAAAAACTGTATAAGAAAGGAAGATCTGCCCACACTTTTCCATTCCTGTACCTGGTGAATGTGTCTTAATGCAGCTCTCAGGACTTTGGTTAGTTGATTCAGAAGAGCAAGAAGTCCCAAACAGATGCTGCACATTAATTGATCTTCAATATGAACAAATTCCATTTAGCAAAGCATAAGGTTTGGATTCTGGGTGGTCAAAGCAGACAAACGCAGACTTTGGCTTTTCTTTTCTGTCTTTGAATATAGTCACTTTGGTTAATGGCCCAGCTTATAAGAAACTGAAGAAGCAGCTCATATAGAAATTCCCAAGCTGGTTTCCAGAGTGGCTGTATCATTTCACAATCCTCCCAACAGCAATGCAGAAGTAACCCAGTTTCTTGGTAAGTTTTGTGTGTGTGTGTGTGTGTGTGTGTGTGTGTGTGTGTGTGGTTTAAAAAAATAGAATGATGTGTGAAATAGGGAGAGGGCGAATCTGTGGGACTGCTGGAGGAAAAGCCATCCAGATGAGCTCGTAGAAATGGACTTTAAATTAATAATCCCTGGAGAAGCCATTCAGTTCAGATTGACATAGAAGACAGGAAACATGAACAACTTTGCGGAAAGCGACAGAACAATGAGAAAATAAAGAATGTGAACTAATCGACATTCTTTTTCTTTTTCTTTTTTCTTTTTTTTTTTTTTTTTTTTTTTTTGCGCTACCCGGGCCTCTCACCGTTGTGGCCTCTCCTGTTGCAGAGCACAGGCCCGGATGCGCAGGCTCAGCGGCCATGGCTCATGGGCCCAGCCGCTCCGCGGCATGTGGGATCCTCCTGGACCAGGGCACGAACCTGCGTCCCCTGCATCGGCAGGCGGACTCTCAACGACTGCGGCACCAGGGAAGCCCCTAATTGACATTCTTTTAGTGAGTTAGTGGCCAAAAACGGTGAGCATCTGACCAGAGAGATTTAAAGATGTGGGTCAACACTGCACTGGGCATTGCCCTCACAATAGGGCCTCCATCTTGTGAGCGTGAGATAATGATAACAGCCAAAACTATTCACATTTTATCACCATTTTGCAGGTGAGGGAAACTTCAGCCCTGAGAGGACATATAACTTGCTCATGGCCACACAGATAGGAAGTGTTTCAAACCCAGGCATTCTGGCTACAGGGTCCATATCCCTAACCATCACCCAATATCATCTTAGTTCAGGCTGCTACAACCGAATACCATCAACTGGGTGGCTTAGAAACCACAGAAATTTCTTTCTCACAGTTCTGGAGGTTGAGAAGTCCAAGAACAAGGTGTTGGCAGATTCAGGTCTGGTAGGACCCAGTTCCTGGTTCATAGATGGTGGTCCTGTGTCCTCACATGGCGGAAGGGGCAGGTGGCTCTCTGGGGTCTCCTTTATAAGGGCAGGAATCACATTCAAGAGGGCTTCACCCTGAGAATCTAACCACCTCTCAAGGGCTTCACCTGCTAACACCATCACACGGGGGATGTGATTTCAATATATGAATTTGTTCGGGGGGTGGATGCAAACGGTCAGTTTATGACACCAACTAACAGACATTTTAGAAGCTCCTGTTGCTGAAGTCAATGAACTTTGGCAGAGTTGGATCAGAATAAAATAAAGGATTTGCAAGTGAAATCATCAAGAAGAGAGCTTGTTCCTATTTTTCTTTTGAGGAAGTGGGGACCTTCAGACAATGTGGGAGCATACTGCTAGTTCAAATGGGCTTCTGCAGCCCGGCAAACCACGATCCTAAACTTCTAACATCAGAAAGCAAAAGGGTAGTTTGAACCACATGAAATCACTGTTGCCGCAGGTCCAAAACAGGTGGCGATTAGCAACTTCCTATGGCACCACTCTTTCCATCCATTTTGGGAGCAGCAGGCTGTGATGAATCATTACTCTCTCAGATTCTCTCTTGGTTTGAGTTGTATGAACTGTCTGAAGAGCTGAACACCAATCCAACTCCAGAGCTGGAGGAGCACCTCACCTGGGCTGGGATGTGGCCCCAAAAGATGGTTAAAGTTCAGGCTGGTTCTGCTCAAGCAGCCATTTCCTTTCTCAAATGCTGACTCAGACAGGCTTGCTAAAGACCAATGCAAGTCTCCGATGGGGACAGGGACAGAAACATAGTTCTTTACCACCAAGTACTCTTTTTTTTGGAGGGGGAGGGGTACAGTATCATCCTATTTTTGGTATACAGTATCAAGAGAAAATAGTTTTAAAAGTAGGGCCTGGTTTTTCTCTTTTGCTTACTTATTTTTTGATGTCATCTTTGCTGCTTATGAGGAAACACCATCAGTGACTGTACATGCTATTTCCAACTCTTTGTTAATGTCATTTCACACCTGGGAGAGGGGCCAGACCTGAGGCCTGAGGCCTGAATCAGAGCCAGGAGCCACCCCTTGTCTTTCTGGGGCCTTGGTGCTCTTAAGATGCCTTCGCCATGCAGAGGATGTACATCTGCCAGGCCCAGCTGGGCATGATCCAGGAGTAAGTGCCCAGGTGCTGTGTTCCCCATCCCATCCTCAACACAGTGCCCCAGATAGACCAGATTTGTCCAGCCGAACAATAATAGCTCTGTAGCTATTATAACAATAATAGCTCTAACGATGAGTTATGGAGTCAGGATCATTACATTACTAAATTGTCTCCCCTTTTTGTTAATTATTGTCATCCCATCATAATCTTGCAGAGAACTTTCATATGTCTTTGACTCTCAGAATAACTTTGTGAAGGTGATAGAGCAGGTATGATTACCTGAACTTTTAGGTGAGAAATAGAGTTTCAGAGAAGTGGAGTGCAAAGCAGAAACTACACTTCTACTCTTCTTACTTATTACAGCCAGAAAACCAAGTCCAGTTGAATACTATTTTAAGAGATGATCAGATTCCCAGTTAGAAACAAATATTTGAACGACGTCTATTTTTTTTTTATAGTGGCCCTTTGACCATATAATTTTGAACTGATTGGAACTTTTCACCCTTGTAATCAATTCCATTAATCACAAATTGGTAAATTAATAAATAGGTCATATTAGCAGTGACTAATACTTAATCAGTGTACCCTGTGGCCAGGTAACATTATTTTACAACAGAGTTAAAGAAGTTAATTAAGGCTTACTTAATCAATCACCTTTATGAGCATGAAAATGTAAACTCTTAAAAGTTCTATGTCCTGAATTTAGTCTTTTACCTCTGAAGATTTGAAACAATATCAGCTGCTTCTATGACAAATGTATGTAAAAAATATTCACTTTTTTCTTTATGTCTTATGGATTTTTCCATATTTAAATTGTTTCATTTACTAGATTCTGACTCTTCCATGCCATTGTTTTTGTTACTCAGATTCTCAGTTTTTATGAGACAATTTTGAAATGCTGCAGAGAAAAAAAGGAGCTTAATCACCTTGACTTTGCATCAGAAACCATTTCCCCTTTCGCCCTCCAGCCAAAAAACCCGAATAAACAAGACACTATTTCTCTTGTTTATAGCCACAAAGAGAGAAAAATGTCCAGGAAATTTGGGGACACTGAGATATGAAAGACATACGATTGTTTCTGTTCTTACCCTGCAAAAGTAAAGATGTTAGCTTATTTTCACCAGCTTATCTAACTACTTACAAGCAAAAGAGATAATGAAGTATTAATTGGTGAGATTAAATCACAAAGAAGTAGATCATGATCCAAATTATATTGATACTTGTAGAAATGAAAGAGCTTACAGTTCTCAATTACATCAAGTACCCACTCAGTATTTAGATTTATCTGTGGTCTTCCTAACGTGGTCATTTTGAATGGGGTTTCTTAAAAGATACAAGTGAGGGACTTCCTTGGTGGCACAGTGGTTAAGAATCCTGCTGCCAGTGCAGGGAACGCAGGTTCAAGCCCTGGTCCGGGAAGATCCCACATGCCGCGGAGCAACTAAGCCCGTGCACCACAACTACTGAGCCTGCGCCCGAGAGTCCGCAAGCCACAAGAGAAGACACCGCCATGAGAAGCCCGCACACCGCAATGAAGAGTAGCTCCCCTTCTCCACAGCTAGAGAAAGCCAGTGTGCAGCAATGAAGACCCAATGCAGCAAAAAATAAATTCAAAAAAAAATGCAAGTGAGTGTCCAGACACTTGGATGCAGACATTAAACCAGAGTACAGACTCGTGCATGATGTCTTGGGTATTGGGGAAGATTCTGGAATCAGGACTGAAAAGTCCTATGCCCTGCTCTAAGTCACTCTGCCTCTCTATGCTTCAGGTTCCTGTCCTGTAAAGTGTGGGCATTTGCATTACATGCTCTGTAGACTCTAAAGGCACTCATAATCTACTATATAAAAATAGATTATAAAAATCTCTTTCCCTTCACATTATCCACTAAAAGCCTTGACCATTTTTCTAAAAATTATTTTCAGTTTGCTATTCTATAGAGGTAAGAAGTTATTTCTTTACTAAAAATTTCTATTCAAAGCAGAAGATATGAGCAGACTTCGTTTATAGCCCTTGGATCTCACCTATATCAAGACTTTTATCTCAGTATGAGAGAAAACATAAAAGAATTTTATTCATTTGTTTCTACTCTTCTATGCCGTCTAAAAGTATTTGAATGAAGAGACTCAGATTAAAAAACAAAATCGAAAACCGAAAAACCCCACTAAACTCTTGTGTGATAGGATTGGGACTGGGGAAGGGAGAATATGGATGTCCTAGGAGGTTATCAGAGATCACATAACATACACGTTTTTTTTAAAAGCTCATTTATGTGGTTATTTGCCTCTAACAAAAATGAAAATTACATCTTATCTGGGTTATAATAGAGATGATCTTTATAATCACCAGCCGGAGTGAGATGCTTCCCTCCCCTTCCATCTATCTCCAAAGAAAGGAAGGAAAGGGGGAAGGAGGGAAGAAAGGAAGGAAGGAGAGAGGGCTGGTGAGGAAAGGCGTGGGGGAGGAAGGAGGCTTGGTCCCCGGAGGGCTGGGGCCCCCTTAGCAGAAGTTCTTGATTTCTCCTCCGGCCAAACACCAGGGACCAGTATCCGGAGGATCAGTGCTTTGGGTACTAAGGATGCAGCAGTGAGCAAACTGGACACAAAATCTTGTTTATATGGGGTGCAAGTTCAGAGTCTTTAATAGGTAAGTCAGAGTGTTGACTTGGGTGAATTTTGTTCCCAATATTGCCGTGTATTGCATTTTCCTAGTAGTAAATACTTTAAAATTTTTTCTTCTCTTCTAAAAATGAACATGATGTAGATCTGTCAACAGAACAGAAAAAAATTATTATCTAGTTTTTGTAATTTAATAAATGAGATTTGTTGTATTATGGTTCTTCACATGAGAGTTAATTTAGTTACTATTTTCTTTCTATTAATAAAAGGGTACAACTGTACTATATTTGAATTTTGTCTTTTTGAAATTTGACATTAAATCTCATCCATAGTACATGTACAATCCTTGTAATACTTTTTGATTGTATTCAGGGAACTGAATTTTTTTCCTGCAAAATGATAAGGCATAATATTCATGAGATTGTAAAATAAGAGCTGGCAGTAATGTTACCTAAATGTTCCTTCCTTTATAAATACTACATGAATGTTCTTTCACTTGCAGAACTCGCTAGACCTTGACCATGATCATTTCCTCTTTTCAAACCTCCGTGGCAGTTTTTGCCCTAATTATTCTGCATGTCAGTGCTTTGGATACTTTCAAAGCTGCAGTATATGAACATGCTGTCATATTGCCAAATCACACAGAAACACATGTTTCTCAGGATGATGCCTTGCACCTCATGAACAAGAATATAGATATTCTGGAGAGAGCAATTAAGCAGGCTGCTGAACAGGTATGCTTTTATTTCTGCTAATCATAATTTATGAGGGGCATGAGAGCTGGTGAAGATTGGAGTGTTGAATAGTCTACATACATAGAGAAATAATTTTGATTTAACTTGTTTTCAACAGGGTGCTCAGATCATTGTGACACCAGAAGATGCAATTTATGGATGGAAATTTACCAGGGAAACCATTTTCCCTTATCTGGAGGATATTCCAGATCCTCTGGTGAACTGGATTCCATGTCAAGACCCACACAGGTATTTGAGTTATCCTAGTTGTTTGTACAAAAGTGCTGTGGTTCTCTAAAATGTACATGTTCGCTTCAGCAAAATGATAAATCCTGAATGATCATGTATGTGGTGTATGTTTTTGTTTTATATTTATATATATATATATATATATATATATATATATATATATATATATATCGGCATTCATTAGATTTTTTTAAAATTGTACCTAGATGCCATTTAACAATTATTTATAATCTAGTATCTTTATTAAATTTGGAGAAATATAAAAATATATATTACTGGGACTAGAAACTAAGGGGAACACGATCTCATGAATATTAATTTCTCATGAAAATTAATTTCTGAAGTGGACACGGGGTTGTGTTTGGAAAATATTCCAAGGTCTCTATTGAAGGTAGTATATTTCAATTCACAGTCTCTCTGTTCTAGAATCTGTTTCCCAGGCAGAAAGACCTCACTATCTACTTTCTAGTGAGACTTTATGTTTTGAAACTTTGCATTTTCCTAGGCTCATAAAGCTAATTTTCCTGGGAAAAAGTAATCCAGAAACTTTCTAATGTAAAATATTTAATATATGTGTGTATATTTAACATATAACTCCTACTATCTACTAAGGCTTGAATTACTGAGGCATGGATTGCACACTTCCATAATGGCAGTAAAAAGTCCCTCACTCTTTCACACGTTCTTTCTCAACTCTCAAATCCTCTCACCATCTCTTACCCTCTTGCACTTTCTCTCACTCTTGTACCTCAAATTAAGTTTGTTAAATGTCCCTTTGCCATGCTCTTGCTGGAGGATTATGGATACCACGCTTTTTGAGGCACTCCTGGTTAGTGTAAATTTTATATAAGGGTTATCAGAAAATGGCTTTTCTCAGCTCTAAAGAGACTAACCGCGCAACGAGGAGAATATCGGGTTACATGACAGTCACCCGCTCCACTTGCCAATAGTTCCTGTTCTGAGCTGATGCTTCCTATGATGTTTGTAAGAAACACTTTTGTGGAAGAAAAGGGGCAATAGCTGGACAGTCTTTTTTTTTTTTTTTTTTTTTTAATACATTTATTTATTTATTTTTGGATGTGTTGGGTCTTCGTTCCCGTGTGAGGGCTTTCTCTAGTTGCGGCGAGCGGGGGCCACTCTTCATCGCGGTGCATGGGCCTTCCACTGTCTCTTTCTCTCTTGTTGCGGAGCACGGGCTCCAGACGTGCAGGCTCAGTAGTTGTGGCTCACGGGCCTAGTTGCTCTGCGGCAGGTGGGCTGTTCCCAGACCAGGGCTCGAACCCGTGTCCCCTGCATTGGCAGGCAGATTCTCAACCACTGCACCACCAAGGAAGCCCGGGACAGTCTTTCTGCCTAGAAGTTTTGAGAAGGGGGACAACCCATTTGTTTTCTTCTCACAGTAGGATTGGAAGATGGACTTCCTGTTAAAAACAACATATGTTGCAAATTTATGGACTAGTCAAATATCACAGTAGCTGTGGAAACTGGTGAAGGTTGGGGGCGAGATCTATTCCATATGGTTAGTAAATACTTCTTTCATAGCTCTACACTAGAAAAAAGAAATTTTGACAGAAAATGGGTTTGCGTTGTCACCCAATACAGTTACATTTAATTCATTTAACTATTACTTATTGAGCATCTACTGTGTGCCAGATACTATTTTAAGAATAGGAGATATAACACTTATTAAAACAAAGTCTTTGCCCTCCCTGTGGCTTATGAATATTCTAGTGGGAGAAGACAGATGTAAACAAACTCATTTATTATATAGAATGTCATTTGGAGATAAGAATAGGGATGCTGACTGAAAAAAAAAAAGCACAACCTAATAGTTGACAATTATGTTTTCTTTGGGGCTTTACAAAGGACTTTAGCTGGGGATACAGCCCCTCAGATACCTCTTTGGACAGTTCCAAAGAGGTAAGGTAGGAGCCAAGATATATAGGAGTTTTTGCAACCCCCCCAAAGGAAAAAACAAGCAAGGTAGCCCAACATCAAAAGATTACTGCTAATGGGACTTCCCCGGCAGTCCAGTGGTTAGGACTCCGTGCTTCCACTGAAGGGACCACAGGTTCAATCCCTGGTCAGGGAACCAAGATCCCATAGGCCACTCGGCACGACCAGAAAACAAAAGAAAACAAACAAACAAACAAAGAGGGACTCCCAAATGTTTGGCTTGAGCAGTTGTAGGCGTGGAATTGCCATTTACAGACATAGGGAGTGTTACTGAACCAAACTTGTGTCCACTTGCCCAGGCACAGTAAAGCCTATGTACTGGCACCGGGCTGTGGTGAAGGAAGGTGCAGGGCCAAGCAAGACATACAAGCAGCTAATGCTCAAAAGACCGAAACTCCCCGATGGATTTTAGAGAAGGGTTTTTTGTTGTTTGTTTTGTTTTTTTGCGGTACGCGGGCCTCTCACTGCTGTGGCCTCTCCCATTGCGGAGCACAGGCTCCGGACACGCAGGCCCAGAGGCCATGGCCCACGGGTCCAGCCGCCCCGCGGCACGTGGGATCCTCCCAGACTGGGGTGCGAACCCGTGTCCCCTGAACCGGCAGGCGGAGCCCCAACCACTGTGCCACCAGGGAAGCCCTAGAGAAGGGTTTTTAAAGGCAAGGTGAGGGAGAGAGTGGCAGGGTGTGTGATCAGCTCTTGCACAGTTCTCTGATTGGTTGATGGTGAGGTAACAGGGTGATGTCACAGGGGTTAACATCATCTATCCTCAGGCTCCAGCCAGTCTGGGGGTTATATGCTCATGGTCATCATGCAGTTAGCGTCTTCGATCTGGTGGGGATTTTAGTATCTGCAAAACAATTGAGGAATGTGTGTCAGACTCTGTTATTTATGTTCTTTGGGGAGGAACTAAAGATTCTGTGACTCTGCTGTAGAGCTAATCTATTATTTAAATCGTTACCAGTTCTCCCCGCCCAACTGCTATTTTTTTGTTACTATGTGTTTACATTCTTCCAATCATTAATTCTTGAGCCATTTTTTTGTGACTCAGGGGAGGCCTGGGAGACTAAAGCTTTTCCACAAAAAAAGAGGCAGGTAGAGGACACATGGAGGATGGGGGGAGTCTGTCTTGGGAAGGTCCCATAGGGTCCTCTCCGTTACAGGAGCACTGAAAGAATAGAAAGTCTGGGATGGAACTCAGGAAATCAGTTTTGTGCATCTGAAGTTTGAGCTGTGATTTAATAGATATCCAACTGGAGATATAACCTTGGCAGTTGCATATTCGAGTCTGGCATGAAAGACAAGGTCAGGGTTGGAGGGAAAAAGTCAGGGAGAAAAAATTTTTAAATCAGATTTACTAACCTGGGTAAGAGTAACTATCAATCCATCCCTTTTCATTCATGCATTCACTCATTCACCCATGAAACCAGCAAATGTATAAAGAGCTACAGTAAGGAAGCAGGAAGTGCAGTCATGATAAAGAAGCATCTGAGGTTTGAATTCAGACTGCCTGTTAAACGCAAGCTCCAAAACACATAATTGTGCTGTAAAAATCAAAGGTGAATCTTACTAGATTCTCATTGGTGAGGTTGGGGATGTGCTTTAGCAGTGGCAGCTCAAATGAGGAACCATCTATAAATATCTCCTAAGTAAATCTAGGTCCACAGTAATCTTCTCACATACAGGCCTTTTTTAAAAAATATAAATTTATCTATTTAATTTATTTATTTTTGGCTGTGTTGGGTCTTTGTTGCTGCACGTGGGCTTTCTCTGGTTGCAGTGAGCGGGGGCTACTCTTCGTTGCGGTACGCAGGCATCTCACTGCAGTGGCTTCTCTTGTTGTGGAGCATGGGCTCTAGGTGCACAGGCTTCAGTAGTTGTGGCACCCGGGCTCAGTAGTTGTGGCACACGGGCTTAGTTGCTCCACGGCATGTGGGATCTTCCCAGACCAGGGCTCAAACCCATGCCCTTTCATTGGCAGGTGGATTCCTAACCACTGTGCCACCAGGGAAGCCTAAGACAGACCTTTTTTTCAAATCACATTGCTCTTAATGAAACTAATGTAATAATGTAGTTTATAGGATGGATAAGTTTATCATCATTCTATTCAGACATTCACTTTTATAAATTTCCTTTTATTTGCCTTCTATAAATAAACTCCATGTTCAAACCTATTAAGCTTTAGGAAATAAGACACAATATCTATCATCTATGCAAGAATAGTAAAGTTGCATTTTTAAATATTGATAATCATATTTAGTTTTAAAAAGATACCCTGACATGGCTCTCACTCTGTTCCTTTCACATTTAGTATGACTATTCTCAAGTAAGCTTAATAACTTATCAATAAGTATATTGCCAACTCCACATTGGTCAGTAAATGTCAAAGAGCAAAGAATCTTGGTCCTCAGTGGAAGCAGAAATGTCTCAAAGAGTTACCTATTCACAGATGAAACCACAAAAATTAAAAAACACTCTCCATATTCTTTATTTGGGGTAAAAATAGAGACCTTTCAAGCACATTTTAATTTTTGTATTTTTATTTTTATTTAGAGAATACTTTGTTAGTTTCTGTAATAAAACCCATGTAGATAAGACCTTACATATTTAATACAGTGTGTTACCCCTGTACAAATGGAAAAACTTATGTTTTAACATTTCTAGACCAATATAGATGTTAATTTCTGTACAGTGCCAACCCAGCACAGTACAACTGGGATACTTTTTCCAAAGTTGACAGCACAGCTAAAGTTTCCAAAAATTCCAATTTTATGTATATACATATATATGTATATATATATATATAGATGTATTTATTTATATAAAAAGACCAAGAGCAGTATTTTATGCATCAATAGCAGCAACAGCTTTTCTAGGTTCTGCAGTCATCTGAACAAAATTATAGAGACATATAGCACAATCCATTAAAAAAAAAAAGGTAAAAATCAAAACCTCAGAAAACAGCAAAGTTCTGTTACTGTTGTGGTACCTGACACCATTTTCTTTATTAGCTCCTCAATCATCATCTGGAAAGAAAACATTCTAGAATAACATCATTATAAATAGATCTGATAAAGCATGATCACTACTGTGTATCATAAAGCAGGTACAAGATATTTTACATTCACAGAGGTATGATACAGTACTGTCCTACATCTGTAAGATTATAGGATATAATTAAAAAGACATTATTTGAGACTTGATTCTACTTTTCCAGCAGAAGGCCCAAAGGGTGGTTACAACACAGCTCTGGTACAGAAATGTACCTTCTTAGTTAGGATTTCCCTTTAGTGGCACTGTTCTAGGCACTCACTGTCAAGCACATTTTTATGTCCTTAAACATAAACTTTTTAAAGGTATTTCTATAGTAGGAAAGTTAGCTTCATCATATAAAGTGCCGGAGTCCAGCTCCAGCCAGTCCAGGGATACCTGAGGGATGGATAGAGTCGGCAAAGGAAATAAATCTATTACACTTCTTAAAGTATCAGCATTGCATGTTTCTCTCTCTCATCCTCTCCTTTATTGTTTACAATCACAGGTTTATATATTATAGTTGATTACATTACCAGGTACGTGGCCAAACAATCTTAGCACAATCAAATCTCAAAATATTCTATAAAGATTTTTTTAAAAAATATCCCCTAGTTTCTAGATGTCCTATTAAAATATTTCCCTAAGTTCCCATTAATCACAGGTTATTTCTTAGTAACCAAGCCAAGCAGTTATATGATTATTTTAATTGTAAAAGTTGGAGCTACTTGTTCCTATTTCTCTTCTTGCATGGGCAAACTTTTACAATGGTTCCACGAAAATATTTACAATATATCCTGCATGCTCTTTCTCGTTGTTTCCTTCAACTGAGACAGTGTTTTTCTCCCTATCCTAGCAACCGATTCTGCTCTAGTCATTTGCTTTTTTATAATTAATCTTCCTTTATAATAGAACCATAAATTTCCTATGTCATCAGGAACTCCGGCCCATGGCCATAACTCCATAATAGAGGGTGTTTTTCATAAAAACATCCCTTTATTTCCAAGTTCTTAATTCTTTACCTATTTCCCCGGGGCTTTAGTGGGTACTTCCCATTCTGTGGTAGTTTCAGGAGGGGGAGTCCTAGAGGAATTTTTTCTTCACGTGGAGCAACATCCCCCCAAAATTGCCCCTATATGTAAATTTATTATCATAAAACATAACAACAGAGCTGTAGTCCACCTTCCTGGCACGGCGCTGCCTTGCAGTTTCGCCTTCCGTTGCTTCATGACTTTGTCATGGTGCGATGGCTCCAGGATGGCTTCCAACAATAAAGTTATTAAATTCATTGTAAAGGCACAGTAGTCAAATTTTCTATAAGCCCTGCAAAAATTTCTGTTCATACTCCTTTCATCTCCAAAGATAAGAATTATAGACCGCTTTGCATAACATAAGGCCACAGAGTTACAGCTAAAAAGAGAGTCACAAAGGTAAGAATGATGTCCCTTCTGTTGTAGTCTGCTATTTATTTGTCAGTTATCTTGGTATCTTCAGAGTATGGGCTTCCAAACGTCAGGGCACTCAGAGCTGGCCTTGGTCTAATGGCTCACAGCACTACCATTTCCAGGGGAGTTCCAGTGGTGTTCCATTCCTGCACCACCCAGATAATATGTCTGTATTTCGGATTACCACCACTAACACACTGAGACCCCTACCTCCGCCCTCACATCAGAAGGAAAACTCATTTGGCTATTCCCCAACTACCAAGAAACAAATTCCAAAATACATCTTAAACTTCAAGACTTTAGGAGCTGGATTATTTTTGGAAATAATAAAAGAATAAACTTCCTTTATGAAAAGAAAAGAAAATTACCACTAAGAGGGAGAAAAAAACTTTTTTTAATTTAAAAAAAATTTTTTTCTGCTTTATAACAAATTTAATCAGTTATACATATACATATGTTCCCATATCCCCTCCCTTTTGCGTCTCCCTCCTACCCTCCCTATTCCACCCCTCCAGGCGGTCACAAAGCACCGAGCTGATCTTCCTGTGCTATGCGGCTGCTTCCCACTAGCTATCTACCTTACGTTTGGTAGTGTATATATGTCCATGCCGCTCTTTTGCTTTGTCACAGCTTACCCTTCCCCCTCCCCATATCCTCAAGTCCATGCTCTAGTAGGTCTGTGTCTTTATTCCTGTCTTACCCCTATGTTCTTCACGATATTTTTTTTTCTTAAATTCCATATATATGTGTTAGCATACAGTATTTGTCTTTCTCTTTCTGATGTACTTCACTCTGTATGACAGACTCTAGGTCCATCAACCTCATTACAAATAGCTCAATTTCGTTTCTTTTTATCGCTGAGTAATATTCCATTGTATATATGTGCCACAACGTCTTTATCCATTCATCCGATGATGGACACTTAGGTTGTTTCCATATCTGGGCTATTGTAAATAGGGCTGCTATGAACATTTTGGTACATGACTCTTTTTGAATTATGGTTTTCTCAGGGTATATGCCCAGTAGAGGGATTGCTGGGTCATATGGTAGTTCTATTTGTAGTTTTTTAAGGAACCTCCATACCGTTCTCCATAGTGGCTGTACCAATTCACATTCCCACCAGCAGTGCAAGAGTGTTCCCTTTTTTCCACACCCTCTCCAGCATTTATTGTTTCTAGATTTCTTGATGATGGCCATTCTGACTGGTGTGAGATGATATCTCATTGTAGTTTTGATTTGCATTTCTCTAATGAGTAAAGATGTTGAGCATCCTTTCATGTGTTTGTTGGCAGTCTGTATATCTTCTTTGGAGAAATGTCTATTTAGGTCTTCTGCCCATTTTTGGATTGGGTTGTTTGTTTTTTTGTTATTGAGCTGCATGAGCTGCTTATAAATTTTGGAGATTAATCCTTTGTCAGTTGCTTCATTTACAAATATTTTCTCCCATTCTGAGGGTTGTCTTTTGGTCTTGTTTATGGTTTCCTTTGCTGTGCAAAAGCTTTTAAGTTTCATTAGGTCCCATGTGTTTATTTTTGTCTTTATTTCCATTTCTCTAGGAGGTGGGTCCAAAAGGATCTTGCTGTGATTTATGTCATAGAGTGTTCTGCCTATGTTTTCCTCTAAGAGTTTGATAGTGTCTGGCCTTACATTTAGGTCTTTAATCCATTTTGAGTTTATTTTTGTGTATGGTGTTAGGGAGTGATCTAATCTCATACTTTTACATGTCCCTGTCCAGTTTTCCCAGCACCACTTATTGAAGAGACTGTCCTTTCTCCACTGTACATTCCTGCCTCCTTTATCAAAGATAAGGTGACCATATGTCCGTGGGTTTATCTCTGGGCTTTCTATCCTGTTCCATTGATCTATCTTTCTGTTTTTGTGCCAGTACCATACTGCCTTGATTACTGTAGCTTTGTAGTATAGTCTGAAGTCAGGGAGCCTGATTCCTCCAGCTCCGTTTTTCGTTCTCAAGATTGCTTTGGCTATTCGGGGTCTTTTGTGTTTCCATACAAATTGTGAAATTTTTTGTTCTAGTTCTGTGAAAAATGCCAGTGGTAGTTTGATAGGGATTGCATTGAATCTGTAGATTGCTTTGGGTAGTAGAGTCATTTTCACAATGTCGATTCTTCCAATCCAAGAACATGGTACATCTCTCCATCTATTTGTATCATCTTTAATTTCTTTCATCAGTGTCTTATAATTTTCTGCATACAGGTCTTTTGTCTCCTTAGGTAGGTTTATTCCAGATATTTTATTCTTTTTGTTGCAATGGTAAATGGGAGTGTTTCCTTGATTTCACTTTCAGATTTTTCATCATTAGTATATAGGAATGTCAGTGATTTCTGTGCATTAATTTTGTATCCTGCTACTTTACCAAATTCATTGATTAGCTCTAGTAGTTTTCTGGTAGCATCTTTAGGATTCTCTATGTATAGTATCATGTCATCTGCAAACAGTGACAGCTTTACTTCTTCTTTTCCAATTTGGATTCCTTTTATTTCCTTTTCTTCTCTGATTGCTGTGGCTAAAACTTCCAAAACTATGTTGAATAAGAGTGGTGAGAGTGGGCAACCTTGTCTTGTTCCTGATCTTAGTGGAAATGGTTTCAGGTTTTCACCACTGAGGACGATGCTGGCTGTGGG
Source organism: Mesoplodon densirostris (assembly GCF_025265405.1). Taxonomy (NCBI): domain Eukaryota; kingdom Metazoa; phylum Chordata; class Mammalia; order Artiodactyla; family Ziphiidae; genus Mesoplodon; species Mesoplodon densirostris. Next base: position 30,994,240 of record NC_082672.1, read on the forward strand.
TTTGTCATATATGGCCTTTATTATGTTGAGGAAAGTTCCCTCTATGTCTACTTTCTGCAGGGTTTTTATCATAAATGGGTGTTGAATTTTGTCGAAACCTTTCTCTGCATCTATTGAGATAATCATATGGTTTTTCTCCTTCAATTTGTTAATATGGTGTATCACGTTGATTGATTTGCGTATATTGAAGAATCCTTGCATTCCTGGAATAAACCCCAATTGATCATGGTGTATGATCCTTTTAATGTGCTGTTGGATTCTGTTTGCTAGTATTTTGTTGAGGATTTTTGCATCTATGTTCATCAGTGATATTGGCCTGTAGTTTTCTTTCTTTGTGACATCCTTGTCTGGTTTTGGTATCAGGGTGATGGTGGCCTCGTAGAATGAGTTTGGGAGTGTTCCTCCCTCTGCTATATTTTGGAAGAGTTTCAGAAGGATAGGTGTTAACTCTTCTCTAAATGCTTGATAGAATTCACCTGCGAAGCCATCTGGTCCTGGGCTTTTGTTTGTTGGAAGATTTTTTATCACAGTTTCAATTTCAGTGCTTGTGATTGGTCTGTTCATATTTTCTATTTCTTCCTGATTCAGTCTTGGCAGGTTGTGTATTTCTAAGAATTTGTCCATTTCTTCCAGGTTGTCCATTTTATTGGCATAGAGTTGCTTGTAGTAATCTCTCAAGATCTTTTGTATTTCTGAAGTGTCAGTTGATACTTCTCCTTTTTCATTTCTAATTGTATTGATTTGAGTCATCTCCCTTTTTTTCTTGATGAGTCTGGCTAATGGTTTATCAATTTTGTTTATCTTCTCAAAGAACAAGCTTTTAGTTTTATTGATCTTTGCTATCATTTCCTTCATTTCTTTTTATTTCTGATCTGATTTTTATGATTTCTTTCCTTCTGCTAACTTTGGGATGTTTTTGTTCTTCTTTCTCTAATTGCTTTAGGTGCAAGGTTAGGTTGTTTATTCGAGATGTTTCCTGTGTCTTAAGGTAGGATTGTATTGCTATAAACTTCCCTCTTAGAACTGCTTTTGCTGCATCCCATAGGTTTTGGGTCGTCGTGTCTCCATTGTCATTTGTTTCTAGGTATTTTTTAATTTCCTTTTTGATTTCTTCAGTGATCACTTCATTATTAAGTAGTGTATTGTTTAGCCTCCATGTGTTTGTATTTTTTACAGATCTTTTCCTGTAATTGATGTCTAGTCTCATAGCATTGTGGTTGGAAAAGATACTTGATACAATTTCAATTTTCTTAAATTTACCAAGGCTTGATTTGTGACCCAAGGTATGATCTATCCTGGAGAATGTTCCATGAGCACTTGAGAAAAATGTGTATTCTGTTGTTTTGGGATGGAATGTCCTATAAATATCAATTAAGTCCATCTTGTTTAATGTATCATTTAAAGCTTGTGTTTCCTTATTTATTTTCATTTTGGATGATCTGTCCATTGGTGAAAGTGGGGTGTTAAAGTCCCCTACTATGAGTGTGTTACTGTCGATTTCCCCTTTTATGGCTGTTAGTATTTGCCTTATGTATTGAGGTGCTCCTATGTTGGGTGCATAAATATTTACAATTGTTATATCTTCTTCTTGGATCGATCCCTTGATCATTATGTAGTGTCCTTCTTTGTCTCTTCTAGTAGTCTTTATTTTAAAGTCTATTTTGTCTGATATGAGAATTGCTACTCCAGCTTTCTTTTGGTTTCCATTTGCATGGAATATCTTTTTCCATCCCCTTACTTTCAGTCTGTATGTGTCTCTAGGTCTGAAGTGGGTCTCTTGTAGACAGCATATATATGGGTCTTGTTTTTGTATCCATTCAGCCAATCTGTATCTTTTGGTGGGAGCATTTAGTCCATTTACATTTAAGGTAATTATCGATATGTATGTTCCTATTCCCATTTTCTTAATTGTTTTGGGTTTGTTATTGTAGGTCTTTTCCTTCTGTTGTGTTTCTTGCCTAGAGAAGTTCCTTTAGCATTTGTTGTAAAGCTGGTTTGGTGGTGCTGAACTCTCTCAGCTTTTGCTTGTCTGTAAACATTTTAATTTCTCCATCAAATCTGAATGAGATCCTTGCTGGGTAGAGTAATCTTGGTTGCAGGTTTTTCTCCTTCATCACTTTAATTATGTCCTGCCACTCCCCTCTGGCTTGTAGAGTTTCTGCTGAGAGATCAGCTGTTAACCTGATGGGGATTCCCTTGTGTGTTATTTGTTGTTTTTCCCTTGCTGCTTTAAATATGATTTATTTGTTTTTATTTTTTGACAGTTTGATTAATATGTGTCTTGGCGTATTTCTCCTTGGATTTATTCTGTATGGGACTCTCTGTGCCTCCTGGACTTGATTAACTATTTCCTTTCCCATATTAGGGAAGTTTTCAACTATAATCTCTTCAAATATTTTCTATCCCTTTCTTTTTCTCTTCTTCTTCTGAAACCCCTATAATTCGAATGTTCGTGCATTTAATGTTGTCCCAGAGGTCTCTGAGACTGTCCTCTGCTCTTTTCATTCTTTTTTCTTTATTTTGCTCTGCATCAGTTATTTCCACTATTTTATCTTCCATCTCACTTATCCGTTCTTCTGCCTCAAGTTATTCTGCTATTGATCCCATCTAGAGTATTTTTCATTTCATTTATTGTGTTTTTAATTGATGCTTGATTCATCTTTAGTTCTTCTAGGTCCTTGTTAACTGTTTCTTGCATTTTGTCTATTCTATTTCCAAGATTTTGGATCTTGGAAATAGAATCTTGGATCATCTTTACTATCATTATTCTGAATTCTTTTTCAGATAGACTGCCTATTACCTCTTCATTTGTTAGGTCTGGTGGGTTTTTATCTTGCTCCTTCTCCTGCTGTGTGTTTTTCTGTCTTCTCATTTTGCTTATGTCATTGTGTTTGGGGTCTCCTTTTTGCAGGCTGCAGGTTCGTAGTTCCCATTGTTTGTGGTGTCTGTCCCCAGTGGCTAAGGTTGGTTTAGTGGGTTGTGTAGGCTTCCTGGTAGAGGGGAGTAGTGCCTGTGTTCTGGTGGATGAGGTTGGATCTTGTCTTTCTGGTGGGCAGGTCCACGTCTGGTGGTGTGTTTTGGGGTGTCTGCGGACTTTTTATGATTTTAGGCATTCTCTCTGCTAATGGGTGACATTGTGTTCCTGTCTTGCTAGTTGTTTGGCATAGGGTGTCCAGCACTCTAGCTTGCTGGTCGTTGAGTGAAGCTGGGTGTTGATGTTGAGATGGAGATCTCTGGAAGATTTTCGCCATTTGATATTATGTGGAGCTGGGAGGTCTCTTGTGGACCAGTGTCCTGAAGTTGGCTCTCCCACCTCAGAGGCACAGCACTGACTCCTGGCTCCTCAATTTGGGATGATTTGTTGTCTTCATGTATTCCACAGATGCAGCGTACATCAAGTTGATTGTGGAGCTTTAATCTGCTGCTTCTGAGGCTGCTGGGAGAGATTTCCCTTTCTCTTCTTTGTTCTCACAGCTTCCGGGTCTCAGCTTTGGATTTGGCCCCGCCTCTGCGTGTCGGTCGCCGGAGGGCGTCTGTTCTTCGCTCAGACAGGACAGGGTTAAAGGAGCAGCCGCTTCAGGGACTCTGGTTCACTCTGGCCGGGGGGGAGGGAGGGGCACGGAGTGTGGGGCGAGCCTGCAGCGTCAGAGGCCGGCGTGACGTTGCACCAGCCCGAGGCGCGCCGTGCGTTCTCCCAGGGAAGCCGTCTCTGGATCCCGGGACCCCGGCAGTGACGGGCTGCACAGGCTCCCGTAAGGGCAGTGTGGACAGTGACCTGCGCTCGCACACAGGCCTCTTGGCGGCAGCAGCAGCAGCCCCAGCATCCCACGCCTGTCTCTGGGCTCTGCGCTTTCAGCCGCGGCTCGCGCCCGTCTGTAGAGCTCCTTTACGCAGCGCTCTTAATCCCCTCTCCTCGCGCACTAGGAAACCAAGAGGGAAGAAAAAGTCTCTTGCCTCTTCGGCAGCTCCAGAGTTTTCCCAGACTCCCTGCCGGCTAGCTGTGGCGCATTAGCCCCCTTCAGGCTGAGTTCTCGCCGCCAGCCCCAGTCCTCTCCCTGCTCTCTGACCGAAGCCCGAGCCTCAGCTTCCAGCGCCGCCTGCCCTGGCGGGTGAGCAGACAAGCCTCTCGGGCTGGTGAGTGCCGGTCGGCACCGATCCTCTGTGCGGGAATCTCTCCGCTTTGCCCTACCCAGGTATGTGGGGAGTTTCTTGCCTTTTGGGAGGTCTGAGGTCTTCTGCCAGCGTTCAGTAGGTGTTCTGTAGGAGTTGTTCCACGTGTAGCTGTATTTCTGGTGTATCTGTGGGGAGGAAGGTGATCTCCGCGTGTTACTCTTCTGCTATCTTCCCCGGAAGTCCCGAGAAAAAATTTTTTAACACCGTGATGAGTTCACCCATGGAGTGAGTTAGAGAAGAAATCTAATGCTTGAGCTATAAGAAACTGCAGTGTTTAGACTCAGTGCACATGAAGAGGAACCAGAAAAGGAGATGGAGAAAAGCACCCAGTGAGTAGGAGAATGAGAGCGTGGGGTCCAATAAGCAAGGTGAAGTGATTCCGGGAGGAGGGTGTAAGTAACTGTGTCAACTGCTGCAGGTAAGTAGCACAAGATCACAAGATTTCACGTGATGATGATATCATGTGGATGTCATCATCAGCATTAGAGAGAGTTGTCGGGTGGGATGATAGCAATGAAAGCTGATCTGAGCACTTCTAAAGAGAACGGGAGAAGATGGGCTGAGGATAGCAAACTGTCCAGCTCTTCCAGGGAGTTTTGTTGTAAGATGGACCTAAGGAATGGGGCATAAAGTAGAGGGGCATGGGGGTCAAGAGACGTTTTTATTTTATTTTGTTTGTAGATGAGAGGTACTAGAGCATATTTGCATGCTGATGGAATGATCTAGTAGAGAGATGACAACTGTTGATGCAGGAGTGTGAATAATAAATTGCTGGAGAAATAGATACAATGTGGAAAAAATTCATCAAGGTTAGGCACAATTTGTGACTTCTACATATAATCTCTATCATGTCACACAATTATCATTTCTTTTTTGTATGAGAACAATTAAGATCCAGTTTCACAGCAACTTTGAAGTTTATCATTCAGGATTGTTGACTATAAGCGCTATGTTATGCATTCAGTCTCCAGGACTTATTTATCTATTAGTTGCAAGTTTGTACCCTTAAACTGCATCTCCCCAGTTCCCCACAATCAAGCTGCTAGTAACCACCATTCTATCTTCTGTTTCTACAAGTTTGACTTTTTAAAATTCCACATATAAGTTATATCATACAGTATTTGTCTTTCTCTGTCTGACTTACTGAAAAGTCTTAATTAAAATTGGATTTAGATTTGGTCATACACCAGTACAAAGAAGACTCAGCTGCCTGGCCAAGAACAACTCTATCTATGTCTTGGCAAATATTGGGGACAAAAAGCCATGTAATTCCTATGACTCTGCGTGTCCTCCAAATGGCCATTATCAATACAACACCAACGTGGTGTATGATGCAAAGGGAAAGCTGGTGGCACGTTACCACAAGGTAAGAGGGTGTGGGTGTGTAATATGGAGCCTGCTATGAGGGGGTGGATGCTGTGTTTAAGAGTTAGAGCTTCATTCTCTTATAACACAATGTTACCAAGATTTTTTTTTAAAGCGAGCAATAAAGAAAATGACACTTTAGAAATGTGGAAAAAATTGTAGGCAGAGACCTGTAAGAAAGGTTTGGTAATAGTCCAGGATTGAGATAAAGTTTTTGCATATATAAAACAAGTAATTTTCATATTGATATAAAAGATACTGAGATGACTGTAGTCTGGATACCATTTAATTTTGAAATGATAAAAGATGTTTTCACATCGTATGAATCAGTTGCATGGAAGTTAATTTCCCTGCTTTCTATCAAGTCACAAAAATGATCTTTCTCTTTTAGTTTCTACACCAGTTAATTTAATTATCCTCTTATTGATTTAAGGTCAAAACATAAATTTTTTACTTTAAAATCTGAATTGAAAGAGTAAAATAACCTGAAGTCATAATTTTATACTAAATTGGACCGGGAGAGAGGCTGACCTTTTAAATGGTTATGGGATGTGCAGGTCAGTGTGAATGTCCCTTTTCCTCTCCCATATTTTTTTCTAAGCATCTTAATTGTGGCTTCAAAATCTTCTGACTGGAGAAATTATCTCCTGGAATTCCTAGGGAAAAATAAATATTACTCAAGAGGAGTGACATTGAGCCAATGACTTTCAAATGTTTTTGATCATATACCTCTATATGGAAAAAAAATTTTAACATGAGTCCTCAAAATAAAATATATTTATATTTATTTGTGTGTTTATTTGTGTATTTATAAATAAAACTCAAAACTTTCAAAAAGTTTTCTTCATAAACTTGCGGATTTCACAACTTGGCTTTTTGTTGTTGTTGTGGTACACGGGCCTCTCACTGTTGTGGCCGCTCCCGTTGCAGAGCACAGGCTCCGGATGCGCAGGCTCAGCGGCCATGGCTCACAGGCCCAGCTGCTCCGCAGCATGTGGGATCTTCCTGGACTGGGGCACGAATCCGTGTTCCCTGCATTGGCAGGCAGACTCTCAACCACTGCACCACCAGGGAAGCCCCACAACTTGTTTTTATATGTAATTAAACTTCTGTGTTCTCAAAAATGTGTCTCAGACTGGAAATAGAAATGTCAGTACTTCCATTTTCCTTGTTTCTGAGACTGTGTTTGCATTGTGAGTATCATTTTTAAAGGCTCTTTCTTTGCAGCTACTCTTCCATTCTGTAAGTGTTGACCTAGTTAAACTGGTAGCATAGTCGGTCAATCCATTTATCCAGGCTCAGTAAATGGCAGGATGACACAGTGCACTGGATGTGGACAGCTAATGAGGACCTGGGTCATCCTAAAGTGAGAAGCTCTCACTCTTCCATCAGGGTACCTCAGAACAGTTCGTGACCCATGTTCTCTGACATATGGATCTGATAAGAGTACTTTTGTCAATCAATTCTTAAAATGCTAGTAAATTTCAATTAAAATTTTTTTTAGGTAGAAAATAAATTTAGAGAGAAGTTTTAATAGTCTGGCTTCCAACCCTCAGTCTTTCCTACTTTGCAAAGCATTTTATTAAGCTGTTGACCCTGATTATTAAGTTAGACTAGGTTCATTTCTCAAGTTTACTTGGAAGAAATCAGAGAGAATGAAATAAAATATTTATTTTTAGCAACAATTTTGAAAGCTGGGTAAGAGTCCCTGAAATTACTTTGGATGGAATACTGTAAAGAGGGAGAGGGCCTCCCTCATCTGATTAATAGATATTTATTGTGCATCTATTATGTTTATAGGTATCAGGGACTCAAAGAAAAATGATGTATGTCTTCAGCTTTCAAGAAGCACATAGTGTTTAGGATTTATGGGGAGGTATTTGGCTCCTGATTGAGAGAGGGAGGAAGATAAGGAGAGGGAGGGAGGGAGAGAGAGAGAAAGAGAGGGAAAGATAGAGAGAGAGAGAGAGGGAGAGAGGGAGTGAGAGAGACTATATTTCTTCGTATTTTTCTTTGGAAATTAACTTCCAGTCACCAGAGGCATTCACCTTCTATAGATTTCCTGCTATTGAGCATTGTCAAATCTCAAAATTACTAACTTGGAGAGTTTTCATGTGTCACCTCTTCAATAAACAAGCCTTTCCTGGTTTTATCCTGTGTGTTTGTTATAGTACCACCTCTACTCTGAGCTTCAGTTTGATGTCCCCGAAAAGCCGGAGTTGGTGACTTTCAACACCTCCTTTGGAAAGCTTGGCATTTTCACATGCTTTGATATTCTCTTCCATGATCCTGCTGTGACCCTGGTGAAAGATTTCCACGTGGACACCATATTGTTTCCCACAGCTTGGATGAATGTTTTGCCCTTTTTGACAGCTATTGAATTTCATTCAGCTTGGGCAATGGGAATGAGAGTTAATCTTCTTGTGGCCAACACACATAATGTCAGCCTAAAAATGACAGGTAATTCATGACCAGATGTGGTTTGCCGATTATATTTCTAAATGCAGAGAAACTTGTGCCTCAGATATGACCTGTTGTAATTTTTTGGTTCTTCATTGGGACTTCTCACTATGTTTGTATCCTTTCATTAAAAAAAAAAAAGAGGAAGAAGAAAAGAAAAGCTACTGCTTGATTATAATAGCTATGGCTGTGTTAAGACTTTTATGTGTATTATTTCATCTATCCTCACAACAACTCTACGTATGCACTAAGTACTATCATTCCAATTTTGCATATTAGAAAACTGAGACACACAAAAATGCAAGTAACTTGCCAAAGGCCACGAGATAGTACGGGGCAAAGCAGGGAAATAAATAAGATATGCTCTATAACTGGCAAGGCAGAGTAGTGTATTATTGACATGTTGCTGTATAACAAATTGCTTTAAAAGTAAAATGTGAAAGCAGCTTAAAAACAATAAACATTTATTATCTTACAATTTGTGTTGGTCAGGAATTTGGGAGTAGCTTAGCTGGGTGGTCCTGGCTCAGGCCATCTCTTCAGGTTACATTAAACTGTTGGCTGGGCTAAATGTCATCTGAAGGCTTGATTGGGGCTGGCGGACCTGCTTCCAGGATGGCTCACTCATACGGCTATCGATAGGGTTCCTCTCTTTCTCAGTGGGTGTTGAGAGGAGACCTTCATTTCTTGCACATGGGTCTGTCCATAGGGCTGTGTGATGTATCCTTTTGACATGGCAGCTGGCTTCTTCCAGAACAAGTAATGAGAGAAAGAGGGAGAGAGAGAGGGAGATGGAGAGAGAGAGAGAAAGAGGAAAGCTGCATCGCCATTAATGACCAGTCACAAACCATTATTTCTACCATGTTCTATTGATTAGGAGTATGTCGCTAAGTCAAGCCCACACTCAAAGTGAAGGGAATTAGATCCACCCATTGGAGAAAGGAGTGTTGAAGAATTTTGGAACATATTTGAAAACCACCACAATGGAGAATGGGAGGGAGTTTTGTATTAACTTCCCTACCTCTCAGGAATGCCTGAGTACAATGATTTTAATATTTGGCTTAATTTTCTATAATGCTAGTAAATTATATTCAAAGTTTATTTGAAATGAGACCACTGATCATGTAGTTTAACCTCCTCCAGTAGAGAATAGGAGAAGTATTATACTTAGGTGTTCAGTGCCTTGTGCTTTCTCATTGTGACTAATCTTGTGACATGACCACATGCTCAATTCTGATGGGGAAACTGGTGGTGTTGGGTTTGCTTTTTGTTTTTAAAAGACTTGTCTTCCATTCACAGGCAGTGGTATCTATGCGCCACACTCTCCCAAAGCATACCATTATGATATGGAAACAGAGTTGGGAAAGATCCTCTTTGCAGAGGTGGATTCGTATCCCCGAAACTCTCCGACCTACCCACCAGCTGTGAATTGGAGTGCCTACGCCACCACCGTCAAACCATTCCCAGGACAGAAAAACTCCTTTAGGGGCTTTATTTCCCGGGATGAGTTCAACTTCACAGAACTCTTTGAAAATGCAGGAAACCTTACAGTCTGTCGAAATGAGCTGTGCTGTCATTTAAGCTACAGAATGTTAGGAAAAGAGGAGAATGAAGTGTATGTTCTAGGCGCTTTTGCTGGACTTCATGGCCGAAGGAGAAGAGAGTATTGGCAGGTAATCTCAGCTCGAGAGAAAGGGAGTGTTTGGATGTCAGTAAATTCCGGGGTTAAGTTTTCATATTTGTCCCAGGGAGCCAAATGCTTTTCCTTGGCATGACTGCATGCATTGCCAGTGTCACACACACACACACACACACACACACACACACTTTGGGATTAATCATGTGATATTTGCAGGGGGGCTAAGTATCATTGATTGCTTGCTTTGAGCACATTAAAAGAATACATTAGCCTGACGATGCTGATTTTCTATTTGACTAATGAAACTAGTTTACATATTGAAGTGAACTTCAAGAAGCCTTCTTTAAGTAGCTTTGTTGACACATCTGAATATAAAGTCTTGTTTTAACTTTTAAAACCAACAATAAGTAGGGATATAACTTTTATTTTAACTTCTCTCATAACCAAATGCCCTGATCATTTCATGCCCTTCCAGTGACAAATTTTTTAAACTTTTTGTATAATGTTGGCTATGCATTTGTTTTTTCTTATTTTACTCTGTGCCTCACTACCTTCTCCTAAGGAAACAGATATGAAAAAAAAAAGAGAGATGGTCAAAATTTTAATCATCCTTTTGGCTTTTGTACTCCTGTTGCCCAAATACCTCTACTTTCTTGGGCCAAATGCCATCATCTGACATGCCAGACTAATGGTTTATATCTGTTACCAAGTCCAAGCTTGTACTGCTTGCTGTATGACAGACCAATACATTGAGAGATGAGTTGTTGGGACAAGGAATAGTGACTTTATTTGGAAAGCCAGCAGACTGAGAAGATGGTAGACTAGTGTCCCAAAGAACCATCTTCCCTGAGGTAGAATTCAGGCTTCTTTTACACTAAATGGGGAGGGGGTAAAATCCTAATTCCAGTCAGACTCTGGAGGGGATGTGTTTATTTTTTCCTTCCTGTAGCCATTCATAGGTGTGCCTGGTCTGGAAGTTTCCTGTGAGCTAAACAAAGGTATTTTAGATCATTACATGAAAGGCAGGATTCTCAGAGATGGTTCATTATGTATAATTTAAAGCTTATAGGCAGCATGCCTTTAGTGATTAACTTGTAGCAAAAGCAGTAGACTACAAAGGTTTAAATAAAAAGAAACAGATCCAGTATGGAGTGGATTTGTTCTTTCCTATTACAAATCTAGTTTTAAACTGGCTTCTTTCTTTCAATCCCGCTAGTTACCCAGGAAGTGGGGGTTGGTTCTTAATCATTTGCCATTTTCAATAAAGCAGGTAATTATATGATCCAAATCCCTTTATCAGATGGTGAAAATATTTACTTTGCTACGTTTATAAACTGAGTCAACAGTTCTAGTACAAGTAACTTAGATGCAAGACATTGCATTTCATGTGCGTCTCTTCTACACAGGTATGCACGATGGTGAAATGTAAATCCACTAATCTGACAACTTGTGGACAGCCAGTAGACACTGCTCTGACAAGATATGAAATGTTCTCCCTAAGTGGCACATTTAGAACGGAGTATGTTTTCCCTGAAGTGCTACTTACTAAAATCAATCTGGCACCTGGAAAATTTGAGGTAGGATAACTTTAAGAGTGTCTTCATTTTATCTGTTTTCTGAAGTCAAATAAAACAGGCTATGACAACTGTATCTGTTAACTTTTGCTGTGTAACAGACTCCTCAAAATTTCATGGTTTTACACAATAACCATTTCTTTAGCCCTGATTTTGTGGTTGGTGATGTGAACTGGGTGTAGCTTGGCTGTTCTTCTGGACTAGAAGAGGCTCAGTTGATCTTGGCTGAGCTCATTCATGCATCTGCCGCTAGCAGGTGGGTTAGTTGGGGCTGGCTGGTTTGTGATGGCATAGTCTTGGAGAGGTGGGATGATTGGGGCCACTCTCCCTCTGTGGTCCCTCATCTTCCAGAAAGCCTTGTCTTGTTCACATGTTAGATTAAGGAGTCCAAGAGCATAAATAGGGAAAGACACAATAGGCCAGTTCTTTTCAAGTCTCTTCTTGCAACATGTTTGCAAATATCTCATCTACCAAAGCAAGTCACATGACCAAGGTAGATTCAAAGGGTGGAGAAATAAATGCTGCAGAACTCTCAATGGGAAGAGCTGTAAAATCATACTGAAAAGGGTATGGATAAAGGAGGGGAAATTTTTGTGACCATTTTTGCAACATACAGCAACTAATTCTAAAGTGATGACACTTTGTTGGAATAACACCATAAGATACCTAGACCCTATGAGCCTGAGGCAACATTCATTGCAGAATATTTACTTACAGATTTTTAGTTTCTTTTTGTCACATGTGGAGACAAACAGAAAATCAAATATTTATTTCATAAACCATAGTGGCCATAGCCAATTAATCCACAAATTAAACTAGTCTCAAATTAAAATTAAGATTCTGTAGGTTTGTATCTTCTAGTCAGTACATGGCACATATACACATGTACATACACATACTCTACAAGTTTGGCCCTTAATGTCTTCACTGAACTGTGACAAACAGTGGCAGAGTTTCAGAACCTAAAGTGAAATCACTGCATTTTTTTTATAAAAGAAAAATAGGATCTAAGTTAAGTAATCCAAAACATCAAGCAAGGAAATCTTTAAAATTGCAGATTGCTTATGGTCGTATATCTGTGTCTGCCTGTTTAATCAGATTGGAATTGGTCATATTTATAAAAATATTTAATTCTGTAATACCAATAGTTCAACATACAATGCAGCCTTAAGGCTGGGAAACCCAGAGAATGGGAATCCTTGGCTGCCATAGAACCCAGTTAGGCAGAATCTCATGAGCAAATTGAGGCTGGAATAAAAGCTTAAATGCCAACTACAGAAAATCTTGATCAGATCTGAAGTAAGGGGTCTGGAGCTCAAATCCTGTAGTTGAAAGTTGGCTAGAGTGGCACAAATATGTGTAAATGAACTGAAAGTTTCAGGGGCCAATTCAAGGAAGTCAAAGATGGGAGAGTAGGGTTCACCCAGGTAAGCTTAGGTATGGGTGCACTATATCTTGTAAAGCCCTGCCATTTAAATTTAGCACACAATCTAATTTTCTGAGTACGATTTTAAAAAATAGATCAGCGGCGGCATTAGATTCTCACAGGAGGTGGAGCTCAGGCGGTAACACGAGTGATGGGGAGTGGCTGTAAATACAGATGAAGCTTCGCTCACTTGCCCGCCACTCACCTCCTGCTGTGTTGCCCAGTTCCTAACAGTCCATGGACTGGTACCATTACCAGTCCGTGGCCTGGGGGTTGGGGACCCCTACCATAGATGACAAGTTTTTTACATGAGTCACACTGACCATGTCTTCCTGAGTATTTCCCCAGTTTCCTTGACTGCTGGACTCTCCATCAACACATATTTCCACATTATCTTTGAGGATCACTTCTGCAGAGATTCCAACATATTCATTGCCTATCTTTTCCCCATCCTTAGTTCTACGCTAAGAGCATGAAGTGTCATTGACCATCACCACAACTGTGGGAAACATCTTGCTTTAACATTTTAGGTTAACTCTGGTATATTATCAGAAGTGTGGCCTCTACAACTATGTAGTTATGTAAGTTTGTGCAAGTCAGTTAACCTCTGAATTTCCTACCTGTAAAATGGGGAGAATATCTTCCTCACTGATTTGGTAATGCATGTGAAAGCACTTTGTGAACAGTGGAGCATTATACAAGTATCAGGATATATTTTTAGGTACTTACCTCAAAAGGTTACCTAGTTAACCAAGTTCATCAACAACTGGAGGAAAAGCTTGCCAGAATTAGGCCACATGTACTGAGCATCATGTAAGTATACATCAATGTGCAGACAGACTGGAGGAGTAGGAGGCCAGGTTCCACTGTAGATACAGTAAATCAGAATCTCTGGGGATGAGACCTATATTTTTCATAGTCCTACAGGTGATTTTGGTGGGTAAAAACTACCAGTTTAAGGGAATAGTCAAAAAGGTCAAATTATCTTGAGTGTAACATAGAAGGCCAGTTAATTATATAGTATATTTTAGGAAAATTTGTAACAAGAAAACAGTAAAAATGCTAAGTTCTAACTAGAACCCAAGGGACAATCACCGATGTGGAACAATTAATTCCAAAGAGGTCAAAATAGACACAATTTTACTATATTGATGAAAAGTCACAAGAAAACTAAATATTTGTGTTTAACTTGTTTCAAACTTTCACTCAAATGCAATTTGAAATATACCTCTGTTATTTCATTTTTGTTCTTTAACGAACAATTTAATAAACAAGGGACTCTTTAGAAACAAGAAACACTTAATAAACAATGAACATTTAACATTTTATATTTGTTCATTTAATTACCAACAGGTTGTGTGTTTGACGACTTGTCAGTGAGCTATGTATTTGTGTGCGTGTGTCACCACAATAATCACCTTCGAGGATATTTAGGTATTTTCTACTTCTAGTTATAAAGTATCTAATTTCTCACCTTCTAAGTTCTTCCCCATCCAAACTGTCCTTCTCACAACTGATGATGAACTCATTTTCTTTAATTCTTGTTCTATCTGTTGTCTATTTGTGTTTTTTTCTATTCTTGTTCCATTACTTTGCATACATTACTCCCTTACAGAGAAGCTTCTTGCCTTCAGGATAGATCTGATCATTCATGGCTTTCACAAATCCGATCCCTACAGTTCTCTTTGACCATATGGCTTAGTCTCCTCTTCAATAATCTTCAACTCCAGCTAGTGATGTGCTGTAAATTGTAACAAGCCACTCTCTGAGGAAGAAAAAGAAAAGCTCCGATTTGTGGCATTTGCCAGTTATCATGATGTAAATATTCTCACCACCATCAATTTCAAGAACAACCATGTTTAACAACCAGCTGTCAAAGTTCCTGAAGATTTAACAGTCTGTTGTTGTGAGCTTACACACCACTGGCTCCAGCACACAACTTGTTCTAACCAAATTGGAGTGAGAAAGCACATTGCCTAGATCTGTCACATACATTGCTGTCTCAGAATGAGCCTTTGCTGCTTGATTTCCACTTGGCACAAAGTCTTCCATCATACAGCCCCAGGGAGAAATTCCTAACTGCTCCTTGTAGCAGACTGTATCCCACCTTGGGAAGCAGAGCAGTTCAGCTATTCCTTCTCAGACCTCCTAGGCACATACCTGTTTCTCTCTGCAATATACTAATATACTGATTTCTCCCTTTATATGTAGCATCTTCTCAGTTTCACCATTAACTTTTAAGCTTCTTGAGGGAAGGATGTTATTTGTGTTCCTCTGGTTCCTGGTTATCTTGTTTATAATTGGACTCAATAAATTTTTGCTACTGATGATTTCTGACTTTTCATTAAGGGTTACATCTGATTGTTTAAACTCAATTATTGAACCCTCTAGAATGGCTCTAGTCTTCCTTACATATAAAATAGCTGTTTCCTATCTTTCCCACATGTTCCCCAAGCCCCAACCCCAGCCCTAGCCCCCTTACCTACCATGATATCTAGGATGGTTTCAAAATCATGAGTCTGCTTGTAATGTATATTCTAATCAAGTTGACTATACTTTTCCCACTTTTTCTTTAGGTACTAAAAGATGGGCGTTTGGTAAACAAGAATGGATCATCTGAGCCTATTCTAACAGTGTCACTGTTTGGCAGATGGTACACTAAAGACGTACGTTCCATCTCAGGTGGGACCAGCAACTCAGCAACAACTTACCTGATAATATACACATTATTAATGATCATAGCTTTGCAAAATACTGTGATGGTGTAGGACATCACTTTATCATATTCATTGTTGCATCCCAAGTTTACTAAGAAACTGAATGGCTCGCTCCCCAGTATAAACCAATGATTTCCAAATATATATATTTTTCTCATCAAGGATTATATTTAAGTGTTATGGTAATTTTGCCTCTTTTTTGGCTATGCTGAAATAATACAGTATGGTATAACGGTATAATTGAGGTTTGGGTCATGTAAATGAGGATTAATCCTGTCTCCAGCCTTATTTGCTGTGTGTGCTTGTGTGTGCTTGTGTGTGTGAGCATGAACAGAGTGAAGAGCTTCAGGGACATTGTAAATATAGTGGTAGCCTTGGGAGAGAACAGTAATGATGGGAATTGAGACGTTTATGACTGAATTCCATTTGACATTAAAGACAGTTTGAACTCATCTAGTTTTCTGTGCTAATGATTGGGGAGGATTTGCTTTCTAATCAGATGGAAACATAAACTCATTGGAGTTTCACTGGAAACATAAACTCCAACGTTGAAGTTTATCTTAACAATGAAAGTTGTTTTGAGATGTTCTAGAAGAAATAACAGCTAGTCCAGGTTAATGGGTATTCATAGCTCCAAACAGTCCTGCCTAAAGGCTGTGGTGTAATCTAACAGTCACAAATCCCATAACACAAAGATCATGACTGTTTTTTAATTTATTCTATTTATTTATTTTTGGCTGTGTTGAGTCTTTGTTGCTGTGCACCGCCTTTCTCTAGCTGTGGCGAGTGGGGGCTACTCTTTGCTGCGGTGTGTGGGCTTCTCACTGCGGTGGCTTCTCTAGTTGCAGAGCACGGGCTCTAGGCACACGGGCTTCAGTAGCTGTGTAGCATGGGCTCAGTAGTTGCAGCACATGGGCTCAGTAGTTGTGGTTCGCGGGCTCTAGAGCACAGGCTCAGTAGTTGTGGCCTACGGGTTTAGTTGCTCCGCAGCATGTGGGATCTTCACGGATCCGGGCTCGAACCCATGTCCCCTGCCTTGGCAGACGGATTCTTAACCGCTGCACCACCAGGGAAGCCCCACCATGACTGTTAATGGTAACACTATTTTCAACACTGAGTATCTGCTTTTTTAGTGGTGGTGAATGTACATGTATGTAAATAGTCCAAAATCACATAGTCATCAAAATTCTGTGTTCTTTTATCGCTTCATAAAATATAGAACATTTCAGATTTGCCAGGTTTCGCTTGAGGAAGTTAGACATTATGCAATGGTTTTGCAATGTGTTCTGTGACTCTTGGGTAACGATATTTCACTTCTAGTCGACTGCTGAAACTAAACCCACTGGTTTGAGAAAGATGCAAGCAAGAATATCCTCACAGATTCTAAGGGACAGTTCTTCCCTTCATTCACACTTAGAGCTGCCAGCTATACTTCAACTCATTAAAAATAAAAACAAAAATGAAAAACAAATAACACCAGTCCCAAGGAAAATAAAGAGTACTTAATTGCAAAATTGCATCACAATGTTTTAACCCATATCTCATCAGTGGTTTTCACACAACCACTGTGTTTTATCAAACAATTCAAGTAGTTTCATTTGGCATTGATTTAGGGAAATACACGTCGGGGAGTAGCTCTTTAGTTTCTAACGAATCTGATGTCAGTGTCCAGTTTCTGTGATAAGCGTCTTTCTGTCTCACCTTAAAATTTCATGTTAGTTCTTGAGTCTCCTGTGGTTCTGGAGGGAATAAACAAGGTGCTGGTTTCCACCTAGCCTGGATTTCACCAGGCTTCTTCCTAAAATGCGCTGTCACAGCTTCCCAGTTGCGGGCACCTGTACTGCAAAGCTGCTCCTTCAGCTTCCTTCCCTCAGCGCTCACTCTCTGTCTTTTGTTCTTTCATTCACATAGCATTTGTTGATTTCATACTATGTTCCAGGCACTAGGTACTGGGACATGGTCTATGCATTCTCTTTGATCTTTTCACCATTCATTCTGTGACACTGCCCCTGTCATATAATCTAGTCCAGTAATTTCTGTGATATATTTGCAGCCTACTCTGCAAGGATCACTACCTCTACTTTCTACTTTTTTATTCCTTCTTTGCATTTTGACCCATCCTCATGGTGTTAGCATATTCATCTACATAAGTGATTTCCAGTGAGATTTTTTCTCTGTTTTCACCTCTCTTAAATTCCATTCACATTCTTTAACTCCATTCTGACCATCTCTCTTAGGTATCTCATAGATGATAATGTTTTAAAAAAATCTTAGGGCTGATGCCTGCTTAAGTAAATATGGTCATAACACACACACACACACACACTCAAACACTCAGCCACACACAGACACCTCTAACAAAGGCATTCTTGAAAAGATATTTGGATGTATTGAATAAAAATACTAACAACTGGGAAGAGGATTTCTTGAGTTACTGGACCTGGAGGCATGAAGTAGTACTTGGAGGAGGAAAGAAGATATTTTAACAATCTCCTAGAGAATTTCCAGGCCACTTGATGATAAGTCAAAGGAGAAAAATAATAGGGATGAACTGCATGATATTAATTTACCTGTCCTCAAATATCTTGTGACACCTCATATAAATATGGATCGAACAACCCTGATGATAGCTTTGCTCAGTTATAAGAGTTGTGAGCCCTTGTTTCCCTGCTCCTCTCATGTACTTTTTTTTTTTATCCCGATGTTAATTTTTAGAAAGATATGCTACCCTTTACTTATTCCTGTTGAACTCTCGAAATTCAGCCCATTAGCTGGAGACTCAGGAATTCTTATGCTAAGGTCATTTTACACTATAATTTCAATCTTTTTAATAAAATAAATAATAAAGAATGAAAACATTTTAAGAGATTGCTAATATTGAGTTTTTCATTATACTGTTTGAAGATGAGTTTCCTAAGAGAGTCTGATTTTTATGAACAAAGAGAAAAGAGGCAAAGAAGGTCAATACTCATTTCTTATGATAAAGTGGCAGTTTATATATCTTCTAGAATCAGAAGTGCAAACTTAAATGCAGTTACCCAGGATGACTAACGAACCAGAAGGGCTTTATAAATGAAGGGCGGGTATAACAGACATATAACATATTTGAATTCCAGAAGGCTAAAATGGGGGTTTTCATAGACAACTTTACAAGGACACTCACGTGGTTACCAGTGATAGGACAGGAATTTAATGTTTTGGACATCAGACCTTACATAGAGTACCCTTCAGGTTTCTTTTTTGTTTGACTTTCATTCCCCACCCACCTGCATTTAGCCTGCCTTTCTCTTATCTGTAATTAGGAGGTCCACCATAGCAACTTCAAGATTACAGGTAAGGTTCCATGTGTTAGAATTGAAAAGCCAGAGCTAAAGAAATCTAAGACTTAATTAAAAAATATAAGAAATGGTAGATTTTAAAGCAAAGAATGTGAGGCCTAAAATAAATTATTCCTACAAGACTTTACATCTATTATTAATTCTTACAACCCTCATGGCATTGGTAAGTACTAGTAATGCTTCATGTTATAAAAAGCATCACATTTGATATATTTACCACTGAAATGAACTTCTCAGGGACAGAAATCATGCTTACTCACCATGATGTATTTCTAATTTATGGCACAGTGCCTAAAACAAAGCTGCTGAATGAACTAAAAAAAATTACTAAGAACAGAGAGAATGGGTGCCCAGAATAGGTGTCTGTTTGTATTTGGGACATGATAGTTCTGTAGATCCTACTGTACAAGATATAAATCTTTCACTGACCAGATCACGCTTCCAATATGACCATATATGAATTTAGATTTAAGTATCTTAGCAATTCATAGAACATATCAGTGAATTGTGAGAGCTTTGTCATTTGGACATGACGGAAAAGCAATTGCTTATAATTTACTCCTGCTGGGAGACATCTGTATAAATATGCTCTTGACTATATGAAAATAGAAGTAGGAGGTATGTAGTTGGAGGGCAGATATGTGCCTTACTATTAAGTCCTAACTCATGCCTCATGGCTAGGAACCTATTCATCAGTTAAACATCTCACTAATTTGAAAGGAATCCAAATATACTAGAAAAGATGATAAAGTGATAGTACAAGAAATTAAGTGAAAGAATATGTACCCTCTGCCCTGTTTATGGAATAAGATGTTATGAATAGAATGGCCTCCTTTTGTTTTTCCTTCCAATTGCATTCTTCTCCTTTCCCTGTTTGCTTTTATTAGAGGAAGTCATTATCCTAAGGTTATTTTAGATCATTCCCATGACTTCTTGATAGTTTGTTAATATGTACATAAATATCTTAGTCCTATTTTGCATTTTTTAAAATTTTGTATACGTGGCATCAAATTATACATATCATTGTGCATATTTCTTATTTTTACATAAGAAATTTTGAGCTTTATCTATGTAAACAAGCATCAATCTACCTCATGCATTTTCACAGTGTATGTTGTACAGTTGCCTTAGTGTGCCAGTTATTCAGCTATTGTCTCTCAGCTCCAAACCCACCTTTCTGTATTCTTCTTTGTGATGATGAGGCGGGGACTAGGCAAACATATTCCTCCTTTGTCACCTGGCTCCCTGTTAGGTTCTGCCAATAGAGGAAGCTAGAGGGAAACAGAAGATTGGACGAGGAGTGGAGAGACTTCCGTTTGCTCACCTGTCAGTGTTGTCCCATCAACAATACTGTACCTAACAGCAGTAGTTTGTTCCAGAAGCACTTGGTTCTAGTTTTCAGTTTTTTCCTTACTTTCAGAACCAGTGTCATTACCCTCTATCAAAAATACCGGCACCAACAAGTGTCTCCTCAAGGGATGAGTGCCAGTGCTGTGGAAGCCCTCCTCTGAGGTGCTGGCTTATCAGCAGCAGTTGGAGAGTACCCTCTCCCTAGGGCTCTGAGCCTCAGCTCCACAGTGCTCCCTGGAAAGCGTCCAGCTCCTACACTCTCCTCTTCCCTTTGTTCACGTATGGAGTGGTAGCTGCTTTCCTCAGTTATCCTGTCTGTGTTACCTCAGTGTTCCTTTTTTGTCCTTCATTCATCAGATACCTGTTTAACCAAATCCCTATGTTAAATTCTCTTAAAATAACTGGTGTGGATTCTGTTTTCCTGGTTGCACATCATCTGACACAATGGATAAGACAATATTCATTTGTCTTCTCTCCTACTGACGAATATGGTGGGCATGGCCAAACCCACTGCACTGAAATCTTGGGTAAGCTTGATAATGCAGTAAAGGACAAAATGTGGAAGCAGTCAACTGTGATGCAGTGGTGGTCCCAGGCATGTTGTCAGGGCCTCTCACACAGACATCAGTAAAAAAGCAGCAGGCCCATTCTCTGGCTTCCTCTGAGCTGCTATGCTCTTCACTACAGGAGGGCTGCTGAAACCATAAATTTTGGGTGCACCTCTGGGAGAAGAGGCTTTGTGGACACATATATCGTTGATCTCAAATATATACTTTGTGGAACTTATGTGAATTCTCAATGACAAACTGAATCAAAAGGTAATGTCAGCTGACTCTGAATCACCAGTTTCAACATTCTTTGTCCCTGTGTTTGTTTCTGTGGTTTAGTCCAGCTCAATGGATGCTTAGGTTTTTTACTTTTGGGTTTTTTACCTATTATACTTATTACTAACATTATTTCCTATTATAAATAAAGCTTCTCTGAGCATTCTTGTCCATATCTCCCTGTGCATCTTAAGAAGTCCAACCACTTATTTTGGATTCCTACAACTGGTCAGGAAGGTCTTGTGCAGGATGGTAATGATGAATAAAACAAACGTTTCTTTTCTAAGAATCTCAGTCTGGGAGACAGAGCATCACCATCATCATTGTCACTCATTATCATAATAATCAAATATTGAGAACTTCCCTGGTGGCGCAGTGGTTGGGAGTCTGCCTGCCGATGCCAGGGACACGGGTTCGTGTCCCAGTCTGGGAAGATCCCACATGCCGTGGAGTGGCTAGGCCTGTGAGCCATGGCCACTGAGCCTGCACGTCTGGAGCCTGTGCTCCGCAACGGGAGAGGCCACAACAGTGAGAGGCCCATGTACCTAAAAAAAAAAAAAAAAAAAAAAAAAAAAAAAAAAAAAAAAAAAGAGCAAGTAGAATATGCCTTACACTGTCTTATGCATTTTCAAGTATCTCATTTAATACATGTAACGAACATCACAGAATATTATAATGGGTCAATTTTGCCTTGGAAGACAAGAGAGTTGTCAGAGACCAGTTGGGTAAGTCAATCAGAACATCCTAGGTAGAGACAGTCATGCATACAAAGACATGGAAGAATGGCATGCTGCAAGTAGAGACCAATATATTGAGGCTGAGGGAGGGTAAAAGGAGAAGGGTAAGGAGAGACAATGAAAAAATATGAGGCCAGAAAAATAGGTGAGGGCCAGATTGTTGAAGCACAAATGAAGTCTGGACTTTATCCTGAAGCTAAAAGACCCATTGAGGGACTTTAGAGTCAAGTGTCATGATGAACTAAATAGTTTTAAAAATTACTTTGCACCTTTATATACACCTATATATACAGAATGGATAGACAACAAGGTCCTACTGTATAGCACAGAGAACTATGTTCAATATCCTGTGATAAACCATAATGGAATGGAAAACAAAAATGAATGTATATATATGTATAACTGAATCACTTTGCTGTACAGCAGAAATTAACACAATTTGTAAATCAACTAAATTTCCATAAAAAATTACTTTGCTAGTAGTTTGGAGGATAGATAAGAAGGGAAAATTCTAAATGTAGGGTAGCCATATAGGAGACAATTCTAATAGTTCCCTCAGGGTAGTGGTAGCAGAATAGCACATTGAGAAACATCAAGGACGCCAAGGTCAATACAACTGGAGCCAAATGAACATGGAGGAAATCACTAGGAGTTGATGTTAGAAGTAACAGAAGGCTGGATCTTGTAGGCATTGCAAGAACTTGGCTTTTTACTCTTAAAAGTGAAGTAGGAGGCCTTTGGAAGTTTTTGAGCAGATTGACACAATTAGTTTTACATTTTAATAGGATCACTCTAACTGCTGTTGTGCAAAAGTATAAGAAGTGGTACCAGAAACAGGTAGCAGGGTATTGGAATAATCCAGGACAGAGATGATGGTGGGCCTGGACCAGAGTTGCAGTAGTGAAAGACCTCCTGATTGAACATGTATAGAGTGAGAGACAAAGATAGAAGGAAGGATAAATCCAAGGGCTTTGGCCTCAACAACTGGTAGTTTACAGAAGCCATTAACTGAGATCTGAGACTAACTTCAGGAGTGTCGGAAATGGAAGGTCAAAAGCTCAGTTTTGTTTATGTTGATTTGAAATGCCTTTATATATCCAACTGGAGATTCTGAGCAGACAAAATTTTTAGGACACAGAAGTCTGGAGTTCAAGGAGAAGTCTGAGATAGAGATAGAGATCTTTGAATCACTAACATATAAATGGTATTTAAAGCCACAAAATGGATAAGTGTAGATAGGAACGGAAGATTTCTAAGAATTGGACTCCAAGGCAAACATCGTTGAGAGGTTAGGGATGATGAGAAGGAAGCAGGAAGAAAAAAGCCCACAAAAAACCTCTGAAGTAAATAAGTACAAAAACCAAGAAGAAAGAATGAGGAAAACCAGGATATTGTGGGTGAAGAAAGTGCCTCAAAAATGAGGTAGTGGCAGCTGTGTCAAATGCTGCCAGCATGTCAACTAACTTAGTAACGCAGAGATCAGTGGTGACCTTGACAAGGCGGTGAAGTCATGGGGACAAAATCCTGATGGGAAGGAAGGAATTAAGACAGAGAGTACACACAACCATGTAGAAGGGTTCTTTTGTACAATAGAACAGAGAAATGAGACAGGAACTGAAAGGGGTTGTCAGATCAAGAGACGGTTTTGTTTTGTTTTTATTTAAGGTAAGAAATACAACACGATATTTGTATGCTGATGGAATTAACCCAAAAGACAAAGAAAAATTGATGATAAGGAGGAAGAGAGGGAATTCTAAAGCAATGTCTGGGATCCGGTGGACAAAGATAGGGAAAGGATGTAGAGAGGGGCATGAGCAGTCATTGATAGTGAGAGGAGGGGAGGTGGACTTGATAGGCATGGATGCTGGCAAGTGGATTGATGCTTTGTAGGAGCTTGTGGAAGTCTATTTAGTTGGATAAACAATCCTGGAGTTCAGGAGAGAAGTTTGAGCTAAAGATAGCGACAGTAGTTTTCAGTTCATAGAGGGTAGTTAAAGGTATGAAGTAGAAAAGGATCTGCTATGGGGGCAAGATGACGGTAGAATACAGAATGAAAAGTAATTAATAATGTGGCTACTGACCATAAGTGCATTCAGAGTTCAGAGAAGTGAACAGCAACCGAGGTGAGAGGTGAGAAACTTGAGTTGGAAGGTCAGGATTTAACGAGGAATCAACCCAGGATCAGAGCGGTAGTAAGTGTATTAAAATATAATAAGAAAGGTGGTCTTAGCTAAGAACAGGAAAGATAAAATGGGACTGAGTGGGAGAAGGCTCTGATTGTCTGCCTTGATTTGACATACACATGGGAAGCATTTCACTTAATGAGAGCAAGGGTTAAGGGAACTCAATAGTTTGCAGTATTGATTGAAGATTAGGTTGGGAGGAGTGAGATCAGAAGGGCTGATGGAGGGCCTGTAAGAGTAACTCTTGGCCACAGAGTCAGGACCCTGATGATAAAAATAGAAAGCAGGTTTTATAATGGATATTGGAACTAACGACCTGGGGAGAGTCAACGAACTTAGAGATTTTATTCTACGGGCCCTTCTCTCATTTAAAATTTGTACCTTACATATTTAAAGGCAGAATTATATTTATTTTAATACAAAACTTTAGACTCTAAACTTCCTAATCCCACAATAATTTTGAACTGTCATTCAAATTATGTACTTGAATGTTTACGTTCAAACCTCGTTTAAATAATTTGCATCCACAATCCTTATTCCTTATGTACAAATGAGGCAAAGACATTACTAATGATACTTGGTAACGAAATATTTAATGCAAGTTTCTATTGATTTCAACATAATAAAAAGTTGGTATACTTCCTGATATTAGGGAGAGCAAAGGGAAATTCCTTTGTTTCTTTTTGCTTCTATTCAGAAAGTCAGGTCAACTGAAGCAACAGGTAGAATTTCAACTTGACCTATGAAAATAAGTTCCTTCTCATTATAAAGCAATTTATTTGTCTTACACAGGTCTCATCTTGTCCACGAATATTTTTTTCTGAAAAGAATTTGTGTCTGATGGATATTATTTCATAAGGACACATGGAAACCCACCAGGGGGTCTGGGAGGATAAAGGCATATCCAGATAATGAAAAAAAGTTATTAGAATTAAAGGGCTTAAAATTAAGGGCTTAAAACTAAAGGGCTTAAAACGAAGTTAGTTGACATGCTGGCAGCATTTGACACAGCTGCCACTACCTCATTTTTGAGGCAATTTCTTCACCCACAATTTCCTGGTTTTCCTGAAGCAATCAAAGAAACAAAAGACACAAATATCCCAAACCTACCAGTTTCCCTACATCAGATGAGGCATAAGGAAACAACCTGTTGAAAATTAGATTTTGAGTGATGTGCTAGTATAAGTATTTAGGGAAAAGGGGTTCACTTGAAAAATGAGCATATTCTATAAAGATGAAGAAATTGTATGACCCCAAAGCCTAGCTCCCTGGAGTTTATGTTTTCTGCACATAAACTCCACAGCATTAGCTGGGTTCCCCAGAGGTCCGGAGTTTTAACCTGTTGGACACTTGCCAGCATTGACCATGTTATCATCTATCTATGTTTTGCACAGTGTTCAGGTAAAGTTCTAATATCTCAGATTATTAGGCAGTCTTTCCTGTGTTTTCTGCTGATAGCCTCTTATAAATGCAGACATTTATGGTCACTGGTCATGAACATTGAGTTCAGTCATTTGCATGTATATTTTGTGAGCCATTTTGTGAGCTCTGTTAAAACCAGGGCTTGCCTAACACTCTGTTCTGTCTCTTACAGCTAAATATGTAAATTTTCACAAATTGTTGCTATGATAGCTCTTACTACAGTGATTCCATATTGGCCCTATGAATGGAAATATTGAACTACCAGGAAAATATATTTTATTAAAAGAAAAGAGTTTAACAGCCAGTGTGTTTTGGAATGGGGTGGACTAATCTGGTTGGCTCATTAACTTCACTTTTAGAGTTGGGTCGACCTCTGAACGATGCCAACAACAGCATCGCACACTTGAGTCAATCTGATTATGTACTTCTTTCACAATGTTCTTTCTCAACCCTGTGCTGTGTAACCTATTCATGAGAAAGTACAGATAGGTGGTAGCAGACAGGAAGGTCTTTAACATAAAAGTTTTTCCAGTGATACAAAATACAAGAATCTGAGTTTATCAAAGCACACTAAGTTTTAGCTATGCTTATATCATATTTTCCAAAATGTGGTGCCGTTTTAGCCCTCTTTGTCCTGAGTGTTGGTGCACCTGACACTTATCGCTGCAGTGTATGAGCGTGCTGTTATGTTACCAAACAGAACAGAACCTCCTGTGCCAAATGAAGAAGAGTGGAAATTGCGTAGGACTTGAAAAAGGAGGTGCTTTTTCTGAGACCACATTCTACCACCTCCTGACTGAGTGCCGTGGGACAGACAACCTAAACTACTGACATCTCGGTTTCTTTATCTGTAAACCAGGGATAATAAAATTTCCTCTCCTACTTCACTTTACAGAGTAGACACGCAGTATAGGGAATTCCTTGCTCGTCCAGTGGTTAGGACTCCATGCTTTCACTGCTAAGGGTCTGGGTTCAATCCCTGGTTGGGGAACTAAGATCCCACAAGTCGAGCAGCATGGCCAAAAAATAAAACACCCCCAAAATGAAAGCAAAGTGAAGTAATACATAGAATCTATACATTATGGTGCCCTCTTCGGTGTTAGCTCTCACTATGACTTTTTTTTAACAGAAGGAGCTGGATCTGAACTTTTGTTCTCTTGTCCTTCAAGAAATTTAATAATTGTTTATAGCTGTAGTTTAGGCATAAGTTTCTTAAAGAAAATCTGTATAAAATATAAGAAGGATTTTTGAAAATAAATTATTTTAGGTGTATTTACTTTTTAAAATAGTTCATATGTAATCCCTTTAAATGGCAAAATCAATGCATTAAAAAGTAATTTAATTTGCTAATTTTAAATCTACATGCCTCTGTTCAGAATTATTATCTAGCACACACAAAAAAGAAACTTCTTATATAATTTTGACCACTTGAAATCAGTTGGAAAGTCAAGTCCAATGTTGCAATATAAGAGCTCTATTATGTGAGTCAGGTCTCACCCTGGAATTTTCACCTTTGGAAAAATTTTCTCTGAACGTTGCACAGTCTGTGTTTATAGTAATCACGTAATTATGACTCAGTTTCTACTTGATTATGGGGATTTTCCCAGAGCAGGAAGGACTCATTATTTGCAGTAATTCAAGAGGCTTATACTGGAATACACTCTATTTGCCTTGGCTGATAAAACTGACTTTCTTAGGGGGAAGGTGTCCTGAAGCCTGATAATTAGTCTCTGATGAATTATTGTAAGTAGGGAAGGTAGGTGACTGATGAAACTTTAATACTACTGAGTCTTGCAGACACTTACTCAAATGGCAAGCTTTCAACTCTGTGTTGTAGAAAAGAAAAATCCAGTGTTTAATATAATGCTAATATTGGTAAAGAGAGCCCCCGTTTCTTCCCTAGTATCATTTACCCCTAAAAGGGGTAATAGGGCTTCCCTGGTGGCGCAGTGGTTGAGAGTCCGCCTGCCGATGCAGGGGACACGGGTTTGTGCCCCAGTCTGGGAAGATCCCACATGCCGTAGAGAGGTTGGGCCCGTGAGCCATGGCCGTTGAGCCTGCACGTCCGGAGCCTGTGCTCCGCAACGGGAGAGGCCACAACAGTGAGAGGCCCACATACTGCAAAAAAATAAAAATAAAAAAAAATAAAATAAAATAAAAGGGGTAATAAAAGTCCACATAGTCATCCTTGTGTATTTAAGTACTATCATTTAGAATACTGACACATGTCATTCTTCCTTGGGCTCTCCCCATGAGGAACTAATAGGAACCATTAAAGTACCCTAATTATTTAGCCCCCCCAAAAAGAGAAAGAAAACCAAAATAAAATATATAATAGTTTTATTAAGGCCTTAATGAATATGAATGTTCACAATATTACCCTGTTTTTCCTGAAGGCAAAATAAAAGAAATGGTCACAATCTCTTCCTTCTATTCAAAGACTAGTTCAACATCAATTGCAAAGGGACTGGGAAACCATGGAGAGGCTGAATGGTCTCTACAAGCAATCAGGTCATCAGTGTTCTGGGCTGTCTTCTTCTAGCTACAAAATCCATAATGGCCATTATTTATTTATTGAGCACCTGCTTGGTTCCAGAATCTGTACCTGGTACACTATGCACATTATCTCATTCAATTTATGTAGCAGGTATAACTATTCCCACTTTATTTTATTATTTTTTGTTTGTTTCTTTCTTTTTATTTATTTATTTTTGGATGTGTTGGGTCTTCATTGCTGTGCATGGGCTTCCTCTAGTTGCAGCAAGTGGGGCCTACTCTTTGTTGCAGTGAGTGGGCTTCTCACTGCAGTGGCTTCTCTTGTTGTGGAGCATGGGCTCTAGGTGCATGGGCTTCAGTAGTTGTAGCACGCAGGCTCAGTAGTTGTGACACGCAGGCTCTGGAGTGCAGGCTCAGTAGTTGTGGCGCACGGGCTTAGTTGTTCTGCGGCATGTGGGATCTTCCTGGATCAGGGCTCGAACCCGTGTGCCCTGCATCGGCAGGCGGACTCTCAACCACTGCGCCACCAGGGAAGTCCCTATTCCCATTTTAAATATGAAGAAAAGAAGGGAGGGCTAACCTGGTGGCACAGTGGTTGAGAGTCTGCCTGCCGATGCAGGGGACACGGGTTCATGCCCCGGTCTGGGAAGATCCCACATGCTGCAGAGCGGCTGGGCCCGTGAGCCATGGCCACTGAGCCTGCGCGTCCGGAGCATGTGCTCCGCAATGGGGGAGGCCACAACAGTGAGAGGCCCGCGTACTGCAAAAAAAAAAAAAGAAAAGAAGGGAGCTTAAGGTTTCACAATTGGTAATTAGCCTGGTTGGAATTCAAACACAGCCATTTCCACTGAGCCACACTAACGGAATGGACTTTTGAGTGCCTGGAAGCACCATCTTATACTTGAAATTTCCAGTGACTAGTGAATCCACTTCTTAGCGTGTTCTGGTTGCTAGGAATTTTAATCTTATTTTCCACTGAAATCATCTATCTATAACTTCCTTTGGGGTTCATACTGCTCCTATC
The DNA here is from genome assembly GCF_025265405.1 of Mesoplodon densirostris. Taxonomy (NCBI): domain Eukaryota; kingdom Metazoa; phylum Chordata; class Mammalia; order Artiodactyla; family Ziphiidae; genus Mesoplodon; species Mesoplodon densirostris. Next base: position 31,022,968 of record NC_082672.1, read on the forward strand.
GTATATTAAGATATGTGACTCATCTTCTTCAAATTAGAGTCTTTCAATTATTTGAAGCCAGCTATAATCCCACCTATTTCCTCACCTCAATCCCTTCTTATTTCTAGGGTAAATATCCCCAAGGTGGGTGGTTTGGGCATTACTCTGAAAAGCAATTTCATAGTCTGTATTTATCCCAGGGTTTCACTCAAGGGCCCTCTAAGATAGAAGGGAAGCTATTGTGTTGCATTGACAAATGGGGACACTGAGACTGCATAGTGAAATTCTTTTTTCCTTTTCAAAAATATTTCTGGTACCTAATGCTGCATTTGTTCTCTGTAGAAGATGATCTGCCTGGGTCCAACTCTATACTGCCTCCTAGTAGGACTGTGGCTTGGATTATGGAAAAGGTCCTCCCCATTAGAAGAGTGTTAAATTTCAAGCCCTTCATTTGTGTTCCTAGGAGAACATCATAAGAAAATATGTTGCTTCTCTTCTTCCTCCTCTTCCCCCTCAATTTGCTCTATGCTTCAGTCTTGCACTGCCATCTTGAATCTGTCAATTAAAAAATAGGTTAGTTTTCATAAAGAAGAAGATTGTATTACATGTGAGTTCTTAAATCTTTACTGTTGATTCTTAACCTAGAGCTGTTGTGTGTTATAGGTAACGGGCAAATAAAGTATGACTTTGGAAGTTCCAAAATCACTAACACACAGTGAGTTTAAGGCAGTATCTATTGAATTAAGTTTGGCTGCAGCCCAGTGCAAGAAAGGCTCATCTGTCTGGCCAAGGACAACTCTATCTACATTGTGGCAAATATTGGGGACAAGAAGCCATGCAATGCCAGTGCCCCTCAGTGTCCCCCTGATGGTCGTTACCAATACAACATTGATGTGGTATTTGATTCTGAGGGTAGGCTGGTGGCCCGCTACCACAAGGTGAGAATTACTTGTGCCTTAGCTAAGCTCAATTTACTTCTTTTGTTTGTGATATCTAGGTATACTTGTCTGTGAATGCTGGTGAGGGAACTGTTGTGAATGCGTTTCTGAATTATTACATTTAGTTGAAAAAGGGATTTAACTTACTTTGATTTCGTATAAGCGTTCTGAATTTGAATTAGTCATAAAATAGAATCTACCAGACTATTTATTTATTTATTTTTATATATTTTATTTTTGGCTGTGTTGGGTCTTCATTTCTGTGCGAGGACTTTCTCCAGTTGTGGTGAGCGGGGGCCACTCTTCATCACGGTGCGCGGGCCTCTTCACTATCGCGGCCTCTCTTGTTGCGGAGCATGGGCTCCAGACGCGCAGGCTCAGTAGCTGTGGCGCACAGGCCTAGTTGCTCCGTGGCATGTGAGAATCTTCTCAGACCAGGGCTCGAACCCATGTCCCCTGCATTAGCAGGCAGATTCTCAACCACTGCACCACCAGGGAAGCCCAAATCTACCAGACTATTAAAGCAGATGTGCTAATAGCTGCACAAGGATTTTAATATTCACTGAGAAAGGAGAAATGCTCAGTTTCATCACAAGATTTAGTACTAGAGTTAGTTTTTTGACCAATTTGTTAATATTTGGTATTAAGCTATAGTCATTCATTTCATTAGGACTTTTTTGATTGCAATGATAGCAAAACTCCCCAACTGAAATTGACTTAAAAAGAAAACAACAACACAGAATTTCCTTGCTTAGGTACCTGAGAAAATATATATCATAGAAAGGGTAGGTCTAGTTTCCGATGCAGTCTGTCCCTAAGAGACCCAGAAGATGTCAGCCGTCCCTCTAGCTCTCTTATTCCTTTGTTACAACTTTTTCCCAGGATGACTGTCCTTTCAGAAGCCACATGGCTGCTCATCACAAAACACATATCCTAACAGCAACAAAATCCAGAGGAAGACTGCATTTCTCTTTCCTAGAAACCCTGCAAAAACCTTAGCCTTCCTTGACTCCAAATCAGCCACATGCCGCCCTCAAGTCGATCACCTGGGGATGAAGGATGGGCTACCCCCTGAGCCGTGGGCCGAGGAGCTTGGGATGCTCACTGTTCGGGTGGGGGTGGGGTGTTGCCTGAGCACATATGCTCACATCAGGCCAAATAGAAATGTGAGCAGAACATAAGGCTGTTCTCCTGAGCCCAGGGTAGTTAGAGTTTGGGAGCAATAATCAGGCTGGAAAAAAAATTCTAATGGCTTACTAATTAACAAGCTATTAGCTATTACATTGTCTAAATTAAGTTCCAATCTACGTCACCTCACTTATATAAACCTAGCAGTACCATGGGGAGACATGACAAAGTTTATTTTATTACCGTGTTAGACTTCACACAGACAGTGCTGTTGGTATTTAAAGAATAGAGTGGAAAACCATCAGAAATTTGTGAGGTTCAAAATTTCAAGTGATTTTAAGACAAATATTCACCTTTTAAATATCATTTGTAGGGGCTTCCCTGGTGCCACAGTGGTTAAGAATCCGCCTGTCAATGTAGGGGACATGTGTTCAATCCCTGGTCCGGGAAGATCCCACATGCTGTGGAGCAGCTAAGCCCATGCGCCACAACTCCTGAGCCTGTGCTCTAGAGCCCACGAGCCACAACTACTGAGCCCACAAGCCACAACTACTGAGCCCACGTGCCACAACTACTGAAGCCCGCACGCCTAGAGCCCGTGCTCTGCACCAAGAGAAGCCTCCTCAATGAGAAGCCCGCGCACCACAACAGAGAGTAGCCCCCGCTCACCACAACTAGAGAAAGCCCGTGCACAGCAACAAAGACCCAACGCGGCCATAAATAAATTAATTAATTAAAAATAAATAAATATCATTTGTAGATATGAACTCATTGGTTGATTCATAAGTTGTGGGAAAATGAAGTGTTCTGATGAATGTCACAGTGAGAAAACTCACAGACAGTGGTATAGTGGGTATAATATACACTAATTTATGTGTAACAGTTTTAAATATGCACACCAACATGCGCACGAGAAAATATTTTGAAGATATTGATCACTTCTATTTGACAGTTTTCTTACTAATATTCCCCTTCTTTGCATTTCGCTTAACAGTACAATCTTTTTGCACCTGAAATTCAATTTGATTTCCCCAAGGATTCAGAACTTGTGACTTTTGACTCTCCCTTTGGGAAGTTTGACATTTTCACTTGCTTTGACATTTCTTCTCATGACCCAGCTGTGATGGTGGTGGAAGAGTTTCAGGTTGACAGCATTCTCTACCCCACGGCCTGGTACAACACACTGCCCCTCCTCTCGGCGGTCCCCTTCCACTTGGAATGAGCCCGAGCCCTGGGAGTCAACCTGCTTGCTGCCAATACCCACAACACGAGCAATGCACATGACAGGTACCTCACTCTGGTTCTGCCTCAACAGGCAGCCACAGTCTTGGGAAGCCTTCATTCATTTTCAATCCACGCTTTTCTTTAAAGATTCTTCTGTTAACTTCAATGTCACAAAATTAATAAGAGCATGGGCTTCTATACCAACATTATTTAAGGAACATTATTCCTGGGAGTAAAGAAGGAGGCAAACATTATATTCTCAATTTCACGTGAGGGGAAATTGGAGTTAGAGAGAATTCAAGTTACATTAAAAAAAAGCAAAGCCAGAGCTAAAGAATGCTGCAGCTAACATCCATGAGTAATATTGAAATAAATCTTGCTGTTGAGGTGATAAAATGACTTTAGACTTGATCAGGTTTTTAGAGTTTATCCTTTATAGTATCCACTTTCAAGGTAAAGCAGACTCCCCTCTTGACTGCTTTGTTGTTCATTGATCCAGGTGAAGAATCTCAAACACAAATAAATTAGATAGGTCAGTGGAGAGCTAAAATTGTTCTTCATGTTTGAGAAATTTTCTGGTTTACTGTTAAGTTGGCTAAAGAAAGGGGAGTTTAAGTTAAAAAAAAAAAAAGCTATCTAAGTCATATAGTTTCAGTGTAAGCAGTCCCATACGGAGGACTCAGAGTCAAATTGGAATTTAGGTCAATGTAAAGCTCTCTCCCTCCTTATCTTGAAAATGCTTATGCTTTCATAACTTTATATTTCAGTTCTTGTGGAAGTGATTCTATTAGGTTGTCACCATGCAAAATTTGAAACCAATATTTGTGTTTCTTTATGTCACCCGTAGGCAGTAGAATCTACTCACCGGATGTTGTCAAGGTGTATTACTATGACATGGAGACAGAGAGTGGCCAGCTGATGCTCTCAGAATTGAAGTCCCGGCCTTGAAGAGAACCCAGTTACTCTGCAGCTGTTCACTGGAGTGCTTATGCCAGAGGTGTCAAGCCATTCTCATGTGAACGGTTGAATTTTCCAGGGATGACTTATTTTGATGCGTTCACCTTCACCAAGCTTAAGAGAAACACAGGAAATTACACAGTTTGTCAGAAAGACCTGTGTTGTCACTTAACTTACAAGATGTCCAAGAAACGAACCAATGAGGTATATGCACTAGGTGCCTTTGACAGACTGCACATGGTAGAAGGACAGTATTACTTACAGGTAGAAACACTCCAGTATGTTAGAATGGCTCTTTTACTGATTTGTCTTCTAGGTCATCATTGCATTTCTTTAAGAATTGTGCTGGATTCAGTTAATTGGAATGGTGTTACATTTGTCTCTGAACTTTTCTCCCTAGAGCACATTATTTGTTCAGTCTTAGTGAGAACAGAATTAGAGCTGCAAGGTAAAAACATGAAGCAGATTGATTAGTTCTCAGCAAGCTGGGTTCAAGTTTAAAAAGCTACAACCCCCATATACTCTCTTTTTCTGTCAGGTTACTTTAGAGCTGTGTTTTGCAAGCTGTCTTCAACTAGAGTCCAGAGCAAGAAGTCCATTTCACATCATAAACAAGCGCAGTCAAGATGTATGACTGAGTTAAAAGAGGTACTTAATTGAAACAAACATTTTATAAAATAATTCAAATCAGAATTAGAAATAGCTATAATTATAACTAACATACTCTAATTTTGAAATTCTAGTCTACTCCATTTTGCTTCATTGAAAAAAGGGCTAATCTTGACTCACTAAATTAATTTTAGGATTTACTAATAGATTATGAGCTGCAATTGAAAAAAAAAAAACACTTAAGAGGCAACCTGACAAATATTCTTCTATTCTTTGAAATTGGATTTTTAGCTGAGAAAATATTTCCAAGATTTCCAATCACTTTTCTTTTTCTACACAGGTTTGCACATTACTGAAGTGTCAAACCACTGACCTCAGAACTTGTGGAGAGCCTGTGGGGTCAGCTTTTACCAAGTTTGAAGAATTCTCCCTCAGTGGCACATTTGGAACGAGTTATGTTTTCCCACAGATCATTTTTAGTGAGGGTCAGCTTGCCCCTGAAAGACATTATGAGGTAGGAGATTTTCAGGAGGATAAATTCCTTTGAACAGATGCAGTAGACTGGCATAATGAAAATCGTTGAAATAATGAGACAACATGGCAACATTGTCGTTCACCTTATTCAAGCAACTTATACAAAGAAACTATGATATGGAAGACAAGTTGTGGTTCTAGACTGTCCTTAGGCTGTGGTGGAGAATTTGGGGTTTATTTTTCTACATAAATGTGATTTTGAGATCCAAAGGAACAAGGAGATTATGGAAGAATTAAAATAAAAATATTGATTGTCAATGATAGCCAGCAACTAATGTTTTCTTTTTTTTGCATAGTGGAGAAGGTCCAAGTTGAATACATTTAATAATGCATCTATAACTTATTTCATGGGTGCATTATTCTGCATAGTTATAATAATGATAGTAATAATTGATACTTTGTATAGTGTTTCATGAATTAAAAAAACAACAACTCGTTTTTATACATTATCTTACTTAATCCTCAGGGCAATAGATTTATTTGCTACACGTTCATCCAAAGTCCCTCTGATACTATTAGACATGTAGAGCTGAAACAGGGGTCCACTGACTCCAAATTTTGTGCTCTTTTGACTATTTCATGTTGCTTTTAGAGTGATGTTGTCAGAGAAGGCTTCTGGGCTGGAACCAGCTCTACATTGAAGTTAATCCTTTGCTTTCTTTGATCGGGTTTCAGGAGATGGACGTCTGCAGAGCCGAGGCGGAGCCCCTTTGCCTTTCTTGGTTCTGTCCCTGTATGGAAGAGTGTTTGAGAGGGACCCTCCACGCTTAGGGCAGGGAACTGGGCAACTACCATGATCCCCTTCACCGCCATCCTTTCAGGATTAGCCTGGCAAAGAGAGAGGGAAAAGAGAGAGTCTTTAGTGTCTGTTTAGAAGAGATGTCATCACTTTGCTGAAACAACAAACTTAAGAAGATTTAAAAAGCATTTAAAAAGATGTGTGTGCACATTTTACATATTCATTTCCGAGAGCTGCATGCATCTTCTGTGTGGGTGCACTTAAGTATGTGTCAGTATGTCTATGTATAGTGTAACATGTATTTATAGGAGGGGAGCCTAGAAGAGTTCTTTTGTGGTAACTTCTCTAAGGTATGCAAATATTGTGTCTCTCATTTGTAAATGCACAGGGTAAGTGTTTAAAATGTGGAGAGTATTTGGTCCTAGTCTTTAGGATACAGGAAGTTAAAAAACAAGGGTATCTTTTAAAGTAATTATGAAAGACTTTTATAACAAATTAAAATTGTTCCATTATCTCTTTATTCTACCTTTATGGAATATTTGTATGGAAATTAGATATGTGTGAAGGGAAATTTAAAAAGAGATAAATGGGGCTTCCCTGGTGGCGCAGTGGTTGAGAGTCTGCCTGCCGATGCAGGGGACACGGGTTCGTGCCCCGGTCCGGGAAGATCCCACATGCTGCGGAGCGGCTGGGCCCGTGAGCCATGGCCGCTAAGCCTGCATGTCCGGAGCCTGTGCTCCGCAACGGGAGAAGCCACAACAGTGAGAAGCCCACGTACTGCAAAAAAAAAAAAAAAAAAGAGATAAATGAATAAATGATCTCCTTCAGACCACATGCTGTTTCCTTCTGAAATTATTCTTTCCTAAAATTTACCCAATCCTGGTTAAAGCCCCTCATACTCATGGATTTGTTGCAGCCTGTGCCAGACAGGAGCTTCCTCAGAAAAGGCTACCTTGTTAACTTTCTCCCAGTTACCTTTGGTCCCTTGACCCTGGCGCCCTGAGTCCTTTCCCTGGTTTGTCATTTATTAACTCTGGAAAGAGACACACATGAGAGCAGGAGGGCTCTCTAGGATGTGTGGGAGAGGTTGAGGATGACTCTGAGTTTGGGGACACCTTTCCCTTCCCTTAAAAGATATGACAACTGCTTTCCTAATCTTTTCCCAGGTGTTCATTTCTACTCGGTTTAATTCAATCCAGTTCCAGGAAGCTAGAGACATTCTGGGCAGCAGAAAATACCCTTTGTCTCTCTGTTCCCATTTTACCTGGAATCTCTCTCCAGGGGCTACAACACTCGATGATAGGATGCTACCTATGCCCTAGACTCCTCCACTTGTGCAGGATGTGACCTTCTTCCCCACAGTGGCCTCATGTTGGTTCTTTCTAGGCTTCTCTCTCCCTTCTAGACAGTTGTCTGGAGCTTGCATTAGTACCTGGTGGCTCTAGCTTCCTCACCACCCCTCACCCCACCCATCTTATAAAAGCTGACCTTCGCCCTTCTCTAGTACTGGGGTGTTCTCAGCTCTTAGTCACTGGGACTAAGCAACCCAGTGTCCTCTGAAAGTCGTTTTGCCCCTTATCTTTAATTTATTATTATTATTATTATTATTATTTTATTTATTTATTTTTTTTGCGGTATGCGGGCATCTCACTGTTTTGGCCTCTCCCCTCACAGAGCACAGCCTCCGGACGCGCAGGCTCAGCGGCCATGGCTCACGGGCCCAGCCACCCCGCGGCATGTGGGACCTTCCCGGACCGGGGCACGAACCCGTGACCCCTGCATCGGTAGGCAGACTCTTAACCACTGCGCCACCAGGGAAGCCCATGCCCCTTATCTTTTAATATCACATGTCTTTTATTTCTTTGACCCCTTTTTTTGGTCTCTCACACTTCTCCCCCTAATTCTCATTTTATTTACTATGACTTATAAATGAGGACCTTGCTAGACTCAGCCCTCACAGCTGTGTCTTCCTCATTGAGATTCTTTCTTTGGAGAGTGAAGCCACTCTTCTGGCTTCAACTAGTGTTTCTGAGGCAGCAGAATATAATTCACTGGTAGGCAAAAAAAAAAAAAATTTTTTTCATGAGAGACAGTTCAAGCTACATAATAATGATTTGAGGCTATATTAAAAAAATAAAAGTTTTATTAAGTCTTATGGCAAACATACATTCTTACAATGTAAACAACTTTATCAATCAGATTAATGTCAATAGGAAATTAACACAGCATTCTAGCCATTAAATATATATATATATTTCTTGTAATTGAAAAATGCTTTATTTTTAGAGATGTCACCTTTGGAATTTAAATTAAGCAGTATATGCACTAAAGAAATTGCTTTACAATACAGGTACTAAATTTTTTTTTGTCTGTGATATGTTTTTCACTAAAAAATATTTTAATAATTCTAAAAATAATTTTGGAAGACATGGGAGAAGGATGGAGGAGCTAAATTATTATTTCAGGGTCTCTGATTAGTGCTTTTTGTCCAGTCCAGTCAGGTAATTTAAGATTTATAAGAATATATGTATAAATGAATCACTTTGCTGTACACCTGAAACTAACACAATATTGTACATCAACTATACTTCAATAAAAAATTTTTTAATTAAAAAAGACAAAAGATTTATAAGAGAAATTGTTTTAGAAATCAAGGTGATAGAAATAACATTCAGCCTGGGATCATACCATTCAAGAAAAAGAACAAGAAAACCGCTTGCAAAAGCCAAGATAGTATAATCAAAGTATATTCATAAGATCCTACTCTTAGTAACAGAAATACTCAGTATAAACATTACAAAAATAATTCTTACCATTTATTCAGCACTGCCAGGCACTGTGCTAGGTGCTTTACGATCATGATTTCTAATTCTAAAAACTATTCTTAGGAAGACGGCTAACCTGTTTTTTGAACCAGGAGAAGGAAATGAAGCTTATTAAAGTGTAATGACTCATCTAAGGCTATATAGCTGGTAGATGCGAGAACTGGTGTTTGAATCCAAGGTTTTTTTCCACACTACACAGCACCTACCATATAGAAAATCGGCAGAATAAACTGCACTTACTATTTTATCCAAATTTCATTTGTAAAATCCCAGACATGACCTACTATTCTGATGGCAATATCTATCTTTCATAGTATTAATAAATAATTAAGAGAATTCACTACGTTCTTATCACGTGTTTGGAAAACAGTGTTATCACATATAACAATAATACGCTATTCTTGTCCTCAGTTCCAACAATTTAGAACCTGTTACTCAAAACAAGAAGCCCTCTGATTCAAATATAAAACACAGTATTCTAGGGCTTCCCTGGTGGCGCAGTGGTTGAGAGTCCGCCTGCCAATGCAGGGGACACGGGTTCGTGCCCCAGTCCGGGAAGACCCCACATGCCGCGGAACGGCTGGGCCCGTGAGCCATGGCCGCTGAGCCTGCGTGTCCGGAGCCTGTGCTCCACAACGGGAGAGGCCACAGCAGTGAGAGGCCCACGTACTGCAAAAAAAAAAAAAAAAAAAAAAAAAAAAATTTGCCTACTTATTCCATACCAAAATCTATAAGCTCTTTTTCTATTATTTTCCTCTCTTCTCTCTCCCTCTATCTCCCTCTTATTCTCCTTCTCATTCTTTATATTCCCCTCTCTATGACTCGTATGGTATGCAGCCTCTAAGATGGTCCCCAATGATCCCTGCCTCATTCATGCCCTTGTGCAGTCCCCTCCCAACAAGTGTGATGACTTGCTTTTAATGAATACAATACAACAAAAATGATGGGCTGTCACTTCCCAGATGACAATACTAAAGACTGTGACTTCTGTCTTGGGTGGTGGGGTCTCTTGCTCTCTGGCTTTGAGGGAACCTACATGCCATAATGTGAGTGTTCTTTTAGTGTGGCCTGAGGTCTATGTGGCAAAGAACTTATTCGGCCATAACCAGTGAGGACCCAACGCCTGCCATCAGCTGTGTGAGCCTGGAGCTGAGAAGTGAACCTTTCCCAATCAAGTTTTGAGGTAACTGCAGCCTTTGCAGACTTGTGAAAGAGACCCTGGGCCAGAGGAACCCAGCCAAGCTGTCCCATGATTCCTGACCTACAGAAAATGTGAGATCATACATGCTTGCTGTTAGAAGCCACTACTTTTGGAGGGTGATCTGTTACATAGGAATGGACAATGAATAGCCCTTTTATATTCCCCTTTGTTCTGACTCTTTGCCATTTTGTGCAAACTAAAGTGAACAAAGTATGAAGCTCAAATATTCACATGATGATATTAATAATAATTTCAAAATTGAAAAGTTATTTTTCAAATTATTTACATAGACTACTAGGTGCTAAAGTTCTCAAATGTATGAATTCCAAAAATCCACGTGTTTAAGTCTTAAGCCCGTGTACCCCAGAAAGTGACCTTATTTGGAAATAATATCATATCAGATGTAATTCATTAAGATGACGTCTTACTGGAGTAGGGTGGGCACTAAATCCATTAACACGTGTCCTTGTAAAGAGAGGAAATTGGGACTCAGGTATGCACACAGGGAGAATACCAGGTGAAGACACACAGAGAGAAGACAGCAAAACACCAGGAAAGAGGCGTGAACAGATCTTTCCCTCACAGCCCTCAGGAGGAACCAATTCTGCTGACCCCCTGCCTCTGAAACTTCTAGACTCCAGAAATGACAGAGAATACATTTCTGTTGTTTAAGCCACCCAGTGTGTGGTACTTTGTTATGACAACCCTAGCGAAGGAAAACATATGCATTTTCTTATTTGATCCTCAAAAACTCTTGCAAAAAGATGGTCATTTGTTACATAAAATCTGATTACATCTACATCTATGATGTAAAACCACAAGGCTTTCTTAAACTTAGCTTTTGTAATTTATTTTTTTTAATTTTTCTTTTAAGTTTGTATTATTTAAATACACCATACTAGAGCAAATGTCTCTGAAAATATCACAAATAAAAGATTTTTTTCTTCATTCAGCAAATTAGAAGTAGGGGGGAATTTCTACACAGTAGCTTCTATGAGCCTGACTTTTTTTCCAATTTTTTTCTTTTTTTCATTCTTTTTTTTTTCTTTGCCACGGGAGTAGCAACATTAGGACGAAAACACTTACATGCATACATACATTGTATTTTACAGAGATACAATAAAAGTGTTTGTGATAGAATATCACAAAAGCCACGTCTCTTTCCTTTATCTCATGTTCAGTTTTGATTGAAACACACTTCCTTACAACACTTAAATATACAAAGAGCAAATAGAATGTTGTTAAGGTAAAAACACAGGGTACAAACTCTGGCCAGTGCCCTGCTAATTGTTAATGAGGGTAGAAAGCAGATTTGAATGCTTCTTTTAATTAGCTTCATTAGTCATTTCCCTCCTCCCAAGCTCCCTCCCCCGCAAAGATGTCCTCCGGTGGATCTTTTTTCATTTTCTCTACAGTCTCCCATTAGCCCAGGTTCATGGAGTCCTTAATGTTCATATTCAGTCATTTTAATAATACACCAATAAATGCAAGAAGGGCAATCAAGACTAAAGAAGTGCAATGGCATGGAACTGGCACTGGTGCTAGCTACAAAGGTGACTTGTCTACTGAAGACACATGGGATCCACCTGTGATGAACAAGATCTGAGATGAAGGCACGCAGTCTGCATTACTCTGACCTTTTAGCAGACCTTCTGGTCTGGAAGTAGTGGATTGCTCTGAAGTGAATTCAAATGGCCATTGGTGAGAGCTGTAGGTCTATCATGTTCACAAAATAAACTGCCATTGATGTAGTGAAACCGATCTCCTGGGACCAGGCGATTCCGGCAGGTAGAGCATGTAAAACACTTCAGATGATACACATTGCCTTGGGCCCTCATGACGAGTTCGCTCGCAGGAATAGACTGTCCACAAGCGCTGCAAGCACCGCTATTCCCAAATAACCTAATGTAGTCATTTCTGCAAAGGATCATGCCGCTCTTGGTGTAACAGGACGTGCCGATGTCGCCCAGCTGCGCCTGGCAGCAGGAACACTTGAGGCACCGGCTGTGCCAGTAGCTGTCCATGCCATAGAGCAGAAAGCGGTCCGCAATCTTGCCTCCGCAACCTGCACACCGCTTCCAGGAGAGGGAGCCGGCCGTCACCGGGGGCGGCTGTGAGCTGCTGCCCGGATTCACCATGGTCTGCTTTCCCCCTATATTGCAATATTGCGAGAGGCGGCGGCGGCGAAATTCGAGCGAAGCCGCTCGGCTTCCAAGGAAGGGGCGCCTTGGCTGGCGGAGCTGGAGGGAGGGGGGGATGTTCTCGCAGAAGCAGGAAAGGGGAGGAGGGGGCTAAGGGCTGCTTTTCTTTCTTTCTTTCTTTCTTTTTTTAACGCGCTGCTCTGAGGCTGGGTTGGGGGGCCCCGCGTAAGTGGCAGGCGCCGGGAAGCAGAAGCGTCAGTCTCGGTCCTCGTCGTTCTTCTCCGCCTCCGGCTCCGCGCGAGCAGTTGCAGGAGCCCTCGGCCCGCGCGGCGCGGCGCAGCGGCAGCTGCAATCACTGCTGCCTGTAATTTATTTTTAAAGTGCTAAGTTCTGGGAACCACGTGATTTCTTGTGTTTCCTCCCTGTAGATATCAGGGCTTGCTCTGCTTTTCAGCAATCGTTGGACTTCAGCATGACTATGTCTCAGTTGCTGGATTATGTGGCAATTTTCTTTTTCTGTGTCTTAAAAGCCAGCTCTCTGGATACGTTTACTGCAGCTGTTTATGAGCATGCAGTGATATTGCCTAATGCCACCCTGATACCGGTGTCCCATGAAGAGGCCTTGCTATTAATGAACCAAAATCTGGATCTTTTGGAAGGAGCAATCACATCAGCATCAAAGCAGGTACCATTTCTCAAGTGTGCTGGCTTCTACGTAGAGAAAAGGGTGGGGTCTTAGGAGACAGAATCACTGTCAGGGTCAATTACACTTTTGAATGACATATGTGTCAGGGTAGCCAAGACCTTCTTTTACAGAGTCCTCCCTGCTCCTAGTTATGAGAGCAAAGACACTATTACATGCTTCCCTTGTAGTGAGAGCAACGTTTTGAAAAGAATGGCTGGTTATTAAGTGGCAACAAACTTTTGAGGAACTTGCTATAAATTCAACAGTTTTGTTGCTCTTTTCTGCTACAGATGGAGGGTGAAGGACAGATGGGTGAGGGATCAGTTGCTATTCTTAGAGTGTTTGTGGCCTTGGTGTGCTTTTGCGCTCTTAAGAGTTTGTAGGTTTTTAGGTTAGTTCATAACACCAAGACAATTAAACGTAAATTGCATTGTGTATTATATACAGTGTGTCTTATATACTTCATACTTCATTCTAATTACAAGACAAAAGTACATATGTTAATGCATAGTAAGTCCTTGAGTTGAATGAAGGGTTAAGTTTAAGTGTGTGGTTTGGACGAATATAATTGAAATAAGCTATTTGTAGATCAGGTAAACAAGGGATATATAAAGTCTGATGAAAGTCATGGATATATACATATGACATATATCTATCAACATACATTCTTCTACATGCAAAGATTTAAAAAGGTTATTAAGGGGACTTCCTTGGTAGTGCAGTGGTTAAGACTCCAAGCTCCCAATGCAGGGGGCCTGGGTTCGATCCCTGGTCAGGGAACGAGATCCCACATGCATGCCGCATCTAAGAGTTCAAATGCCACAACTAAGGAGCCGGTGAGCTGCAACTAAGGAGCCTGCCTGCTGCAACTAAGACCCAGCACAATCAAATAAATAAATTAATTAACTAGAAGGTTATTAAGAATTCTAAGGTTCTTTTTCACCTTAGTCCAACTATTTCCTTAAAGGCCACACAGCAGCTTCCAGGATGGCCCTCCTACTGAAGGCGCCCAGGTGAGCTCACGTTGTACCTGTAGGCCTGGCACCCTTCAGGTAACTGTGTCAGAGCTCCCTTCTGAGAAGCAGGAATCACATTTGCAGGGTACAAGGCAGGAAAGGCTGGGCGGAGGAGAGAGTGATAAATCAATCCTGACACACTCAGGCAAAATAATTGGCCAAAGGTCAGGGAGAGGGCTTGTCCAGGAAAGAGTTAGGTTTATAGCTAACAACCACAGTGAGTGGTTGAGCCTGAGAATAGCCTGGAAAAATATTAACAGCCGTGAAAGGATGAAAAAGTTACATAGAAATGATTACTGTGGGATTAGAAAATGAAGGTGGTTGGGCAAAGAGAATAAATTATAAAAATATAGAAAGCAAAAGAATAAGGTGGAAAAAAGAACCTGAATGTTTGTTCTTCAGCCACTCAGGTCCTCTTGCAGGCCCCCTTTTTGACTGTTTGCTTATTTGAGAAATATTTTGATTCAGCTCCATTTTTAACAGGGTGCACATATTATTGTGACTCCAGAAGATGGTATTTACGGCTTTAACTTCAACAGGGAATCTATCTACCCATACTTGGAGGATATCCCAGACCCTCAAGTGAACTGGATCCCTTGTAATAATCCCGACAGGTAAAGAAACATATTGTGGAAAATTTAACCATGAACATGAACTTACTTTACCTGGGAAAACTTTGTAGAAGATCACTGTATAAGATTTACTATTGACTCTAAGTTTCAAGATAGTTTTATAATTTTTCATCTCCTACAGATATGTGTATTAGGAAAATGAATATGAATTATGATATCACAAAAGTCAGTGCTGTAACGTAACATAGAAATGATCAAATTCAATGTGAATTTCCACTGGGGGAATGATCTGGAGATGACAGCATAACTTAGGGCCACAGGGTGGCTGGCTAGAGGAAGAACCATATCCAAACTCACCTCTTCTGACTCCTTGCCAGTAAACAGAAAATTGTTTCCCTATGTAGGTCTGTACTTTTAAAACTAAGTGAGAAAATAGTGAGACAGAGTCACATGTCAGTTTAAGATTAAAATGTTTCCTTTCACATTAATAAGATAGCTGGATGAGGTTAATATATATGAAATTCTTCAAGCTTAAGCTGATAACCTAGGAGGTGATATAGCAGAACTGTGTAAGTGTTTGACATCAAGTCTAGAATAAGAAATATGGAGTCTGATAAAAGTAGCACTATTATTTTTAATATAAGCAAAACAATACAAACTGGGTACAACACTTTAGAGAATCACATCAGTTACTCACTTCTTTCCAAATGTATTATTGCTAAAATTGTAGGAGTTCCTCTTTTGGAACTGCTCTCAAAACCACACAAACAACTATATCTGCTTATAGAGACACCTTGATTTTGACAAAGTTCAATATTATTTATCTTAATGAACTACCTTATATTTCATTACATAAATTTTTCTTATTTAACCATGTCTTATACCAGAGCTTCAGATTCTAAAGGGCAAGCACCATTATGACTTCCATTTTGAATTGATTTCATTTGTTTCTGAATGACCATTCCCTAGAGCCAAATTTCCTAGGGCCTTCTGAAAATACCCACCAGGGTGTTCCATTTTTCCATTTCAAGAAGTCTGGTAGGAGAAAGAGGAACCAAGATGGCGGAGTAGAAAGACATGCTCTCACTCCCTCTTGTGAGAACACCAGAATCACTACTAGCTGATGGACAATTATCAATAGGAAGACGCTGGAACTCATGTAAAAAGATACTCCACATCCAAAGACAAAGGAGAAGCCACAATGAGATGGTAGGAAGGGCACAATAACAGTAAAATCAAATCCCATAACTGCTGGGTGGAGAACACTTATATCACAGAAGTCCACCCACTGGAGTGAAGGTTCTGGGCTCCACATCAGGCTTCCCAACCTGGAGGTCCAGCAACAGGAGGAGGAATTCCTAGAGAATCAGTCTTTGAAGGCTGGTGGGATTTGATTGCAGGACTTTGACAGGACTGGGGGAAACAGAGACTCCACTCTTGGAGGGCACACACAAAGTAGTGTGCGCATCAGGACCCAGGGGAAAGAGCAGTGACCACAGGGGAGACTGAACCAGACCTACCTGCTAGTGTTGGAGGATCTCCTGCACAGGCAGGGGTTGGCTGTGGCTCACTGTGAGGACAAGGACACTGGCAGAAGAAGTTCTGGGAATACTCCTTGGCATGAGCTCTCCCAGAGTCCACCATTAGCCCCACCAAAGAGCCCAGGTAGGCTCCAGTGTTGGGTTGCCTCAGACCAAACAACCAGCAGGGAGGGAACCCAGCCCCACCCATCAGCAGTCAAACGGATTAAAGTTTTACTGAGCTCTGCCCACCAGAGCAACAGTCAGCTCTACCCACCACCAGTCCCTCCCATCAGGAAACTTGCACAAGACTCTTAGATAGCCTCATCCACCAGAGGGCAGACAGCAGAAGCAAGAAGAACTACAATCCTGCAGCCTGTGGAACAAAAACCACATACACAGAAAGATAGACAAGATGAAAAGGCAGAGGGCTATGTACCAGACAAAGGAACAAGATAAAACCCCAGAAAAACAGCTAAATGAAGTGGAGATAGACAACCTTCCAGAAAAAGAATTCAGAATAATGATAGTGAAGATGATCCAGGACCTCGGAAAAAGAATGGAGGCAAAGATCAGGAAGATGCAAGAAATGTTTAACAAAGACCTAGAAGAATTAAAGAACAAACAAACAGAGATGAACAATACAATAACTGAAATGAAAACTACACTAGAAGGAATCAATAGGAGAATAACTGAGGCAGAGGAACGGATAAGTAACCTGGAAGACAGAATGGTGGAATTCACTGCTGAGGAACAGAATAAAGAAAAAAGAATGAAAGGAAATAAAGACAGCCTAAGAGACCTCTGGGACAACATTAAACACAACAACATTCGCATTATAGGGGTCCCAGAAGGAGAAGAGAGAGAGAAAGGACCCGAGGAAATATTTGAAGAGATTATAGTCAGAAACTTCCCTAACATGGGAAAGGAAATAGCCACCCAAGTCCAGGAAGCACAGTGAGTCCCATACAGGACAAACCCAAGGAGAAACATGCCGAGACACATAATAATCAAATTGGCAAAAATTAAAGACAAAGAAAAATTATTCAAAGCAGCAAGGGAAAAATGACAAATAACATTCAAGGGAACTCCCATAAGATTAACAGCTGATTTCTCAGCAGAAACTCTACAAGCCAGAAGGGAGTGGCATGATATACTTAAAGTGATGAAAGGGCAACCAAGATTACTCTACTCAGCAAGGATCTCATTCAGATTCGATGGAGAAATCAAAAGCTTTACAGACAAGCAAACGCTAAGAGAATTCAGCACCACCAAACCAGCTCTACAACAAATTCTAAAGGAACTTCTCTAAGTGGGAAGCACAAGAGAAGAAAAGGACCTACAAAAAAAACCCAAAACAATTAAGAAAATGGTCATAGGAACATGCATATCGATAATTACCTTAAAAGTGAATGGATTAAATGCTTCAATCAAAAGACACAGGCTGCTGAATGGATAAAATAACAAGACCCATATATATGCTGTCTACAAAAGACCCACATCAGACCTAGGGACACATACAGGGTAAAAGTGAGAGGATGGAAAAAGATATTCCATGCAAATGGAAATCAAAAGGAAGCTGGAGTAGCAATACTCATATCAGATAAAATAGACTTTAAAATAAAGAAGGTTATAAGAGACAAGGAAGGACACTACATAATCATCAAGGGATCAATCCAAGAAGAAGATATAACAATTATAAATATATATGCACCCAATATAGGAGCACTTCAATACATAAGGCAACTGCTAACAGCTATAAAAGAGGAAATTGACAGTAACACAATAATAGTGGAGGACTTTAACACCTCACTTACACCAATGGACAGATCATCCAAAATGAAAATAAATAAGGAAACAGAAGCTTTAAATGACACAATAGACCACATAGATTTAATTGATATTTATAGGACAATCCATCTAGATTACACTTTGTTTCAAGTGTGCATGGAACATTCTCCAGAATAGATCACATCTTGGTTCACAAATCAAGCCTCAGTAAACTTAAGAAAATTGAAATCATATCAAGCATCTTTTCTTACCACAATGCTATGAGATTAGGAATCAATTCCAGCGAAAAAAACATAAAAAACACAAAAACATGGAGGCTAAACAATACGCTACTAAATAACCAAGAGGTCACTGAAGAAATCAAAGAGGAAATCAAAAAATACCTAGAGACAAATGACAATGAAAACACGATGATCCAAAATCTATGGGATGCGGCAAAAGCAGTTCTAAGAGGGAAGTTTATAGCAATACATGCCTACCTCAAGAAACAAGAAAAATCTCAAACAATCTAACCTTACACCTAAAGAAACTAGAGAAAGAAGAACAAACAAAACCCAAAGTTAGCAGAGGGAAAGAAATCATAAAGATCAGAGCAGAAATAAGTGAAATAGGAACAAAGAAAACAATAGCAAATTTCAATAAAACTAAAAGCTGGTTCTTTGGGAAGATAAACAAAATTGATAAACCATTAGCCAGACTCATCAAGAAAAAGAGAGAGAGGGGCTTCCCTGTTGGTGCAGTGGTTGAGAGTCCGCCTGCCAATGCAGGGGACACGGGTTCATGCCCCGGTCCAGGAAGATCCAACATGCCGCAGAATGGCTGGGCCCGTGAGACATGGCCGCTGACCCTGCGTGTCCAGAGCCTGTGCTCTGTAACGGGAGAGGCCACAACAGTGAGAGGCCTGTGTACCACAAAAAAAAAAAAGAAAGAAAAAGAAAGAAAGAAAAAGAGAGAGAGAAGACTCAAATCAATAAAATTAGAAATGAAAAAGGAGAATTTACAACAGACACCACAGAAATACAAAGCATACTAAGAGACTGCTACAAGCAACTCTATGCCAATAAAATGGACAACCTGGAAGAAATGGACAAATTCTTAGAAAGGTATAACCTTCCAAGATTGAACCAAGAAGAAATAGTAAATATGAACAGACCAGTCACAAGTAATGAAATTGAAACTGTGATTAAAAATCTTCCAACAAACAAAAGTCCAGGACCAGATGCCTTCACAGGTGAATTCTATCAAACATTTAGAGAAGAGCTGACACCCATCCTTCTCAAACTCTTCCAAAAAACTGCAGAGGAAGGAACACTCCCAAACTCATTTTATGAGGCCACCATCACTCTGATACCAAAACCAGACAAAGATACTAGAAAAAAAGAAAACTACAGACCAATATCACTCATGAATATAGATGCAAAAATCCTCAACAAAATACTAGCAAACAGAATCCAACAACACATTAAAAGGATCATACACCATGATCAAGTGGGGTTTATCCCAGGGATGCAAGGATTCTTCAATATACACAAATCAATCAGTGTGATACACCATATTAACAAATTGAAGAATAAAAATCATATGATCATCTCCATCGATGCAGAAAAAGCTTTTGACAAAATTCAACACCAATTTATGATAAAAAACTCTCCAGAAAGTGGGCATAGAGGGAACCTACCTCAACATAATAAAGGCCATATATGACAAACCCACAGCAAACATCATTCTCAATGGTGAAAAATTGAAAGCATTTCCTCTAAGATCAGGAAGAAGACAAGGATGTCCACTCTCACCACTATTATTCAACATAGTTTTGGAAGTCCTAGCCATGGCAATCAGAGAAGAAAAAGAAATAAAAGGAATACGAACTGGAAAAGAAGAAGTAAAACTGTCACTGTTTGCAGATGACATGATGCTATACATAGAGAATCCTAAAGATGCTGTCAGAAAACTACTAGAGCTAATCAATGAATTTGGTAATGTTACAGGACACAAAATTAATGCACAGAAATCTCTTGCATTCCTATACACTAATGATAAGAAATCTGAAAGAGAAATTAGGGAAACACTCCCATTTACCATTGCAACAAAAAGAATAAAATACCTAGGAATAAACCTACCTAAGGAGACAAAAGACCTGTAGGCAGAAAACTATAAGACACTGATGAAAGAAATTAAAGATGATACCAACAGATGGAGAGATATACCATGTTCTTGGATGGGAAGCATCAATATTGTGAAAATGACTATACTACCCAAAGCAATCTACAGGTTCAATGCAATCCCTAACAAATTAACAATGGCATTTTTTACAGAACTAGAACAAAAAATCTTAAAATTTGTATGGAGACACAAAAGACCCCAAATAGCCAAAGTGGTCTTGAGGGAAAAAAACGGAGCTGGAGGAATCGGGCTCCTGGACTTCAGACTATACTACAAAGCTACAGTAACAAGACAATATGGTACTAGCACAAAACCAGAAATATAGATCAATGGAAGAGGATAGAAAGCCCAGAGATTAAACCCATGCACCTATAGTCAACTAATAATAAGTTTAGTGTGGTTGAAATGATGTGAGGGAGAGGGAGAAAAGTAGGAGATGGAGGCAGAAAGGCAGACAGGTAGGAAAGCCCTGATCACATAAGGCTTCGTGGACCATAATAATTACTTTGGTACTTGAGTGAGAAAGCAACCATTGTAGAGTTTTGGACAGAGAAATGATGTGCTCTTACTTCAGTTTTATAAGGATCACTCTAGCAGCCTCATGGAGAATAGTCTCCAGAAAGTAGGTCAGTAAAGATGCAGGGGACAGTTAAAAAGCTATGGCGATAATCTAGGCAGAGGGATTATGGTGTTTGGATAAAGATGGTAGAAGTTTGGATATTAAGAAATGACCAGATTCTGAATAAAGTCTGAAGGTAGCTCTGACAGGGTTTGCTCAAAGATTGAATGTAGGATGAGAAAGGAAGAGAGGAGTCTAGCTCCTTTACCCCTCACATACAACCAGATACCGTGCCTTGTTGAGTATGTTTGACATATCCAGAGTTGATTGCTTTCTTTTCTCAAAGTCACCAACCTTTTGGAGGGGGGGTCTGCATCACCACTTAGCCTAGGTGTTATGGGAACAGACCCTCATTATTTCTCTTTTTAATTTTATTTATTTATTTAGCATTTATACTTCACATGCTTCCAGAAAGATCTGAGGCTTCTTGCAAAATCTTATATAATTAAAAAACACAACAGTTTAGATGTAAAAACAAAGTAGAAGCTACCTGAATAAATTACAGGAAGTAGTTGTTACAAGGCAGCATGGTAGTGGGCTGACAATTACAATTGAACATACAGTACAGTTCTGAGAGTTCCTGGGAGGCTGAGAGGAACAATATGACTTACAAGCTTTCATTGCCTCACAGAAGAAACCTTGTAGATTTCTTGAGAGACAAACTGTGTCTAGGAACCTAACTCAAAGATGAATTTACTTATTCAGCTATTTTTCCTTGACTATTTCCATGTACTGGGTACTCCACTATGGGAATGAGTAGGAATTCTTGTATAAGGGACATCCTTTAATGCAGCGAATGTCTGCACCTCTGATAAAGGTGATGTGGCCTGCAGATTAAAGAGTCAGTCATTAGTTCAATAAGTTAAAAAAAATACTTGCCTAATTAGCTAGCTTGAATGAAAAGCATTTTGATACTTGATTGCATATTATTTTGTACTGTTGTTTCAGGGTTTTGTGTGCATACACATTTTCTCCAGTAAGATTAGAGGATTTTGAAGTGCGCCAGTCATATTTTACACTGTATCTCCCACGCTGTGCACTTGGACAGCTCTACCTAGAATGTCCTTTCCCCAGATGCCTACATATCTAACATGGTGCTTTGTGTAGTGCTAGGACACAACAAATATTTTTTGAATATTTCATAACATTTTTAAGGTTAGTAAATGTCTTCTTCAATAATTGATGACTTGTATTATATTTTGAGATTGAACACTTTGAAAGCAGTCTTAGAAAATACATTTTAATTCTTCTGTTTCACCTCCTTTTTCTGTTCCCAGTAGCCCTAGGACAGAGGTCTGCATACCTTAAGGGCTCAGCAAATATTAAGGATTAAGTGAGAAGCAGATTTCAGGCTCACACAAGCAAAATGCATTTTTTAAACTCCAAATCTAACAAAGAATTTTGGAGCTTTTCTGGGTATAGCAAACAGTCTGAAAAATGTAGTTTAAATGGAAATGTATTAAAATATATGACGCACTTTCAAGATTAATACAGACAGGAGGAAAATATGCAATCGGGACTGTTTTAGAAATCCAGAACAGTAAGCTTCTATTTCATGTATCTATTCTACCACTTCAGGTGATTTGAAAAGACATGGGATAAATATGCTTCATGTGGTCCAATGTATTGTATTTATATCTGCATTTCAGATATGACTTGAAGCACACAAGGGGGGAAAATTATCAAATAGTCATTTTTTTATATAAATGCACTGAGATAATAATTTTTTAAGATGCAGTTTCCTATCCTTGTTGGTCTTTTTCAATGATATGTTTTATGGATGATTGCTATGGTTTTGCTTATATTGCCAGCAGATGACACCAAATTTTCTTATAGTAAGTTCTCAGATCTAATGTACAGCATGGTGACTATAGTTAACAATACTGTATTGTATATTTGAAAGTTGCTTTGGGAGTAGATTTTAAATGTTCTCACCATAACAACAATAAAATTTTAATTCTGTGAGGTGAAGGATAATCACATTGTGGTAAGCACTTCTCAATATATACATGTATCAAATAATCACATTTTACATCTTAAACTTATACAGTGTTATATACCACTTCTATCTCAATGCAACTGGGGAAAAAACACAATAACTCCCGACTTCACCCTTGCTTCAGCCCTTGGCAACCATCATTCGACTTCCTTTCTCTATAATTAGAGACTGCAATTTACCTTCCAAGCATTTCCCTGGAAGTTTCATGTCTTTGAGTAGACTCCAGATTTCCAAAATAATTATGTCAGCTAGATTCTTGTAGGCAAGTTTTATCTAGGTAGAGAGATGGATTCCTGGCACTTCCTACTCTGCCATCTTTCCACAATCATCCTACTTCCAAAATGTTGTTCTTTCATTCAAAATATTTTTTAATACCTCTCTTCTTTCAGGCATGTGTTCGGTGAACAGGAGATGTGTGTCTTTGCCCCCAAATATCTATAAGATGTGACATACAAGATGAGCACATAAATGAATCTATGATTATAGATGATGATAAATGCCATAAGAATATACATGACCTGGAGTCTTATCCTAGAATAGTTTCCTAGAACCAAATTCCCACAATCATGGACTTCCTCTGAAGTCTTTTCTTGTTTTAATCCTTCCCTTCTATCTATGCTATTTAGAATTTATTTTTGTGTATATCACATAAGTTCAGGCAACTATCATTCTGAATTTAATTAAACGCTAAGTTTGATTCTTTTTCCTCTTCCAATGAACACATACCAGATTTGGCCACACCCCAGTGCAAAAAAGGCTCAGCTGTCTGGCCAAGGACAACTCCATCTACATCGTGGCAAACATTGGGGACAAGAAGCCATGCAATACAAGTGACCCTCAGTGTCCCCCTGATGGTCGTTACCAATACAACACTGATGTGGTGTTTGATTCTGAGGGGAAACTGGTGGCCCGCTACCATAAGGTAAAAGTCATTTGCAGATAATTCAACTACTGAATTGCTTACCAAAATAAAGTGGACAAGAAGGGAAAAAAATCACCATTGTTGATAATAAAAAGCTTACTTTGAAAGCAGAGGAGAGACAAAGCATAGAAAGTAATGATTATTTGTGGTAAATTCCTAGAAAAGGGAGGTTTCCTGTACATTTAAGAACACAGGAATGTGTCATTAGGAGTATGTGATAATCAGTAGAAGCTACCTGTTTTGAAATAAAATGTTGCCTTTTGGACTTTGTCCTTTTAATGACATGCCCTGGCAAAGGGTCAAGGCTAAAATGAAAAACTCCTTACCAGATAGACTTGGTTTTAAAGAGAAAGGAGGAAAGAAAATTCTTTGTCCACAGAAAATTATGTGTTCTTGGCAAATAGAAGTTATCTGTTTCACTCCTATGTCTCTAATATTCGAGAAGGTCTTAATAGATAAGGATTCCCTTCTACAGATCTATCAAATGTGGAAATTAAACCAAAGGCATAGTAATCCTATCAGCATAGTGATCTTTGATTTTCTAACACTCTTTCCCTGCAGAGACAGTGGTGGTAGATGAGATTGGCACTGTTTAATAGATGTGAGCTTGCACTTTTTTAGATGCAGTGATATCTGGGCCAACTTCTTAAAAGAGATTCCCCCCCCCCCATCATCTTCTGTTTATTGCAGCAAAATCTATTCTTGGGTGAAGATCAGTTCAATGCCCCCAAGGAACCTGAGGTCATGACTTTCAACACCACCTTTGGAAAGTTTGGCATATTCACGTGCTTTGATATTCTCTTCCATGATCCTGCTGTGACTCTGGTGAAAGATTTCCATGTGGACACCATACTCTTCCCGACAGCTTGGATGAATGTTTTGCCACATTTGTCAGCTATTGAATTCCACTCAGCTTGGGCTATGGGCATGGGAGTCAACTTCCTTGCATCCAATCTACATTACCCCTCAAAGAACATGACAGGTAACGTGTCATCTTTAAGATTTTGATGTAATCAAAAAAGGGAAAAAAATCACGTTCTTTCTAGCTAACATGTACTCCTTAATACAATGTTTTCCAACTCTTAATGGTTGTACATCTAGCTGGTGACACGCTGTAGAATCAATCTCAACCTAAATTGTTTCATAAATTGATTTAGCTTTATTCAATGTACACTCTTATTGTTTTTTTCAAAATTTACTACTTCTTACATGAAACTCTCTCTTCTTGGCTTCTTGGTGACATACTCTATTGGATTTCATCTCACCTATCTGTCCTTATCAACATATTTTACTGAAATTAATGAAATATATAGCTTAGAGAAACTAAAATGTTAATATGAGTTTAGAATAACAATAACAACTATGCAACCCCTTTTTGCTTTACTGTTTTAAATGTCATTTCCAATTTCCAGGAAGTGGCATCTACGCACCTGATTCTTCAAGAATATTTCATTATGATATGAAGACAGAGGAGGGAAAACTCCTCCTCTCACAACTGGCCTCCCACCCACACCCCACAGCAGTAGTAAATTGGACTTCTTATGCGAGTGGTATAGAAGCCCCCTCAATGGGAAACCAGGAATTTAAGGGCATCATCTTTTTTGATGAATTCACCTTCTTGGAGCTCAAAGACATCACAGGAAATTACACAGTTTGTCAGAAAGATCTCTGCTGTCATCTAAGTTACAAGATGTCTGAGAAGAGATCAGATGAAGTTTATGTACTAGGGGCATTTGATGGACTACATACTGTGGAAGGGAGTTATTATTTACAGGTAATGATTGTTTTGGTGGCAGGGGAATTACTGGATAAAACAGGACATCCAGTTAAATTTGAATTTCAGATAAACAATGAATTACTTTCATTATAAGTATGTCCCACTTTGTGGGACATGTGTATACTGAAAATTGGTTATTTATTTGAAATTCCAATTTATTGGGTATCCTGAATTTTTACTTGCTAAAACTTGCAATCTTAGATGTCAGTCCAATTTTAAACTGGTTGGGAAAAGGCAGAACATTTACTTGCAGTCCCAGTGTTTAAAATGATATATTAATCAAATTACAGATAATTTTAATGAATAATTAACATCTAATATTTTCTGCCTGAACTTATTAAGGCATTTCCCATTTACGGTCACTAATGCCTATCTTGTTTTATAAGAAGCTTCAGACTGAGTATGTCCCGGAGACATATAGAGCTGACCTCTGTGATGTACAGTAGAATAGCTGCAAAGATTGAGACATCTCACAGCCCTCAACATAAAGGGGGAGCTATTATAGCCAGTTGAGATGGAACCCTTAAGAACAAGCTGCTTCCATGTTTCTCTCATTCTGCTCTTCTTTTCCTTGATCTGGTCCCCATCCTATCTCACCCAGATTATTGCAGTCTCCTCCTAAGAGGGCTTCCCATTAAAAGTTTCAGTTCTATCCAGTTCATTCTTTACACTATAATTACAAAAATCATGGAACACCATTTCTGATTATTTCCCTCACTTGCTTAAAATTCCTCACTGTTTTCTAATTGGCAAATCAAATTCCTTAACATAAAGGACTCAGGAAGTCTTAACACGTGCTTTTTCCTACTCTCTGTCCTCATGTCTCACTTCTACCCCCATGTACCCTGGGCTTCTATCGTATTGAGATTTTTCCCATCTACAGTGTGTCAGCATCTGTAGAAACTCCGGATGTTTGAACATTTTTTTTGTTTGTTTTTTTGTTTTAATCTTTGATGACCCCCAGCTACTCAGCACTCATAGTGCTTTACAGGTGTTATCTTCACCAAGGTGGCTTCTCTGACACTCCCACTCCCTAGCTGGGTTAGGTAACTCCTTTATATACTCCCATATATCCTATGCTTAACTTTTTCAAAGAAATATCATGTCAAATTATGTACATACTTGTTTGAGAGTGGAAGCCTTTTGAGTGCTGGAACCATGTCCACTGTGTAGCATTTTGTTTGCTGTATGATAAGCACCTCTACCACAGCTTGTTCATTTTGACAAATATTTATCGAGTGCAAAATACATATCAGGCATATATTTGGTGCTAATGTGGTGAAGATGAATAAGTATGGACCCTCCTCTTGAGGAATTTAGTAGGGGAGAAAGACAGATGAACATAATTTCAGTACAGGTTGGCATGTGATAGAACAAAGGCATATTTTGCTATAGAAATACTAAGAAGCTGCACTTAGCCTAATTTGGGGATCCAGGGAAGTTTCTGAAGACATGCTGCTTGAACTTATGCTATTCTATCCAGGTGAAAAAAAGTGGGAGGGAATTCTAGGTGGGGTTAAGAGCCTGAGCAGGGGGGTGGATCTGTCAAAAAGCAGGGTATGCAGAGACAAGCAAGCAGCTGACTGTCACTAAAATGTAGCATAAGAAGCAAGGATGGTTGGAAGATAAGCGTAGAGGCAGGACCACATCCTGCAGGATCTTACCTCTCATTCCTAAGATGTGGACTTCATTCCATCAGTGATAGGTTTCTGTTGGAAGGTGTTCAGCAGGGGAATGATGTGATCACATCTGTTTTTGAGTAGATTGTTTTGGTTGCACTACGGATCATGGAATATAGGACAAAATGACTAGTTAGATTATTAAAATAGTCCTATTAAGACCTGAACCAAGATTATGTTCGTAGGAATAAAAGCAGGGTATGGAGTCAAGAAATATTTAGAAAATTAAACTTAGTAGCTAATTTGACATGGAACAGGAAAGCAGAATGAAGGGTCTAGAATACCAGGTGTCTGGCAAGAGTGGCTGGATGAAATGTGATGCTTTGACAGATCAGAATTCAAGAGGAGGAGCAAATTGGATGGGAGTGGGGAAGATGTTCAATTCAGCTTTGGACGTGCTGGTTTTTAATTACTTTGGGGACATTCAGTTGGAGCCATCCAATAGGCTGTTGAATATATGGGTCTGATACTTTAGGGAGATACGAGATTTAGAAATATTGTTTTGAGAACCAGCAGGAAAAAGGTGGTGGTAAACCCACAAGAGTGAATTGCAAAAGCTGACTAAAACAGTGAAGAACAGTGAGTTAAAGGTGGAAGCTTTTGAAACTCCTGTGTTTGGGCAGGAAATAAACAGAAGAATAGAAACATGCAAATATGTTTGAGAAATAAAGGAGAACTTAAAGAGAACTCTCATGGAAGGAAAGGAAGCAGAGACTCTCAGAAGGAGGAAATTGTGAAGTGTATTTGTGCAATGTTTACCATTATTGAATGAATGAGTATAATTTTGGTGGAATCTTCTGGGCTCATAATGATAGAGTGAAAGACAGATTACAGTGGGTTGAAAAGTCAAAGGGAAGTGAGATATTGAAAGAGTGAGTGAATATTTCTTTTGCAAAAATCTTGTCTGATACAGGAAGAAAGGAAACAAGGTAGAAGCTAGACAGAGAGGCCCATGCTTTTTTTGTTTTTTGTTCTCCCAATAGATGAGAGAAATATAGGCCTAAGGGAAAGAGCAACAAGAAAGGAAAGGATGAAAATATCGGCAGAATCAATATTCTTTATCAGTGCTCTGAGGTGCTACAAGAAAGGGGAAAAAAATGGTATAAAACCACAGGTAGAAAATGTCCAATGATTGGAAATAAGTTTAAAAAATTATGTTGTAGAAGAATATTTATTGCCATATAAATATCATATATTATGCAGCATATTGACATATATTGCATTATATATGTGGTATATATATATGGTATTATATTGCCATATTTTTAAAATTAAAAAACTGTGATTATTTTTTTATTATTTTGTGATCTAGTTTTAAGTTTAAAAAGCTGGTTAAAACACAAGATACAGTCTCTCAGCTCTTCCTCCCTCTTTTCCATCCTTCCCTCTCAGTCTTGTCTGCTTCTCTGCCTGTCCCAGAGTCTTGGTTCCACTTGAGGGGATTGGCAATAGGTCTCTTCTTGGTGTTGGGAGGTTGGTTAGTGCTGTCAAGTGAAACGAAGTCCTCTGTTATTATTGCTGGACAGTGATCCCCTAGCTAAGCCACTGGTGCCAGACAGGTTTTCGAATTTAAAATTCTAAATTTAGAAGCTTTCTTCATGGATATGGTGAGTTTTTAGGGTTACCAAAACTGACTAAAAGTTCTGAGGATGTGGGTGATACTTGCCAATTTTAAGCTTCACAGAGGGATGGTCTAGCTGGGCTTTTGATTAGGGGAATCCCTGAGATAAGTGTCTTTAGAGACTTCCCTTTGGGATGATTAGGTTTTCCAGGTTTCAAAATTCTTCTATTTCCCTTCCTGAATAATTAAACAAATAAAAACACAGGATGCCCAGGTAAATTCAAATTCAGATAAACAGCAAATTAAAAAAAATAAGTATGTCCATGCAATAGTTGGGACATATTTATACTAAAAACTGGTTTTAGTTTTTTTAGTTTATCTGAACTTCAGATTTAACTGGGACTCCTGTCCCGTAATTTATCTGGCAACCTTATTCCTGAAGGATAAATGCCTTTTTTGGCAGCATTTAGAGAGTCAAGTGAGGGAAATGACCTTGCAGGGTGGAAGGAGATGGTTTTACCATTCAGTTTGATTCATTCAAGGAATCCCCTTCAAATATGTCTTTCAAAACCTCCATCTAAACATCGTCTGCTTTACCCTCTCTGAAAATAAGTATTCCACCTTTTACTGGAACAAGGAAAGGGTAGTTGCCCATCCATGGGTGGGGACTCAGTATTGAGACATTCTTAACAACTTCCCACAAATTTTCCTTTCTTCAAGCACCCCGATTTACTCCCAGCTCCTGAGGTAACCAGTGCTTCCAGGGATGGAAACTTTTGAGTATTCTCAAAAGTTTAGATAGGTTGATTCTTAGCTTTCCCCACAGCTAGTTCAGAACTTGGCTTTCTTAGGTCTGTTAAATCAGTTACCTTTTTTTAAATTGAACTTTAGTTGATTTATAATATAGTGTTAGTTTCAGGTGTACGACGTAGTGATTCAGTATTTTTGCAGATTATATTCCATTATAGGTTGTTACAAGATAATAGATATAATTCCCTGTGCTATACAGTATACCTTTGTTGCTTATCTACTTTATGTATAGTAATGTGTATCTGTTAATCTCATACCCTTAATTTGTTCCTCACACCTTCCTTCTTCCCTTTGGTAACCACAAGTTTGTTTTCTATATCTATGAGCCTGTTTCAGTTTGTTTTTTTTTTACACATTCATTTGTATCATTTTTTTTTTTTTTTTTTTTGCGGTACGCGGGCCTCTCACTGTTGTGGCCGTCTCCCGTTGTGGAGCACAGGCTCCGGATGCACAGGCTCAGTGGCCATGGCTCACGGGCCCAGCTGCTCCACAGCATGTGGGATCCTCCCGTGTTCCTTGCATCGGCAGGCGGACTCTCAACCACTGCACCACCAGGGAAGCCCTGTATCATTTTTTAGCTTCCACATTCTCTGTCTGACTTATTTCACTAAGTATAATATTCTCTAGGTCCATCCACATTGCTGCAAATGGTAATATTTCATTCTTTTTTATGGCTTAGTAATATTCCATTGTATATATGTACCTCATCTTTCTTTCTTTCTTTCTTTCTTTATTTTTGGCTACGTTGGGTCTTCATTTCTGTGTGAGGGCTTTCTCTAATTGCGGCAAGTGAGGGCCACTCTTCATTGCAGTGCATGGGCCTCTCACTATTGCGGACTCTCTTGTTGCAGAGCACAGGCTCCAGACATGCAGGCTCAGTAGTTGTGGCTCATGGGCCTAGTTGTTCCGTGGCATGTGGGATCTTCCCAGACCAGGGCTCAAACCCCTGCCCCCTGCATTGGCAGGCAGATTCTCAACCACTGCACCACCAGGGAAGCCCTGTACCTCATCTTCTTAATCCAGTAGTCTGTTGGTGGGCACTTGGGTTGCTTCCTCAGTTATCATTTTTGCATCAACACCCCAACTTCTAAACTTGTGCCATAATCTATCCTCCTGTTCTCCTAATCTTGTGGGTTTAGATCTTCCAAAAAAAAATAATAATAAAGTTGGTTTTAGTAGGATTGCAAGGGAACAAAATTGAAGCATGCCTTCATTTTACCTTTATCTGAAAGTTATTTGTATCCTGTCTTGACACACTTGCCCTAAAATGCTTGCTCTCCAACTTCAAAAGTGGAAGCAGGGAGACCATTTAGGGGCTATTGCTTTAGTCAAGCAAGAAATAAAGGTGGCTTGGAGTAAAGCTTTGAAGATACAGTACAGATGGAGTTAAATGAAGATGGATCTTCCTTTTGGGGACTTTGCATCTGCATGGTGAGGTGATTCATACACTTAAATTTACATGCAAATAGCTATGTAGTGTAGTGTAATATAGTATAACTACATAGAATAACGAGAGCTGTTATCATTATCCTGCTCAGGTATAAGGTATGTGACTTTTCCAGATCACAAGAGTTGTCTCTAGATCAACTCTAGGGCTCAGTACAAATTTAAAGTTCCTTCATTGTTAGAAATAGGTACTAAGGTAGAAATTAAACTAGTGTCTAAACTTTTTAAAAATAATCAGACAGTTTTGATTATTAAAAACATGGCTAACTTGAAAACAGTTAGAGTATAATTGTTCATGACTGTAGACCAAGGATCTGATTATTTCTTTATGTGGTTTAATCTGTTTACAGTGAACTGCAGAAAGCACTAGGGTCTGAAGTCCTTTATTTTTATTACTAGTTGCAATAGTATTCAGCAACAAACCAGATTAAATCTAATGAGGAAGTAATACTCTAACAAACATTATAAACAAAGGGGCATAGGCACTTTTTTCTAGGTCAAGAGAATGTTTCAACTGGCTTTCCTAAGATTTATTGTTTTGTTTTTACGTTCCTAGATTTGTACTCTGTTGAAGTGTAAAACAACGGACTTACACACTTGTGGTGATTCAGTTGAAACTGCTTCCACCAGGTTTGACATGTTCTCCCTCAGTGGCACTTTTGAAACCCAGTATGTCTTCCCTGAGGTGCTGCTGAGTGAAATTCAGCTTGCACCTGGAGAATTTCAGGTACGATTTTTTGCTTAATATTGCCAACTCATTTTATGTAAGAGGAAGCATCTTTTGAATAGAAAGCCTGCCCAAGTGCTTACACATATCATGAAAATCTTCATATGGAAAGGGTAAAATTGTCCTTAGGGCTCACCAAGGACACTGAGGACATGGGATCTCTTGTCTAAAATTCCCTTAGAGAAAAATGAGCTTGTCCTTGAGAATAAATAAATATATCTTATTGTGGGGACTTCAGGGAGTGGGCTGGGGTGTTTAAGGTCTGTCAAGTAGAAAGAAGACTCAAGAAGAGTTTCAGGACCAGTCCCACCTCTTGTATCACTGGGAAGGGATGGCCTAGGACACTGTGTGACCATCAGAGAAAAGGAAAGAAGGAAAAGCTGAGAGAGAATTGGACAGTCGCTGAATTGGCAAGAAAGCAAACCCTTTTTGTTGTTGTTGTTAATATGCAAGAAATAATTTATTACTGCGCAAGTGCTCTGTCCAGCCACGTTCTCCTACTGACTTTTCCTGCAGGTCCCACTCTCACTCCCCTCTCCTCGTCCAAACAGTTGCTGTGGGGAGTTGGGGACAATGGGCAGGTAGGGAGGCTGTGGTGAGTGAGTGTCAGGGATGATAGAGGCTCAGCCCATAACCCCATTAGTCAAGCCCGCCTGACCCTTTGGAGGAGTCTTTTTCCTGTTGGAGAGAACAAGATTTCTCTCTTATTTATTCTCAAGTCCATTGTTTTATGTTTATTAACTCATCAGATGCTCTCTCAGAGTAAATGATAAGATATAGATTATGGGCATTTCAATAATAAATGAATCAGTGTCAATTCCATAGCTCCAATTTTTCTTATACTCTGTACCATTTCATATATTTCAGATGGAATGGAATCTGGCCATTATTTTTACTGTTCCTTCATCCAGTTGTACTGAATTTTAAGAGTATGTTGTGAGGTTGTATAACTGAAAGTTATTCTCAGTCAACTTCCCTGTGTTTTAAATAGGTGTCAAGTGACGGACGCTTGTGCAGCCAGAAGCCACTATCTGGACCTATCTTGACAGTAACTCTGTTTGGAAGGTTATATGAGAAGGACAGTGCCCCAAATGCTTTCTCAGACCTCACGGCACAGGCACTGAGAGTAATGCTCATAGTTGTCATACCTATTGTGTACTCATTAGGCTGGTAGAATATTTACATTTTCTCTCTTTTACTTCAGATCATTTAAGTGGATGTGAAAAGAAGAATGGGTCTGGGATTTTGATAATAGTGGTCATGGTCTTTCATATCAGTGAATTACTAATACACTTTTTCTTTTGTTTAGACAAATACACACACACACACACACACACACAAACAATATAAGCCAGATAAATAGTGAAAGAATTTTGAAAGGTAAAATCTGTAAAATGAGAACAACAATTATACCCACCTGTTAGGTTTTTTTGGTGAGAGTTAAATAAGTTACTGCAGTTAAAGTGCTTAGACAAGTTCCCAGCTCATGGAAAGCCCTCTATATATGTTAGTTATGTTATGTTAGTTATTACAATGATATAGGACTATCAGAGAAAAACCAACTGTGATGTATTTATTGCTGAAATTATATCACCTCTGATTGTACAAAGTGCATATATTTTCCAACAGTTCAGCCTCTCTGCATATTTCAGTTAGAAAATCAATGAACTCGGGCCTCCCTGGTGGCGCAAGTGGTTGAGAGTCCGCCTGCCGATGCAGGGGATACGGGTTCGTGCCCCGGTCTGGGAGGATCCCATATGCCGCGGAGCGGCTGGGCCCGTGAGCCATGGCCGCTGAGCCTGCGCGTCCGGAGCCTGCGCGTCCGGAGCCTGTGCTCCGCAACGGGGGAGGCCACAACAGTGGGAGGCCCGTATGCCGCAAAAAAAAAAAATCAATGAACTCAACCTCAGCCAGTTGGGTGTGGCTTGATATCTAGCACTAAGGTATCCCAGAAGGTAGCTGGGCTTACATCTAGGAATTTGCTCAAGAGCCTTAATGTTTTTTATGTGCTTTTCAGTGGTGATTTCCTGCCTATTTTGTGCTTTGCCTATCTTGTCAACCTGTAAGCAAGCTAATAGGGTGGATTTAAAATAGACATTTATCAAATCTGGCCTGTTATTCTGTTTTTGCATGAGCTAAGAAAGGATTTTATGTTTATAAAGGTTTGAAAAAGAAAATAAAAAGAAGACATTTTTGTGACACATGAAAATTATTTGAAATTCAAAATTCAGCCTCCATACCTGAAGTTTTATTGAACACAGTCATGTTTGTTTGTTTAGTATTTTTGATGGTTGTTTTCATGCTACGATGTGGAATGGAGTAGATGTGATAGAGACCACATGGCTAAAAAGGGTGAAATTATTTATTACTTTTACAGAAAAACATTGCTGTCCCCTGCTCTAAAGTATTAAATAACAATGGACTATAGTATTGAAAACCTTTAATACAAATCAATAGGCAAATAGTCCTTGAGTGTCTTTCTTGTAATTCTTCCACCCAAGGAAAAATAAAATATTTCAATTTGCTTTCTGTTATATTAACAACACAAAAGGATTCCCTTTAATAATTTATGACTAAATATACCTATTAGGCTAATACCCCAAACAAGTGAATATAATTTTTATAAACATGATTAATATCTAATCATTGTAAGATACCACATCATAATCTTTTGTTGCATTGGTATGTTCTAAAATTTTTGAAAGAAATTGTTAGTTTTTATTTTCAAATTTTTCCTGGAGATCAACTAAAAATACGTATATTAATATACTAGCTGATATTTTTCTCTGTGACAACTTTGCTTACTTGTCTTAGAATGATTTTTCTTAAAATTTAACATTGCAGCAGTGAATTCACTTTAAAAAGTGTCATTTACTACATCCATACCCAGCTCTGATTACTTTTTCACTCTGGATTTCTTTAATGTATATACATTTTATATCATAGTTTTGATGTACTTTTTAACTGTAATTTTTCTTTCTTCTGCATAAAATATTTGTGATGCTCATTTGATGCAAACAACCCAATTCTAAGAAAGACCAATGCTCAAATATACTTTAAAAAAATCTATCTATTTATACCTTGACGAATGTAAACGGTCCAGAGAGAAACTTTTGACCCTTCCTCATTTAATGATATAATTTACGTTATCAACTTCATGATGATGTAACACACACACACACACACACACACACACACACACTCTCACTGTGGCAGCCCATTCCAAGATGCCCCCAGTGGTCCTCACCTCCAGTCTCCATGGAGAGATTCTCCATGATTAACTCTTCTGCTCTTATTTTTTATACAATTTCTGAGCCTTATCACCTACAATAAGTCTGAATTCATTACCACTTTTATTATAACACGTATCTTTTACTCTGTTCTGCTTAAGACTCCCAACAATTTTATTTATGTAATATGTTAGTTAGTTTCCTAAATAATACATTTCAGTTCTCTTATGAGCTGAATTATGTGTCCCTGAAATTCATACACTGAAGTCGTAACTCCATACCTGAGAATGTGAGTGCATTTGGAGATAGGGTTTTAAAGAAGTAAAATGAGGTCATTAGGGTGGGCCCTAATCCAATATGACTGGTGTTCTTATAAGAAAGCAGATTAGGACACAGACATGCACAGAGGGGAGACCATGTGAAGACACAGAGGAAGATGGCTATCTACAAGCCAAGGAGAGAGGCTCTCAGAAGAAATCAATCATGCTGACACTTCTAGCCTCCAGAATGAGAAAATAAATTTCTGTTGTTTAAGCCTGTCTGTGGTACTTTATTATGGCAGCCCTAGCAAACTTATACATATTCCAACACCCTCCCTCCACCTTGATTTTCCACCATTAATTGAACCTTGAAAAAATGTTTACCTAGTAAGAATATCCAGGTAGCCTGCCTCCCCAAGACTCCACTAGATATTCTTAGAGAAGCATTGCTGATGAAATGATAGTGAAGCCCCCATCTTATTGGAGATCTTCTGGAGTTAGGAAACCAGAAAGTCATATTGATGAAATTATGCAGTCAATCTGACATCAAAGACGTTCTCTTTTAGTAACAGCAGAATCTCTTGACATTATACAACTTAGTGAAACAAAGAACATCTTTGAAGTCAAATCATCTCTCAACTGATAGAATATCCACATAGCCCTGATACAAACCTCACAATGTACAAAACATGACCTTCTACAAGGAAAAGCAGGGCACTGGCAGCAGTGATCCATGCCAGCAATACACCCGTTTGAAATAGACATTTTTATGGCAGATGCTTTTCCTAAAAAATACTATATAATCCAATAAATATATAAGTAAAATTCATCTTGTGCTTTTGGACAACATTAACTGACTAAAAAAAAAAACCTATTTGAAAATAAGGAAGCTCCTTATGTATTTAGGAATAGGAATCAGCATGATAAGCCTCAGTACCGTTCTACAATTTTAGTTTAAAACAGAAAACATGCTGATGCATATCAGTAATAGGTTTAAAATATTGAAGGCTTCAAAAAACCCTAAATATTTCCTTTTCTCTTCAATCCTAACAAATGTATTAGTTATCCATTGTGACATGTTATCGATTGTGACATAACAAGTTACACCAAACTTAACACCTTAAAACAATAAACACTATCTTATACAATTTCTTAGAGTGAGGATTACTTCAAGAATTGACACTACTAGGAAAAAGGGTCTTTAAAAAGCTACATGTTTACTTAATGAGCCAATGTTATTTTAATCATCAAGGGGTTTTTCTCCTAATAATTTATAAAAATATGTATTAAAAATGGAAAAATCCACTTAAATAATTGAAGTGTTTTGAATATCAAGAGGAACATGGAAAAGGTCTAATAGGAAATCATATCAATATCAAAAGCCATTCTGAAATACAACATTTGACTCCTACACGGAAAATAACTGTTCATTCCTCACATTTCCTTTGATCCTCTGTCTTGTGGATGTTCTGGGCATGTTCCAAATGCATCAGTTTAATTTCTGTTTCTGAAAAGAACATAAAAGCATGCTGCCTAAGTATTACTAGTGGATGTGAGGTATTTTCCCCATCTAAAAATTTTGTGTACAATGGGATTAGTGATTTAGGTACAGATGATGCAAAACCAAATCTGTGTTCTAATAATTCTATTCTTACCTGGTCGTGGTTGGCAATATTAAAGTGAAACGTAGTAGATAAAATAGTAAGTAAATAGGGGATTTAATAAATCTAAATAGCACTTTAAATATGAAGACAATTATCACCAAAACTTAAAATGTGAGGAAAACCACCTATACGTTAACAGTGCTGCAGTGTCGTGCTATTATTTTGTATAGCCTTTTATCATGTAATTTAAAGATTAAACAAATAAGACCTTGTACTTTTGAAAACTGAGATCTGCTATTTCACCAAAGTTGTTCTTAGTGAATCCAAAGACAGCAACATGGAAAAGTAAATAAGGTCTAATGTGAAACAACACTGAATGGGAGGGAGGAAAGAGAATAGCAGGGGAGGGAAACCATCAGAGTTCTCCATAATCTAATAAAAATATGGTACTTTTTTTTTTGAACTAAAGATGAAGGTTTTTAAAATGGAGAGTAATGCAAAAGAACACGTGTTCACTCATACGTATGTGGGTGCACACACACACACACAGAGACACACCTTGGTGACCACACACACAGGCCATAGCACGTGTGGGAGCACATAGCTGGACACAGGTGTAGATTAAAATGTGAGTCAGTGTGTTTGTACTACTAGAAAAGTGTTTATGACAGAAAGGTTTGTTCAGGTATGGTGCTCTCAGACAGGAGACAAACGAGTCTCTTCAAAAGAGAACAATCAGTGTTATAAAGCAGAAACTAACACACCATTGTAAAGCAATTATACTCCAATAACGATGTAAAAAAAAAAATGCACCCTACGGGAAATGTGCTTGGCTTGCACTCGGAGGGCTGAGGTCTCCTGTGCCACAGTCTCATTTTCTTTCAGCCTCCAGGCATGGCAGGAGCACTTGGCTGCCTATTGTTCTTTCTACTCATAGCTCAGGACTTGGTAAATTTCAACGGCCAAGGATAAAGACTTTGTGAGCTTCCCTAGTCGTGGACTGTGGTTTCAGTACAACCTTAGAGAACCTGGGTTTCCTACAGTCAAACACTTCCTGGGCATGGATGCTGGAGAAGCCAAGATCTCAACGATCTTGTTCATACCCCACAGGGACGTGAATGGTGTCAGAATCAATGGGACTCCACGTCTGGTGTTTTTTTGACAACAGCTGACTTGGACTGATGGGATTGTTCATGCAGTTTTGAGACAGGATGATGGGTGAAGAGATCCCAGATGCCAGGACCAGGATAAAAGGGCCAGCTGAGCAGCCGGCCACAACTCCAGAATGTGGAGGCTATAGCCCTGATGACAAGTTCTCACATTCTGAGTGCTGTAGAACACCGACTGGGGAACCAATGGACTGTGACTCTTTATCCAGCTCTTTGTCTTTTTCTTTATTCCTCACTCAATGCATCTTTGTGATGATAGGAGAGCTGCTTCAATAACTTCTTTAATAGAAACTTAGGAAGACAGTAGAGGTGGGAGAGAGGGACTCATGTGGGCTTACGGTGGGGACATTTTCTCCATCTCAATTCAGTCCTTTTTTTTTTTTTCATAAAAAATCCCAAACCTCTCAAAATGTTGCTATAGTATTTTCCTGCTTCCTTTGCTAAAAGTATTCACTTTCAAGTTGGTGGAGAAGACAGGGAAAGGAAAAAGTTCCTTAGATCTCTGAATATATCTGTATAAAAATGAAAAGAAATAAAAACATAAACAAAACAGAACTTCCAGATTCCAAGAATCATCAATCCTTGGAAAGGGTTCAAAGTACCTGTGGTCTTCTCACTGTGGTAAGGATGTTTCCACTTGTCTTGAGACCCGGGTCTCACAAAAAATTCAAAATTACAAAAAAGAAAGAAAAAATTAGACAACTGTGAAATGCAAAAAAATGTCCCAGAGGAACGCATGGCCCCCTCACCCTTATTTCCTGGAACGAGGAAATATCCCACCTCTCACAACCTCAAAGGATGGTTCCTGTTTTCCAGCCCTTGATAGTTCTTTAGCACCCATTGCATTGGGACATCCATGTGTAGTGGCACCAACAAGAGTTGTGTTTATTTTTAAGATATTTCAACTGTATTTTATTATTGCTGAGGTATAATAATAATGAGCATTTCAAGGATTAACTATTAAAAGATAAAATGAGGCATATTAAATGCTCTAAGAGTTTATTTGAACAAAAATCAATTTGAGGGCCTCCCTGGTGGCGCAAGTGGTTGAGAGTCCGCCTGCCGATGCAGGGGATACGGGTTCGTGCCCCGGTCTGGGAGGATCCCATATGCCGCGGAGCGGCTGGGCCCGTGAGCCATGGCCGCTGAGCCTGCGCGTCCGGAGCCTGCGCGTCCGGAGCCTGTGCTCCGCAACGGGGGAGGCCACAACAGTGAGAGGCCCGCATACCGCAAAAAAAAAAAAAAAAAAAAAAAAAATCAATTTGAATGGGGCAGCACCAAACCAGAAGTGGTTAGGAGAGCTCCACTGACAAGAGTTAGGGGCAAGGGCTTCCCTGGTGGTGCAGTGGTTAAGAATCCGCCTGCCAATGCAAGGGACACAGGTTCGAGCCCTGGTCCGGGAAGATCCCACATGCCGCGGAGCAACTAAGCCCGTGCACCACAACTACTGAGCCTGCGCTCTAGAGCCCGCAAGCCACAACTACTGAAGCCCGTGTGCCACAACTACTGAAGCCCATGCACCTAGAGCCTGTGCTCTGCAACAAGAGAAGCCACCACAATGAGAAGCCTGCGCCCCGCAACAAAGAGTAGCCCCCGCTCACTGCAACTAGAGAAAGCCCGCGTGCAGCAGCAAAGACCCAATGCAGCCAAAAATTAAATAAATGAATAAATAAATAAATTTATTAAAGAAAAGAGTTAGGGGCAAGACTTTTATAGAGAAGATGAAAAAGCAAAGCAAGAAATAATTTTATTTGCGATAATTCAAGTGGCTGCCTTATTTGGGAAATCCTAGTTGGCTGTTTGTGATTAGTTGTCCTTAGGTTTTGATTTCTTAACTTCTAGGCATTTACAGGCTTAGGTTTTGGTTTTCTTACATAGGTTGCTAAGGTATTAGAACCACCTAGTCTAATGGCTTCCTTGTTTAATTAACTTACTATTAAAAATAGACACTTTCTCACATGAAACAATTTTTTTTCAGACTTTTTATTTTGAGAAATTTCAAACATACACAACACTGAAAGAGGATCACTGTAGTGTTATACACCTAGATTAACAACTGTTAACATTTTGCCACATTTGCTTTACTGTATAGACTTGTTAAAAAGTTTTTTTCCATAATATTTTAAATTGAATTTATGACTTCGAGGATAGAGAATTCTTACATTTTCTTTGCAAATATAAGGCACATTGAACAGTACTGATTTTTTTTTTTTGCATTCTCTGTGCTGATGGGTCAGTTTCTTCCTATATTGCGTTATTCCTGTTGCTCTCAGATCCATACCTAATTATATGGCATTGCTTCAGTGGGGGACAGGGTACAAAGTTGGAAGTCACAACTGTGGGAAACCTGTGATGCTGTAGTACACAAGTTGGGTGAATCTGGTGAGTCCATTTCCTGAGGAAGTACAGAAAGAATCAGTGTGGAAGGTGAAGAACATTAAAAATGGCCCAGTTCAGTGCCTGTCTTATTTCAGCAGTCTCCTCTTTAAGTACACTATTACTGATGGGAACCTTGCAGTCTACTCAGGCAGCCTCTTCCTTCATTAGGCAGCTTTGACTCTTTTTTTTTTTTTGACAAATAATTATTTATTCATTTATTCATCCTGCACATATTTTTTTAATTAAGGTTTAATTTAAGCAAGCATTATTATCTTCATTTTACAAGGATAACATTGAGGCTCAGAGGGACTAAGTAATATATTCAAAGTCAACCAATAATAAATAGTTAGGATGAGGTAAAACATCCAGCTCCTTTTGCCTCAGATGTATGTACGAGCGGCCCTCCATATCTGTGGTTAGTACCTCCACAGATTCAACCAACTGCAGATTGAAAATATTTGAAAAAATAATTCCAGAAAGGTCCAAAAGGCAAAATTTGAATTTTCTGTGTGCTGTCAACTATTTACATAGCATTTACATTTTATTAGGTATTATAAGTAATCTAGAGATGATGTAAAGTGTACCAGAGGATGTGCATAGGTTATATACAAATACTATACCATTTTGTATAAGGGACTTGAATATCTGAGAATTTTGATATCCACAGGAGGTCCTGAAATCAATCCCCTTTGGCTACTGAAGGATGAGTGTACTCTTTCGCCATGCTATAATTTCTCTGTAGAATGTGTTTTAGTCAGGATAGGCTAAGTAACAGTGCAGTAATAAATGATATAAAAAAACTCATGGTTTATTAAAATAAAAGTTTATTTCTTGTTCATTCAGAATCTATTCTAGGGTAGCTAGACTATATGTCAAATCTCAGAACTCCAGACTTTTTCATCTTGTATCATCTCCTTATCAACACTGCTCCCATAATTTCCAGAGCATGAGAAAAGAATATGGAGAAATTGCACACTGCCTTTTAAATGCTTTCACCCAGAGTGATACCTGCCATTTCCACTCATACTTTATTGGCCATAGAAAGTCATGTGGCTATGCCAAATTTAAATACGTAGGAAGTGTAATTCTCCTGCATGTCCAGGAAAGGGAAACGATTCACAAATATTGGCTAGCACAGTAATGTCTATCACTGAATGTAAGGTCCTCAAAAGTGTGTATCTTACATTCTTCTTTAACTTTAGCATATAGAAATCACTCAATAAATGATTAATGTCTGCCATGAGTCACCAAGGTTGCCAGTTATCCTTCCTTTATTCTCTAACCAATAGTTATGTTATACTCCTTGCCTCTTGCCAATGGGCAAGAAAAGAGGTCCCTGAGGGCAGAAACTTTTGCCACTTTTGTTTACAGCTGTATCTCCAGCGCCTAGAGCAGAGCCTGGCACATAGTAGTTGCTGAGTATTCAATGAAGGAATAACAAATCTTGGGGTGGGGACAGTGTGAGATCCCCTTTTGCTGGGAAACCAAGGCATAAAGGGGTGGCTGTCATCCCTGACTACCCAGTCTCTCCCTAACCACTAGAGGGCGAGAGCTGTTTGTTGTCAGTACCATGTACCTGCTAATTGCAAGCCAATACCAACATTTGCTCAAACTTTCCCTGCTCTTTTCATTGATCTGAGGGCAATTTTACCTGCATCTTCTTGCCAGGAGTATGTAAAGGTATCACTGATGTTTTATATATAGTATTTTATAGTTTACAAAATATTTTAACATGTATTTTCTTTTATTTCACAAAGTAGGTATATTTTTCTCTATTTTATCTTAGAGAACAAAGTGTTGTGCTCAAATCTCTTAATTTAGGTTATCAGATCCTCAAACCAGAATCTTTGAACTTCATGTCCAACGCGTTCTTTAGCAGTCTAGGTTACTAGTGTTTTCTTACATGGCCATGCTAGACTGTGGCTTCCTGAGGGACTCACTGTTAATCTTGTTTGATTGAAGGGCTGGACACTGAAATTTTGCTTAGTGATTATTAAAGTTAGGTTTTAATTGCATCCTTACCTTAAATACACCACATTCCTCATAGCCAGTCTTGTAGCTTTAATAGCCACAGACTTTGATAGAATGCAGGGTGAAGGCTTAGGTGAGAGAACAAAATTAATATTAAATATATATACACACCCTGAAGAAAGATTGAACTTGGTTAATCATATCTGTAGACGTGGCATGGAGAATATAAA
This sequence comes from Mesoplodon densirostris, assembly GCF_025265405.1. NCBI lineage: Eukaryota > Metazoa > Chordata > Mammalia > Artiodactyla > Ziphiidae > Mesoplodon > Mesoplodon densirostris. The sequence continues at coordinate 31,065,373 of NC_082672.1, forward strand.
TTTTCCTTGAGACACTGAGAGAAGACTGTCAACAGAAAGAGTAGGAGTTTTTCAGACTTGGGAGGTAAGTTTAGAAGGATCAATGACAATGTGCTCATTGTGTTCCCTTATATGTGTTAAGAGTGAGCTCTTTTAATCTTTCTGTTTTGAAATCAGCTCCATATGGTGGTCCAGTCACAGAAATACAGCAAGAACTCTTATCAGTGTTAATAGCTGCTTAGCCATCAATACATTCTAGAAACTTTGAACTACTGCCAAAGAAAATAAAGGCCACCTGTCAGCACAGTGGTAGATTATCTGATAAATAGTTAATATTTGGGCAATATGCTTTGTAGACAGGATGAATGGATAAATTTTGAACTGAGTTATGAAAATATTAATATCACAAAATACTGTTTTAACAGATTATGATGTTGATTTAACTGAAATTGTGAACTTGCTGATTTCTTTTCTTCCTGTCTATGATAAAATTTCATCTTGCTTTATCAAAGACAACTACCCGAGGGTTTACTTGCTATAGCAATATGAGTGAAAATTAATTGACTTTGTGTGTACTTAGTACAAAAATCTAGTTGTTGTAAAGATCGATTATAAAAGCATTATAGCAAGAAAATAAAATCTGTTAGCCTGAACATATTTATAATTCAATTTTAACTGAAATAAATATGTGAAAGTTAGTTTTAGAGACTGCTGATAAAAATATACTATAATAATTTTAGAGACAAAAACAATTACAAATACTATTTTGAAAATGTTTTGAAATTACTGTTAGTATGTTATGATCTCACCTGGCTAACTTGTAATTAATGAGATTCCCCTGCCCACCTATCCATCCATGGATGTTAAGCCAAGTTCACAATAGTGTACTTATCTCAGTTTTCGCTATCTAGCTCTTTGGAGGGTCTGCGGGAAAAATCACCTCTAGAGAAGAAAACCCTTCACTCAAACTTTTTTTCTTTCAAATTCTTGGTAGTGGTCAGTAGTTGGAACTCTGGAATCAGACAAATCTGGAATCAAACTTCACTGCTGCCCCTCCGTATTAACTTAACTTAAAATATCTAATTCTCAGTCCCTTCCTTTGTAAAACAATGATGATAGTATCTATTACTTTGGAGTTGTTATGGAAATAAACTAGAGATTTCACATAATGCCCTTAGTCCAGTGACTGATAGAGGTTCAGTAAAAGTTGTTTATCGTCCCTTTTCTTCCTTCTCTCCCTCTTACTCCTCCTTTTCCCCCCTCTTCCTCCCAGGTTTCCTCCTCTTCCTCCTCTTTCTTCTTCACCTCTCCTCTTGCCCCTCCTCTTCTTCCTTCTTATTCCCCCTCTTTTTAAAAAATTATTATTGAGTGTAACCAAGCTTAGGCTATGCCCACATGAGCAGTATGTTTTGGGATTGTCTTCAAGAATTCCTAAGATGCAAGGGAAGGTCCAGAGCTGCACACTGTGGGAAATCCACTATCATAAATCATTGTCCTAGTTTATTCCTCCTCCTCTCTCCCCTGGCGGGGGGGGGGGAAATAAGTGAGAAGGATGAATTTACTTCATACTGGGTCACTCCATTCTAGGGTCCTTGGGAGGTAGGAGGAAGGATCCAGTATGAAAACCTACATCCTACAAAAATTTGCAGAAGGCCGTCCTCTATAGGTCCATGTGAATATAATATCTGGGTCAGAGATTCAAGTTCAATAAGAAATTAAGACTCAAGTTGTAGTGTCTTATGGTCAGTTAAGAAAGAGAAAATATCCTTCCTAAAGTGTGTAAGCCGAATGCCTCATTACATTTCCATTCCTCTATTTGTAGTAGCCAAAGAATAGATATACAAACAATCCTCCAAAGATCCTCCCTATAACGTTCATGAAAATATTCAGAGTTAGTGGCTTCAGGATGATTTTATTTATGAGTCAGTCTATTTTCTGAATGGAATTTTAAGAGGTTTATGAGACCTGCTAACATTTGGTCTATCCTCAGGGCTCTGAACTGATCACAATTTTTGAAGTACCACTTTGCTTTTCAGCCTCCACACTATTTGTGTGTGTGTGTGTGTGTGTGTGTGTGTGTGTGTGTGTGTGTGTGTGATGAACTGACTTTATTTTTTAAGTCCAGGTTTATTGAGATATAATTGACACACAGCACTGTACAAATTTAAGGTGTACAACGTAATGATTTGACTTACATACATTATGAAGTGATTTTCGCAAGTTTAGTGAATATCCATCACCTCATATAGATACAAAATTAAAGAAACAGAAAAACTTTTTCTTGTGATAAGAACTCAGGATTTTCTCTCTTCATTTTCATATATAACATACAGCAATGTTAATTATATTTATCCTGTTGTACATTATATCCCAAGTACTTATTTTTCTTATAACTGTAAGTTTTTACCTTTTGACTACCTTCATCCAATTCTCCGTCGCCCCACTCTGGTAAACACAAATCTGTCGAGGGACTGAACAGAACCAAAAAGCTGACCTTTGCCAAGTAAAAGAGAATTCCTTCTGCCTGATTGTTTTTGAATGAGGACATTGAGTTTTTTCTGCCTTTGGATTCAAACTGCAGCATTGACTCTTCTTGGGTCCCGAGCCTATTGGCTTTTGGACTGGAACTACACCATTGGTTCTCCTCCTTCTCCAAATTGCCAGCTCACCCTGCAGATCCTGAGACTTGTCAGTGCCCATAATCACGCGAGCCAATTCCCTATAATAAATCTCTCCATATATGCATATACAACCTACTGGTTCTGTTTTTCTGGAGAACCCTGACTAATACATACATGTTTTCAAGGTAAACAATAACTACTCCTCAAGAAAAAGGGCTGAGGGCTTCCCTGGTGGTGCAGTGGTTGAGAGTCCGCCTGCCGTTGCAGGGGACACGGGTTCGTGCCCTGGTCCGGGAAGATCCCACGTGCCGCAGAGCTGCTGGGCCCGTAAGCCATGGCCGCTGAGCCTGAGCGTCTGTAGCCTGTGCTCCACAACGGGAAAGGCCACAACAGTGAGAGGCCCGCGTACTGCCAAAAAAAAAAAAAAGAAAAAGAAAAAGGGCCTACAGCACCATTTGTCACATGTAGTTTATCCTAAATTCACTTGGTAGTTGGGCTGACCATCTGCGTTAACTAATTGGCTTTATCCAAAGGAAATATAAACTCCTCTTTATGACAAAAGATAGTTTTGCGTCCTGGGAGTGAAGTGTCTGCTGAGGTTAAGCTCCTACCAACCCACAGAAACTGGGAACTAGGGGCATCATCTTCCTTAATAATTATATTTCAGAGATAGTTCCCAGGTCCTTGAGCAAGGCATTCCTGGGTCGTAAAGCTAGCAAGAGCCAGCTTACTTAGCTTTAAAAAAAACTTACCTATATTTCAAAGAGACAGAGAAAGAACTTACACTTTTTTTCTTTTAAATAAATGCTCTAAGAAAAGGGAGAGAAGGAGTCTCTTCCCTTATTTTCAAAAAGGAGAATTAAGCCTTTTATTTTGAATTTGTATTCGCCCTTATAATTCCCTGAGCTTTTCATCTCTGCACTAATATTCCATTTTCACCTTCCTTTCACTGTCACATGTCTCAAAAAATTAATTTAACCCAGCTACTTCTATTTTTTCACTATGCACTATCTTTCTAGTGTTGTGAATCTAGCTTTCCCCTGACCTCCTCCCCCTAGTCTACAATAATCCATTGACATTGCTTCAAAATCACTAATGATGCCTTCTTTAACTTATGACCTTATTTTCAGTCCATTTCCTCACTCTTTCTTTCTCTCTCTCTCTCTTTTTATCCTCCACCACAGACAGCTTCAACTATTACCACCAAGTTGATGCCTTCCAAATCTATACCACAGCTCTGACTGCTCTTGTGCTATAGGCGTGAATATTCATCTAATCTGCTAGAAATCTCAGACAGTCAACTGATCAGTAGTTTTTGAGCACCTACTATGTTCGAGGTCCTAAGGATATAGCAGTGAATAGAGATCCCTGTCTTCCAGGAACTCACGAATTCTACAGGAGTGTCCCTCTCGAAGAGATCAGCAGAGAACCTGCACATCCAGAGACATGGATCGTGTCTTCACTAACAGCCATTGGATGGTGGAACTGAAAATAATCAATCTTTCATTTTATAGTTAGGAAGCTGATGTTCACAGAAGTTTGGCCATGTGCCCATGTATAAAGTTGTCAATAGAACTGGGAAGTGAGTGTTTATCCTTTTATTTTTATTATCATTTTAAAATTTAATTTTATTTATTTTTTTATACAACAGGTTCTTATTAGTTACCCATTTCATACATATTTGTGTATATATGTCCATCCCAATTTCCCAGTTCATCATACTGCCCCCCTGCCACTGTCACCCCTTGGTGTCCATATGTTTGTTTTCTGCATCTGTGTCTCAATTTCTTCCCTGCAAACAAGTTCATCTGTACCATTTTTCTAGGTTCCACAGATATGCATTAATATATGATATTTGTTTTTCTCTTTCTGACTTACTTCACTCTGTATGACAGTCTCTGGATCTATCCACAGCTCTACAAATGACCAAATTTCATTCCTTTATATGGCTAAGTAATATTCCATTGTATATATGTACCACATCTTCTTTATCCATTCATCTGTTGATGGGCATTTAGGTTGCTTCCATGTCCTGGCTATCATAAATAGTGCTGCAAAGACCATTGGGGTGCATGTGTCTTTTTTTTTTTTTTTTTTGTGGTACGCGGGCCTCTCACTGTTGTGGCCTCTCCCATTGCAGAGCACAGGCTCCAGACGCGCAGGCTCAGTGGCCATGGATCACGGGCCCAGCCGCTCTGCGGCATGTGATCTATCCTGGAGAATGTTTCATGCACACTTGAGAAGAAAGTGTAATCTGTTGTTTCTGGATGGAATGTCCTATAAATATCAATTAAATCTATGTGGTCTATTGTGTCATTTAAAGCTTGTGTTTCCTTATTAATTTTCTGTTTGGATGATCTGTCCATTGGTGTGAGTGAGGTGTTAAAGTCCCCCACTATTATTGTGTTACTGTCGATTTCCTCTTTTATAGCTGTTAGTGGTTGCCTTATGTATTGAGGTGCTCCTATGTTGTTTGCACATATATGTATATTTAAAAGAGATTAATTCATGAATTCAACAAACATTTCTTTCTTTCTTTCTTTTTAAAGGGAAAGCTATTTATTTATTTATTTATTTTTTTGGCTGTGTTGGATCTTCATTTCTGTGCAAGGGCTTTCTCTAGTTGCGGCGAGCGGGAGCCACTCTTCATTGCGGTGCGTGAGTCTCTCGCTGTTGTGGCCTCTCTTGTTGCAGAGCACAAGCTTCAGACGCACAGGCTCAGTAGTTGTGGCTCACGGGCCTAGTTGTTCCGTGGCATGTGGGATCTTCCCAGACTAGGGCTGAACCCGTGTCCCCTGCATTGGCAGGCAGATTCTCAACCACTGTGCCACGAGGGAAGCCCTACATATATATTTATACTTGTTGTATCTTCTTCTTGGATTGATCCCTTGATCATTATGTAGTTTCCTTCCTTGTCTCTTATAACATTCTTTATTTTAAAGTCTATTTTATCTGATATGAGTATTGCTACTGCAGCTTTCTTTTGATTTCCATTTGCATGGAATATCTTTTTCCATCCCCTCACTTTTAGTATGTATGTGTCTGTAGGTCTGAAGTGGGTCTCTTGTAGACAGCATATATATGGGTTTTGTTTTTGTATCCATTCAGCAAGCCTGTGTCTTTTGGTTGGAGCATTTAATCCATTCTCGTTTAAGGTAATCATCGATATGTATGTTCCTAAGACCATTTTCTTAATTGTTTTGGGTTCATTTTTGTAGGTCGTTTTCTGCTCTTGTTTTCCCCACTTAGAGAAGTTCCTTTAGCATTTATTGTACAGCTGGTTTGGTGGTGCTGAATTCTCTTAGCTTTTGCTTGTCTGTAAAACTTTTGATTTCTCCATTGAATCTGAATGAGATCCTTGCTGGGTACAGTAATCTTGGTTGTAGATTCTTCCCTTTCATCACTTTAAGTATATCATGCCACTTCCTTCTGGCTTGTAGATTTTCTGCTGAGAAATCAGCTGTTAACCTTATGGGAGTTCCCTTGAATGTTATTTGTCGTTTTTCCCTTGCTGCTTTCAATAATTTTCCTCTGTCTTTAATTTTTGCCAATTTGATTACTATGTGTCTTGGCGTGTTTCTCCTTGGGTTTGTCCTGTATGGGACTCACTGTGCTTCCTGGACTTGGGTGGCTATTTCCTTTCCCATGTTAGGGAAGTTTCTGACTATAATCTCTTCAAATATTTCCTCGGGTCCTTTCTCTCTCTCTTCTCCTTCTGGGACCCCTATAATGTGAATGTTGTTGCATTTAATGTTGTCCCAGAGGTCTCTTAGGCTGTCTTTATTTCTTTTCATTCTTTTTTCTTTATTCTGTTCCTCAGCAGTGAATTCCACCATTCTGTCTTCCAGGTCACTTATCCGTTCTTCTGCCTCAGTTATTCTGCTATTGATTCCTTCTAGTGTAGTTTTCATTTCAGTTATTTTATTGTTCATCTTTGTTTGTTCTTTAATTCATCTAGGTCTTTGTTAAACAATTCTTATATCTTCTCAATCTTTGCCTCCATTCTTTTTCTGAGGTCCTGGATCATCTTCACTATCATTATTCTGAATTCTTTTTCTGGAAGGTTGCCTATCTCCACTGCATGTAGTTGTTTTTCTGGGGTTTTATCTTTTTTCTTCATCTGGTACATAGCCCTCTGCCTTTTCATCTTGTCTACCTTTCTGTGTATGTGGTTTTTGTTCCACAGGCTGCAGGATTGTAGTTCTTCTTCCTTCTGCTGTCTGCCCTCTGGTGGATGAGGCTATCTAAGAGTCTTGTGCAAGTTTCCTGATGGGAGGGACTGGTGGTGTGTAGATCTAGGTGTTGCTCTGGTGGGCAGAGCTCAGTAAAACTTTAATCCGATTGTCTGCTGATGGGTGGGGCTGGGTTCCCTCCCTGTTGGTTGTTTGGCCTGAGGCGACCCAACACTGGAGACTACCTGGGCTCTTTTTTGGGGCTAATGGCGGACTCTGGGAGTCTCACGCCAAGTAGTACTTCCCAGAACTTCTGCTGCCAGTGTCCTTGTCCTCTCGGTGAGACACAGCCACCTCCTGCCTCTGCAGGAGACCCGCCAAAACTAGCAGGTAGGTCTGGTTCAGTCTCCTATGGTGTCACTGCTCGTTCCCCTGGGTCCTGATGCTCACACAACTTTGTGTGTGTCCTCCAAGAGTGGAGTCTCTGTTTCTCCCAGTCTTGCCAAAGTCCTGCAATGAAATCCCGCTAGACTTCAAAGTCTGATTCTCTAAGAATTCCTCCTCCCATTCCCAGACCCCCACGTTGGGAAACCTGATGTGGGACTCAGAACCTTCACTCCAGTGGGTGGACTTCTGTGGTATAAGTGTTCTCAGTTTCTGAGTCACCCACCCAGCAGTTATGGGATTTGATTTTATTGTGATTATGCCCCTCCTATAGTCTCACTGTGGCTTCTCCTTTGTCTTTGGATGTGGGATATCTTTTTTGGTGAGTTCCAGTGTCTTCCTCTCGATGATTGTTCATCAGTTCGTTGAGATTCCGGTATTCTTGCCAGAGGGTGTGAGAGCACGTCCTACTCTGCCATCTTGAACCAATCTCAGGACTTCTATTATCTTTTATTTCTAGTCCTATCCCATGCCCATTATTTCAAGCAGTCTCTCTTTTCCTTGAAGTACCACTTTTTCTGGAAGAAGGCAGTTTGAAGTTATTTTTCCCGCAAATATTAGTTAAGACAGTCTTAAAACTCATAAAAACTGAGGGTATCATTTTAACCCGGGATTTCTTAACCTTGGCACCATTACCATTTTTGGTTAGATAACTGTTGTGGGGACAGTAGGATGTTTAGCAGCATCCCTGGCCTCTACCCACAAGATGTTCATGGCACTCTTCCCGCCCCTCTCCCCCAGTTGTAATAAATAATGTCTCCAGATATTGCCTAATGTCCCCTGGGGGCAGATCTTCCCCTCCACCATCATCAGGACCCACTGCTCAAGCCTATCTCAATGGAGACACTCTCATCTCTCTTAAAGATCTTTTTTTTCATTTCTAAGAATATGTGGATAGAGAGAAAGCAGTCATGTTACTGAGAATAATTCTCTCTACTTACTCCTTTTTCCCTTTACTCAGTTCATTTCATTACATTTTTGTTCTCTTCTTTAAGTGGTTATGTGAGATTGTGATATCTTCAGTAATGAACTACTACTGATATCATAAAACTTGTCTCTGGAGACAGTGTACAATCCTATTTAAGAGCATGGCTTTGGTTTGATTTCTGGTTTTGCCATTCTTGGTAATATGATATTGGAAAAGTCACTGGATCACTCTCAAATTCATCATAACCTGTAAAGTGGGAATAATGACACCTACTTCATTTGGTTATTGTGAGGATTAAGTAAAAATATTACTTAAGCATTTAGCATAACTCCATTCATTATAAGTGCTCAATTAGTACTATTCACATATAATAGAAATAATTTTAGAGACATATTTTGAAAATCTCAACATACCCATAGAAATATGCCAGTCATAAAAATGATATTAAGCTATTCCAAATACAAATTGAGATGCTCAGTTTTGTTCCTTGCCAAGGCAACAAAAGGGATAAAGGAAAAATTAGCTTTCTGTTTGGACTGTGGGAATTAAGACAATTATTTCTATAATGGCAATCATATTACTGTATATGAGTATCAAATCAACATGTTCTACACCTTAAATTTACACAATGTTATATATCAGATATATTTCAATAAAAAATAAAAATAAATGCATTACAGAATGGCAAAAAAGTCATTTGCTAGCTTAAATATTTTTTAAGTGTGTGTGTTTGACAAAATGGAGAAACTTTACTTTGAATGCTTGAAGTACACACTCAACACAATTCTGTTGATAAAAAGGATGCTGGAATAGGATAATAAAAATGTAAAACATGATTGTTCCTGATTAAAGGACTTTAATTTTCCACTATGAAATTAGTTTATTAAGACTAAATAAAAAGATTTTGTGCATATTTGCCATTTTAAATTTAGTCTTTTTGCGAAATTTTCTGAGACCTTCTTTCTAGATCCAGCTTCTATGTGAAGCCTTTCCTGGGTACCACATGTGCTTTCAAGATCTCTCTTATGTGCTCCCATACCCGGCCTTTATATTTCCGTTTAGCATTTTCTCTATTGTAATGTGACCAACAGTTTGCATGTCTGTCTCACCATTGCTATCTATTCCTGGCAGAAAGAATCATAATTATCTTTCATCTCACAAGCCTAGCACCCAGTCATTGCTGGTTAAAGAAATTTTCAGGTGAAAAAGATAACTAGACCTAAAATGAAAAGAGGATTGACTGCTGATGAAGTTTAGTAATTTACACAAGTGGAGCTATAAGAGTTCCATATCAATGTAATACTTTGATTTTAAAAAATAATAAGTTTAATCAGTAAATCAATATTGTTCAATGAGAAAATGTGTATTGAGTGTTTATGGTTTGCAGGCACTATTTTAGGTGATGGAGAGACAGTAGTGAACAAAGCAGATAAGATATTTGATTTCCTGGAGCTTAATAAACTCCAATATGTGAGGCATTATGCTTTCTCAGTCATTCACAAAATGACAGGTATACACATGAGTCAGGCACACATTGAACTAATTTTTGGGAAGATGAATGATATTTTCTATGTACTGTTAATAAGAAGTGAACTTGGAGTTATTTCTTGAACTGACCTTTAATACCTAGGAATTTCTGAAGATGGAGTTACATTTACTTAATAAAAGGTCAATTTCACTTAGTATGGGGTAATTTTTATTTTATGCTTTCTTTGTTTGTGCTGTTGCAGCTTTTGTCAATGGCTGTTTAGATCACAGGTAGCCCATTGTGTGGTGTCAGTACTTCTCTGGTGTCAGCATTTCTCCAAGGCAAGAGAATGGGTAATAGGTTTCAGTGGCTTCTTTCAGAAATACAATTAACTCAGTTAGTTATTCCCATAAAAATGCTGTGTAACAAACCAGCCCAAAACTCAGTGGCTTAAAATAATAGCCACTTAAGTTCATGAATCTGTAGGGTCAGCTAGGGTGGCTCTGCCATATACTGCATATCTCCATGCCTTAGTCTGCTCTGCACGCCTCTCAGCCTCCCTGGACAAGTGGGCTTCTCCAGGGCATGTTCTCCTCATGGGGATGGCACAGAGGACATTCACAAACACTTGAGCCCTCCTGACAACTAGACTGGAACTGGCACACTTTTATTTCTGTCTACATTCTTTTGGCCCAAACAAGCCAAATGGCAAAGCTCGAGCTCAAAGGACAGGGGAGTACCTTCCACTCCCAGTGAAGCAAAGACAAAGGTGTAGATGCTCAGAGAGTAAAAATTGGAACCGATAATCAATCTGTCATAATGATCCTATTATGATTTCCTTTGGCAGAATAACAGAGAGATAGAAATAGATGAGAAACTACACTTGTTCAGCTATTTAGTTTGCTATACTGAAGGCACTTGTCTAAAAAGAGGGTCATTTTGGAAGTTTTATATATAGGAATTTAAAAATTGGTGGGCTAAATATGTGTGATCATATAATCTCTAAAGTCATGTTTTTCTAATTGTGATTAGTAACATTATTGAGGTGGGAACCCTACTCATTTGAAAAAAATGAAATTGAATAAAATAGAGAGTATTAGAGTGAATTGAATGAGGTAAGGATATTTTAAATGAAAACATTTGCTTCTGTTACAAATGTGTACTTATATGCGTATTGACTCATTATCTACAATGCATTTTTTCCCTATCGTGGTTAAAAAATTTTGAAAGCCACTGCCTTAAATTATTTTCTAACTATAAGATGTTATTGGGTTTAAATACAGTCTGATTTTTAAAAATATTCCTTTGTCAGGCACAAGTCATCTATTTTGGAAGTGAGGTTTGATTTATTTATTTATTTATTTTTAGTGCTATTATCTGCATTGTACAGATGTCTAATACAGGAGTACTTTTTTCAAATCAATCAACAATTAAGGCAGTTTTAATGGACATGTGGTTTCATTTATAGGCTGTTAACACCCATGACTGTGGTTCTTGGTGGCTCACGCTTGAGACTATTTTTAAAGTAATGGTAATATTTACCTTCTCTAGTTTGCTCACTGCTAGCTTCCTGATGCTGGTTTAGAGTAAAAGCACCTTCCACTTATCTTTCTCAATAGTATACTGTTATCTTGTTTCAGAAAGATTTATTATCAGCTTATCTTTTTCACATTTTAATATCTGCGTCATTCTGTCTGCGTTAACTGCGGTCTATCATAGAGCCGCAGTGGCTCCACCTGCAGCAGGTGTACGGGAGACACGTGCAGACGGCTTCCTCCCAAAGGTTGTGTTTCTGCTCATCCACTCGCTCTGTAACCCTTTCCTGAAAAGGTAGGTCTGAAGGCGATGAACGGCCTCGCCAAATCACACAGACTAGCCTGGAGGCCCAGGTAATCTTTTTACAGGGAGAGTGCTTGAGAGAATAAGACCTATCAATGGTTTCATACTTATTCATACATTAAAGTTTAGGATTATTTATTGGGAAGATTCACAAGGCTTCCGTCATATTAGTAGGAGAGGATAAAAATAGTTACATATTTTTAAATAGATTGCTTTACATGTGCTTTTAAAAATATTTCACTTTTATTAAAAATTCACCTGTGTGAAGCTAGAAAATTTGAAAAGTTGAAACATGATTTTTAAAAATCTCCTTTCCTTGTAAATGAAGAAGAAAATTCCATGTTGTGTTTGTTGGCTGGTTTTAATATAATAAACGAGTCTTCATGGAGATTTTTCAGGTTTTAAAATTAAATTGCATTGTATTGTTCCTATATACTAAACTACAGAACTAAAATCTGACTTACCCAAATATTATTTGGTGGGGAAAATCCTGGCACATTTCTGAATGACTTCCTGCTTTAATGTGTGTGCCTCTGTGTGTGTGTAGGTGTGTGTGTCCCTGTACATGGTATTTTAAAACACTGCAATTTTTTTTCTTTACTTGACAGGATCTCATTGACATCTTTCTATGTCTTATTATAAAAAGAACCACCTCTTCCAATTTGACATCTTGTTGAACATATATCTACTGAGGTTTATGTGTCTGATATAAGTTCAGACAATTTTACTTTTTACTTTTGTTGCTGTCGTGAAAATCATTGCATCAAACATTTGCTGGATCAAACAATTTGGCATTTTAAACCTCAAAAAATACAGCTGGGGAAATTTTCCAAAATTAAATTATTAGTTATGCATCTTATAATCCAGTCAAGAAGATTAACTTGCCAGCTATTCACCAATGCTGTTAACAACTAGGGGTTATTGACATAGTTGAAAATGTTTTTTTAATTTAATTTAATTTTTTTTGTACAGCAGGTTCTTACTAGTTATCTATTTTATACACAGTTGAAAATTTAAATTCCAGGTTAATATTATGTGTTTTCTTGAAATTTGTTTTTTCCATTTCAAAAATCCTTTTTTAACAGCATTGTACTGTGTCATATTATCATAATTCTTTTTGATATAAACTAAATCCCAATTTAGATAATATTACTCACTATTGTTGCTTTTACTCTTAATCTTTTGCTATGTAGAAATTTTTGTTTTGATTTAATTTTTATATTGTTAGAATATGTTCTAGAGACTTTCAGAAGGTGGCCATAGACATATATTTTCTGTCCTTTTTCTGCCTTCATATGATTACTATTTTGGCCAAATATAGGATTGTTGAGTTGCCATACTATTTCCTTAATAGTTTCTAAGCTCATTCCACTGCCCTCTGGCTTCCAAAATTACAGATGAGAATCCCTATGTTAGGCTGATCCTCCTTTTTTTATTTTTTAAAAACAGCATTATTGAGTTATAATTGATATTCAAAGAACTGCACATAATTTATGTGTACAATTTGATGAGTTTGGACTTATCAAAACACCTGTGATACCATCACCGCAATCAAGGAATTTCTATCTGAATGCCTATAAGATTTTTCCTTTATCTATGGAATCAAATCCATGCTATGCGTATGTGTCTTAATTTTTATTGGCTCCAGGGAGCACAGAATTGAGCTAATGAACCCCTCAGTTTATTTGTTCATTCATTCAATCCTTTATTCATTTTCGTGCTCAGTACACATTTTCCAGGCCCTGGGGCCATAGCAGTGAATAAAGCCGTCTATTCCCTTATGACACACTATTTCTGTTTGTTCCATTTCATCTTATTTTTTGTTCACCGTTCACCCCCCTCTTCCCTCTGCCCATAGTGACAGTCTAGAGTATATCTTTTTTATATTGATTTAAATATACATGTAGTCTTCAAAAAGCCTTGCGATGGTTCTTATACCTTCCCTCAACACACCCTTAACGTTCTCCTTGGATGTTTATTTATTTGATAAACACTATGTATAAGATACTATTATAAGCACTTTACAAATATTAACTTATTTCAGCCTCACAGAAGTCCAGGAAATAGATTTTTTTTCCACATTATCAAACTGCGGCCCCAAGAGGTTGGGTAGAATGTCCAAGGCTACAGAACTAGTGAATGGCCCACCCCAGACTTTAACAAAGGCAGCTGGGTACTAAAGGCCATGCTATTCAGCACACAGCCCCAGCCTCCAAGTTCAAAACTGAACTCTTGACATCTTCCTGCTTCTTACCCTCCTCTAACCGCTATCTTCCCATCTCAGTAAATGGGACCTCCACCCTTCAAGCTGCCCAGACCAGAAGCCTTGCTATTTCCCTTGATAACTTTCTCCCAACACATATTCAGTCTATCTGTAAATCCTGCCTGCTGTACTTTCAGAACATATCCAAACTTGACCACTGCCCTGGTCTAACCCACCATCTTCTTTCACCAGGTTATTTTAGAGGCTTCCTAATCATCTCACTTTGTCCTTGCCCTCTGCCCCTGTTCTCGACACAGCAACCAGAGTGAATCTGTTAGGATCTGTCAGAGCATGTTACTGGATTCAAAACCCTCTAAAGTTTTCCTTTCTCACTCAAAGGCAAAGCTGAAATTCTTACTATGGGCCTTATTCAGTGTAGCCCTGTGCCGCTTCTCTGGCCTCTCCATCGATTTTTCTCTGCTTTCATTGTTCTGCTCCAACCACATTGACATCTGCTATTTTGCAAACATATTAGGCATGCTCCCCCCTCAGGGCCTTTGCACTTGCTGACCCCTCTACCTGGATTCATCTTCTCCCAGATAAACAGTTGTTTATTCTTAGTTTCCTTTAAGGTATCAAGTGGCCTCTGCCTTGAACTCCCCAGGAAATTAACTGCTCCACATTTTCTGCTTGGGGACTACTTTTGTATGTCTATTTAGCTTCTGCATTCGGGTAAGGACATACAAGTACCTATACCTGGTGGAAGGTTCTACACTATTGCAACTCCAGGCCATTCTGCTGTCAGTTCCTTGAAGGGCTTCCTGTTTCCTCATGGTAAGGGGCAGGAGATCTTGACTTCTCCGTAAAACCGCTTTGGAACTCAGGTGACATTCTCCTGTAAGGGTTGGGCATGATGCAGAATTCCTCATCTAAGCCTGTACAGCTTCTGCCTCTCCCAGGCTCTATTCCCCTGGACCCCAGTGATTGCAGCTTGGTTTTTAAAAGGCTATGACTTTCTTCTCCTGACTCCATGATTGCCTTTTTCAAAGGACGCTGTGGGCCTCCTTTCCTTTTGCTTTATAATGAATTCTCACACCTGGTTGTAAACAGAATAATCTTCTCCTCTGTCAACATCTTCTAGTGAACATACTCTCCACACCTTCCACAGAATTCATTCATGTTCTTTACGTTTTATGAAAGAGTAGTGAGGAGGGAAACAATTCACCCCTTCTTGGCTTAGAAGCTATATGTTAAGTCAAGACACTAAAAGTAAATCAAAAAGGAAGGGGAAAAAAGGAGGAGAAGCCAGGAAACCAGTTGGGAGGCTACTAATTTGACAGTGGTTAGTGATAAGTTTATGGCTATGGTACAAGTGATGAGAAATGGTCTGATTCTGGACATACTTTCAATGAAGAGTCAAGGTATTTACTGAAGGATTGGCTATATTGTTGACTGTGAGAGAGAGAAGTAAAGAATTACTTCAGTGTTTGGGACTGAAGATTTTCAAGAATGGAGTTGCCATTTCTAGACGTTAGAGAGGAAGAGGAGTTGAACACATATTAAGGGGGAGATTAGAGACTTGGCTTTAGACATGATAAGTGGTGATATTCTCCAGGCAGCAGGAAATTTTAGTTCAGAGTTCAGGGGGGAAGCCAAGGCTGGAGATATTCATTTGAGACTTTTTTCTAAAGTCATGAGACTATAAGAAATAACCTAGGGAGAAGCTGTAAATAGAGAAGAGAACCAAGGACTAGCCTTAGGGCCGGTGAGTTGAGGAAGAACCAGTAATGAGACTATAAAGAAGAGCTAGTGAGTTAACAGAGCTCCAAGAGGGAGGTGAGTTGGAGCCAAGGAAGAAATTGTTTCAAGAAGTAACTGAGGGGTCATAAAGATGAAGAGTGAGAGTTTACCATCGGGTTTAGTAATATAGAACAATATGGTTAAGATTGTTTTGGTGAAGTGTTAATGACAAAAGTCTCACTAGAGTGGATTCAAAATGTTAGGAAGAGAATAACTGAAGACAAGGAGTCTACATGACTCTTTTAAAGATGTTTTCTTTTTTCATAAAGGGGAGAAATAAGGTGATAATTGAAAGATGTGGGTTTAAAATAATTCTTTTTAAGATGGAATATTACTACATTTTTTGAATACTAGAGGTAATTATTTAGAAGAGAACTCCTAAAGATTCAGGGGATAGAGAATTGGAGGGTATATTCTTGAACAGGCATGAAAGGGTGCCTATAGGACACATATGAAGGGGCGGCTCTGATGGGAGATGGTTAGTTCATTTGTAGTAATAAGAGGGAAGGTTGAGTATATGAACAGATGTAAGCTGGTGTAGGGGTAGAGGTGGGAATATGGACATTCTTTTCTGATTGCATCTATTTTCTCAGTGAAACAAGATACAAGGTCATTAACTGAGAATGAGGATGAGGAAAGTATTTGAGATTGAAGGAGGGAGGTGGTATGAAATAGTCATCTCGAAGAGTGGGAGAATGAATGTAATAGGGAACTGGGTAGGATTCTTGAGCAGTTTGAATTGTTCATACCTGTCATGAATTTAATCTGAGGCCGATTGTGTGTTTTTCTCCATCATGTTCAGTTGCACATGTGTAGGAGTACAGTAAGAGGCAAACTCGATTTAACAAGGGGTCAAGTTTAGCCAGAAAAGTGTATTAATGGGAGAGAGTTTAAAATAATGCTAAAAAATTTTGGAATCTACACTAGGTAAAGAGGTGAGTGTAAGTAAATGAGGAACAGTGAAAAGGTGATAAAATAAATGAATTATAGGCTTCAAGCAGGTTGAAGTAGAGCACTAGTGGCATGGGCTGGGAAGACAAAGGGTGGAACTTGAAATTAATCATATGGAATGGCTTCATTATTGATAATGGCAGATTCTGGGGATGGCTATGAAAGTGTGAGATGATATGGAGTGGAGGACATGCTTGTTGGAAGACAGAGGGATAAAGAGCTAAAAGTCCAGTATTGGATCATTTATGTGGACAAGAAAATTATCAAGAATTTTGGCAGGAGTAGCCTTGGAGAAAGTGAAGGTGGACTAGGAGTTAACATCTTCAAGACAGAGAGACGTGTCTTGGAAGTCTGAGGTCTGCAGCAAGAAGAGGTATAGTTTGTACACAGAACTTCAGAATTTGCAAGGGGTGGAGGTTAGGAAGGAAAGACGGAAAATTATCCACAATGTCAATGAGTACAAGAGGATGCTTAGTTTTCCTCCAAGTCCTGTAATATGAAGGGTAGCTAGGGATACAGGTGAGAAAACAGCTGCCTTTGACAAGTCTGTAGGGGATGAGATATCCTCAGGGGAAAGATGGTTTTAGTTAGAACAAAGAGAGGGAAGCATTTAATAAAGAGCTTGAGGAAGTAGGGTGATGACCATGAGTTCCGGAGGGCACACTTGGAAGGGCTTTGGGGAGGGCGGATAATGGGTAGGTAGATTGGGAGATGGGTTCACATTAGGAATTGTATAGAAAAGTTTGGGATTGAGAGTCTGAACCATTAGAGATGGGTGGTTGAAGGAGCTAGAGACAAAGGGCATGGTGAAATTAGCGCTGATGGCCCATTATTGGGAAGTTGGGGCCACTCAACCAGTGAGTTCCTGTCCTGCTAGACAGTTCCTGTCCTTTAAACTATAATGCTTACCAATATATTTTTAAATTGTATGTCATTTTCAAACATTAGGTGATAAGATCATTTGCACAGAACCGTTTGCTTAGCTAGATAATTAAAGAGAAATTTATTAACTTTCTTTATTACTATTGTATGTTCAACTTTTTTTTTTTTTGCGGTACGTGGGCCTCTCACTGTTGTGGCCTCTCCCGTTGTGGAGCACAGGCTCCGGACACGCAGGCTCAGTGGCCATGGCTCACGGGCCCAGCCGCTCCGCAGCATGTGGGATCTTCCAGGACCAGGGCACGTACCCGTGTCCCCTGCATCGGCAGGGGGACTCTCAACCACTGCACCACCAGGGAAGCACCAACTTGGTAATTTTACATAGAGAGAGTAATCATTTCTAGCTAGCTAAATTTCTAGAGCTGGAAGAAAAGGAACAAAAACACTATTATGTCATGTTTTTAGGTAAGCACTCAACTCAGTATCATCATAGGGCATTTATTTAAACAGTCAATCTATTTAAAAATAAATTATAACAAAAAATACTTGCACAAAAATTATGTGTAATGTTCTTAAAGTTGGTCAGACAACATACTCTTCTGAAATGTCAGTGGTATTATCAATAATTTCCCAGATACCATGCTTCAGGCTCTATTTCTCTAAAACCAGGTTGTCACCATTATGAGGAGGAAGCCATTTGGTTTTTATCTGGGAATGAAGAACATGGCATACAATGCTGTCAGATGACTTTTTCATCATCTATGAAGGTAGTCTTCTAAAACTGAACAACCAGTTTTTCCCCCATCTTCCCTTACTTATTTTTGGACCCTGTTCCCGCTGAGTAAAGCTACTCAATGTGATATCAGGTAGGAATGTTTTCTTGACTGGTAGTAATTATTAGCAAACAGTTCTAAACACTGATTACAGGTGTGTTGCTTGGTTCCTTTAATGTCAACAGCAAAAGTAAGAGAAAGAAGAAAAGGGGGGAAATAGCGAGAAAAAAAGTCCGAGTAGAAGATTTATAACTCTAAATGATAGTTTAGTTGAGTGAACACAAATTTCATAGTAAAAACTCCATCATTCTTTTAGCAAAATTTTAATTATAATTCAAATATTACAGAGTTCAGATAATATAAATAGATTTAGTCTGCAATTTGTTCTGTCATAAAGTGGGCCTGGGTGTTTATTGAGATAAATCTTACAGATGTACTTGATATGAATATGTTTCCTCCTGAGAAGAGAAGGCAGAAAGGGATTAGGGGGAGAGATAATTCAAATTTACTAAAATATGAATTTTAGTTCCTAAATATCTTATTCCTCCAATTCTAGTTTTGGATATGTTTTGATTTCTATGTGGTCTTGACCTAAACTGTCAGCCCAGAGGGAATAAGAACCAAAGAGGAGGGTAAACTCCTGGAATTCTAAGACTTGTTGTTATTTTCCAGCATTTTCACAATATGGTGACAGGTTGTTCATTGATAGCCAGAATTTACATTCTTCCTCCAAACTCTCTCTCTCCCCCTCTTTTTATATTTATAATACATAATTATACAATGTATTATATATTACACATAATATGTATTGTACATGTATTGAAAAATGTATTGTAAATTCGAGAATTTAGCTGAGTATTACAGAATTACAGAATCATACATTTCAAACGAATAATTCAACTTTGCATTTCCAGCACAGTGAGCAGCATCAAGTAGATGTTAAAAATAATTGTAGAACTGAATTACTGAGCTAAACTTGGAAATAAAAGCTCTTTCCAAAATAATCATTTTTCAGCAAGAAGTAATAGGTAAATGCATTAAAAGTGAGAAGAATCAAATTGCTGATGATTTCCTTTCTTTTTTCCTCCCAGGTTTCTGGGATACATATATGGAAATAAAAGAAGGAACTCTAACCTGATCATGGATTTCGAAGAAAGACTCCTCAACACACAAAGGAAAAGATAATAACTAGTGCATAGCCCTCAGAAATGATGTCCTTTTGCCACAATATAATTAATATCTCCTGTGTGAAAAGCAGCTGGTCAAATGACGTCCGTGCTTCCCTGTACAGTTTAATGGTGCTCATAATTCTGACCACAGTGGTTGGCAATCTAATAGTTATTATTTCTATATCACACTTCAAGGAACTTCATACCCCAACTAATTGGCTCATTCATTCCATGGCTACTGTGGACTTTCTGCTGGGGTGTCTGGTCATGCCTTATAGTATGGTGAGATCCATTGAGCACTGCTGGTATTTTGGAGAAATCTTCTGCAAAATTCACACCAGCACTGATATTATGCTGAGCTCAGCATCAATTTTTCATTTGTCTTTCATTTCCATTGACCGTTACTATGCTGTGTGTGACCCACTGAGATACAAAACTAAGATCAACATCTTGGTTATTTTTGTAATGATCTTCATTAGTTGGAGTATTCCTGCTCTTTTTGCATTTGGAATGATCTTTCTGGAGCTAAACTTCAAAGGAGCTGAAGAGACGTATTACAAACACATTCACTGCATAGGGTGTTGCTCTGTCTTCTTCAGCAAAACATCTGGGGTTCTGGCCTTTATGACTTCTTTCTATATACCTGGCTCTATTATGATATGCATCTATTGTAGAATATATTTCATAGCGAAAGGGCAGGCAAGATCAATTAATGATGCAAATCAGAAGTTTCGAATTGGGTTGGAAGAGAAAAATGGAATTTCACGAAGCAAAGAAAGGAAAGCTACGAAGACTTTAGGGATTGTGATGGGGGTTTTCTTAACATGCTGGTGTCCTTTCTTTGTCTGCACAGTCATGGATCCTTTCCTGGACTATACTATTCCACCCATCCTGAACGATGCATTGATTTGGTTTGGCTACTTGAATTCCACTTTAAATCCAATGGTTTATGCATTTTTCTATCCCTGGTTCAGAAGAGCACTGAAGATGATTCTATTTGGTAAAATTTTCCAAAAAGATTCATCTAGATGTAAATTATTTTTAGAATTAAATCCATAGAATTATTAGACCTTACTGTTTTGCCAAACAGTTGGTGATCATATTTATGAACACAACATAATATCACCCACATGCACCAGCTACAGGGGCTTTTATCAAGTATTAGGGTCAAAGATTGTGTAGTTAGATATGATGCTTATACCTTACTTCCTATTTTCCATTCTTATTATACATATTGAAGCTTTACAAGCCCAGAATTTAGGGACTTATATTTTAAAGAACTTCTCCCACCCTTACATGAACTGCCATGAAATTGACAGTGGTACCTTACTCAGTTGTTCAGTGGTGGAAACTAAGAGGCTACATTTGGGGATGCAAATTAGAAGAGATTCATCATTCATTTGCTTGAATATATGTGCCTTTTTGTAAAATCAACTAAAAGTATACATTAAATGTTACTATTAAGTAATTGTTTACACATAATTTGCTATTTATCATTAATTCTTATTTATATATTCTAATTCTTAAATTCGATTTTTATATTTTAAAAATGTTTTTTTTCTGATTTTCATACTTGTAGGAAATTTAGAAAATAAAGTAAAAAATAAAAATAATATATCACCTAGAAACAAAATGAAATTAAAATATCACTCAGAGCTCACTTCCTGAAAGAACCATATCATTCAAAATTCTTAAAAACTTCACTTTTTAGTGACTGTATAATATTACATTGTATGGATGCACAAAACTTTTTTTTTTAACCGTTTTCCCATTGTTGACCACTTAGTTCATTTTGATTCCTTTTTTTCAAACAATAGAAATTAATTCCTGTTACCTACGCTGTTAGTAACACCTATAGCAAGAAAGGTGTTTTTGGCAGTAAGGTTTTACGGTAAGCCTGCAACATACCAGGGAGGCATCAGGTCAGCTCCAATCATTGAAGAAATTAAAGTCATAAAGACTGTTTATAATGTATGCTCACAATTCAGTGACAATAGATGACAAAGGCCAAAAGCAAACACAAGCAAAAGAATTCTTGCTGCTAAGAAAAAAGTTGGTTTCGTCCGGTATTATACCCTCTGTTGACACAGAATCTTAATTTATTCTATGTATGTAATTTACTCATAACTCTAAAATTTGAAATTAATCATTAAGGGACAAACAAAACTAGTATTAACTAAGAGTTTTCTGGGGCTTCCCTGGTGGCACAGTGGTTGAGAGTCCGCCTGCTGATGCAGGAGACACGGGTTCGTGCCTTGGTCTGGAAAGATCCCACATGCCGCGGAGAGGCTGGACCCGTGAGCCACGGCCGCTGAGCCTGCGCGTCCGGAGCATGTGCTCTGCAATGGGAGAGGCCACAACAGTGAGAGGCCCGTGTACCACAAAAAAAAAACACAAAAAATCAAAAAAAAAAAAAAACTTATCTAAGAAAAAGGATCAGAAAGCAGCTAAGACCCTGGGCATAGTAATGGGTGTGTTTCTAGCTAGCTGGTTGCCTTGTTTTTTTGCTGTTTTGATCGACCCATATCTAGACTATTGTACTCCCATAATAGTACTTGATTTTTAGTGTGGCTTGGGTACTTCAACTCTACTTGCAATCCCCTCATTCCTGGCTTTTTTTTTTTTTTGTGGTATGTGGGTCTCTCACTGTTGTGGCCTCTCCCGTTGTGGAGCACAGGCTCCGGACGCACAGGCTCAGCGGTCATGGCTCACGGGCCCAGCCGCTCCACGGCATATGGGATCCTCCCAGACCAGGGCACGAACCCATGTCCCCTGCATCGGCAGGCGGACCCTCAACCACTGTGCCACCAGGGAAGCCCATTCCTGGCTTTTTTAAATCCATGGTTTCTGAAAGCTCTTAAATACATACTGTCAGGAAAAATATTTAGCTCCCATTCAGAAATTGCAAATGTGTTACCTGAAACACATTCATAAAAAAGCCATTACAAAAGTGAATAAAGTATTGAAAATGACACTGTTATTATTTTGACCTGAAGCATGTACCTCACATCCTCAGATCACTGCAAGTATTATTCTATTAAATTACAGTAATCCTAGATCCAGCTATAATTTAAT
Source organism: Mesoplodon densirostris (assembly GCF_025265405.1). NCBI lineage: Eukaryota > Metazoa > Chordata > Mammalia > Artiodactyla > Ziphiidae > Mesoplodon > Mesoplodon densirostris. Next base: position 31,087,674 of record NC_082672.1, read on the forward strand.
AATATAATTTAAATATATAGGGTCAACTTGTGTCTTGAAGCATAATATTCAATAAGGACTACTCCCCTCATTACAGTTTTTACTCCCTGTACTTGTTGGTAGAAAAGCAAATGTTCATAATATGAACGTATGATAGGTAGCCCATGAGTATTTTTATGTTTACCAAAGAATATTTACTAACCCCATCGGACTGGTAGTCTTGAAGTGAACATTTTAGGCTGTGTCCAGGAAGAGACATTAGGTTGTGAGAAACACTGCTGGGATCCTTCTTCCTAAGAGTCTCACAAGCCCATGAACATAACCCTATCATGCCTCTCCCTTCACAGATAAAGACATTAAACTTGAATTGCCCCCCTTCAGTGGTGACAGATGCTTCATGTCCAGTGATTCTTCTGCTATGTTTGGCTTTCCCTCCAATCCTGCTTTTATTTTATTTTATTTTATTTTATTTTTGCAGTACGCGGGCCTCTCACTGTTGTGGCCTCTCCCGTTACGGAGCACAGGCTCCGGACGCGCAGGCTCAGCGGCCATGGCTCACGGGCCCAGCCGCTCCGCAGCATGTAGGATCTTCCCGGACCGGGGCATGAACCCGTGTCCCCTGCATCGGCAGGCGGACTCTCAACCACTGCGCCACCAGGGAAGCCCTATTCCTGCTTTTAAAAGTCTTACTTGTTGCTCTACTTCTGAACTATTCTTTACTCTGAAAACTTCATGGTGTGTGTGTGTGTGTGTGTGTGTGTGTGTGTTAGAGAGAAAAAAAATTATTCATGATGCATGTTAAAGCCTGTAAGACAGTCTTTATTCAAGGGAAACTTCTGCAATAGGGTTTTTGTAGTAAGGGAGAGAGATTGCCCTCAGCTCCAACAAGGTCAAGTGAGGATTTATACCCAATGAACTGGGTTGTGGGTAGTGGATAGAAAATGACTAAGAGTAAATATCAGGGTTAAGGAGGATTCTTGCTAGGCTGACCCATCTGAATTCTTTCTGAAGACAGGCCAGATAAGATAGTGATAAGATAGTGAGGCTGGTCAGATACCAGTTGCTGCTGACAGCACACTGAAGTTGTTAAAGAAGACACTTGTCAAAAGCAGGACATAGGTAAAGCAGCCCCAGGAGGTGTACTCTGTGTGTAAATACTGATGACAACACAGCCTGCCATGAGCCTACCAATAAGATCTCAGGCCTAAGTGCCTTTCCTGGGGGGAAAATCAGCAGGGAAGAGAGTGGTGAAGCATAATGCTCATTTGCATGGTAAGAAAACCTAGCACAACAAATAATAACCTTCCAGTGATTTTAGCTCCAAATTACCAAATTAGCCAAACAAATTCTGATAAACTAAAGGAGACTATATTAAGAGAGGGAAAAAATCAGATGTACGTATGTATGTATGTATGTATGTGTATATTTCATGTTGAAAGGAACCAAACTTAAAATACTGATCTGTAAAAACAAATCTGGATCATTTCTAAAAATCACTAAAATTCTAAAGAGGCAATGATAGAAAGACCCGCATCAAATCTTTCTTACATCTAATTCACAACTTATCTCTCTTACCTAGGAAATTATTGTTTGAGTGAGATATAGCAAAGCGAGATAAAATCACTGTTTTCAAAGAAATGGTCTCAGAGGTGGAGTGTTAGAGCTATGTAACCAGTAAGAGGAGAAAAATCTTTTGTGATAAAGCAAGTATAATGAGTTCTCTCCTAATTTTTTCCACTTTATTTGCAATATATTATTGAGCTTGTTGGATATTTTCCTTCTTATTTGAGTAAAATACATATGCATTCATAGAATTTTAGGTATTTAATACTTGAGGAAAAATTATTATGTAATTTCTTTTTCGTTTTTTCCTTGAAATTCTGAGAAATTTTTATACTTCCAAAGTCATTATTTCAGAGTCTCTGTGTCTGTTACCTGTCTGTAATTTTCTTCTCTGAAAGAATGAAATTTGAACTAAAAAATAATGCAATTTTTGCTCCTCTCCAGAATTGCTAGCAAATATTTCTTTTTGCCTCCTAATAAATAAACAATTTTCTATGCTTTCATTAGGTCATTGTTTGCAGTGTTGACATTAATTTGATCCGTTGTTGAAATGTTATTGATAAAAATTTAAAAAAGGCATAACAACAATGTCCCATGATAAAAGAGAGATGTCATAGAGGGTTTAACTTTATATTATTAAAAAATAACTGTGTCTTTTCTGGAGGTGAATCTTCAAGGGAAAGGAATCTCTATTTTGCTAAGTTTTTACATAACAAACAAAATCCCAAGTGCATTTAATGTCATGACAATTTCTTTTTTTAACAAAGCAGTAGACCAGCAGTCATATTTGCATTTGCTTACTTACTTTGTAATTTTTGGCTAAAAGCTTAAGATAAAGGCTCATTATCTTCCACATTACCTTAAAAAATCTTCCATGTAATAACTTTTTAAATAAATGTGTGTCTTATTCTATCCTTTTGTCTTTATCTAATACTTAAATTTTAAACAGTTCTTTAATATACATAACCATTCATCGCAAACATGATATAATACTATTAATTTCTAGCAGCTGTTTCATCACATGTCTTCCAAAAAAATAAAATAAAATAAATAAAGTTCACTTTACAAACCTAAGAGGTTAAATTATATCCTTTCACGGATTAAATTTTCAAAAATGAAGCTTAAAACTCCAAAAATTATACCATGAATTATTGAACAGTATACTATATTGTATTAGGAATGCTATGTCTATAGATATACAGTGACAAATGCACAAGTTATTTTGTGGTAAGTTTTAGTTATCTTTCAAGATAATTTTTAAAAGAATTAAAAAATTTAATTCATGAAAGTAAAGAAGATAAAAAGCAGAATAAAGTTAATTAATTAAAGAAGGTGATTAGGTGTTTAAGATTTCATTATATTCAGTATTTGAGAGCTTAGGAACCAAAGTGATAAGTAATCAAATAATTTGTGTTGTGTGTTCCCAAATGGATACTCTGCAGTTTATAAAGCAGTTGAATAGGTCTTTGTCCCTCTTACATTTTACTCTCTATGTTTTGGTTTCTCAAGTTCAACTCAATTGTATAATATTTGATTGGTCCAATCAAAATATATCTTAAGAAAAATACTAATCTAAGAAATTAAATCACTATACCCAGAGCAAATAAAATGTGCCATAATGTTAAGATTTCAAATAATACACATTGGAAAAAATTGCTGAGCTATGGTAGCAAATACTGTAAATATAATTTTCAAAGGTACATGCATTCTCATTAATATCTTTTCCAAGTAAATCTGGCAAGGACAGGCTTGTGGGTTTATTTTCCCAATGAACCAGTGAGATTTAATCTCTTCTCTGGCCAAAGTCTATTCTCCGACCTGTCCTTAGATCTCACTAATGCTTACCATTGGTCATCAGAGTTACACATCCAGTCCCAACGCTGGAAAAACAAACCAAATCTATGTCATACTCTGGGTGAGTCAGCCCCATTATTTTCACATTTTAAGGACAATAGCATACATTATATATGGCGACTGCTTAAACAATGAGCACCCTATGCGTCAAATTTGTTGCCAACGTGAGACTTAAAATCTGTGAACAAAATGACCTCAACCTGAATTTGAGTTCATGAATGAATGCGGCTGCCAAATGAAAGGAGATAACCCATGAGAATTACACAGTCTATCATCTGAGACATTTTCCCCTTTTGTGAGGCGATTGCTGTATAATCTTGTAGGCTTTAGCATATTTTTAGTTTATGTATATTGCTCTAAATTCTAAAATCTATATTGTTCACATTGGAGAGAAAAATGTTTCCTTAATTGAAGAGTATGTATTAAGTGGCAAGATCCAAACATTTCCAAATATCTACATGAAAAATTGAAAAAAAAAAGCACAATCTTTAGATCACAATTATTGTTTTAGGCCCAACATTAAATAATAGTTCCCCAGGAGGGGATATATCCAACTAATTGATTCACACAAGTGGGACAGGGAAAATTCTTGATCTGCCTACAGATTCGGAATCCTGAGTAAGGGCTACACATTGATACAATAAGAACATGCATTTACCCGGACTACTTAGATGGTTTTAATTGGGTTATTTAGAGGATGGGTAACAATATTCATTCAGTTGTCTTTAGTCCCTCTTTAGTCAAGGGATGCTCCTTAGACTAAAAGCATTGGCATCTCCCAAGAGCCGCTGAGAAATGCAAATTCTCAGCCCCCACACCAGAATTAGGATCTGTGCTTTGAGAAGACGTCTAGGTGATTCATATGCACATTAAAGTTGGGAAGCAGTGCTCCTGGTCAGTAGCGAGTTCATCCTTAGATGGAAAATGCGCTAGCTGGGCCGCTCTGAAAATTTGCACAGCCAACGATTTTTACTGCTTTTTCCTCTTTCTTTCACAGGAAAGAGAGGAACACAGTATTTCTGCAAAAGACTCATAATACCCACAAGACAAAGTCAATGAATTCAACGGACCTTTGGAACCCCCCAGAAATACAATTTTGCTTTGCTTTGATGAACAATTCATGCCCTAGAAATGTGAAGTCTGGGCTGAGTGCCTGTGCCATGTACATTTTCATGATCGGTGCCACAGTGATGACCATGCTGGGCAACCTTCCATTGCCCATTTCAAGCAGCTCCACTCCCCAACCAACTTCCTGATCCTCTCCGTGGCCACCACTGAGAGGTTTTTTGATTTTTTTTTTAATAATCATACTTAAATTTTTATTTATTTATTTATTTATTTTTGGCTGCGTTGGGTCTTCGTTGCTGTGCACAGGCTTTCTATAGTTGCAGCGAGCGGAGGCTACTCTTCATTGCCATGTGTGGGCTTCTCACTGTGGTGGCTTCTCTTGTTGTGGAGCATGGGCTCTAGGCACGCGGGCTTCAGTAGTTGTGACTGAACTACGGGCTTAGTTGCTCTGTGGCATGTGGGATCTCCCCAGACCAGGGATCTAACCAGTGTCCCCTGCAATGGCAGGCGGATTCTTAACAAATGTGCCACCAGGGAAGTCCTGTCCTCAGCACTTTCTGATTCAAACCCCCGTGCAAAGTTTCTCTAGGGACACTGCCTTCCTATATTAGAAGATGGCATCTCCCTACATCGTTTACCCAACACGTCTACCATTGCAGTTTATCACTTTTCAAGTAATGACATAAAGAGCAGAAATAAAGCACAAATAGAAGTTAGAGGAATGACGCTTGGTAGCGTCCATAGCCCCTGAATACAGCTCCTGATTAATATTAGAGAGGAAGAGTTGGAGGATCTTAAAGTACTGCAACAAAAAAATATTTTTAAGCACTTTAACAACACTAAGATGTAATTCCTAAGATATTTAAATCTCTTTAAGATGTAGTCTCTGAACTCTTCCCATGCAGGTATTATTTAGTTTCATTCAGTAAGAAAAAAATATACCAGAGACACATACTGAAAAGATAGTCTGCTGAAATAAAAGAAATAAACACATAAACCTAACCTCAATGTACAGATGAGAAGAGAGAAGTATATTGTTAATATCAATTTTAATTATACTTATTTCTCCACAAACATTAAAATTATAGAGCTGAATTACAAATTAAATGCCCCCCCTCCTGCTGTATACACATACTGTCCATTCTACATAAAGTTAGACTTTGTAAAAGCACATAGAAGTATATGCATATATGGGGGCCATATTACATATGCTGTTTTATAAGCTGGGTCAGAGTTTTCTGGTTTTGTTTTGATTTTAGTCAAAAAATACATTGTGGTTGTCTTTTCATGTCAATTGATACAGAACTTCTTAGCTTTTTTTCTCGGCTTTGTAACATTTTATTGCACAGGTGGATCATATTTCCTTAATTTATCCCATATTGGTCTAGGTTTTTTCCAGTTAATAATTAAGAGATATTAAATGCATGTCCCTGTCATCTTTGTTTCTTTGCCTGACTCTTTTCTTAGGATTAATTGCCATAAATAGAATTAGAGTGTCAAATGACATGCATGATTTAAAATTTTACATAAATATCTTAATCCCCCTCAGAAAGAAGATACTAAATTATATTTTCCCTAGATGTATATGAGCATGCTCAACTCTCACGAGAGTGCTCAATTTCCCACACTCTAATTAATATCAGATATTATTGATCCCTCTAAAGTTTGCCAATTTGAGATATGAAGCTCTATTACACTTTTATTAGTATTTTTGATTATTTGAACATTTGACATTTTCATGTATTTATTAGCCATACTTCTGTAAAACTGAATATTTATTTGTTTAGCAGAATGTTTGTCTCTATCTTACTGTTTTGTAAAATGCTTTTACATTTTTAAATCTACTAATCCTTTCTTCATCATATATGTTGCCAATAGTTTCCAAGTTTGCCTTTTCTTCCTTCACATGGGTTTGTTTTCTTTTAAAGTTTAAAAATTTAAATTTAGTGCATGAATCTATATGGATTTTCTGTTATGATTCCACCAATAAAAACTATGAAAGCTATGTTATCTTTTAGCTTTTTAACATCTAGAAGAAATCAGTTTTGATTTTATGAACTGCATGAAGCAAGATGCTTAAGAATTTTTCAGAAAGTTTTATACAACATCAATATTTCTACATTATCCACTTTTTCCTAATAACTTAAGTAACAGTGTCATTTTTATCACAGACAATGTATAAACTCACAATAGTTTATAGGAAAAACATAACAGAAAATTGCCCACTATCAAGACTGGAAGGTAAAACAAAAAACCTCATGGACTGAGAAGACTATTACATAAAAGGATAATTACTATTGGAGGAATTGTACCATTTGCTCATGACTTTTCCCACATTTACAAAATATTCCTCAAAATGTAAAGTATGAGACTCGCATTGAGCCTGAAATGGCTGATGTGTAGGGCTAGAGACCTTTAGGATTTCCAGAAATACCAGAAGCCAAGAAACAACACGCAGAAAATGAAAGTAAATCGAGTCCAAAGAAAGACAAGGAATACATGACATTACCAGGGAACATGGAACAAAGAAACTTTTGAAAGTGAAAAAAAAAAGGTTAAGTTTGGTAGAAAATGTAAGACAGGTACGGGAGGCCTGAAAGAGAGAAGTAACTGACAGAGCAGGAAAGTGCACAGATTTGAGGAAACTAGAAAATATTACCATTGTGTCAACCATTAGTTAGTAAATATATTTCTATCAAATGCTCAAGGATGTTCACATCACCAAGAAGGTAAAGTATAAAGGTGATGCTCCTGAAATTGAGGTACCATTTCTCCTCCCCAATTTAGTGGGTCATTCTCAAGCACTGTATTTCATGTCATAATTATTGGGAAATTACAAAAATATCACCAGGTCAATTTCAAAATTTTCAAATCATCAATATGAAATTTAGCCTTATTTAGAAATTAATTTTTATGGTCGATGAACTCTCCTTTAATATTGGTCAGTTTGATAAGTTTCATTACAAAAAAAAAGAAAGCAACAGCCCGATGAAAGCGAATCACAGAAATTTTTGACAACTTGGAAGTGAGTAGAACAAATTGTAAGGAAGAGAGGAATGGAAATCAAAGACAGCAAAGAGGTTTTCAGGTTACAAAGGGAAGAGTCAGTGGAATAAAAAAGAAAAGGACGGGGAGTGTCTGTAGGGAGTGGGGTATGCTAAGCTCTGCAACGGTTTAACAAGTATTTAACATTTATTACTCAAATATTTTTAGAGAAGTAACAAGACTGAAAATCATTGACTTACTTGATTAAATCTGAAAAGCAATTTGTTTACTCTTCATTAACAATCTTACTTGCTTTTTAAAAAACTCATTTCATTTGGAAAATGTAAAGATATCTTCAACTTCCGCAATCCAATGGCTTATATTTTTTCAGAGAACAAATTCATGCTTGCAGAACTGTTCTTGAAAACCCGACCACTCACAAAAACTTTGATGGCTTTCTTAAACCATGGGTAAAATAAAGCATAAAGCAAGGGGTTCATGGCTGAATTATAATAAGCCCACCTACACCAAATCTCATAAATATAGGCAGGGGTTGGGAAACCCATAAAGGCATCAATTAATGATCCAGTACTATATGTAACCATTAAATCATAAATGTTATGACCGTGATACCCAGGGCTTTAGCTGCTTTCTTGGCTACTCTGGATTTATAACTGTCTGATGATGATTCTGTCTTGCCACCAGTATTTTCAATCATTTTAGCCTGTTGTCTAGCCACAAGAAAAATATTGTCATAGAGAATCATTGCAACAAGGGTGGTTATAAAGAAGAATAGAAAATCTATCAACATCCAGTTTTGATTTACAACTGTCTGACAACCTCCTATACAGTTGAGGGCACTAGATAATTCTTCTAGCCCATCATCATAGGCACCTGTGTAGAAGTCGACACCACTGTAAGTAAAGGGCAGGATCCAGGAGATGCTGATGTATATCCCTGACACAGACACTGTGAACTTGGTGGGATAGACCAGAGGGTCAGTAACAGCAATGTGCCTTTCAGTGGAGATGAAGCTCAAGTGGAAGAGGGAAGAGTAACAAAATGCCACATCACAGCAGCTGTAAAGGGCACAAAATCTGGCTCCAAAGTACCAGCAGCTCTCCACGGACCTGACCGTGCTGAAGCGCATCACAGTCACGCCCGCCAGAAAGTCAGCGCAGGCCAAAGAGTTGATCAAGAAATTGGCTGGAGGATGCACCTGCTTGAAATAAAGAACTGAAGTCATCACCAAGAAGTTTCCGAATCCAGCCAATAAAGACCCAAAGCCAAACACTGCGTACAGAATCACCCGAGATCCAGACAAGTAGCGGGTTTTAATACAAGGTCTATTCACATTCTCATAGCAGAGCTGTACAATATCAGTTGGGAAAGGTTGCTAGTCATGGTTCTGCAGTTTGATGCCTGCTGTGTTGCTGCCTTCAGAAAAATGGTTTTCAATTCTGGAAATTAAAAATATAAAATAAAACTGCATACTTGAGTACTACTTTTAAAAGTTACCTCATGTTACATCCATTTCCCATTTTGTTATGAAGAGTAATTAAAAGAATTTTTTAAACTTAGAAATGTATTCTTTCTGTGTTTACATAATTATTTCTGTAACTATGTCTAAATCTCACAGATAGGTAACTCTAAGCAAATCTTCTATGATTTTTCATCACTCCAGAAATCACATTATCTGAATAATTGAAGAAATTTAAATACCTGGTCATTTACACCTGTGAGTTTCTTCCTTGCAATGGATAATCACATGTAATAATTCCAAATTTAAGAAGTCACCTGTTCCTGCTTTTTTCAAGTGCAAATGTAATACTGAAGAATCATTCTTCAAGACTGATATTTAAGTAGGTTGTCATGTGTCAAAAAAGAAGAGTGAAAACATAAGTCAAGAGCATTATAGCTGAAGAAAAATAAACATAGCACCTTCAAAGGTTGTAAACACATGGGAAATCTGTGAAATTCAGGTAAGCATCAATTATGACATCAGTAACAAATGAAGAAATGCTGTAACAGCAATGCCCAGTGACACTGGTAGTTCTCCAAGAGGACCTAGGTGTTAATGATGGTCTATTCTGTCTTTGTAGTTTGTTATTGAAGAATTATTCACAGCCTTGCCACTAATTAATAAATTTGCTCTAATCCCAACCAACACTGAGGCAAATGACAGCAACTGTTCTGTAATTTTCTATGTCTGAACACTCCATTTCAGTATTTTTTAAAAATACACAATACGTTTTTAAAGTAGCAGCTGTACTTTTAGTAGCAACCAGTTGAGAAAAATACATGATGGACAAGAGCAATTATGCATTCAGTAATATTTTAAAATAAATGTGTATTTTATTAATAAAAATAAACATATATTTTTAATATAGTATATATATGTGAGAGACATAGTATTTATGAAGTCTACAACCTGGGCATGAGTGGATTAATTATATCTTTGTAGTAATTGCCTACTTCCATCTTCAGTGTGTCTTGTTCCAAATATATTCATGGCTCTGCAGCAATTTGGTATTCAGCTAGCCAAGAAGTTAATATATTTGTATAAATAAATGAGATGTAGAAGAAAGGAGTGGTGCTGTAGTAATCATCTAGATAGTCTGGGGGAAAAATAACAAGTGTGTGTTATTAATCAAAAGACTTCATTTATGAAGAATGTCTAGGAAAGTAGAAAAATAAAGAGTACATTTGCAGTGTATTCTTCACTTATGGATGTGAATAAGAGCTCAAAAACATCACTGGACAGTATTTATTTCTGCAATCAGTTCATCTAAAGATTACACTCTACATAGTGCAAGTGAACAGAAGAGTGTATATATATTTTAAGTCCCCCAAATGGTTTTCCTTATTATTTATGTGTGTCAGTGTCAGTTTACACTTGCAATTATGGAAGGAACACACATTTCTATGAAGACAACAATCCTGACTCACCGTCAAAGGGACGCTTCTTGGGGAGTGAGTGTGGGACACCTTAACTGTGCTCTTTTGAAAGGTGACCAGTAGACCTGTTCCATGACATCATGGTCTGAACCACACAGGTATTCTGCTGCAAATACCTTTCATCCTCTTTTACCTTTACCTTTTCTTCTCCTAAATACTGTCAGCTCTATTTGAAAGGTATTAATGCACAAATGTGAAACAGCTTAATCTTGTGTAAAGTATTTCCAAACTGGTTCATTAATAAAACATATAACACATAATGTTTATGTAACTCTATTTACTTAGTGATCTCTTCTTCTCATTTCATGAAACAAGTTTGTTACAGGGAATTCCCTGGCAGTCCAGTGGTTAGGACTTGGCGCTTTCACTGCCATGGGCTGGGTTTGATCCCTGGTCAGAGAACTAAGATCCCACAAGCCATGCAGCGTGGCCAAAAAAAAAAAAAAAAAAAAAAGTTTGCTACAGAATAGTCTGTGAAAATCAGCTAGCTACATAAACAAAGATTTAAGGCTGTGATTCGAAGACTTGAAAAGGCAAATCACCCTATTATTAGTTTTTTTCAAATTTTTACTCTATCTTAAACACTCAATGTATATGTTTAATTAAAATGAATTAAAATTCATGTGACTAAGAAATTATCAGATGAGAAAACTGAAGCTCTTCCTAGAGTCTACAATACCAGTTTGGGTACTTGCTAATTTGAAATAATTCTTGGTTATATTTGGGTCATTCAGTTTTACATTTCCAATGCCAAATACAGTGTCTAGTACAAAGAACGAACTCAAAAGTGAAAAAAATGTTAATTTGAATTAGCCTTTTTATAAAATTCTTATTTTACTTCAGATTGCTAAAGAAAAGCAGTACAGAAACCATCTCTTTGTCCATATGCTCATTTGACCATAATAAATTATGTCCTCCAAAAGTAAAATGCAGTGTAATCATATAATCACTGTACATGTTCTTTGAACACAGTGTCTGTAAAATGGAGAGGAGGCATCACCAGGGTTTGGAAAACACAAGAGCTTCAGTGTTTTTCAATGTTTGATTCACTGGGAAATTTCCATTGCAGCTTTTTCTAAAGTCCTTGTAGATTAACAAAAGCTTCAGGAATTTATAACCTTGTATTTACTTCTCAAACCAAGTATACTTTGGAAGAAGATTTTTGTCCCCCCAAAATCCACCTTCAAGTTAGGCAAGGGTTTGTTTTCCCCTATATACATTTTGGACAAATAAACATTGGTAACAAGGATAGAAGGATCTACAAAATTCAAATTATTTGAAGAAACAATGAGAAATTTCAGACGCAAAGGTAGAGAATCAGAAAAGCATAAAAGAATACGAAATGGAAAATAATCAGCAAATCCGATTCATTTATTTCTAAATGCTAAAAAAATGTCAAAATGTATGAAGAAAACAAATGTTTTAGAACAACTAACCGCTGAGTGTTAATATCCTCCTAGTTGGCAAATGATTACACTTGCCTCTCTAGATCCAAGTGTTTAATTTTGCACTTGACCTTAATCCACATTAGTTTTTTTTTTTTTGTTTGTTTTTGTTTTTTTTTGCGGTACGCGGGTCTCTCACTGTAGCGGCCTCTCCCGTTGCGGAGCACAGGCTCCAGACGCACAGGCTCAGCGGCCATGGCTCACGGGCCCAGCCGCTCCGCGGCATGTGGGATCTTCCCGGACCGGGGCATGAACCCGTGTCCCCTGCATCGGCAGGCGGACTCTCAACCACTGCGCCACCAGGGAAGCCCCCACATTAAAGTCCCTGCAGTAATCTTACCGATATACATCTGTTTCCTCAGAGAATAAATTAATTGTTGATGAATCACTTCTTAAGACTTTGCCACTTGCAATAAGTTTTATTGCCTTCCAAAACCATGGATAAAGGAAAGCATATATCAAGGGGTTCATAGCTGAATTATAATAAACACATCACACTAAAATCTCATAAACATAAGGAGGAGTTATAAAATTCATATGAGCGTCAATTATAGCATCAATAATGTATGGAAGCCAAGAGACCAGAAAAGCTGCCATAGCAATACCCAAGGTTTTAGCAGCTTTTCTCTCTCTCTTTGCCACTCTTTCCTTATAACTCTCTGAGGAGGACTGAACTTGGCTGGCTGTACTTTCTATCTTCCTGGCCTGATATTTAGCCACCAAAAATACCTTACTGTATATAAACAAACACCATGGCAACAGTGGGTATAAAGAATAAAAGAAAACAAATTAGAACCCAATTTTGATTCATTGAAGCCGGACAGCCTCCTACACAGGTGAGAGCAACTACTAGGTCCTCAACCCCTTCCTCATGGACCCCTGTGTGAAAGACAGAAAAACTATATGTGACAGAAAAGAACCAAGAGAGAACAATGCACATTCCTGAAACCAAGTCAGTAAACTTGGTTGGGTAGGTCAGAGGATCAAGTAACAGCAAAATATCGGTCAATAGAGATACAGCATAAGTGAAATAAAGAAGCAAAACAGAAGGAATTATCAAAACATGTATGAAATTTACAGTAACTCTCCCCAAAGTACCAGCAGCTCTCCAGAGACCTCACTGTGCTAAAAGGGCATCACAGTCACTCCCACCAAGAAGTCCACACAGGCCAGGGATGCGATCAGAAACTTTGTAGATGTGTGCAGCTGTTTGAAGTGAAGAATAGCAATAATGACCAATAAGTTTCCAAACACAGCCAGCCGGGCCCCTAATCTGAGGACTGCACACAGAATTGCCTGAGGACCTGCTGAGTAAGGAATCTTAAGACAGGACCCATTCACGTTCTTGTAGCAGAGTTCCACAGCTTCAGCTTGGGAGAAATTTTTCACCATTGCCTTCTTGTTTGAATGATTTCAAGGTTCTCAAATTCCCTATTTCAGCAATTTAAAACAAGAAGAAGATGGCAATTTCAAAAGCTTCTGTAAGAGGAAAACAATTTCTAGTTAAAATGAAAGCTAGTAACTTTTCTCCCATTTTGAGGGGCATATTAACTATAACCTCTTGGTCTTTCCAAAAAGTATTCCCAAGTTTTTAATATATTTAGAGTGAAAACTTGTTGCAGAAAGTCATTAAAATTATAGTCAACATACTTAGTCCAATGATATGTTTTATAAAATGTAATTAGCTAATCACTAGAAAATCCTTTTTTTGTTTTACTTTACCTTTTGAAATCTTGCCTGGAACCACCTGAGTTGAGAACTAATTAAACTACCAAAGGCTGTTTTATTTACTAAGCTATCACCCCTAAGTAGTCATTTCAGCAGTAATGATAAACTGTACTTCATTCTTTGAAGAAGGAAGAAATAAATTACATCTTCTTCAATTTATAGCCTCAAAAATCCCTATAGTATAGACTGTAAAGACTGAGGAAACATTTACTCATAATAGCTTGTTAAACTTATTTGGGGAATAGATTTCTTCTATTGCTTATATTTTCAGAGTTTATGGGGTTTTCTTTTTGTATTCCTTCATGGTCTGGATAGCTTAAGATGATTTGGAGAACGATTCTTACCAGATTGATACTAATATATAACCAGTGTGTAAGTATTTTCCCTGCTACTAGCCAGTTTTAGATGTCTAAAATCAGTAAGATTGATTAAAATAAGCAATAACTCACCTAGCCCCTTACCTTCCCATCCTTAAAAAACAGTATATTTTTAAACCTACCACAGAGGAGTGGGCAACACCCGGGATGATCTTGGGGCAGGGTGGGGAGGGAGGTTCTAGATTAGCCATGTCTCTGGTGGGAATGGATTCATACTAAGTCCTCCAAAATTCAAGTAATGACCAACTTGGTTTCTCCCGGTGTTTGTTTGTTTTTATAGTGAGGAATACAGTCTTCAAACACTTTACAGAGCTCACCAAACAATAGTGACTAATTATTTTTTTACTTCATTTAACCATGAAAATGTACAACCTTGCATCTATATCTTAATTGAACTAGAGACTAGACTACTTGTATTGCCATTATCCAGTACCAGAGCTCTGTCCTCTATTGAAAGTGCAGGTTCTCAAAAAAAGGCTATGTGAACACACCTGTGTATCTTTTATCTATATATCTATACTCTCTAGTAAATAGGCTTTGTTAATCTGTGAATTTTAAATGTTTGTGTATGTGTGGTATGTGTATATATACGCCTGTGGTACTTTCAGGATTTACTAGTCCATGAATTTTAAATCAACTCATTTTTACTTTTTTTTTTTTTTTTTTTTTTTGGCTGTGTTGGGTCTTCGTTTCTGTGCAAGGGCTTTCTCTAGTTGCGGCGAAGGGGGGCCACTCTTCATCGCGGTGCATGGGCCTCTCATTGTCGTGGCCTCTCTTGTTGTGGATCACGGGCTCCAGACGTGCGCAGGCTCAGTAGCTGTGGCGCACGGGCCTAGTTGCTCCGCAGCATGTGGGATCTTCCCAGACTAGGGCTCGAACCCGTGTCCCCTGCGTCAGCAGGCAGATTCTCAACCACTGCGTCACCAGGGAAGCCCCTTATTTTTATTTTTATTCCTCAAGTTTATACTTATTTAAGCCCTTACTGGCTTAATGGCATAAATCTAAGTCTCCTCCTTAGAGAGCATCTCCCAGTTACTCCTGAGATTCCCAAGGTGGGTGCATCCATGTGCTCACCAGTCAGTTTACCCAATAAAAAGACCATTTGACACCCCATATTTTCTTCTTCTGCCCCAGCTCTCCAGATAAAGTCCACCACATCTCTTGTCTTATTCTAGAGCTGGCTAAAGAAATTTCACACTGCCACCATAGATGGTATCCTGCCTTAGAGTCTGAGTGTCTATGTAAAGGCTGCTTATCTCCCCAAGCTTTAGGCTCCCCACTTCACTGGTAATGCTGCTGTTGTGCAAAAGGAGAGAGACCCCTTCCTCAGGTCTTTCCACTTGGGCCCTAAAATAGCAGGCTTCAGTCTTACAGAGTGTCTCAAATCTTACCCTTCCCTAGAAGCAGACACTTGAGGAGAGATGAGCACTCCTAAGACCCACATCTTGGTGCTTAATATTTTACACCCGTAAAAGGAACTAGAGTTTCTCAAAGAAATGATTCATCCAAGCCATGGGACGGGGAAAGTACAGGATGAAACTGGAATATATTTTTATATCAGACACTTTTTTTTTAATGTTGGAGCACTTTCATAAGGATGCTGTTACAGCATGAGTGGGTTCCCACTGGCCAAATATGGGACAATTTGAGTGCTAAAATAATTAGGGAGAGTAAAAACAAATTATAAACTATTAGAAAAAAATGAGAAACTGTGACACCATATTAATTAAAGAGAAAAAGAAAGAGAGAGAGATGATTGTAGATAGATAGATAGATCAGTAGGTAGATAAAGAAGGGCTCTTTATTATAGTAGAATACCAAGTGCAACTGATACATATGGAGGGGGTACTGGAGTTGGAGCATCATAATTTTGGAACCATCACAATAATATTGATTCAGAGTGAATCGTCAATGGATGCTAAATCTGGTGGGAGGGGAGGGGAATTTTGATAAGAGTCTAGATAAAGCATTTTGAAATAGAGTTTAACCAATGCAACAGAACTATTTTCTACAGATATAAATGATTAATTAGGAAGAGCACAGACACAGTAATACCACCAGTCCTCCTTGGCAAGATGTGATAAATAGCTCCTTTAAACTCTTTTTGTCTTTCCATGATGCTGGAAATTCTTAGCAAAGCATCATCTTTAAGAGCTCTCTGGAAAGTGTATTTTACTGTGAGGGGCAATGTAGTAGAATATTTTTCATATCTAGTATCACATTATATCCATAGACAATCCATTCTTGCCTAGCATAGAGACTGATAAACTGGACGTGTTCATTGTACAACAGAAGGTTCAGAAAAGAAGTGTTTGTTGGGTGGCCCTGAAACATAAAGCAGTCAGAGGACAACACAGGAACACAGTGAGTCCCTAAGAGGAGGGATGCCAAAGAAAATATATGCCAAGTATCAGGTCCATATTGTTACCTTAGATTTTTAACATTTGCTTAAGAGTCTTAATGATTCCCTAAAATATTCTTGGACAAGTTTTGAAGCTTTAGATCAGAGGAAACAAGGTTTCATGTCCTTGTTGATTCAATGCTCTTGTTAGTTTATTGAGTTGAATCACATATAGTCTAGCCCAGAGCTAGCTATCCAATAAAACTTTCTGTGATGAAAGAAACATTCTATAATCTGCACTGTCCAATATGACAGCCACTGTTCACATGTGGTTATTGAACACTTGAAATGGGGTTTCTCACTGATTTTTAATTCAATTTAATTTTAACAAATTTAAGTTAAAGTAGCCACATGTGGCTAGTTGCAACTGTATTGGGCAGATTAGGCCTATGCTAAAGGGACAAAACAAAAAAGACCTATCACGGCACTTTAATTTTGAGAGCTTTTTCACCATACAAGCTTTATTTAGGTTATTTTGTCTAGCAAAACTGGACTTCTTGCCCTGAAAATAGTATTGATTATTTTGTTTTGCTTTTCAAAGTTTATTTTTTAATTTAGTGAGCACCTATGATTAAGGCAGAATAGTGGGGTAATTAAGGACACAGTCCTCGGTGGGGCTGAGGGGGGAAAACACAGACCTCAGGTTTAGAAAAACTCATACTCAAAGAGTAGTACTTAATTATTCAGAACCTCAATTTTTAGAAATTCGGAAATCCTAAAGTGGCATGGGGAGAAATATTTGGCTGTTATTTTTTCACATACTTGTTTCTGCTCCTGACAGCAATCTTACTCTTGTCTTTCTAGGGCTGCAGTTACACTATGTTAAACCACTGGATATTATCTAACAATTCTCTGAGGCCACATTCTTTTTTCCAATCTTTTTTTCCCTCTCTCTTCTTAATATTGGATAATATCTCATGAACTATCTCCAACTTCACTACTATTTTCCCTGTAACTTCCCTTTGGCTAAACCCCTCTAGCAATCTTTTATTTCAAATACTATATTTTTGTCATTTCTAGAATTTTCATTTGGTGTTTTATTGCTTTCAGTTCTCTGCTGAGATTTCCCATGTTTCATTCATGGGTAGCACATTTTGTTTTACTTCATTGAGGGTAGTTATAACAACTGCCTTGACCTCCTTATCTCCTAGTTCATGTTTGTCATCTCAGGGTTGGTCTCAACTGATTTTCTTCTTTCTTAAGAATGTGTCCCATTTTCCTAGTTTTTTGTATGTTGGATAATTTTGGGTTGTATTCCAGACATTGTGAATATTAACTTTTGGAGCTTCTTCTCAAACGTTCAGAAATAGCAGGAGTATCAATAAAAGCAACAACAAATCACGAAAGTAGTGATTAATAAAAGTTTATTGTGCCCACATCAAAAGACAGTTTGTGAGCCAGGAGCACTCAAACCAAAACTTGGAATAAGGCTCAGGAGTATATGGTTTCAAAGCTTATCTATCCAGAAGGCAGTGACTTAATTCTTCACAGTGATTGGTTATAGTATTAGAATTTTCTTAAATGATGGGGAATTGGTTAGTGGTTACTTCATATGAATTTTGGAAATAGTTCAAGTTTTGCTTGCTTGTGATTTCTTAGAGGCATAAGGAAGAAAGACCCAGGTCAAGTTAGTGCTGCAAATTAAGCTAAATTAAGCTTTGTTTGTATGATTAAACTGGTTTTGTCTGCTCGGGGAATTTTCAAGGCTGGTCTCCATTTATTTTTGGTTTTAACCCTCTGAGTTATTTTCTCTGGTGAGTATTACCTCTTTGGTTTTAGTAGACTCTGTTTCCTGGGGGGTATCTCCTCTTATTTCAGACCCGTTGTCTTTATCTAACCTGTTTTAATCTGCTTGGCACATGTGTCATTCAGGCGTCAACCAGAGCTGTAGGTGGACAGAATTTAGGGATCCTCCAATCTGGCTCTTTTCTTTCTGAGAGTCCTATACTCTTCCCAATCACCACAGTTACCTTGGATCTCCAGGCCAGAAAGACTGTGTTTTCCCACAAGTTCCCTGCCAACCCATGTCCTTCAAGCATGTCCAAATTATGGTTCTTCTGCCTTTCTGTAGGTTTGGGGATCTACCCTAAATCTTTCTAGTGAGTTAAATTTCTGCATAGAACAACCTACAAATGGATTCAATGTTGTGAATGAGGAACAATGAGGATTCCAGGTTGATTCCTTGCTTTCAGGCTGAGACACCAGGTGGAGGAGAAAGTGTGGGTAGGGTGTGGAGAGGGGAGAGGATTTCCAGTTGGGACATGATGAAGCTGAGATGTTTAAGGGCAATTAAGTTGGGAACTTCCAGTAGACTAATGGATAAATCTGTGTAGAACTCAAAAGACTAGAGGGAGTTATTTGGGGCCATCATCATATATCATAATCAGTCACCCAGGGAACTAACAATGTTGAGGGAATGATTCTTCATTACAGATACACTGTGTGTCAGGCATCTAGTAAGTGCCACTATAACACGATAAAATTGCTTTTCTCAGATCACATGTGAGTTATTAATGACTTTACAATTCCAGACTATGAATAAAATTGTCCAAGGTGCTAGATTTGTTTTATAATGCATGGAACAAGTTAGGTATAATAATGGTTCTGAAATTTCCAGTATTCTTTCTTGATCAAAATCTTAGGATACAATATGCTCCATCACATAGTTCAAATGATATAATACTTTTTTTACAACTATTTAAAAAATTTCCACTTCTTATCAGTGTTAGAACATATCTTCATTTGGGATAGTCTCTTTGGTTTTAAGAAAAACTGTGTTTCTAAACACTATTTTCCTGGTTTTGAGGGAATTTTATCCAAAATCGAGTAATCATTTACTTAACACAATATAAATTATGACGCTTGAAAATTAAATTCCTAAAATAGTAAGTAAAAGTATGAAGGGGATTGGGGCATCTTAACTCATTATTTCTAGGCAGGTCTTTCTTACTGACCTATTTCAAAGGTCTCCATTGTTTTAATGACCCTCTCATTTTCCCCCTGTACCTTGCTGCCCCTTAGCGGTCACTCTGAGCAATATTGGGCTGACCAAACAAAAGATAATTAAGTCAAAGCCCAGAAGGGAATTGTCTGTTCAAAAATGAGTCACCACCCTACCACCTCCCCAAAATGAGGCCCAGGCCGAACCCTTTGAAAGCACGCCAGTTAGGGACTATCCACTTTCTCCCTTCCAAGCTACCCCTCCATACAAACAAGTCAAAGAAAGGTTTTTGAACTTGTCTTCATTAGAATCCCATGAGTAGCTTAAGATTTCCAGGCCCTGCACCCAGAAGTTCCAATTTCTAGGACTGAGGTGAAATGTGCTTTTCAAATCAAGCACCCCAAATGATTCTGCCATTCCACAGAACACTTTTTGAGAAACACTGCTGCAGGAGAAGTAGCACTGTTAGAAAGGAAAGTGCTCTAAACTCGGTCAGAAAAATCAAGCCCATCCATTCCAGTCATACTTGCTAAGATCCTTCTAGAGCCAGGCGTCCATGCCAGGTGCTAAGAGTGCAGATAAAAGCCACAACCCCTAGCCTGTTCATAGTCTAGTTTGGGAGAGGCCAAGTAAACAATTACAGCACTCTGAGATAAGAACTCTGGAAAGAGAGAGGAGGAGTATTCAGGGGGACAAGGAGGGAGTGACGGAAGGACCCTGGGAGAGCCAGGTTGATGGTATTTATTGTAGAAAGTTCTCCAGTCAAAGAGACTCCGAGGGGCTTCCCTGGTTGCGCAGTGGTTGAGAGTCCACCTGCCGATGCAGGGGACACGGGTTCATGCCCCGGTCCAGGAAGATCCCACATGCCGCGGAGCAGCTGGACCTGTGAGCCGTGGTCGCTGAGCCTGCGTGTCTGGAGCCTGTGCTCCACAATGGGAGAGGCCACAACAGTGAGAGGCCCGTGTACCGCAAAAAAAAAAAAAACCAAATAAACAAACAAAAAAATGTGTAAAGAGCTAGATGAAACATTCACGGTCAGGATCTTTCTTTAGAAAAAGAAGGCAAAATTACAAAAAAAAATTAGTTATGTACATGAAGTTGAGAAAAGCAATCACAGCAGTTTCTTAG
This sequence comes from Mesoplodon densirostris, assembly GCF_025265405.1. NCBI lineage: Eukaryota > Metazoa > Chordata > Mammalia > Artiodactyla > Ziphiidae > Mesoplodon > Mesoplodon densirostris. The sequence continues at coordinate 31,108,101 of NC_082672.1, forward strand.
TTTCTACCTAAGAAACTAGGTAGGGTGGAGCCTGAGAATTTTTCTTATTATCAAGCATCTGATGTGAGAGGTACTTTCCATAACTATCCACTTGAAAATTTTTTCTTTACATAATAATAACTGTGGCCTCTGATGGTTTAGCCTCAAAGGATCTCTGTCCAAATATTTATTAGTTCTTGTGGTAGTTTCAACATATGTTCATAAATTTTTAATATTCCTCCCTTCTGGAGGTAGAACTCAATTTTCCTCCTCTTGATTGTGGACTGGACTTTGTGATTCTCTTCTAATGGGTATAGCATAGAAATGGAAAAATAGTAACTCAAAGACATCACCTTAACCAAGGTGTGAAGATTAATATCACCAAAAGACATATCATTCTGATATCATGTATCCTCTGAAATGATATGTTGAGAACACTTCACCTCCCTGGTATTCTTTTCAAAAATCTGTAACTCAGTCTAATCGTGAAAACATCAGACAAACCTGAATTGAGGGACTTTCTAACAAAATGCCTAACCAGTACTCTTAAAGTGTCAAGTTCATGACAAAAAAGGAAAGACAGAAAACTGTCACAGATTGGAGGAGACAAAGGAAACATGCTATGTAAATACAATGTGGGATTGGATCTTGGAATAGAAAATGGACATCAGTGGAAAACTAGGGAAATCCAAATCATTAGTTTAATTGAAAGTACTATGCCAATGTTAATTTTTTAGCTTTGACAAATGCATCATGGTTATGTAAGACGTTAACACTGGGAGAATCTGCGTGAGGTGTATATGGGAACTCTGTACTATTTTTGCAACTCTTCCGTAAGTCTACAATTATTCTAAAATGGAATTTACTTTAAAAACGAGGAGGAAGAAAGCACATTCTAGTTAAAGGCAACTGATAGAGCAAAGCGCAGAAATAAGGGAACCCCTGGTGTGGGTTTGGAGAGCTGGTGGGAAGGAAGTGGGAGCAGAAAGAGATGGAGAAGTTCTTTAAGCTAGCATATTCCAAAGCATAAATTTTGGTGCAGGGAAAGGCAGAATTCAGATCACATAGGTCCTTTTATATAAGGTGACCATATAATATATCATCTGAATTGGGACACTTTTGAGAAGGAAAGGGAGTGCTCAGAGACAGAAGGCTGGAAAAACCAGCCTAAACTGGGGCTGTCCTGGGCAAACTGGATGTATGATCACCTTATTTATATGCCATGATAAGGGGCTTGGATTTGATTTTGAGAGCAATGTTTTCCATAATAGATACCATGTAGATCTCTACAGCCATTAAGTATAAAAAAAGTTCTATGGTCAAATACATTCAGAAAATACTGGTTTAAAGAAAGTTATACTTGTTTCTTTACCGAACCACTTCTCAGAGCATTTAATTTATAAACATGCACCTCAAATCTTCAGGAAGGCATCATAATAAGATTTCCAGACATTTCTCCATAGATGCCCTTCTATGATTCCTCCCCCTAATCTACACAACCTTTCACCCCTGACCAGCCCCAGCACTTTTATTTTTAAGAAGTACATTTGGGGGCATGTGGCAATCACGGTGATGGCATGAAGCCTGGAGTGATGTTTTCAGATTTGCGCTTCAAATACCCAGTGGTGGCTTTGAGGATAATGACGTTGAGTAGAACTGGAGGTACAGATGCCAATGAGGAAGGTATCGTAGTGGACTGGGACACAGAGAGAAGAGGGCACACATGATAATATGTAGGAGGTAAAATTAGAGATGAACATACCAATCGTCATGCTATGATGGTCCAGGTAAGATTTCTGTGGGATTCCTATTAGCTCTATGTTTAAATGTGAGAGCAAAATCTGCTCTGTGCTTGGCATATAACTAGGGGCAGAGTGGTCTTAGAAAACAAGCAGACTGCAGAGGGAGATGAGAGGAGCTTAAAAACAAAGCACAATGGAACAAACTCTAGTTTATTAGACATTAATTTAAGCTGACTTTTTTTGGGGGGGTGGTGTCATGCTGCTCAATATGTGGAATCTTAGCACGTGGGATCTTAGTTCCCTGACCAGGGATCAAACCTGTGGCCGCCTGCAGTGGAAGCATGGAGTCTTAACCACTGGACCACCAGGGAAGTTCCTAAAGTGCCTTTTAATCTAGCACAGATTTCTTAAAACAGCTTTGGTTTTCCCCTACATTATAATCAAAAACAAACTTTCACAGGTACACTTGTACCTCTCATTTATCATTAAATTCTTTGTCTTTTTGTATTTTCCTTTTTGTGTCTTTTACTTCTCTGGCTGTCCCACAAGATCACATGGTGGGCCTTTTAAAAAATATTTTAGTTCAGGGGCTATAATGTGAACAAGCAATTGTCTCCTATTTGCTAGAATTGCTATTCCAAACACTGGAGATACAGCAGTGAAGAGTTCCCTAGCCTACATGGCAGAGGTTATTTAGGTTGTATTTATATTAATAAGGATACAAGTATGCAGATAACAATTCCCGGTCAAAGACTTACTTCTGATTGCCTTTCAAATTCTTTCCAAGAAGACCCAAATCCCCAAAATTACTAGCTCTGAAAAATCCAAATCACAAGTCTTCAGACATAGGGAATTCTTGCAAGTATAAAGGATTTGTTTGGGGAGAAGTGAAATGATCACCTGTTACATTGGCAGAATTTTTGATCCCTGCTGTGTTCAAGGCACCTGGCTAAGTTTCACTAAGAAGCAGGCTGATGCTCAGGTGGGATACCATAAATATCAGGAACTCTTCTGGAATTCATTTATCCTCTGTATCTCTAAATTTTGCAGGGCTACCTAAACTATACCTATTTTTTTTCACTTGAATACAAAGGATACAAAGGAGTGAAATCTTATTCCTAGTTTTCAAAAGACCTGGAAGAAATCCACTCATATTTTGAAACATGAGAAATCGGAAGAAGCCCAGGAGGAGGATTCACACAACTGAGCTTTGGTCCTCATTCAGTCAGTAACTAGCAGGGTGACCTGAAGAGACCACCAAGCCTCCAGTTCTTCAACAGTGCTTCGTGATGTCCCCTCTCACAGTCCAGGGTTCTATCAAACATGATAGGATGTTTGGAAAGTGCAGCAAAAACTACGTAAATGTAAATTCTTTGCATGATAGTTCCTTGAATGACTGACATGGCTCTTCCTAAATTTACCAACCACTTCCTAATTTCTAACTCCAATGCACAACTTTCAGTTCTTAATTTACTTGAACTTTCTGTGACATGTGCTATCATAGACCATTCCCTCTTTTTTGAAATGTTTTCCTTCATTCTCTACTACACGTTTTCCTGGTTTACTTCCTATCTCTCTGATTACTCCTCTTCATGGTTTTTCTTCCTCTGCCCTCCCTTAAACATAGAAAGTCCACAACATCCCATCCTTAGGGTTAGTGATCTCATCTCTTCCCGTAGCTCCAACCAGAACTCTATCCGGAACTCCAGCTCACATTCTCAAGTACCTGTAGGACACTGGACATCTCTGAGTCTCTCTTCCCCAGAATCTTCAACACAACAACACGTCCCAAGCTAAACTTACTGTCACTTTGCTCCCTCATTTCACCACCTCCATCCTCAAACTGCAATTGCTTTATCAGCAATCTTAGATCTCAGCTACATCATGCTCAGTTTTGTGTCTTAAAAAGAGGAGTCATCTCTTTCATTCTCTATATCTAATTGATTTCCAAGTCTTCTTAAATATTTCTCAAAGCAGTCCTCACCTCCTCTTCTCCAATGTATTTGCCTTACTACAGTCCTTCAATATCTCTGATATTGGAGAAATTCTTAATTGGGGGATGCTACCATTGCAACAGCCTCCTAAGTGGTCAAAACTCTCTCTCACTTTTATTTCCCTTTATTTTTGCCCATTCTCCAAAGGTTTCTTCAGAGCATGGAATTATGAGGACATCACACTTTTGCTTTCATAGTTTAACTCCTATTAGATATTCATTTAACATGATATACAGGCTTTTCATTATATAAACTCCACTTGACTTTCTAGTCTCATGCCCCTCCATTCCACCCACTCTGCTTTAGTCTAATGAAAATTAGAAGAGATCCCTGAGAGTTTGAACTTGCCTGTGATTTTATGAAGTTTTATGTGTTCTTCCTTTTGGCTGGAATGTCCTTTCCCATCTTGTCTTCCCAGTGAAGTCTCACACATTTTTCAGGATTCTATTAACACTTCCCTTTTGGAACGGTCCCTGACCCCACAGTAAGTCGTCCTCATCTCTGGGCTCCCTCTGTGCTGTGTACAAATCTTTATCACAGCATCTCTTGCAGTGTTCTGGGAAGGATCTCACTCTTTGAGCAACCTGAGGGAAAATACTGTATCCTACTCATCTTGATATCTGCAGTGCCTGTCGCAGTACCTGGCACATGGCAGATTCCCAACGAACACATGCTGAGTGAATTATATGGTAGGAAGAAATCAAGATTCTGAATTAGGTCATCTGGATCTGTGCTTCTCATAATTATTTGTGTGATTTTGATGACATTTCTTTGGGTTTCAGATTTTTTCATCTGTGAAATGAGGAATTAGAGGTAGCTTTTCTGTTAGGCTTTCTCCAGCTTTAATACTCTATGGATGAAACTATCGTCTATTACAAAGGCTGATATACATATTTTATTTGATCACAGAATGTTTTATAAAAACTTATGAATACTGAAAAAAAGATTTTTCACATAAAAATTAGAATTTACACTGTATCTTGACAAAACAGATAACTTGATCCCACTGGCCAATATTACTAAAAGTCTACAATCGGCTCTAGCTGAATCATGCTGCCCCTTTCGATGGGGTGTGTGCCTTCTGTTTGGCCAGCCTGCCCATCTCTCTCTTGCCCCCTCTTCACAGAGGCAGAGTATAAGTTGCTGCTTATTACCACACTTATACCAACACACTTATACCACAGTTTTCTTCTGGAAAAAATGAGAAACAGAAAATTTTTCTTGTTCCCATTTCTCTCTTAAAAGTAGAAAAATGAAAAATAAACGGAGATCCTCTTATGTTTCTTATCGTTGGTTGACCGCACTCACTTATGCACATATGTATGTATAATTCCAAACAAACTAGAATTTGCTCATGTGGTACCAATTCAAAAAATTCTGGTTTTAGGTTTTTTTTCCACCTTAGTCCACCTGGACTTTTGATGTCCTGATGATCCTTTCAGAAAATATTATTGCCTTAATACAGACAAAGGCCTAATTAATTAATTTGGTATTTCTCTCACCTGAAGCAACTGATGCTTTTTATCTAACAATTACTTTATGTTTGAATATTTATCATGAGAACATTCTTTGCTCTTTTCAAATCCTGTTGAAACTACTTCCTGCCCTTCAAGGATGCTTAGAATGACTTGAATGTGCTACGAAAACTTGGTTACGAAGTGAGCACACGGAAATGACTCCACGCATTGTTCCTGCTAGAACTGCGTATCTGCGTTCACATTTTTTAATGGACTTGCGAATATGTTCTACTGAGGTTAAGGGTTAGGAAACAAGACAGGCGTGAGTTAATGGGGCGGGCTGAAGACATGAGTCTAGGGAGGCCGGCATCACCTGATGAAGAAAACAGCTGCTCTCCATTCCCTCCTCTTGTTTTTTACACGCAGGATAAGGCGTTCACCATCTACACGTCAGGCCTCAAAAAATACCTCCCTTGCAGTTTTGCTGGAACCCCTATTCCTTAGCTTAGAACCAGAGGAGGCGGGGAAGGGCCGCTGTCACTCAACCCCGCTGGCCAATAAGAGGGGGGTTATCCCCGCCTCCTTCCCAGGGAGGGATTGAGAGCATGCGCAGTGGGCGTTCCAGCGCCTCCACCCATCAGCTGAGGCTCGTAGCTGGCGGCTTTGGGGCCCTTGGGTGGCCGGGGCCAAAGAAGGAGAAGGAAGCCGAGGAGGTCGGGGTAAGAGGAGCCTCTGGAGGGGGTGTCCCTGGCTGGGCGCCCCGAGAGCGCGTGCCCCCGTGGCTGCCGCGCCACCTTGTTTGCGCGCGTTGTCAGGTGGCCGCCGCCCTGCGCTTCGCGGCAGGCTTTCAGGAGTCGGAGGGCCGGTGCTGCCCCAGCGCCGGGAGCGCGCTCCTCCCCACGCCCCCCAGGCCGGCGCGGGTGCGCGGTGCGGTCCGGCTGGTGCCGCCGGCCCAGTCAGCCCGGCCCGCCCTGCGCCGGCTGCGCCGCAGCCTCGCCGCGTCCCCCGGCCGCCCCGGCCGCGCTCGCTCAGGCGCACCAGCGGGCTGAGCGCTCCGGGGCGGGGCTGGAGCCCGAGGCACTCCGGCCCAGCTCAGGAGAACAGCTTCTGCCTCAGGCTGGACACGAATTGACCTCTTCCTCTTTTTAATGCCCGGATTTAGAAAACGCGCTTTAAAGTTCTCCTCCCGAATATAGAAGAACTGAAGATATATATTTCTATAGTAGAGGAACCGTATACGTTTATTCAGAGGCTCATCGTAGTTGGTTTTCTATTTGGCCTGGAGACTTTGACACACTACCTTTCTTTGATCTTTAAAGTACCTGTCCTTAGTTGGTTTGCATTAAGCCCTTTATAGCTACATAAAATATTCCAAGATGCCTCTCCACCCACCTCAGCCCACCCCTCTTGTTTTTTAGGTTGTTACTTTCTTTAAATTCAGACAAAAAGAAAACAAAAATGCCTTTCCCGTCAAATGCTATATATGTTTTTACTCTCAAGTTTCTTACATTTGCTTGGTTCTTATAGACATACATTAATTTTTGTTTAATTCAGATCAACTATTCTGATCATAATTATATATAATTTAAAGCTTGCTCGGGATCTGGAAGAAAAGGAAATGATTATGAAATGCTGTGTTGTTTAGTAATATTGGAGGTGGACGTTTCTTCTGGGGTTGGCCTGATCATCCCCCCAGGTCAGAGACTGATAGCAGTGTTCAGCTGTGTCTTGTGATGTGGACAGGCCTCTGCTTTGCAGGCCACTTTGAGAAGGTTGTCTCAGACTTGTGACTCGTTAAGAATTATGCTCTAGTTTCAGAGTTAATATGATACCATGTGAACTCATTAACATCTACATTTTTCTCAAGATATTTTACTTCTGCTGCTCCCGATCTCAAAGCCAATCTTAATTTTGGTTATGATCTCAAACTTTAGCCAGGTGCTGCTGGGTGAGAAATTGTATAAAACACCTGCAGTAAGTCTGAATAAGATTTGCCATAATTCTATTTAATTTGAAAGTTTAGTGTGTGTGAAAGAGTGAAAAATAATTCTCGGTATTGTGGACTAAACCCAAGTAGTATAATAGTTTAATGGATGGAGGAGCTGAGTTAATGAATGCAGTTAATGTAGTTTATGTAGAGAATGCTCATGTCTGTTAGGAGAGTGATCACCCTCACATTCGTGGAACATCTTCTATGTCCCTGGCACTGTGGATTCTACAAGAAGATAGCCTTAGATTAATCTCCAAAGTATATAAACAGCTTTTGAAGCTCAATATTAAAAAAAACAACCCAATCAAAAAATGGGCAGAAGACCTAAATAGACCTTTCTCCAAAGAAGTCATACAGATGGCCAAGAGGCACATGGAAAGCTGCTCAACATCACTAATTATTAGAGAAATGCAAATCAAAACTACAGTGAAGGGGCCTCCCTGGTGGCGCAAGTGGTTGAGAGTCCGCCTGCCGATGCAGGGGATACGGGTTCGTGCCCCGGTCTGGGAGGATCCCATATGCCGCGGAGCGGCTGGGCCCGTGAGCCATGGCCGCTGAGCCTGCGCGTCCGGAGCCTGCGCGTCCGGAGCCTGTGCTCCGCAACGGGGGAGGCCACAACAGTGAGAGGCCCGCATACCGAAAAAAAAAAAAAAAAAAAAACTACAGTGAGGTATCACCTCACACCAGTTAGAATGGGCATCATCAGAAAATCTACAAACAACAAATGCTGGAGAGGGTGTAGAGAAAAGGGAACCCTCTTGCACTGTTGGTGGGAATGTAAATTGATACAGTCACTATGGAGAACAGTATGGAGGTTCCTTAAAAAACTAAAAATAGAATTATCATATGACCCAGCAATCCCACTACTGGGCATATATCCAGAGAAAACCATAATTCAAAAGACACATGCACCCCAGTGTTCACTGCAGCACTATTTACAATAGCCAGGTCATGGAAGCAACCTAAATGCCCATCGACAGACGAATGGATAAAGAAGATGTGGTGCATATATACAGTGGAATATTACTCAGTCATAAAAAGGAATGAAATTGGGTTATTTGTAGAGACATGGATGGACCTAGAGACTGTCATACAGAGTGAAGTCAGAAAGAGATAAACATATCGTATATTAACACATACATGTGGAATCTAGAAAAATGGTACAGATGAACTGGTTTGTAAGGCAGAAATAGAGACACAGATGTAGAGAACAAATGTATGGACACCAAGGGGGAAAGCAGGGGTGGTGAGGGTGGTGGTGGGATGAATTGGGAGATTGGGATTGACATATATACACTAATATGTATAAAATAGATAACTAATAAGAACCTGCTGTATAAAAAAAAGATAAAATTAAAAAAAAAAAAGAAGATAGCCTTGTCGCTCTCATGTTTATGTTCCAGAGGTAGGGATAGATAATAAATGATATACTAACTAGATCATTTTAAGTGGTGATTAGTACTATGATGCCGTAGGTTAGATCAGCAAAGTGACAGAGTGGCGACTTCTCACTTCAAATCAAAGTGAAAATGGAATGCTTTTCTAGCACATGATGAGACTTTGCTGGGGAAGAGGAGCAAGTCACATGGAGATCATGGGAAGAGCCCTTCAGGGAGAGGAAATGGCACCAAGCAATAGTCCAAGGCAGCGATAAGCCTGGGACACCTGGATCTGAAAGAAGGCCCTGGAGTTCACTGTCTTAGAAATGGTAATATTTACCCTCAGACTGGGTGTGTGTTCTTAGGAAATAGGTACATTTATTCATTCTACAAATATTTATTAAGCACCTGTTGTATATCCAGATACTGAGAGTAGAGCAGTCCACAAAATAGACCAAAAAAAAAAAAATCAAAACAAAAAACCTGCCCTTCTGGGAACTTATCATTTTGGAGCACAGGGTGGAGGGAAGTCCTGTGCTTTATGCTGATGCTCACCATTAAGAAAGTGAAACTGACTATTTCTGTTGCTTTATCCACACAGGATTTATAGAGCATGAGATTTATGTTAATGGGAATCTTAAGGATTCTATACTGTGTCCAGTAGTAAATAGGAGTAATGTTTGACACTCACGATTTCTTTTTAAAATTCCCTTTGTTCTTTTATCTGTGCTCTTTAGAAACAGCTTGAGAAGATTCTCAGTATGAGTATTGCACCTGATCCTCTCTTCCCGTTTTTCTCTTTATAGTGTTTATATATCCTCATAGCAAGCTAATTATTTAGATTTTTGGTGAGCACTGTTCAATAGAACTTTCTGCTGTGACGGAAGTGTTCCATACGTGAGCTATCCCAGCCAATGGCCACACATGTGATATCTGAACACTTGATAGTGCAGGTATAGATAATGAGTTACTGTTATTCTGAGCAATAAAACTAGGAATTCTGAATGGGCTTTCAAAAGTATACAGCAAAAGTACTTTAGTGCATCTTAGCTCTGGGCTAGGTGCTGGAGACTGATGTGGAAAGCAGACATCAGAATAACTTGGTTGATGTAGCCTGTGTGCAAAGCTCATACACTGTTAAGTCAGTTTATAGTTAGCTGTCTATCTATCTGTTTATATACATATATTTTAAAGTACAGTCAGTTATTTGGATCCTTTATTTCTCATATCTCATCATCAGGAGAGCCAACCACCGTTGTCTTCTATATATCACTTAGCAGAATAAGAGAGGAGGAGATGTAAGCTATTTGGCAGTGTTACCTTGATCCATGCATGTAGTTATCCCAAGCCTAATTCCTCATTTTCCTTGTGGGTTTAGCAAAACTTCATACAGGGTGTGCAGAAAGGTGATAAATTTGTTTTTTCTAAATTGAGTGGGCTCACCTGTCCTTAATTTTGTTATACAGGGAAGCAACAATATTATTTTGTGTTTTCAAAACATAGACTCTAAGATTTAATTTCAAATTTTAGCTCTTTTCTTACATTAAACATGTTGCTTATTCTCATTATGCCTCAGTTTCTTCATTTGAAAAATCATAATTATTGTTGTACCTACCTCATAAGCTTGGTGGAAGAATCAACTAAGAAAATACATGTGAAAGTCCTAAACACAATGCTTAGGAAATAATAAGTTAGCTATAGTTAATCTTGTTGAATTTTTCTTTCTCTTCCATCATTCACAATTTCTTTTCATTCTTCGCTCAGCACTGAGCTGAGGGAATCACCATTGCACCCCTTCTCTAAGGAAATGCCAAGCAGCCCAACAGTGGCAGCTCTTTGGATGAATGAAGCTTAGTTATCTCACCAGCAGGAACTTTCTCAAGTTTAGGCGCTTGGGTAAAGGGATGAGGAAAACTGGTAGTTTGTAGCTGATTGGTTGATTCTCTAAAGGGTGGAAAAGGAAACCATAAAAGAAAACAGGAGAAGGCTTAGACCAGACTTGTTTGAGTTTTGAGGGTTGAGGGAAATGCTACAATACTAAGTGGCAAACAACAGGACTGATTATAGTCCCTCTTTGGGGGAGAGAGCAGGCCTCAGCTAATCGTGTGGTTGTGTGGTCCTGATGCAAGGGATCTGATCTGTTGATGCTAGTCCTGTAGATGCAAGAGTGGATCTTTACCTTTCTTCTGTATAGAGTGGGAAAGTTCTTGGTCCCTGGATGTGCAGTATCTCATTTGGATCCTGGCAGCAGGCCCAAATGCTAAGTGTCTTCCCCAAAGTAGAGGTTTCCTGTTGCCAGTTCCACTGGCAGCTAAAAAGGCAGTTGGCAAGTTCCTATAGCTTCAAAGGCATATAGACACTAAAGAGAGTTAAGAGTGTGACTCGGAGACATGGATGTGAGACTCATTTGTGTGTAGGTGTATTTGTGTATGTAGATGGAAGAGCACCCCTAAGAGAGTACATAAATAAGAAAGAGGAACACATCCTCATACAGTGTGTTTGTGTGAGCTAAATTTCAACCCTAGTAGGATCGTCAAATTTGTACTTGTAACCTCCCAGATCGACAATTTGGAAGTGTAAGCCAGTAACCTTAAAAATGCAATTATGTGACTTTTCTTTTATGTTATTTAGGTGACTGCTTAGAAAACTGCACAGCCCACCAACAGCTGATGAAATTAGCGAACAAGCAAATCAACTATGTCTTACACTCCAGGAATTGGTGGTGACCCCGCCCAGCTGGCCCAGCTTATCTCTTCCAACATCCAGAAGATCACACAATGTTGTGAGTTGAGTTTTTAAATTTTCATTGTTTGTTTTCAATTCTTCATTGAAACTTGGTGGAGATTCAAAAAAGGACAATTAGTGTTCCTCCAAGAGCAGATTTTAAAAGGCTAGACCTCTTTAGAGTAAAGATAAGGAGTAGAAGAGGTAACACGTAACTGCATTTTTGTGTAGAGTGTCAGGCACCTGATAAACGTTCATTAATGAAAGAAAGATTTAAAAGGATAGATACTTAGGTTTGCATTACAACTATCAGGTTCTAGATGAGATAAATGAGATTTGATGAAATCTCATAGGTTTGGCACTGGGAAGCACTGTCAAGCACTATCAGTACTCCTCAGAATATATGTAAGAAATTAAAAAAAAATCCCTGTAGCAGATTTGAACCTATAGAGTGTTTTAGTTTTTCTTTCTGAATCACAGCTAATCATATACCTAGATTATTCTGGTCATTTTGAGATCAGTATTTTGGCCCTCTAGGCATGCCTGAACTCTTTCAGAGTGTGTTAATATGTATAGTTTTATTCTTCAGCCTACTTCATTAAGGCTACTCTCTTTACCAGAATGCTAAACACACTGTGGAACATCTGAAATGTTTTCAGATGACCAACTGTGTTTCTTTAATCATTAACTTCCCAACAATTATTACTCTGCCTGAATGACTGAAATGAGATATCAGTGTGTTTTGGAGGCAGAGGGAGTAAAACTAGATTATAGATAGTTCTGAGAAAGTGCTGACCTGCACAGCAGTGTAGGATAACCCTTATCCTGATTTGGGGCAGCTCCTGTTTTCTTTGGCTGTCCTTGGAGGAGCAAGGAGGGGGGTAGCGTAGAGGTATCACTTTGTCCCCAGTAGGGTCTATAGGATTGGTACGTCAAGGATTGTTCCAGTTTGTCCTGGGGCACCAGCGTTGGCTGGCTCCACCTTGCTCTTGCTGCTTCAGATCATTCCCATGGTAGCCAAAAGGGCCTCTCCTTTTTGTGGCTCCCTTGCTGCTGATTAGAAATAGTGCTAGTCTGCCTCAGGCTACTTGTGTGAAAATTATAATTTTAATTTGCATGTGTGGAAAATCAGGACCTTTATCCAAGAAAGGAGGCCAGGAGGTCTTTTTCTGTAGGATAGGGCAGGTATCCTGTGTTGGGGAAGCTAAACGGTGTCAGGAATTCTGGGAAGAAGATGAGGAATGACTGTAGTGCATGGAGATTACAGAAGCCTTGTGCACTTAATGGTGTGAAAGATACACGGATTGGAGATGGTGTGTGAGCTTGAACTGGAAGGAAGGAAGCGTTAACTTCAGTCAGGTCACACTCTCTCAGAAAGGGATCAGTTCATGAGACCAGCCAGATGATATGAGGTAGATTGGACCACAGTTGCATATTCATGGCATACTCGATAGCCAAGTGTGTGACTACATCGTGGTTTGGGGCAGTCTTGGAGTACATGGGAGGGTGATGATAAGACCCGAAACTCTTGTTTTTAACAGCCTTGTGAAGAGCCGTTAAGGAGACTGGGACTGTTAACTCTGAGAAGGTACAATCACCCCCTTGGATATTTGAAGAACTGTCCTGTCTAAAACACGAGAAATGTACTCTACTTGATCATAGAGGCCTCCACAGATGAACGGAAGCAACAGCTTGAGAAAGGAATAAGGGGTTTTGAATAATCCTAGTTGTTGAGGGATAGAGTTGTCTACCTCAGGAGCAGTGCAGTCCCTGTTACTAAGTGAACAGCATATGGTGGTGAGATATTTCTCAGGTCTGTAATTAAGACACTGGAATAATGGTTAAACAAATGACTTCATTTTTATGTTGTCTTTATTCATTCAGCAAATAATTTATAGAGCACCGACTGTTTGCTAGTCACTGTTTCAGACCCTGGGAATCGAGCAGTAAGCAAGATCCACAAGGTCCTGTTCTCCCGTAGTTTCCAGTGTGAGGAAAACTAATGGTTTAAAAATTTAATGAACAACATAATTCCCTATGAAGAAAAAAAAATGAGAGTGATGTGATGAGAGCAAGTGATGAGGGAGCAGCTGCCTTAGCTTAGGTGGTTCTCTGAATGTGGAAGAGAAGAGGCTGGTAGTGAGAAAATACTGGGAAAGAGCATTTAGATAGAGGCCACAGCTGGTATTTTTAAAAAGCAGTCCAGAGCTTAGGGTGTTCAGAAAATAGGAAAAAAGGAAAAATCCAGTGTGGCTGAAGCACAGCACTTGAGGCAAGAGTGGCAGGAGATGAAATCAGAGAGGAGGCCAATTAGGTCACCTAAAACCTTGGAGGCCATGTGGAGCTTAAATTTCGTTCTAAGATGCAGGGAAGAGACACAATCAGATCTGCACTTTGAAAAGATTACTTTGGCTGCTGCTTAGAAAATAGACTTTGAAGAAATAGAAGGGGAACACAGGCCATGGCAGGGCTCTGATGAGAGAGATGTTGGCTTGCACCAGGGTGGTAGCAAGGGAGATGGAGAGAAGTGATGGATGTACTGTGGAGGCACAGACAGCAGGACTTGCTGAGGCATGGGGGTGGGGTGAGAGGGAGAGGGGAGACCAGGATGACTTCATGGTTTTTGCTTTGAGCAACCAAGTGGATGGTGGTGAGTATGTACTAAGATGGGAAGAACTATAGTTCAGGAGATGTGGGGAGAGTTTTGTTTTGGCCAAGTACATTTTGAGGTGTCTTTTAAACATCTAAGTGGAGATGTCAAACATCTAGTTTAGGTATATGAATTTGGAGATCAGAGTGTCATCAGAATATAAATGGTGTTTAAAACCATAGGTCTAAAATAATCACAAAGGAGTGAGTAGAGTTCAGAGAAGAGTGTTGGAGCATTTAAAAAAATGTAGAAGTCAGGAAAGCAGGGAGAAAACACCATAGTCAGGGAAGGAGTGACCAGTGAGGTAAGAAGAAAATCAGGCTCTGCTGGGTTTCCAGAAATTCAAAGAGTGTTTCAAGAATGAGTGAGGCATCATGTATCTAATGCTGCCAACAGACTGAATGAGATGAAAGCAGAGAATGGGATCTGGCAAACTGGTGTCTTTGAAAGAATAAATCCCTGGATATATTCCAGGGATGCAAAGCTGGTTCAATGACCACAAATCAGGCCATGTGATATACATACACCACATTAACAAAATGAAGGATAAAAATCATATGATCATTTCAATAGATACAGAAAAAAACATTTGACAAAATTTAACATTCATTTATGATAAAAATTCTCAACAAAATGGGTATAGAGGGAACATACTTCAACATAATAACAGCCATATGTGATGGGCCTGCTACTAATATCATATTCAGTGGAGAAAAGCTAAAAGCTTTTCCTCTAAGATCAGGCACAAGATAAGGACGCCCATTATTGCCACTTTCATTCAGAAATATTGGAAGTCCTAGAAAGAGCATTTAGGCAAGAAAAATAAATAAAAGGCATCCAAACTGGAAAGGAAGAAGTAAAACTATCACTATTTGTAGAGGATATGGTGTTATATGGAAAACCCTGAAGACTCCATCAAAAAACTGGTAGAACTGGTAAACAAATTTAGTAATGTTGCAGGTTACAAAATCAGTACTCAAAATCCGTTGTGTTTCTGTACACTAAAAACAAACTATCAGAAAGAGAAATTAAGAAAATCCCATTTATAATTGTATCAGAAAGGAATAAATTTAACCAAGGTTGTATACTGAAAACTATCAGACATTAAGGAAAGTAATTGAAGAAGACACAAATAAATGAAAAGATATTCCATGCTCATGGATCAGAAGAATTAATATTATGTCCATACTACCCATAGCAATTTACAAATTCAGTGCAATCCCTATCAAAATTACAATGGTATTTTTCACAGAATAAACAGTCTTAAAATTTGTATGGAACTGCAAAAGACCCTGAATAGCCAAAGCAATCCTGACGAAAAAGAACAAAGCTGGAGTCATCACCCTCTCTGTTTTTAAACTCTATTACAAAGCTATAGCAATTAAAACATTAAAGCAATTAAAGCATTAAAGACAGACACATAGATCAATGAAACAGAATAGAGAGCCCAGAAATAAACCCATGTATATATCATCAGTTAATTTACAGCAAAGCCAAGAATATACAATAGAAAAAGGACATTCTCTTCAATAAATCATGTTGGGAAAACTGGACAGCCACATGGAAAAGAATGAAATGGGACCACTGTCTTACACTATACACAAAATTAACTCAAAATGGATTAGACTTGAACATAAGACCTGAAACCATCCAACTCCTAGAAGAAAACATAGGTGGTAAGCTCCTTGACATAGGTCTTGGCAATGATTTTCTGAATCTGATAACAAAAGTAAGGCAACAAAAGCAAAAATAAACAAGTAGGACTACATCAAACTAAAAAGTTTCTGCACAGCAAAGGAAAGCAAAAAGACAAGAAATAACAGGTTTGGTGAGGATGTGGAGAAAAGGGAACCCTTGTGCACTGTCGTTGGGAATGTAAATTGGTTCAGCCACTATGGGAAACAGTGTTGGAGATTCCTCAGAAAATTAAAAGTAGAATTACCATACAATCCAGCAGTACTCTCTCTGAGTTTTTATCCAAAGCAAACAAAAGTACTAGATTGAAAATGTATCTGCACTCCCATGTTCATTACAGCATTATTTACAATAGCCAAGATATGGAAGCAACCTAAGAGTCCATGGATAGATGAATGGGTAAAGAAGATGTGGTGGGTGGGTGGGTGGATGGATGGATGGATAGATAGATAGATAGATATACACAGTGGAATATTATTCAGCCATTAAAAGAAAAAGAATGAAATCTTGCCATTTGCGATAACATGATTAGACCTCAAGGGCATTGTGTTACGTGAAATAAGTCAGAGAAAGGCAAATACCATATAATCTTTCGTATACATGGAATCTAAAAAAAAACCCAAACCAGAAAAACTAAGTTCATAGGTATGGAGAACAGATTGGTGGTTGTCAGGGGTAGGGGGTGGGAGAAGTGGGTGAAGGGGGGCGGTCAAAAGGTAAAAATATATATTTTTTTAATTAAAAAAAAAAGATGGTTCACAAATTTTGATAATTCAAAAAAAGAAAGGTGGTTTCCTATCCACGTTCCAGGTGTAGATGGAGAGGAGGCAGAAGGACTGACCTCTTCCATTTAAAGAGACTTCCCGGGGCTTCCCTGGTGGCACAGTGGTTGAGAGTCCGCCTGCTGATGCAGGGGACACGGGTTCGTGCCGGTCTGGGAAGATCCCACATGCCACGGAGCGGCTGGGCCTGTGAGCCATGGCCGCTGAGCCTGTGCATCTGGAGCCTGTGCTCCGCAACAGGAGAGGCCACAACAGTGAGAGGCCCGCGTACCGCAAAAAATATATATATATAAAGAGACTTCCTAGCATCCTACTCACCTCTGCATATATTATTGACCAGAATTTAGGCAGTCACATGACTACACCCACTGCTAAGAAAGCTGAAAGCGTCTTTTAGCTGGATTGCAATGTGCTCACTAAAAATGGGGACTGCTCCACTTGAGAGAGAAAGGAGAAATCAGTATTTAGGAGGCAACTAGTAGATTCTACCATGGAAATAGAAAGAGGGTCAAAGAAAAGGTGTATTTTTTCCACTACAAAAGAGAGATTCTAGTGAGAGGATACTTGCAAAAGAATTGTCTTTGAAGGCGAGAGGCGATGGGGAATAGACCACTAATGAGTGGTTTGCCTTTTATTTACGGTACAGATTTGGTGCAGAGTGTGATGGGTAAAGATGGAAAGTTTCTGTCTGAGTGTTTCTAAATAAAATAGGAGGCAAAGGCATCAGATAGAGAATGGGAGGGAAAGTTGTTAGAAGTTTATGGAAAGAAGAGAAGGTGCATTACTTGTAGTTTTGACAGTTGAGAGAATGGATGTACCAGAGAAGCAGAGAAGCATCGTGTGGCAGTTGGAGTACTCCTTTGAGGTTTGGGTTCATGAATTTAGTGAAACCAGTCATCACGGTGTATATTTTTAATTCTAAGATTCAATGTTTAAATAATGGGAAGTTTAGATTTCGATAGAGCAAGTTATTGCTAAAAATCTAACCTACCATCCAGTGTACATTACTGATACGGCCTATGCAGAAATCACGTGGAAGTGAAAGGGAGAAGTGTGAAATTTCAGTTCACTTTTTTCTACATCTGGTAATGCTAATAATACTGGATGTGATTGAATAAGATGGTACTTTACACCACATTAGGTGCTTCTCTTCACACTGCATTTGCATCTTTTGAATTTGTGTCAGTACAAATTATCTAATTTTACAAAAGAAATCTAAAGAGAGGGTGCTGTAAGTAAGGTAATCCCCTTGTACTTAGAATATGTGCATCTGTTCAACTAAAGCTAAAGTCTTCCTGAGCACTGCAGTGGGAAAAGTTTATTTTCATTTTAGCTTTGATTAAGATCAACAAAAACTTGCAAAATATTGACTTGTATGGTTTAATTTATACCAAAAATATATTGAGTTGTATGGTTTAATTTATACCAAAAACAGCAATCAAAAGACTTTTGATTCTTGGAGGAACCCAAGAGTAACATTTAGTAAGACTGGAATTTTGTGAGTTTTTAAAATAGTATTCTGGCAGTTCTGTTTTGCAAAGAGTAGGAAAGATGAAACAAAATGTTTTTAAACTTAAGTAGTTTTTTTTTTTACTGTTAAACTACTTTTTGTTAAAAAAGTAACCTATAGTCTTATTGATTTGCTTTACTTGTGAAGTATTTAAACCACATTACAATAATGTAATTTATATTAAACATAAAATATTTAAATACTATAAATATGTAAAAGTAGAATATATTAGACAGAAATAAAATTGTATTAAATAATATCACTTTCTAAGTATAAGTAGTAAACAGATGTTATAAATTAGAACTTCATTAGAGATTTCTCTGTGGAGCATTTAAAATAGCTAAGAAACTATTTTTATACTAGGGGAGAAAGTGTTCTGTTGACTCTGAGTCAGCAAGGTGTCTGTGCTCCATCCTTTGCCCTGGCGTTGACAGTATTCTCTGTCACTGGCCCTAACACAGCATTAAATCTTTCTCAACCCAGTGCTCCAGGTAGCCATTCCCAGTAGATTGGAGTCGCCATCTAAATAAAACTGATTGTTATCCAAGGTCTAGAAGATCATAGTGCATCAAAGACATGCTTAGATTTAGTTCTCAAACTTCAGATTTAGTTCTCAAGGTTTTTTTTTAAAAAGTACCATTTTCATTAGCAGTATGTAGAAAGGAGATATACACTCATTTACCTTTTTTTAAATTTTTTTAACATCTTTACTGGAGTATAATTGCTTTAGAACGTTGTGTTGGTTTCTGCTGTATAACAGAGTGAATCAGCTATATGTATACATATATCCCCATATCCCCTTAATTTACCTTTTAACATCCACCTGTATTTTTTTTGAGACAGGCTCCTACCTGTGACATATAGAACAAGGATAAGCAAGCTTCTGTGGATTGAAAATGCTGAGCCTATTATATGAGGTGAACCAGAGTAGGGTATTTCACAGGGGCCCTTCACCCTGGAACAAACACACACAATACAGAAAAATGGATTTGGGACACATGGAACACACAGAAAGAACTCGTGTTTTTGAAAGAAGCAGATAAATATATTGAAATCCATCACATAAGTAAACATTGGGGTTTTTTTAACTTTAAAAAAAAAGAAGTATATTATATATATTGAGTTGTATACCAATTATTAGTATATAGCTCAATGAGTTATGTTACAACACCACACATCAGGAAATAGAATATTACCAGCCCCCTGAAGCCCTTCTCATGCTTAGAGCCCCCTCCATACTCTCCAGAGGTAACCAGTGTCCCGACTTCTAATGTCATTGATTAATGTCCCTAGTTTTTAACTTTATATAATGGAATCAAGAAATATGTTTTATATTGAAGTTCTTTCTCCCATTAGGTTTGTGCAGTTCATCTGTGTTGTTACAGGTAGCTGTCAGTCATTTGTTTTCATTGCTGTATTCAAGTATACATCTAGTTATTCTTTCTACTGTTGGTGGACATTTGGAGTGTTTCTGTATTTTTGCTTTGTTTGGTTTTGTTTTTTGCTTTTATGGACAATGCTGAACATTCTTGTACATTCCTTTATTTCATATGTGTGCCTAGGAATTGGGTTGCTGGGTCATAGGATATGTGTATGTTCAGTTGTAGTAGATACAGGTAAACAGTTACCTAAAGTAGTCGTTCCAGATTGTACTCCCACCAGCCAGGGTATCAGAGTTTGTGTTGCTCCAAATCCTTGCCAACATTTGGCATTTATAGTCTTAAATTTCAGTGTGTCCCACTGTGTTGTATATTGCAATTCCCTGATTGGAATCAGACTTTCAGAATGTAGCTGAGCTAAGAAAATCAATGGGACAATAGGAAAAGTTTCTAATTAGGCAAGCTGTATGTGCATGCTTGCTCGTTTCCCGAAATCACATCCAACAGCAGTGTGGCCTGAGTAAGCTGTTTTACCTTCCAAGACATGATTTTCTTATGTATTTTTTCTGTGGGCTGGATTATGGTCTGTTCCAACTTTAACAGGCTATAATTTTAACCAAGTTAAAGTTGTAAAAAAATCCTGAAAGCTCTTCTGACATATGTAGGATTATTCTCTTTGTTATTAAGAAACCAGTTGTCATATCTGGAGCCATCATGCATGCTTTTAAACTCCCGTAATGGAAACAGTCATTCACAAGTTAGCCACAAGTGGAGTTCCACTAAGAGTTACATATCTCAGTATTAGGAGGTGGGAGAGTTGCGGTCACAAGGGATTCTGGAGTGAATCATGTCAGAAGTAACTAAGTTATGAGTTGCAGGAAATTGATAGATAGAAATAACCACAGCTGACCATGAAACATAGTCGTTGAGATAAAACTTTCCCATACGTACATATTATAGTAAATCTTACCAGTGCTAATGAGAACTCTGGCATTTGAGTATTGGTTTAAAGAATAATGTAAAAGAGGGCTTCTTTGGTGGCACAGTGGTTAAGAATCTGCCTGCCAATGCAGGGGACATGGGTTCTAGCCCTGATCTGGGAAGATCCCATGTGCCGCGGAGCAACTAAGCCCGTGTGCCACAACTACTGAGCCTGTGCTCTAGAGCCCACGAGCCACATCTACTGAGCTCGCATGCCATAACTACTGAAGCCCGCGCGCCTAGAGCCCGTGCTCCACAGCAAGAGAAGTCACCTCAATGAGAAGCCCGCGGACTGCAACAAAGAGTAGCCTCCGCTCGCAGCAACTAGAGGAAGCCCGTGTGCAGCAGCGAAGACCCAATGCAGCCAAAATAAATAAATAAATAAAATTTATTTTTAAAAAAGAATAAAAAAGGAAGATAGAGAGTGGCTAAAAGCTAGCCTTTGGAAAATGAACCCAATAGATCCATTGGTAACTTTATAAAATATACTCAGCGGAATATGTAAGTGCAGAAGTTTTCTGCTTTTTGGCAGAAATATGCATGATATGTCATATGTGCTTATGTGTGTGTTCCGGAAGATTTGAGAAGTCAGAACTTTTTAGGGGGACATAAAATGTGTGAACTTAAGCCCATGTTATAAAGGTTAAGAGAAGGTGACTGAAAAAGGTCTGTGTTGAATCTTAATTGTTTTATTTTTTTATCATTTATCTCCTATAGATTAAAGCTGTTGGTCCAACACAGACTTGTTTAGATTTGAAGTAAATATTGGTTTCTCTGTGTTGCAATTAGCTTCTCATTCTGTGTGCGTCCTTTTCTTGTTTATTAGGCAGGATCAGTGCTTGGCTCTTGTCCCTGTAAAGTCCTTACGACTTTGAGATGAAACATAAAATCTCTACAAAAGCTTGAGCCCTTTTGTTGTTATACTTTTGAGAATGAATGCAGTTCTTTTAACTACAGTCTGGTGAAAGGGACACTAGTTTTGCACCTTAACACATGACTGCAGAAAAGGGAAGCTAGTATCATTGAGTTCTCCTTTTTGGTTGCCAGGGCAAATTTTCTTTAAAAAAAGAACTCCAGTCCTGAGAAGTTAATGAATTGACTGGAACTGTATATTTACCCAGGAATTGGAGGTGTTACCTTTTGTTTCCTGGGGTGGTCTGGTGGACAGGAAGGCAGTTTACAGAGGGAAAGGAGTTGAAAATGTGTTCTTCTCTCTCTCTTGCCCTCCTCTCCTCCCTCCCCTAAAATGCCCTTTGTTATATCTACTTCTGACGTCACACGTCTGAAAATACCTGGTTGAATTTTTTCCCCTTGAGGAGAAAAGCTTCAATAGCTTTGATTTCATTGTTGTGATTCTCTTCATGCCTAAGGTGTTGACATAGAACAGAGCTAGGAGTGGAAATTAATGTCTTATCCAAGGGAATTTGAACAGAGAACAACCATCCTTTCTTCTCTCTGGTGATTTTTCCTACATGACAGAACACGAGTGCTGTTTATGACTGAATGTGAGTGAACATTTTCTGTTTGTTTTATGAACTAAAACTTTAAAATATGCTCCAGGGAGCTCTGTCCCTCACTGCTCCTATGTGTGAACCATCTACATGCTTCTGTCCTGAACATGAATTTTCTTACCGTTGGTTCCAACCCCAATCCCTAGTACTGTGTGTCTTTGCTCCCCATTTGCAACCTAAGCGTACATCCTATTGGTTCTCCCTGCAAAATTTGTCCATTTCTCTCCATCTCTGCTGTCACCACCCAGGTCCCAGCTGCTGCTCTTTCTTCTCGGCATGACTGCAGTCTCTGAAATGTTCTCCCTGCTTCCTTTCCTGCCTGTCTGCAGTCTATTCTCCATACTATAGCCCAGGTGAACAATCAGTCAGACCATGCCGTCTCACAGCTGGAAACTCTGCAGTGATTCCCGTGGCACTCACAATCTGATGTAAATCCCCACCATGCCTCACAGCACCCTCCAGATCTGATCCTGCCCCCATTTGCCAACTCCTACCACTCTCCCCTTTGCAGCTGCAAGATTTCAGATTTCAGCCACATTGGCTGCCTCTCTGCTGCTTGAACAGTTGAGCTCCTTCTTACCTCAGGGCCTTTGTGCTTACTTTTCCTCTGCTTCAGCCATCTTCCCGAATCTTCACACAGTTGGCTCCTCCTTGGCTTTTAGGTCTTAGCCCAGAGGTCACATCCTTAGAGATGTTTTCCCTGACCTATCATTTTTGTTCCTCCACTCATTCTTTTTCTCATTAACCAGGTTTTTGTTTGTTTGTTTGTTTGTTTGCTTTGCGGTACGCGGGCCTCTCACTATTGTGGCCTCTCCCATTGTGGAGCACAGGCTCTGGACGTGCAGTCTCAGTGGCCATGGCTCACGGGCCCAGCCGCTCCGCGGCATGTGGGATCTTCCCGGACTGGGGCACGAACTTGTGTCCCCTGCACTGGCAGGCGGACTCTCAACCACTGCGCCACCAGGGAAGCCCAACCAGTTTGTTTTTGTAATGCCTTTGATCAGTAAATTAAACTACCACATTTGTCTACTTATTTTCTGCATTCCCTACTAGAATGGCGGCTCCTGAAGAGAAAGGGCTTAATATACCTTGTTCACAGCTCTGTTTGTATTGTAAGAACAGTGCCTGGCCATGAGTCAGCCCTCAATAAAATTGGAATGAATGACCTCAAGTAGGTTACCCAATGTATCTAAACTACATTTATCTATTTTCAACAAGTAGGGATAAGTGTGCCTCGCATGTAGTAACCATTATAAATGTTTATTTCTTTTCTTTCCTTTGACCTTATGGCAGCAATCTCCCCTCACTCATTTGGTAATGAGATGCTGGCTTGTGAATTCTTTTGTATTTCATCTTTATAATTTTTTGTAAGTGCCAGCATTTTTTTTTTCCTTAACTACCAGGGTCTGTAATCTCTTCTGTGGCTGGGGATCATACCTTTATGAAGAATTATATCCCTCAAGAGTTTTGCATGCAGGTGCTAATAAGGATTTATTGGATGATGAAGGATAGAACAGAAAGGATAGAATAGAAAATTTCAAAAAAGAGAATGTTGTGATTCCAAGATGTGACACTGGAGGGAAGGAACATGGTTTGATAAGATGGGAAGCTCTCAGAAATCCTGACTGCAATGTAAAATCACCTGAATGAGGAAGAAACAAGTTATGTAAAGAAATCTTAGTGCTCGCTTCAGCAGCACATATACTAAAAATGGAACAATACACAGACGATTAGCATAGCCCCTGCACAAGGATGACATGGGGGAAAAAAAAGAAGAAAAATCTTAAAGGAAAGGCACATTACCTTTCTACCTTTCTGTGAGCCCAGTTCTGAAAAAGAAGCAGTTGTTGAATGTGAATAATGGAAAGAGAGAGGGGAATGAGAAGGGTACAAAAATCACACTATGACACATTGATACACGCAGCATTTGGAAGTACTAGGAACACTTCTAGGGGGGCTGGGATTGCTGCTCCAAATAATTGAAGGGGTGTCAGGTGGAAGAGGGTCACCCTTCCTTCTGTATGATATTAAGGAGGGCAGTTAAGAGATGAGTAGAAAGAAGTTGCAGCAAATGTGAGTGGTCCTTCCAGCAGGGCTTTTCAAGGATGCTGTGGACTGGTACAAGTTACTCATTCATACAGGTGTTTGAGCTTAGGTCAGACATACTTAACAGGTATCTTTTTACTCATTAGTACTGTTTTTTAACCTTCCTCTCACATAAACACTGTCAGGGTCCTTGTTATGGACTGAATTTCATCCCCCCAAAATTCGTATGTTGAAATCCCAACCCCCACTGTGACTGAATTTGCAGATAAGGCCTTTATAGAGGAAATTAAGGTTAAGTGAGGTCATAAGGGTGGGACCCTAATCTAGTATGACTGGTGTCCTTATAAGAAGAGGAGAGACACCAGAGATGCCCAGGCACAGAGAAAAGGCCACATGAGGACACAGTGGGAAGGAGGCCATCTGTAAGCCAAGGAGAAGCCTCAGGAGAAGCCAGCCCCACTGGCACCTTGACCTTAGACTTCCAGCCTCCATCCAGAACTGTGAGAAAATAGAATTCTGTTGTTTAAGCTACTAGTCTGTGGTATTTTGTTATGGCAGACCTCACAAACTAAACACAGCCCTGCATTCCTTGGCATGATGCACTAGGATTTAAAGTTATGGGAAACCCAGATAATGGTGAAGTTTGCTTTTGAATCCCGAGATTCTACAGTTTGTTGTAACTAATTGTATTTGAAAAGTAATGTGCACTACTGTGCTTAGGAAGATATTATTGTTCACATGATACAGAATGGGAGAAGAGGTATTTATTTTAACTTCTTTTGACTTTTATGAAAAACTCAAGATTCCGAAAGATGTTTTCATTTACTAAATAGCACATTAAGAAGAATAGTTAATGGATAATAATATAGAAATACCTTTATTAAACATGCATTAATTATAAGATTTGCTTCTATTTGAAGCGACTACTGATAATAATCATAAAGATAAGTCAAGACTGACAGTGTGACACCAGTTGTTTTTTCAGCACTTATCTACCAAAATCACTTACCTGTCAGAGTGCTTCTCCTCAATGGCAACCTGAGGAAAACACCATGAAAGTCAACTTGCGTACTCTTCTATTTAGCAGTAAATCTAAATGATTCCAGAAATATTTATACATAATTACCTTTCTTTTTTAATGAAAATAAGATAATACTATACTTTTTTTTTTTTGCTGCTTGCTTTTTCTCTTCTATGTTGCTTGCATAATTTGTTCTTACATGAATTTGCCATACATCTCAAACCTCTGTGTTTTTTTTGTTTTTGGTGTTTTTTTTTGTTTGTTTTTTAGTTGTGAGTTAAGTTTTATTTGGGGCAAAATGAGGACTGTAGCCTGGGAGGCAGCATTTCAGATAGCTCTGAGAAACTGCTCAGAAGTCAAACCTCTGTTAATGGACATTTTATCCTAAAATTATATGTTTAAAAGTTGCGGAGCGGGCTTCCCTGGTGGCACAGTGGTTGAGAGTCCGCCTGCCGATGCAGGGGACACGGGTTCGTGCCCCGGTCCGGGAGGATCCCACATGCCGCAGAGCAGCTGGGCCCGTGAGCCATGGCCGCTGAGCCTGCGCGTCCGGAGCCTGTGCTCCGCAACGGGAGAGGCCACAACAGTGAGAGGCCCGCGTACCGCAAAAAAAGAAAAAAAAAAAATAGTTGAGGAGCTTACCGTTTATGCTGCCTCCCAAATGAATCCTTCCTCTGAGTTCTGTATAAATAAAATGTGGTGCTGATTATACCATAAAATTTTTCATATATATGTTTCCAGACTCTTATTTAAAAATTAATTTAACTATTATTAGATTTTTCCACTATAAATATATTCAGTATGCTCAGTAATTGTATTACAGAGTGGCTTCTCTTATTAAATAAAGTTCGTGGTCAGTTGTGTAACTGCTGCTCAGCTGCCCTGTGATGCTGCCTGTGCGTACAGTTTAGTTGGCTCAATGCTGGTGTGAGAGCGGGACAACAAAACTCAGGCTGGGCTGTTTAGTTTTGGTTTCCTGGAATGGTTTTGACAATTCTTGTCCTCATCTCTTTGACACTTTTTTGTTGTTTTTCACCAATTAATAAGCAATATTTTTCATTAAAGAGTATATTGCCTTTTATACTTACTCCAGTCTGGGTGTTTTCTTAAAGCAGTCATTAATTGGTTTGCATATTAATTGATTTGGAAGAACCCAACGGTCATACAAAATGGTGTTCTGTAAGTCTTGGGACATTTCCTTTTCGAGTCATCTTTCTTGTTACAGTGTCATTATCATGATCATTATTTGAAGAAACCATTGTTGCCGTAGCATATTACTCATATTGAGTATGGCCACCAACTTCTCTGGAATAGTTTGTTCTTCATCCCATTTAACGTCCCAAGAGAATGCCTGCAGACATCACCAAGATCCCCTCTTAGCCTGTGGATTATTATTTTTCTACTGGGGAATGTGGAAGCCTTTAGCTAAAAATCCAGCTAAGGCCTGTTTACTTGGCAGTGCTCAGAGCACTGCCTTTCTGCTGAGGTGGGGGAGGAGAGCTGGGCAGGGTGGCCCAAATGCATCCAGTGACTTCAGTTGTAGAGTATTGCCTGTACACCCTGCTTTACTCAGAAATCTCATTCTGAAAAAAAAAAAAAGTCTCACTCTGGAAGATATGTAAGTTAGTATCTTTTAGCTCTCTTTGCTAACTCTTTACTCTGTGCCTCATATTTGGTATTTTGAATCTGTTTTTTGTACATTGTTATTTGATCTTCTAGCCAACTCTGTCAGATGAGAAAATTTAGGTTTGAAGTGGTTAAGTCACTTGCTCAAGTTCATATAACTATTATGGAGAGGCTGGCACTTGAACCCAGGACAGTCTGATTCACATAACACTATGCATTTAGATCCTGTTTTATATTGTACCAGGTCATTGTGCATTTATGTGCATTCATTCGTACCATGAGTATTAAGCATCTGTGATGTGCTAGGCACAGTCTGGATGGCAGAGATATTTCAGTGAATAAAACAAGCAAAATACCTACCTTTATGGAGCTAACCTTTAGTGAGAGAAGACAGACAGAAAATAAATAAGTAATTAGTGTATTGGAAGGAGGTGTTAAGTGTTATGAGAAGCAACCTGACAAAAACATAACAGTGGGGATCTGGTATCCTGGAGAGGGGACTGCATTTCTAAATGGGATACATACACAGGGAGCCAGGATAGGCCTTACTGAGGAGATGATAGTTGTACTTGTATTTAAAGGAAGTAAGGGAATGCACCCTTCAGTATCTGGGGAAAGAATGTTCTAGGTGGGGGGATAGCAGGTACAGGGGCCCTGAGGTGGGAGCCTGCCTGGGTGTTGGAGGAGTGGAGGAGGGGTTGGTGTGTGCAGAGCACGGAGAGCGGAGAGTAGGGGCTGGGGGGGTGCCTTACAGGCTATCGTAAGAACTCGGGCTTCTACTCTGGGCAGAACCAGCCTTTTGAGCATGTAAATAAATGGAAAGTGGATACATAGATAGGAGAATGTTCTCATCTAGCCAGCATTACACTTTATTTTCTCTCTGTGTAATAGAACTCAGAAGGATTCGTTTGTAGAGACAGCATAAATGGTTAAGTTCCCCAACTTTTAAACCTATAAGCTTAGGATAAAATCTCCATTATCAGAGGTTTGGTTAAATGACGTATGGCACAGTCATATAATAGAGGAAGCACAGTGTTGGGCTTAACTAGAGTTTTGGATTTGTCAAGTGGTTAAGGTAAGTGGAGAGAGGGGCTTGAGGATACAAGCAAGAGAGTGAAAATGATGACATTTAAACTGACTGTGGCGTTTAAATTGGGTCAGGAGGCAAGCGAAGGCATGGGGGGAAGGGGCGGTCATGCGAGGGAAAGTGGCAAAGTGGCAGGACCAAAAGATGCTAGGTCCTGGGGGGGTCAGAGGCTCATTGGGGTCAGGGTGCCAGTGGGAGAGAGCTAGACATACAGGAGGTGGTGATTTATCAATGGTGTGTATGAAACTAAGGTTATGGAGGACTTACGGTTGCTGGTAATGAGAAGGCATTTGGTAAGATCTTGGAGTGTGTGATCACGGGAGGGTGGAGGACAACATCATTTGGAGAAAAGCATGCAAAGAAATGAGGCCAGGGTGGTGGCAGGGTTATCAGCATGGGTATTGAAATCACTAGGAGTTGAGAGAGGATTTGACAGTGACAGTGAGCTAGGAGCTAAAGCCATCAGCAATTCAAGGGCTGTGGCCTGAGCAACCCAAAATGGCAACAGCTGTTAACGGGGCACATGCTTTCTGTGTCTAATCTTTCCTGACATTTAGTCTTCATTTCTGAATTTGTCTTTCTCTTTTCTTCCCTGAGTTCCTCTAGTTTCTGCTTCGCTGCTGCCTATTATCTGGCCATCTTGTCTATGAGCTGTTTTGTGATTTTCCTTTAAAATTGCAATTGCCTCACTGAGTTTAAAAAAAAAATGTGGTGCTATTTTGGGTTATAATTTTCACCTTATCCACTTCTGTGGCAACATTCTTTCCTGCTGCGTTTTCTTTGTAGCGAGTTTTGCTGTTCTTTTCCACAGTTTTGTATAATCTTTTGCATGGCTGCTCTGTCTGTTCTCTTGGTTGTTGTTCAGTGGAATGAGCTTGCTTTTCCTGGCAGGAGACAGCTGTGAAAGGAGAGGGTGCCCAGGCTGTGCTCTCGGGCTCCTTCCTCTCTGCACTGCCCTGAGGCACTGTTTCTTTCCCCCTCTGCCTCTCAGAACCTAGCCTGGCGTAGGAGAGTTCCCCCTCCAGTCCAGACGTACCCTCATCATTCCATTGGTTCCCCAGTGTGTAGCCACTTCTTTCTAAGGCATCCCCTTCCTCTTAGGGAAAGGTGACACTTTCAGAGATGAGCAGCCTGGGCCCCCGAGCATGGTCCAAGCCTCTGCTCTCCACCTCGCTTAGCAGAGTGCCTGCTTCCTGTCAGCCCTGCCCCGGTCTCCCATGGGAGCCACCATCATCTCCTGGTGGCGCACACTTGCTGGTGACATTTTGGCACTCTGCCTCCCCTATTCTCCTCTGCAACACCCCTGTTTCCTATCCCATCCCCATGGCTTCCCACTCACGATCTGCTCTTTTCTGTTGCTTCTGGCCACATGTACATTTTTTTGAGAATTCTTTTGTGGTCTTAATTTCTCTGAAAATGTAACTTACGTGGGTTTTCTTTTTTCCTGCCTCTCTGTTCTGTATGGCTTGAGGAGGGAAGAAGAGGGAAGATTCAGGAAAAAACTTGTATCATGTTCCTATAGGAAGCAGAAATCCATTGGCAGTGTTTTAGCAAAAACATGTGAGCAGCAGGGTCTTGCAAATAAAACTGATTAGAAATTCAGACTGAGATAAACAGTTGAGGAATCACTGCCATATGAGCTGGAGGTGAACTTCCTCACATGGCTAATACTCAGCCTGCTTTTGGAGCAGCAGGAGGACTGTCGGGCCATCCGGTGGATGACAGGAAGCAAGTTCATCCAGGAGATGAGGAGGGCCAAGGAGGGCTCAGGAAAGCTGGAGAACTGCAAGGAGTAAGGCTGCCCCGCTGGCAAATCCCCATGTGTTAGCTGAGTACACAGATCACCTACTCAAGGGGCCACATCCTCCTCTTGGCCTCTGTTACTCCCGATTCTAGACTCTCTCTGAGCAGGTCAGCTGAGCAGGGCCACATGATAAATGTTAGGACTGAACATCTTTGCTAAGACAGAGCTTGCAGTGTTCTGGCCATCTTAGAAATCCGAAGTACTGTTTACATACAGTTTTCAAATGGCTTATTTTTGCATTTTGTTCATTTTTAAGAATCATGACTTTAGATTTAACTTTTTATTAGTCTACAGTAGCTTTAAAATGTCCTAAATTTCTACTTTGTTAGCCTGTGTGTGCCTTTCTCCCTCTAAATATTTGGAAAGAAAGCCAATGAGAAATTTAAAATTAAATGTGTTCTAAATGGGAGATTACTTCATGGAAACAGGACTTGCCTGCAAGTGTTGGAGTGCCAGGAAGGGAGGGCACAGTAAACCAGCAGGCTTGGCCCTGAGGCGCAGGCTTCACCTTGAGCTTCTCAGCTCAAGACTCATCCTTTAGAAGATGCTTCAGTTTCCTCCCCACCGTTCACATCAGTTCTTTTACCCACAGAGAAGATAAGCTCCCTATTCAGGTCACAAGACAGAGCATGAGATAGAGAGCCTATTGGAAAAAAGCCCATAATTATTTTAGTTGCTTTGTGTCAGATTCTCTAAGGGGTTTTTCTACTTACCATGTGCTTTTTAGAATTATAATATACTTTTCTTGGACCTAGTTCACTTGATTTTTTTCTCAGAACCTTTTTGTGTTGAAACTTATTTTCAACTAGCTGATATATTTTCTCATGATACATTATCCTATGCACCTTGTACTGTGTAATGAGCCTAACCTAATGATTCTAACTCTGATTATAGTAAACTTACCAGTAATAGCATCTCGTGTTCTTACAGAAATCTATGCCATTTTGAAAATGTTTTTATATATATCATCTTCTATATTTCAAACCACCCTTTAAAATAGGTAGAGTGTTTGATAGATGAGGAAAGAGTTGTCTAAAACAGGATTTGTTTTTATTAATACTTAGTTGGTTTTTTTTTCTAGTTCAGTTTCTTACTTGTGTGTATACGTGTCACTGTTAGGTGGTAGCTGACTTCGCTCCTAATTAGGGGTTGTAACTGTCTTGTGTCAATTGATATTTATCATTATCTCTACAATTCTCATAACTATATCAGAGTTTATTAAGTTTCAACACCCTCCTACAGCATGGTTCACATTAATATATATTAATAAGAGTATTCTTACTGTTCATTTCTGACTTTCAGGAGAAAAACATTAAGCCATCTCATCCTGTTTGCTCTCATATATTGAACTCTTTCTCTTTCCAGTACAAGGTGCTTACATACATTGTCCTCAGTTGAAGTTCATCATAACTGAGGAAGAGGTGATTCTTCCTCTGCTTGACTGGTGAGGCAGTTATAGCTTGGAAAGATGAGGTCAATTGCCCAAGGTCAGCAGCCAGCAAGGAGTGAGGTCAGGTTTCCAAATCAGACTGTCTGGCTCCCAGGCTGCTTGCTGGTCGGTGTTACACTCTACTTCTTCTTCCTCAGTGCGATGTGGGTGAGACCGAGTCAGAATCTCAAAACCACGTGTCCAAGGGTTTTAATAACCATTATTTTTTTTCTACGATTGACAGTTTCAACTGTGAATTATTTTGGGTTGAGCAACAGATATTTTGTGCTAAAAGAGCAGGTAGTTATATTCTGTTCTCTGTTGTTTGGAGACATTACTTTGAAGGCACACATGCCTGTTAGGGCTGGCCCAGGCAACCCAGCCACTCTCAGTGGTCAGACAGCATCCTCCCTGGTCCCCAGGGCACTCTGACAGGAGGGGACATTACACAGCCCCTGATGCCAACTGTTGCCTACAGATGTACAGCAGAAAAAAATACCCTTTGCTATGAAGCGTTTTTTTCCTTAGGTCATCCACTAGATGGCAGCAGACTCACATGGAACAGAATGGGTGTTTGTTACTGAAAATAATGCAGAGCCAGAAAGGGGATGGGTTGGGTTTTGTGGAAATAATAATGCACCTTTTCTGGATGTGTAGGAAATAGTATTATCTTTACGTCATGAAAAATGTAATATATACTCTAAAGTCACCTCTCTAGAAGTAATGGTGCAAATAGTTGCAGATTGTGGATAATGCAAAAATAATTTGTTCATTGTATTGTTGTAGAGGTGCATCTTGATTTAATCCTATCTCAGTGTATCAGTATCAGGTGAATTTTTCTTCAAGTAACTGTTTATGGTTATGTACAAAATTTGTTCCTTAATTTTTATGTTTCACAGGTTTTTCTTTCTTTCAAATTACACATATGCCAATAAAAATGAATATGACTGCTTCATAAATTCACAGTATCCCAGGCGAGGTAATGAAATGAAACCCAGTAGATATGACCTGGAAGAAGCTAAGAATGATTATCAGTTTTTCCAGATCACCATCCTGTTTGTCATCTACCTAGAAACCTTTTTATCTCTCTGCCTCTTTCTTTAAAGTAATTTTGCTTAAACATTTTTGAACATGGTCAACTTGAGTAAGGCAAGAGATCCTGTGAACCACTATCCTAAACTAGGAGATAGTCAAAAACTGGAGAGTAATAAAATAATAGATTGGTAATGACATAGTTACTCTACAAAAATGTTCATCCAATACAATGAAAAAGTAACCATAATTGTTTCTAAATTAATGTGAGAAGAGCAGCAATTGAAAATAATAACCCATACAAGCCATCACCTATGATGTACTGGTAACATATTCTTTCTGAAAATTGCAGAAATCCAACCTAGTATACATGCATGTTCAGTGGAAGATTTGCAGCTTTGTTCAGTTTTGTGTGAAACAGACAACATAGTGAGTACTTAGTACACTCAAGTACCATACTGAATTGAGTTTGTGAATACAAAGTTTTAGGAATTTTTACTAATTTAGAACAAGGATTGGCCAATTTTTACTATAAAGAGCCAAATAGCAAACATTTTAGGCTTTGCTACCCACGTATGGTCTCTTGCATATTCATTGTTGTTGTTTTGTTTTTTGTTAACCCTTTCAAAATGTAACAACCATTCTTAGCTGGAGGGCTGTATAAAACTAGGCTGGAAGCCCCGACAGGCCATAAGTGGCTGACCCTGGTGTAAGAGGGTAATACTGGTTATATGTAAATTGATGTCTCTGGAATCTTGCCAGTTCATAAGACCTGAAGAAAGGACAGGTGTTTATTTCCTGATCAGCTTCAGTAGGGCGGAAGAATCCTTGTGGTCCACTGGTAGGCCTTGAAATGTACTTTGAACACTACTTGCAACACCTAAGCATCTCATCTCAACCCCTATTAAGTTACTGCAAGTTAGCACAGACTTATTTTTTCCTTTGTTTGCTTTGGCAACTATCATACACCTGGATTATGAAGTAATATTTTAAAAAGCCTTTTACTTTTAGCCCTTTTAGCACACTGAAAAATACTGTTTTAGAAACAAAGAAATCTATATTCTAATCCCAGCTCTTCTACTTAAATAGCCATAGTTTCTTGGACAAATTAGTTGTTCTGTTTGGTTCTCAACTTCATGTATATAATAGAATTGAACATATAATATTTCTCCTAAATTTGATTCAGTAATTTCAAATTTATGTTTCCATAGGCCCTTTATCACCTGATCAGATGATACGTTTACTTGATCCTCAGGTTTAGAGCTATACAAAGTAAAGAAATACAAGTAAATGAGTGTTGATGTCCAGAAACCCTTCACTGTGCCCGGTGGATAGTGGATGACTAGACCATGTTGAATGAATAATAAAGGAGCATACCTACCTTTCTTAGCTTTCTTCTTATATATGCCTTGTGTTTTAGAAATACATATGACTTCTTATATAGGATTCAGTCTTTCTAATGCTCTTTTGTTGTTCAGTTTAAAAAATACTCGTTGAGTGTGAACAATATGGTGGGTTCTAGAGATACCTAGTTCTTGCCTTTAAGGAGTTTACCCTTGTGGTTGGGGGAACCAGTCGGTAATCTGACCATTTCAAGTTATGTCTAAGTATGGTATTAGAGGTTTGAATCTCCAAAACAAAGTGTCTAGTGTCTTACTCCAAAAACAATACAAATGCCACCTCTGTTAAAGCTTTTTGGATTGTCCTTCAATTGAATGCCTATATTATAGGTCCTTGTTTGAAACATTATTATAACATTTTTATAATGTACTTTTTTTTCTCCTTTTCTAGATTACATGCTGCCTGAGTGTAAGGGGCCTTGTCTTACATTTGTATTCATGAAAAACATCTAGCACTCATTAATTTAATGCACTCTGTTAGGCAAAACATAATGGTTGTGTTTCTGAGAAAGTTCAATTTATGAGATACTGTGTTATTAAAATTATTGTTTCAGAGTGAGAAGAAGGTTGTCAGCTAAAGCATTTGACTTGTAAAGAACTTCAATATTTATGAAACCTAAATAGCACTAAGTAAATCTAGCTTTTGATTACAAGTAGCTTGTTTTATGAGTCTGGCCTTTCTTTTTGTGATTGTTGCTAGGACTCTGACCATTAATCACCTGCATTACTCATAATGGAGGTAAGCAGAGCTCAGAGACTCTTAGACTAGTTTAACAACCAGTTTTTTCCCCTAAGACTGGTTCTGTAATGATGCGTTCCAGTGGTCATGGTATTATAAACCAAAAAGAGCCAATGTAATAAGAATTTGGGGTATCAGATGACCAAAAATAAATGTCCATTATAGTTAATACTTTTTGTTTCCGATAATGAACATATTTCCCTTTTTGCATACTTAAGCTTGAAAAAATTAAAAAGCCCCTGTCTAACATGGTGCCGCTTTCACTCATACAACCTGAACTCCTCTCCCATCTCTACAGATGGGTAGGACCAAGGCCTGTTTACTTCCTGCATCCAGTGCCAGGTCTAGTGGGTGATTTCCAGTCCATTCCTCCTCTGCTTCTACCAGATGGAGGTGTGATTATATTCCTTATTTGGATATTGTCTGTAAATCACCTCAAGGGATGAAAGAAAATTTGCAAGTGAGTAATTAGGTGTAAATGTGAACTATTTCTCTTCGCTTTTGCCCCTTAGTTCCTAAATCTGAGTGTTCTTTCTGGCTGTGGATGAAGCAGCACCATGGAGTGGTGGTTCTTGGAGAGCGTAAAGATCCCATGGGGCTGCAGTTCACCTTCCCAAGATGCTGTCTCTCAGATGACACCGTAATTGGGTCTTCAAAAGGCCATTAAAAATTCGAGAAGTCCAGAAGCTTCCAGATAATGGAGTACTGGGAGACCAAGGAATCCCATTGTCCTTGGAAGTTCTGTTAATTTTTTCTTCTCTGTAAATTGAACATCTTGATCAAAAGCACTGGTGTGTAGAATACCATGATTGTGACTAATATATGGATTAGGAAGCTGGTAGGATCATGGGGGGAGGGCGGTAGAAGAAGCATAACAAAATCCATAGTACTGCTGTTTCAGTGAGTATAAAATTCTGCCTTCACCACGATGGAAGGAGTATCATCATCTTGCCACTGGGTGACTGGCTCATACCCCCATAGGTGGCGCCACATCACATATTTACTTTTGATTGCTATTGCTGCAGATTGGTACATGGCATTTCCAGTAATCATGTTAATCTGAGAAAGGGGAAGTCCAGTTGGTGAGCCTACATGTGGTTTTTATTCTTAAACCATTGCTGGTTTATTAGTCCAGTGAACAAGTGCTGTAGAAGTTGGGGTGAGGGGCAGGCTGGTTAACATACATAGAACAAAATCTAGAAAGAGATAAACAAGGTAACATAACACCTAATACATAGCAGGCAGCTCAGGTCACTGGGTCACCTAATATACCACTATTTACTTTTTATCCAGGGCTTAGTAGCAAGACTAGGACTGTTCCTCAAAAGATAACATTGGTTTGCCAAAGAGAGCATGATTTTGCTCCAAGATTCTAAGGGACTCCTGTGATTTTTTTTTCTTCCTAGTGGGACTTGTCACTAGTGTTATACAGAACTCTGAAATTGCACAGGCGCTTGAGTTACCATTGGATCAACCAGGTCATTAAAGCCAAGTTGTAGAGCTGCTTGTACCAACACTTGAACTAGCTGGATAGCCTTTTCTTTTGTGGAGCTGAAGCCAGAGCTGGCAACGTTTGGGGGCATTCAGTAAAATGGGTTGGAGCCACATAAAAAGTCTCACTAAGCACTGTTTCCCTATTTGTATTTGAGACTGCAAAGAAAAGCAATTTGTCATGTACTTTGCAGGAGTATGTCAGTGATCCATACAGATTAATGGACCAAGATTCTTCACCAAAGAAACAGGGTCCTGTATTTTCATGGAATTTATCTTCTATCTACTGGCATACTTCCATCCTTCCAGGGCATCTAAGAGTGCATGTTGCTTCTTGCCTTTCTGATACTAAAAGCACATGTAAGCAATGTGTTGGACTAGTGTAGTGTCCCATTGGAGGAGAGGATCAACAACCTTGACAACTAACTTGTAGTACAGAGATAAAGAGTATATATAACCCTAAGATAAGACTGTGAAGGCTCTACGCCATCCCATCCAATTGAAAACAAACTCCTTCTCCTGTTTTCTATTTTTTTAGAATAGAGCAAAAAATATTTACCGTATCAGCAGGTTTATACAAGGTGCCAGAGATTGTGATGATCTGTTCTAGTAAATAGATCACATTTAGAGGAGCAGTGCAGTTGGAGTCACCATTTGAATAAGCTTCTGCTAGCCATCATAACTGTCTGCCTTCTGCATCCTCCAGACAGGCCAGTTAAATGGGAATAGGGGAGGCTTTACCCTGCTCAGCTTGTCAGGTCTTCAGAGGCATTTCTGAGCAGTACACGAGAATAAGTGTTGCTCCTGGTTTTCTGTTTTGTTGGAGTATTGCGCCCTCAGGGGCTCCAGGTTATCTCTTCCTTTGCATATAAGCCCTTACTCAGGGAGAAAGGGTGAAACGGGGTTGCTGAGTGTATCTGTTTACAAAAACTAGGGAACTAACCACTTGGTAGATTTAGGCTCCTTCCCACTGGGCCTATCAGAAGCATGTCTACTTAAATTTTTTAAGGGCGGAACAGTTTTATATAGCGTTCATACATTAAAGTTATTTATCCTTTCCAGGATTGATATTCTTTGCAGTCTTTCTTTTGCTATTCATGTTTTCAGTGAATATTATCAATTTTTAAAGTTCCTGTTCCTGGCCGATTTTTGTACTGGCTTGTCTCACCTTTTCTCAGTTATTTCTGATTCTTTCTACATGATGGACATTGCTCCTTCCTATGTCTTTGCCTTTTTCAAGGCTTTTGATTGTAATTATATTATCATCTGCTTATTTTTCTTGAGTTTTACCAATCTGATATGTGTTGATTATCAATGAAGTTTAATTTCTCATATTTTTTTTGCTTGTTATAATTTTAAGATGATACCTTTTACCCATTTTTCATTGAGCTGTTTTTAGATTTCCAGTTTATAGGATTCTTTTCTATATTAGGGATATTAACCCCTTTACTCATTATATGCTGCAGGTATTTTCTCCCGTGTACACACACACACAAACACACACACACACACACACGTTACTTATATATATTTGTAATGTAGATACATATTTTTCATATAGTATTTTAAAATTTTGTGTATGTTTTGCCAGTTTGATATATTTTCCTTCATGGTTTTTAGTTTTGTATCATACTTGGATAATATTTTATACCTCATGCCAAGATCATAAATAAGATTGTGTAATAAATACACTTTTATAGTTTTATGTAGCAGTTTAATAGTTTCTTATATTAATAATTTATTACAGATTTATTTTACTTCATGAGGTAAGCTAGAGTTCTGTTTTAACCCCTAAGTGGTTAGTCAGTTTTCCTGGTGTCATTTATTGAGCAGTCTATTTTATTTTTTCACTTATTGTGACCTTTTTTAAAAGACAAGAGCCCTCTAGATATGTGATAAATGCCTGCATCAGTTTGTCTTATCAGCATACTTTTTTTGAAAATAAAAGCTTTAAACCCCTATAAGGTAGCCCAGGAAAATCTGTTGAGGTTAAGAAGGAAGTATGTAACTAATTGGAAGCCGCCATAAGTTATAAAACAGCAAACAAAATTCCTCCACCTCACAAAAGAAAAATCTGTTACCGAAAAGAACGGCAAAAAGAAATTCCTTTGTAAGTAGCTGAATGGTTAACAGTTGCTATATGATTCCTCTCCAGTATTTATATTTTTCATCTTTGACTTGAAACCAATACTTATTACATCATCCTCAGTGAACAAAAGTTATCCTGTGTTTCAGAATACAATCATTCCTTTGATCCCATAAATATCAATACATAGTGACTATTTAAAAGCATTTAAGCTATATAAATAAACGATTATTTTAAATGAAAAGAATGGGTGGGTTGAATCATTTTTCTCTAGCTCTTGGAAGTGTGAAAGTTCCTTACTTTGAGATGGATTTTCAACTTGTTTCTACTTAACATTTTATTTGTGTTTATAAATGTGTAAAAACTAGGACCTCCCCTTTTGTAAAGAGCCCCTTTTTTTGATTACAGTGGTCATAGGCTTCTGAGTGGTGAACTTAGCATAAAATATTTAAAACCTACAGAAGAGTAAAAGTATAGTACAGTGAACTTTTTATATACCCTTTACCTGGGTTCACCAGTTGCTAACATTTTTCAACTTTTGTTTAGTCTCTCTCTCTCCAGATTCAAATTCAAGTTTCTCCAGTTGTCTCCACAACTTTTTTATAGTTTTTGTGGGTTTGTCTTCTTTTTTTTTTTCTTTCCTGATTCAGAATCCAGTCAAAAATCATACAATGGGTGTTTTAGTATTTTGTTTTTTAGTTCTTTAATTTAGAAAGCTTTCCTGCTTTCATACTTTTTTTCTTTTGTTGACATTGACATTTTAAAAAGTACAGGCCAGTTGTTTTGTAGATTATCCCATAATTTAGATTGGTCTGATTTCTTTCTCATGATTAGATTTGGGTTAAATATTTTGGCAAGAAAAATACATAGGTCATATTGTGACTTTCTTGTTGCATTATGTCAGGAGGCTCATAATGCTAGTTTGTACCATTGGTGGTCCTAAATTTGATCATTTGTTTTATAAGCAACAGATTTATCTTCGATAAAGTTAACTCAAAGTAGTGACATCTGTGTGATGATAATTTGAGGTCATGTGAGTATCCCCATGGTTTTAGCATCCTTTGATCTTTGCTTGAATCACTTATTACATAGTTGAAAAATAATTTTTCTAATTTTGTTATTCCCCCTTCATTTATTAACTATATTTCATTCACTTTATGTCCCAGTGAATTATGTAATTGTAACAATTATTTTCCTTACAATTTTTATGCCAGTAGAGTTACGTGAAAGTCCATGTGCCATTGTACTAAATGTTCTGATGGAATAGGGAAGATGATAATATTTTTGGCTCATAATTGCCGTTTCACATGGTAAGGTCCCCACACAATACTCTTGAAAATAAATCCATTGTCTCTAATCTTGAGTTTTAATTTAATTAATTTAATTAATCTTGAAAATTAGTCCATTGCCACTAATTAGGTTTGAATAAACCATTTCTCTTTTTTTCTCAACTAATACTTCCTATATTTATCTCTGTTTTTCTGTCTTTTTCTAACTGTCCTATTGTTTGTATTAATTTCTATTTCCCTAACATTAGTAACAATTACACATTTATTTTCTATCATAATAGCTGCGGAAATACAGAGGACTCTGAATCAACTTGGAACACCTCAAGATTCACCTGAATTGAGGCAGCAGCTGTAAGTATTAATTAAACAACAAAAAGGAAATGGGAAAAACCATCTATTGTTATGTTCCTTTGATAGTGTGTAGTGTTACGTTTATTGGAGAAAACAATGGAAAATTAATAAGGTTTTTCTGCTGCCTCATTTGTACTAAGGTTTTGTGTAGGTTTTTTCCTGTCCAGAGTGGGCAGATGTTTTTCTTTATTTTAAAGATCTGGCTTACTCTATCAAAGCAGAACTTCTTTGGTTAGCTTTTTTATACCTTTTAATAGGTTGTTTTTGATGGCTTTGAAAAACGGTACTCTGAGCTTCTCTATTTGTGTGATTCACTTCCCGTAGCTAACAATCCATATGATGATTTTTATTTCACTTAGATTCAATGCATATCCAATATGAACTATGCCCCTAAAAGTTTATATTTACATCTTTGAATTTCAGAAAGCATTAGCCTCTGTTTAAAAACAAACCAAAAAAAGTTGTAATGAAGTTATTTAGTACATATTTGAATAAATTAACATGCTGATAGAAAAACAGCAATAATACTTCATGGTGTTACAGATTTTAAGAGTGTTTTTACGCATTTTCTCATCTGAACTTTACAAAATTGGAGTGAACTAGATAGATTAAAAGAACTATTTCCAGTTTGCTTATAAGGAAAACATGTCTGTTTGGGGTTTGATGATTTGCCCAACATAATTCTGAACCTGAATCTTAAATCTTAGTTTAGCGCTGTTAACAGCTACAAATTTCAAGTAATATATATGTAATAAGTGATATGCCGAACATTAGCTACAGAAGGAAAAATTGCAAAGAAGAAATAAAGAGGTAATAGTAATTCATATTTTTATGAAGTACAATTTGAGGAATTTGCAGTTGTCTCTAATTTGTATTGCATTTTTCTGCAGTGGATAGATATCAAGGTGCTAAACATGCCCCAAATCTAAATAATAAACCATCATTTATTAAAATAAAGTAAAATGGAATAGAAACCATAATTCTTAATAATTAATAATATTTTGCTAAGGTTAATAGTGGAGATTCTGAATATGTAGACATCATTAAAGTCTTCTTTTAGAATTTTAATTATATTATTTTTTCTAAAGATTTTTTAAAAGGCATATTAAAGATAGGGCACTTGGTAAATATATATAAGTAGGGTATAATTCTTCCTTATCAGTCAAATACAGATATCTATACTAAAACATATTTTTGCATAGTATCTCATTATTTTAAAGGATCCTAAGTGTGACCAATACATGTTTAAAATGAGAGATAATATATATGAGAAGTACTGATGTTGTGACTTGTAAAGCATCACATTAATACAGGCTTTTTTTTAGTGTTAATTTTAGTTAGAGATCTTAGTTTTTACTTTATAAGCTACCTAGCAAGATAGATTTAAATAGCTATATAATTTACCTCTTTTACTGTGTTCTGTTCTTTTTACAGAGAAGTGCTATTGTTTTTTCCACAGCAAACTTAAATAATAGTAAATTCGTATTATTACTCATGTCTCTGCTTTTTTTTTTTTTTAAGTATCTATAGGATATAAATGTTCAGGTAGAGAAATATGAGAGGCTGGCTGTACCCTGAGACCTGGGAACTGGGCAGAGTTTAAGACAACAAATCTTCTTTACTTATTCAACTGACCTCCCAATTGTGAGATGCACATAAAAGACTCCCACAGCCACCAAATCTCAAATATCAGACGCCTTACAATCTCGTGTTGGCTTTTTTCATCTTCCTTTCCAAATGGCTGCTGATTTATTTCTCAGAGCTTGGTTACTCCATGTGTGAGTAAAGAACCTTCCACATAGTATTTGTTCAATATTTATCAAAGAGTAGAACCTGAAAATTTTGTTTTCATAGAGAAAATGTGGAGCCAGTCTATAAAAAAGTGATTTTTCTAAAACTATTCATCAGGGTTGAATCAAGTGGGAGAGTTGTAGCTTAAAGAAATGTGTTAGTTCTTTCGCTATAATGCGTGTTTTCTCATTTTAGGCAACAGAAGCAGCAATATACGAACCAACTTGCCAAAGAAACAGATAAGTACATTAAAGAGTTTGGATCTCTGCCCACCACCCCCAGTGACCAGGTATGAAGCTTTAAGACACACTGTTGATGTATTGAATGTGAAAGAAATCAAATGTATTGTGGGATCTTTGAACTGTTGTGCTAGAAAGGAAATTAGGGGGAAAAAATCAATTTGAGATTAGTTCACAAAACACAAAGCTATATTTAATTGCCCAGGTAGTATCCTTTGGTTCAATAAAGTAAAAATTATTTCCATGCACTTGCCCTGACCCATAATTAAGTAAGTGCTCAGAAAATTCTTCCTGAGTAATTGTTTCCTGGCCTTCCAGGACTGACTTCATATAACATGCACGCTCATTCAAGATGTGAGGTTTCCTAGGGGCACACATATTTATTACCCTGCTTATTACTTAATGGAAGTTATTACTTAGGTGAGTCAAAAGTTTTATTTTAATTAAAAAAAAATACTTTAACATAAAATCATGGCCCAGTTTTTAGGATGAGAACTTGAGGTGAGAAATCCAACATTATGGGCCTTTTGCCTCAAGGTAAAATAAGCACAGTATTTGAACATACTTGTCAAATTGTTCAAAATGTTATTGAATTAATCAGTAAGGCCGTGTAATAGGAGAGTGAGTGAAGTTTTCAGAATTAAATAAAGAGCCAGCTACTGGCAAAACAACTTTTGCAAATTCTTTAGAGCTTCACAACTTGATTCTGGTAGGTTTCTTTCCCCCCGACTTTCCTCTAGCGTCAAAGGAAAATACAGAAGGATCGCTTAGTGGCGGAATTCACCAC
Source organism: Mesoplodon densirostris (assembly GCF_025265405.1). NCBI lineage: Eukaryota > Metazoa > Chordata > Mammalia > Artiodactyla > Ziphiidae > Mesoplodon > Mesoplodon densirostris. The sequence continues at coordinate 31,150,092 of NC_082672.1, forward strand.
ATCACTGACAAACTTCCAGAAGGCGCAGAGACAGGCTGCTGAGAGAGAGAAAGAGTTTGTCGCTCGAGTAAGAGCCAGTTCCAGAGTGTCTGTAAGTATTTAAAGCAGCACTGTAAAAAGAACGTGGTACCCTCCAAGAGCCCCGTGAAGAGCTATACGGCATGTTTCTTAAAGACCTGTGAATATCTTGGAAATCGGTATTTGAATACTTATTTTCAGGTGTTTCTAATCAGTTTTTAAGAAGGATGATCATTATGTATTATTGTGGATATTCTGTCAGTGTTGTGGAACAAAAGATTATGTAAAAATATAGAAACGTTTTGTCAGAAAAGGTTAGAGTCAAATCCTAATTTGAGCCTGAGGCTGTTACTTTGTATTCGTGCTGGTGTAGAGAGCACTTTAATTCTGCATTATATGAAGATGATGTAAATGAACAGTGAATATATTATATGAATATTTAAAACGAATGTACACCTGGAGAAAATAAAGGATAAGTTAGAGTGGAATCTTGACTTAATCTAATTTTAAATCTCCCTAGAAACTATCGCAGGTTGTTTCATTGTTCCTTAATATAGAGGTTCCAAGACTACATTATGTTTTAATCAAATAATATTTGTTATTTGGCCCTTGAGAATATTTAATGAATTCCTTCTTTGTCAGCTTAGGATATAATTTTTTTTATTACTTGAAGTAATTGACCTAAAATACTAGAACAAGAACTTTTCTCTCTCTTTTCTTACACCTGCACTCCAGTGTGTACATAAATCAGTTTAGATTATTATAAAGTAAAATGTGAGTGTTGTGTGTTTTTCCTTTGCATCTTCTCAGTCCATTCTGTTACTAAATTATTCAGGGTGGTTTTCCTGAGGAGAGCTCAAAAGAAAGGAATCTTGTGTCCTGGGAAAGGTAAGAAGTATAAAACATTATACAGATCAAAAGATAATTTTTCAAATACGTTTTTTACATCACAGTCCCTGGGCAGAATTAAAGCTTTCAGTATATTATATCATGACTATCCTAAGTTATTTATAAATAGAAAACAATAAGTTTGAAAATTTTTTTAAGTTATTATTTATTATAAAATATATAAAAATATTCCATTATAGCAATAATACTCTTCAATTATCCAAATAAATATTACTGACTTAATTATTATTTGATATAGATTATTCCCATATGTGAAGTTTAAGTCAACCAAGAAGTACTCACTTGCCAAATATAATAGTTTCCAATAATTAAATAATAACTCTAAACATAACATCATTGAAATGAAACATGAATAAAATTTGGTTAACATTTCTGTTATATTTTTAGAATTTCAGTGAGCAATTCTATGACTTTGAAGAAAAAATATTCTATTCAATAAGTATTTCTTAAATAAAATGGAAGCCTCATTGTTTTCATACCGGTTTTTCTTTTTTACATATTCTTTTCTTTTTAATAGCCAAACTCAGCCTCAGGTGCAGGTGCAGGATGAAGAAATTACAGAGGATGACCTCCGCCTTATTCAGGAGAGAGAGTCTTCTATTAGGCAACTCGAAGTAAGCTTTACATCGTAGAATTGGACTGCTGCTCTGTTTTTAGTGAGTTTGTCCTCAGGATGCTTAGATGATGCTGGGAGAGAGGTCAAGAAAGAAAACTAAATAAATATATCAATTTGATGGCATATTTCATATAAATTAGAGTCATCCTGTTAAAAAAATAATTTCTTCAGAATTTGTGCAAGGATGAGAAAATATACTTCCCTCTACTCCAACTTTTTTTTTTTTTAATTCTGTTAAGACATCTCAAGCCACCTGAGCATTGAGAAAATTATCAGTCTAGAGATAAATGTCTGTTCAGAGAGTCTAGATAGCTTCCATGGCACATGATACACATCACACCTGCATGAATAAGACTTTTTCCAAGGGCTTTAAAAGTGTTTTATTTCTCTTTAGTGTGTGTAGGATATCAAAGAGGTCTAAAAAGTTTAGTAGCCTTAGTTCTTAGGGAACCTATCTGTTCCCTAGAAAGCGGGCTAATAATAGCTAACAATAGCTACCATTTATTGAGGGCTTCATGCACCAAGCACTATGTGATAAATTCTTTATGTTAATTGTCTTATTTAGTTCTCATAGAAGCTCTCTGAAGTAATTAACTGTGTCATTATCATTGCCCTTCTACAGATGGGGAAGCTAAGGCACAGGATGAATATGTAAATTGCCCCACCTTTCCTGAATAAATATTTAAACTTTACTTTTTAATCAAGCAAAATAATAGTTATATATTGAAGAAAATTAAATTTATAACTTATTTATCCATCACTCTTCCATTGCATATTCAGATTTATTAATGTGAGGCTTTGAATTTACACCTAATGTTTTATTCTTTTAAAGTGTCAAATCGACATATACAGCTTTACTAGAAATACAATAAGAATATTTTTTACTTTTTTGAGGAAATACTAATACTAACAAAACTAATCAGATTGCATGACATAAATTCAGTAACCCACAACCCTTCTCTATTGTATAGTCCTTCATTTCCACTCTGAATCACTTGATATTTTTAACATCACAAACTTATTTTAGAAAACTGAGATTCAGAGTCTACTTACTTGGGATTGCCTATAGTAAAGTAGTTTTCTGATATTCCCCACATATATGTTATTAGGTCCAGATGCATGCTCATCTAGGTATGAGCAGTGGTTTGTGTTTTTTAAAATTTTCTCCTTTTGTGGATTGGGGACTGAATTTCTGATTACAATAATATGCACTTTTTTTTCTCTTAGGCTGATATTATGGATATTAATGAAATATTTAAAGATTTGGGAATGATGATTCATGAGCAAGGAGATGTAATAGGTAAGCCCTACTCATTAGATTTCATGAGGCAGAAGGAAGCTACATGCAGTTTACCTGTGGTAACTTCTCAAGCCAGGGTAGCTCCTTCCTCTCTCTCTTTCGGTCCTCCTGAAATCAAAAGTACACTGTCTGTAATAGACAAATCATCACCCTTGGCATTATCTAAAACAGATCTCGTTTTTGGCTCCTACTGGTGGAAATGACCAGCTTCATTTATTTAAGAAGTTCCAAATTTAATCAGGGTCTCCTGCTGCTGAGATAATGGAAGGTAACATTTAACATCATTCTAGCTTATTTCCAGGACCTCTGGTTTCTGTCTTATCCCAATTTAATTCTTATCACACCAAGGACTTTGGGGAAAACATCTGTTCATAATTGTGCACACTATCTTGTCTTTTAAAATAGAGGGAATAAGTAGCCATTTGCCTGAACATTAATTCTTATAGCTTTTTTAGTACATTAATTTAGTTGTATTACTTAGATATTGAGAATTCTTTTTGAAAAATTCTTTAAAAAAAATCAGTGACTAAGACTTCAAGTTTTAAATGTAATTGTAATTCATTTAAGGTGTAGTTGTCAACATTGATCAGGATTCTGATCATCTTTGTCATTTTGATATATGAAGGTATCTGTGGGTATGCTAAAGATATATTTAATACATTTTCTGAATTTGGTTCAGTTGAAATGCTTGGACCTATAGTTTAATATCATTATTATTTGTCCATTCTTACCCTCCTCTGTAGCCCCAGTAGATCACAGGGTAAAATTTCAAAAAACATTCATTCATCCAATAAATATTTATTGAATGCCTACTATATCCAGGCATAAATCTAGGCCTTGAGGATTCAGCTGAAATTAAACAACAGATAAAAGATCTTATAATCTAATTGGAGGAGAGAGACAATTAAAACAGAAAGAAAAGTAAGTAGATGGTGATAAGTGTTACGGGGAAAATAAGGCCAGGTCGGGGATAGGACTGCAGGAGGTGGGGAATGTGCTGCTTTTCTGGGGGAGTCAGGTAAGGCCTCACTGATAGAAGACATTTTAGTGAAGACTTCACGGAAATAAGGGAGCAGGCAAGAGAACGTGTTCCAGGCAGAGGGAACAGCAGGTGCAAAGGCCTTCAGACAGAAGCACGCCTGACATCTTGGGCCAATGGAGTGAGCAAGAGGAGGATGGAGACAATGTCAGAAGTCACAGGAGACCAGATCACATAGGCCCCTGAGCCACTGTGAGGACTGTTTTTGTATTATTGGAGGGGAAGCCACAGGAGGATTTGAGCAGAGGAGCGTTATCATTTGACTTAGGTGAGCAGACTGCAAAGGGACAAGACCAAAAACAAAACACCTAAAAGCCTATTGCAGGAATCCACGTGAGCAGTTACGTTGTCTTGGATCAGTACGGAAGCAGTGAAGTGGTGAGAAGCAGTGCGATTCTGGATATTTTTAAAATGTAGAGCCAAAAAGATCTACTGACTATCTGGATATGGATGTGAGAGAGTAAATTCATGGATGACTGTAAGGTTTTGGCTTGGCTCACAAAAATCATGGCGGTGCCGTTTTCTGAGATGCGGAAATCTCTCACTGGAGCTGGTTTGGATGGTTATAAATCAGTGATTTTTGGATCTGTTACGATTCAGGGGCCAGGTGTCACCCGGGTTAAGGTTTGATAGGCATTGGTACAGAGAAGATGGGGTAAAGGGGAGACGTCTGGCCTGGGGGTATAAGTCTGGGCGTTATCTGTACATAGATGGTATTTAAAACCTTGAGATTAGGTGAGATCACCTAGGAGATAAGTGCAGATAGAGAAGAGGGGTGTCTGAGGACTTGTAAATATTTAGAGCGCGGTCAGCAAACTACATCCATTCGTTTATGCGTTATCTACAACAGGTTTTGTACAACAGAGACATAGTTGAGTATTTATGACAGAAACCATATGAATGAACTGCAAAGCTTAAAGTATTTATTATCTGAGACAAAGAAAAAAGTTTGTTGATCCCTGATTTAGAGCCTAGAGAGCCAAGGAGGAACGAACAAAAATGACCAAGAAAGAATAGCTAGCGATACAGAAGAAAACCACGTGAATGCATAGTTTTAGAATGGAGGGGAGAAAGCATTTCAAGAGCGAGGGCAGGTCAGCTCTCTCAAATGCTGCCATTTGGTTAGGTAAACTGAGGCTTTAGAATTGATTGCTGAATTTAACAATGTGTAGGGCGTAGGTGACCTCAGATGAGAGCTGTGCTGGTGAAATAGTGCAGGTGAAAGCATGATAAAGTGGGCTCAGAAGACACTGGGAGGAGAGCGTCTGGAGATAGCAAGTGGAGACAACTCTTTCTAGGAGTCAAGTGAGGTCATAGCTACCAGTGGATGTGGCATAAATGAGAGGTTTGGGGGCTTGTTTGTGTGTTTTTAAGATGGCAGCAATAGGATTGATGGGAAAGAAGTGTTGGTAGTGAGAGGGAGGAAATTGCTGGCCTGAGGCCTTCGAGCTAGGCAACAAGGAGTGGGATAAAGTACACGCATGGGGGTGTTGGCTCTCGCTGCGCGTGGACAGGTCCTCGCTAACCACGGGAGAGAAGTCCGAGCTCAGAGACTGTTGCCTGTGGTGGTGGGTAGGGTCAAAGGAGATGGTGGAAACGTCTTCTGATTGTTCCTGTTGTCTCAGTGATCTAGAAATAAGGTCACTGGTGGAGAATGACAAAGCGTGATGAGGCATGAGAAGTCAGGGGAGAGAGGAGGAAGTATGACTTAGTGTTCCAGGAACTGGGGACCTGAGGCAGGCGTGCTGTGCAGTCAAGAATTTAAAGTGAAATAAGTCATCATGGTGATTCTTTTTTGCACCCATGTTCAGCTGCATGGGACAGGTTGGGGTTTTGTCACCTAACTGTGACCACAGTAGGAGGGAAGAGGGCTGAGGATAAATGCAAGAAACCAGTGACAGATGATTGTGTATGGAGTCTAGGCTAGGGAAGAGGAAAGTGAGGACGTGAAGTATGTGAGGGGCAGTGAAAAAGTAGTAGGATCACTGAAGCTGGGGTCTTAGAGGGCGAGAACTCTAAAGGTAGCAGATGGTAGTGAGAGTGAGACCTGGAACGGAGATGATAGAGAAGCTGCAGTTATTGGTAATGACAGGTTTGGGGTGTGACCATGGATATGGGTGGCTCGGAAAGCGCCACAGGCAAAGTCTTTGAAAAACCATGTGTTCAAAGAACTGAGAGGCCTGGGTATTAGAGGGTCAGCAATTGGATATTGAAATCACCGATGTGTAGGGTAATAGAAGCATTGAAAAGAACATCAGTGACTCAGGGGCTAAAATATTCAAGGAATGAGAAGAAAAGACATCTGTGGATGTCTGCAGCAAGGAGGGTTGAATGAGTTGGACAGCATTAGCTCTAAAACAAAGTTGGCAGGGAGGAGGAGGAAACAGTGGTCACCCATCCTACAGACTGACAGCTGTTCCACCCCCAGGTCAGAGGAGGGGGGGAGGAAAATGTCACCACTTGAGAAGGCTCTGGGGACCCTCAGGGAGCCTAGGTTTCAGCACAGAAGGAGGTTGATGAGGGCCGCCCAGCAGATGACGGTTTTCAGTTCTCTATATTTACCCTAAACCAAAGTTCAGATGCTTGCTTGCTGCTGAGTTGGCCATCACAGAATGCAGGTACTGGTGACGGTACTTTTGGGGGTTACCAGGTAGAACTGGAGTGCACTATAATGAAGATAATCAAGTTTCTTTCCTTCAAATTCTTCAGTATTGTTTGGATCACCTGAGAAGTAGTATCACTAAAAAAAAAAAATTCAGCCTCACCCATATACTATTAATATTAACCTTTGAATAGTGAACATGTTTAATCTTAACTTGAATAAAATCTGGTGATCGGTACAGCTCTGTTACTAGAGCATCAGCACCCATTTTGTGTGTATGTTTTATTTTAAAGATAGCATAGAAGCCAATGTGGAAAATGCTGAGGTGCACGTCCAGCAAGCAAACCAACAGCTGTCAAGGGCGGCAGACTATCAGGTAATGTTAACTGTGCTAGGTTGTCTTATAACACAGACTTTTAAACGTGTGTGTGTGTGTGTGTGTGTGTGTGTGTGTGTAAAATCAGGTTTAAAGTGGCTGGAGATGTTAAAATTCAAAATGCCATGGAAGACAGGCTAGAAATATGCCAGTCAGTTCAAACTGCGTGTAGCCTGTCTGTTCTCAGGTTTGAACCAGTTTTGTGCCCACAGGGATGGGAGGTTTAGAGTCTTGAGGGGAGCAGTACACAACTCCAGTCTTTTCTGACAACTTTCGGTCTCCGATGTCATTTTGACATTTCAACCCAGAGACCTCTTTGATAGTGATTTCCCTCTGTTTCTTGCTGTTCCCTTCTACCTTTCTTTTTTGTCAATGATACTATGGACTAAAGAGGCAAAGATCCTTGTCCCAGAAAGATCTCTTCAGGTCCTGTGGAAATTATATTAGCTTAGAGTGAGTGTCCTTGACCAGTGGGTATTCTGTCAGCATTCAGCAGACTCTTCACCAGGAATGAACTGATTTCTTAAGTGAATCAGGTTAGTATAGGGAATCCATAGGTATGAGTCAAATATAAATATATATAAAGGACTACAAATATTAGCACCATGAACTGTTAATACATCACTTAATATGTAGATCTTTGACGTTTAACAAAGGTAAGCCCAGGCTCTTTGGGAACCCCTGAATACCACCCTAGTAGTTGATTTCCCTTTTTTTTTTTTTTGCGGTACGTGGGCCTCTCACTGCCGTGGCCTCTCCCGCTGCGGAGCACGGGCTCCGGACGCGCAGGCTCAGCAGCCATGGCTCACAGACCCAGCCGCTCCGCGGCATGTGGGATCCTCCCAGACCCGGGCACGAACCCGTGTCCCCTGCATCAGCAGGCGGACTCCCAACCACTGTGCCACCAGGGAAGCCCCTTGATTTCCCTTTTAAAACTTCATTTTTTGGTTGATGTAGTTCATAATTATTTTCTCAGAAACTTATTACCTTCTTATAAAATTTCTAAGATATTATCACCATCCTAGGTATGTTTTAATTGCTTTTCACTTTTCTCACTGATCTTAGAAGTTCCCTTTAGTTTCAATGCCATTTTTTTCACTGGACAAATCAGTGCATATAGAGGATGCTGAGTTATACAACCAATTGTGCTCACCGACAGAGTAACTCATGTTGACTGTCTTTGTGCATGAGATTCAGATATGCAGCTCAGGATAGCTAATGTCACCATGTCCTAGAATGTAGGTGTCATTCATGAATAGTTGAACACACACACGCACACACACACACACACACAGAGTAATCTGTAAATACCAACAGTTATAGCTGCTCAGAGTGTTTAGCAGGATTCATCAGTGACTGGGATTCCATGTAATTTCATTTTCCTTTTGGACTTAAGGGGGATATAGATATATCCCCAAGTTTTACTTTTACTCTTCCTTGTGGAAGGGAAGGCCTATAGCCACCCTGGGGAAAAGGAACACATCTTCCCAAGTTGTACCTCCAGAGCAAGAGCTACCCCCATCCTTAATCCCACAGGCCCTGGAGGGATGAGGAAAGAGCCATGCAACACAAGGGCTGGAAAGAGAGCAGCTTCCCAATAGTCCCACTTGGCAGCCTTGATATTAAACTTATGCCTCTGCAAAATACGGTGCAGTGCTTTATTTAGAAGCACTTAGGGAACTATTAGTTCCCTATTTAGTTTGGATAAACCATGAACATAAAGGAAGGTGGAAAATGCTCTCATCACCATGGCACCCTAGGACCTCACCACCGCATGCTGGAGAGGGTGCCCCAGGAAAAAAGATGCTCTAAGGGAACAGCCGTCATTGTTGATGAAGGCACGTTACATATGGGTCTGCGGTAACCAGGTGGAATCTGGGGAAAATACATGGGCATGATGAGATTGAAATTTCAACTGTGTTTAGTATGTGAAGAGTATATTCTGTTGAAAAATTAGATGGACATTTGGAATACTGAAAAGTATAAGTAGTTTTCAGGATAATTTCAGAGTCAGGAACATACTCTTTTTGTAAATTTTATGCTACTTCTAGTTGACACAAAGTAAATTTACAAATTTTTCTACTTTGTAAGAAAAAGGATTCCTGCATGTAGCTGTGAGATATACAAGCCACTGGAGAAATATAGAAAGCTACAGCTGGGCCAGGAATGAAAAATGGAGCAAAACTCTTAACCTTTGTATTTTAAATGACAGTATTAGAATTTTTTTTAGCTCTTTGTGTTTTATAGTTTATTTGAATGTTGAGAGATTTTGAATGCAGTTTCCATTCGTATTCAAGGATGGGAATGATTTGGGAAATTAATAAGTCTACTTTAAAAAACATTGCCAAACATTTGCATTTGCTGATATTGTCAGAGAACTCATTTTGAAGAGCAATTTTTGATAAAAGTTTAAAAATTGATGGTTTTAAGCTGTTTTTTGTTTTCACACATAGGTAAACTCTGTTGCTCAAGTTATTAATTTTTATTTCTCTGTATCTTTTTTTAAATTAAGCCCAGCCACACATCTAGAAAAAGTACCAACAGAAGTTGAATAATTACCCCCTGAATTATACCATTAATTCAAGAAGAATATTTTTTGAAAGCATAGTGCTATATGTATTGAAAAGCAAAAAAATATAGCTCCAAATGAGGGCAATAAATTACTATTGATTTTACTCTAGAAATGAACCAAATGATCTTCACTTGCTATAGAGGTGCTCCACTACATCTGTAAACGTGGTTTTTGTTTTTTTGCATCTGCAGCGCAAATCCAGGAAAACCCTGTGCATCATCATTTTTATCCTTGTTATCGGAGTTGTAATTATCGGTCTCATCATATGGGGAGTGAAAGGTTAAGATTATAAAGGAGCATACTATTGCACTACATTATGTAAATTATGTAGGAAGATTCCTTTAACCATGGTAGGTTTTTTTTATTGTTATTATTTTAAAGCTGTTGCTTAAAGGATGGTTCCCATACTTTGTTATTTTTATTTGGGGGGAAGTTTTCTTTGGATTAAATCTGATATTTTCTAATACTGAAAGTTTTTTTAAATATCACTGCTGGCATAGCTTCATGCTTTTCGACCTAGTAACTGTTAGGTTTTTGCCCACATTGTATATGCCTTTCATTTATAATTTATTTATCCTGTTGACTTAGTTTTTGGAATTAGTAAATTCAAAGGTATGTGTGTGTTCTGTGTGCACCTCTCGGTCACGGTGTAACATGCACCCACGTTTGTGTTACTTCAATTACAAATCTTAAATTTAATTTTGATTTGGGCCAGCAGAGGAAGTATTGTCAATAACTTTAAAAATTAACATATATGTTTGTGTTTGGAGTTTTGTTTTTATCTAGTTCACAGCAACACAAATTGTCTATTTAACTTTTACTGTTATTTTTCTCTTAAGACCCTTGTTTATTCTGAATGAAATCAGTGAATAACTTGCTAGTGTATCTCTTACTCCTGATGTGTATATAGTAAGCATTTGCTGTAGATTGGCTAGTAAAATACTAAGGATAGATTGTTTTTATATAGGTTCTGTTTAAGTCTGACGTTTGTTTGCAGGGGATTGTGTGGTCACTATAAATGTTTAATGTGATTTGGAGGAAGAGTATGACAGATCAATACCTATTGTGTTAGAATTCTAAAGATCCCAACTTGAATTCGGCTGTGTATTTCCACAGCTGTTATGATGGAAAATTAATTACCTTCTCTTATGTCCTATAGAATAATAAAGATTACTTTTGGAAAGTAACTTTCCCACAGTTACCGTTTTTGAGCAACGAACAATTAAAATTCTGTTTCCTTTCATACCATTTTGTACCATCCGTCATTAGAAAGGGAATTGGATGTTCGCCACTTAACTCACTTGCCTTTTTTAATCAATGTTGTTTTAATGCACTAATCTGAATACTGTAAAGAAGATTATCTTAGTTTATAGTTTGTATTTTATAACGTTCTTATATAGCAGTTTGATAGTGAAGGCAATGTTTTACATGGCAAGCTATGAGACTTCAAACGGGAACAAATAAAATATTAAGTAATTAAGTAAATTGTATCTTTGCAACCAAAATAAAGATGATTTTAAAAAGTGTCTGGATAGTTTTATTTCAGGAGAACTCTGCTTCCGTGGGACTTGATACTTACCTCACACTTTTGCCACTGCAATCTCAACAGAGGAGATGTAACCACATGGCCACCATTCTGCATCTTGCTGGAGTACTGGCATACTGAAAGTTTTTATTTTGGCAATCTTAAAAGGTTTTGCCACTAATAGGTAGAAGCTGCTTTGCTTGTCATCAAAACTCAATTTTTTCCACAAAAGAGTAGTCTTGATTAGAAAACATAAAATGAAAAACACTACAGTAGCCAAATTTTTTAAGTTCTTAGAGTTTTTCTTTAGGTCAGTTTTAGACTCTCTTTGAAAGGGTGATGCTTACTTTCATGACTGTCAACATATCTGAATCTGTTTGAGTTGAACTGAGTCTCAAACTGAAGAACTTTTCTTATCAAGTGACACGTATTGTTCATTTTAGTGTGTTCTGAAGACATACTTGAACGACGCAGGCTGAGATTAACCAGCCTCTTTGCTTAAACTGAATGACAGTGTGGCATGAAGGGTTTGGCTGTTGTACTGGTCATTAAATATTATGAAAATGTTTTGGTTTTGCACAATGATTAGTGGTAGAAAAATAACTGGTGCCGTTTCAACATAATGCAGCTTGTTTTACTAGGCATGGGATCAACCCTAAAAAAACACAGATATGGACACAGATGGAGCTTGATCTGAGACAGCAAACCATGAAGGCAGCTTCTGGAGTCAGGCCCACTGAGTATGCTGGGTGCCCGGCAGCTGTATCTGTGTCGATCACTGAGAACACTGCACCTGGTAGATGTTGCCACTGGGTCCTTCTTCAGGGTCTTCACTGCTTTTGTTAAAAAATAGTAAAATCTTGCACACAAAAAATCATGTTTTTTTGTTTTTTGTGTTTTTTTATTATTATTATTTTTTTATTATTAGTTTCTGCTTTATAACAAAGTGAATCAGTCATACATATACATCCGTTCCCACATCCCTTCCCTCATGCATCTCCCTCCCTCCCACCCTCCCCATCCCACCCCTCCAGGCGGTCACAAAGCACCGAGCTGATCGCCCCGTGCTCTGTGGCTGCTTCCCACTATCTATCTACCTCACGTTTGGTAGTGTATACATGTCCATGCCTCTCTTTCGCTTTGTCACAGCTTACCCTTCCCCCTCCCCATATCCTCAAGTCCATTCTCAAGTAGGTCTGTGTCTTTATTCCCGTTTTACCCCTAGGTTCTTCATGACATTTTTTTTAAATTCCATATATATGTGTTAGCATGGAGTATTTGTCTTTCTCTTTCTGACTTACTTCACTCTGTATGACAGACTCTAGGTCTATCCACCTCATTACAAATAGCTCAGTTTCGTTTCTTTTTATGGCTGAGTAATATTCCATTGTATATATGTGCCACATCTTCTTTATCCATTCATCCGATGATGGACATTTAGGTTGTTTCCACCTCCGGGCTATTGTGAATAGAGCTGCAATGAACATTTTGGTACATGTCTCTTTTTGGATTATGGTTTTCTCAGGGTATACGCCTAGTAGTGGGATTGCTGGGTCATATGGTAGTTCTATTTTTAGTTTTTTAAGGAACCTCCATACTGTTCTCCATAGTGGCTGTACCAATTCACATTCCAATTCACATTCCCACCAGCAGTGCAAGAGTGTTCCCTTTTCTCCACAACCTCTCCAGCATTTATTGTTTCTAGATTTCTTGATGCTGGCCATTCTGACTGGTGTGAGATGATATCTCATTGTAGTTTTGATTTGCATTTCTCTAATGATTAATGATGTTGAGCATTCTTTCATGTGTTTGTTGGCAGTCTGTATATCTTCTTTGGAGAAATGCCTATTTAAGTCTTCTGCCCATTTTTGGATTGGGTGGTTTGTTTTTTTGCTATTGAGCTGCATGAGCTGTTTATAAATTTTGGAGATTAATCCTTTGTCAGTTGCTTCATTTGCAAATATTTTCTCCCATTCTGGGGTTCTCTTTTGGTCTTGTTTATGGTTTCCTTTGCTGTGCAAAAGCTTTTAAGTTTCATTAGGTCCCATTTGTTTATCTTTGTTTTTATTTCCATTTTTCTAGGAGGCGGATCCAAAAGGATCTTGCTGTGATTTATGTCATAGAGTGTTCTGCCTATGTTTTCCTCTAAGAGTTTGATAGTGTCTGGCCTTACATTTAGGTCTTTAATCCATTTTGAGCTTATTTTTGTGTATGGTGTTAGGGAATGATCTAATCTCATACTTTTACATGTCCCTGTCCAGTTTTCCCAGCACCACTTATTGAAGAGGCTGTCCTTTCTCCACTGTACATTCCTGCCTCCTTTATCAAAGATAAGGTGACCATATGTGCGTGGGTTTATCTCTGGGCTTTCTATCCTGTTCCATTGATCTATCTGTTTTTATGCCAGTACCACACTGTCTTGATTACTGTAGCTTTGTAGTATAGTCTGAAGTCAGGGAGCCTGATTCCTCCAGCTCCGTTTTTCGTTCTCAAGATTGCTTTGGCTATTCAGGGTCTTTTGTTTTTCCAAACAAATTTTGAAATTTTTTCTTCTAGTTCCGTGAAAAATGCCAGTGGTAGTTTGATAGGGATTGCATTCAATCTGTAGATTGCTTTGGGTAGTAGAGTCATTTTGACAATACTGATTCTTCCAATCCAGGAGCATGGTATATCTCTCCATCTGTTTGTATCATCTCTAATTTCTTTCATCAGTGTCTTATAATTTTCTGCATACAGGTTTTTTGTCTCCTTAGGTAGGTTTATTCCTAGATATATTATTCTTTTTGTTGCAATGGTAAATGGGAGTGTTTTCTTGATTTCATTTTCAGATTTTTCATCATTAGTGTACAGGAATGCCAGAGATTTCTGTACATTAATTTTGTATCCTGCTACTTTACCAAATTCATTGATTAGCTCTAGTAGTTTTCTGGTAGCACCTTTAGGATTCTCTATGTATAGTATCATGTCATCTGCAAACAGTGACAGCTTTACTTCTTCTTTTCCAATTTGGATTCCTTTTATTTCCTTTTCTTCTCTGATTGCTGTGGCTAGAACTTCCAAAACTAGGTTGAATAAGAGTGGTGAGAGTGGGCAGCCTTGTCTTGTTCCTGATCTTAGTGGAAATGGTTTCAGTTTTTCACCATTGAGGACAATGTTGGCTGTGGGTTTGTCATATATGGCCTTTATTATGTTGAGGAAAGTTCCCTCTGTGCCTACTTTCTGCAGGGTTTTTATCATAAATGGGTGTTGAATTTTGTCGAAAGCTTTCTCTGCATCTATTGAGATGATCATATGTTTTTTTTCCTTCAACTTGTTAATATGGTGTATCACATTGATTGATTTGCATATATTGAAGAATCCTTGCATTCCTGGAATACACCCCACTTGATCATGGTGTATGATCCTTTTAACGTGCTGTTGGATTCTGTTTGCTAGTATTTTGTTGAGGATTTTTGCATCTATGTTCATCACTGATATTGGCCTGTAGTTTTCTTTCTTTGTGACATCCTTGCCTGGTTTTGGTATCAAGGTGATGGTGGCCTCGTAGAATGAGTTTGGGAGTGTTCCTTCCTCTGCAATTGTTTGGAAGAGTTTGAGAAGGATGGGTGTTAGTTCTTCTCTAAATGTTTGATAGAATTCGCCTGTGAAGCCATCTGGTCCTGGGCTTTTGTTTGTTGGAAGATTTTTAACCACAGTTTCAATTTCAGTGCTTGTGATTGGTCTGTTCATATTTTCTATTTCTTCCTGATTCAGTCTTGGCAGGTTGTGCATTTCTAAGAATTTGTCCATTTCTTCCAGATTGTCCATTTTATTGGCATAGAGTTGCTTGTAGTAATCTCTCATGATCTTTTGTATTTCTGCAGTGTCAGTTGTTACTTCTCCTTTTTCATTTCTAATTCTATTGATTTGAGTCTTCTCCCTTCTTTTCTTGATGAGTCTGGCTAATGGTTTGTCAATTTTGTTTATCTTCTCAAAGAACCAGTTTTTAGTTTGGTTGATCTTTGCTATAATTTCCTTCATTTCTTTTTCATTTATTTCTGATCTGATCTTTATGATTTCTTTCCTTCTGCTAACTTTGGGGGTTTTTTGTTCTTCTTTCTCTAATTGCTTTAGGTGCAGGGTCAGGTTGTTTACTCGAGATGTTTCCTGTTTCTTAAGGTGGGATTGTATTGCTATAAACTTCCCCCTTAGAACTGCTTTTGCTGCGTCCCATAGGTTTTGGGTCGTCGTGTCTCCATTGTCATTTGTTTCTAGGTATTTTTTAATTTCCTCTTTGATTTCTTCAGTGATCACTTCGTTATTGAGTAGTGTATTGTTTAGCCTCCATGTGTTTGTATTTTTTACAGATCTTTTCCTGTAATTGATGTCTAGTCTCATAGCATTGTGGTCAGAAAAGATACTTGATACAATTTCAATTTTCTTAAATTTACCAAGGCTTGATTTGTGACCCAAGATATGATCTATCCTGGAGAATGTTCCATGACCACTTGAGAAAAATGTGTATTCTGTTGTTTTTGGATGAAATGTCCTATAAATATCAACTAAGTCCATCTTGTTTAATGTATCATTTAAAGCTTGTGTTTCCTTATTTATTTTCATTTTGGATGATCTGTCCATTGGTGAAAGTGGGGTGTTAAAGTCTCCTACTATGATTGTGTTACTGTCGATTTCCCCTTTTATGGCTGTTAGTATTTGCCTTATGTATTGAGGTGCTCCTATGTTGGGTGCATAAATATTTACAATTGTTATATCTTCTTCTTGGATCGATCCCTTTATCGTTATGTAGTGTCCTTCTTTGTCTCTTCTAATAGTCTTTATTTTAAAGTCTATTTTGTCTGATATAAGAATTGCTACTTCAGCTTTCTTTTGATTTCCATTTGCATGGAATATCTTTTTCCATCCCCTTACTTTCAATCTGTATGTGTCTCTAGGTCTGAAGTGGGTCTCTTGTAGACAGCATATATATGGGTCTTGTTTTTGTATCCATTCAGCCACTCTGTGTCTTTTGGTGGGAGCATTTAGTCCATTTACATTTAAGGTAATTATTGATATGTATGTTCCTATTCCCATTTCCTTAATTGCTTTGGGTTCGTTATTGTAGGTATATTCCTTCTGCTGTGTTTCTTGCCTAGAGAAGTTCCTTTAGCATTTGTTGTAAAGCTGGTTTGGTGGTGCTGAACTCTCTCAGCTTTTGCTTATCTGTAAAGGTTTTAATTTCTCCATCATATCTGAATGAGATCTTTGCTGGGTAGAGTAATCTTGGTTGCAGGTTTTTCTCCTTCATCACTTTAATTATGTCCTGCCACTCCCTTCTGGCTTGTAGAGTTTCTGCTGAGAGATCAGCTGTTAACCTGATGGGGATTCCCTTGTGTGTTATTTGTTGTTTTTGCCTTGCTGCTTTTAATATGATTTCTTTGTGTTTAATTTTTGACAGTTTGATTAATATGTGTCTTGGCGTATTTCTCCTTGGATTTATTCTGTATGGGACTCTCTGTGCCTCCTGGACTTGATTAACTATTTCCTTTCCCATATTAGGGAAGTTTTCAACTATAATCTCTTCAAATATTTTCTCAGTCCCTTTCTTTTTCTCTTCTTCTGGAACCCCTATAATTCGAATGTTGGTGCGTTTAATGTTGTCCCAGAGGTCTCTGAGACTGTCCTCAGTTCTTTTCATTCTTTTTTCTTTATTTTGCTCTGCAGCAGTTATTTCCACTATTTTATCTTCCACCTCACTTATCCGGTCTTCTGCCTCAGTTATTCTGCTATTGATCCCATCTAGAGTATTTTTCATTTCATTTACTGTGTTTTTAATTGATGCTTGATTCATCTTTAGTTCTTCTAGGTCCTTGTTAACTGTTTCTTGCATTTTGTCTATTCTATTTCCAAGATTTTGGATCTTGGAAATAGAATCTTGGATCAGCTTTACTATCATTATTCTGAATTCTTTTTCAGGTAGACTGCCTATTACCTCTTCATTTGTTAGGTCTGGTAGGTTTTTATCTTGCTCCTTCACCTGCTGTGTGTTTTTCTGCCTTCTCATTTTACTTATGTTACTGTGTTTGGGGTCTCCTTTTTGCAGGCTGCAGATTCGTAGTTCCCATTGTTTTTGGTGTCTGTCCCCCGTGGCTAAGGTTGTTTCAGTAGGTTGTGTAGGCTTCCTGGTGGGGGGGACTCGTGCCTGTGTTCTGGTGGTTGATGCTCGATCTTGTCTTTCTGGTGGACAGGTCCACGTCTGGTGGTGTGTTTTGGGGTGCCTGTGGCCTTACTATGTTTTTAGGTAGCCTCTCTGCTAATGGGTGGGGTTGTGTTCCTGCCTTGCTAGTTGCTTTGCATAGGGTGACCCGCACTGTAGCTTGCTGGTCGTTGACTGAAGCTGGGTGCTGGTGTTGAGATGGAGATCTCTGGGAGATTTTCGCTGCTTGATATTATGTGGAGCTGGGAGGTCTCTTGTGGACCCGTGTCCTGAAGTTGGCTCTCCCACTTCAGAGGCACAGCACTGATTCCTGGCTGCAGCACCAAGAGCCTTTCATCCACCCGGCTCAGAATAATAGGGAGAAAAAGTAGAAAGAAAGAATTAGTAGAAGAAAGAGAGAGGGAAAGAAAGGAAGAAGGGAAGAAAGGAAGGAAGGAAGAAAGAAAGACGGAGGGAGGGAGGAAGGAAAGAAAAAGTGGGAAGAAGGGTGGGAGGGAGGGAGGAAAGAAAAAGAGGGAAAGGAGGAGCGGAGGGAGGGAGGTAAGGGAAGGTAGGAAAAAAAGAAAGAGCAGGTAAAGTAAAATAGAATAAAGTATGAAATATAGTAGCATTATTAAAATTAAAAAGTAATTATTGAAAAAAAACGGACAGATAGAACCCTGGGACATATGGTGGAAGCAAAGCTATACAGAGAGAATCTTACACAGAAGATTACACATACACATTCACAAAAAGAGAGCAGGGGGAAAAATCAAAAATCTTGCTCTCCAAGTCCACCTCTTCAATTTGGGATAATTCGTTGTAAAAAGAGGAAAAGGGCGAGAAGTCTGAAATCTTGCTCTCTAAGTCCACCTCCTTAATTTGGGATAATTCGTTGTAAAAAGAGGAAAAGGGGGAAAGTCTTAAATCTTGTCCTCAAAGTCCACTTCCTCAATTTGGGATGATTCGCTGTCCATTTATGCACTCCACAGACGCAGGGCACATGAAATGGGCCGTGGAGCTTTAATCTGCTGCCTCCGAGGCTGCACAGAGTGATTTCCCTGTCTCTTCTCTGCTCTCACAGCTCCCGGGTCTCAGCCTTGGACCGGGCCCCGCCTCTGCGCGTAGGTCGCCGGAGGGCATCAGTTCTTCGCTCAGACAGGACGGGTTTAAAGGAGCCGCTGATTCGGGGGCTCTGGCTCACTCAGGCAGAGGGGAGGGAGGGGCGCGCAGTGTGGGGCGGGCCTGCGGCGGCAGAGGCCAGCGTGACATTGCAGCAGCCCGAGGCGCTCCGTGCGCTTTGGGAAAGCCGTCCCCGGGTCCCGGAACCCCGGCAGTGGCGGGGTGCACAGGCCCCCCGGAAGGCGGGGCGGACAGTGACCCGCGCTCGCACACAGGCCCCGCGGCGGCGGCGGCAGCAGCAGCCCCAGCGTCCCACGCCCGTCTCCGAGGTCCGCGCCTGTCTCGGGCGCTTCCCCAAGCAGCCCTCTTAATGCCCTCTCCTCGCGCACCAGGAAACTAAAGGGAAAAAAGTCTCTTGCCTCTTCGGCAGCTCCAGACCCTTTCCCCGGACTCCCTCCGGGCTAGCCGTGGTGCACTAACCCCTTCAGGCTCTCTTTCTGCCACCAGCCCCAGTCCTCTTCCTGCACTCCGACTGAAAGCCGATACCCGAGCCTCAGCTCCCAGCCCCGCCCGCCCCGGCGGCCAAGCAGACAAGCCTCTCGGGCTGGTGTGTGCCTGAGGGCACCGATCCTCTGTGCCGGAATCTCTCCGCTTTGCCCTCCGCACCCCTGTTGCTGTGCTCTCCTCCGCTACTCCGAAGCTTTCCCCCTCCGCCACCTGCAGTCTCCGCCCGCGAAGGGGCTTGTAGTGTGTGGAAACCTTCCCTCCTTCACGGCTCCCTCCCCTGGTGCAGGTCCCGTCCCTATCCTTTTGTCTCTGTTTTTTCTTTTTTCTTTTGCCCTACCCAGGTATGTGGGGAGTTTCTTGCCTTTTGGGGGGTCTGAGGTCTTCTGTCAGCGTTCAGTAGGTGTTCTGTAGGAGTTGTTCCACGTGTAGATGAATTTCTGATGTATCTGTGGGGAGGAAGGTGATCTCCGCGTCTTACTCTTCCGCCATCTTCCTCTGTAGTCCCCAAAAATTATGTTTTGAATACCGATCTAGACACATTTATAATGAAAAAAGAAATGACTTTTGAAAATTTATTCCACAAAAATTAATCTGTGGTTTAAGCAAGGGAAATGCAGAGTAGTTTCTCTACTTGGTGTGATTTTCATTTGTTTCTTTGTGTAGAAAAAGGAATGTCACAATAAAAGATAAAAGCTATATAAAGGAGAAAAAGGTCATTGTCTGCCTTTATAGTGGAGAGCAATTCACAAGGGTAACTTATTCAGCATTTATTTTTTGAAAAGCAAAACTATTTTTTACACATGATCAGGTTACTACAATAAAAAATTAAGTTTCAGAAGGAGATGAGAGTTGTTTGGGTAAGTTATGAGTTAAATGACCTTTTTAGTTCATTTAAATATGATGAAAATTTCTCATTAGTGGGAAAGAACATCATTAGGCATCCGTCTTTCCGGGAAAAAAAAAATGTTTGCGTATTTTCATAATTCACTTAGGAAAACAAAAAACTGACCTCTGGCTCCCAGACCTCTTTGGTACACCGTAAGATTTGAGCAGCTTGACCTTGTATTTCTCAGCAAGAAAATACGGTTAGCAAGATTGGCACCCACAGGAGCCTGAAAGTGTTACGCTGGACCACTTCCTTGACAGAACGCATCACATTTCTGCTTATCGACTGTCCAGACATAGTTCATCAATCAGTGAAGAGAAAACCATTTCCCTCACTTTTTTAGGAATCTGTGTCCTCAAAATACTGTCACACAGGAAATAAAGAAATTGCCTGATGTAAACC
The DNA here is from genome assembly GCF_025265405.1 of Mesoplodon densirostris. Classification (NCBI taxonomy): domain Eukaryota; kingdom Metazoa; phylum Chordata; class Mammalia; order Artiodactyla; family Ziphiidae; genus Mesoplodon; species Mesoplodon densirostris. The sequence goes on from NC_082672.1 coordinate 31,170,138, forward strand.
TGCAGGTTCATCTTTCTTCATTTCTGCTGGGTTTAACAAAGTAGACTCAGTGAAGCATTATCTCTTTCACTAGGTTAAGACATGTAAGAAACCTGTTTTTCTCTTAATGCTAAATTCAAGTATTTTAACCTTCCTATCTGGGTTCAGTCAGGAAAACAACCACCTGATGATGTAAGCATAAAGGATTTCAATGTGGGGAGTCAGAAGCTTCCACCAAGCATCAGAAGGGCAGGCGAGGGAAGGTGCATCTGCAGTACCTCCCTGGGCGGATCTCAGGAGCTGGCCCAGGAGCCTGTGAGAATCTGGAAGCGTCCAGGAAGCTCCTGACACCTCAGCCTGCAGCACCGACGCAGTGAGTCTCAAGGAACTGTCACCAGCTCTCTAGGCTGTTGACAGCACCAAAGCAGGTGACCTGTGAGAGATCTTGAAGCTGCTGCGACGCCCGTGTCCGTGGGCCTGTGCACACTTCTGCCTGGATGGCCTCCAAGGGAGGGTGGCCTCTCCCTTCTCTGCCTCCTCCATCCCCTGGAAATGTTTCTCATTGGGCCACGCTGACTTAGAACCAGAAAGCAAAGGAGGTTCTGTAAAATGTAGTTTCTGGCTTCCCTGCAGTGCAAAGAACACTACAGAAGGAGGGGACAGTGATGTTGAGGTGACAGCAGACAGCCCATCACAATGGTGAAATGCTGATAGATGGAAAGAGCACAAACAATGTGAAGCAGAAAGCCTCACAGAATTCTCTTCCATTACGGGTTCTTTGGTGGGAAGAGAAACACTGATTTTAAATGGTAAACAAGTCCATTTTCCCAACCAGAACAAAGTCTCTGTATTATATATACTCTGGGACCTCAGCACCTAGCTGTTTCCTCCCTCTCTCCCTCCCTAGTTGCCCAATAAATATTTGTGTACTTAATTTGGCATTTATTTTGTGCCAGGCTGCCACATGCCTAGGCACAGAGGGTATAAGAGTGAACCAAAAGAATGTGGTCCCTGCCCTCAAGGAGCTTACATTTTGGTATTTAAGCATGTAAAAAACACTTGATGTTAGGAAGAAAATGGTGGGTGGGAGAGGAAGGAGGTAAGGGAAAAACAGAATGAATGAGGACGGATTCATCATTCTTTGGACCACCTACACCTGGGGACTGCTCATTCTTTTTTTTTTTTTTTTTTTTTACAAATTTAATCAGTTATACATATGTTCCCATATCCCCTCCCTTTTGCGTCTCCCTCCCACCCTCCCTATCCCACCCCTCCAGGCGGTCACAAAGCACCGAGCTGATCTCCCTCTGCTATGCGGCTGCTTCCCACTAGCTATCTACCTTACATTTGGTAGTGTATATAGGTGCATGCCGCTCTTTCGCTTTGTCACAGCTTACCCTCCCCCCTCCCCATATCCTCAAGTCCATTCTCTAGTAGGTCTGTGGGACTGCTCATTCTTAAGGACTGGCTTCCTGTTTATCCTATTGCCTCATTACCAAGTAACTGAATTTCATCCTCTTTTCTCAATTAACAGACTACTAGAAAAGTGATAGTTTTCTAAAAAGTAGCTACTAATTTGAAAGTTGATCTGTATGTATTGTCTCCAAGAAAGAACCTTCCATCTTTTGGTGGCAGCATCTGGATTCAGAGCTAGGGCGTCCTGATAGTCAGGACTGACATTTATAGGACTTTTGCAAAATTATTACTCCCAATAGAGGGAAGAGCACTGGAAAGAGAGGAAAGAGCTAAGGGAATTTTGGAATCCATGATTCTTCAGAATGCACTCAAAGCCAATGCATTATGCATGCTCCTAGTAAAATGTCCCTTAAAACATTTTTAATTTAACCCTGCCCTATCCCTTGGCAATTTTTATTATTTTTTTTCTTTGGTATCAAAATGGAATAAAGAACACCCTCAATGGCTCACATTAACCCATTTTCTCATAATTTAAATACTGTTTCAATTTGTCAATTTTAATCCTTTGTTTTCACAATCCTTTGGTTAACGTGAAAATCATGAATATTAGGAAACCTTATTTTTCTCCAAATAATTCTAATTTTAAAAGCAGAAGTAGAACTAAATGACACACTAAATAGATTTTTATAGACCCTGTTGCTTCTGGCAGGTTTTTAAGAGGTTGGTCATTTAATTACTCAGAGTGGGATTCTTGTAGGTTTTGTGTAGTGATGGCATTCCTGCTTAAAATGTAAGTGGTGGAAGGCAAAACCAGATTTCCTGTGCAGTCGTTACATGCATAACACCCTTACTTGTTTTAGAGGGAGTCTGCTAGAACTGAACTGAGTCTTTAAATAAACTTGAAAGGGCATTAATTCCCACTTTGGCAAACCCAAAGTACAAATTTTTAAGTGTTTACTGTAAGTACCGTTAGACAGTAGTTACTAACTCCAAAATCTCTTAGCATTGGTGGAAACTTAGAAATGCAGTTATTTACCCTCAACAAAGATTTACTGATTTCAGTTTCTAGTGAGTGCCTTCTGGAAGTTTCATATCAACTGTTAAATGGTACATCTGAAATGCTAAAGTCAGACCAGTATCAAAGAAACCAAGTTTACATCTCTAGAAACTAGAGATTTAGCCCAGGAGTAAGATACAAGCTTTTAGTAGCTTGCATAGCTGAAGACCTAATCATGAAAAGCTTTCATGAGTGGTTAATTAACTGAGAAAATAAGACATACTGTAGTAAGGACAGATAAGGAGATAGAAAATATGAATGGCAGGTGATGAGACCTGAAGGATTGAATGAGAAGATCTAATATGTGTCTAATCAGAGTCCCAAAGATGGAGAATAGAAAAAAATGGAAGAGACAGATGATTGCTGAGAAATTTCCAGAACTAATCAGAAACATGAATCCACATATACAAGAAATAAAATGTATATCAAGCAAGATAAGTGAAAGGAAACTGAAGAACAACAAAGACAAAGAGATCTTAAAAGCAGCCAGAATAACAAAATATCCACATGCAAAGGAATGACAAATTTTGACAGTCGAATTTTCAGTGCCAAAAATTGAAGCCAAAAGACAGTAGACTAGCATCTTCAAGGTGCTAAGTGACAATAGCTGTCAATCTAGAATGAGTGCCCAGTGAAATTATCTTTCAAGAACAAGGGCAAAATAAAGACATATTTAGTTTTTTTTTTTAAAGGAGAATTTGTGACCAATAAACTTTCATTTAAAGAATAAGGATGAATTTAGAGTAGAGAAAAACGACTAGAAGGAAGGTCTGAGATGCAAGAAGGAATGACGTGCTAAGAAGGAAAATGTTAAAGAATGTTTTTATAACCTCTAATTAGGGAAAATTTTCTTAGAAACAACTTTTTATTTAAAAACTCTTTGGAAATAGCACTGTTAACTGTTTAAAAAACCCTTAAGGCCAGTCACCTAATCAATGTCTAGTTAAAGTCTAAAACTCCACTATACAATAGATGGTGGCCTATCTTAGGGTCCCTTCCTAAAAACAAGAGCATGGCGTCAAATGTAACTAATCTTTTTTTTTCCAAACCAATTTAAAGGAGCTTTTCTTTAAATCTTAAGAGAGAAGGATGATTTCTAACATATGTTATATTCATCAGTTTTTCACTGAGTCATACTGAAAATAGAAATTACATTGTCAGTACGTGTTAGTTGCCTACCCAGAAGCCATGCAACTCTCGCCAATTCTTAATGGTCTCAGACTTTCCTTTGGAACATTTTTTCTCCTCTCTTGGGTAGCAGCCACATGCTTTGGGTGGAATTGACTCCAACCTAACTCCAGAGGTGGTGGGTACTACTTTAGATAAATCAGCCCATCCCATTCCTTTTGCCTTAGTGATTGGTTCAGGGAAGGGCAGAAACCCAGTCTAAAAATCAGCTCAAGGATTCCTTTCCTCCAAACTATAATCCAATCTGGACAGCATGTGGGTTGTGGTGCACTGGATATGAAGCTGGACACTAGTGCAACATTTTAATACTATGAGGGATGATACAGCTTCAAGACAAGGATGTGAAGTTGGGTAGAGTCGTTCATTTATTCAATAAGAATTTGCTGAGTGCTTAATAAATACTGGGCCCTAGGAAAAGCAAAATCTTATTTAGCAAATTCTGACATTGGGGACAATGAAATTGTTTAGAGCTTCCACAAAAATTAGAAACATCTCTTAAAACTTCATCCTTGTATCTAGGAAGACTTTTGCTTTTCCAGTCAGGAATTTTAGTTCCAGAAAAAGAACAAGACAATGAAAACATTGTATGAAAGGTTTCTTTCAACCTTTTCTCAATCAACAGTTGCTACCCCAATCATCATGATGCTGAGAGGCTTCAGAAACACAAGTGACTCTGTGTTCAGACCAAGTACTTGGCCTCAGGAAGATAAATGATCAGACCTACTCACCATATGATTATAAGGGTCAGGTAGTTTAAAAAGAAATTACAATCTGAATTGAACCATGGATGAACAGTGTTGCTATTGAGCTTCAAATCCTAGCTAATAAGCATAACCTTGTAAAGAGAGGTTAGTGTTTGGGAAACTGCATGTTCTTGCAGAAGAGCAAAGCTTTTGCAATATAAATAGTTGTGAGTGTACTAGCTTTCATCTTTGATGCCTTAACCCTCTGTGTTTAGAGTTTTTGTATCCAGGGCTGGATTGAGAATTTTAGAAGCTCCAAATACTAAAACGATTGTGATGACAACCCCATATGTAATTCAAAAGAAAATTTATTTTTTCAGAAGGTCATAAAACACCTAAATACTGAAAGTAAAATGACTTTTTCTAGATTTTCTTATTTTGAAATGCATAAATTCATCACAGTTAAAATTTCTTAGTAATTTCTGGTTCATCTCCTTTGCTGGTATCTTAAGCACTTAGTCTGTTGGGTAATAATTCAGCATCAATTGCATTTTACATTATTAATATTTCTGTAATTTTCAGAATACAGACAGAGGGGAAGAGTATTATTTCAGAGAGGGATTTGATCACTCACAGCAAACAGTATTCTTTGATTTGGGGGTAGTCTAGACTTTTTTCCTGAATAGTTCTAATAAGGAAAAACCTTTAATCCCAAATATATTACACACTGACAAAGTAATATGGGTTTTAGAAAAACAAAGTAGGTCTTATTTTGGTACTATGCAATGTTTGGTTTAGATTAAACATGGTTGGAGGGGACACTTAGGTGTGTAAAGATCACTGAGATTCATGGGTCAGGCCTTTTGCTGATTTGCTTTTCTAAGACTTGGTAGTAATGTGCCTCAGAACTAGGGTGAGGTTAGCCAGTCTTTTTTTTTTTTTTTTTTTTTTTTTTTTGCGGTACGCGGGCCTCTCACTGTTGTGGCCTCTCCCGTTGCTGAGCACAGGCTCCGGACGTGCAGGCTCAGCGGCCATGGCTCATGGGCCCAGCCGCTCCGCGGCATGTGGGATCTTCCCAGACCAGGGCACGAACCCGTGTCCCCTGCATCGGCAGGCGGACTCTCAACCACTGCGCCACCAGGGAAGCCCCTAGATGATTATGTTTTAATGGGATGGCTCCCAGGTCCTTGAGAAAGACATTCTTGGTATTAAAAATATAACATTGGAAGGCAAGGTTGGTTTACATCTAAAAACAATTAATGTTACATACCATATTAATTGAATAAAGCAAAAAATCGACATGATCATCTTAGTAGAGTCAGAAAATTCATTTGACAAAATTCAATACTCATTCATGGTAAAACTCTCAACAAACTAGGAAGAGAAAGAAACTTCTTCAACCTGCTAAAGACATCTTCAGAAAAAGCTAACACCATCTAAAATGGTAAAAGATTAAATGCTTTGCCCCTGAGATTGAGAATAAGACAAAGATGCCTATACTCATCACTTTTATTTAATATTGTACTGGTGTTTATATCCATTGCAATCAGGAAAAAAAAATTTTTTTTAAGGCATCTGGATGGGAAATGAAGCAGTGAAACTCATTACTTTCAGATGATGTGACCGTTTATGTAGCAAGTTAAATGGAATCTTAAAAAAGCTACTAGAACTACTAAGTGAGCTTTGAAAAGTTGGAGGATACAAGGTCAATGTACAAAATCAATTGTATTTCTATATACTACCAGTGAACATGCTACAAATTAAGAAAATAATTTCATTCACATTAGCATCAAAAAGAGTAAAATGCTTAGGAATTAATTTAACAAACGATATACAAGACTTGTACACTGAAAACTATAAAATATTGCTGAGAGAAATTAAAGATATCTAAATAAATGGAGATATAGTTTTTGTTGATTGGTTGAAAGCTCAGTATTGCAAGATGGCTGTTATCTCCAAATGTATCCATAAACTCAACGTAATCTCAGTCAAAATACCAACTGGAATTTTTGTAGAAATTGACAAGCTGATCCTAAAATTTATATAAAAATGCAGAAGACATGGAGTAGCCAAAACATTTTGAAAAAGAAAAATAACATTGGTGGACTTCTACCTGATTTCAAAGCTTACTACAAAGGCACAGTAATCAAGACAATGTGATATTGGCTCAAGAATGGACATATAGATCAGTGGAAGAGACTTGAGAGTCCTGATATAAATTATTACATTTGTGGTCAATTGACTTAATTAATTTAAACTTCGTCAAAATTAAAAACACTTCTGTCTTCTGCATCTGTCCCTGCAGGGTCAGTCCTTGCTAAGTCACAGCCTGAATGGGAACCAGACAACAGCTTGTGTTGAACAAACTAGTGCCCGGTGGTTAGGCCTTCTTTAAGAACAAGAACACAAAATTATGAATACAAAAATAAGCTGTGAATGTGAGTATTTAGAATGAGAAAATAAATCACAAAAATTACTATATTTTGAAAAGAAAATAGCACAACAAAATAAATGATGTTGATGATTATGATGACAGTAATCTGCCTAACACTTTTATAACTTTTTTTCCTGCATTTTCAGACTGCATACACTTTGATTATCTCTTCATATGAAAATTTTTTGTAATACTTTTTCTAGAAAGACTAGAAATATAATTTATTCTTTCCTCTATCATGATTGATGGAAATTGAGTGATCAGAAAGCTTTCCTGCAATTTCTTCATTCGTTACCGGTAATGCCACATCTGAGTTTCTTTCTCACGCACTGGTCAAGAAAATTATAAGAAAACTCCAATATCACTGGATATGGACCCTGATAACCCCTGCCACAGCAGATGGTTCACTTTTATTAGGTCTTTGCTGCTCCCTCTTCCCAGTGGGCAGTACCTGAAATGATGGACAGAAAATATCCCTGAATTCTCGGTCATAGTTTCCCATAAGCAGGGAGACATCTCCTTGGGATCAAAGATAGGGTCCGGAGGCCTGAGGTTATATCTGGTGTCCCAGGATGATACAGTAGTATTCCTGGTAGCCGCTAGTACCACTGCAGTCCCAGTACCACCATCAGGTTGTAGAGGGTGACCACCAGGCTGGGCACTACTTCCTGCTTCCTGCTCATGGCTAGGGCCACTCCTTCTCTAGTCATCCAGAGAACACAGCAAGCCTTAGAACGGGTACAGTGAGAGGCTCTAAAGATTAAGATTCATTAGCAACATGGTAAATCTACCTCTGACCACAGCTGACATCTCTCTGGAGGGTGTGTTTGTACATCGCCAAACAGATCCTCAAAGCTTCTCTGTCACGGAATGTTAGAAGGCAATTAGCCACATGCTTTCATTTACATAACACCCCTACCAAAGACCTTAAAATTAGTTCAGAGTTTGGGTTTAGTCGAGTGGAGATATGCCAATCGACAGACGGAGTACGGTGAGGGGGATGGTGAGTGTAGAAGTGGAGACAGATGGCAGGAAAGCACAAGAGGAGCCTTTGGGGGAAAATATCCATTAGTAAACTGTGTGGCAGTTAGACTCAGTAACAGTGCTTGACTGGTCTATTTTACAACGTGAGGCTGCCATAGGGACAAAAGAGAAGAACAGTATAAATTGCCACTGGGGCTATTTCTCGACTGTGAGAACTTCTCTTTGAAAGAGCTGGACACAGGGAGAGGACAGTGCTTTCCAAATGGCAGAGAAAGCAGTCAACACTGGGTATCAGGAGGCATATTGCAGGGAGTGAAGAGCTCAGACAGGAGATGGCAGAAATGAGAGCATGAAATCTGTCCCAGGTTAGCAGAAGCCAGGTTCTGATTCACACAGCTGTGGGCATCCCTTAGCTGATTCACACAGCTGTGGGCATCCCTTAGCTGAGGCAGCCAGCACCACTGAAACTCCATGGACCAAGAGGCAGGAAAGAAGAGCTCTGGCATCTGCAGGGGAAAGTGGGCCCCGAGAAGATCACACTGGAGTCAGTATCACCTCGTGTGTCTCCTAGCATGGCTGTGGGGCAGATGCCTTTCCTAAAGGCAAAGCATTTGCTGGTATTAAGTGACCAATGAGCTAGCTCTGACTGCACATAACACACTCCTTCTGTTTCCTGGAAAATTCCAGACAGACACAAGAAGGGAAGACCTGAGGCTTTGTCACTTGGTAAACTGAGGCTCTTAATCCATTTATCAAATTTAAGGTTAAAAACAACCATGCATGAGATACCATTGATGGGCCTCAGGAGAACATTGGGTGACATATTGAGTGCCTTCACACTAAGAATTCTCCAGGAAGAACCGTCTTTACCAAGAGTCACCTGATTCCCTCCAGACCAAGAAATGACCAGCAATATGGTCCTTCCTCTGCAACTAACAGTCTCTAGTGAAGAGATGCTGTTGTTCTGCTCCCCACCAGAGTCTCCTAGAATATGTGGCAGGGATGAAGGTTGCTTCATTGGTCCTGTTGGCCAGCCAGCAGAGGGAGTCAGAATGACAAAGTTTATACCTTCTAAACAACACCATCAGGACTTCCCTGGTGGCGCAGTGTATAAGATTCTGCACTCCCAATGCAGGGGGCCTGGGTTTGATCCCTGTTCAGGGCACTAGATCTCACATGCATGCTGCAACTAAGACGCTGGTGAGCTGCAACTATGGAGCCCCCCTGCTGCAACTAAGACCCAGTACAACCAAATAAATAGTTAAAAAATAAAAACAACACCATCAGCTAAACTTTCACTATGTTATGATTTTAAACCAATACATAAAAATAATGATCATGAAAATATCTTTACTGATTTTCATGTTTATAAAGATAATTCATGCTTATTTTTAAACGATGTAACAATATAGAAGGTAAAAAACAATATCCCCCTTCCCAATAAAAAGTGTTCAACAGTTTGGTTTACACCCTTCCAGAATGTTTTCTAAATAAAATAGTTTGAGTACCCATACTAGGTCGTTTGGGAAATCTAGCATTTTCTTCAGTTGTTTCAATGGTTCCGGAGGAAGATGCTAATATAGTGGTTGCATATTCCTCTTGCTCTGGATCCTATTCTGAATTCAATTGCTTATTGCTTTGTGTTGCCTCCTGTTTACACCTGCTGACTGCTCCAGCTTTTCTCTGGTTTTCTTGGCTCCAAAACCTCAAAACAGGAATTTCTTCTGTGGACCATGATTTCCCCAATGTGTTCAGCAGAGAAAGGGATTGTTTTCTCTTAAGTTCAGTAAAGGATCTTTCAGGAAAACAGGTGATTGTTTCAGTGGAAAGCTTCAGTGAGTAGAATGACTCATCTTTCAGTCCTAAGACCTGCCTGATGACATCAGTTCAACAGCCTATGTGCCATGATGCCCGCCTTCATTTTAAATCCCTTTGAGCTATGCTTTTTGGCTCCTGTAGAAGTATGTGCCTATGGGTACGTTTGGCCATGCTTACAGAGATTCATTTAAATCTTATCATTGGTAGATTAGAAAACTTGTTTTAAGTGGTTTATAATTTTGAGGATATTTGTTGGTATTATTGTTCTTAAATATATTTATGTTTAAAAATCAAACTTATATAGGATAAATGGAATAAGCTTGACACAGAATTAATACATATTTTAGTTTCAAATGTAATAACATGCTTTTTCTCTAAAGCAGAACCCCAAACATAAAATGATGTGCTTATTTATTCCTAGTAAAAAAACCCTCAGAATTATATCTTTTTTTAATTTTGTAGGCCACATTATTTGATATCTAATTTGACTCAGTTGATGATGTGTAAAGAAGAGATTCGACAGGAAAAAAAATCAGTTAACTAGTCCAAGAAATAATATATCTAAATATTGAAATGCGTACTTTAAACCAATAAATGACAGAGTTAAGAGACGTTTAACCTTTAAAGAAGAATAGGAATAATAGATATTTTCTGTTTGCAGCCTTAGATTTTGTTTAAAATAATATTGCACAGTGTTGATTACTACACCATTTGGCTCCATTTGAAGAAAGAACATGATTGTAAGAGCAACTTTTGACATTTGAAAATCAACATTGTTTACATTTGAGAAAATCACTATAGGTTGTTTTTCATAAATTTAAAGAGATTTACAAACACTCATATAAACTTTATTCTATGTTCATATTACTTCAATTATATTTTTCCTAAAGCTTAATAGTTGTAAACACTCTAAATGAAGCCATATGTCCAGAGCAGGCACTGATTATAATTCTTTTATATTATACTTGAGTTCAAGACATTTGCCCAGTTACAAATGATTTAAAAGCTAACAGGGCTTCCCTGGTGGTGCAGTGGTTAAGAATCTGCCTGCCAATGCAGGGGACACGGGTTCGTGCCCTGGTATGGGAAGATCCCACATGCCGCGGAGCAACTAGGCCCGTGCACCTCAACTACTGAGCCTGCGCGTCTGGAGCCTGTGCTCCCGCAACAAGAGAGGCCGCGATAGTGAGAGGCCTGCGCACCGCGATTAAGAGTGGACCCCACTCGCCGTAACTGGAGAAAGCCCTCACACAGCAACGAAGACCCAACGCAGCCAAAAATAAATAAATAAATAAATAAATTTAAAAGCTAACAAAAGGTGAAAGAGTTGGTAGGTTCATAATTGGAAAACAAGTTATGAATAGAGAAACTAATGATTGTGAATTTGTATCCAGAACATACAAAAAATAAGAAACAAAAGAAACACAAAAAATTTTACACAGTTATCTGTTGGCTTTCTGATAGAGAATATGGTATTAAATCCTGTACACAACAGCATACATTATGGATATAGATGTTTTACCAGTCAAAAACATTTGGAATTTTAAAAATTCCAAACAGAATGAGTTTGTTCAGTTAGGGATTGAGTTTCATGTTTGTATTTTTATCCTTCACCCTTTACTCTTCATCCCCAAAACATTTATTGAGTGACCAGTATGTAGTCAGTTGATACATATTTATCATTTTCAGGTTGAAGATAGCAGCTGAGTGAGTATAATTAGTGAAGAAGGGTTTTCAATGGGCACTCATGTTCTAGGACTCCCAGTTTAAAAGGGGAGACAGAGCTAGGAGAAGGATTTGTTGGACACAAATATGAGTAGGAGTAAGGGACTATACCCCTTCGATTAGGAAATTAACCCCTTTCTCTTGTGTGTCAAAAGATACCCTAAGAAGAAAACATCTTGCGATGCCCTCAGGCTTATGCTTGGTGGAGGCAGGAGCCCAGGGACCTAAGTGTTCGGATATCTCAGTAAAAGGGTTTACGGTCCTGTTGTGTCCCTGGCCTTGTCTTATGACCTTTTTCCCTTTTCAGCTGCAATAATCCATTCCTTCAATAACCTTGCTATCTCTCATTATATACTATACATACATATGTATAGTATATATAAAATGAATAAGTAAAGAAAACCAACCCAAGTTCATCTTCCTCCTTCAAGTTTAGGGATTCTCTGAAGATCAACACAGACTTTCCCTCCTCAACTTCCACTGAGACCTGGAAGTCTCTGTCTTCTCAGTGGCTGTGCTCACTGCTGGCCCCCAAAACATTGCTGATTGCTCTAGTTTCTGTATAAGTCTTACATTAGCTCATCTAAAATTAATTTAGTTCATATTTCCTGGAGGACAGTAGCCTGAAAACCTACTGGAATGGCATCTGCAGGCACAGGTACACTGGGGAACTTTCCTCCAGGAAAATTACATGCACTTAGGTTTTGTACCAACTTAGTGAAAGCTCTTCCACGTGCTGAAAAGATACACACATGACAGCTTGGTCTGCGGGCTGCAGGTAGATGGAGGAATGAAAGGTGCGCTGATCTACTCTCCCTTCCTCCCCCTTCCCTCCGTGTATGTTTACATATCTGTTTCCATTTGCCCCTGTGTTCACCTGAAAAACCTCTCTAGTGAACTGAAAGCAGTTTAAACTCATTTCAGAAGAGGTGAGTTGGTTTTAATAAAACAATGTATGACTATCTCAAGGAAAGGACAATTTTGGATATTTTATATGTAATTATGAATTATATTAACTGTTCCACTGAAAGTGACAATAACAATAATAGTATCCTTATCATTAGAATATACTGTGGGCAATGGGTTCATATTTTCTTTCTATATTTTCTGTATTATGAAAAAAAAACCCAGAGAACTAAAAATTTATTCTATTTTGGTAGGCATACTGTTGATTCTAAGTGATTTTTGATTCTCTGTTGTATCTCTCCACCACACTGACAGCTGAATTAACCTAAAACCAGCAAACATTTTCTAGTGCAGTTGGCTTGGTGCATTTGCCATGTGGAGATCTGACTTTAGTCAGCCAAATAACAGTCTCATGACATATTTAAAACATCCATATGCTCCAGGGATAGAAATAACCTTCTTTTCCATACTCTGTTCAAGTAAATATTTCCTGGTAGCATTTCTCAGGGCAATATTGTTTAAGTGAAAAACCAACTGTTCCTTGTATTCTTTTTAATACAATAAATGGACATGCTTTAATTGGTGTTCTCTGGCACAACAAAAATCTGTAAGACGAAAGCAAGGAATAAGTCTAATTAGGTCACATTCTTGCTTTTTGGAAATGAGCATTCTTCTCCACTTTAATACTTATAATAAAAATCATAACTCTTTTAAATGAAGAATAACCAAATAAACATAATCTTTTTGTGGAACTTTAACATTAAAAGACCATTTTGGCTAAATATACAAGGAGGAATAAAAAATTTTAAAGCCTTGTATTTAGTTTTCTTTTTGGAGTTTTCTAATGTTACTAGGTGTAGGAGTCTGTATTTTCAAATTTAACTTTATAAGGTACAGGGTTTACAATGCCTAAGTTTAAAAATTAGGTGAGGTGATGGAGGAAATGCTGAGCCCAAATAAATGGGTGAAGTTGTGAAATTTATACCCCTTTTCTGGTTTCAGAGACCTGAAAAGTGTTAGTTCCAATATGGAGGATTTTTTCTATCAAAATAAGATTTAAGAAATAAACAAGAGATCAAACTTGGGCCAAAACAAACTATTTCTAGAAAAATGGGAAACTCATGGAATTTCACTAGCCAAAAATTTTAATGGTAAAGAGCTAGAATAGTGCTATAGACGTTAGGAGGAATAGAAATGAACTGGAGGGAGAGCATGGCACACTTCACCTCCAAATACGGAGAACTGAGGCTTCGTACTACTGGGAATTACAAAAGCTTTGGGGAGATAGAGTATAATAGAGGAAGATCTTATCAAGATAATGTGACTGAAACTCAGGTTAAAATTTCATCTACTCCGTTATGAATTCTACAAATATTTCTTGGACATTAAGTGTTTGCCAGGACATGACCTGCTGTCCTTGGGTCACAGCAGTGAGCTAGTCAGAACAAAATCCTAGCTCTTAGTAGAATATATGTTCTACTGTCTATATAGACAGTTTTTTAAACTGAAGTATAATTGACCTACAACACTATGTTAGTTCAAGGTGTACGACATAGTGATTCAATGTTTATATACATTAGAAAATTATCACCCCAATAGGTCTAGTTACTGTCACCATACAAATTTACTACAATATTATTGACTATATTCCCCATGTTGTACATTTCATCCCCGTGATTCATTTATTTTGTAACTGGAAGTTTGTACCTCTTAATCTCTCTCACCTATTTCACTCATTTCCCCCAACCACCTCATCTCTGGCAACCACCTGTTTGTTCTCTGTATCTATGAGTCTGTTTCTATTTTGTTATGTTTGTTCACTTGTTTTACTTTTTAGATTCCATATATAAGTGAAATTATACACTATGTCTGACTTATTTTACTTAGCATTATACCCTCTATGTCCATCCATGTTGTTGTGAATGGCAAGTTTCCATTCTTTTTTATGGCCAAGTAATATTCCACTGTATATATATACTATTTCTTCTTTATCCATTCATCTATCAATAGGCAGTTACGTTGCTTCCATATCTTGGCTATTCTAAACAATGATGCAATGAACATAGAGGAGCATACTTCTTTTTGAATTAGTGTTTTTGTTTTCCTTGGAAAAATATCCAGGAGTGAAATTGCTGGATTGTATGGTAGTTCTATTTTTAATTTTTTTGAGGAAGCTCCATATTGTTTTCCATAGTGGCTATATCAAATTACATTCCTGCCAAAAGTGCACGAAGATTCCCTTTTCTCCACATCCTTGCCAACATGTTATTTTTTGTTCTTTTGGTAATAGCCATTCTGACAAGTGTGAGATGATATCTCATTGTGGTTTTGATTTGCATTTTGCTGATGATTAGTGATATTAAGCATCTTTTCATGTGTCTGTTGGACATCTATATGTCTTCTTTGGAAAAACGTTTGTTCAAATTCTCTGCCCATTTTGTAATCGGGCTGTTTGGTTTTTGGATATTGAGTTGTATACGTTTTTTGTATATTTTGGATATTAACTTATTGGATATATCATTTGCACATATCTTCTCCCATTCAGTAGGTGGCCTTTTTGTTCTGTTGATAGTTTTCTTCACTGTGCAAAATCTTTTTATTTTGATGTAGTCCCATTTTATTTTTTATTTTTTATTTTGTTTCCTTTGCCTGAGGAGACATATCCAAAAAAATACTGCTAAGACCAATGTAAAAAGCATATTGCCCATGTTTTTTTCTAGGAGGTTTATGATTTCAGGTCTTACATTTAAGTCTTTAATCCATTTTTAGTTTATTTTTGTGTATGGCGTGAAAAAGTAGTCCAGGTTGATTCTTTTGTACGTAGCTACTCAGTTTTCCCAACACCATTTATTGAAGAGGCTGTCTTTTCCCCCATTGTATATTCTTGCCTCCTTTGTCATAGATTAATGGATCATATAAGCATGGATTTATTTCTGGACTCTATTCTGATCTATGTGTCTATTTTTGTGCCAGTATCATGCTGTTTTAATTATGGTAGCTTTGTAGTATAGTTTGAAATCAGTGAGTATAAAACCTGCAGCTTTATTCTTCTTTCTCAAAATGGTTTTAGCTCTTTGAGATCTTTTGTGTTTCCATACAAATTTTAGAATTATTTGTTGTAATTCCGTGAAAAGTGCCATTGGTATTTTGATAGAAATTACATTGAATCTATAGATTTCCTTGGGTAGTATGGTCATTTTAACAATATTAATTCTTCCTATCCATGACACAGCATGTCTTTCCATTTGTCTGTGTCATCTTCAGTTTCTTTCAACAATGTCATATCGTTTTACAAGTCTTATCTCCTTGGTTAAGTTTATTCTTAGACTTTTAATTCTTTTTGATATAGTTGTAAATGGGATTGTTTTCTTAATTTCCCTTTCTGATAGTCCATTGTTAGAATATAGAAAGCAAAAGATTTCTGTATATTAATTTTGTCCTGTCACTTTACTGAATTCATTGATGAGTTCTAATAGTATTTTGGTGTTGTCTTTAGTATATTCTATATATAGTACCTTGTCATCTACCAACGGTGACAGTTGTACTTCATCCTTTCCAACCTGGACTTATTTAATTTTCTTGTCTGATGGATGTGGGTAGAATTTCCAGTACTATGTAGAACAAAAGTGGCAAGAGTGGGCATCCTTGTTCTTGGGTATCCTTGTCTTGTTCCTGATATTAAAAAAAATACTTTTAACTTTTCACTGTTGAGTATGATGTTAGCTGTGGGCTTGTCATATACCACCTTTATTATGTTGAGGTAAGTTCCCTCTATACCCACTTTGTAGCTAGTTTTAAAAGGATGTTGAATTTTGCCAAAAGCCTTTTCTGCATTTATTGAGATGATCGTATGATTTTTTATTCTTCAATTTGTTAATGTGGTATATCACATTAATTGAATTGTAGATATTGAACCACCCCTGCATCCATGGGATAAATCCCACTTAATTATGGTGTATGATCCTTTTAATGTATTGTTGAATTTGGCTTGCTAATTTTTTGTTGAGGATTTTTGTGTCTATGTTCATCAGTGATATTAGCCTGTAATTTTATTTTTCTGTGGTGTCTTTCTGGTTTTGGTATCAGGGTGATGCTGGCCTTATAGAATGAGTTCAAAAGCATTCCTTCCTCTTCAAGTATTTGGAATAGTTTGAGAAGAGATGTTAACTCTTTTAAAAATGTTTGGTATAATTCACCTGTGAAGCTGTCTGGTCCTGGACTTTTGTTTTGGGGGAGTTTTTTTTATTACTGATTAAATTTCATTACTGGTAATCAGTTTGTTCATATTTTCTATTACTTTATGATTTAGTCTCAGGAAATTGTATGTTTCTTGGAATTTATCCATTTCATCTAGGTTTTCCATTTTATTGGCATATAATTGTTCACAGTAATCTCCATCATTTTGGCTACTTGGAATATAGATAATTTTTTTTTTTTTTTTTTTTTTTTTTTGCGGTATGCGGGCCTCTCACTGTTGTGGCCTCCCCCGTCGCGGAGCACAGGCTCCGGACGCGCAGGCTCCGGATGCGCAGGCTCAGCGGCCATGGCTCACGGGCCCAGCCGCTCCGCGGCATATGGGATCCTCCCAGACTGGGGCACGAACCCGTATCCCCTGCATCGGCAGGCGGACTCTCAACCACTGCGATAATTTTTAAAAAATAAATAAAGTTAGTAGTATGTTCAATAGTGATAAGTGCTAAGGAGAGGGGGGAAAAAGCATAGAGAGTATGCAGGGGTGAAATTTTAGATCAGATGACCAGGGAAGGAATGAGCAAGTGAAGAAACCTTGAGACAAGAGTGTATCTTTGGGTTTATTTCATGGCCAATACTCTGTTTCTGGGACTATGATGGCCTAAAAAATGTGAACACTCCCTTTAGAAAGCATCTTTAAATGCTGGATATGGTATAATATTAGATTTCTATAGTTGTACAACAAATTACTTACGGGCTTAACACAACAGTAAACATTCATTATCTCTCACAGTTTTTTTTAGATCAAGAATTCGGGAGCAGTCTAGCTGGGATCTGCTTCCAAGATGGCTACCTCACATAGTTGGAAAGTGGATGCTTATTGTTGGTGGGAAGCCTCAGTTCATCCCCATGGGGCCCTCTCTACAGTGTGCTTGAATGTACCTGCAATATGATGCCGGTTTCCCCTAGAGCAAGCAATCCATGAGAGAAGCTAAGATGGAAGCTGCAATGTTTTTATGACATACTTAAGACACACATTGTCATTTCCACATTATCCTAAATGTGCACATGGGTCAACCATGATTCAGTGTGGGAGGGAACTATACAAGGATCTGAATATCAGGAAGTAAAGATCATTGAAGGCCATCTTGGAAACTAGATACAATACCACTGCATGTACACAAGTGTACACTCAAGAAATAAGGAAAAGCAGGTAGAAGCTAAAAACCTTTGTGCTAAGCAGCACTGAATCAATAGTTATCCTCAAGGGATTTGCCAGTCTCCATCTTCTTGTATCTGAGGCAAAATCTTCTAAGCACAGCAGTTTTTAATAACTAAGGCTTAGACCCCGGGAGAAGAATTTGGAATGAAAACCTAACAGTATAACTGGATCCCTGTAAGAGTTACACCCTTAGCAAAAGGGGGACTGGAAAAATCTACCCACCAAGAAAGGAAAATGACAAGAGCCATCTGAATTGGTCTGAGTTCTGGTGGAAAAAAAACTGTTTACTAAGAATTTGTAACCACCATTTGACCCTCACATGGCTTCAGGTTTGGATCTATACTTCTTGGAACCAAGGATCCCAAACTAAGAAAATTCACAGAAAGTGGTCCTGAGTTGGTAGCCTTGAGGTGTCTGGCGGAATTATAAACCCTCTCTGGAGAAAGACGTCTTCAAACCATGATTCCCATGTAATATATGCTTAATGAATATGAGCATACATTACAAAATTTTAAAGCACACAAGGGAAAAAAGCATTACAAGTGAGATTCAAAAGAAACAATAAGCTACAGAATTGAACACACAGAAGTTTGGATTAAAGGATTATGAAAATAAAAGTCTAATATATTAAAAATATATTTTAAATACATTGAAATACATTAAAAACATATTTTAAAAATAGTAAAATAAATAAAACAAACTAAACACATAAAAACAATCAGATTTGAAAATAAATAAGAACAATAGCAACCATAAACTACAAATAAATAATATAATAATCAAAATTAGAATCTCATTGGGATCTCCTACTTGTAGCATGTCAGAATGAGTAGATAAATAAATCCTCTCCCTAGGGACTTCCCTGGTGGTCCAGTGGTAAAGAATCTGCCTTTCAATGCAGAGGATGCGGGTTCGATCCCTGGTCAGGGAACTAAGATCCCACATGCCCTGGGACAACTAAGCCTGTGCGCCACAACTA
Organism: Mesoplodon densirostris; assembly: GCF_025265405.1. Lineage (NCBI taxonomy): Eukaryota > Metazoa > Chordata > Mammalia > Artiodactyla > Ziphiidae > Mesoplodon > Mesoplodon densirostris. The sequence goes on from NC_082672.1 coordinate 31,188,720, forward strand.
CTGATCTTGCGTGCCTCGACTAGAGCCCAAGTGCTGCAAACTACAGAGCCCACGTGCCGTGGAGCCTGCACGCCACAACTAGAGAGAAACCCTCACGCCACAACGAAAGATCCTGCATGCCTCAGCAAAGATCCCATGTGCCACAACTAAGACCCGACACAGCCAAAACATAAATAAATAAATCAATCTTAAAAAAAAAAAATCCTCTCCCTAAAAGCAACCATAAAGCTGGACAAAATACCATATGTTCATTTCAATAGTTACAGAAAAAATATTTGGCAAAATCAATACCATTTATGATAAAAATATCTCAACAAATTAGAAATAGAAGGAAACTTCCTCAACTTGATAAAGGGCATCTATGAAAAACCTATAGCTAACATTGTACTTAATGATGAAAGACTGAATGTTCCTTCCCTGTGATCAGGAACAAGGCAAGGATATCCACTCTTATTACTTCTATTCAACATTGCATTGGAGGTTCTAGCAAGAAAATGAAAGGCATCCAGTTTGAAAAGAAAGAAGTAAAATTTTATTTATTCAGGTGACATGGCTCTGTTTTCAGAAAACCCAAGGATTCCATTAGAACTAATAAGCATGTTCAGCAATGTTGGATACAACATCAATACATAAAAATTGATTTTATTTTTATATACTACCAACAATTTGCAAATAAAATTAAGAACACAATTTCATTCATAATTTCATTAAAAAAGAATTAAATACTTAGGAATAAACTTAATGAAAGAAGAGCAAGATAGGTAGAAGAAAATATATAAAACTTGGCTGAGAAAATTTACAAAAGATCTAAATAAATGGAAAGACATTTCATGTTTATGGATTGAAAGACTTAATATTAAGATGGCAATTGTCTCCCAATTCTCCCTAGCAGAAGATTTGCAAAAATTGATGAACCAATCCTAAAATATATATGGAAATGCAAAAGACCAGAATAGCTAGAACAATTTTGAAAAAGAAAAGAAAGTTGGAGAATTTAGAATTCTTGTTTTCAAAAGATAGTATCAGCCTGCAGTAATCAAGATAATATAGTATCCTTTACACTTATGGTGAATTGATTTTCAACAAAGGTGCCAAGGCAATTCCTTGGGGAGAAAGGCTAGGCCTTTCAATAAACAATACTGGGACAATTGAATATCTGCATGCAAGAAGAGGAATTTTAGGACTTCCCTGGTGATCCAGTGGTAAAGAATCTGCCTTCCAGTGCAGGGGACACAGTTTCCATCCCTGGTTGGGGAAATAAGATCCCACATGCCTCAGGGCAACTAAGCCCACGCACCACAACTACTAAGCCTGAGCGCCTCAACTAGAGAGCCTGTGTGCCACAAACTACAGAGCCCACTCTCTCTGGAGCCCGTGCGCCGCAACAATATAAAAAAAAAGATCCCACATGCCTCACAGATGATCCTGCGTGCTGCAACTAAGACCCAACATAGCCAAAAAACTAAAAATAAATAATTTTAAAAAAGAATTTAGATCCTAACTGTAAAAGCTAAAATGCTTAACTTTTGTTTTATGTGTGTTATTCGTTTAGTTTTCTATGTATGTGGCACATATCTATCTTTAAACTCTCAGAAGTCTAAATTTTCTCTCAAAACCTCCAACACAACAGGTACCCCATCAGTTTCAGAGTTTTGGAAGTTCTCCTGGAGTCTTCTGTTCCACACCCATGTGGACTGATTCCTTTCTATGACAGAGTCATCATCTCTGGATCTCTCCCCATCCAACTCTTAGAGGGCTCTCCCTTTGTCTCTCCCATATCTGAGACCCTGATTCATGGCTCTTGCTTTATTTCCTCCAGAATATTTCTGAGAAAAGATGCATAGGAGATAAGTTTTCGAGATTTTGCAAATCTGAAAATTCTTTATTGGTCACCTTATCCTTAATTGGTCATTTGGCTGGGTGTAAATTTTTTGGTTGGAAATAATTTTCCTTAAGAAATTTGATGGCTTTGCTCTAATGACTTCATGCCAGTGAGCTACTGGGAAATTTGACTCAATCCAATTCTCACTTTTTTTACACAGTTTTTTTCCCTTCTCAGGCAATTTTCAGATTGTTTTCATCCCATGTTTTAGTGATTTCATGATGATGTTCTTTGGTATAATTTTATTTTCATCCTGGACCCAGTGGACCCATTTCTACAGTTCTGGGAGATTTTATTGGATTATGTGATAACTCTCCCCTCCTCTACAGTCAAGTTACTCTGCTTTCTTTTTCTGAAACTTCTGTTATTTGGATAGAAGCTTCTTTGCTAATTTGGTTTATTAAAAATAGCTATTTTGCATCTTATTTTCATCTCTCTTTTTTTTTTTTGCTTTGCTTTATTGTGTGTGTGTGGGGTTTTTTTTTGTTTGTTTGTTTGTTTGTTTTTTCGATACGCAGGCCTCTCACTGTTGTGGCCTCTCCCGTTGCGGATCACAGGCTCCGGACGCGCAGGCTCAGTGGCCATGGCTCACGGGCCCAGACGCTCCACGGCATGTGGGATCTTCCCCGACAGGGGCACGAACCCATGTCCCCTATATCGGCAGGTGGACTCTCAACCACTGCTCCACCAGGGAACCCCTGGGGTTTTTTTTTTTTTTGACATTATTCTCTATGCCTTCTTTTGAGCTTTTCATTTTCATGTATTTTATTCTTAATCTCTCAGATTCCTTTTATTATCTGATTGTTTCTTTCTTATGGCATCTTGCCAGTTTTCACAGATGCTATATTATTTCTTAGCTCTCTGAGGATATTAAAGACAAATTTTTATTTTATTTTGTTTTCTGAGGATAGTTTCCATTTCCTCAAGTTGCATTCTTTTTTGATGATTTGTTTTCTTTTTTTTTTCCTCCCTCTCTTTCATTTTAGAACAGTAGAGAATTTCCTCAAATACCTTGTGATCTTTTGCAGTTCATTCATACTGAAAGTTGAGGAGTGAATGGGAAGTTCTAGGGTCTAGTGGGACATGTATACTGTGGGGTGACCTGACTCGGCAGTTTTATTGGGAAGCGCCCAACATCAACATCCACATCCTTAGGCTGAGTAGATTCTCCAGTAAATGATCTTCCATCTGGTGAGTTTAAGTCAGCTCTCAGGGCTCTAAAAGCTAGTGGAGACAAAACTGTAATCTGACAGCCTGTACTTTATGTATTCTCCCTCTTCCCTTCCAGGGCTGTTGCCCTCAGTGCTGCCTGGTCCCCTCACCTCCTTCCCCAATTCGAGTTGCTCTGTTACCCTTTCTGGAGAATAAACCTTCAGTTTCGGGCTGGAACAGATGAGGGTCATTGACGCAGGTGAGTAGAAGAGAGGGGATTATTTTATCCAACTACTTCCTAAATTTTCAGAATCTTGCTATTTTCACTGTACTCCCCAGCCCATCACCTTCACTTGCAGAGGTATGTGGAATTCACTGTTCTTGGTCATTTGGAGATGCTGGGATTTAAGTCACTTTTCTCCTTTCAATAGAGAAATAGACCTTCTCTATTGCCAGGTTAGGATTTAGTTTTCTCAGATTTGCTAAGTTGGATACCACCGATCCATATGCTTTACGGTTTCCAAAAGTATGCTGTTCTTTTCTCCCCTAACATTCTCTTTTTCTATGTGCGTTTAAGGCTTTGAAAAACCATGTTAGTGCATTTCAGGAAAGAGAAGCCAGGCAAATCAAGTGTTCAGTTAACCATCTTTACTTAAATGTGTGTTATATTATTCTTTATGTCTTTTTGTGCCAGAAAGTTTTCATAATTTAAATTAGTTAGAAGGATTTTGTGCTCTGAAATAGGTACATTCAGAACAAAGCTGGTGGTTGATTATAGCTAAGGGGATTGATCCCAAGAATGACAGGCACTATATTGTCAGCATAACCCTATGGAACCAGCTTTCTCTACTCCACAGAGAAATTACATTTCTCCTGACCTCAAAGGAAATTGCTGTCCCTTTCTTGGTAAATGTAAATTAAAAAATACTTCTGGCTTGTTTCTTGCTACATATTGTACTTTTTTTTAGCATAGATTTGAATAGTGATTTAGTAAATTGGGAATTAAGGAACAATTATAAAAACCCCAAAACTCACATTTTAAATTTCCAGAATTAATGACTGGTTCAAAACGATTTCCTAGGCCCACAGATTTGTATTTTAACTTTCCTACAAATGAATAGCTATCTCAGAACACTTTCAGGCACTAGATCTTTCCATCAGGTCAGAGGGCAACATGATGCAGCTCATAGAAAGCGAGTGCTTGTGGGGTGATGTCAAAAGCCTCAGGGGGAGTCTGTAAGTCTGAGAGGGGCTTTATTCATTCCAGTCAAACTCAAGGGTCCCAAGCAGTCACCACTCAAGAGACAAGGGAATGAAAGGTCTAATTTCAGTGTGCTCCTTGATCTTCAAGAGTAACTGTTGGTAACTCCACTTACAGGCTCATCTGCCAGAGGTGGTGAAAATTTGCACTTACGGTCAAAGCTGCTGGTTTGGTTAGTCTGCTGGCCCGACGTTAAACCCAGCCCGTCCTGGGAGGTTGGGTGGAGCCCCTTCGCACCAACTCATTCCCTTTGCCTTTGATGTGATTTGCCCTGGAGCTCTTCACCTCTGTATTTATGGTTAAGAGCAGACCACTTCTCTTGGAACCGTGTTTTTGGAGTCAGCCAAGGGCAACAGGACTCTTTGCATGCTTTTAATTATAGGCTGTTTTTAATGTTTTCTTCTGCACTCCTATATTTCACTTTTAGTCACTTCTGCTATACTTTTCTCTCTTTCCCCTCTGCTGCTCTAACGTCATTTAATTTCAGAAGGAATCCTGCCTTATATTAATGACCAATGGAGTGAAAACAATAACTTCTGGAATTTTTATTTACAAATGTGAATTAAGTGGACAAGAAGGAATCAATTTCAGTTTCTTGAAATAGAATATATTTGTTGGGCAAGGTTGGTGCGATGGAGGAGGTAAACAAAAACTGGGTGGCTTGACTAACTTTCCATAATTTTCTTCTAGAGAAATTATTTCTAAGTGAAGAGCAGTTTTTTCTTTAGGCTTATTTATTTATTTAATTTAACATGTCCTTAAATAAGACCCCCTAGTGCCAGGCTTTAAGGAATTTATAAGTATGAGCTCATTTAATCCTAATAATCTTATGAGATAACTTTAATTTTATCCACATTTTATAAGGGATAAAAAATGAGGCACAGAGAAGTTAACTAACTTCCTTAAGGTTGCACAGCTGGCAAGTGGCAGGGCTGAGATTCAGCTCCAGGTGGTCCTCTGTTCCAAAGTCCATGCTCTTCTTTTTCTAAAATACTGAAACCATACCTTGTTACCTACAGGTGTGTTCTGCTTGCAGAAATTAAACAAGGAAGGAAGAAAGGAAGGGAGAGAGAGGGGGGAGACAAAAGGTGTGGAGAAGGAGGAAGCCCAGAGTGAGAAAGAATCATCAATGACAATGATTAGTCACTTTCATCACTACATCACAAGCTGGGCTTATTTAATTCAGTACCATACATTTAAAGTACATGCCATTTGAAAATGCTTCCAAGGTAATCTTCTATATGCTGCGAAGTCAAGTGTACCTGTACTTGAAAACACTGAAATAGTGCATTCAAATCTGAATCTGCTTTAAATCAAATGTTTCAATTTTCTAAGTAGACACGGATTGTAGGGGAGTAAAGAGATTATTTCATCATACTTTTCAGAGTATTCAGAAGATTCACAATAACTGGCTAGGGAGAATATGGGTATCAAAAGAAAGATTTCAATTTCTACTGTGTTCCTAAAAATTGTATTCTGTTTTCTAATGTAGACTCAATAACTGAGTTTTAACTTTTGCATAAATTGATTAGATAGATAGAAAGATGTATGTTTTCTGGGCAAATACAGCTCTCCCACAACATACAGATATTCTTAAACATGTGGTTATGAACTATATGATGAAATTGGAGATTTTTTTTTTTTTTTTTTTTGCGGTATGCAGGCCTCTCACTGTTGTGGCCTCTTCCGTTGCAGAGCACAGGCTCCGGACGCGCAGGCTCAGCGGCCATGGCTCACGGGCCCGGCCACTCCGCGGCATGTGGGATCTTCCCAGACCGGGGCACGAACCGGCGTCCCCTGCATTGGCAGGCGGACTCTCAACCACTGCGCCACTAGGGAAGCCCCTGGAGATGTATTTTAATCGCGCGTGTGTGTGTGCGTGTGCGTATGCGTGTGTGTGTGCGTGTGTGTTGCAGGGGCAGAAGTCTAGAGGGTGATGTCAGGACACAGAGGAAATAAGACTTCAGAAGTGAGGTGGAAGAGTGGGATCCAAAGAGTAATTGTGTGTCAAGCAATTTGAGGAAATATAAGAGAGGAGGAGATAAAAATATTTACATTACACAGTTAATGATTCAAAATGTCATACCTAAACATTCATTTGGTTGACTGAATTTGCTTCCTAATAAATTAATTTGATAAGTTGGAACAGCTCTGCTTCGGAGCATCACATAATGAAATGCATTGGCATTTCATCCTCTCTCTGCTCTAGTCCTGCTCAGAATGGCACATCTCCATTTGTTTCTTTAGAGCCTGGATGCATTATCTCTTTATGGTGGTTTAAACTTTGTGTCTTGGCTCCACTAAGAGTATCTTGATGCAGTTCTCTCTTATATAAATACTCTTCCCCCCAATTTTTGCTTTGTTTTAGTTACTCTCCATGTTCCGACAATTCTTACCACATGGAGCAAAACATTTCAACACTATTTATTCAGAATGGAGGCCCTCATTTTGTTCTTTCTTTTGATGGAGCTCAAAATAAGAAAGTAACAATATTTCAAAAATGGTTTTATATTAAAGAAAAATGTGTGCTGTATCCACCTCAAAAGAGGAAATCTTGTCAGGTTTTTGGCTAACTTTAATTTGATTCTTCTTCTAATGCTCCCTGAGTTACTTAAATCACTAAAATGCAAGCTCCATGAGGGAATGGATTTTTTTTTTTAAATGGGGCTTTTCCAGCAATATCTCCAGAATCTAGAAGTATAGGCACACAATAGGTTCTCAAAAGTATAATGAATAAATGAATAAAATAACATCCTGGAATGCAATCTAAATAAAAAATTCACAAATTTCAAATAAAAAATATTTAAAGGGATTAATCCCAACAAACTAAGGACATATTCTTTCATAGGGTTGTGTAACCATGATGATTTCTTAGAAAGGTTTTGTTTCACAATACATGTGAAAACTTTATGTGTGCTTGTTTAGAAGTTCTCATGAACACCAGCTGCTCTGATAATTTTTAATCATTGGTAAAAATCCAGAAACTTGTAAATTCTAGTGGCTATTGACAAAAGACAGTAAAAAAACCCAAACTTCTCCATTAGAGAATGCATGCTGTGAACATTTCTTTCTATTAAATATTTGAGTAACATTTCTTAATTTTAAAATGTTCCTTCCGTAAAAATCACAATATTCCTAAACTTTCTGATTTTTCTGGTGTTCCCCAACCTAAAATTTCTCCTATAGATGGAAATCTTTCTTCTAACCAAAACTTCATAGAAGACTCCTCACAAGTCTGATGTCATATATCATATATACCTTAAATTTTGTGTTAATCTTTAACTTTCCTTTTCAGGCTGGGTCTTTAAATAAACTCAACTCCTACAATCATCTCTTTGCACCAGCTCATGTTAGCTGGGCAGAGCTGTCTTGGATCATCTAGTTAAGTTTCTGTTTTCTGTTGGAACACTCCAAGCTTCGGCTCTCCTGCTTTAGAAGCTCTGTTGTGAAATACTGCCAACTAGCCAAGTCGGGGAAATGGCTCTAACTGATGGAGAGTCACCTTAAAATGGGTGATCCAACAGAGGTGGTGATAATGTGGGCTGAAGCCATGAGACTGATATTGGCAGGACTCTGGTATGCCCCTTGTCACCCTTGTCCTTTTTATTTTTACACATTTCTCACTCTTCTGACTCAGTGGGACCCGGTCTGTTGCTTTTTCTAATCTCTCTTTTTGCATTCTTGGCCACCAAAGAAACATACAGCATTCACACCACCTTAGACAAACACTTTTCAGGTAATTCCTTCATATAAAAGGTAATTGAGAATTGACAATAAATATGCTTTAAGAAGTGGCTACTGTATAGTTTAACAGTTTGCCTAACTTTGCCCCCCTCAGATAACATGCATTTTATCACATGGTGTTTGCTGTTGTTCACAGTGAATCAAAGAATTAAAATTAGGGCTTCCCTGGTGGCACAGTGGTTGAGAATCCGCCTGCCGATGCAGGGGACACGGGTTCGTGCCCTGGTCTGGGAAAATCCCACATGCCGCGGAGCAGCTGGGCCCGTGAACCATGGCCACTGAACCTGCGCGTCCGGAGCCTGTGCTCCGCAACAGGAGAGGCCACAGCGGTGAGAGGCCCGCGTACCGCAAAAAAAAAAAAAAGGATTAAAATTAATGTTCTTTACTTGGGAGTACTTATTATTTCCTTGGGGGAATATATTGTTACAGGAATATCTGCAAGACTGAATTAAAACATCATTTTTAAAGAGGAATGGGGACTTCCCTGGTGGTCCAGTGGTTAAGACTTTGCCTTCCAGTGCAGGGGGTGTGGGTTCGATCCCTGGTCGGGGAGTTAAGATCCCACATGCCTCACGGCCAAAAAACCAAAACATAAAACAGAAGCAGTATTGTGACAAATTCAATAAAAACTTTAAAAATGGTCCACATCAAAAAAAAATCTTAGAAAAAAAGAGGAAGGAAGAATGGAGCAGGAGATGGTCTGTTCTGGCTGATATTTGGCCTCTTCTCTGTAGGAGGCGGATCAAATTGATCCCACAGGTCAGGTCAAACCCCTTTCCGGGAATATTTAGGCCTCGTAAATATTCTTCACACAAATAAACCTACCTTAAAAAGGTATATTTTAAAAAATATTTTCAAATCAAAACATTGGTTATGCTAGTCAAAAAAGATTTTTAACAATATTGGAGATATAGGAATGACACCTTGATTTCTCTGGTTTATATCCCAAATCATGATTTTTTAAAAACTCCCTTAGGTTTTTTTTTTCCCTGACTTAACAGTCCTGCAGTATAATTAGCAATAATAAAACATTATTTGTCAGTTCTTCCTTAAAAAGAAAATAAATTTTCTTTTTAAAATTAGGTTTTCAAACTATTTTACACCCACTAACTGGTTAATGTTTGTATCATGGTCTAAATTACCTAAAAGCCTTCACTCCCTAATGTCACTAGGAGTCATAGAATTAACCTACAATTTGAAAAACAAAATGTGATCATGGCAATTTTCTCTATAACTTTTTGCTGCTGTGAATTCTAAACACTGATTATATACTTGAGGAAGAGAGCAGATTACTCATTTTTTTTCTAAGTTATTCCTTACAAGACACCAACTCTCATTTTATATCACATGAAGTTTAAATTTTCAACATGTTTAGTTTTCCTCTCCTAACATCTGAAAAGTGGAGCAAAAAATGGATTGACAATTACCATTCTGCCTAACATGATTAACTGAGTGACTTTAAGTTGTGTCTGAGTGTATGTGTGGAGGGAGAGAGAGGAGAGAGTATAAAAGAGAAATACTATTTTAAAAAGATGACTTACTTTCTTCAATTTCATTCAAAAGTTCACTTCCCCTCTTCACCCTCACCATGACTTTTTAACATTAAATTTTTATATGTTCCATTGCCATTGAACCAATTTTAGTATATAGACACTCCTCAAGGAACTCAGTAACCACATACAGTTTTAGAAACTTGTGTCAAGAAAAGCTCCAAATATTTGTAGCAAATCGATTTCCTGTGGGTTTTTGTTTATTTTATTTATAGTCAATAAAAATACTACCAATAGAGTTGTTTGATAAGAGATGTCAAAAAAATACATACCTGGCAGGGGAGGTACCATGATCTCGAAGATAGTTTTCCCAGGGGGAGGTTTATCCATTGCCCTTTGTATGTGCTGACCCATGTGATTTCCCAAAGTGTGGGAAACTTGACTGCATAATTTGTAGCAGTTGGGGGACTGTGTTTATGGCTTCCCAAGAAAAACAAAGGGTGTAAAGAAGTTTCTAACACGTGTAACAGTTTATGGTTATTAACAAATATTTAATATTATAAGAAATTCCTTCCTTTACAGTTGAGAGAAGATCCTGTTGTCTTTGCTTTTATGGAAGTTGAAAAACGTTTTCTCCCCCAGTTTCCTTCAAATAGGGAGAAAAAAAACACTGACTTCATAAAGTTACACTAAAGATTAAATGTGACAATTCATATAACATGCCTGCATCACTTTAATAAATGTATTGGTATTATTGTGATGATCATTATCATTATTATGATTTTACTTCTAAGGCTATCAATACTTGGCTCTCCCCATATCCTCATTTTAACAGTTATTCTTTATTCTTTTGGTGTCTCAAGCTCACTGTTGGAATTAGTTTTACCAAATATTAACTTCCATAAACACATTGGAAGGTGAAGAGTAGAGATGAAGAGGGCGTGAATACAGGGAAATTCTCCTCAAGTGTAGGGCTCCCTAGAAATTACCCTCTGGTCATGCTCCTGTGTTCTCATTATTATTAATCGTTTTACTCCTAAGGCTAATTTTGTAATGGCCTGGGGTTTTGATAGGCTCTTTTTGGGCAAACTCTGCTGTAAGTGAGGTGATTGACCAGCAATTATCTGGTCAATTAACAGTGACAGTCAACCTAATTATTTGTTTTATTTGTTTAATTACCTAAAGAAAAAAAAGATGCCTTTTGAAGACCAAATTGTGTTTATGTAAGGCTAAGTCGATTAATCTTTAATTTCTAAGTTAATTAATCTTTAATTTCTTTAACTTCTAATTTGGATATTTAAATGTGGAAATTTCCAAAGAACTGAGACTAGAGCTTAGATTTAAAAATGAAAAGAAATAAAATCTTGCAGCATAGGAAATAAACACACACATTTTTCCCTTTTTTCCTTTTTTTTTTTGGTATGCCGGTCTCTCACTGTTGTGGCCTCTCCCGTTGCGGAGCACAGACTCCGGACGCGCAGACTCAGAGGCCGTGGCTCATGGGCCCAGCTGCTCCACGGCATGTGGGATCTTCCCGGACTGGGGCACGAACCCGTGTCCCCTGCATCGGCAGGCGGACTCTCAACCACTGCACCACCAGGGAAGCTCCATTTTTCCTTTTTTATTCAAGAATTGATTAGAGAGCTTCAAAACCTAGTTTAACACTCATTCCCAGACTATGTCTTATATTTGCCAGTTTCCACATGGAAAAATAATTGCTAATTATTCCAGTTTTGCATTTAAGGGAAACTCTTTTCATTATTTATTATGCTTAGTAATGATTGTAATGACTTTCATTATTTTTTATGTTTTAGGCTGCTTTGGGTCTTATTTGCAGCACGCGGGTCTTCGTTGAGGCATGCAGGATCTTTCGTTGCGGTGGCACCCAGGCTTCTCTTTAGCTGTGGCTCGCGGGCTACAGGGCGCGTGAGCTCAGTAGTTGTGGTGTGCGGGCTTGGGATCTTAGTTCCCCTACCAGGGATGGAACCCGAGTCCCCTGCATTGGAAGGTGGATTCTTTACCACTGGACTACCAGGGAAGTCCCCCATTATGTTTTTTAATAATTACATTTTTATATTTCTAGTCTTTAATTATAGTATAGATTTCTTTAAATTTTTCCAAAACCTCATATGGAATTTTGGAATCAAGTAGTACTGAATCATCTCATTCATATTCAGTTTTTGAACTTGATGCTGGTTGCTTATTTTGACTAAGTACATAGACTTTTCTTGAAGTTGATGGTTATAGAAGCATAAGCCCATAGAAGCACAAGCATTTAAAATACCAAATCTACTGTATAACCAGAAGGGTAATATCTAGGGAGAATATTACTGTACTCACAATGACTTCTTTCTCCCAACATGTTTACAGGAGTTAAAATTTGGTAAACCAATACCAGTGGTGAACATGAGACATCCAAAAGAATAACTGTTAAGAGAAGGATGTGGGAAGAGGCAAACATTGTTAATTTTGTCAGGCAACCACCCTTCCTGCTTGTTTCTATTAAAAAATTGTAACTGAATAACAAGTCACTTCTCTCTAGGACTTGCTAGCTTCAGCTGCAAGATGAGAGTATGGACTGCAGGGTCCTTGAGGTTCCTTTTAAGGCAAGTCCTAGGATATTCCTAGGACTAACTCAGCACACTTTATCACCCCTCATTTCTCCTCCCATAATCACTGACAGCTTCAGTTGCTTCATTGCCATAGAAACTAAATTTAGAGGACATGGTTATTTTTCTTCATCTAAAGATCACTCTGATAAAGAGCACAATTCCGGGGTCTATTGCTCTCATCAACGCCCAAACAACTTTTAAAAAAGGCTTTACAATACTATAGGCTGAGTGCTGGTATAAATCAATTTCTTCCCTACCACAGTATTGATACACATTGTAGTTAATTGTAAACGGAAATTCTAACAGATGGTCAGTAGTGATAAAAAAACCCCACAGTATTATTACTTTTTTCCTCTAAGAAAATTTTATTACTTTTTCTAATTGAAACAGTTTGATTTCAGAGCACGGTTTATAGATAATACCAAAGTGCCGGGTTTGCACAGAGAAAGTGGTTTGTTTGTTGTTATCTTCATACGGAGGGATTTTCAATGCCAACTGGCACTTATTTTCAAAGTAGCCTCAAGAACTCAGTTAAGCCCATTTCAGTTTTTTAGTAATAAAAATAAATGCACTTCTTCATCCGTGCCACCATCATCATTGGTATCATCCATTATTAAAATAAGGAGTATAATAGTGGGCTAATAGCGGATCACGGCATCTTGCTCATGTGAAAAATATCAGCCCAGCTGAAAGTTTCATGATGATGACCTGGTAGCTTTAAAAATTACTTTTTTTTAGTGGATATGAGGTGAGAGCTAAGGAAAGTATGTAGTCAAAAAAAAAAAAAAAAAAGAAAGAAAGAAAGAAACCAAAGTTCTATTTTTGGCTTTTCTGCCACTGACTCACAGTATTAACTTGAACCAGTGGCCAACTTTCGTCTACTAACTAAGCCTATCCACACAAGAGGCTTAGTTAACAGATGAAATGAGAAATGCTTCAGCTTCCCTATTTGAATGCTGGAGAACTGCTGAGATCACTTATATAAATATTTTTCTTTGAGCTCCCTAGAAGACAGGAACTTTATAAATATTTAGTTTTATTGTTGCACCTTAGGTACAAGTAGATGGGAAATTATTATACTCCCATATTTAAGTAAGAAATAACCTATTTCAGATAATCCTGGTTCATACCAAGGACTTGGCATTGGCTTGCTAGGGTCTCTTGAGCTTTCTTTTTTCCATCCTCCTCCGCCCTTGCAGTTGACAAACGTGGAAATATAAATAAACCTTCCATAGCAGCGAGGGTTCCAAGGTAAGGAAGCCCAGCATGGATGCAGACACGCTGGCTGATGGCAAGCTGTGTATCAGAATGGGTGAGGATTCAAAATACACATCACATTTAGAATTCCTGACTGAAAAGTGTGAAAAAAATGATTGATTTTTTAAGAATGAGTAATTTGGTTGAATGCTCTGAACTCAAGAAGGACCTCACTGGATCTCTAGTTTTGTCTTTTCTTTCTTTTTTAGATACATGTGTAGAGAAGAAACCTAAAAAAATGTGATTGTAACCAGCAGGTTTAGAGTCACTCTGTTTATTTCAAGAGGAGTTTTACAAAAGTAATTCACCTGTTTCTTTGCAAATTCTTATTCAACAGGCTCTTCCTTCAAGGTTTTAATGGCACTAGGTTCTGGAATGATGTTCTTGGAATTCATACAAGTGTTAGTTTTGGATGGTGGAATTTCAGGTGATTTTTTAGTTTCCTTTCTTATTCTTTTTTTTTTTTTTTTTTTTTGCGGTACGCAGGCCTCTCACTGTTGTGGCCTCTCCCGTTGTGGAGCACAGGCTCTGGACGCGCAGGCTCAGCGTCCATGGCTCACGGGACCAGCCGCTCCGCGGCATGTGGGATCTTCCCAGACCGGGGCATGAACCCACGTCCCCTGCATCGGCAGGCGGACTCTCAACCACTGCGCCACCAGGGAAGCCCCTCTTATTCATACTTTTTGCATTTCCTGATCTTTTGCTTTAAATAAGGAGCAAGTATCATTTTTACAAAAACAATAGTTCAAAAAGTAAATTTGAAACCTCTTGCCACTCGGCTCTATACCCTGAGTTTTTAATGGACCTGTGCTTTCTTCCTGCTTTCCTTACAGATTTAAGACAAGCAGTTGTACAGTAATTAATTTCCCAGTTGGGAAACTGCGACTTTATGCAACTGAGCGGGGAGATGCTATTGATCTAGGAAACTCAGGCAGCTTATAAAGCACACTTAGATAAAATTGTCTCTTTTATTTTCATTTACTGGGGTAATTCAAGCCAAGGCAGAATGGGTCTCTTGAGGATGAATTATGCTAATGATGTTCTGTTTGTTGACCTAATCTCAACATGATTATATTAGTTTTAGTAGTTCTTAAGCACTCAGGGTGTTTTGGATGCAATGCCAGTTACAGACAAGCAAAGGGCAATAACTTCACTTTCAACATTCTGACTTTATGAAAGAATAAAGACCATTTAAGACTTTCTCTTTTGTGTATTTATGTATGGTCTCCTTTTATATTTTTGCCTCAATACCAGGGCAGAGCAGAACATTCAATCATATCTGGGGGCCAAGCTTTCCCTCCAGAGCCCATCTTTGTTAAGAGGATGCTTCCGGGAGGATCTGAAAATGCATCTATTTATTCTTCCTACAAGTATTTATTAAGCACTATTGCATGTTCATACATATTCTAGGCAATGTGCTAGAACAAGGAACCAGAATCTGTTCCTGACTTAAAAGGCTCCTGGAGGAAAACAAGCATATGGACAGACACTGAAATGTTAGGGGTGCCATCGTGAGGTCTGCACAGAACATTCCATGGCATGGGTACCACTGTGGAGGGGTCAATGCAATCTGACGGACATGTGGGAAGAAGGATCAGAAAATACTTCGAAGAATGGAGGGAAGAAAAGGCAAGTGTGGCAGAGTGTGAGCAATCTGAAAAGGCACAGTGATGGGAAACAGCAGGGCTCTCTTTTGAGGATTCTAGAGGCAGCTTTTATGTGTCCGGTTGGAAGTGGGTGAGTGACATGGCAGTGATGGAGGGTAAAGCTAGAACAGTAAACAGGGGTCAGATTCCAGATGTGAATTTGGGATTTATATAACAAACCCCAGGAAGCAGATGTAACCATGTAGTCCAGGCTCCTCTATGCTAGGGATAAAAGTGGGGTCACAAAACAGGAAGTTTGCCTTTGATCACTCTGGAGTAATATAACTCCCCTGAAATGCCTGTGCCTCACATGGTACCAAGACCCACTCTTCTTGGCCTCCATGTCCACCATTTTGGTCCTCTCTCTCCACATTCCCTTTCTCTTCCTGGCCAGAGCAACAGTAGTAGCCATGCCCCTGTGCTTGTAAAAATGCAGTTCTAAGGATGCGATTCTTAGTTTGCCGAAGTTGATGCTGCTGCTCTTGATGTCTGCCCAGGGAGTCCTGTAGCGGCTGGTAGTTCATACTCTCAATGCCTCAGTTCTTTAAAGGCTTCACAGGCTCTTTTATTTCTTGCCTTATCCCAAGGTTTCAACATTGCCCTACTCTGATGGTGGTCTGTTGTCATTGACTAAACCTGTAGACTTCAGTCCACTCTCTCCTTGGGATGAGTCTCTTCTCAAGCAACTCCCTGAACTCCCTAGTAAACAGATCCGCTGGAAGGTTGCTTTCCAGAATTAGTCAAATATGCCCGAATCTTTGGGAGAGCACAGTTTTGATGCATGGTGGCAACTCTGGAAAAGTTATGGGAAAAGCAATGGCAAGAGAAAGTAGGAGCAGGAAAAAACAGGCTGAAACATGACTCGCAGAGAGAATTAATATAAGCAGCTTGTGTGGAGCCTCCAAATCCAAAGTAAATAGTACATATTTGTAGTATTCGCCTTACCCATATTTTTTAAATCTGATATCCTCTCTTATTTTTATATTTTGTATTACTTGTATTTTATAAGCCACCTTAGAACTTTTATGAAACATGGCAGAATATAAATAAATGAATAAATAAAGACGGTAATTTGCAGTTGCCACACGGAGTAATTAGCATTCTGAAGACAGGAGTGATGTGGTCAAAGGTAGAGACAAAAACACTTTTTGATAAACATGACTACGGCCAGAACTTGAAATAGCAGGAAACGAGGATATCAACTTAAAATCTAACTCCTAAATGATGTTTCAACCCTGACCTATTTGCTGATGGCAGAGTGGTTTGGCAGAATTTGTCCCCTCAAGACCAAACCAAATCAAACAAAAACCAGTTAGAAGGAGGCAAGCCTTAAGGTGCTGACTCCTGCCGTCAGGAACCAGGTCTCCCAAGACTCGATGAAAGGGTGAGAGAGATGCGCTGGACGAGGTGAACCGTGTTCCCGGTGGGGTAGAGGCATCGCTGTGTACAGTGGTTTCGGAAAATCGACGGCAGCGAACACGGAAATATTAAGCGGTTAACCCTGGACGGGACTTTCTCTTACTTGCCCTCCAGCAAACCCAGGATAGTCCCTTTGATTACTCAGGTCCTCCCCTCCTCGGCTAAGCTAGACTTACCCTCTCTCGGCAATTCCTTATTCTCTCCCCTGGGATCCCCACCCCCTGGTCCCCAAGACGTGCTCACTCTCCCGCTCCTTTTCCCTCTGCCCCCGACCCCCTTGCCTAAGCTTCCACCTCCTCCTCTCTCCTTCCAGGACGTCCGTCGCTCCGCTCCTCACTGAATCCCACCTCGGGGACCAAAGCAGGGGCGCGGGGTGGCAGATGGATGGGCGGCAAGGGCGGGACGCAGCTGGAATCCGCGGGACCCGGGCCGACGGGCTGGCGGGCCGCCCGGGCCTGGGAGGGAGAGCGGGACGGTCCGGCCCCTCCCGGCGGGCGGGACGGGGGGCGGTGCCCAGCCGCCGGCTCTCGACCGCCGCTCGGCGTGCGCCCACCGCGTTCCAGGCGGCGGGAGCCCAGGTGCCGCCAGGAGGGACGCGCCCGAGGATGTGCCGCTGGCCGCTGCTCCTGCTGTGCGGCCTGCTCCCCGGCGCGGCGGCGGGGGGCTCGGGCCGGCCCTTCCCGCACCGCACCCTCCTCGACTCGGAGGGCAAGTACTGGCTGAGCTGGGGCCCGTGGGGCGGCCGGCTAGCCTTCCGCCTCGAGGTGCGCACCGCCGGCTACGTGGGCTTCGGCTTCTCGCCCACCGGGACCATGGCCGCGGCCGACATCGTCGTGGGCGGGGTGCTCCGCGGGCGGCCCTACCTCCAGGTAAGCGCGTCCCCTCCCGGAGCCGCCCCGCCGGGCCCCGGCCGCTCCGACCCCGGGCCACCCGGCTTTCCCTCCGGCCGAGACTGGACGCCGTCGCGCCCCGCCGCCCCGCCGCCCCGCCGCCCCTGCCCGGCACCCGTTTGCCTTCGCCGTGCGCTCCTGTAGCCTCTGGCGCCCAGGTTTCGCCGCTGAGCACGGTGACCCCAGGCAGCTTGCCGTCTCTGAGCACTTAACTGTCCCCAGCGCCCCACTTAATACATCCCCCAGGTACACACCTGCCACGCACCCCGCTTCATCCCTCACAGGAAAGGAGAGGGACCCCAGCTTTGGGGGCCTAACGGGACAGCTCTCAGGGTTGAAGAGACCAGAGAGCTGTATCATTTGCTGTCTTGCTATCGAGGGTCGGGGATCTCAGAACTTCCCACATCTCGGCTATTCTGAAGCCTCCTGGCTCGCGGGCCGGGTCAGCTACCTTACCCGAGAGATGAATGAAAGGTCCCCAAGAATCGCTAGGAGCTTGCTATTCTGAGAGCCGTTTAGGAAGCCGCGAAACCTACAAAGCCTGGAGTCCCCAGGCAAAACCCCCTATTAAGTGGCAAAACTTTTCACTTACTTTAATAGCTAACAGAATCAATTTGACAGCTACTGTTTTGCTTTGAAAGAGCCCGAGTAGAGTCGTTGCCTGTTCACAGATGTTTTTATGAATAGGAATTTTTTTTAAATTATGAGATGACCAGAAAGATGAGGTAGGTAGGTTTTTCTGGACATCTTTGTCTGTTCGATCTTGACCGACATTTGGACACTTCTCCACGACGACATGACGTCGTGGTAAACATAGGGTTGCTTATCAAAGTTCATCCAAAAATGCTGACCATTGCCAAAAGTCTCTTGATCCGGATGAAAACTAGTTGTTCTGGCATTGTGTTAAGGCTTTGATGATGTTAAAATCGATGTGCACGATGGATTTCAAAGAGCATTTCTCAGTAATTTTATTTCTGACTTCTAAGTTTGATTTCCACAACGTTCTGCAATTGATTTTTAACGCTAATTTTGGCATTGGACTTTTAACTCCGGCTAGAAATTTTTAAAAATGACAGCAATAAAAACTTTAAAACCATTCTGTTGTCTATATTTTCATAAATTAGTCCTTTCCTCCCCAAAATAAGGACAACTCCAAGAAAGTAAAGTTATACGGGGATTACACTCTGCTGAAGTCATTGATGTATAAATTTTCTCCTTCTGGAGCATCTCAGACATTAAATTTGTAAACCAAGAATTTGACCCCAAACACAGGCCTCACTAGCTGAATAACTTAGCTCTCTTCCGATATGAAGTAGACAATACCTTATTTAAACACCTGTTGAGCCACATCTTTTTGTTTGTTTGTCTGTTTGGTTTTTTAGGGTGGGGAGAGTCAAATGCCCCTTAACTATCCTTGCATGTTTTCTTGAAGGGGACAAGTCTTACTATAGTGATATCATAAAACAGAGCATGTGTACTTTAAAAGATAACTTGATATTGTTTTCCCCAGAAGAGTGGCAGTTCTAGAAAGCCCATCCAATCTGATATCAAATGAAAGACTAAGAGTAGAATTCTGTTGCAACATGCCATAATGGGCACACCACAAACATAGGGTTTGTTAAACTACAGTATTTTCACACTGCTGGTGGTTCTTCATAAAGATCACATAAGAATTAATTAAGTGCTCTTTAGATGGGTTTTGAAACAGAGAACTTTTCTTAAAGTGATTACTGAACACATATCACTATGAAATAAGCCTTGGAAATGGATCCTTTCCCAATATATTTAATGAGCACGAAGTAGGACTTTCCCCTCTGTTTTTATTCCTAAGGAGATGAAATCTTTATTTTCATGTATAAAGGATCACCATTTTCTTGCTGACTGACATCCTTTACTATTCCATGTTTTTAAGCATCCCATTCATTTTAGGACATATAATATATAATAAAAATTATGCTTATCAGTTAAGGAGAAAGAAAATTTATTAAAAACCTCTTTAATAAAATGAAAGACCCCAGCCACTAAAAATAAAAAGAAATGTATCAGTTCCAGCTGGATCATCCAGGCTGGGTGATTCCATTTTCCAACTCTTGAAATTGTATCTTCCCCCTAGAAACTATTGATTTGAGATTCTTCATGCAGTGGTGTGATAAGGGTATCCTCAGCAACTATACCAAAAGGTAAATAGGGTTGTTAAACATTGTGTATGTGATTCCACTAGTAGACTGAATTTTGTGTAATTTTACTCCCCAAAAGAACAAATTTTGCATGAAACAATACAGCAAAAAGCATTGGCTTCTGGGGCATGATGTAGGATGGCATCAGAGTGTATGATAACAACCTAAGTTGACATCCTAGTCACCTCCCCTTGTGGCTATTTTCCATATATTTTATTTCATCCTTTCTTATTTAATTTAAAAAAACTTGACCTTTACATATTTTTATTCTTTTATTATTATGACTTTTAATAATGATGATTATTAAATTCAGTTTATTATTAAACTGATGATCTTAAACTCTTCTTTTCAATAGAATGTTAACTCCTGGATAACTATATAAGAATAAATCCTAACCAACCAGGCAGAGAACTGTCGTTGAAACAGATGTCATAAACCCAAATTCATGTAGAGGTCAAGCAGCAAGTGTAAAAGAGTGACAAGTCTTCAGTGGAACAGGCAGGATTGTAATGCAGCAGAGTAGAGGGGAGAGAAGAAACCCGAGATTTTGCATGTGAATTACTGTTATGTAGAAATGCAAATCGAGTATTGCCAGATCTTCCATTTGTTTTTGTTTTTTTGAGAGAAGAAAGTTTTTTTTTAATTTATTTATTTAACTTATTTATTCTTGGCTGTGTTGGGTCTTCACTGCTGCGTGTGGACTTTCTCTAGTTGCGGTGAGCGGGGGCTGCTCTTCCTTGAGGTGCGCAGGCTTCTTATTGCGGTGGCTTCTCTTGTTGCGGAACACGGGCTCTAGGCGCGCGGGCTTCAGTAGTTGTAGCATGCAGCCTCAGTAGTTGTGGCGCACGGGCTTAGCTACTCCGTGGCATGTGGGATCTTCCCGGACCACAGCTCGAACCTGTGTCCCCTGCATTGGCAGGCAGATTCTTAACCCCTGCACCACCAGGGAAGTTCCAAGAGAAGAAAGATTTTTAGTTTGTGTGTGTGTGTAAGTAAAACCTTCTGATTAGTAAATAGCAGCCACAATTCAAAGTTGTACAAAGCACCCTGTAGTGCACATATACATACACAATTTCAGTTGAGGTATATCCCATGGACATCTTCATCTGGGACCAAGAGGAAAAAAAGCTAAAGTTAATAAAGAATCAACCCAAATTATGAAAATCCAGAAAAGACAGAGAGGCAGGTCCCATTTCTCTTCAGGCCAGATTTATTCTGTGTCAAGAAACATCCAGTGTCAGAGGAGACCTTGCCCCTTCTTTTGGTTGTCTGTCATTGTGTAACAAAGCACCCCATAACACAGTGGCTTATTTTGCTCACAAAGCTGCAATTTGAGCAGGACTTAGTGGTGACAGGTCTTCTTTGCTCCACGTGGTGTCAGCTCCAAGGTGAGTGCTTGAGTCATCTGGAGGCTCTCTCACTGGTTTGTCTGACTGGCAATTGATGCAGGCTATTGGCTGGACCTCCGCTGGTACTGTGGCGGGAACGTGGCCTCTCCGTGTAGCTGCCTGGCTTCCTCCCAGCAGAGTGGCTGGGTCCCAAGAGTGGACATCTTGAGAAGCCCAGGTGGAAAGTGGATGGCCCTTTATAATTTAGCCATGGAATCATGGACTGTGTCTTCTGCTGTAGTCAGAGTCCCACTGGATTGAAGAGAGAATGTAGACGCCACCTCAACATCATGCTGTGAGGAGGTCACGTGGGAGGGGAAGATATTAGTGTGGCCATCTTCGGAAAATCCATGCAACCGCACCTATCATCACCAACGTGCCCGTTCCCTTCCACCACCCCTTCTGAGTACCTGTCACCATGTAGTCACTCTCTCAAGACACTGCTCGGTTTGGGAGGCAAGTGCTTACTTTTTCACCTCTTTCCTTCCCCCCCCCTTCTCACACACACACACACACACACGTGCGCGCGTGTGCGTTGCTCACAAGAAGTTAGTGAATGGTTAGTCCTCCTAGTCCCCATTCCTTCCACCCCTCCCCCCAGTAAAAGATTTCTAAACCTCCACAAACCCACATTTTTCAGTGGTTGCCGATCACTAATTGAGGGCTGGACCCAATGAGACTGTCTCCGGAGGGCAGCGCGACATTTGCTTGTAGAGTTGTGGAGTGAAAAATCAGATTTTGATTTCCTTGCCTCAAGGCAGTATACTGGCTTGGACATCCTTAAAACCACACCCAGAGATGAGGTATTGTGGAAATTTGCCCTGCCCGTTTTGTAACCCTCTGACCCTGTCTGGAGATATTTCTTCAGATGGTGTATAACCAGGTACCATCAAAATGGGAAAGAAAAGAGAGAAACGCGATTGTGAAGTAAAGCCTGTCCCAGTGTACCCTGTCGGGTAAGTTGTTCTGGATCGGGTTACACTTGGGGACACGTTACCCCTGGGATGCTGCTGAGGTTAGTTTCGAGACAGTGTTTCACAGAACGGCCAGGGGTGGGGGTGGGAAGCGGTCTTTCCTCTTGCTTCGGCTTTGGAAAGCCTCACTATTTTGTCTCAATGAATTAACTCAGTTCTCACTTCCCTGATGCACTCAGATTCGTGTCCTTTCCTTGTACTTTGCCCCTTTTTGACACAGAGCGATCCCACCCCGACCCAAGCCACTTAGCAACTGTGAGTCCCCATTTGGGGGAAGTAATCCGGGTTGATGAATGCCTAGTTTGTGTGAGTTGGAGAAGAGGGCAGCATTGTCAGATGTGCCTGTTGAATTTGCACAAAAATGGATTCACTCTTCCTTTGGGGGTATAAATCGCTGGGGAATGGAGGCTGAAACCTAAGTCATCATTTGTTACAGCCTTGCTGGTTGGCCATCGCTAGGACTGAAACTTTTCTGTGATGAGAAGGAAGTCTTCAGCAGCGGGGTAATTGCTGCAGGGCTGCTCCCTGAGGAAATGCTTGGAAATTATGCTGTGATTTGAAATCACAGAAAACAGTGAGCATTCTTTGTGGTTAATGATGTGCTTCTTTTAAGTGCACCGGGGCCAAGGGCAACAAAGAAATGTTTGGAAAGCAAATTGAAAAGCTGTAAGGGAAAGGCGAAGAGAGTGTGCAACCCTGACACAGCTCAGCCGGGGCTTTGTTAAGAGATATTTATAAATCTTCAGATTATGTCCTCCCCCCCCCATCAATTTCCAGATGACGAAATTTCCAAAGCTTCATGCTTTGTGCATTAGTAATAAGTCCACATGCACCAATGTAAGCTGGAACAGAAAGACACCAGGATAGTCTTCAGCTGTGTGGTTCTCCTTGGAAGAGCAGATGATTTCATAGTGCCAGCCTGAGGAAAGGGCAGAGTAAGGGCCAAGAGAAGAGTGCACCTGAATTGACCATCAAGGTTTAAGACTTCAGGCAACCAACAGCCTATTTCTGGATTCTTGGAAGGAGAGGCAAGAGTCCACGTCAAAGAAAGTGAACGGTGGTTTATCGATTCATCATTTGTAATAGAGCCCTATTAAAATAAAGGTGCTGGCAAAAGGAATGAATTCATTATATATCATGTTTCTGGCAATGTTTGATCCATACGTAAAAACAAAAACAAACAAAAAAACACCTCTGCCTATGGATGCCTCACAATGATGTTTATTGTAACTTTTAAAAAATAATTAGTACAGAACTTTTAAAGAGAGAATATTTCTCCAGGAAACCTCTTCCCAATCTATGTCTTTTTAACCTGTTAAATTTTAAAATAGACTGGGGAAAAAGCTTCACATTAGGACAACATACAGCACACACATAAGCAGAGAATTCTACAAAAATAAAAATAACTTCAAATATATCACTTTTTGTTAACTGTAAAAATGGGATTATATATGAGTGCTGTGCACATAATGTATAGACCAAATTTAATTTACTACTGAGGTCTTTTGTAGTCATCTAATGTAGCCAAAAATTATGAGAAAATCTTTAAACAATGTTTGCTTTTACAAGTTAAATGTTGATGTTTTGGACATTTACTTGCTGCTGGTAAGAGCTCAGAGTTCAGTTGATTCCCCTTAAATTTCCTAAACCACCCCCGCCCCAATTTTACGGTTAAGAAACTAGGCCTTAGGTACCTATTAAACGACTTGTTGGAGGCCATACAGATCAGTAGCCTGGATTCATTTCCTCTCAGTCCTGGTTTGGTGGTCTTTCTTCTCCTACAAGCAACTGGTAGCTTACATAAAAACATGTTAACAGTTTTCTTCCTCAACAGTGAAAAACATGTTAATAAAATGCATTTTTTAAAAGTGATAAAATCATAGTATCTCTCTTACTACTTTTGTTGTACTATGAATGTCATAGATATACATATCTATGATGTGATTTTTCATTCATGGAGTTCTTGGGGTTTTTTTTTTGGCTGTGTAGGGTCTTAGTTGCGGCATGCGGGGTCCTCGTTGAGGTGTGTGGGATCTTTCATTGTGGTAGCGGGCTTCTCTCTAGTTGTGACATGCGGGTTTTCTCTTCTCTAGTTGTGGCGCACAGGCTCCAGGCGCGTGGGCTCTGTAGTTGGTGGCACGTGGGCTCTAGTTGAGGCGCGTAAGCTAAGTAGTTGTGGTGCACGGGCTTAGTTGGCCCGCAGCGTGTGGGATATTAGTTCCCTGACCAGGGATCGAACCCTCGTCCCCTGCACTGGAAGGCGGATTCTCTACCACTGGACTACCAGGGAAGTCCCTCATGGAGTTCTTAATATATGCCATACACTATGATAAGTCCTTAAAGTGTGTTATCTCATGTAATTCTCACAATAGCCCTATAAGGTCAATATCTTATTTCTCCCATTTTGTAGATGTATAAACCTGAGGCTCCAGACCACACAGCATGAGAATCATTTGGGACTCGCATATGACTGTTTTAGTAAAGTACTCACCGATAGGCAGAGAATGTTAGAATGTTCATTCATTCACTTGACCAATATTTATTGAAGGTTTATTGAACAGTTTTAGATGCTGGGGATACAGCATTTAGTGAGAGGAAATCAGTGGTATCGGGGGGCTCACATTTTGATGGGGGATAAACAAACAAGCAACAAAAATATCAGAAAGTGGTAACTGCTGTGCAGAGAATTAAAATAGGGTGATGTGATAAGGAGCACCAGTGTGGCTGTTTTAGATTGGAATGCTTATAATCAAAACACGAAGGAAAACAAATATCCCAAGTTTTAAAAATTGTCTTTCAAGATTAACCATAGTGTTTACAATTCAAAATATCATATACTATGAAGAAGATTATCTGGCATGGGCATCAAAGGACTCAGTAGACCTTGAATATAGGAGACTGCCTACCTGGAGGAAATATAATTAATGTGTCTGAACCACATGAGCTCTCTTTTCTATTTCTGTGGCATTGTTACACAGATGTTTAGCAAGCTCAACTAGAGTCTTTCAGGCTTTGATCTAGAGACTCGGTGATTTTATTTTATTTTATTTTTTTTGCGGTACGCGGGCCTCTCACTGTTGTGGCCTCTCCCGTTGTGGAGCACAGGCTCCGGACGCGCAGGCTCAGCGGCCACGGCTCACAGGCCCAGCCGCTCCGCGGCATGTGGGATGTTCCCGGACTGGGGCACGAACCCGCGTCCCCTGCATCGGCAGGCGGACTCTCAACCACTGCTCCACCAGAGAAGCCCAGACTTGGTGATTTTATAGGAGTTTCTCTCTTAATACTAGGTATGAATATTCTTCTCTTGTACTCTGTGTTCTTTCTCATCTTCAATAATATGAGAGAGCTAAAGGACTTTGAGAACTAGAGCAACAAAACCACGTGCATCTGGGGAAGATTTCCATCTTTCAGGCAATTTTTAGACTAAAACTTGGAAGTCTCAGTTTCTTAGATGCAACTAAATTGCTACCATTTTTCCCCCTGCAAACTTCATGCACGGAAACCCACTCATACAAGGAAGCTCTTGGTAGATGAAACCATGTAGAAGCAAGGCCTCTGGTACTTTGGTCATCCAGATCCCTTTGGGCAGGGCCAAGATGGATCTGTGCTACGGTGGATTGGAATCCAGTGGTGAGCAGGCAGAGCTAATGGAAGACTGAGAACTGGGAAAGATACTTCCTACGTCAGAAATTCCCAAATTTGTACATTAGAATCACTTGGGCATCTTTTAAAACTTTCACTGTCCAGGCAACCCCCATCCCTCCTTAATACCCATTAAATCACAATCTCTGGGGGGGGGGGTGGACACAGGCATTAATATATTTTAAAGTTTCTTAATTGACTCTGTGAAGACAATTCTGAAATGTGCAGACAAGTTCGGAAACTACGGACCTTATGTGGCTAGGCTCTTTGATCAGAATCAGGTGACTCCTGTGTGGTCCACCTATAGATGCTTGGAAGATTCCAGGCGCTGGGCATGGGGACGCATAGCAGGATTCTGGACAAAGCAATTAAGACTGACCACTTGATGTTTGAAGCCAAGGGCAAACATATGCTTAGATAGTTAAGATTATTTTGTAAAGTAGAAAAATAAAGTGGGTTTTTCTAGAATTGAAACACTTCTGAAATGTTCAACAAATTTGGTGATACTTCTAAGTATTTTCTCAAAAGTACACGTTGAAATGAGAGCAGCAATGGAAGAACTGTGGGTAGTGGTGTATTTTAAAACATGCTGAGCCAGAAATCTCCCTCCTCCTCATAGCCCTCTACCATTCCTACACACCTTTTGTCAGTCGGTACTAGCTGCTGTATTTCCAAGCAACAGGAATATCTGCCCACACAGAGTCTAAAATTCATAAGTTATATATGGCCACAGGGCATTAAAGGAATATTAATAAATGAAAGTCTTAGATAATGTCTCAGCCTGTTCAAGAGGTGTGTTCTGCTCTAAAATCTTTTTTTAGAATTACCAGTGACAAAATGGACTCCCTTTGTATTTGGAAAAATTCGGAAGTGTCTTTCTAGTTACGTAAATAGATGTTCCTTTCCCTCCCTCCTTCATTTTCCAAAGTTACTAATAAGACGTGAAATGCCCTAAAGCTATAGTTGCAGTAGGGAGAAGGAGGAAAAGAAGCAGGAGTCGTGGGTGATTAGTGTTTCATTGGGGTGTGGATGCGACATGCACAGGTCGATGCGTATGTCAGTGCTGCCACAGTCTTCCTGAGGGACCAGGAAAGAGTCCATGTGCCTGGCGGGTCCTCAAGAAATACCTGCTGAGCAGCTAAAAGCAGGAAGCTCTGCTCTGAATCCCAGCACTGCTTGCTACTTACTCCTTGTGTGGCCCTTGGCAAACTCCTTAACGTCTCTAAAGTGACAGTTCCCTTTATGAAGAAGGGAATTATATCTAATGCATGGGGTTTTTGTGAGGATTAAATGAAATAGGCATGTAAAGCTCTTAGCAGAGTATGTGGCACATTAAAAGTACTCAATAAAGACAAGGTATTCTTATAATGAGTCGTTTAGTGAAATATCAGAAATGTCAGATGATTACATGGAGAGAAATGTCCCAGATTTTCAACTTGGGGAAAAATATCTACTGAAGGAATAGATGGGGGAGATTCATAGTAATTTTTGAGGAAATTCAAAGACAAACTTTAAGCAACTGATTTGTGAATGCTTGGCCCTAAGCAATTGGTTTGTGACTAGAGGTCAGCATGGTTTCAGTAAACACAGGTTATACTCACAAGACTGCATTTGCTTTTGCATTTGATTTGCTGAACCAACCTGTAGTTGTGGTAATAAATCAATGGTGTGTCTGAATGATTCTAAAGTAATTGGCAGGTCTCTTAGGATGTCACAACATGTTTATAACAGACTGTCTACATTAGTCCACAGAATAAGGACTCAAAAGATAGTGATATATTAAAATAACAGAAGGAAACTAAAAGTTAAAAATTCACTGAGAATACAAATAAGGTTAAACACTTGGTTTAAAGATTAGTTGTGTATGTACAAAATGTGTAAAATTGGACTTAAATGGAATTCATATGAAAAAGGTCTAAATATTTGTTCTTCTTAAGCTCAAAAGATGTGCTTGTTGAACACAAATATGCAATATTAGCCTATAAATTCTATGTTTACATCAAGTGAAGTAATACTGACATTGTAATCTGTACTAGGCTAACCATAACAGAAGATACCTTCTTGAATAACTTCTTTAAAGGATGTGTGGGTGAACTGGATCATTCTAAAGGAGAATTACAAGGATGATTGAAATCTCTGGAAATTGGGGTACTTGAGTAATGGGAGACCACTGGCAATGTTTGCTTAGAAAAAGAACAATTAGAAAAGACATGATCATTGCCTTTGAAATAGTGGACAGTCTTCCTCAAGAAATATGGATTAGATGCTACCTATTAGGTTTCAGAAGGAAGAAGAAAGACCCAATTAGTATACTCTATTTTAGGTTAGTATAAGAAATACATTTCTGACCATCAGAGGTATTAAAATTGAATGAGTTGCCTTGTAAGATTGTAAACTCATGAGCTTTGTCACTTGGAGGTATTGAATACTGTGTGATCCTCTCTTAAAAACATTTTTGAGAGAAATCCTCTTGATGGGAGCTAGGATTAGGTATCCTTCAGGCTGTCTTCCAACTTGAGTGTGATGCTGAAAGGAAATTTACTCCACAATCTTGCTTTTAGGTTATTCTAGAAATTAACAGAAGGGAAGACATTAGCAACTATGAAACTGTCTTTTTTTTTTTTTTTTTTTTTTTTCGGTACGCGAGCCTCTCACTGTTGTGGCCTCTCCTGTTGTGGAGCACAGGCTCTGGATGCACAGGCTCAGCGGCCATGGCTCATGGGCCCATCCACTCCGCGGCATGTGGGATCTTCCCGGACCGGGGCATGAACCCGTGTCCCTTGCATTAGCAGGCGGACTCTCAACCACTGCGCCAACAGGGAAGCCCGATGTTGTTTTTTAACCTGCCTCAAGAAGTCCTGCTGTCTCTGTGGATAGGTGTTCATTGAATCTTTACATTAGTTGTGAGAGTATTTCATTTCTTTACCTACTATATATTTCAGTATATTTGAATTATATTAGTGAATATATGTTAATCCTATATAGTGAATATGTATTAGTTTTGAAACCAAAAAAATGAAAAAAAAGAATGTCTTATGACTTGTATATACTCAAAAGAATTTGGAGGGCTTCAGGAGCCTTTATATTCAAGGCTGAATATAAAGTCGGTAAGTTTCGGAAGCTTGGTTGATGCATTTTTTTGATCTAAGAACAGTCTACATATTCTCTGCCTCCTGACCTTCTCACCTGGATGTCTAGGTAGCATCTTAAATCTGCTTCTTCCCTAGCCTTCCCCATCTCAGTAAACGGCACCTCTGGGTACCTCCAGTCAAAAATCAGGGGTCATCCTTGTTTCTTCTCCTTCCTTCTTCCCACATATAAAACCCACCTCTTCAGATTCTATTGACTCTTCCTCCAAACCAAATCTAAAACCTGCGCACGTCCCTTCAGTTTTACTACTACCACTCAAGCTTGAACCCCTGGGACCACTGTGTGACTCCTGTCTTCTGACCATGGCTCTTCTTTTTTCTTCTCTTCATTCTCCACACGGTAGCCACAGTAATACACACACACACACACAGACACACACACACACACACACACACACGTATATATATTTTTCATGTCAATCAGAATATGTCACTTTCTGCTTCAAGCTCAAATAACTTCTATATAAGTTTAGTATTAAATCTGAACTTCCTATACTGACCCATAAGGCGTTCACAGCATCTGGAGCCTCATGTGATCCCTGTTGACCTCATTTTTCTGTTCCGGGCACTACATTTCAGTCACCCTGGTGTTTTTTTGTTTTTTTTTTTTTTTTTGCGGTACTCGGGCCTCTCACTGTTGTGGCCTCTCCCGTTGCAGAGCACAGTCTCCGGACGCGCAGGCTCAGCGGCCATGGCTCACGGGCCCAGCCGCTGCGCGGCATGTGGGATCTTCCCGGACCGGGGCACAAACCCGCGTCCCCTGTATCTGCAGGCGGACTCTCAACCACTGCGCCACCAGGGAAGCCCAGTCACCCTGGCTTTTATTTGCTTCACTAAACTGGATAAACCTCGCCTCGCCCCCTTCTAGGTCCTTTCCAATAGCTGCTCTCTCTTCCTGGACCTACTTCCTCCTCACTTTCCATGGCTGGCTCCTAACTGTAGTTTATTTCTCAAAGTAAGTCTCAGTGTCTCAGTGGTGACTTTTCTGATCTCTCAACTCAAAGGCTTTCCAATCTGTGTCTAGAATCTCTGTCTTATTTTCCTATAAGCACTTATCAAAATATTTTTGGTTATATTGTTATTTAAATTTAAAAAAATTGTCTGCTTATCCTGCAACTCCACTCTCAGTTTGATTATAATAAGGACTTGGTCTTATACTGTCTATACTGTGCAATCGTATGCTCTCAGCCCTACAACAGGGATAAAGAATAGTAGCCATGCAATAAAATATGTGTTGGAAAAAAGGAGAAGAAGAAGGAAGGGAGGAAGGGATGGAGGAGGGAAGCCAGGAAGGCAGGGGCCTTCTCTTCAAAATTGGTTCCTTTCATAAACTGGTCATGGAAAATTAAGAGAAGTCATCTAAATTTTTTTAAAAATTAGAATGTTGGAATACGGTGAAAGTAAAGGAACGTCTTATGTCAATGGTAAGATTTGGAATTGTTTTTTCCATTGAAGCCTATTGTTAGAGATGGAGTCAAAGTTTTCATTTTACACTTTATCTGATAATTCTATAATTATAGCAAAGTCTTAAATGACCTATATGAAAACTAAAATGAGATGATTGGCTGTGGGAGAAAATTCAGGATGTGTATTTCCAGAAGGTGGCACTTAAAGGACAAACAGATTGCTCAGGTGGGCCCCTCATGGAACGCAAGCCAATAAGGCTCACATTTAGGCGTTCCGGCAGCCATTTAACAGATCCCTTCTTAGAGCTAGAGAGTTTCAGTTTTATCTGAAGTGGTTTCTGGAAGGCATACCCCTTCTGTTTTGACATTCCTCTCAAATTTCCAAGATTAGCGAAGAAATAACTTATTAAAATCAGCTATATTATACTGAAGTCTGAAGATTATGTTTATATAGTTTGTTTATACGGGTTTTTTTTTGTTTAGTTTGTTTTTATGGTTTTTATAGGATCAAAGATTCTCTTGAACACAAAAATATCTATTATTATACTATCAATATTATTAAACTACCATAACACTTATTATAGAAATGGATATTACAAACAGGAATGTTTGAAGTAACAAGGCTTCTGTGATTTAGAAAAAGAAGAAAAACTACAAGCACCTGTTGAAGAAAATGATGACAGATGGTAACATTTTTCTCAAGGTTCCCTCTGCAGCTGTGCTTACATTCACTTCCCCAGGCTGAACTGGGGTTTATTCATATCTTTTATTACACCCATAAGAGTTTTCACTTCATCCTGTTTAACACAACACCGGTCAAAGCTCTTTTCTCTTAACAGAGATTTTATTCAAGAGAGAAAAAAAAGACTGACAATGAGTGAGAACCAATTTCACATCTGTGTAATCATGTTTTTTAACGAGAGGTCGTAGCAATCTTGTGGATTATCAAAGCTAGTGTTTTTGGTTTGTTATCTTAGTTTGAAGGTGGCAGTCAGTACTCTGGCTACCATGCGAAATGCTAAAGCCAACTTCTGCTGATGCTGTCTTTACTATCGCCACAGCATTTTGAAACCTCAGTAATACACTTTATCATTTATTTCAAAGCATAACATGTTCAAAAGGAAAAATATCCTGTGAGAATATGCTTCAGAAGTAATATTTTATTTATTTTGAATTTTATTTACTTATTTATTTATTTATACCGCAGGTTCTTATCCATTTTATACACATCAGTGTATACATGTCAATCCCAATCTCCCAGTTCATCCCACCACCACCACCACCCCAACTTTCCCCCGTGGTGTCCATACGTTTGTTCTCTACATCTGTGTCTCTATTTCTGCTTTGCAAACCGGTTCATCTAGAAGTAATATTTTTATGACACAACTGCAGGTTAATTTTATTACCAGAGTCTAATTATCAACTCAATTTTCAAAGGTAACAGCTAATATTTTATATTTAAAAAGTATAAACAAGGTTAATACATGATTTTATCCTTAAAAAGTATAAACAAGGTTAATCCGCAATAAAAACAAAAAATACCTCAATGACAATTCATATTGAAGCTGATATTTATGCAGATATTTGAGTTAGAATATGATTGAAATCCACATAAAACCATTTATCTAGGGAAATATTACTTCACATTTCACTTTATAGAACATTAAAGAGGAATAAGTACAAAGAAGAATGACTTCTGCATGCCAGCTTTTATATTTACACAATTAAAACATCTACATATTTTTATTCTTAAATGCTTACAAAATCTCTATAGGATCATGATTCTCTGAATCCTCCTCAGCCCTCTTGCCCTCATAAAGTCAACTTTTAATGATACTTAATCGAAACCTACTTTTATTTATCAGCATTTTATGTTACATTTATAATTTATAAATATATTTAATACATATACAATGAGATTTTTATAATGGCTGTTATTTTTATAATCAGACCATGACAGTGAGAGTACACTGTGATCAATATTTCTATTTTTATTTTATAAGTCCTGGAATATCAAACACTACAGCAACGTGGCTGAGGAATGGCCTTCACCATGGATGTACAGCGAAGCTGCATCTGGCCCCATTTGCTAAATGGGATGGGGAGTGGGAGAGAGGGGCACCATTTTGTTCGAATTCTAAAGGTGAAAATCTGATAGTAAAACTGATCTGGAAAATTTCCTTAAATAGCCCATAAGTACCATACTGTATGGTTTTGTGAATATAAATTTCTAGGTGATGTTATCAGTATTCAAATTATTAATTGGTCAATGTTTTGCTGTTAATTTCATTCTCCATTTTTTTCCCCTAGAAGGTGATAGTACAAAATAAGTATTCCATTTAATTATCCCCTTGTATAACATTTATCTCTTTGTCAGACTGTCAGGAAACCCTTAAACTCACTAAATATACTTTTTTTTTGGTTTGGCCAATCTTCAGAATAAATTCTTAAGATTGTTCTCTGAGTGACTCGCTTTCTTTTCCTCCTTCCTTCTTCCTTTTTTTGTCCCTCCCGTCTCCCCTTCCTCCCAGGGAGAATAATTGAATGATAAGAAATTTGAGACCCAGATTTTTTTTTGCCTTTTTCTCTCCTCTTGCCTCATTTAATTTTGCTTTTAAGGTTTGCCAATATGCCATTTCTTACGGTATAATATTGACACCATCAATCCTGTGTTTGATTGTAGTTCATGTATCTTCTTAATACAGGCTGAAGGAAGAAAGTAGGTGCTACTGCGGGATATTTTGCTCCCACCAAGTTAAACTGTTCCTTTACCACAAAGATGTGAATATCGGAGGATAGGTTATGGGTCCTTATCTTTTAGTTTCAAGATTATCCCCTCATTTAGATTTAGCAAAAGGAAAGGCAGGATTCTTCTTTCAAAATTGCACATACTTAATGAGGCTCTGCAATATGCAAGTCTCTCCATTAGGCACTGAGGATAAAATTAACATCAGAAAACGTTCTAAAATAGGGTTTCTCTTTCTCAGATATGTTTTTTAAAAATTTTTCTTTAAAATAGGTAGGGAATACCATCCTAGTGTAAAAGGATTTCAAAGAGCTGTTGCATGTATAAACTCTTTTTCTAAATGTTGATGTCAGTTTCATAAGATTCATGTCCATTTAGGGGCTAAAAGGTCATAACAGCATTCCCAAATTTCAGTGCCAGATGTGTCTGCATCACACGTCATGCAGACCCAAACTCATTCTAGCATCTGGTTAAACACCTTCCACACCAGGTCTTAACCATATGTAAATATAATTGAGAGCAAATGGGAAAATAATCTACTGTTCCCTTTTTTTGTTCCATTTACAATGTAAACAACTTTTCTAAAGGTATACATTTATAACTGGATTAACAGGACTAGCTGTCTATTTCTAGGCAACTACCACTGGTTGAGAAGATAATGCTTTGTCTAGAATATATTATATGCAACACGGGAATGGAAATAGAGGAATAAAAATTCAGAGAGGGAATGATCACTTCCAGTTGGAATGCTCAAAGAAAACTTCGTAGAGGAGATAGAATCATGAGTCTTGGAGAGAAGGAAGCATTTCAGTGGAGTTGTTTCAGTGGGTGGAGGTAGTGGAGTGGTTATCTCAGTGGGGTGAAGAGAGTGGGGAGATAAAGAGGAAGAATGAACAAAAGCAAAGGGCTTGAAAAAGGTAGATTATTTGACGGGAATAATAAATAGATAATAGAGATCATGTGGTGAGATATTTTTTAAAGTCTTTATTGAATTTGTTACAATATATCTTCTGTTTTATGTTTTTGGTTTTTTGGCCATGAGGCATATGAAATCTTAGCTCCCCAACCAGGGATCGAACCTGCATCCCCTGTATTGGAAGGTGAGGTCTTAACCACTGGACTGCCAGGGAAGTCCCATGTGGTGAGATTAATGGTAGACACTCTGGAAAACCAGGTTAGGCTAAATTCTAGAGAAACTTGAATCTAAATTATAGAACTTTGCAGTCTATACTGTTGAATAAAATGTAGACGCATTGAGAGTGATTTTCAAGGAAGACCTTGACAAAAGTATGAGGTGATAGAATCTGAACTGAGATAGAAGAAGCTGAATGGAGCAGAAGTAAAAGCTGGGTTATTTTTTTAAAGGAGGAACTGATAGGAGGAGAGATTATCTGTGGAGGTGTGAGTAGTAAAGGAAGAAGTTAATAAAACTGTGGTTTTGAATTTGGATGGTTGGGAGAATGGCAGTACCAGGAAATAAAAATCCTTATAGATAAAGGGTGAATACAATTTTGGATACATTGCACGTAAGACTTCTAAGTGAAGGTATCCAGTGGACTTTTGGGTATGTAATCCTGAATAAAGGTGATGATTGGAAACTCCTGGAGCAGATGAGATTCCCAAAGGATGAAAGATGAAGACAGTGTAGTATAATGTCAAGGACAGAAGTTCCATGGCCGTAGTTTGGGAATGAGAATAACAGAGACAAACTGTCAGAGGCGGACAACCAACAGTGGCACCTTCTGGAAGTGGGGAGTATGGACATCCTTGCCTTATTCCCAGGACTTACTTGTTCCCAAACTTAGTGGGGAAGAATTCAGCGTTTCATCGTTAAGTGTGATATGAGCTATAGGTTTTTATAGATTCCTTTTATAAGGTTAAGGAAGTACCTTCTGTTGCTAGTTTACTGACAGATTTTGCCATGAATAAAAGTTTTAAATGGATTTTCTACATTATTGAGATGATTGTATGATATTTTTCCTTTTTAGACTTTGGTATAATGAATTGCATTGATTGATTTTCTAACGTTAAATCAACTCTGCATGGTCATAACATCTTTTTTTCTTTTTTTTTTAAACATCATTGGGTTCTATTTGGTACTACGTTTTTTTGTTTGTTTGTTTGTTTTTTCTCTACGCAGGCTGCTCAGTGTTGCGGCCTCTCCCGTTGCGGAGCACAGGCTCCGGACGCGCAGGCTCAGTGGCCATGGCTTACGGGCCCAGCCGCTCTGCGGCATGTGGGATCTTCCCGGACTGGGGCACGAACCTGTGTCCCCTGCATCGGTAGGCAGACTCGCAACCACTGCGCCACCAGGGAAGCCCGCTACTATGTATTTTAAAGAAAATTTGCAGCTAGGCCCATGAGAGATATTGATCTTTTTTGTAGTGTCTTTGATTTTGGTATCAGATTAATGCTGGCATCAAAAAATGAGTTAGGAAGTATTCCCTCCTCTTTTATCTTCTGGAAGAGTTTGTGAAGAATTGATATTACCTCTTCCTTAAATATTTGGTGAAATTCCAAGTGAAAACACTTTGGCTGAAAATTTTCTTTGTAGGAAGATTTTTACCCATAGGTAGACTATAGGGCTATTCAAAGTATCTGTTTCACAAAGTTTTGCTGGTTTGTGTCCTTCAAGTATTTTACCTGCTTCTCATCTAATTTATTCAAGCTTTTTACATCAAGGTGTGCATAAAAGTATTAACCTCTTAATGTTTGTAGGATCTATTGTAATATTTCTTGTTCATTTCAATTACATCTATTTGTTTTCTGCTGGTCCCATTTACTCTTTGTTTTATATTTCTATTTTCTTGCCTTATTTTAGGTTGATTTTTTAATGATTCCATTAAGTAATATTATTTAGACTAGAAAGAAGGCAAGATGTGAGCTCTCATGTATCATAACTGAAATTCTCTCAATGAAGGGAGAAGTATGATCAGAAGCTGAGGGTGGGGAAATGTTGGCATCTTATATAGAGAAGGTTTAGAATATTTGTCTTGGGACGTCTCCCAGGAAAAGCAAGAGATTAACATGTGGATTTCCAAGCATTAGTAAGGGCACAGCTAATTAAACAGGTAACTGATAAGGCTATTTGGATAGCTAAGGTGTACAATGGTCAAATCTGAAGATGTCTCCAAATAGACCCTAAAAATTGGAGAATGCAAAGAAACACTTATGGAATTACAGTGGTGATTAGGCTATTTCACATTTCAATTTTAGTTTTATTCAAACCCATTCATATTTTCCCTCAATGAAGTTGAAGATATCAGCTTGTTCTAAGACAACCACATTTTTCCAGGAGTTCAGAACTTTGACATAATTGGCATCTGTCTTTTCTGAATATTGAACACACAGTGGTTTACATGAGGCAGATGAGCTCAAGGGATTTTCAGTAAGTCCTGAATGAAGTTTCTCCTGCTTTCTTATAGCTAAGTTATCTGAAAAGGTGGAATAGCTGAAAGGAATTGGTTTTGGTGAGTGGAAATAAAACAAATGGAAAATTGGCAAGCCAGCTGGATATTTTGTGGGACTAAGGTTTTGGAAGCATATTTGCAAGACTAGGATAATTATTCTACTCTTTGAACTGATTACATTTTGTACTGTATTCCTTTTGTTTGCAAAAACTGTGACTACTTGAATCACATAATGAAATGTGAGCTTGGTGTAAAGGCACAGTTAGTTTATCTAAATCCCTTGTTGTCCACAGGCATTGTTATCTCATTTACATACTGAAATCTATGTGATCAAAAGTGGGAAAACCATAGTATCATAGGAATATTTCATTTGAATTGCTTTCACAATTACAGCTGGTTCTCAGAAAAAAATTTTGGACAAACCCTGACTTCAGCAGTAGAAAAAGTAACATTTTATGTGAAAAATATTTGATAAGATGATTTTGTAGCCACAAAGATGTAAACTAACCCGTCCTTTTCCAGTGGTGGCCACTATGATGTAGAACAGTAAAGAAGGATACAGGCTTGGATCTGACTGCCTAGGTTTCAGTACTGGCTTTACCACTTACCAGCTATGTGACCCTGGGCAAGATGCTAACTTCTTTGGGCTTCATTTTATCTCATACACTTGATCTGAAGATTAAATGAGTTAATACGTGTAACATGGTTAAACTATAGAATGTACACAGTAAGTTGTAGTTGTTACCATAGTGAAAGAGGTTAGTTAGGCTCTGTGCATTACCGATAATGTGGGGTCTGAACAGTATCTAGATCTGGTACCCTGGATATCAAATTTACACACACTTGATAACTAATTTAAAAAGGTGCTAGGAGGGAATTCTCTGGTGGTCCAGCGGTTAGGACTCTGCGCTTCCACTGCAGGGGGCACGGGTATGATCCCTGGTTGGGGAACTAAGATCCCACATGCCGCACGGCCAAAAAAAAGAAAATAGATGCTAGGAATAGAAATGCCAAATACCATCCATTTGAGTATGACAGTTATAGACAATTTAAAGTTCTTCTCTTGTACACTGTATTTTCTCTGTCAAGCATGCAATCATTTCTTCAAATGTAATTTTAGTGTTAGAAAAACTAATTATAATTATGTTTCAACATGTATATTCTAAATCAAGTCTTTGTGATTATCAAAAATAAAATATCCTATGTACTGAAAAAACAGTATAATTACGGCAAATTTTGTGTCTTCTGTTAGTGATAAAAATTAACAGTGTGATTTTTATAACTCTCAATATAGAAAGCTAATGGTAAAAAGCATGAAGAATATTTTCGGGAAAAACCAAACTCAAACTGCAGAAGGGGGAAAGAGACTGGCATTGAATGAGCTCTAACCATGGTTGGCAGTTTTTCCCTCATATACTATTTCACTTATTTATCTTTCAAAATCCACAAAATAAGTATGTATCATCTCAATTTTATTAATGTTAGAACAGAAGTTCAGAGTTTGACTTCAAAAATTCGTCAAGACATTTCAGAGTAGAGCTGTGGGTCAGATCCTAGTCGTTTGATCTCAAAGCCCATGCCCTCTCCATTGCATCTGTCTGCCTCCCAGAAGTGATCTTACACCATTGAACAAGCTTAGTATGAAAATTATAGCTGAACCACCAAAGCAAAATGTCCCTAGCATTTCAATATCTTATAATTCAACTAGTGTCATTTCTTTCCATATTTTCCCATTGCATTTTATTTTTAAAAACATATGCCATTAAAGGTCTTACTAAAACAACCTATAATCTCAGGATGAGTCTCCTTGCTTTAGAAGTGCAGAAGGGAAGCACCACAAGGTATAATAGTGGAAAAGTGCTGACCCTGGCCCTGGTTCTAGTGTTGCCATGAACTGGTTATTTCATTTGGAGCAAGACATTTCACAGTGTTGAAGTTCTTTTCATTTGCAGAATGAGGAAAAAGTACTCAGTGATTGTGAACATTCATTCCATCTCTTTCAATGCTCTGGGATACTATAAATCCATTACTACCTTTTCCTGAAGGGCCAGATGTTCAAAATATGGACCAGTTTCCTAGGGAACTGTCCCTAGTCCCAACTATGGAGTATCCCATACTCCAGCCCCTTGGAAATTCCCAGGACTTAAAAAATGACTATAAATACAGGGTTTTGTAATAAGCAAACTGAGAATTAAATTTTTAAGGTGATATATGTATACTCTTAATCTAATTTATTTTCACCCTGAATTTAGGACATCCTAATTTTTCTTTTTCATATTTTCCACAGGATTATTTTACAAATGCAAATAGAGAATTGAAGAAAGATGTTCAGCAAGATTACCACCTAGAATATGCCATGGAAAATAGTACACACACAATAATTGAATTTACCAGAGAACTGCATACATGTGACATAAATGACAAGAGTATAACGGTAAGGAGTCTATCAGTGAATTCAGGCATGAATAGAGTGTACATTTACAACTGGGAAACACTTTACAGAATAAAAAGAAACAAATATTTTAAAATAACCATTAACAACAAAGTCACATAGTCTTCTTTGGAATATTTTTGAATTCTCTTTAGAAGCCACAAAAAACTCTAAGACTATAAATTTCAATGAAGGCAATTTTTGTGTGAATCTGAAATTTTGAAGGGCTGTTTAAAGTGTGTGAGATTTTACCTATAAAAGGTTTTAGCTTCTTTATAAAGTTTTAAAATAGGTAATAGATAAAGGTTGGAAAAATTGTATTACACAAGAGAGAATTATGATACTGAGTATTAGGTTGTAATTCATCTGAATTGTAACTGATTCATTTTTGTAAATTTCTAAAGTCAAGATGAATATAGACTGTTGAAAATTGCCTGTTAACATATTATACAAGATTTCTTATTGTCA
The DNA here is from genome assembly GCF_025265405.1 of Mesoplodon densirostris. Taxonomy (NCBI): domain Eukaryota; kingdom Metazoa; phylum Chordata; class Mammalia; order Artiodactyla; family Ziphiidae; genus Mesoplodon; species Mesoplodon densirostris. The sequence goes on from NC_082672.1 coordinate 31,227,864, forward strand.
GACATCATGCAAAAATTAACATCTTTGTTCATATGCAAATTAGGTATTTAGAGGATCTAAAATTGATGTGGTACTTTGAAGGTTTCCATGGATTTCTTGAATCAATTTCATTTTGTATAGACCAACAAAATTATTGTTTTTATTTGGTAAGTCAAAGCTTTAAAAATGGGAATGTAAAAATCTGAAGCAAATTTGATTAACATTCAGCATAAAAGGTAAAATAGGAAAAAAAAACACATGCAAAGATATGGACCATTTTTTATGTAATATACAGTGCAATTATATTTTAATTGGAGTAATAATTATAGTTGTTTGACTTAAGAAAGAATATAGCTTTTAAAATAAATAGCTTTTGTCTTATTATTTATTTTCAAAGTTCTTATTACAAAGATCTGGTAGAGTCATCTTTATCTGTGGGGGGACTGAACTGTTTATACCCCAGCAAACCCTCCCCACTGCCCCACTGCCCTTTGGGCAATCTCTCATTTACTTAATGGAAACCGATTTCACTTGACAGTGCTTTCCCTAGTTGGGATACCCCAGTCCCTAGGAAATTCCCAGGATTCATAAAATGACCATAGATAGATTCTAGGATAATAAACAAACCTAGAATCAGAAGTTCCTGCTGTATTTCCACTTTCTGTAAATTCATACATGTGAGTGGGCTAGTGTCTGGGAAAAATCTATTGTGAAAATAAAAATCCTGACCTGGGAAGTCATTTTAATTTTCATTGTATTTATTTGTTTTCCGTAAAATGTTCCATGGCATAAAAATAGGTTTTAATTTTCCCAAACCCCTGCTGCTTAACAAGAGTATTTGCTTGGTAACTACTAGTATGCTAGTTTGGAGGTTTAGCATGACAATGATTTACCGTTGCTGTAAGCATGAAAGCATAACTACTAAATCAGTTGTCCTTCATTCTATTTTGGAACACATAATCTTGCACGGGGGAGATGATTTCTTCCAAAAAGGAACTCATCTATTTGGATTTTTAATGACTTAATCAGATTTACACAGTTCATGTGAGAGACCATATTGATAACTCGAAATGTCATTATTCTCTGTTTTGAGCTTCTATACCCTGCTTTGAATAGAGTTCTTTAAACTCAATTCAATGGTAAGGAAAGTGCTCTCACGAGACATAATCATGCCCCTGTCTGATCACCAGGAGAGCACGGTGAGGGTGATCTGGGCCTACCACCACGAAGATGTGGGAGAAGCGGGTCCCAAGTACCACGAATCCAGTCGTGGTACCAAGAGTCTGCGGTTATTGAATCCTGAGAAAACCAATGTGTTGTCTACAGCCGTACCATACTTTGACCTGGTAAATCAGGACGTAAGTTTTTTTTCAGGTTTTTATGGTTCTAGGGGTGGGTTTATTGAAAGTGCATAATGGTTTTTAAATTATTGTTTTTAACAGAATGTCAAAAGAATGTGACTTTTGTTCCCCTCTCCTTTTTTTTTAAGACAGGTCCCCATCCCAAACAAAGGTACAACATATTGGTGCCAAATGTTTAAGATTCCTATGCTCCAGGAAAAGCATCATGTAGTAAAGGTATGTGACCCACTCACAGGCTAAACTTAGTTTGTATGAACAGAAGAGAAATTGTTGTTCTTAAAATGAAAATAATATAAAATGTATAGAAATGATTTTCAGTTATTTAAAAGTTACCTAGAGAACAAGGAACTGGCTTATCTGACCCACACACTGTCCTAAAAGTCACTGAATTTAGTGAGAAACTCGGATTGTAGCTAATATTTTGTGTTTTGTCTCCTAATTTTATATGTTTAAAGGTTAAAGTTTTGGGATGCATTTGTACACCTCTGGTTATTTCGTAGGCAACAATTCAACATTTGGAATGGTTGGAATTGCAATTTAAAATAATATATTTATGTATCAATAAATTCTATCCAGGAAGTTCACATTCCCCAATATTGTTTGAGAATATCTGCCTCATTGAAAATACTGAATATAGTCATAAAAATAACTGTTACAGTATATTTTTGAAAACAGGAAAACAAGAAAGTTGTAGTGAATTTCTACAGAGTTGAAAAACACAGAATGGGGTAATAAATAAAGCCTAATTTGCCTGTGGCATCTAATTCTCTCCCACCTCCTCTAGGGATAGGTCTCCCAAAACTTTTGCATCTAGTTAGTGACTGAACAAGTATTTTAAAAAATTTACAGGTCCTTGGCTCTGTGCTAGGAATTGTTTGGTCAGTTCCACGGAGGCTGAATATATGTTTCATGCTCTCAAAGAAACTACAGTGAGATTGTAGGAGACGTGACCAAGACACAAGAAAGAATAAGATAGAATTAAATAGTGCACACAAAATACTGCAGACATTCAGAAGGCCAGACATTGCCGACTTTTTGTCCTCCCCCAGACTACGTAATGAAGTAGTGTGGATGTGAGAAAGGGAGAAACTTCTAGATTCTGAAATCTAGAGGGAAATATGAGGGTTCATATAGCAAGTTGGCTCTTTAACTATGTGGTCTCAGATAAGTCACTCTGGGGTAGCGCTGCAGGCCCCGTTTCCTCATCTGTAAAAGAGGGCTATTCGTCCCACTTTTCCTACCAACCTCAAAGCATTCTGGCAAAGATGGAAATACTGAGCACATTCTATAAAGTGATTTAAATTTGTTAATTTCTAATGTATTTCTCCAGTGGCACAGATCTGCCTTTTGTTTACAGAATGATTCATAACTACTTAGAGAAGCAAGAGGGGTAGGTTGAGGGAATGTTCATTGAATTAATAAGTAGTCCTAAATATTTGTAGGATATTTTTACAATCAGAAGACTTACCAACAGTGTGACTGTGGATGAGTCAATTCACCTCCATGCAATGTTAGTTTCTATTTCTTGCATGTGAAAGGGGAATGCAAATTCTATTCTTACATACTTAATACAGTGCCTGAGTCCTTCCCTTAAACCAATGAAAAGTCTTTCTCAGAAAAGAGAATGGTATATTTATACATACTGTGTGTCATACATTACTATGCATCATTTGCAGTAAATTTAACTGGAACCTGGCTTAAGGGTCAAATGTAAAACTATAGGTTAAGCAAATGTTTCACAAACCAGGTCTTTGATTCATTTTTCAGCAAATGTTAATTGATAGGATGTAAAGTCCTTAACCACTTACATGAATGCATTTTTATTCTTGTTTTTATTAATGCTAATAATTAAGTTGAATGAAATAAAAACAGTTGCCTACACTTAAGGGATGGCAGTATATGTTCTGACTCTCTATGTAGGGTATTTGCTTAGTACCTCATCCAAGAAGTCTTAGCTAGCTTTCCCGTCACAGGCATGTCATAGTAAGACTCAGATATGTGTGCATCTATTATCTAAGGGTGTGCTTGGAATTAAGTACTTTCGGGTTCACATTGCTGTCTTCATAGGTATCAAGAGGGATCTCAGTGACTGGAAAGGCTTTGGAGCAGTTTTTTTGTTTGTTTGTTTGGTGTTGCTTTGGTTTTTTTTTCAGTGGTTGGAGATCTGTAAGATGACAAAAATTCTTTACCCTGAACAAGAGGGGATTTGAGGGAAGGGTGGCAGGTTGGAGAGCAAGGCTTATACAGACTTTCGTTGCTGCAGGGCAGAGGGTTGGTGGCTAAAATTTTAAACTCTGTTATTACTCATGAATACCACTTATAGACTAGATTCCTGAGCTTGTTGGTAATCCCTAAAATATTTTAAGTCATTAAGTATTATGAAACATTTAACTCTCAAATGAACTCAAATAGGATAATATACAAAAAACAACAAACACAAAAACAAGGGAAAGCTCTATGAGGAAAATAAATTGAAAATATTTAGATTGAATAATTTTTTTTTTTTTTTTTTTTTTGCGGTATACGGGCCTCCTACTGTCGTGGCCTCTCCCGCTGCGGAGCACAGGCTCCGGACGTGCAGGCCCAGCGGCCATGGCTCACGGGTCTAGCCGCTGAGTGGCATGTGGGATCCTCCCAGACCGGGGCACGAACCCACGTCTCCTGCATCGGCAGGCAGACTCTCAACCACTGCGCCACCAGGGAAGCCCCTAGGTTGTATAAATTTTGAGATAGTCTTTCAAAAACGGTTTTAATTTGCAGCCTCTGCCAGTTTACAATAAAATTTTAATAAATGTTTGAAGTAGAATTCATAGATTTCTAATTTACCTTAAGAAATTATCTAATTTCCATTCTCTTTGCCTTAGCAGAGATGATTTCTAATAATTTAAGAAAAGTGTATCTTCTTTTCATAGAACCAAAGACTCCTATATTTCAAAAATCCATTGGCTAAGTGTTTCTCCTTATTCCTTATTTTATATCCCACACATTGGCTGCATGAAAAAGCCTCAGTCCTTCTCTGAAACAAACAAAAAGTGCTTTCTCAGAAAAAAGAACATTGCTTTTATATTGTATTATGTTGTGTGTCATTTGCAATGAGTTTTAAGAACATATTGATTACACTAGTACTATGAGAAATCAGTTGTATTCTCTGGACTCTATTTCAAAGCAAATGTTTATAATTGAAGTTTAAACTTTGATAGTGTTGCCTAGTATACATTTAGTAGTTGTAATAACTATAAAACTAAGCAAGTAAATAAAATCTATCGGTGGTTTGATCAATGAATACATTTAATAGAAATGACTAAAATTCAAAATACTAATTACAGGTTACATTTTAATCATATAATGATAAAAATGATTTACTACTAAAGTACAAAATAATAAGGTAAATAATTTCTAAAATTATAACAAAGATAAATAATTTTATCTGTAGGAAAGATGGGATTATGATATAAATTATTGGCCATTCCAATTTACTTGACTCCAGTTTATTGATTTGTATTTTGATGCTTGCAAAAAATGTCTAAAATTATGACTTGAAAATGTTGATGTTGTCACATGACAGATATGGAGATTGTGAAAAAGAAAATTCTTGGTAAATTATATTAAAACCACACTTCTCATATGAGATCATCTCTGTGAGTCCCTCTTGAGACCCACCCTCCAGCCCATCTCCTCATATTTAAGCATGACCCTATTTGAGCTTTGCCAAATATGTGATATTACCCCAAATTTAAAATTTTTAGAGAAAGTGATTCTTTCCACTCTCTGTAGTCAATATAATATCATTATCCCAACTTAGAGTAACGCTTGGATATACTCTGCTAGAAGCTGCGGCTGTCAGTTGTTTTAACACACTTTTTATTTTTCTTGAGGAGCTTTTAGTGTCAAGGGATTTTCCCCATAGATGAACTAAACTTCTAATTCATCTGTTTAAATCTGATGTGTCTTAATCAATTTAATAAATAGTTGTTGATGGCTTATTTTGTTAAAGAGGAGGAAAAAGAAAAACAGCCAGGTTGAATCACCATCCTTAGTCATCTCCCCTTAAAAGAGATGACTCCCTAATAGGGAGGCAGTAGGTGCATTCTAGGCTTTGATGGGCCAGGGTTGAATCCCTTATTTCTATTAGTCACAGAACGGCGGGAAAGTTATTAATCATGTACAACTCAGTTTTACATGGGAATGATACTTTCCTGATGGGATTGTTTAGACTAAAGATTAAATAGCAGATTTAAAAAAAAATTTATTAGCACTTAGTACAGTATCTAACACAGAAGAGTCTTAATAAATTCAACTACTGTTATCAGTCCATTTATTTTCAGTTTTGCTCTCTGAATGACTTTTCATTGAAAATGACTATTTTGTGTGAAGGCCCAGAAAAGGACAAACATCATGCTAGAAGGTTGACTATTGCTGAGTTTTAAGAGAGGATTACTTTTACTAGTTGTGTGATCATGGGCAAAGTATTTACTGTCCTGTACTTCAGTTTCCTCATCTGGAAAAATGGGTATAATAGTTCTCACCTAATAGGGTTGTTATGACCATTAAATGAATAAAAGGCATTTAATATTTGTAATTTAGAACAGGGCCTGGCACATAGTGCTTGTTAAATAAAGTAACTAAATAAAATTATGTTGATCACTAGTGATACACAGTTGCTAATCTGTTAAACATCTTGTTAGGTTTCTGGGTTTCTGAAGGATTCCAAAGCAGCCAACCCTTTCTAGACCATCAGAGTTCCAAATAAAACAGAGATTGCTGCTCATTTCATTTAGGGAGGCGATCTTGAGAACTCTCTGCTCAGGAGAAACGTGAAGTTGAGTGAAAAAAACACTCATCATTCTCCTCTTCAGCAATCTACACAAGAAGTAAAATGCTGTGCTTTATACTTGTTACTGGACAGAACATCTTTCTTGCCATGAAATTAGATGCCGCTGTTCTTTTCCATTGCTGGCATTCATAAATCTGAGTGATTTAATTTGGGGAATGTTTCCTAGGATAAGAAAATCTAAGCACAATTGACACTGAATAACCATGAAATGTCCTTGAAGCCAGAGTACTGTATAGCCATGAAATAGTCACTCAAAAATTGATTTTCCTATGCTAGACACACGGCATGAACCTTTGACTTTATATACTAAATTAAATGAACACTGCTGTCTAGTTTCCCTATTATGTTCATTCCTTCTTCTTTTTGAAATAGAAGGACGCCATCAAATGGAGAAATTTAGCATTAACACATTCTGAAACGTCAAGTGTGATAGTGGGTTTCTATTTCTGAAAATGTGCAAGACTTCAGGATTAAATTTAGTAAAACTTGGAAATTCTCAGCGTCAAATTACATGATTTGACAACTATTAGAATGATCTCTTCTCAGTCAGTGTATCTTCTTCCTTTTTTCCCTGAAATGATATTTCAAACTATATTTTAGTTGATGTGATCTTTTCCCCCTGATGGAAATAGCATTTTGGTTTGTCATCAGGATGCATTTTCACAGACTCCATGCTTTAGTTCTCATTCTTTCATTGTGTGTTTCACTTTACTCTGTGGCAGACTAGTAGGAGTTTGTTATTGACTGTTGACTGAACAGTTGTTTGTATTTTCACCCATTTTCATTCCAACTCTATAGTACTTTTTTGGGTTTCCTGATGTTTCCCTTTTATCTTTTACTAATTCAACCATATTTCCTAAAGGCAAACTTTAGCTCTTCAGATAGATCTATTTAGTACGTTGAAAGAAATTAGCTTTCAAAGTATGCTTCATGTAAAAATACTTTCCATTCCTTTTAAATACTTTGCAACACTATATGTGGTTATTAAATTCTTAATACCAATGCATGACCACTGGCACCTGTGGATTTTATCACTGATTGGCAAAACAGATGATTTTTGACCTTCTAGAAAAAAATCGTGCTGTAAAAATATAAGAATCTTCTTCTTTGGGAATTTTTCATCCAATATTTATAAATACCAAAATACCAAAATAATTTTACCCTTATGTACAAGTATATCTAAGAATATCTGAAATGTTGTACAGCTTTTATCTACCAGAGAAGAGACGAAATTATTTGGGCATTTACTGTGGCTAAAACTATAACTTTGAACAGAAGAGAAGTTGGTAAGAGCACCGCCCCTAACAATAATGAGTTGACTCAAATTAGCGCATTTAAAAAATTGCTGACTTAGATTGTTCAGTGCTGCCAAGTTCTTTCTAGACCCTCTTGGGTTATACTGACTTCACGGAAACATTGGAGATTGTCTAGCAACATGGGTGTTCTTAATAGCCACTTGAGAGTGGAGGTAATTGAATTCACTTTGAAAGCATGTCTTTTCATGGAAGTGATTTATTGCTAACTCTGTCACTAATTAGCTTTCTGACCCCAGAGAAAGTACTTAACCTCACCCTGATCCTCAAATTCCTTGTCTGTAAGATAAAGGGATTGGACCAGATGATTTCAATTGGCTCTTTTTTATTTCTAAATATCTATGACTTACTGAAAACCAAAAGTGAAATCTGTGCTGGGGTTTGGATGCCCTGTGGTGTGACTTCCTGATAACGCTTCATTCTCACTGTCCCTGGGCATGCCAGGGTGACAATGCTTAGGACCCCATTGCCTCCCTTAAAGTTAAAAGTCCTCCTTCTTGAAGTTAAAAGTCTCCTTCTTTAGTCCCTTGGTCATAGGCTCTCTTAGCATACATTCTGAGGCTTCGGTTTCCATCTGTAAATGGGGATAATAATAGTACTCATCTCAAATGGTAACTGTCATTATCAAATGAGATAATATCTGTAGAGTTCTTATATGTTTGGCATATATTAGATAGCTCAATAAGTACTAGCTATATTCCCAATTTACACTGGTTTTCAGGTACCTCTAAATCTTGGACATAATCCAAATAAAATAACTCTAAATAAACAGACAACAACTAAATAACTCTAAATCTTGGGAATAATGTCCTTTTAAAATAAGGATAGAATGAAGAGTGCCAGGGTGAGAAGGCTTATAGGTTGGCACAGCGCACAGGATGGACTCTAGAGACAGGTAGGGGTTGTGTTCTAACTCTGCTTTTCATTAGCTCAATGACCCTGGGCAAACTGAACTCTCAGTGTGCATCTTCCCCTGTGAGTTAGGAAAAACAATTTCCAGTGAAGATGAAATGGTTACAAGTGAAGACACCTGTTGCATAATTGGCTCATAAATGCTTGTTTTCTTCTCTTGATGGGGATTATAGAGATGGATGACTATAAATTCATCTAGTATATTCTCATCCTTAAAGTCAGGACCGCACTGAAACCACGGTAGGCGGTAAGTCTCTATTTTATTTTGACGAAAAGATTCTCTGGGAATTAGATTTCATAGCTTGTTTCCATTATTCTAAGCCAAAGGAAATTTAAGCTAATTTCCTCCTGTTCTGGCTAAGTAAGGATAAAAACCAGCTGGTGACTAACCTCTGGGAAATATTCTTTCACATTCTTAGATCACCCATTAGCCTTCCACTCTATGGCCTTAAATAATTTTCAGCGGACATTAAAAGTTAGTTATTCTTCTTTGTTCTCTTCTCAAAATTGGTAAATAATTAACAGCACTTCTATTGAAAGAGTACTAAGATGTTTAGGTTGGATTCTAAATGTTGGTGGCACTATAGGATTAAGAAGTATGGTAATATTAAGATATGAATGACTTTTACTTACATAAAGGTAAGTATGTAAGCAAAGTACTTACCTATTTTTTTGCTACTTTAAATACATTATCTTGTTGGATTTTTCACAGCCTCCCTTGAGGTAAGTTGAATTACCACCACTTTCCAGATGAACGCAGTGAGGCATGGCAGGCATAAGTAACTTGCTTAACATTGCACAAATTCTGTGAAGCAGAGCCAAGATTGAACACAGATCTTCATAGCAAAACTAGTGGATCTTTCTCTCTACAATACTACTAGCCCAGGACTTATGATTTTTCTAGGTGATATATATCAAGGAAACATAATTTGAATAAGTTCCTCAGTACCCAGGCTACTTTTATGTCCTATAGAATCAGTGCATAGACAGAGGGCTACATGAGCAGGTCCCACTGGAACCTTCCAGAAATATCAGTATAAAGATCCTGGGAACTGACTTAGACCTGGTTGGATGGCATTTGAGTACAAAGAGGCCTACTGTTTTCACTCTTGGGGACTGGAAATGCTCACGAACAAGAGATGACACCTATAAAGTTTCATTTGTGATTTAGGAAGTCATTTAAATACGACTCGATTTAGGCTGATTAGGTGAAAGATTATGCATATGGATACAAAAGGGCACAGAACGTTAGATCTCAGAGATGATGTTAGGGAGACAGGAACTTCAGTGGAAAGAGGTAGCTTGCTAATCTGATTGGTCATGTCTTTTAGCATAAGGATCATTGGAAACAAGCCCATAGCCTTCTCTATAAGCTGAGTTACAGTCCTCTTTGGAGTTAAGTGAAAATAATGGCAATGACCTATTTTATTGCCCTTCACTGGCAATGTGAGAAAAAATACTAACATTTCCATTTGGAAGTTAAATGTATGACAAAGTGCCTAGAGAAAAGTACCCTAAAATCGAGAAGAGCCATGTTGTTGGAGAGAGGTCTTGAAGTGTTGATATCTCCGAGTGGCCTAAGAACCAGACTGAGTGTGGGTTCTAATCCTGCAGTAACATTGGTCAGCTGATCATTCATGTGGCTGAACCTCAGTGCTTCTCAAGAGATTGAATTCATGTTAAAAACACAGTTCAAAGACTGTAAATCTGTATAACCAAGAGGTTGTTCTAAGTGATCTTTAACCCTTAAAATTCTATGACTTTAGTGAAATATTGAAATTGATAAAACTGGAAATGTATAAAATAAATCGACACATTCATACAATTTATAAAATAAACTGTAATAAAAAGTTATACTAAAAATTATAAAAGGAATGAATATAATTTGTGTGTGTGTGTATTCTCATGGATATAACATGCCAATTTTATTTTAATGTCTATTTTCAATGTAAAAAATTCTATACTTTTCAAAACAGGATGACATCCATTATTTCCTTTTTAATGCAACACTGCGTCTTATAGTTTTTATGAATGGAGCTTTTAGTAATTAGTAGAGAAAAGTATATATGTGGTAGAAAGAGTTTAAATAAATCAGTTATTTACTATTCAAGTTTATAAGACTGAACAGTTGTGTTCTTTAAAATATCAAGCCTCTCAGTGCATTTAAAATGAATGTATTTCTACATCAAAAATTCAGATTATACCTAAGAGTTTAATAATATATCTATTTTATGAAGAAGAATATTACACTCACATATCAAAAAAGTTATGGTTGAGTCTTGCTTCATTGAATAGTTATATTTTTCTTGATTCCTAACCTAGGGTACACATTAGAACCATGTGCATGGAATCTTTAGGGATGCAGTCCAGGCCCTTACGTTAGTGGCAGTTGTTGCTGTCATTTGGAAAAATTCCTTAAATGATCTTGATATGAACTCTGTGGTTGAGAATCACTGTTTTATATGTATTAAAATTTCCCAGGAGACCATACTTACATCATATTTTATAGCACCTAGTAAAATGCTCTTCATATTACATTGCATCGGTGCATATTTTCATAGTAATACATTGTTTTATTCAACAAATGTGGTAAAAATTGAACACACATCAAACATCTACTATTGAAATGCACTGTTCGTTGTCTGCACGTGAAGATTTAAACAATTTATGGTTTTGAGATAGTTTATTCCTGAGGCATTGGACATTTTTTGTGGAAGTGGAGAGGCGAAAACACCAGCTGTTTCCTGGAGCCACAGCTGACATTCATTATAAAATTTCAACATGAACTAATTCAGATATATGGGATACTTTCTTCTACGAAGAAAAAAAAACTTATGTTCTAGGGAAATATACACCTCGAAGTTAACTCTATACATTAATGCTTATAATGTAATGGATCCATTTTAGAAACTGTATACGGAAGACCACCTTCCTGACTTTTGAATGCATTCCATTACCAACAAAGAGACATTTTTCATTACTGAAGTCCCACTGAATTGCTCTATGTGGAATCTTAAATATTGACTAATGGCCAGACCATGTAAATAACTGTTACTGAATACATAAATGCTAGAGCCTTTCAGCCTTTTAGCTTGGTGTGAGAAGTCCTGAGAATATAGGAGAGGCACTTTGTTTGTGATATGTTTCAGAAATCAGATGTGTACTTAATACACAATATGCTTAATCAGCTAGAAGTATACCTTCATACTATACTCTAAATCGAAAAGAAGAATCAATGAGTGTCTAGTGAGTGTCCACTTCAGAAAATTCTATGTCTTTTGTCAGATACAAGGCAATATAAGACATAACCTTTCACCCCAATGACTTTCCAATCTAGGTGGGGAGAAGAGATGCACACATGCATAACAGAGAAGCCCCAGAGCCGGCAAGCGAACATGGTGTCAAACTAGAAAGTACAGGCAGCTGAGGCAAAAAGAAGGGAGAGAGCAGTAAAGTTTTGGGCACAGTCCCATGCTGTATGGAAAGAATCATTTGGGGAAAGTACAACCAGATGGATCTTAGGTAAGGATCCAGGTGTGGCCAGGATGACCAGGAGGCAACCTCCCTCTTTATGTGCTTCAGCGCCAACATAAAATGAGATGAAAGACATTTACTGAGAACACTGTACATTCTGTGAGTCATCAATCCTCATAAAAAAAAACCCTGGGAAAGTAGGTAGTAGTATTATCCTCATTTTAGGAAACTGAAGCCCAGAGAAGTTACATAACTTACTCATTGCTGATAATTCTCCTGTTTGTATACTTTTCCCTGAGGAAGAAATGTCTCAAAGAATCCTTGATGCTCCGGCCAACATCTGCCTGTGCTAGAGCTAACCAGCAGCGGCTGGCTGAACTTTAAATTCATAGTCATGTCAGATTAGAATGCAGAATCCCTGCAGTTACTTGTTGTCAGGGTAACTGCATTTTTTGATCAGAGAATGCCTTAGGCATACTACGTCAAAGCCCCTAGTGTCAAATATTGAAAGGGACTGTAGACTGTGGCCTTCACTACCTAAATGGGGTCACTGATTTTATCTTGAATGATACCATTGTGTAGCTTTATCCCCAGTCATGAACTTATAGTTTTACTTAATGTTAGAACTCTGGCAAGTTGCATCATACACTCCAAAGTAGAAACCAATGCTACCTCTTAACTGCACACATATGTATATAACCATTTCGTTCTTTAAAGAAAAGCTGCAGACAGTTCCTCAGAAGAGAGTGATGGCCTTTCAGTTCTTACAGAAGTGAGGTCTTCCCTAGAGCTCCAGTCACTGTAGCGTGACTTCACTATTGAGTTTGTTGGACATCCATTTGCATTGTCAACATCAGTCGAGTTTTCTCAGTAGTTTACAAGTATGTAATGAGTGTGGGCTTCTTTATACAAGAGGTTTGTATCACTTAGCTGCTCATTTTGTTGAATCATGGACCTAGAATACCTCAAGAGATAGTTTATTTAGTTATTGCCTGAGTTTTGAAAAAATATTTCTTTAAAACTACCCTCCAGGGGATATGGAAACATATGTATATGTATAACTGATTAAATTTGTTATAAAGCAAAAAACAAAAAAAAACAAAAAAAAACCCAAAAAACTACCCTCCAAAGATGAATGTTTCTCATAATTATTAAAATATTCAATAGACTTTCCAAATTTATCTTTATTAATGAAATTGGATATTTTCTCCATAATAGCTGATTTTAACTTCATGACTTCAAGGCAAATTAGTCCTTTTGAAAGGAAACTGAACACAGTTTCATCACAGCAGTAAATACCGTGGCCTGTTATTGAATATGCCCCTCTTACCTTTTATGATCTTGGTATCAGTATATACCCATATGCAAAATGGAAGTAATAATTCCTGTCTTCTCAAGATTACTCTGAAAGTGCTTTAAGAATATTGAATTTTTGAAAACAAATATTTGTTGATTGTTCTTTAGGTACCAGGCACTGTGCTTTACTTACTACTTACGTCATTTTGCAGATGAGGAAACTGAGGTTCAGAAAAATTAGATGACTTTCCTAATGTCACAGAGGATTTAATATTATAAAACATATTCCTGGGGCTTCCCTGGTGGTGCAGTGGTTGAGAGTCCACCTGCCGATGCAGGGGACACAGGTTCGTGCCCCGGTCCGGGAAGATCCCACATGCCACGGAGTGGATGGGCCCGTGAGCCATGGCCACTGAGCCTGCGCGTCCGGGGTCTGTGCTCCGCAACGGGAGAAGCCACAACAGTGAGAGGCCCGTGTACCGCAAAAAAAAAAAAATAATAATAATAATAATAATAATAATCTCTAATGAAAGAATTTTTAGAGCTTTTGGAAAAGCTCTAAATTACTTAAATGTAATTATCCAGTAATTTAGAGCAGTTGTGAAACTCACTTTGATCTCATTGACATTTCTGAGACATTAAAAAGAGGGAAACATTGAAATATATTTATATCCAACTGGATTTCATATGGTATATTAGCTCTTTATAATTTGCCGTTCATTCTTTCTACTATGTTTGCTTTTTGTTTCTATATTCACTTTTAAGATAAAGCTTGGTTCCTCTAAGAACTAGCGTGCCAAACGTATCTTATTTGTTATGTAAGGCAAGCTCTCATTGCAAGAAGTTGTAGGATTCACAACTGAATTAGATTTACAAGGTTAGAGAACTAAGTTCTTTTTTAAAATGATAAACAGGAAATGTCAGTACTCTGAGTAATATTTTCCACTCATATAGCAAATAATTCCAACGGATTTTCGGGTTGATCACTTTATTTCAAAGTGTATTTGTTCCAAGTGCTAAAAGATATTTTAAAGTCTACTTTATTTCTTCTTCAGCTTGAATTAATAATCATATGAAATTTGTATATGATATGATGTCCTCCTGGACTGACCTTTAACAATCTTGAAAAGAGATCACAACTGTTAAAATTTTATCCCTCATTAGTTGAAAGATTAAGGAGTTTGTTCTGTGCACTGTTTCTCAAGAGAATGCTTTAGTTTTTTCTTCTTTTTTGGGGTCTATTTTGTATAATGTTTGTGTCTACCTGTGCTGATTGGATATAAAATTTGAAAACTGCATTTAATGAAGTGACTAGATGTTCTTATTTTTAATTTAAATGCTGGGAATTTTTGAAAAATATTTTCTAACGTGTGTACATATTTCATTTTCAATGTAATGAAAACTTGTTACAACAAGAAAAAAGTGAACTGTATAAAAGAAACAATAGCAGTGTCCCCCCTCTTCCAAATTCCACTTCTCTGGGGTAACCAATGTTAACAGACTTATTTGTTAATTTCTATAACTTTATACTCAAGGAAAAAATTACAGAATTATATAGGATTTTATTGAGTTAATATCCCTTCTTTTTTGAAACAAAAGGATCACTATATATATATATATATATAACTTTGAAATTTGCTTTTTCAAATTACCACCCTTATCACTGCAGGTCAAACTATAATAATACATACACTTTAATATTTATATAATTAAGTTCCCTATTACATATAAACAACAATTCTTGCAGCGATCCACAATTGATGTGCATTCAAGGTGATTTAAATTTTTTTTGCTGCTATGAACAGTGCTTCAATAAATATTCTTGTAAGTATATGCTTATGTATTAGTGATTTCATTTCTGTAGGATAGATTCATAAATGAACGAGTTTGTATATTAACTAGTTTATAGATAGATTAAATAGTTATAGATTTTAACTACTTTATAGATTAGTTTATAGATTAATTAAATGAGTTTATAGATTCATAAACTTTAACCTTGAGTAAAGGTTATCTGCATTACAAATTTTAATTTATTAATTAGATTACTTTCTAAAGTTTACACACTAGCAATGTGCCAATATTTCCTCATTCCCTCTCAAGTACTGAATATTTCAGTCTTTTAAGTTCATTGCCTACTAATGGATGAAAACTAGTATTTATGAGTGCTTTAACTTGCTTTTTTCAGTGAGAGACTGATGCTCTTTTTATTTATTTTACCTCTTTGGTGAATTTGCTGTTCAATTCCTTACCGATTCCTTTTAAAAAAATCCTTTTACTGAATTACATATATAAAAGCGTACAAACACTAGTATATGACTCACTGGATTTTCAGAAGGTGAACTGACTCATGGAATCAGAGTCAAGATCAAGAAATTAGAACATGACCACTCCCCTGGAAGTGGCCCTTGAGATCCCTTCCAGGTACTGTTTCTCTCCAGACATAACCACTATTCCGACTTCAGTCATTGTTTATTAACTTTGCCTGTTTTGAACTTCATGCAGAGAGAATCAGATATTCAGACTCTTTTGTGTCTGCCTTCTTTTCCTCAACATGCTGTGTGAGTAGCCATGCTTTTGTGTGTAGAAAATCATGTGTTCATTTTCATCTTTGTGTGATATAGTGTTTGTCTGTATATTCCAGATTTTTTATTTGTTTGTCTCAGTTAGCTATTGCTGTGTCCCAAACCACCCCGAAATTCAAAGGCTTTAAATAAATACACATTTATTATAGTTTACAGATCAGCTGGCAGGTGTTCTTCTGTTTATTGCTTTGCTTACTCATAGGTCTGTAACCAGCTTGGGTTGTGTAGGCGGTTCTTTAATGGTGGCTGGCTGTTGAATGTGGTTGGGAGTCAGCTCTTTGTAGGCTGGTCTAGGAGTCCTCAGCTGGGAAGTGGGCTCTCCATTATAATCGCATGTTCTCCAGAAGTCTAGATTGAGCTTGTTCAAAGATGGTGGCAATGTTCCAAACAAGAAGGTAGAAACTATAAGGCCATTTGATGTCTGCCCTTGGGATTGGCATACCATTACTCTTGCCCCAAGAATACAGTTTCAACCTAGATACAGAACAGTTTTTCAAAGTGTGTAATGGTTCTAGTTGCTCTGTATCCTTGTAAATACCTGATATTACCAGTGCTTTCCATCTTTAGCCATTCTAGAGGGAGTATAGTGGTGTTGCATGGTGCGATTTTTAACAGGTTTGCTGAGATATAATTGATGTCCAATGTCTTGAGACACTGCTCAACATCGTTACTCATTAAGGAAATGCAAATTAAAACCACACTGGGATTAGCTATCACATATAAAGCTACTATGAACACTCTTTTACAAGTCTTCGTATGGACATTTTTTTTTTTTTTTGCGGTATGCGGACCTCTCACTGTTGTGGTCTCTCCCGTTGCGGAGCACAGGCTCCAGACGCGCAGGCTCAGCAGCCATGGCTCACAGGCCTCGCCGCTCCGGGGCATGTGGGATCTTCCAGGACCAGGGCACGAACCCGTGTCCTCTGCATCGGCAGGCAGACTCTCAACCACTGCGCCACCAGGGAAGTCCTGGACATATGTTTTTATTACTCTTGGATACATATCTAGTAGTGGAATAGCTGGACTACATGGTGTGTATGTTTAATTATTTAGGAAGTTGCCAAATAGTTTTTCAAGGTAGTGGTACCATTTTATATTCCCATCAGCAGTGTATTAGAATTCCAGTTACTTCACATCTTGCCAACCCTTTAATTTTAAGCTATTCATATAGATGTGTGATAGAAAACTGATAAACAACAGAAATTTATTTCACACAGTTCTGGAGGCTAGGAAATCCAAGATCAAGGTGCCAGTAATGTGGGTTTCATTCCCAGACCTCTTCTTTTCGCTTGTAGGGAGCTGCCATCTCACTGTGTGCCCATATGGCCTCTTCTTTGTGCAAGCACAGGAAGAAAGAAAGAGAGAAAGCAAACCCTCTGGTGTTTCTTCTTATAAGCCTTTAATTCCAACATGAGGGTCCTACCCCTGTGACTTTATTTAACCCTAATTACCTCCCCAAAGCCCCATCTTCAAATACCATCACATTGGAGGTTAGGACTTCAACATATGAATTTGGGGAGTACATATTAACCCAGATTTGTGGCAGAAGCAGGTTTTTTCATTGGCTGCCTTTGGTAGCATTTAGATTTTTCTAGCCTGCATTTCACTAGAGTTGTATCAAATTGAGGGGTCCAGGTTCTATGTCTAAATGGGGGAGGGGGAAGAGATATGTGTCAAGTTCAGGCTCCCCTCTCCTATCATTCAATTAGCCTATCCTGTCACCGTTATTCCCTGAGACTCTAGGATCATAGTATAGACATACATTCTCATAGGAGCCTCAGTTTCTGTTTTTGTTTATCACTTTGATTTCAAACATATATACATATAAATTTACCTTTAGGAAATTTCCCTTAATTTCTTACCGAGCTGATCAGTACATTTGAAGGTATGTTTAAGTTTTGAGAATCCAGATGGTTTCCAACTGAGGGGTGTTTAAAACAGCTAGCTATCCTACTGAAAGCTCAAGCTGTGATGGATACATTTCAGTTTTGCCAGATTCAGGATTGAGGAGGCTGGAATGCCATGACCACAGGCGCAGAGAACAGATCTTCCTAGTAATGTTTGAGGGTCTTGTGACACGATCCTATGGAGCATGGGTAGGAGGTTGAAAAGTGAGTTTCTCTTGAGGCAAAGCGAACTATTGCATTCTGACTAGAGGAATGGCATGATTTGTTGTTGAAATTTTAGAATGCAGAAGATTAGAGATAGAAGTTTAGCCTCTAATCTAGGACAAGTATACGTGAGAGGAAAAGACAGCCTCCACTGGTAGAGTGGCTTGGGAAATAAGGAGAGAATACACACAAGTGTTGTTGTAGAGGTGGAAGTTGAAACACTTGGCAGCTCACTTGATGTTAGGGGTTAAGACTTTAATAAAACTCCAAAGGAAGAGATGGTTCATGGGGGAGAGAAGATGACGAGTTCTTTCTTGGAACCATTATCATAACTTGATTTATCAGATCATTTTTAGGTTTCTTCTTTCAACTGCCAAGAAAGGAGATTGGCCACATTTCTGAAACTGCACATTTCTCTCGTAATATGAATACCTATGAAGGTTGTGAATAATGAAGTTTAGACTGAGTGTGGCTTTTATCTGATTGAGAAGAATATGGAATAAATCACCCATGCTTTTTATGTTTCTCTCATAAATAGATCCATTTTTTGTGTAATTACTATAACAGCAGACCTAAGAATATTTAAGCTCTGATAAAAAGTATTGATTGCAAAAGTTATTTGAAGTTTTATTTAAAGAAGATGGAGACCATGTTTAGGAAAAAGAAGATCAGACCTGTTAAGACTAATGACCCGTGAGTTATTCCTTGAGACTCTGAATGCCTGAGTTTGTCATTCAGGTCACCATTGAGTGCCTAGTGAGAAGAGAGAAATGTGCTGGATTTAGTGGGGGCAAAGAGGAACAACAAAGTAAAAATGACAATATGCTAATTAATTCTGGGTGGTTGTTATTGTAAATGATGTTATTTTCTATAGGTATAAACTTTTTAAAATCAGAAGCAAGCAAATAACTTAAAAGATTAATGAGATACTTGCTTTGCTTTCCAGAAACCTACATCTAGAGGAGAAGACTTATTTATTCAAATAGCTAGAAGGCAGCAGGAGACTGAAGGGCTTTGAAAAGGTGAATTCAGTGTGATCCTGTTTACTAAGCTAAGCAAAGGCTTCGTGGAGGAGGGGTTATCTATCTAGAGTGGAGGTTCACCCACAGAAGAGCAGTGTTAACTCAGCCATAGCCTGAGTGAGACACTCTTCGTTTTGTTGTTTTCCCCTTTTCATGGAATTGCCCTATAAATGAGGACTTCTTTTTATGGATGCCTCATGTTTAAACATATAGAGAATAAGAAAGAAAGAGAGGAGCCAGAATTATAAAAGCCATTCACTGGTATTTGTTTAATTTTCCTGAAATGTAAAGACCATACATACGTATTTCTTTTACTCTTTAAAATTTTTTTTTATTTAAAAATTAAAAAAAAAATTTTTGACCGCATGGCATGCGGGATCTTAGTTCCCTGACCAGGGATGGAACCCGTGCCCCCTGCAATAGAAGCACGGAGTCTCAACCACTGGACCGCCAGGGAAGTCCCCATATGTATTTCTTTTCTTTTTTTTTTTTTTTTTTGCGGTACGCGGGCCTCTCACTGTTGTGGCCTCTCCCATTGCGGAGCACAGGCTCCGGACGCGCAGGCTCAGCAGCCATGGCTCACGGGCCCAGCCGCTCCGCGGCATGTGGGATCTTCCCGGACCAGGGCACTAACCCACGTCCCCTGCACTGGCAGGCGGACTCTCAACCACTGCGCCACCAGGGAAGCCCCCCATATGTATTTCTTAATTGTAGTAATGGCTAATCACAAATTCTGTGAGATCACCTTTTTTTAAATTATTTTTATCATCCCTTTTCCAACCAGAGGGCCAAGTTCCATAAATAAAATCAAATGACTCTTTGAACCAGTACTGTAGTGTTAAAGTACAAAATTATTTTTGAGCCTTATTCCAATTCTTTTTCTAACCATAGCTCCACTTCAGATCCCCACTGCAGTCTGTGTGGATAAGAAAGGGAGATAAGAACTGTCCCCCAGAGAATGGGACTTAAGCTAGTCAGCCCTGGGTGCAAATTCAAGCCTACTACTCAGCAGCTGTATGAGTTTGTTCCATTGACTTAACTGTGCCTCAATTTCCTTGTCTATAAAATGAGACAATAATACCTGTCTCTGGATGGTGTGAAGATAAAATGAAATTAAATGTGATAGTATGTGTAATGTGCTTGGTACACATAAATACAATTGATAGCTATTACTGATGCTATAGCACCTATATTTTTCCTATGGGATGCATCTTTTTACCTGACCTTAGAAGTTAAGTCCCAGGACAGTTGTTCCATGCTCATCCTTAGACCTTCAGTTCTGGGTACAGTTCCTGACAGTGGTGCTTAATGAATGCTTGTTGGATGAATGACTCAAATCTAAATTCAAGTCAGTGATGGTGAAATATAAACAATGTTCAGTAAAGTATCTCTTATCCCTGAAACAAATGAACTTTGAATGTGTGGCACTGTGGCTTATGTATCTAATTTCTGGGCTGAACTGAACAGATACATAAGCCACAGTTCTGCTGTGCTACTTGTAGACACTTCATAGAAAGGGCCAAAATTCAATGAAGTGAATTATGATTTGGAAACCTGCATTTACTACCAGCTCTAAAGCGACATTATTTTGTATCTTAGAGAAAAATACTTAACATCAGTTTCTCCTACTTTCATTACAAGATAAAAAAATAGACTATGCCTTAAACTTAAATTTAATTTAAATTTAAAGAGCAGTGAATTCTACACCTCTGGATAAAAGCCAACATAGAATTCTGCATGAGGCAGTGTTATTCATTTGTATTGCTTACAATTACATCTAATCTTTAAACTATGCGTGAAGGAATAAAAAATACCATGTAATGATTATTTCCGTACTCCTAGAGGAAACAAAAAAGTTGGCCCATCTATTAAATTTCTCTAGAAAAAACAATCCTTAAATTATGATGAATCAATGCTAAAATAATACACTTTACTTAAATCTGCCAAAATTATTATGATAAATTATATATAAACACAGGTACTAGAAGTTTCAGGATGTGGAAACAAGTCTTGGAGAGTTAGTTTTAAAATATGCAGAATTAAATCAGTTATTTTTACATGTAAGTTGTATTGGGCTGAATGAAAAACTAAATTTTTTCTTCCCCCTAATTTGGGGCTATGGCATTTTATCATGTGGATCATCTGGTAGTAATTGAGTTCCATCCTTTCATGGATGGAATTATTAGGCCTTTAAACCATTAAAAAAAAAAACGCACACACAACAACAACAAAACCAAAAAGCAGACCAGCAACTGTAGCTTCAAAGGAGACCAAGAAGCAAAAACAATCCAGGGAGACAGAAATTGTTTGATGCAGAACCAAGGAAAGGTCTCGGTGTCTTTGCCGGGACCCTCCCAGCAGGAGCTGTGTCTGTTCAGAGGTGAAGCCAACTCAGTGACATCTGCCAGTGGGCTGGAAAGTCTTGACAGCAGGTTTGGGGAAGAAAACTCTTTTATTCTAAGGGCTTAAAAATTTGGACGCTATAATTGGGTTTTCAGAGGAACAGAATGTTGCTCCATCCTGGTCAATTATTACTGTAAATAACTAATTTTAAATTAAAAAATCATGAGAGGAAACAGACTATTGTTGCACTGACTCAAGATTAGGGAAATAAACATTTTTTACATTTTGGGGGACTCTGTATTATATATTCAAGTGTAATAGCATAACACAAATGCGATATATATGTAACATTCAAGGAAGTATCCTAGATAGATTATGGATAGGAAATATGAGAACTAATATTTGATGATGTTTGTATATACCATGCACTGTTGTAGGAGTTTCTAATATTTCATGTGATTCTCACAATCACCTTATCATGTAGGAAAAAAAGACTCAATTAATTACCTTGTCAGGGGCAATTCAGCTAATAAGTGATGAACCCAGAATTCTAAAAATATATTATAAAATTAATATTTCTTCAGTGTAAACAACTCAAACACAGAAGGCCATAAAGTGAAAAGCAAAAAGTTCTAATTTCTACCATTCAAGTTCTGCTTCTCATAAGCCATCATTAATGTTTTCTTGTATTTTTCTGAAATTTCCTATACATATGCAATCATACACCTTTATGTCTTTTCTGTTTACATTTTAAGACCTCTCTCTTTACATATATATTTTTTCTTGTTTTTATTTTTAGACTTCAAAGGAATTAAACTATATATTTTGACACTTGCTTTTTACATTTAACTATCTCTTGGAAAATATTTCACTTCAGTATGTACAGATCTATTTAATTCTTTTATGACTGTGTAGTAGTCCATTGTCTGAATTTAATATAATTTAGTTAATAACATTAAATATTTTCAGTTTTCTGCTATTACATACTTCCTGTCTGTATTAGTTTTCTCAGGCTGCCATAACAGAATATCATAGACTAGGGTGGCTTAAACAGCAGATATTTATTTCCCACAGTTCTAGAGGCTACAAGGTCCAAGATCAAGATGTTAACAAGGTAAGTTACACTCTGAGGCCTCTTCTTTTGGGTTGTAGATGGATCTTTTCTCATTGTGTCCTCCCATGGCAGAGAGAGAAAGAGAGAGAAAGAGGAAGAGAGCACTCTCCTGTCTCTTCTTATAAAGACACTAATCCTATTGGATTAGGGCCCTACACTTATGACCTCATTTAACCTTAATTACCTCCATAAAGGCTCTCTCTCCAAATATAGTCATTTTGGGGATGGGGACTTCAATGGATGAAGTTTTGGGGGATACAGCATTCAGTCCACTCTCCGACATTGCCTTTTAACAAACTTCTAACATGTTGCCAATCTGATAGGTGAAAGAGTACATTGTTTTCATTTCCATTTATTTAGTTATGAATGACTTTTGACATCTTTTTCTCTATTTGTAATGACTATATCTCTTTGCTATATACTCTTCACTCGTGCAACTCTGCCTGTTTCTACTATTGTCTTTTTGTTTGTTTATCAGAGCTTTTTTTTCTTTTTTTCTGCTTTATAACAAATTTAATCAGTTATACATATACATATGTTCCCATATCCCCTCTCTTTTGCGTCTCCCTCCCACCCTCCCTATCCCACCCCTCCAGGCGGTCACAAAGCACCGAGCTGATCTCCCTGTGCTATGCGGCTGCTTCCCACTAGCTATCTACCTTACGTTTGGTGGTGTATATATGTCCATGCCGCTCTTTCGCTTTGTCACAGCTTACCCTTCCCCCTCCCCATATCCTCAAGTCCATTCTCTAGTAGGTCTGTGTCTTTATTCCTGTCTTACCCCTATGTTCTTCATGACACTTTTTTTCTTAAATTCCATATATATGTGTCAGCATACAGTATTTGTCTTTCTCTTTCTGACTTACTTCACTCTGTATGACAGACTCTAGGTCCATCCACCTCATTACAAATAGCTCAATTTCGTTCCTGAGAGCTTTTATTATATCAAGGGAATTGGCCCTTTGCTTGACATAAGTGTTGTGAATATTTTCCTCATTATTTTGGTAATTTAATGTTTACTTATCTTTGCTCAGCTGAGTGTTGCTTCCAGTTCTTTCCTCTATTAACCTATAGTCCACTTCTCCACAGTAGGAGGATGGGTCACTTTAGATAAAGTTGGAGTGTCCATGCATTTTTATTGCACTGTTTTGTCTCCCCTGTCATTCTGTGATGCTGAGCTATGTTCCTATTAGATATCCCCCATTTCTGCAGTTTTTATCCTTCATAAAACATGTTGGTCCACGTGTGTCTCTCTACCCTGCATAGGATTGGCAGAAATCCAGTTATACTCATACCTTTGATATATGTATTGCTGCACTGAATAGCATGCACTGACTAATAGCACTGTTGGATAAGATTTACAATGTGAAAAGTGGTAATCTGTGAAGATGGTTTGGCTGGGATATGGAGTGTGGTCCAGAAAGCAAGCTCCTAAACATTTAAGAAGATAAGTATGTGGCTATTGGTATAATTCAGGTAGGATGTGTAGGAGGTGTAGACTAGATGATTGCTGTGACTGGAAAGTAGCTTGAAGGATATTTTGAAGATGAGAAATATGAAATAGGATGAGCCATATTGCTTTGGCATATTCTAAATATTCAGTGTTCTCATGAAAAAAATTCGACTTTCAAATATGTTATAGAACCAGAGACTCAGCCATTAGCTAATATTTGGGGAACTCTTTTTTTTTTTTTCAGAAGTCTTAATTAACAAAGCTTCTAACTTTATCCAGATTTGGGTGCTCATCTCAGTTTGCATTGTTTGTCTAAAGAGAGGGAAGAAACAAATGAAGGGTGACAGAAGAAAATAATTGTCATTGATAATTACTGTCAGCATCAAACCCATTTTTATTTCAACTGAGCATTGCTTGTGTTTATTTCAAGCAAATCTGTTAGTCCAGAGGTTTGTGATGTTTCAAGAGCTGAAGCTTCATTTTGAGTTTGGCCCTTACCATTGTGTTGTCTTCGTGCTTAGGCTGTTTTCCCTCATGGAAGGGAAATGGCAGCCTCAATTTCTGATGTAACACTTTCTCTTTCATGTCTTGGGGAAGGGAGAGGACAGCTCTTCTGTCAGCCACTGTGGAAAAGTCCCTGTGGTTTGACCAATTTATGTTCATGTCAAGGATGGGATTACATAAATGGGTTTAGGTCACTCAGGGGAAGTACGAATCATTCTTAGCCCAATGGTGTAGTTAAGCAGTTCAGGATTCTGGTAGGAAAATCAGTGCTGGAGGGCAATCAAAAATGATCATTCTCTGGCCTTTGCTTCTCTACCGTTCTAGAATATGAACCATATGACTGTCAGATTCACGTATGATGCATCTTTGTTTCCCCCCTTGGCACCTAACAAAGAGCAAACAGTAGAGTAGATATAAGTGTGTGTGGGGGGGGTTGTTGTTTTTTAGTTGATTAGTTGAGTGCATGAATGAATGGATGGAGGGCATCTCTTTGAGAGAAAAGATTTTCAGAGCAAAATGATAAGGAACGTTTATATTCAAAATTATACATCAACACACATAAGTGTCAATGTAGCTAAGTTTCTTTTGGAGAAAGGAAGGTGGTCGTAATTCAGAAAAAGATCTCTGTCGAGAAAATACAGCTCAGTCTTATACCTACAAATTTGAAACTCAAATCCTAAATAAATTGACAAGGTACACGTAAATTTGTATTTCATATGATGACATATTTTGCAATAAAACATTTGACCATGGTGATATTTTTTTGCTTGAATATTTATAACATAAAGCCTTAAAATTTGATTTTGAAATACTGGCATTTGTGAATAAATTATTTGCATAGTTTTGCTTGTTATCTATGTGGGCACAATGTTAAAAATGTATTTAAAAACCCAGAGCCCAATTTATAATAATACATCACTTTTTGAGCACCTACAAGGTGTCTGTTGCTTTATATGTACCAGCCATTTGATTCTCAAGTAATCTTAAGAGTAACTCTCATTATTACTGATTTTCTGATAAAGAAACTGAGATAGAGACGTTAAGCAACTAGGAAACAGAGATAGAAAGTCACGTAATTATTAATTCCATTTTTTGTGGTGGGAATAATTAAAATCTAGTCTTTAACAAGTTTGATGCAATTATATTTCAGTGTATAAATGTATCAAGTCAGCATGCTGTACACCTTAAATTTACACAATGTTATATGTCAAATATATTTCAAGGAAAATAAATAAATATGAAAATAAGGGAGCAAGATTCAAACCCAAGAAAATGTGGTCCAACAATGCTCTTCCATTATGCTACTTGCTTTAGGTTGGGTTCCCAGATTCAGTCCTTTAAGACAAGGTTTTATGTTCAAGGATTGATTAAGGAAGTTCCAGGAGAAAACAGTAGGGGGCAGAGTAAGGCTAGGGAAGGGGAAGCAGCCAAGCAAGGGTGTGACTGCCTTGTAGTTCCAGGTTTAACTTAATCCCACTGTCTTAGCCCCTTTGGTCTCCTCTAACAGAATACCATAGACTAGGTGGCTTCTAAACAACAGAAATTTATTTCTCACAGTTCTGGAGGCTGGGAAGGCCAAGACCAAGGTCCTGGCAGCTTAGCTATCTGGTGAGAACCTTTTACTCAGAGATAGCTGTTTTTTCACTGTGACCTCACATGGAAGAAGGGGCAAGGGAGCTCTCTGGGGTCTCTTATAAGGTCACTAATCCCATTCATGAGGATCTGTTCTCATGACCTGATCACCTCCCAAAGGTCTCACATGTAATACCATCAGCTTGGGGGTTAGGATTTTAATATATCAATTTGGGGGGCAGGGACACCAATATTCAGTCCATAGCACCCATGAAGAATATAAAGTATGTTTAGAGTTGTCCTATTTAACACAAGATTACCAGACATTCATATTCTCTTACCTTTTACCTTCCCTAGAGGAATGTACATTTTCTGGTATTTCTTGCTGTTTGCAAAGTGAATCCAAAATCACGCCTCTGGTGCCTAGAAATTAGGCACCAGAACCTGGGTGATGGGTACACAGTAAAGGCTACAGGGATCTGAAGTGATCTTGGTGGAGTAGACACTGCCCCATCTACTACCCTGCCAATAAAGAGGCCAGTACATCAGTGTGGTGGTTAGGAACACCGACTCCCAGTCCAGGCCACCAGAGGTCAAACCAGGGCTCTGACACTTGGGCAAGTTTCTTAACTTATATGTGTTTTACTTTCCATTTCTATAAAATGTGTGAAAATTCTATTACCTAAGCTCATTAGGTTGTTTTGAGGATTAATGAATGTAATATTTATGTTTATATGTCTAGTCTGTATATAAACTAGAGCCTGAGAGCCTGATGGAAAGTAAGAACTAGCGTGATGTGACTTGCACAAGGTCATGTCGCACAGGTGGTTAGTAGCACAGCAGGAAGTCAACTTGGTCTCCAAACATCCAGGTCATTCCACTACTCCTTGCTGGCCATATAGGTGTTAATTTAAATTTTCTTAGAGTAGGTAGGTGATCTCTAGCTTATTAAATATCTCAGTTAACCAAAAATTAATATATAAATATAGGGCCAGAAGCTATCTTAGAGTTCATGAATAGTCTATTAAAAATTCAAAAAACAATACATACACTGAGCATGCTGTGTTATGAACTTTCTTAAAGGTAATTTTCTGTTTTTTTTTTTTTTTTAATATGCTTGAAGTGTTTGGCAAAAGTACCTCATTAATTCACATGCAGAAATTAATGACTGTAAATCATAATGTTTTACCTTTCTCAAGGGTATTGGCATGTTCACCAAGTAAAACAGCCTTAGTACTAAGTGCCTATGTGCAATTTCAGAAATCAATAAGCAAGGGAGAGAGACATTTATGTGTGTTAGAGGGGGTGATTTTTTTCCCCATATTGCCTATTAAGGGCATTTTATTGAAGTAACTTTGTTATTAACTTACCCAGATCCAATTAAGAATAATAATTAAAATAAAATAGTAAAACAAAAGCAAAGCAGTTTTATATGGCAAGTTTCCTAAGAGAAAAAAAGCTATTTTCAGATAGCACATACATAAATGCACACACATATTGATAAGTTGATGGTATATAGTTGTGTGATTATTAATCAGGCTCTTGGTTGCAAGTAACAGAAACCCAACTTGAACTAGCTTAGGAAATAGAAAGGAATGTACTGATCCATGAAATAAGAGGAAAGGTTGAATAAATAAGCCACAGAATGGCAGAGATGCAGCTGGTTTCAGGAACAGCTTAAGTTAGGTATTCAAAGACTGTCTTGTCTTTGGCACTTTTCTGTGTGCTGACTTTATTGTATCTCACTACATGCTGGCTTCTTCCACAATCTCCACCTTCTAGAAGGCAGTGGGTTCTTTTTCATAGTTTGAAAATCCCCAAAAAGGACTGATGCATTGAGCACCCATCCCTGAACTGGTCAATTGTGGTTGCACGGGCATGGTCATGCATGAAGATGGTAGTTCCTAGGAGAATTCCAGATTGCAGTACGGAGTGAATTATTTCCCAGAGATCTCCTTTCCCTCAGTTTTTCCCTTTTCTTCATTTCTTTTAGTCATCTCCATCTGGTTTGAACATGATTTCCTGGGCTTTAGCTGCCAAGTCCATTCAAGCTGTGACCTCTTGATGCCATATCAATAAGTCGGGTTTTACTTTGAACCCTGAACTTTTTCAGAGTGGATTACCTGTGGGACAGTGATATCATTCTCTTGCTCAATTTGGTTGCCTCTTAAAAGTCAGATATATTGTCATTCTCAAAGAGTTCTCCCCATCAGGGATGAAGATAAAGAGGGAGAAAGGGAGAGAGGGAAGCAAATAGTCACATGACCTTATAATCATCTATCTATACAACTAGTTCTGGCTAAAATGTTCTCATAGGCTGCCTCACTTTACGAGCCAGGTGCCCTTTGGATAACCTTTGTCAGAGCTGGTTTACCTGCTATTATATGGACAGCAATCTGTGCTTCAGGTGCGTATGTAAAGAGGGATGCCAGGAACAAGAATGGGCAGGAAGAAAAGTGGTGATGGGGATTTACAAAATTGCCAGCTCATTACAGATTCCACCCATCACCTCTTTCCTTTTGTTTTAATTTTTAATTTATTAGACTGCAAGTTGGTTTTGGAGAGCTATGTTCCACTCATGTTCCAACAAGTCACATCTTAAATGGGTAGACTTGGAAGAATAAGTATAGGAAAATTGCTCATAAGAGCTCTAATCACCTCCTGTTTTTCTCACTGAGCTCAGTATACTTAGACCAGTCAAGAAGGGCATTTTATCCCCCTCTTTTTTACCCGCCAAAAATGAAAACAAAAGCAAGATAACACATATATTTAGCTATAGATAATGAATCTTATTTTTTTTTACTTTTTACACTTTTTATTTTGAAATAATATCAGACTTACAAAAAGAGTTGTAAAAATAGTAGAGTTCCCTAAATGCTAGCATCTTACATTTATTTAGTTTGATTATCAAAACCAGGAGATTACCCTTGATACAATATTATTAACTAATCTACAGATCTATTCAAATAAGAGGAAACAATGTATATTTGTGATAATTTCACATCACAAACAAATGCAGAGACAACCATGGTCTAGGTACAGGTGTAAAAATATGAGAATTGTTAGTTTTTTATCTAAAAATATTGAGGTGGGGTGCTGTATTAGATTCCTAGAGCTTCCATAATAAATGACCACAAGCTGGGTAATGTGAAACAGCAGAACTTTATTCTCTCAGAGCTCTGGCAGCCAGAAGTCCAAAATCAAGGTGTTGACCGGGCCATGCTTTCTCAGAAGGCTCTAAGGGAGAAACCTTCCTTTGCCCTTCCAGCTTCTGCTGCTTTCTGGGGTTACTTGGCTTGTGGCAACTTAACTTCAGTCTCTGCCTCTGTCTTCACATGGCCATCTCCGTGTGTGTGTGTGTGTGTGTGTGTCTGAGTCTGAATCTCCTTCTCCTCTCTCTTCTATTAAGACACTAGTCATTGGATTTAGGACCCATCCTAAGCCAGTGGAAACTCATCTTAACTAATTACATCGGCAAAGACCCTATTTCCAAATAAGGTTACATTCTGAGGTTCCAGGTGGACATGAATTTTGGAGGAACATTGCTCAACACAATGTAGGGGAATTAAGCAAAAAATAAGTTTCTTTCTGCAAGTGTTAGTCCTAAGGTAATTGATATTTGAAAGTTGAGAAAACATGGTTACATTCAGGCTACCTTTTTTTTTTAATAAATATATTTATTTTATTTATTTATTTTGGCTGTGTTGGGTCTTCATTGCTGTGTGCGGGCTTTCTCTAGTTGTGGCGAGCAGGGGCTACTCTTTGTTGTGGTGTGAGGGCTTCTCACTGCAGTGGTTTCTCTGGTTGCGGAGCATGGGCCCTAGGCATGTGGGCTTCAGAAGTTGTGGCACGTGGGCTCCAGTAGTTGTGGCACATGGGCTCAGTAGTTGTGGCTCGCGGGCTCTACGGCGCAGGCTCAGTAGTTGTGGCACACAGGCTTTGTTGCTCCTTGGAATCAGGCTACCTTTTAAAGGTAGTGCTCACTGGACTTGTTGATTGACTGCATCTCTGGGAGATGGTGAGGGAAGCGGGATGCAGCATAAGTCACTGGAGTTGAGATGATCAGGAAGTTAGGAGGCATTGCATTTGATGACTCAGCTTCCTTAATGTTGGCTGCATGAAAAAGGTAGTAGTCACTTCATTTCCATTCAATAAGTAGTTATTAAGTAGTCTGGGTGTTGCAGGGACTTTGCTTTGACCTGACTAAAGAGGTCAAGAAAAGATGGGGTCATGAGAAACAGTATAAATATCTGGGGGTTTTCAATGTCTAGGTTATTTTATCGTCAATGTTAATTTTCATCTTTGTCTTGGCTATGCTTAGTAGCTCTTGTTTTTTCTTCTTCTTCTTTTTTACTGCTAAGTCCTCTCAATAGTATCCCAAAGTTCCAGTTTCTTGAACTAACTGAAGGGATTATTTTACCTGCTAAAATCCTTCAGGTTGAAGACTTCCCTCTCTTTTTCATCTGCGTTTTTGTTCTCCGGCTGTTTTTTAGTATGCACCCACGCTAACAGATAACCCGCAGCTGCCAGGCCATCCTTTCCTGGCTTCTGTTGCATATGAAGGTGGGCGTACAGGCCTACCATCTGTTCTAGGTCTGTAAATTCCATCTATGTGCAAGAACACAGTGATCAATCACACAGTTTGATATGTCATGAGGTGGGTGTCATTGCCTGCCACCCACTTCCATAGGCACTTTAAAAAAATATTTCTCTTTATTTATTTCTTCTGCTGGCATATAGCCAACTAAAAGCAAAATTCAATTAAATGTTCATTACAGTCTCAGGAATACCAATTTATTTATATTTGTGTACTTTATCTTGCCATGACCTTCTTTGACAATTTCTATCATTGTAATATTTTTTTGAATAGAGGCAAATTTTTGGCATTACCATTTTGACTGTGATAATAATGTGACACCTATGAAGTAGTAATCAAAATAGGAAATCCTTTGTAAGTGCTGCCCCTTATAGACAAGCACTGATAGACAAGCCTTACAGCCTTATTTGTCTCTGAAATATTTAAATACAAAAGTATAGCACTCCACCATTGTTTCAAACAAGGCAGTGATGCAAAAGGAAAATTCTTTCCTGTGGACTGTTACCAAGAGCACAAAAGAGAGTAGTGTTGAGTGTTTGCATTCAGCCAACAAGCAGTGTGAGTCATGGACCCCTTGTGCGCCTCACTCTCCTTCCTCAGATGTACTCACTGGTCTCTGCCTCAGCCTTACTTGGGAGAAAAGAAGGATATCACAGCAGGGGATAAAACTCAAGTGCTATGACTGCTTCAGATGTTTGTGGAACTGGTTGTGGCAGCAGAAGATAATGTGCAGCCATCATTTGGTGATCGGTAGCCATGCACTGGTGTCACTAGGCTCTTAAGCATGACAGGAAGCTTTGTGGGAAATTCTCTCCTGTGCTGGGCGCCATAAGCCAATGGCCCTGTCCCGCTCTCATCAAGGAGCTCTCATTCCCTGGAACTTGGACCCTGCACTGTTGGGTTATTCCCATCCATGGGGTCTCACTTAATTATCCCCCATGGTCAACTTAAAATTCTCTATCAAGAAATTCTCCTCTTTTCAGGAGTTTGATAACTCGTATTTTTCCTCCCACGTCTGTGGCCTCTTCACTCAGTAGTTAGCCTTACGTATCATTCTCAGGCACTTCTCTTTCTTTGTCTCTTTCATCTCACAGTAGAAAAAAAAATTATTTTTTTCCAAGGGCTTCACTTCTTCCAAGGCTTCCTATATTTTCTTATGATCAGTACCTAGGTTTGCCTGCAGTAAGTTTCCTTCTTGTTTTATGAGTGTATTTTTCTTAGGAAATCCTCCTTTTCTAGGCTGTACTATCCATTTGTAACCTGGGGCTTGGGTTGCAATTTAATTCTCCTTAAAGCCTTCACTGAGTTTCGAGGAGAGACCTTGTTATTTGCTCTCCTTAGGAGAGAGCACAGTTAAAGGTCACAGTCTGTCTCCTCTCCCTAGAGGCTAAGGGTACTTGGACTGGGTCTCAAGGAGGGCAGGAGACTCCCCAGGCATGGTGCTCCTTCCCAGTCTGGCACTGCTCCCCTGAGGGCAGTATTGCATGGGGATTTTCACAGTGGCTCTGAAAGCACCTCCTGGCATTGACATCTGCCTGACAGTTGTCGGCAAGTTGCCTTATGTGAAACCCTTCATCTGCCCGCTCACTGGGAGCAACCTCCAAGGTCATTGGTGCGTCTCCAACATATCTTCCTTCAACAACGAGTTGCAGCAGAAGAATACTGACCTTGGGGTCAGACCAGCCTAGTTTCAAATCCCCATCCACCACTTCCTAGCCATGGTACTTTGAACTTGCTGCCTAAACCTCTGAGTCTTAGTTTTCTCATCTGTACAATGGAGACAATAACATTTACCTTATAGATTTGTTATAAATAGCAAATGAAATATGTGAAATGACTCAATAGTGGCTGGTAGTTAGTAGGTGCTAAATAAAAGACAGATGTTACTATTATTGTTCCTAGAATGCATTGTTAGCTTGACAACTTGGTGTTGGCTTCAGCACTTCCTTTATACATACAAAAGGCACTTGTTCTTAAAGAGATTTTTTAAAGAAGTTTATTGGAAGCTCCTCTAAGACAGGCACCACCCAGCCTCACATACTCTGCCCCCACCCTCTCTTAGCGCTCTCTTGCTGTACCATTATGAAGGCCTCTAGTTTATGTAGCTGCCTTGGCAACAGCCAACCCTCATTTGCCCTAAGGGCTCCTATCCAGGACCTACCTTGTAGAGCTCGGTACAACCTACAGGTTCTGCCTGAACTTAGAAGGCACATAGCAAAAATCTCACATGTGCCTGAATATTTTACTATGGACATATTAGCAGTTTCCTGTCCCCCTTGGAGTACTGAGGTGCCCAAATAAGTACTTGCAAAAAAGCTCAAACTAAATGTGGAAACTACAATCTCGTAGAAATCCTGGGCTGTCCTGTGTACTTGTTATATATTATGGAATCATGCTTGAACAATAACTGTCATTTTCAAGCAAAATAGAAAATAATTTCTGTCTTCAGGGCACACGATCTTCTAGAGATGAGGCAAGTGCAAACACAACCATGTGCAACCATGTCATTTTCTGTGAATGTGATGTTAAAAATGTACGTGTGGGTTAGGTGTGGCAGGACTCTATGCAACACAAAAGAAAAGCTGGATTTAAAAACTTGAAACTCTGGCTGCCCACTCAGAGCTCTACTCACTGCCTACTGCTTCTCTCTTTGGCTGCTTAGATTTTCATATATATATATATATATATATATATATAAACATATATATATATAAACATATATATATAAAGAAAACTAGAAAATCAAAATGGAGAGACTTAGGAGAAAATAGCTGAAAACACTTCATCCTTATGACTGTCTAAAGCAAGGATTTTAAAATGAATTGTTTGCATTTGAGTAGTTAGGGCTAAAAGCACAAATGTGGATGAGCTCTAAGACAGCTAAACTCTTGGAAATTTAGGAACACACCAGGCCTTCTTTGGCAGTGGAGCAGAAGGTTCAAAGAACCCTGTAACTAATGGCAACACCTGTAGCCCAGCTAAGCTAAGTACAGGGCTCATCCACTTCCTCTGGATATAAGGCTCCTTGGGTTGTTAGGATGTGCTTAGCTCATTCTGGGTTCCTGGACAATGTTCTGAAGGGAACTTACAGAAGGGACAATGGAAGGAGCATAGTCACCTAAATCACGCTTTCAGGACCAACTTTACCACTCATTCTATTTTCACCAGTTTCCTTCTTCTAATTTGAGCAGTGTCACGGGAGTGCATTGCTACAATGACTTTTTCTCTCCTAAGTTCTAATGGTAAGATTCTTGTTAGAGTTTGATTTTAATCACTAAAATAAAAATATCCTTTATTGAGCCCTCCTTTGTGCCTAGCACTATGCTCTGTACCATATAGATAGATGATAGATGATAGAAAGATAGATAGATAGGTGATACATGATCTATTACTGCCAGTAGGGATGGGTAAAGATAACATTTTGAGGTGGTAGAGAGGGAGACTGTAGGCGTTTATGCCTATGTGATTTTTTTTTCTATGTGAAAAAGAGAGAGACAGAGAGATGGAGAGAGAGACAGAGAGAGACAGAGAGTGCCAGGGCAAAGTAAAACCTGGAAGAGAGCAAGCAAGTTTTGAAACAGCTGCTATGCAGAATGTTAAGGGAAACAACAGTGAGTTAAAAAAGCAAACAACAGATTAGTAAAGTCCTAGGATTCTTGGAGGAGTAAACGGTTATCGCATCTTTGCTGTTGCCATTGTCTTTGCCACTGTCATCGCTATCAGCACCATCATCATCATCACTGTCATCATCTCCAGAACAAATTGTGCTTCAGCCACATAGCTGTTACCATAGTTGAGAAAACTATTCCTTTGAAAAACTAATAATCATTTATGCTAGTTTCACGCTTATCGTAGGGTGTTGTAGGGTGTTTTTATTCATTGCATCCTCCCTCTCACCTGTGCTTCCTTAGGTTAAGCCCGTGATACAGAGAGGCCACGAGAGTCTGGTCCATCATATCCTGCTCTATCAGTGCAGCAGCAACTTCAGCGACAGCGTCCTGGACCACGGCCACGAGTGCTACCACCCTAACATGCCCGATGCCTTCCTCACGTGCGAGACTGTCATTTTTGCGTGGGCCATTGGTGGAGAGGTGGGCCAATGATTACTGAGATGTAACGAAGTTAATTGATCATTTTTCCCCCTACAAGTCTAACACTTACTTGTAAAACTCTATATACTATTTTTTAAATGTATTTATTTATTTTTGGCTGCGTTGGGTCTTCATTGCTGTGCGTGGGCTTTCTCTGGTTGCTGCGAGCAGGGGGCTACTCTTCATTGTGGTGCACGGGCTTTCTCACTGTGGTAGCTTCTCTTGTCGTGGAGCATGGGCTCTAGGTGCACAGGCTTCATTAGTTGTGGCATATGGGCTCAGTAGTTGTGGCTCACAGGCTCTAGAGCGCAGGCTCAGTAGTTGTGGTGCACGGGCTTAGTTGCTCTGTGGCATGTGGGATCTTCCCGGACCAGGGCTCGAACCCATGTACACTGCATCAGCAGGCAGATTCCTAACCACTGTGCCACCAGGGAGGCCCTATATAGTATTTTTGATATGAGGGTGGTTTATTTTTCTTTCCATAGAAAGTAATTCTTTCCTTAAGCCATTTTATTTGATCAACTATAGATTAATGGAGTTGAAAAACGTTGAAATATCGTTGAGAATGGCTGGCTTTTGGGTGGAACAGAGCTCTGAGGGACTTTCACAGGACAGTATGTTATGGAATTTTGCTTGTTTAGGGTTTTTCCTATCCACCTCATGTTGGATTATCCCTCGGCACTCCGTTAGACCCTCATTATGTGCTCCTGGAAGTCCATTACGACAATCCAACATATAAGGAAGGTGAGTGTATTCTTTATACATTCTACCTATGATTTTAAAAGTTTTGTAACTTTTTATTTTAACAGAGTTAAACAGACTTAAAATAAAATAGCATCCAGTGGTAGAAAGAATTAACCTATACATTTGTCATCCAATTAGGATACTTTTATTAGAATGAAAAAGGGCACTATTAATAGTTACACTGGGACAACAGTCATTAACCAGCGATAAACCAGGCAAATGGGCGCATGTGATCACTAATTTTAAAAAGCAATTTGCATATTACTTACCAGGAAGTAGAATAATAGCCTTTTTCCTTTATGATGTATATTAGTCCCAAATACATGATGCTTACAAAATATTTTCTTTCTAAAAGCATATATAAAAAACTATCATTCATCACACTAGAAAATATTAAGCATTTTGCTGTGTGATAGGCAAACCATAAATATACTCAAAAATATTTATGCAGTGACACTGTGTAATATGATGTTGAAATGAAGAGAGGTAAGTATTTACACCTGAATTTACTATGTAATATTCCAAAGCCAACAAATGGAAGGATTTAATATGAAATTATCAACAGAAGAAACTTAAAGTTATTATTTTACACTGATTCGTGCAATTTTTCAGCAAATAATGATCACCAATGATGTGCTGGATCTGTGTTTAACAACATAATGTCCCCACCCTCATGGACATTATAGTATAGGGGAAAAGAGAAACAATAAAATAATCACAACAATTAATACAAAATTATATATATATTACTTGATCCAAAGGTCAGTTCAGTAGTCACAGGTAGGTAAGTCACCACTGCAGAGAAGAAGCAATTAATTTTATAGTGGAACAGATTTATGAAGTGTTGGGGCTCATACTGTCCATCCTTATGATAACTTATGTCACAGCAAGAGATGTGTCTTATTCATCTTTCCTCCCCACTGTTCCTGTTGTGCTGTTCACATGATAGATTCTTAATAACTGTTTGTTGATCAAACGACTGATGAATTATTAAAAGACTGGTAATAAACTATAAAGAAAGTTGACCATTAATACTTTTCTCCATCACCAGGTGGTTTCTAGACCAAGGGGTTTTCACCTCTATGTAAATGTTACTGAACTTCACCTCAAAACAATATAAAATGAAACTCCTGTTGAGTTATTCTATATTCTAATGAATGACTTTAGAATTTTCGTTCTTCATGTCTTCATGTTAGGTAATTGTGGAATATATCAGCTAGTCAACACAAACGTGTCTCCTATGGTATGCTGTGTAAGTCAAGAATGGTTGCAGACCATATGGCGACTCATCTTATAATTCCTCTTTGTGAAGCTGAATGATGCCGTCCGTTAATCTTTGCTTGTACTCCTTTCCCTTGTGAGATTTTTTTTTTTTTTTTCGGTACGCGGGCCTCTCACTGCTGTGGCCTCTCCCGTTGCGGAGCACAGGCTCCGGACGTGCAGGCCCAGCGGCCATGGCTCACGGGCCCAGCCGCTCCGCGGCATGTGGAATCCTCCCAGACCGGGACACGAACCCGTGTCCCCTGCATTGGCAGGCAGACTCCCAACCACTGCGCCTCCAGGGAAGCCCCACCTTGTGAGATTTTTAAGAAAAGCCGATGAACCCATTTCAACTGAATCTGGAAAACTTTTTCTTTTTTAAGAACTTAAACTCACTTTTAATTATTCTTGTTTAAATGCTCGTTCCAGGCTTGATAGATAATTCTGGATTGAGGTTATTTCACACGACAGATATAAGGAAATACGATGCTGGGGTGATTGAGGCTGGCCTCTGGGTAAGCCTCTTCCACACAATCCCTCCAGGCCTGCCTGATTTCCGGTCTGAGGGTCACTGCACCCTGGAATGCCTGGAAGAGGTATGCTATGTCTGAGTCTATGAGCTGCTGTTTCCAGATTAATTTATGCTCTTAGAAACTATGTTTGGAAAATTCCAAGTTAGTTTATTATTAATCTTTTTCTTGTTGTCATGCTGTAAAACAATTATTTACAATTTTAGCAAGACCTTTATTGCTTTTTTAAATCTTGAAGACTACAGGTGTAGAATTCTAAAGACAGGAATAATTTTCAGGGTGTTTTCCTTCCTTTCCCCTCCTTTGATTGCTTCATAGTGGATACTTCACTTTCTCTTTTACAGTTTCGACCTTTGTTTGTATAGTCCCCTTTTCCTTTCTCAACTTTATCTTTTATCCATATTTGTTTTCCATGATTCATTTTCATTTTTTTCTCATTTTCTCTGATTTATAGTTGCCTTCCCTTCTTTAACCAAAGAGCAAGAATAACTAATATAAAAATACATATTGGATAAGAGAAAACCATATATAAGTATTTCATAATGGCTGCTTCCACTTATAGTTCTTTTTTCTTGAATTAAAGTATTTCAACATGGATAGTATTCTTTATGAATTATAGGATATTGTGGTTGTGGACAGTATGGCAGACTGGTGGAGTGGAAAGATTGTGCTCTTCTGAGTTATTTAAGCCATTTACACCATGAATTAAATTACCATGACATCAACCACTAGCTGTAGGACCATGAGCATTTCATTTAATTTCACTCTCCCAGTTCAGTTTTCTTATCTGGAAAAGTGGGAATAGATTCTCCTTTTAAGAGTTTCAATGTGCAAGCTACCAACATACTGGAATCTTTTTGCCAGGAGCTCTGACTGCTTTCTTACCTACTAAAAGAAGAAAAAAGAAAGATAATATTTAGAAGTGGTCCAGTTGGTCCTCAGCAAGCATTAGTTCCTTTTCTTTTCTCCCAGCCAGTATTGCTTTACAAAGATAACACTGCTAGGTATAAGTCAGGAAAAATCCAAATTCAAAATGTCTGGCAGCTCATGCATTCACTTAAATTGTGTAAGCTTTTGTTGTCTCTACAAGTCTGTTTTAAGGTAAACTGTCTGAGCTTATTTGGGCTAATCAGGCCTCCCCTGTGTCCCCTGTAGGCTTTGGAAGTTGAAAAGCCAAGTGGCATTCACGTGTTTGCTGTTCTGCTCCACGCTCACCTGGCAGGCAGAGGCATCAGGCTGCGTCATTTTCGCAAAGGGGAGGAAATGGGATTACTCGCTTATGATGATGATTTTGACTTCAATTTCCAGGAGTTTCAGTACCTAAAGGAAGAACGAACAATTTTACCAGTATGATTGTTTTGTTCTTTTTCACTGAATGTCATCAAAGTCCTGAGACATAGGTCTGCTGAGAATTAGCCAGGTTTCTATTGGTGAAATAAATCGCTCATCCATATCCTCAAAGCCACCCACCATGGCTGTTGCACAAGCCACATGGAATGTGTTTGATCTGTTTTCCCAAACTGAGACTCATTTTTCTTACTATTCCCAGGGGCAACTCAAGTTGTTGATTTAAAAAGAAAATAAAAACTTGGGTTTTGTGCTGTAAGCATCTTTATTTTTTTAAATTTTTATTTATTTATTTATTTATTTTTAACTTGACTCCCCAGTTAACAATCCTTTGGCTTGCAGTTCAGGTAGTGGTAAGATCAGAAGTTTGCTTTCACCATAAGATAATTTTTGGAAGTTTTATTTCAGTAAACATGAATATAAGGTAATTCTTTCATTTGACAAAGATATTTGGACATAGCTAATTATTCTATTGTGTGTAATCCAGCTTGCAACAGTACTTGGGGTTCTAGTGGAAGGACACAGAAGAGAATTTTATGTTTTATAATAATGAAGAATTTAAAAAATTTTTATGATGCTTCATTTTGTCAAAATTTTTATTTAATGGCCATCAAGCTCAATAGTTATATAAATTCCTACCCTTATTCTCTTCTTAAAAGTCAGATACTTATACTAGTTATGAAGTGAGAGTAATAGCAGTATCTATTCTACATGCAGAAATTCCCTGGTACACCCTGAGAGTTGGAAGATTAAATTTGAGAAACAGTGATCTCAAGATCCTTAAGGACTACCCTCCATTGTATGGTGTTGTCTTGTCTTGGGACTCTCCAACCAGTTTCACTGGGTTATCTCAGAACTCCCTGTGACACAAAACTGGTGTGCCATAAGTAGGGTATAAATATGTTGAGATACTGATCTCTGGGCTCTCTGAATATCTAGGCAGGGAGGACAAATCTGGGGGCCATTACCCAGAGCTCATTCCCTCTGATGAATAGCCTGTCCACTTACTTGACTGGGGAGCCATAAAAAATTATTTTCATTATGTGCAGAACTGTTCAAAAGGTTGGAAAGTATGGGAAAAATAAATTACTAGTAATTTGCCTCATAAACCTGTTTTAAGAAAGTGAATACCTAAAGACCTTTAAAGAAAATAATGTAAATGAGGAGATAATCACAATAACTAGTATCTGTGGCTAACATTTATGAAGTGTTTAATCTGTACTGAGAGCTAAGTGGGTGCTCTGTCATGTAATCTCCTCCCAACAGCTGTGCAAGATAAGTGCCATTTTTATCATTATTTTTTAGGTGAACAAATTGTGCCCAGTTGAGTCATTTCCTTACCTAAGGTCATGCAGCTAGAACATGGTGGAGTCTGGCCTGAACAAAGAGAGCCTTATTTGTTTGTTTG
Organism: Mesoplodon densirostris; assembly: GCF_025265405.1. NCBI lineage: Eukaryota > Metazoa > Chordata > Mammalia > Artiodactyla > Ziphiidae > Mesoplodon > Mesoplodon densirostris. The sequence continues at coordinate 31,267,711 of NC_082672.1, forward strand.
CTTGCTTATGATACTAGCAAACCTAGAATTTAATAGATCAAAGGTCTTCCTATGAATCAAATTACTTAATGCATGCATTCATATAGCAAATTAAACTGTTGGTCTACAAATGTATTAGATAAATAGAACAACATGAAACTCCAATCTGAAAGCTTCTACTTTTATGTTTTAGGGAGATAATCTAATTACTGAGTGTCGCTACAACACAAAAGATAGAGCCCGGATGACTTGGGTAAGAAGAATTTTATTATTATTAAAATTTATTTGTGGAGGAGGAGGAATAAACTTTGATTTTAGAAGAGAAAAAAGTGAAAAGCATTCACATTTGGAAGCAAAATTCCTGAATTTCTTGAACGTGAATCATCATAAAAGTAAAATCAGAGCTGTTTTAGCATTTTATAAGATTAACTAATGATACTTTGGTAATATTTGCAGTATAATTTAGTGACCCTTTCATGAAAAGCTATCCTTAGTCTGTCTTTCAGTTTTTCCTCACCAAATATTATTAATAAAGACCTGTGGTCTCTAATGACCACGCACGTGAATCTGTACTTAGATGAATCAAGACTTCAAAAGGAAGAATAAATTCCATGACCTTAGTGCTTCTGACCCAAAGAGAAATCTGGTCCCAACAGATTTACTGGGGAGTTCTGCCAAACATTCAAGAAATAAATCACTCATGCCTTCCTCGGTCTCTTCCAGGGAGCACAAAAAAAGGGGGAACACCTTCTACCAACTCATTTTATGAAGTTAGCATAAGCTTAATACTGAAACTTGATATGGGCAATATGAGAAAGGTCCACAACATGCATCAGAGGGAAGTAACTTTGACAAAGTATTGACAAACCAAATCCAGCGTTATATAAAAATGTAACATTAGGACTGATTTGGGCTTAACTAAGGAATGTAAAATTGGTTCAAATTAGAAAATACACTAATGCCATTATACATTAAGAGATCGAAGGAAAAAGACTTATGATCACTTCAATAGGGGCAGAAAAAGCATTCATAAAATTTGTCAGTCATGGGGGGAATAAAGGACATTTAGCAAACTAGGAATAGGAGAGAATTGCCTTAACCAGGTAAAGATTAGCTGTGAAAAATCTATAGCAAATATCAAACTAAGTGAAATACTAGAAGTAATTCTTTAAAGTCAGGAAGAAGGCAAGGATGTTTATTATCACTGGTTTTATTCAATATCGTAGTAGAAAAGAAAAAAATGAGATATAAAGATCAGAAAGGAAGAAGCGAAGAAGTAAAACACATTATTTACAGATATTGTAATTTTCCACATCAGAACCTCCCCCAAACTGATAAATCTAAAGTTAATTGTATTTTAGTGTACAATAAATTATCTCAAGAAAATTCAATTTAAGGCTATAAATCCTATAGAAATAAAATAACATTAGATGTGTTTGAGCTCTATGGAGAAAATTATTAGTCATTATGCAAGACATTAAAGATCACCTAAAGAAATTAAGAGATACTGTGTTCATGGATAGAAAAGCTCAGTGAAACAAAGATAGTCTTTCTTTTTAAATTGATTTATAAATTTGATATGATTCCAGTAAAGAAAGATCAGAGAGATTTTATGATTTGGGGTTTTGGTGTCTAACGAAGAAATCTTCACCTAGCCAAAGGTTTTCTCCTATTTTTTAAAAAAAAATTTTCTAAAAATGTTACAGTTTTAGCTTTTACACGAGCAAGTTGATTGTAAAATCTACATAAAAGAGCAAAGGGTTAAGAATTGGCAAGACACTACTAAAAAGAACAAGATGGGAAACAAGCTACTAGATTTGATGACTTATTTTAAAGCTATGGTGATTAATAGTGTGGTTTGGGTCCAGAGTTGGAAGAGTGGAGCAGAATAGGGATCCTGGAAACAGACCTACAAACCCCCTATATGGAAACTTGGTTTAAGATAGAAATGGCATTCAGATAAATGGCAAAGGATGGACTTTTCCATTAAAGAATTACTGACACAGTTGGGTATCCAGATGACAAAAATAAAATTACATCTTTATCTCCCGCAATACACAAAAAATCATTTCCAGGTAGATTAAACATTAAAATGTGAAAAACAAAATATTAAAACCATTTGGAAAAATATATATAAATATAACTTTAGTACTTTGGGGTAAGAACTTATTAAACAGAACATAAAAAGTGCAAACTATAAATTAGAATATTGATGAATTTGATTACCTTAACACTTTTGGTTACCCAAAAAACACTATTAAGTGAAAAGATAAGTTCTAAACTGAAAAAAATTGCAATACATAAAGCATTAGTATCCAGCATATAAAATAAATTCTATAAATCCATAACATAGACAAACATACAATAGAAAAATAGCAGAAGTCTGTCCCTCACTGGACATTGCCATTGGTGTCAAGGAATGACCCACTTAAAGTTATACTCTCTTCAGTGGGGCAGCCAGCAGCCAATGACTGGTTGATGTGAGAATACAAAAGCCCAATTCCCTTCCTACAATTTGGTATAACTCTGAATAGCCATCCCAGCTCAAGGACAGATTAAATATATTTACTGAGGTGTCAGCTGCACCTCATTTGCAGATCAGCTTCTCCTTTTGCCCAATCCTGCATCAAGTGCAAAGCATTCTGTTTTGCAATTTGTAAAATCATTGCATATAAACCACTATGTTAATGTATAACTATGAACAACACTACTATGTTTTTCACCTTCACTTTTGAAAGATAGATGATTTATTTGCTGGATACAGAATTCTTGGTTAATTTCTTTTTCCCTGGAGCACTTGAAAATGTGATTCCAATATCGTTTTGTTACTTCCATCATTTATGATGAAATGTTGGTTGTTCACTGTATTACTGTTCCCCTGTATGCAATGTATTGTTTTTCTTTGCCGCTTTCAAGATTTTCTCTTTGTCTTTGGCTTTTAGCAATATGCCTATGATGTGTCTAGGTATGGTTGTCTTCATAATTATCTTTGGCATTTATTGAGCTTCTTGGGTCTGTAAGTTAATGTTTTTCACTAAATTTGGGAGGATTTCCACCATTTTTTTCAAATATGTTTTTCTATTCTTTTTTTCTCTTCCCTCTCATTCTGGAATTCAAATTACATACATGGAACATTTAACATTATCCTACAGATCTCTGAGGTGTTTTCACTTTCTTTAGTCTTTTTTTCTCTGTTCTTTGGGTTGGGAAATTGCTATGGATTGATCTTCAAGTTCATGGCTTCCTTCCTCTGCCATGTCAAGTTGCTCTTGAGCTCATCCTGTGAATTTTTAATTTAGTTATAGTACCTTTCAACTCTAGAATTTCTATTCAGTTCTTTTTTCTAATGTTTTCCTTTGTCTGATGTTATTCCTTATTTGTTCACTCTTTTTTTTTTTTTTTTTTTTTTTTTGCGGTACGCGGGCCTCTCACTGTTATGGCCTCTCCCGTTGCGGAGCACAGGCTCCGGACGTGCAGGCTCAGCGGCCATGGCTCATGGGCCTAGCTGCTCCGCGGCATGTGGGATCTTCCCGGACCGGGGCACGAACCCATGTCCCCTGCATCGGCAGGCGGACTCTCAACCACTGCGCCACCAGGGAAGCCCTGTTCACTCATTTTTAACATATTTACCATTAATTATTTGAACATCTTTCTTTAGCTCTTTAAATATATTTATGTCTGTTTTTAAGTCTTTGCTAAATCCAACATCCATGTCCTCTCACAATTTATTTCTACTAACTTTTTGTCCTGAATACAGATCATAGTTTCCTGTTTCTTTTCATGTTTAATAACTTTTGGTTGAAAATTGGACATTGTTGTAGCAACTCCAGATGCTGTTCTTCTTTTTTAATTATTACATAATTTACTACTTAGATTCAAACTGTGAACTGTGCCTCCCCTGTGGTATGCAGCGGCTGATGTTTATATACATGACAGCAAGATTATGGAAAACTCAGTGCAATCAGGCAAAGATTCCATCAAACTGACCGATTGGTATCTTGTTACTGAACATCCTCTGAAATGTTCACTGTGGTGAGAAGTTTACATCACATACACTGAACTTTGAGGAGATTATTAAATTATTTAAGAAAGGCAGCTTTTAAAGAGATGGAAATAACTTTATTAATTTTTAAATGTGCCACTATCTTTTGAAAAACCAAATTGGCCTTTAAGTGATTATTTTTCAGCTTTAAGGTCACTTCAATATGGAAAGAAACTGCATAACATTTGCAGCTTGTGTGCTATAAGTATCAGAGTTGGTGGAACATATACTTTTCTAAATAAAGTATCTCCATTTTCAGGGAGGGTTAAGCACCAGGAATGAAATGTGTCTCTCATACCTTCTTTATTACCCACGAATTAATCTTACTCGATGTGCAAGTATCCCAGACATTATGGAACAACTTCAGTTCATTGGTGTTAAGGAGATCTACAGGCCAGTCACGTAAGTAGTAAAAGGATTTCATGGTAGGGGTAAGGATGGGCTTTATTTTCATACTAGATTCATCACCATGTTATGGGATTCCTTAATGTGCTGTTCTATTTGATTATTTTCAATTGGGGAGTCCAAGGGACCTTCTTGCTTGTTATGTCCAGGTTCCTTGAGACTACTCTTAGGTTCAGTAGTTTTCTAGGAAGACCTAAAAGATTCAGCTTATAGTTGTACTCATGACTAATATTTATTACAGTGAAAGAATATAAAGAAAAATGAACAAAAGAAAAAGGCACATGAGGTAAAGTCCACACAGTAAACCAAGTGCAAGCTTCCAAGAGACCTCTCCTGGTGGAGTCAACAGAGTGTGCTTAATTCCACTCACGTCAAATTATGACAACATATATGAAGTGTTGTCAACTGGAGAAGCTCATTAGAGACTCAGTGCTGAGAGTTTCTACTTGGGGCTGGTCACATAGGTGCCCTCTGCTTAGCAAATACCAAAATTCCAGATTCTCAGAAGGAAAGCAAGTGTTCAACATAAACAGCATCATTTGTACAGACAGTCTAGGTACAGTAAATTACTCTTATCATTTGGAGAAAGTTTTATGTCCTATAGGAAATTGTTTGCTATTTAAGTTCCCTGATGCCAGCCAAAGGTCAGCCTTCCAAGCAGGTGTTCCTAAGGATGGCCGTCTCAGACCTTCTGTGTTAACTCTTTCTGCACAATTGCATATAATAGAAATGACTTAGGATAAAATTATAAACAAGAGAAATATTATTCCTGCTCCCTTGAGATTGTGTGCTAGAGTGGGGAGGAGGTAATAAGCAAATAAACAACATAATATAAAATTTCAGATATTAAAAGATGTTATGAAAATAATGAAGACAGTGAAGGAAGTGTATAGTTGTTCTCAGTAGGATGGTGAGAGCTTTTCTCGGGAGGTGTCTTAGTCCATTTGGACTCTTATTACTGCCATAGATAGGGTAGCTTATAAACAACAGAAAATTTACCTGTCACTGTTCTGGAGCCTGAGAAGTCCAAGATCAAGATTCTGGCAGATTCAGCATCTGGTGAGGACCCACTTCCTCACAGACAGCCATCTTCTCACAGTGACCTCATGTGGCAGAGGGTCAAGGGAGCTTTCTCTAGCTGCTTCTATAAGGGCACTAATCCCATTTATGAGGACAGAACCTCCCAAAGGCCCCAACTCCTAATAATGTCACCCTGGACATTAAGATTTCAACATGCGAATTTCAGGGGGTGGCGGAACACAAATATTCAGATCATAGCAGGAGGTGATGTTTGAGCAGAGACCTCAGTGATCAGGAGCCAGCCAAGGAAAGATATGGAAGTATACTCTTTAGGGAGAAAAGCCAGTATAATGGATGGTGGGTATGAGACTAGCATGTTCAAAGAACAGCAAGAAGGTGAGTATGGCTGAAGCAGAGTGAAATTTGGCAGAGTAGGTGAGGAGGTCTAAGAGCAAGTGGGACCATATAGTGTAGAACTTTTTAGGCAACATAAGGACTTTGGGTTTTAAGTGCGAAGAGAAGCTATTATAAGGTATAGGGTATTAAGAATGTTAATTTAGCTACTGTGTTGAGAAAGGACTCTAGGAGGGCAAGATTGGAAAGAATAATATCTACCTGGAGACTTGTGATTCTCCAGTTGAGAGCTGAGGGTGCCTTGGACCAGGATGGTGCCAATAGTGTTTATGAGAAATGGTTCCAATCAGGTTAGCTTTTGAAGGTAGCACTCTCTGGACTTGTTGATTGACTGCATCTCTGGGAGATGGTGAGGGAAAGAGAAGAGTAAAGGGAAAGTAATGATATGTGAATGGTGCAGGGAAACATGTTTGAAGAAGAAATTGAGAATTATTGTTAATTAATTATTATTATTATCAAAATTAAGGTTGATGTAAAATAAAAGGATTTTATCCATTCTTAGTGCCACAAAGAAGAATTAGAGTGGCTGGTAGAAATTTTGAAGTGTAGATTTTATCTTAATGTAAGGACGAATTTTCTAATGATTAGAATTTTTCAAAATGAAAAGGACTTGTGTAATTAGGCAAAAGATACACATAGATTTTTGAGGGGGTGTATTTAAGCAGAGGTTATATAAACTCTTAATGAGGATGTGGTAAAATGCAGATCTGAAGGAGGATATACTTATGGTCTCCTTTTTGTTCCAAAATTTTATGGGGATTATAAATTAGGAACTAAAAACACTCTTCTTTTTAAATTAAACCTGCTATTCATAGATATGTTCTACTGAGTTCTTATCCAGACAACCCAATGACCACTAGACAATAAGTCTGTATCTACTAAAATACAAATAACAAAATGCTGGTGTAAATTAGGTTGTAGGTTATAAAGTATTTTCACATACATGATTTCATTTAATTTATTTTCACACAATTCCAACAGGTAGAGCAGTATTTGCAATCCCAGTTTAGAGAAGGAAATGGAAGCTAAGAGATTAAAAATCTGTTCAACCTCATAGAGTACATACTAAATGGGGGAGCTAGGGTTTGTATTGTGGTTGATGATATATGTGCCTTTCTGTTCACAATCAATAACTACATTGCAAATAAGTAAATAAAAATATCAATAAAAATCAAAACAACACATAAAAATCATTCTAAAAACAATAAGGTGTAGTCTTATCTTTAAAATATTGAGATTATATTGTTTCTTACTAAGACTTAATAGTTTTTTTTCCCTTTAGAATATTTTTAACATATTGACTAGAAACTTTTCCTAATCAAGAGAATGTTGGAGTGAATGTTGGATGAACATTCAAAACTGTGTATTTACAAGATGAATGAAATGTGTTCTGTGGTCCAGTTATTTTCTTTTGTGTTCAACTTGCGTGAAGCCTCTGAAACGCTCAGCTCATGTGTCCCAACGAGCTCTGTCAGTGTCCGCACGTTTGGTCTCCTTCAGGAAATATTGAAGTTGGGGTTTTCATCACTTCGAGAGAAAGGGAGGGTTGCTTCAAAGAACAAGACCAGTTTTGAGATGTCATTGCCCACATAAAACCATTTAACTACATGGTTAAATATAGTTATTCTTCAAAAATATGAGTGAAAAAGAGCCTCTGTTATAAAATACATGTTTGGACTTTAAATCAGACTTTCAAGTCTAGTTCATCATCACAATGACATAATAATCATTAAAGGCCAAACCAACAAGGTTCTGGTGAAAAGATCAGAAAGAGAGAAATGGTTTGAGTGCTTTTTTTCTGTTTTGCTTATAAGAATACCGCCAATTCCTAAACAGGAATATATATAACATATAACCTAGAATCTCTTATTTTTGCTTTTAATGTAAGGACTATTTAGGTGTCCAGTTTTTTTTTTTAAACATTCTGTAGCAATTCTAGGATTAAAGGATGCATTGGTGGAAAGATAGAGACAAGTACATCCTGTCTCAGGATTTGTCTGTTTTGGGGGATGCAGTTTTTCTCTGCCTCCTACAGATCTGGCAAGGCTTAAGGAAAAACAAAAAACTCCCAAAGATCAGATAACAAAGTAGACAATGAGGTCAGATAAATTTGTATTCTCTGCTGCACCATATATCACCACTGTCTGTGTGGTTTCAGTGAGGTTTATGTGATGGAAAGTTCCTGCCTTATTTGTTCTATTTCTTAAAAACAAAATCAAGAGAGGTGTTTGTATTTTTCTTTGCAGGAAAAAAATTACTTTATGTTGATAAGGTGTAAAAGTCACACAGGCTTTATTATAAAGAGCTTAGGTAATGCAGAAAAAGGTTTTAAAAAAGAGGACAGGGCTTCCCTGGTGGCGCAGTGGTTGAGGATCCCCCTGCCAGGGCAGGGGACATGGGTTCGAGCCCTGGTCCAGGAAGATCCCACATGCCGCGGAGCAACTAAGCCCGTGCACCACAACTACTGAGCCAGTGCTCTAGAGCCCGCGAGCCACAACTAGTGAGCCTGCATGCCACAACTACTGAAGCCCGTGCTCCTAGAGCCCGTGCTCCACAACAACAGGAGCCACCGCAGTGAGAAGCCCGCGCACCTCAATGAAGAGTAGCCCTCACTCGCTGCAACTAGAGAAAGCCCACGCACAGCAAAGACCCAACACAGCCAAAAATAAATAAATTAAAAAAAAAAGAGGACGAAAGCAATCACCCCAAATTCTGCTAGAAATAAGCAACACTAACATTAATGGAATGTCATTACAGACATTTTTTCTATGTAGGTATTGATATGAAGATGAATAGAGTAGTGTTAGAAAGATTATAATTTGTGCACTGCTTTAAACAAAAATATTAAAATTTAATTTTGTTTTAATTTATCAGAAGAAAAAGAAACTAAATCAAAATTGAATAATTGTTGAACAAATAAGCATTGCTTTTTTTTTTTTTTTTTTTGCGGTACACAGGCCTCTCACTGTTGTGGCCTCTCCCGTTGCGGAGCACAGGCTCCGGACGTGCAGGCTCAGCGGCCATGGCCCCCGGCCCAGCCGCTCCACGGCACGTGGGATCTTCCCGCACCGGGACACGAACCTGTGTCCTCTGCATCGGCAGGCAGACTCTTAACCCCTGCGCCACCAGTGAAGCCCAGCACTGCTATTGTTTTTAACTACAAGAGATAATATTGTATAAAGGAGCTCTCAAATGTTGAGAAAATAGATCATAAAAGATATTAACACATTTTTTTGAAAACATGTTTCAGTTTTAGATCATAAAGATGAAGACATTCACACTTTCACATTTTCTCCCAAACTCCCTTTTGTACCTCCAAATATTTATTATTTATATTAGAATTTTTGTATTCTCAAGATTTTTAATTTTCACATTTAATTCTAAAGCATAATTTCCACAATATTTAATGCAACTTTTATAGATTCAGTGATAATCCCTAATCTTTATATGATTTCTGCATTTCTGAGTTCTTTAATTTGATTCCTCAGGGTTTTGTCCTCAAGTTGCTTCATCAAGAAGGGCTTCCATGTGCTTTATGCCCTGAGTTCTTTTATGTTTGAAAATTTCTGCATTTATATTTGGGCAGCATTTGGCTGGATATAATATTTTGGGATCATAGGGTTTTTTTCCCCCTTTGGAGATGTCTTTGGATGAATGGGCTCATTCTTCCTCTACCTGGAGAATTCATAAGTTAAATTGAACATATTTCAGTGTTGAGCATATGAATCAAATTCTCCCGAAACACAAAGTGTTCTTTCAGTACATATATTCACTTCTTTTTTCATTTCAAGGACATTTTATCTTATGTCTACAAACTTTTTTCTAATCTATTTGGGATTTTTCTCAAGCATTTTCCCATAATTTTTCAGAAATGCTCTTCTGCTTCCTGTTTTTTCTAACTTATTTAGTACTAATTTTTTTGTCTTAAATATATTACCTTTAGTCTGCTATCCCTCTTTTCATCTCATTGTGTTGTTTTATCATCTTGTATTTGAGCTCTTGTTTAATTGAATTCATGTTCTTATTAAATAAACTTACAGCGTGAAACACTTGTGGGAATTCTCTCCAGTATAATTGATTTATATCTTCTTCTAGAGTTGATTTTTTTCTGTCTCCTTATATGAAATGTGATATAATTTCCTTTCACCCTAAGTTTGCATGGTTGTTTGTCATTTCTTGCTTACGCTGAGCCAACTCTGTTTAGAACTTCTCTTTGCTCTAGTAAAATATAGGTGAATTTTTACTACCTTCTAAGCAAACCTGAGAGTAGCTTTCTTTCTCTCCACACCACAGTTTGAAGTTTGGGTGATGTATTTTTATGTACTTCCTTTTCTATATTTTGAGGGTAAAGGGCTGTATGTGTAGAGTTGGGACTCTATATCACAATGCATGGGTTATTCCTTCCTCAGATTTTATTAAAAATCTATTAGAGGATGTTTACTAAGTGGTTAGGCTGAATGCCTTTCCATAAGGGAATGTCCCAGGCCTTATATCATGCTGTCAAATCTGTTGCAGCTCTCAAGCTTTTGCTTCTATCAGGGAGATTCAGCTTTACTGGGTGCTTCGCAACATTCACTGGCTCAGGGAGTGTCGAGAGGATTAGGAGTTGTGCCTCGTTAAGTCAGATTTCCTGGTTTCCTTCTTTAACAATTTAATTGGTAAAGTATACACTGTGTCTTTTTTGTTGGTTTATTATGTTTTTTTTTTTTCAGTCAAATTGCTTGAGGTAGAACATACCTACAATAAAATGCCCCTATGGTTAAGTATACTGTTCTAAAGTTTTCTCAGATGTGTACCCCTGTTTAACCAGATCACAAATGAGATATAGAGCATTTTCATCACCGCCAAAACTTCTCTCACACCTCTGGAGACAATCGCCCCTCCACACAAAACTCCAGGAAACCATGGCTTTGATCTTTTCTAGATTTTATGAAAATAGGATAAGATGGTATATACTATTTTGTGCCTGACTTCTTTAACTTACAATGTTTCTGAGATTCATCTAAACTGATGAATATATACTGAGATTCATATATATACATAAATATATATGTATGTATGTATCAGCAGTCCTTTCCATTTTATTGCTGAGTAGTATTCCCCAGTGTGTATATACCCAGATTCATTTATCGATTCACCAGTTGAAAGACATTTGGATTCTTTCCAGTTTGTGACTATTATGAAGAAAGTTGCTGTGAACGTGATTGTGTTCATCCTTGTATGGACATATGTTTTCAATTTCTGGGTTAACACCTAGTGGTGGAATCCCTGGATTGTACACTAAGTTTATGTTTACTGCATAAGACTGTCAAAATGTTCTCCAGAATAGCGTACCTTTTTACATTCTCACCAGATTAATAAGATCTCCTACTGCTTAACAATCTTCCCAATGTATTTTGTGTTTTCCATATTTTATTTATTTTTTTTTTTTATTTTTTTTTTTTTTGCTGTACGCGGGCCTCTCACTGCTGTGGCCTCTCCCGTTGCGGAGCACAGGCTCCGGACACACAGGCCCCGCGGCCATGGCTCGCGGGCCCAGCCGCTCCGCGGCACGTGGGATCCTCCGGGATCGGGGCACGAACCCGCGTCCCCTGCATCGGCAGGCGGACTCCCAACCACTGCGCCACCAGGGAGGCCCCCATATTTTAAATTTTATCTATTTTAATGTGTATGCAGTGGTATCTTATTGTAGTTTTATTTTCCATTTCCCCATGACGCATGATATAGAGTGTCTTTTCACATGGTTATTAGTCATTTATATATGTTCCTTCATAATGGTTCAAATTCTTGTCCATTTAATTGGGTTACTTTTTTAAAATTTATTGAGTTGTAAGAGTCCTTCATAATTTTAAAAAGTTCTTTATACTTTGGATATAAATCTTTGTCAGGTATATGTTTGCAAATATTTTTTCCCAGTCTGGCTTGATTTTACTTTTTCAACTGTATTTTTTGAAGTCTGTTTTATCATTTTTGGTTTGTTTTGTGCTTTTGATATCCCACGTAAGAAACTGCTGCCTGCCCAAGGTTGTGAAGATTTTCTCCTGTTTTTTTTCCTAAAAACTTTACAGTTTTAGCTTTAGGTTGATGATCCATTTTGAATAATTTTTTGTGTGTTGTATATGCGGAGGTTCATTGTATTTCATACAGATATCAAGTTGTACAAGAACCATTTGATGAAAAAAACTACCCCTTTCCTATATAATTACTCTGGAAGGCTTGCTGAAAATCATTTCACCATATACTGACAATTTCTGGACTCTGAGTTCTGTTTCATTGTGGTACATGTTTAGCTGTACTATAATACCACACTCGATTATTATTATAGTTTTATAGTAAATCTTGAAATAAGAGTGTGTAATGTGTAAGTCTCCAAACTTGTCATTTTTTTTCTTTTTCCAAAATTATTTTGGATAGTCTAAGTTTATTCCATATTCGTGTATTTTTAAATCAACTAGTCAATTAAATTAAGCTTACAAAGGAAAGTTACTCATCAATATTAAACCCTTCCTTTTTATCAACTATAGTGATATATAAATAATACCCTTCTATTTATATGTATATCTGGGTAGTCATTTGGACACTGCCCAGATGTGCAGAAATGTAACTTTTAATTTCTAGAACATTCCTAGTGTTTCTAATAACTAAGTCCCAGTCCCAGTGAGAGCAGAAGAACTTGCTACTTCAACATTACCTGTTTCTGCTTTACAGCTTAGTCTTTTAAGGAAAAATACTCAGGATAAATATTTACTTTTTCAGGATTTCTACTCATTCTGGCTTTTCCTTCTCTTTTCTCCAATGGTAATCTGGAAGTGTGGTGTAGGACAGGCTGGAAAGGTTAGGAAATTAGTTGGTGTGATGTTACAGAGTAGGAGCCTGAACAAATTTAGTAGGAAGGGAAAGGAGACAATAACAATGAGACAAGATGCCAGGTCAGGGAGGTTGTGACGTGCTTCTCCTCACCCAGCCTGTCATGCTGGCTCCAACATAGGATTCATTGGGTTTGCCCTTTCCTACATCCTTTTCCATATATTTATAGTAAGTAAATAAATGTGTTTATACCTCTTCTGTCATTTTATACTGTGAAATCTCAAACAGGTACTAGTTTACTAATTTGTTTTAGCAGTAAAACTTTTTAAGATTTCATCTACGTATGTAATACACTATTCACTCTTACCAGCAAGGCTGCAGAAAATTTAGGGCACTTAGTCCTCCTTAGTACTTTAGTAGAGATTCCATTGCCACCTTGTGGTGTTTTATGTGATTACAGGCTGATGATCTCCACACACACCCCCACTCCCACCCCCCTAACCCCCAGCATTTCCCTGGTGATTAAGTTGATTTTCCTTTTTTCAAGACAAATACCTTATCTCTTTGAAAAGTAAATTTGATTTTTAATATTTGATTTAAAGTTATTTTATAGTTAATGAAATATAAAGCTTTTAGTGTATTTAAAAGGACATTGTATGTAAATATAATGGGCCCCTTTCAAGTCAAATTTTTACTTTATGCAAGTTTTTACATGTACAAGTTTTATTTTATACTAATTCTGGATTGTATCTCTGCAAGTCTCCACAGTGTATTTAATTTACAATGTTATAGATCTAAGGTCATTGCTAGATATGTTTAATGTAGTGTGATGGTGATTGCTCTCTATGGTACTTTAAGGTCTTTGCGCAAAATAGTACATTTAAAACTCAACAAAGATATATGGACTTTAATTAAAGGAAAAAGCAGGTTAGGAATAAAGTATATAAAGATTCTCATATATGACCTATTGTATTATTCATTGTCTTACTTGTTAGAGTACAGAGGAAATGACTTTGTTTTAAACATTAAAAATTTATCTTCCTAACTGTAAAAGATTAATAGAGGATGTTTAATTTAATTAAAAAGATAATATTCAATGTGCCTGAGTAGGTTATGTGTGTAAGAGAGAGAGGCAGTAGTGACATAATTAAATGAAGAAATTGTGAAAATCAAATATTAAAAATGTAGATTCCTCAGCTGGAGGTTAATTCATTGTTAGTTACTGAAAATCACTGGAACTTCCTCTTGGGGTGTCAAGGGAGCCAAATACCTACTGGTTACCCATGATAATCTCCTGGAAGGTCCGTGGAGTAGTTTATGTAAATTTCTGAGCTATGCCAACACACTTTTCCTTTTTTTTTTTTTCACTTTTCCTTTTTTCAAGAATCAATAATATCAAACTTATATTTAATGAAAGACATCACCTGAAGAGTACCTCTTGAAGCTGGTCATGTCATTCTTCTGTGATTTCGTTCTTCTTTCTTGGACACTTAACATATATTTTTTTAGAGCAGCAAGTAGAAGCAGAGTGTATCCTCTGTAGAGTATTTTTTTTCTCAGTGGAGTATTAAAAACACTGGTTCAATTTCAAATTTTTCAAAACTTTTTGTCACTTAGGCAAGCTAAAACAGGGCAGCCAGCAGGGGTCAGGCTTTTCAACAGCATGGAATTGAAATTTCCAACGTTGTTCAGTACCTTTTGAGATTCTATACGTTTCTTCATTACACCATTAGCGTTATACTCGTCAGAACTGAATGCTTACCAGTTATATTGTTAACTAGAACCAAAACAAGTACGTGAGGAATTATGAGGCTCTGGGGAAGCTTTCTAAGCCAAAACGATTTGTTTAAAAGTAATACCTAGGGCTTCCCTGGTGGTGCAGTGGTTGAGAGTCCACCTGCCAATGCAGGGGACACGGGTTTGTGCCCCGGTCCGGGGAGATCCCACATGCCGTGGAGTGGCTGGGCCCGTGAGCCATGGCCGCTGAGCCTGCATGTCCGGAGCCTGTGCTCCGCAACGGGAGAGGACACAACAGTGAGAGGCCCGCGTAATGAAAAAAAAAAAAAAAAAAGTAATACCCATCTGTTACTAAACCGAGGATTTTAAAAAAAGACTCCTTATTTTACATGTATTTCTTCTAGCAACTGCTTAAGAGTTCATCAGTGCTTTGCATTAGGTTATCTGTGTGTGTAAAAATGAACAAGTATGAAGTCTATTTTAGAATGTTGAAAAGTGATGGAAACATGTAATGCTTTTGTTATGAATATGACTAATTATGGTTATTTATTTTAAATTCAGGACTTGGCCTTTCATTATTAAAAGCCCCAAGCAGTATAAAAACCTTTCTTTCATGGATGCAATGAATAAGTTTAAATGGACTAAAAAGGAAGGTCTTGCCTTCAATAAGATTGTCCTTAGCCTGCCGGTGAACGTGAGGTGTTCCAAGACAGACAACGCAGAGTGGTCGGTAAGCCCCACTTTGTTTCAGTCTTCGGGGAAACCAGATGTTACATCTTACCTGACTCCACAACAGATACCATCAAAGGAACAGACAGATATCCGTAAACCCAGTGGTCCAGCTGTCTTTTGATATGTCTGCGTATTTATTCAGTGATTACTTAGATTGGCCCCAAACTCCTGATTCCACTTCCTTTGAAGAAGGCAGTCTATTCTAAAACTAAAATTGGGGTGAAGAAGGAATAAAATGGGATGAGAGCTTCAAAAAAAAGACAGAGCGTGTTTTCTATCTCTTCTTTCCCAAAGGCGTGTCCGGCCCTCTTTGCCCCCTCGCTGGGAATCCTTAAGGTTCTGACACCCGGACGGTGCACAACTTCCGCATCCACACCAACACCCCTTTAAGCCCTGCAGAGGCGCAAGGGCTGAGCACGCAGTCCTGCTCTTAAATCACGCACTCAGTGGCAATGTCTGCTTTTTCCTTTTCAGATTCAAGGGATGACAGCATTACCTCCAGATATAGAAAGACCCTATAAAGCAGAGCCTTTGGTGTGTGGAGCTTCTTCCACTTCCCTGCGTGGAAATGTGTCTCTCGAGCTGCTCCTGTGCTTCATGGTTCTGGGCGGCGCACTAAGCTCCACAGGCTTGTGCCCGTAACCCTGTTGTGCTCCGTAACCATGGTTTTCCGAGATCCGAACCTGACATTTAACGTGCAGGTTAAAGACACTTTGGGCATGAAGGGTGAGGGTGAAGCTCTTGGAGACTTGCCTTTCACATGTTCCCTTCCTCCCCTCCCCCTCTTCCCAGGCTGCCTGAGAGATGTCAGTCGGGTTCTCGTCTTTTCCTCAGAAACATCTGATAAAATGTATCGACCCCCAAATAGAGCAAAGCGGGCCTGACTTCATATAACCTCTTAAAAACTATGGATAAAGTCAAGTGGAAGTAAAAGAGTTCTTTATCTCCTTCTGTATTTCATTTTATTGAAATACTCCTTGTTATTTTACTTTTTAACATTGTTGATTTGGTTTCTATATTCCTTTTTTTTTTTAATGTTTTCATCTTAAAGGTGTAAAAGGAAGTACTCCCCATTGCAGTTGTCTTCCTCTTTATTGCCCTTTGGTGTGGCTTCCCAGATGTAACAGCAGTCCTTCCTACCTTTCCACGTTATCTGGTTCTGTTCTTTTTTGTGAATTACCCACGGACCTCAGTGCTTTCTGATGGTGCCCATTCTAGTCTCCTCATTTATCTGAGTCTGAGTCCCAAACTACCCTGAATCCATCTCAAAGTACTTTTCCCCACCCCCCCTTCCTTGCTCAGCACTGGCCAGGTGAGTTTTTTCCTTGAGCTCTGTCACTATGTAAAAAGAAAGAGGCTATGGGAAACAGAAATGGTACATAACTGATTGTAGGCTGAGGAGAAAATGTAATTGGCTGCAAACTCTGTGCTGTGAGGGGTGTTTTGTGGGGCTCCAGGGCAAAGGCCAGATAGTGTGAACCAGCTGAGGAGGGTGTGAGGTCCCTGTAGTACCTCCCTGACCATGGTGGGTGTCACACGTGTTGCATACTGGCTCAATCTGAGTCACAGTTGCTATTGTAGATGTATTTTTATATTAGTTAATAAACTAACTTTCCATCGTAAAATTGTCACCAACTGAAAATCTTGTCACCTTTTTTGGTTCTCTTGGTATAGTATAGATTAGCCAAATCTTGTTTTGTGTCTTTTGCTCATTTCTTAAACTAAGTCTGTTTGGATCATATTAATAAACTAAATAAAATAAATTTTTGTGTGGTATCTTGCATACTCCTTGAGAGAAGAAAGTGGTTCAATACCGCTTGATTTGCCAGTCCAATCAATTACGAATGTTGCATTTTTCCATTCCATTTTTAAGCCATTTGTCCCTAGCAAACAATGTCTTCAACACAAACTGTATTGTCTTTTAACTAAATATTATGTTTCAGAGTTTTTCCTTCTTGATTCTCAGAATTTGTCCATCTAATGAAATACTTGTAATGTTTATGAGGAATATTTTATTGTTAACTTTAATTCTTTTTATTTCATAAGTGTTATATCAGATTCTATGATTTTCCTTCTAAATATTTATGTAAGAAATATGATCATCTCAAACACTCCCTATTTGAAATTTCATGTTTATTTTTACTTCAGGATTTCTGAATCTGAGATATCAAAGTAAAACGATTTCCTTTGGAAATTGTGTAATATTATATTTGTTTTCACTGTTCTTAGTAAGGAAGGTGCGCATGCTGGCTAGAAAAGGATACACAGCTTTTGGAAACTCAAATTTTTGGAGCCAGGGGAATCTATTTTTCTACTTGATGTTGCTAAGAATAAAGCTGACATTCTACTCGTAGGAATTCTCATGAATATATATAATTTTGAGGCATTGACTCTTTCTTTGAAATTGGGATAGGTTATCTGTTGAATATTTGGTAGGGTTCTGATTATATTCTAAGTTTGCTCTTTAGTTGCGCAGACCTTCCTGAACAGCCCAGGCTTTTTACTGCTGCCCTGGATCAAGTCACAGTACCTGTTTCCTAGGCTATCAGGGAGGAGTGCCTGAGACTCAAGGGAGGACAGAGTCTCCATGTACAATGGTCCCTGGTTTGAGCCTCCGTGTGGGGAGGGTCAGAGAAGCATCCATGATAAAACCAAAATTCATCAAGGCCATGTGAGGTTGAAAGTATCTTGGGTGATCATTTTCTCTGGAGTAGTCTCAGGCAGGGTCAAGGGTGATAAGAGTGATTAGAGTGATGCAGTCAACAGAGGCAGATGAATTAAGAGCTCTGGACTTTATCTTAATGGCTACGGAGGCCAATGATGAATAGCAAATAGGACATTTGGAAGCAGGATATAACTGCACTGTACAATTTGCTCAACTAAACTCTTATTGTTGGACGTACAGGCCATTTCCAGTTTTTCAGTATGATAAACACTGCTGTGATTAACGTTCTTATCATTAAAACTCTCATTTCTATAAGTATTGCCTTATAAGTTACTATAAGTGGAATTACATATTAATAATTGCATATGTTTGAGAATTTTGATGAATACTGCCAGATGCCTTCAACTTATTGTTCAAATTATCCTCAAATGGTTCAAAAAAGAATCCTATCTATCTATCTATCTATCATCTATCTATCTATCATCTGTCCACAGAGAGAGAATAATAATTCAATATGGTAAAATGATACCAATTGAGGACTGTGGGTGAAAGATATAGGAGTTTTTTAATACTATTCTTGCAACTTTTTAAAATTTGAAATTATTTCAGAATAAAAAGCTACAAATGCTATAATGAAAGATCCACCTATAGTAAAGTGATCCAGGCAGGTGATCTTCCCTAGACAGTGGCAAAGAGAGAAGTTGGAATGTGATTATGCCTCAGATATCCATGGGTAAGGGCAGGGATGACTGGCAATTTGTCAGTTCTGACTAAGGATGGAATATATTCCCAGCTTAGAGGTCCAGAACAAAGGGCTTGAAAAATATAGGGATTTGGAAAGGATCCCAAAACAAAAAAGGAAGAGGTTTTGGAGCTAGAAATCATTAAAAATATGTATCATTTATTTCATGTTTTTCCCCTGATTATAAATCTAATGTGTAGTAATGCCTATTCACTGAAGAAAATTTAGAAAATATGGTAACTTAAAAAATAGACAAAACCCAAATCTGTTAATCCTATTACCTAGAGACTACCAACTCTAACTTTTTGGTTCATATGCTTCTAGTATATGTCTGTGAAAGTATATATTTATGTGAATCCATATTTGATATTAGATAACACTACCTTCCGAAACAAATTCCAAAATATCAATGGCTTAACATAATAAAGTTTATTTCATATTCATTTACTAGTTTGATGTGTGTGGTTCATTTGCTAATTGGCTTAACTTTTTTTTTAAAAAAACATCTTTATTGGAGTATAATTGCTTTACAATGGCTTGTTAGTTTCTGCTTTATAACAAAGTGAATCAGCTATACATATACATATATCCCCATATCTCCTCCCTCTTGCATCTCCCTCCCACCCTCCCTATCCCACTCCTCTAGGTGGTCACAAAGCACTGAGCAAATCTCCCTGGGCCTTCCTTTTTGTGGTGATTCAGGGACCCAAGATCCTACGGTTCCATCATTCCTAGAGCCTGGGGGTCCTATGCGTTCAGCCGGCTAACAGAGAAAGACCTGAACTAGAGTGACATAAATGACCACTTTCACTCTGCTGATTAATATTAGTCACGTGGCTTCACTGGAATGTGAAAGGGGCTGGGAACGTAATGTCTGGATAGCTGCCTCCTAAAGATAGCACTACAGAAGAGAAGCTCTGATGCAATAGATATTTTTAGCAAAATTGACTTCCATCTAATCCAGTAAATTCCAAGAGTTTTGAGTTTTAGAGACAATTACCAGACCAGTATAGTGTTGTCAATTATATATATTTGTCAAGTAGGTCACTAAACAGGATAATTAGTATTTATTTAACAATTTTTTTGAAAGCCTACTTGGAGCCAGGCTCTTACTAGAATGTTGAGCTTATAATTGTGAGTAAAAACAGATATTGTCTCTGCCATGATGGAGATTATAGCCTCATGGTAAAGCTCATAGCTGAGCCAAATAAAATCTCCTTATCTTTATTTACTTATTTTTTTAAATGGAAGGATTCAGAATAAATGTCAGTCCTTCAAATTGAATAAATTTAGCTTTATGAAATGCTTATTCACCATCCTGAACCATCCCTTTTCCATAGATTATTTGGACCACAAACATAGTTTATATAGTTTTATCTATTTTTGGTCATCTTAGCCTTACAAGATCTTGATTGACAGTTGTATCCAAATCCAGCATAGTCAAACTGGTAGTTTATGAGAAGAAAATGGTCAATTGAATAGACTTACGGCAGCATCCCCTACCCCCCTGGCGAGAGGTGTGTTCCATGGAAAATATGAATAGTGGTGGAAAATTGATACAAAGTTAAAGAGAGTTACTGTTGCACTTTTCAGAGTTTCGAATATATGAATGTGCCTTTGAAAGTCCAAGCTATATAGTATGAAACATTTCCCGAACTCATTGACCACTCTACCACGTTGTAGTGGAGCAATGTTCCCTAAGGAACAAACTTTGGGGCACACACTTTTCCCCGCAGAGCATGTCCAGGTTTATGTAACAATTTTTCTGAAGATTGCAACGTGTCCATGGCTAGCTGCAAAGCATAGCCCAACAGACACGGGCCTTCCACATGTGTTCATTGGTCTATTCCTTATTTGCTGTTCTTTTTGCTAACAAACACTATTTTTTATTAATCTAGAGTTAGTACAACTTACGGAGAACAAAGAAAAGGGAATTTACTTTTTTTAAATTAAAACAATACACTAAAATGAATTACATGGCATGGATAAGGTATCTGAGAAGTGTTGACAAATAAGACTGTATTTTTGGAAAGTTTCAGACCTATAGACACAGACTAATGGTGTGGAATTGATGTAATGAAAAAAAATGAAAATTGGGAATAACCATCTACAAATGTAGAATGCAATCCTGAATTGAACCAATTTCTCCCTTAATAGTTTTAAATAAGGCCATTAAATCTTGATAACCAAAATAATTCCATATATTTCTACAATGCTTTGGAATTTGCAAAGTGCTTTCACATTTCTCAGTGTTTAAAACTGCTTTTACAAGTGAGTATTTGTATTCAGAAAAGCTAAGCAGACAGTGTGTTGTACTGCAGTAATCATAGCAGACCTAAGTTTCAATCACTTTACAAACTACACGTGTATAAATTAGATCCAAATTACTTGGATTTACTAAGCTTCTGTTTCCCATTGGTAAAGTAGGGATAATAATTTTTAACCTAATAAAATTGCTTGTGAATTAAATGTGATAATGAAGGTATAGCACCTGGCACAATGAGTTGTCTATTAGTTTTTTTTCCTCCCTTTGCAAGATCTCACATTTCAGGTGCACAGTATCTGATAACAAATGCAGATTTTCCCTCCTACCTTACAGACATAATCAACTGAAATTTGACTTTAACCAAACCACTTTTGCTGAGTGAATGATACGTAATCAAATGAACATTAGGTCTGAGTGAATTTGGCAATCACTCCCTCAAAAAAAAAAATCTTTAATGACTGGCTACTTGTTATATTTTATGTTTCCAAAGAGGTAAAATACTGTTTTGCTCTTTTATTTCTTCTTGAAAATAATCTGTTCTCATTGAAACTAATGATATTTCAGAGTTCAAGTGAACTATGTTTCTTGTCTTTTATATGATTAATTTTTGTGTGAATAACTTTAAAGCTCTCTATTTTTTATTGCTTCATGTGACTTTTTCTTCCACATTTGATTACAGTACCTTCACCTCACCTTGAGAAATTATTTTATAAGTTGTCTTCTCTTATTAAGATATTTCTGGAAAAATGGACTTTTCTAAATAATCCTACTAAATATAATGATACTCTGTTAACCAAAAATAAGGAAAGATTGGGGAAATAAAAGAGTGGGGTGAGAGATCCGTATTAAACAAGGAACGTGTTTCTATTCGCCACTAGAGGGCGCTTTGTGTATCTCTCGTCAATCCTGTCAGCTCTGGAGCAGGATTTAAACACGCTGGATTCCTCCAGCTGCTCTGAGGCTTCACATGTTGGACTCTTCCTACTTCCTTCCATATTACCTTTATTCTCGCTAATTCTAAATTCAGTTACCTAAAGTTTAAGCTTTCTTTTTGAGGGTTTAGCTCGAAGGTCAATCTTAAGTTTCTTAACCTTTTACTGTGATGATTCTAAGCCTCTTTCTAAAATTTCCAAATTGTCATTTTACTGTAGCTTGCATTTTATACTTTCACCTTCGATTTTGGGATTATTTAGATCTTTAACTTTCTGTTCTCTTATCTCTCACTGTTTTCTTTTCATTTTTTAAATTTAATTCCCAGTTTCAATTCTGATCTAACCATCTTAATCATTTCTTCCCAATCTCTTTATTATTAAGTCCATTAGTTCTCCATCAAAATATATATATATATACACTTCTTTAATAATAGCTTGACACCCTTAAGTGGGATTGTGAGCAGTAGCGAGAACGCACTCTGTAAACAAGGAAAAGTGGAGGAAATTTTGCCCCGGAACTCTCTGCATCTACATCACTGGCTCCCTGTACAGGGTTTCCCAGGGCAGATGAGGCTAAGTCTTCAGTGCTTGAAGTCATTGGTTAATCTTTCTAGAGTCATAAACCCTATCACTCAGATGGCACACTGGATTTGCAAGGATAGTGTTACTTTTCACAGACCATTTAGTGCTCGTATGAAGTACTCTGTTCTTTACAACTCCATAGTCTCCAAATTATAAAAGCACAGGATTTGGAGTAAACTATGACACTTTCATTCCCCTAGCCAGGAGCCGTATATGGGCAGTGCACTTGGAGAAATGAGCAAATCTGGTACCTAGGCCTACTCCTGGGGTTGCCTGTTTTTTTTCTGTCACTTTTTGTGATTGCTAATGAGCTGGAGAAATTTTCTTTTTTTCTTTATTAAAATCGTCCATTTTTACAATTAACAAAACTTTCCTGCAGTCTGTCCTTTGCATAATTGAGATGTGGTTCTACATATGGGCTCTGCAGGAAGTCCGTGTGCAGCCTTTAAACAATTTTAACTTTTCATCCATCATTTGCCCTTCAGCCAGACATGCTGCTACAGATTTGAAATACACTGGTGCACAAGAAAGCTCAAGTTCAAATCTCAGGAGAAAACCAGATTGTAGGTACGGCTTTAAACAAATCTTTTATTTTAAATTTTTCTTTGCATAACTAATACAGCATCAATTCTGATAGCCATGGGACATAGTTTTTTTTTTTTTTTACATATAGTTTACAGCTTTACTTATCATAATATTTGACCTATATATTGCTTACAATTAAGTGTTGTATTTACCCTCAATGTTAGTGATATTTTTAGGACTGTTAACTTATTTTCTGTATTATTTACAGATGAGTTTATTTAACAGTTAAAAGGGCTTCCTTTAAGTAAGATATGCCTGCATCTCTAATAAGAATATTATTTTTCATGTGATTTGGATCCATTCAGCTTTAATTTATAAATTATACTTGTGAGCACTCTGCTTACAAGAGTAAGAAGGGTAGGATGAGCGAGCAGAGAGCTCTCAGAGGAGGAGAGCTTGGGTTGTGTCCTGTGGCTCATATTCCATATCTACAGAAAAACACTTTTGCTTGGAACTGTTACACAATGCTTAGTCTCCGGGTCATAGCAGCTTTTAGTACTTATTCTGATGTGATGACTTGACATTAAATCTCTGCCTTACTTCATTACAATGAACATAAGATTGATTTAAAGTTGACCCAAGTACAATGAAGAAGCTAGAATAAGATATTAAATTTTCTAAAATCCTGTTTAAATCGTCATTTTAAAATTCATGTCCATTAGACTGTCTAATGTGATTTAAGTGAAAAATTTTCATCATTTTCCTTTGTAATCCCTATACAGTTTAGCACAGTGAACTGCCTATAGTAATTTCATTCTAAGTATTAGTTAAAGAATTCTGAAATATGTAGTTTTAGAGTATCTCCAATTATGCTTTTAAAGTTTTTTTAAAAGTAGGTTGGGCTTCCCTGGTGGCACAGTGGTTGAGAATCTGCCTGCCAATGCAGGGGACACGGGTTCGTGCCCTGGTCTGGGAGGATCCCACATGCCGCGGAGCAACGAGACCCGTGAGCCACAACTACTGAGCCTGCGCATCTGGAGCCTGTGCTCCGCAACAAGAGAGGCCGCGACAGTGAGAGGCCCGCGCACCGCGATGAAGAGTGGCCCCCACTCGCAGCAACTAGAGAAAGCCCTCGCACAGAAACGAAGACCCAACACAGCCATAAATAAATAAATAAATAAATAAAAGTAGGTTGCTAATTTCCAGTAGACTAAATATGTTTAGTATTTAAAACTTAAAAAAATTTTAATTTGTTTTGTACCAAAAGTGACGTAAAGCACGTAATGTCAGACTAAGTAAATCAAACTTTTTCATATAAAGTTCTTTTATGGGATATCATACTGTTGGTAGAAAAACACAGTAACCAGAACTATGAGACTAGTTTAAGGCCATGTCTGGTATGCAGGGCTTGCTTTGTAAATAGGCAAAAGGATAACCATCATGTGATCTAGCTTTATGAATTCAGATACTTAGAGGATGAATAGAAAACCTCTGCCTAGCTGGCTGCTGCCTAAAATTTCAAAAACAGAACATTATTATTTGGTCATTGGAAAGCTAATACATTAAATATTATTCCTTCCTAAGAAAGAAGGAATTTAATGGAATGTGGTGGAGGTAAGAAGGTTGGAGGAGATGAAGTGGGTCAAGTATTCAGATGAAAGAATGAACAAGACTACCTGCAAAAAAAGTAATGGACACTAAACAGAGTCTAAGACAACCTTCTCTCCAATTTCTGTAGTTAGCACTATATGTGTGCCTAAGGCACACAACCAGGATTTGTCAAGGTAATTTGCATTTAATGCATTCTCTCCTGTCATCCATAAAAGCAGCAAGATATTTACTTCAGTGTAAAATAGGAGCCTGTGGTTTAACATGAGGAGAGGTCTAATGCAAAGTTTAAAATGGGTCCCCATATACAACAGCTACATTTTCTTTCAGTCTTCTATGAGTAGAAATGGCCTTAATTAATCAAGAAGAAGGTTATGGGGTGAAATGTCAAAGGATAACAGTGTTCCTTCTCCCCTTTTTGTGGTAGGTGTGACCTTCCCAAAGAATAGAAGGAATAACACATCGTTGAAGTCTCCATTTGGTTTTAAAGGACATGGGTGCCACTGTGGGGACAGATGCCCAGGCAGCTACAGAAATATTCTCAATCCTGGAGGGTCCAGCAGTCCGCTCTTGCAGACAGAACAATAGTCTGGGGTTTGAGCAGACACTGCGGTCCCACAGATTTCTCATCTTTCTTCTTCCTTTCTTCCATGTTCTCTCCCCACCCTCCCTTCCACCTTCCACTTCTCCCCTCCTGTCTTCATTCTCTCTTGCAAACTCTCAGCTAGACAGCACACATTTACTGAGCACCAAACTTGGCCGGGTCATCAACAAGACAAATTTCCTGATTTTGTAGAATTGACAGCCTCAAGGGAAAGCAGTACTGTAAACAACAATCACGCAAATACCACTGTTCATATATTAGAATGGCTAAAATAAAAAACACAGAAAAAAATGGTGATGAGGATCTGAAACAAAAATATATAAACTTACACATTGCTGGTGGGAATGTAAAGTGGTACAGCCACTTTGATCAAAGGTTGCAGTTTCTTATAAAGAAAAGCATTCATTTAGCCTACAACTCATTCATTTAGCCATCACATTCCTGGGTGTTTACACTAGAGAAAGGAAACCTCATGCTCACATAAAGCCCTACATGAATGTTTGTAGCAGCTTTATTTATAATAACTAAAAACTGGAAACAAACCAAATGTTCTTAAATGGGCGAATGGAAAAATAAACTGGGTACAGGCAACTTATGAATTACCACTCAGCAGTAAAAAGGAATGAACTATTGATACAAGGACTTGGATACTTCTCAATGTCATATGCCAAGTGAAAAAGAAAATCTCAAAAGATTACATAATGTATGATTCCATTTATATAATATTATCAAAATGACACAATTATAGTGATAGAGGACAGACCAGTGGTTGCTGGAAATTAGGGCTGGGTGTAGGATTTGACTGTAAAGGGGTAAAATGAGGAAGTTTCTTTGTGGTGATGGAATAGTTCTGTCCCTTGATTGTGATAGTTACACAAATACGTACCGGTAATAAGATTTCATAGAACTATGCACCCCTCTCCTTAAAAAAAAAAAAAAGTACATGCAAATACTGGTGAAATATAAACATTGTCTATAGTTGAGTTAATTGTATTGTAATAATATTGATTTACCACTTTTGACAATATACTATGATTATATAAGATGTCATCATTGGGGGATTTATTGTTCTTTATATATTTTTCTATGTCCTCTGGCCTATGAATTCCATGAAGACAAGAATTATAACTTTGTCATCTCACTTGTTCCTAACATATTACCAGGTACAGAGAAAATGCTCAATAAACATTTGTTGAATAAATGCATTCTATCATAAATTATCAGATGAAAAGTCAGGTTGCTTCTGAGATCAATCTCATCTAATGTCTCTGCTGCATTTAACACAGTGATCTCCTTCTGTCTTCTTCATATTCCCCCCCCTTGGCTGTGCATTACAATTCTCTCTTTGTTCTTTCCTGGACTTTTATCTTTTCTTAAACCCTACACAGTCCTTGAATTGAGGAGGGAAATGCCATAACTATGGTGACAAAGTGGGTAATTTAAATAAGCATTTTACTTGATGATCATAAGAAAATGTGGAATGAAGAGGTCTGTGTCCAAATCGGAGAACACAAAACTCAACTAAAGGTTTTGATTTTTTTTTTAATTAAAAAAGTGTTGAGCTGACCTTACAAAATGTATTTATGTGATTTAGCACCTTCCTGCTCTTTAGGGTTTTGTCTTCCCTGGTGTTCACGAGTGTTTGTATTATGATAATTCCTGGCCTAAAACGTATTGGACTAGACATAGCAACAGAAATATATATACACAATTATATTATACAATTATAATTATATATAATATCTACATATTATCTATGTGATAATTATATATAATATATATTATGGTATATGTAATTATATATTTTTAATTTCAAATCTCAAATTTCTTATACCCCAAATAGAACTCCTCTTGCCCCAAAACGTCTATGTTCTTATCTATTTCCTTTTTTGTGAATTGGCCACACAGTCCTCTCATTCATCTGAACTGGAATTTGAACTCATCATCAGTTTCACCCATTTCTTCAGTCCTCATGGTCTGTCTGTCCCTATGTCTTGTAGACCCTTGAATGCTTTCTGCCATTCTCACTGTTATGAGTTTAACTCAAGTCCTTATTATTTCTCATTTGATCTTTTTGCCATAGTTTCCTTGTCAGTGATTCCAAAACCTGGATGTGAGCCGGAATCACCTGTGGAATTTTGTAAAAATAAAGACCCCTAGTCTCAGTTGCCACGTCATACCTACTGAAGCATAATCTCAGGGATGGGCCTAGAACATTCACAGTTGGTTCATTAAAGCAATGCAGTGACTTAAAAATGCTCATCAATATTCTTACTGTTATATCATATCAGTCTATACTTCTTACTTAAACCATTGGAACCCATGCTGCTCTCTTTATTCCTCTTCCTAAAGAGCAGACAGCACCCTAATGCGACAAAGAGAAACCATAGTCCCAGGTGCTGCTGTAGAGCCCAGAAGTGCCTCAGGCTTGAGGACTTTAATAATGGACACTGCAAGTCAAAAGGCACAACGAGGGCTTCCCTGGTGGCGCAGTGGTTGAGAGTCCGCCTGCCGATGCAGGCGACGCGGGTTCGTGCCCCGGTCTGGGAGGATCCCACATGCCGTGGAGCGGCTGGGCCCGTGAGCCATGGCCACTGAGCCTGCGCGTCCGGAGCCTGTGCTCCACAACGGGAGAGGCCACAACAGTGAGAGGCCCGCGTACCGCAAAAAAAAAAAAAAAAAAAAAAAAAAAAAGGCACAATGAAGGCAGACATTCCAGCTAGAAAATTATCCAGCTAAACTCAGAAGAATTGAAAACCTAATTGTAACACTAGATAATGAAATCATTTTCCTCAAAAAATAATTTATCTTTTTCATGGATGAATTGCTATTGTTTAAACAAAGTATTTCTGTTGGTTTTGGTGAGAGAGTTTTAACCTTGTACTGGAAGCTAAGGACCATGTGAAACCCAGCATTACCTGTATTAAATGAGCCTGTGCTCAGGGGCTGGAGAAAATCCCTCAAGTAGAGTGAAAATATCTCTTCATTTCATTGTTCTAACATTTAATCATCTTTGACAGAAACCCATCCTTGAAAAATAGCAAAATTTCATAAGTAGATGAAAAAAAATTCTAAAGTTTCTTAATTAAGCTTCTACTTACAAGAAATATTCTTTCTTCAAAATGACAGTGCTGATTGCCAACCCAAAGTTTTGAAAAAGAAACTGACTGGCTCAGGACTGGCAGCACAGCGGTGATGGGGGAAGAGGTGCCCTCTTGTAGCATGAATAAAAATGACCAGAAGTGCTGACAAACCAACAGTTCTCATTCCACTTGTTTTCTTGCCTTTGGAACTATTGAGCTAATAATGACGTCTCTCTTTTATCTCCATTCAAATACAATAGACACATGCAAGTGTTTCTTTTGCAACAGCTGAAACCTTCGGTAAGCTAGGACAGAGTGCTGTTTCGAATTTTAGCTTCTTTTAGATTGAATTAGAAGGACACTGCCCTCTTGTGGTAGATATGTCGCTTTGCAAAGAGAGATAAATTTCTCTGGCCGGACTCCCAACGTAAGAATTTAAATATTGCCAAAAGGGCGGGTGGGCATTTGAGGAAATGCATAGATACCTTGAATGCAATCCTAATAGAATTTCACATTTCCTATTAGCTTACGTAAGAAGAACAAGAAAGTTCATCTTAATACAGCCTGTTAAAAAACATTTGTTATAAAGTATTGGTTTTGAACTCAACGTTTCCTTTCCTTGTCTTCTCTCATCTGGTGTTCATCAAAAATAGTGACATGGCTAAGTGTTTCTAGCTACTTCAAATAGAAACAAACAATAAAACTTCCCCAAATTTATTGTCAATGTTTATTTGTGAGAAATGCTACTAAATTAAAATTTTCTATCTCAAGAACCTGAATGTTTAGCAGGGGTCTGGCATAATAAAAACATACTGGTTTCATTGAATTTTGTTTAATGAATAAATAGAAAGCTTCACATTATATTACCTGTCTGCTAGAATTCAGATATCATCTTTCTCATGAAATAGATGGGTTAGGCAATGAAAGCTGTGTAAATTAACTTTTATATTTTAAATGCATTTGAAAGGAGTTTATTGTGCTAAAAATGTATTTAGTGCCTGCTACGTGTCAGTATTGTACTGCAAACAAGTTGTATATAGAGAAAAGATAAAGTCCTTACTTTTTAAGGAGTGCACTGACCGATGAAGCAAATAACTACCCACTATGTTTTACTTTTTAAAAAATGAATGTTTAGGTCATAGATTTATTTAAAAATAAGCTATATATTCATTTAGTTTCTCCCCCCCAAAAGTATACTTTTATGGCTGATTTTTCTATTTTTTAAACTTCCAAAATAGAGTGTAAATAAAATTTTAATATGAAACTGTTTGCACAATATGGCCATCCTGTGAGGCCTGTATAAGTCAAGGTTCTCCAGAGTAACAGAATGAATAGGATATATATAGATATTTATAAGAGGAAATTTATTATAGGAATTGGCTCACAGGGTTATGGGAGTGGAGAGGAGAGGACTGTCTGCAGGCTAGAGAAGCTGGAAAGCTGCTGGTGTAATTCAGTCTGAGTCTGAAGGCCTGAGAATTGAAGGTTGATGTTGTAAGTCCCTATCTGAATCCAAGACCCAAGAACCAGGAACATCGATGGCCCAAGGGCAGAAGAAGATAGAGATCTTAGCTGAGAGAGAGGTAGAGAGAGAGAGAGAGAGAGAGAGAGAGGAACAGAGACAGACATAAAGAGAGACAGAGACATAGAGAGAGGTCAAGTTCACCCCTCCTTTGCCTTTTTGTTCTATTCAGGCCCTCAGGGGATTGGATGACCTGCAGCATTGGTGAAGAAAGCTTGCTTTACTCAGTTCACCGATTCAAATGCTAATCTCCTCCTACACACCCTCACAGACACGCCCAGAAATATAAAATGTTTTACCAGCTGTCTGGATATCCCTTAGCCCAGTCACGTTGACACGGAAAATGAACAAGGCCCATTCTTGCCTTTTGAATAGTTATAGAACACAGAAACTTGAGATCACAAGACATTCAGATAGAAGAGTTTCCTTTTTCCATACAATTACCTTAGCACAAACCCCTCAGAACAAAGTAGGGGCCACTGACTCTGCCCTAGGGGTAACCATTCTGCAGCTTTCTGGAGGCTGCAGAGGGCCTGGAAATTAGCAGACTAATTCTGGGAAGATCGGATTCTGCAGAATGAAATGTTTATCAGATTCTTTTCTCTCAACCTGGGGATTCTGCGATTGAACTTAAGGCATATCCAACATAATAATACTTTAATTCAGGAAGAATAAAGTACACCAAGAGTTATGTTTGCTCTTTTCCACAGGAGAGGTGATGCCTGTTCACATTGGAACACAAAACTAGAAAAGGTATTTTCTCCTTGGTTTTGATTTGCAGTGTTCTAAAAAGATGCTACTTTGAAAAATTCTTCCACACTGGTCTGGTTTAATGCCTGACATTCCATTATTTCTTTCACACAGAGAATCACAGACACTTTCCTATATGCTTAGCACATTCTAAGCACTTAGAAAAGAGTAGAGTGAGGGGAGAGAATTTACAATTTGCTTTTCAGGATCTATAGTCCGGACCAAAAAAAAAAAAAAAGTCTCAATCTAAGAAACAATGGAGACCAGCAGAAAATGAAAATCAGGGTCATAGGAAGGTACAGGCAGGGGGAAGGATCAGAGTTATAGTAAGTACTTTCTCAGTGCCACCCTCTTCATGCACATTTTCTCACTTAACCCTCAAAAGTCAACACATAAAAGTGTTATAGAAAGGGGGACCAAGAGAGTGGGCTCTTGTCTCATACTTGGAGACGAAATGTCTGAGGAGACACACACACTGACAAAGCAGAAGACTTTATTGGGAGGGGGTGCCCATGGCAGAGAGCAGCAAAGTAAGGGAATCCAGGAGAACTGCTCTGCCATGTGGCTTGCAGTCTCAGGTTTTATGGTGATGAGGTTAGTTTCTGGGTTGTCTCTGGCCAGTCATCCTGCTTGGCCCATATTTGGTCTGACTTAAGGTCCTTCCCAGTGGCACATGCATCTCTCAGTCAAGATGGATTCCAGTGCGAATGGTTCTGGGAGGTTGGTAGGACATATTATGGGCTGGCGTCTCCTCTCTCCTTTTGGCCCCTCCTGAAATCTCCTGATTAGTTTTCGGCAGCACGATGTTCTTTCTCAGGACCTCCTGCTGTGAGACAACTAAGGCAAGTAGTTATCATCATGCCTGGCCAAGGCAGGCAGTTTCGGTCAATGGTTCCCTAACAAAAATATATCATGCCAAAGGTCATACACTAGCTCTGTAGAGAACCTGGGATACAAATAACAAAGATAAAAATAATACAATTTTTATAACAAGAAGACATAGTTGTTTTTGTGTGTGTGTGTGTGTGTTTTATAAACTTATTTATTTTATTTTATTTATTTTTGGCTGCGTTGGGTCTTTGTTGCTGCACCCAGGCTTTCTCTAGTTGTGGCGAGCGGGGCTACTCTTCATTGTGGTGTGCAGGCTTCTCATTGTGGTGGCTTCTCTTGTTGCAGAGCATGGGCTCTAGGCACACAAGCTTCAGTAGTTGGGGCACATGGGCTCAGTAGTTGTGGCTCATGGGCTTAGTTGCTCCGCAGCATGTGGGATCTTCCCGGACCAGGACTCGAACCCGTGTCCCCTGCATTGGCAGGCGGATTCTTAACCACTGCGCCACAAGGGAAGCTGAAGATATAGTTTTTTTGAGTTTCAGTTATATATCATTTATTATACTAGATAACAGGTCTGTGAAGTAGGCACAATCATTCTTATTTTGCAGATGAGAAAACTGAAGTTTAGGGAGATTAAGTAATTTCCCTTTATTACCCTCAAAAGAATAAAAAATGGCTCACTGAGGATTTAGAGTCAGTTCCAGCTGAGTTGTAAGCTCATGCTCCTGGCACTCTGCTGGGATGCTCTCACATCTGGGCTCTGAAGCTCATAATTTTGCCACTACTGTGCCTTCTTCAACATTTCTCCTGCTGCAGCATGAACCATCCATGCCAAGAAGAGTTCAGTGAATATTACTGTAGCCTGAAAGGTTCTTTGGGTCCAGAGGTTCTTGTTGAAAACCACGCATCTCTAAAGGGTTCAATTCTTTAGCCTGTGTTTTCTACTTGTCACCAGAAAAAAGATCCATGTGGTCAAGTAAGTTTGGGAAACACTTGGTTCAACAACATATACGAGTTTTGTTTTGTTTTTTTAACTTGAGGAATTCTCAGTATCATTAAATAGTTGTAATAGTAATAACTTAAATATTCCCTGTTAACATATATTGAGCACATATGATTTGTCAAGTATTTTGCTAAATGTTTAATACATGGCCCCTAATTTCATGCTAACAAAATAATAGGAGGAAGAGACTATTACTGGCCCCATTTTATGGAAGCAGAGCAGTTAAGAAACTTATCCCAGGTTCCTCTGTGGAAGAACTGACTCTGAACTTTACAAATCTCCCTTGACCTTGGGTACATTTCAGTTCATACCATTTCCAAGGCATATTTGAACTCGGAACATGTTTTGGTGCGGCCAATCACAAGACTCCTTTCTTCAGGAGATGCATTGGTAATTACCCCTGTAATAATAAAAACTAATATGGAGAGGCACCATGTACCAAGCCAGGACTCAAGGCTTTGAAGAGATTGTTTAATTCATCCTTGCCTGTTAGTAGGGTCACGTTTTTAGGATGTAAAACCAAGCTGCAGAGCAGGTAAGAGACCTGTATACGGTTGGGAGCCAAGGAGTTCATGCTCTCCAGGCCATGCTCATCACCCAGCACCATACTCCTCTCTGGCCCCTCACCCCACCAGCAGTCATTCTTCTGGGCTCTGTCCCAACTTCCTGCTTTCTGGGAAGCAGAATCTTGATTTGAAGGTTCCAGAGAGACACTAGAGACCTGGAGAGAAAGGGCCCTGGAACACAGATCTATCTTGTTAGCAGGAAGGCAAGATTGTAGGTTTGTGAGGGACACAGAAGAGAAGCTAGTCATGGCGAGGTGAGGGCACCAAGCAGGCTGGAGCAGAGGGTGGGAAGTCACGTCAGGCCGAAGTGAGAGTTAGAGGGGGTGGGGTGAGCAATCCAACAAGTGTTTGTATTGGGGTGTGGAGTCAGCCTGGGATAGGTAGGGGAAGCCCTCAGCTGTCTCCCTTGGCCTGGACCACATCCGTGAGGCTATAATAGGAAACAGCAAATCTGACTCCATATTGGATCTGTTGCTTTGACTTCAGCCTTTGTTTTCTATTGCCTTTGTTGCAAGTGAATCCCTGAAGAAAGGTTACCTATAGCTTAAAACATCCATAATGATTCATCTCTGGGAACCCTGCCCACCATGCCTGAATGTTAAGCTAAAATGCCTTTGTTTAGCTCACAGAAAACATCCTGACCAGGTCCACCTGTGAAGAGCTGCAGGAAAGAAGAATTTTAACACATTCCCTCTGGAGTTTGGCCAGAACCAGGAAATAGCTGCAGCAACTTATGGCCTTTTTTACTTTACCTCCTTACTTCCGTCTTTCTGTATCATAAAAGAAAGTAGTATCCAAACCCGGGCAAGATGGTTCTTTAGGACATTAGTCTGCCATCTTCTAGGTTTGCTGGCTTTCTGAATAAAGTTGCCATTCCTTGCCTCCACACCTTGTCTCTCCATTGATTGGCCTGTTGTGGGGTAAGGGCTTAGACTCAGTAACAAGGAGACGAGGTGACATTCACTTGGAGGGCTTGGGGGCTGGCACAAGCATGGCTGCTCTCACAGGAAGCAGGCTCCCTGCCTCAGCTGCATGAAGCCATGTTGTGTGTGGTGCCTCTGACTTGGTCTCAGAGGAGTAGGCCCCCTCACCCCTCACCCCCAGATGGTTTATTGGAAAGAATGGCACCTTTGTCCCAAAGAGACAATACTAAAGGTGTTGCCCAATAGATAACACACGTGACCATCAGGAGCTTTTATTTCATGAGGTTTCCTTGGACTCAGGCTGCAAATGCCAGGTAGGGCCTGTGGAGGAAAAATCCACAAATAGAATCTTGCAGCTCATGCCTGGAATTCATATAGTCAAAAATTGTGTTCACTGAAATTTCCACTATTTGGTCATTACTGGAGAGTTCCAAGTTTAAGACCAACAATGATAAATCCTCCAAAATGCCAAAGGTAACTTGCTCCAGAAATAGCAAGGAAAACAGTGCTGAAGAGGAGAAGGGAGTGATGCTGATTGTGTGGCATCCTCTGAGCCAGGACTTGAGGAACTTCTGGGTAATTTTAGCACATTTCTTATTAGGAAACACCGTGTGTCAGGGGCACCTCTCCAGTCCATGCTGGAACGCAGTTGCAGAGATGAGGGGAGCCCTGCTCTAGTTTAATCTGGCTGATCAAGGAAAGGAACGGAATGTGCTCCTTCCACACCTGCAAGACCCTCCTGTCGTGGCACTGGCTGCTCCAGAAGAATGTCTTGTCTAGCATTATTAATATTCTGGAAAGTTCTCTGACTCATAACACTGGAGAGGTCAGAAACCCTTTTCTATCCATTACAGTACTGTAGAAAAGCTGTAGGTAATCATAATATGACCATATTTCTCAAATTGGCCATGAGGAATACCCAGAGTGATCGTGATAGATAAGAAACCACAATGACAGGCAGACCTTGGAGATATCATGTGTTTGGTTCCAGATCACCGCAATAAAGCAGATATCACAGTAAAGTGAGTCACATCAATTTTTTGTGGTTTATTTATATTTTTTGCTTTTTATTTTATTTAAAAATTTTAATTTTGTTAGAGTATAGCTGATTAGCAATATTGGGTTAGTTTCAGGTGTACAGCAAAGTGATTCAGTTATACATATACAAGTAGTTATTCTTTTTAAAATTCTTTACCCATTTAGGTTATTACAGAATATTAAGCAGAGTTCCCTAAGTTATAGAGTAGGTCCTTGTTGGTTATATATTTTAAATACAGTAGGAGTCACACCAAGTTCTTGGCTTCCCAATGTATATAAAAGCTCTGTTGACACTATACTGTAGTCTATTAAGTGTGTGATAGTATTATGTCTAACAAAATGATGCATATACTTTAATTAAAAAATAATGCTGTTGGGAAATCTCTTGCATTCCTATACACTATTGATGAAAAATCTGAAAGACAAATTAAAGAAACACTCTCATTTACCAC
Source organism: Mesoplodon densirostris (assembly GCF_025265405.1). Lineage (NCBI taxonomy): Eukaryota > Metazoa > Chordata > Mammalia > Artiodactyla > Ziphiidae > Mesoplodon > Mesoplodon densirostris. Next base: position 31,302,939 of record NC_082672.1, read on the forward strand.
TGCAACAAAAAGAATATAACACCTAGGAATAAACCTACCTAAGGAGACAAAAGACCTGTATGCAGAAAACTATAAGACACTGATGAAAGAAATTAAAGATGATACAAACAGATGGAGAGATATACCATATTCTTGGATTGGAAGAATCAATATTGTGAAAATGACTCTACTACCCAAAGTGATCTACAGATTCAATGCAATCCCTATCAAACTACCAATGGCATTTTTCACAGAACTAGAACAAAAAATTGCACAATTTATATGGAAACATAAAAGACCCGGAACAGCCAAAGCAATCTTGAGAAAGAAAAATGGAGCTGGAGGGATCTGGCTCCCGGAATTCAGGCTATACTACAAAGCTACAGTAATCAAGACAGTATGGTACCGGCACAAAAACAGAAATATAGATCAATGGAACAGGATAGAAAGCCCAGAGATAAACCCACGCACACATGGTCACCTTATTTTGGATAAAGGAGGTAAGAATATACAGTGGAGAAAAGACAGCCTCTTCAATAAGTGGTGCTGGGTAAACTGGACAGATACATGTAAGAGAATGAAATTAGAACACTCTCTAACACTATACACAAAACTAAACTCAAAATGGATTAAAGACCTAAATGTAAGGCCAGACACTATAAAACTCTTAGAGGAAAACATAGGCAGAACACTCTATGACATAAATCACAGCAAGATCCTTTTTGACCCACCTCCTAGAGAAATAGAAATAAAAACAAAAATAAACAAATAGGACCTAATGAAACTTAAATCTTTTGCACAGCAAAGGAAACCATAAACATGACAAAAACACAACCCTAAGGATGGGAGAAAATATTTGCAAATGAAGCAACTGGCAAAGAATTAATCTCCAAAATTTACAAGCAGCTCATGCAGGTCAATATAAATAAAACAAACAACCCAATCCAAAAATGGGCAGAAGACCTAAATAGACATTTCTCCAAAGAAGATATACAGATTGCCAACAAACACCTGAAAGGATGCTCAACATCACTAATCATTAGAGAAATGCAAATCAAAACTACAATGAGGTATCACCTCACACTGGTCAGAATGGCCATCATCAAAAAATCTACAAACAATAAATGCTGGAGAGGGTGTGGAGAACAGGGAAGCCTCTTAAACTGTTGGTGGGAATGTAAATTGATACAGTCACTATGGAGAACAGTATGGAGGTTCCTTAAAAAACTAAAAATAGAATTATCATATGACCCAGCAATCCCACTACTGGGCATATACCCTGAGAAAACCATAATTCAAAAAGAGTCATGTACCACAATGTTCATTGCAGCTCTATTTACAATAGCCAGGACATGGAAGCAACCTAAGTGTCCATTGACAGATGAATGGATAAAGAAGATGTGGCACATATATACAATGGTATATTACTCAGCCATAAAAAGAAATGAAATTTAGTTATTTGTAGTGAGGTGGATGGACCTAGAGTCTGTCCTACAGAATGAAGTAAGTCAGAAAGAGAAAAACAGGGCCTCCCTGGTGGCGCAAGTGGTTGAGAGTCCGCCTGCCGATGCAGGGGATACGGGTTCGTGCCCCGGTCTGGGAGGATCCCATATGCCGCGGAGCGGCTGGGCCCGTGAGCCATGGCCGCTGAGCCTGCGCGTCCGGAGCCTGTGCTCCGCAACGGGAGAGGCCACAACAGTGAGAGGCCCGCATACCGCAAAAAAAAAAAAAAAAAAAGAAAGAGAAAAACAAATACCGTGTGCTAACACATATATATGGACTCTAGAAAAAAAATGGTTCTGAAGAACCTAGGCACAGGACAGGAATAAAGACGCAGACCTACTAGAGAATGGACTTAGGACACGGGGAGGGGGATGGGTTAGCTGGGACGAAGTGAGAGAGTGGCATGGACATATATACACTACCAAATGTAAAATAGATAGCTAGTGGGAAGCAGCTGCATCGCACAGGGAGATCAACTCAGTGCTTTGTGTCCACCTAGAGGGGTAGGATAAGGAGGATGGGAGGGAGATGCAAGAGGGAGGAGATATGGGGATATATGTATATGTATAGCTGATACACTTTGTTATAAAGCAGAAACTAACACACCATTATAAAGCAATTATACTCCAATAAAGGTGTTAAAAATAAATAAATAAATTTAAAAAAAAGAAAAGAAATGAGACTATAGACATATGCCATTTGCCATCTAGCAACATCATAATGGGGTCATAAAGATCACAAGCATATATTGCCATGTGATTCTCAATCTCTTTTATGTGGGATATATGATATTGTATTTCAGTAATACAGCACCACTGAATTCAACATCATCATTCAAAAATATAAATTGATATGGAAACCCATCCTGCTTAGCTTAATGTACTTAGACTTTAAGTATTCAAAATCTTCTGTGTGTGTACAAACTGTGAAAAGATTAATTTTATTAGATTTCAATACTTTAATCTTGGGTTTATTATTCCCTCTTTGATTTTCTGAAGTATTCAGATCTGCTCACAGTGTGGAAATATAAATATATGATCTTGTACATACACATGAGTCATAATAAAGAGGTTGTCTTCTCTCAATGGAAATAAATAAATAAATAAATAACGCTGTTGGGAAAATGGTGCTGAATAGCTTTGCAGTGTTGCCACAAACCTTCAATTTGTAAGAAATGCAGTATCTGTGAAGTGGAATAAAACAAAATATGCTTGTATAAGGCATTAAGAAGGAATTTAGAGAATCGAACTGACCTCCTCCAGCTGTATAACCAGTCCCAGAGCTAGGTTTCCTTAGCTGTCTGAGCTCTGTCTTTGGCAGGGTTGAGTGTCATCTGTACTCTGCAGGAGGAAGTAGCTTCCTTAATTAATGATGTCTCCTACCAGTGGAGTGATGTCAACTGTATTGTATGACAAACCTAGTTTTATACTTGTTGAAAAGAAGCCTCTCCCTCTGCTTGGGTAGGCTTTAAGCTCATAGGAATGCATTCTTAAAGCTCAAAATACGCATTCACAGAAAATTTCTAAGAAGAAATTAGAACGGCGGAGGACAAAGATGAAGAGATTTTGAAATGTATTCCCATATGATATCTGAAAAAGAAAAGACAAAGCTAATAAAGTTTTTAGCAGGGGATATAATATGAATTCTTTTCACAAGCATTTACATCTTCACATTTTATTCACAGCCAGATATACAGTGACTATTACAGGTACTATAGTTTACAGATTTGTTCAAAATGGAAAAATATTTTTAATCAACAGTATTGTGTCTACAATATTAGATTCACTTCTGAACATCAAGTAAACTTCTTCAGCCAGGCAGTTACTTATCATCAGCTGTTGACAAAATCTTATATCCAAAGTCGAATTATTCTAATATAACATTGCTTCTTAAATGTTAGCAGTAGCAGAAGCAGCTTACCTTCATTTCTGATTGACCTCCTTAAACTAGAAATTTATCTTTTAGGAAAAAATGACCTATATCCAAAGTTCTGACTGATACAGTATGATTTTTGAACGCTGATGTACCAGATTTTTTTAAACCTTAAAATAATGTATTCTAAAAAACAAAACTTCCTTTCCTGACCTCCTCCTTCTGCTTCAAAAGCAAACAACAGAGAAACAAAGAAATAAACAAAACACATTTCCTGCACGCACTTGTGTCTTCATTTGAAGAATAACAGGAACTGATGATTCCCATTAACTATTCAATGGCAAACAATGTATAGGCTTGTGAGCCAGAACTTTGACAAATGTCAAAGGAGTAATATTATTCTACAAACAATATTTTCTACCTGTTTTTAGAGGTCTGGAAAGGTATGAGCCTACCATCCCACTCTACAAGGTGTTTTTAAAAAAGGCCCAGGTAAGAGCTTCAGGTAGGCAGCTGGACCCTACACTGGGAAAGAAAGAAGAGGTTTGAGGAAGGAAGGAGGGCTGGTAGCTACTGATGAGCTGTGTTTATCCACACTGAGCTAGCAAATACGAGCTAGGCAATACCTCCTGACTTTGGGGAATTGCCAGGTGCACGTGGATAAAGGGAGAACTCAGGGACACAGGAAGGAGAAAGGCCAATATTTGTTCTCAGTATCTGGCTGCTAAAACAATTGACGCAGATCACACTGGCTGAGTAAGAAGAAGCCAGTAGGCTGAGCTGAGGGGAGGGGAATTGTCTCAGGACGTGGAGGGAGTTTTCACATCCTGTTAGACCTGTGTTATTTTTTGCAGTAAAGCTATGGAAAATACTGGAAGGTTTGGACAGGCAGTTTGAAAACAAAAATTGTGCTCCTTGTAACTGTATGTTTGCCTCTTCGCCAGCCAGTGTGTGCAGAAGAGAAATGGCCCAGCTGAAGATCATTTCCTCTTGCTCCGATGCCCGTTTGCAATGATTGATTCTTAAAGGTCACTGGATGGCTCGCCAGCACATTTTTGTACAAGGAGTCCAGCTTTCTGTTTTGACATTAGTCAGATATACATGTGGCACCTGAGAAACAAAGAGGAGACGGGAAAGCATCAGATTTTCTTTTGGCTCAGGCACTGTCAACTTGGAAACCCTTACATGTCTGAGAGCCTTATTTGGCCTAGACACCCCCAACCTGGCAAAAAATTCTTTTGTAATATTTTTGTACTACAGTTTTAAGGGTTTACCCTTTGTCATTTTTTTCCCACCCTTTAAAATTTTCCCTTTTCTTTCTTCCCTTTCCTTCTTCCTTTCTCAAACTTTTCTAGACCCTTATTATATATGTCAGGTACTGTGCTGCTGAGGATGTATACAGGTATATAAAACAGTCTTGGCATCCACAGGGTTTACAGTCTAGTGAAAGATTTGAAAACAATTAGCAGCAATACAACCTTCTAAATACTACAAGGGACTCATGTACAAAGTGACATATGTCCTAGACAATGACCTGCCAAACATTAGAGGTCCACACTAATTGGTACTTTAATACAATTAAAGTACCAATACAATACAATACAATTTTCGTCTCTCTCTCTCTCTCTCTCTCTCTTTAAGCTAATTTATCTATCTGATCAATAAGTGGTTTTTGAAGATTTTTATTTATTTATTAAAAAACTTTTTATTTTTATTTTTATTTTTTTTGTGGTACATGGGCCTCTCACTGTTGTGGCCTCTCCCATTGCGGAGCACAGGCTCCGGACGCGTAGGCTCAGTGGCCATGGCTCACGGGCCCAGCTGCTCCGCGGCATGTGGGATCTTTCCAGACTGGAGCACGAACCCATGTCCCCTGCACTGGCAGGCGGACTCTCAACCACCAGGGAAGCCCTGAAGATTTTTATTTTTACCTTTTCTTTCTTTTTAAAAAGTTCACTTGTAGAAGATTGCCATGATGTGTTGAATGGTTATTATGTGACAGCCAGGCATATTGCTAGGATTTCAGGGTTACACAGATGACTAGAAAAGGCCCCTGACATAAAATAGTTCATGGTATTATGGATGAGATGGATTTTCAAAACAATACCATATAATTCAGGTAGGTAAGTTCTAGAAGTTATGGATGAGGTACTATGAGAACACAGAGCAAGAAAAGGTTACTTTTCAGAGAAAACTCTAATTCAAAAAGATACATGCAGGGCTTCCCTGGTGGCACAGTGGTTGAGAGTCCGCCTGCCGATTCAGGGGACGCGGGTTCGTGCCTCGGTCCAAGAGGATCCCACATGTCACGGAGCGGCTGTGCTCGTGAGCCATGGCCGCTGAGCCTGTGCCTCTGGAGCCTGTGCTCCGCAACGGGAGAGGCCACAACAGTGAGAGGCCTGTGTACTGCAAAAAAAAAAAAAAAAAAGAGATACATGCACTCCAATGTTCACAGCAGCACTATTTACAGTAGCCAGGACATAGAATCAACCTAAATGTCCAGCAACAGAGGAATGGATAAAGAAGATGTGGCACATATATACAATGGAATATCACTCAGCCATAAAAAGGAAAGAAATAATGCCATTTTCAGCAACATGGATGGACATAGAGATTTATCATACTAAGTGAAGTAAGTCATCCAGAGAAAGACAAATATCATATGATATCTCTTATTTGTGGAATCTAAAAAATGATACCAAAGAACTTATTTACAAAATAGAAATAGACTCACAAATATAGAAACAAACTTGTGGCTACCAAAGGGGAAAGGGGGTGGGGGAGGGATAAATTAGGAATTTGAGACTAAAATATAAACACTGCTATATATAAAACAGATAAGCAACAAGGACCTACTGTATAGCACAGGGAACTATACTCAATATCTTGTAATAACCTATAATGGAAAAGAATCTAAGAATATATATAACTGAATCACTTTGCTGTACACCTGAAACTAAACACAACATTGTAAATGAACTATATTTCAATGAACATTGATAAAAAAAAAAGAGAAACAGTTAATTTTCTCTGATGGACTTCCCAGGAGATGGGTGGGTCAGGTGAAGTCACAAAGAGAGGATGACATTTGAGCTAATGCTTGAAAATGATTGTGTTCACCAGACTGGTGGCACTGTGTTTATTTCAGATTGTACCCAAGTTTATGTATGACACAGTGACTTTTTTACAGCTGTGGAATGCATATAACTCAAAATTAATTACTGCCCATCCCTGTTCTTAAGTCTTCTGGTTGCCTTTACTACTCTAGTCATGGTACTCAGATCCATCCCTTTCTTAAGGCCTCCCCTACCTCACTCTACTCCTTTATTTTTTGGCCCAACACATTATAGTGTCTTTCAAGTTAACCCTCCATGATCCACTCACCTCTGAGCCTCCTCTTATCTCCAAAGGACTCACTGATACACAGCAATCAACAAAGATCCACCTAACCACCTCATCATACAGTGGAGGCTTTAAAACGTCCCCCCCACCCCCATGCCCCTGCAACAGCTTCTGTACATGGAAGGGAACAGAAATTTATTTTTTCACTATTAATTATCCAAACAACTACTCTACCCCCTAGAAAGTAGAAATCACCACAGTCAGTTTTCATTTTTAATCATTTTCATTCCTGTGAATTATACTTGACACCTGACCTCATACTTTTCTAGGTATTTTTATACTAGTATCACCTGTTCTTGTGTATTTGTAACTCATTATATCACATACCACATTATATCACATCTCTATAATATATCATTATATCACATCCCTACAATAGGACTTAAATGCAATTACTGCGTAAACTGCCTGATCATCACATGCTAGTCAGATATGATTATACTGCCAAGCTCCCCATTTTCTTAAACAGAAAACCTAAAAAGGCAGTGGAGTCTTTTGAGCTAATATGTTGTAGACTATCAAGACCAGTCTTGACTGTCAGAATCAGTGACAATAAGGTAAGTCAGCTAACAGTAGGGGACATAAGTGGTTTGAAGGTATTGAAGTCTAAGTTTAATAGTTTATCGTTGGTCAAGTTAGTTACAACAAATTCTGCTGTTGCCTTTGTTCTTTAGAGAGGCTGAACTGAAGAGACCCAATTGTTTTTTCATTTCTAAGAAGAAGCAGGCCAAGTACATTTTTAGGGCGTCTGCATTTTCTGAACTTCTCCTGAATTTTTCTCTTTGAATGGAGAAAATACTGCTTTCTGAGAAAAGGTATGTTCTTGGAACAACTGCCGAAAGCTAAAAATAGTGGGAATTGAACGTAAGAATGCCTGGAGGAAAGAAAGCCAAACTGTAGATTTTGGTTACTATATTTGACTTAAAACACCCACTCCAAAAGGAAGAAAACAAAATTCTCATAAGTTTTATTAAAATTCCAACTGATATTATTTGAAAAACAGCTATCTTATACGATTGAGATTTATTTCCCTTAAAATAACACATTTTGTTTCATTTATTTTTCTGAGAACTCTGTATTAATTCAATTGGCATAGCATACTAGACATTATTGGTTGGATAACTAAATTTAGTTTTGTACAGGTAATCATAAAATAAAAATCAGAATGTTCTACCTCAAAGTATAGATTAACTTTCTCCACAATTTTTAAGAATGACACATTTCCTTTCAGTTTATAGATGTCATTCTTTTCATAAAGCACATAAAACTTTAAATGAAAAATTAAGACTTGCCTACTGAAAATGACTAATGATTTATCTGAATCCAGTGCCTTGCCCCTTTGGAACTTACTATTTGGGTATTAAAGAGAGAATAATAACACTTTTATGTATCTGCTGGGAGACAACATCTGTGAAACCATATATTTATTGATGAACCCAGAGCAAGCTTTTGTTTTTAATCTTTGATCTAAGCCCATATACGTTAATTTTGACAGTAAGTGGCACTGTGACAACATTCTAGCTCCAAATTTATTTTCAGGCTAATCCAGTGGATGCCATTAATCTTTGTACAGTAGCAGTAACATTGGCAGTTCTTCAACCTTTCCTTGTTGATAGCTTCTGAGCTCAATGATGCATTTTCTTTACTATGGAAACAAATAGCATGAGGGTCTGAGGAAGTGAAGCATGATAATTGTCCCAGAAGTTCAAAATGTATTGCATGTTGCTTTGTTGATGGACCTTTTATCTATGTCATTGACTGAGATAATTCAGTAAAGTTCTCATTCATGCCCTTAATCTTTTCTTACCCAGCACCCACTCAATCATTTGGGCCGTTTTATTTTTTGAAAACATAACATTTCAATTTTGGAAGAGATGTCAAAGTTGCTGCTAAATGTAATATTAGGTAAGACTATTACACTGGTAAAGAGCCATGTGAGAAATTCTTGGTGTATCAGGGATTGATAACGTACTCAAAACACTGGGCCTCAGGTAGAGTAAAAAGTCCATTTGTAAAGTATCCAATAAACTAGCTTGGGGGTTGTGGGTATTTAAAGTATGGCTTCAGACACAGAATAAATGCTTTTGGGCAATCTCTAAATAATGTGGATATAAATATTGTCAAAGGCCTAATTAATTTTCTTGAGCAATCTCAATTTCAGTGGTAGAGTACATTGTACGTTGTACGTTGTACATTGAAACACACCATACTCCACATTTATTAAAATAACTCTTGTGATCGTAAATCAGGTGCAGTGTCTATTATCTAAGGAGATTAAAAAAATATCTGATTCTCATTACATTCCTGTGAAAGAGGCAGATGACATACACCTTCACCCTATTTTAACTAAAAGATTAACGTTACCATTAATTCATTGAATACACATTAATTGAGTACGTAACAGGTGTCAGAGAAATTCCAGATGTTGGAGATATGCATTTACAGCCCCTGTTTTGAGAAGAGCTAAAAATCTGTGCAGAGTCTAGTGTGGAAATTATAACATGATAAACCAGGGTTAGACAGAGCCAGCAAAAATGTTTGTTTTGATCTGTATAGATTTAAAAAAATATATTGATATAGCTAAAATAGATACTTTTCTCTCCAAATCTGGATTTTTAGGCTTCTATTTAAAACCTAACATTGGGCTACTGCCTAGGGGAGACATCTGTTCTTTAGTTCCTACCACTTCCTGGCAAATACACGAGCCCACTTCCTTAATTTTTATGTAGTAGTAATGCAAGGGAGTGAATGTGAGAATCTGTAACGCTTGACAATTCAAAGTGAGAAGTTACAGGGAGTAAGCAGAATTTCAGGATGGCCTCCACAACCCTCACCCCCTGATACTGTTCCTGTGATTATGTCTTGTTGTATGACAAAGGGGAGATTGTCCAGATAGGGCTAGTCTAATCACATAAGCCCTTGAAAAACAGTTTTCTCTGCCTGGGAGCAGAGGAGAAAGAAAGATTTAAAGAATGAGAAGCACTCTACTCACCCATGAGAAGGACTGGATGACTGGCCACTGTTGGTTGAAGATGGAATGGCAGAGCTGAGACTGCCTCTAGAAGCTGCAAGTGACCCCCAGCTATCAGCCAGCAAGAGAATGATGACCTCTATCCTGCAACTGTAAGCAACTAAATTCAGCCAACAACTTGAATGAGTTTGGATGGCGATTCTTCACCCAGAACCTCCAAAAAGAGCCAGCCCAGCAAGTACCTTTATTTCAGCCTTGCAAGACCCTGAGCTGAGAATTCAGATGAGCTCACTGGGACTTTTGACCTACAGAACAGTGGGATGATAGATGGGTTTTGTTATAAGACAATAAGTTTGTGGTCAAGTGTTGTAACAGTAATGGAAAAACCAATCCAGGTAAGGAAATAGCTAAAGTCAACTTGGGTGACTAGAAACATATGACTATCTTTGAGATAGTGAACATAAGAGACGGAATCAGATTAAAAAAAAAAAAAAGCATGGTTGATTTTAGTTTTGGAATCAGATCCTTGAATGGGCCATGCAGTTTTATTCACTCATTCTTTTATTCATTCAGACGTATTTATGGTGCATATACTAGGCATTAGGCTTGGTTTTGAAGATATTGCTAAAATTGACCTGCATCCAAGTTCTGGCACATACTAAGCACTCAATATTATATTGAATTGAGTTGAATTGCATTAAATGCCTTTGAGAAGACTAAGTTTGGTGGCTTAAAATTCTTAAGTTATATAGTGAATAAATGTCTGTATCTTCACAGCCCCTACCCCCCACTCCCACCATGCTGCTTTTATCACTTCTTATTATCCTTGTTGTATATATATATATATATATATATATATATATATATATATATATATATATATATATATTTATTTATTTATTTTTATTTATTTATTTTTCGGTACGCGGGCCTCTCACTGTTGTGGCCTCTCCCGTTGCGGAGCACAGGCTCCGGACGCGCAGGCTCAGTGGCCATGGCTCACAGGCCCAGCCGCTCCGCGGCATGCGGGATCTTCCCAGACCGGGGCACGAACCCGCGTCCCCTACATCGGCAGGCAGACTCTCAACCACTGTGCCACCAGGAAAGCCCTGTTGTATATTTTTTACCTAGTTTATTCCTGAACACAGAAACACCATAGTTTAATTTTTTACTCTCAATTTAGGCATTATATTGTATGTATGTTTGAAAATTGCAAACAGAATTCTTGAAATTTGCCATTGAATCAGTGGACTGGACAGACTGGGTTCTCTCGTCTGAAGGTTGTTCCTCTGCCTGAAATACACAGCAGATAGCAGGCCATGGATTCTGTCCCTTAACTTGCCATCATGATGCATCCACCGAGGTGCATCAAACTGGTCAGGAGAGGATCCCATGCATGCTACAATTTGTTTTGTTTTGTGTATTTTCATTGCAAAAATCTTCAACAACTGTAAAGTTACAGGCTCTTTGTAAGACTTTCCTTGGGGTTCTATTTCAGATTTACTATAAATTTAGTCTTGTTATGGTGAAAGGTGCCAGATCTCTTGAGCTTTGCTTGAATCATGAATTTCACTAACCATTATTTACATCAAGACTAATAACGAGTATCCAATCAAAATCTTGGAAAAAAGGCACAGTCATTTGTTCCTACCGTCCTACCTACCTACCTACCTATCTTACTCCAGCTGGTCTTAAATCGTTTGGTATCAATATTTTTATCAGACTGTTTTGATCTGAATATAATTTTTTAAAAAGGATAAAGGGAAATTTTAGTTCCTAAAATTTGACTTAATCCAATTAGAGCAAGAAATAGAAAGAGACAAAAGAGATTTTAAAATATATGCACAAACAATCTCACTGTAAAATATAATTATTAAGTAGCTTTAAAATACTGAGAATTAGCAGTGCTTTAAAAATTAATATAGAATGCTTATAAGTAATAATAAAAAGTTATGAAGATTTTATAAATTAATAGGCTTCTGTAATCATGTTGAATAATATATGAAGAAGTATATAAATATAGATATCTTAAAGCCATTTACAAAACAAAGGTTTATTGAAAGAAAAACTAAGACTCTTTCTCAACATCTTCACAACAGCCTTCTTCCCATTCGCCTCTTCAGAAAAGACATCTCAATTAACTGTGCAAAACATTAACGTTCCCCAACCCTGTGTCCTGTATGCTAGACTCTATCATATTATTCCATTTTATCTTCTCCATAAATTAGCAATAATGGAAAAGGTTACATTTATGCTTCTGTTGTAGTGTTTCCTGTCAGTGCTCTCCAACTCCCAAATAGAATATGAACTCCTTGAAGAAGTTCTTCCTTTCCACATTTATATCACCAATATCTAATACTTAGTAGGTACTGATAATTATTTGTGCACGGATTAACTTGCTTTTCAAATATGGTAAATAATTTTGCCATAAACATATAAAAAGATGTTAAAATTAGAAATAGATACAAGCACTAAGATATAGTTCTTTAATCTCTTTGTTTTGATGTAGTAGAAAAAGCAGTAGGTTTACAATATGTATAACTGGTTTTGTTATGGTGAAAGATGTATTCCATCCATCCAAGAAACATGTACTGAGAACTAGTCATGTGCGGATACTCTTCCCTTTCTTTCATTTAATTATTTAATTTACAATCTGGTTGAACATTTTTTTATTTTCTGTAAAATAATGACAATGATCCCCATCTACTTCTCCCATGAAGTCTATGTGAAAGTGCTTTGAAAACTGTTGAGTTACCCTAAAATAGTAAGATATTATTATTATGACTAACATATTATCACTAGAATGAACATATTCACATAAATGAGGGCCAGAAATTCATGGACTTGTATTCAAATCTTTCTACAGCTCTCATATATGCTCAGACAAATGGAGGGTAAAGATAAATTTCTACACAATTTTTTCATGAAAGAACAAATCATATACTATGTGATGGATAACAGTACATTTGTTCATTCATTTTAAAATTCATTTATTTGACAAACAATTATTGTACCAATACTACACGCAAAACACTATGCTAGGCACCTGATGTGAAATGAACTCTTTAAGGAAGGCAATTTAAGGATAAGCCAGTGTTATTCCAAATCTTTAAAAGATCAGCTGATCAAATGATTTCAAATACTTTCATATTCCTAATCATTTAAATAAAGTCTGTATTATTGTCTTGTTCCCACTTTCAACCCAGGATTCTAGCATCATGTAATGTTGATGGTAGGTAACAGTTTTAGAATACCACACCCTGTACTGCTGTACTTGTATTATACCATTTAATACTTGCAACAAATCCAAAGGATAAATGTTCTCATTTCATATGTTGGCAAAAATGTGTCTGAGGCCACATACTTAGCCACTATTTTGTATTACTTATGCTTTGTTCTCTGAATGCCTAGATACCTCATTTCATTTACCAATTAGTGGCTCAGTAATGTGATGTGTCAGTGGTAATTGCTCTCCTGATTGAGCCCAGGTCCTAACTTGTGTGTGTAGATCACAAAAACATACAGTAACTAGAATTCTGTAAACATAGGCAACTTTCCACCTTGTCTTTCCCATATACCACATTTTGGCAGCATAAAAATGTGGATCCATTATGTGTGGAAAATATAATAATACCTCGGAAAAGCTGGGGAATGTTTCAAAGCTTGTCAAGCCAAAGCCTGCAGCAAACGCTTCTTTGACTTCACACAACTGAGGATGTCCCAGCATGTCTGCCTCTAATGTGTTCAACAAGAGTGACATTGAGTACAGTACCTTCTATGTTGGGGAAGCATGCTGGATTCCAGACAGCCATGGGTCTTCCTCCTCACTTACTCCTCAAGTGCAGTTGTAAAAGTCATTTGAAAAATAGTAAGAGTGTCCTAGTTTTAATGAAAGAACCATTACAAGAAGGAAATTCTCCTTAGCTCAATATGATAAAAATCAGATGTGATGTTTTTCTATTTACAGAAGTAGAACTTTCATTGAAATCCTTGCCTGAGAGAGATTAGAACAGACAACGGTTACACAGGAGTTTGGCTTTGCTGGAACTGAGATATGCAAGAGGGATGTTACCCTCTTGTTATCAGCTGCCTCATTTGAAGCCTGCACCAGAGGTTCCTTGTGCAAACTGGAGGACCATGTCTGAAGCTGCTACACGTCCAAGAGTAAAACAGCTTCAGAATTCACCTAATTAACGTTTAGTGTAACAATCTGCTGAAATCTGTTTCTGTGATTGGCAAGAAATCCAAAAGTAGCCCTTGTTTCTTTTTTTTTTAGTTGAAGTACAGTTGATTTACAGTATTGTGTTAGTTTCAGCTGTACAGCAAAGTGATTCGGTTGTATATATATATATATTATTTTCAGATTATTTTCTATTATAGGCTATTATACAATATTGAATATTATTCCCTGTATTATACAGTAAATCCTTGTTGCTTGTCTATCTTATATACAGTAGTGTGTATCCATTAATCCTATACTCCTAATTTATCCTCCCCCTTTCCCTTTTGGTCACCATAAGTTTGTTTTCTATGTTGTGAGTCTGTTTCTGTTTTGTAAATAGATTCATCTGTATTATTTTTTAGATTCCACATATAAGTAATATCATACGATATTTGTCTTCATCTGACTTACTTCACTTAGTAGGATAATCTCTAGGTCCATCCTGTTGCTGCAAATGGCAATGTTTCATTCTTTTTTGTGGCTGAGTAATATTCCATTGCATATATATATCAAACTTTAAGGAGAAGATATAAAAGGCCTTGTCTCTTTATTCATGGAGCTTATCTAACACTGTGGGCAAGGAGGTTTGATGTACATCCAATTATGATTAGATCTTCCCCTTCTTCTACATAGAATTCTATATATTGCCGCAGCCTAGAACAAAGCATCCAGATAAGTCTAGATTTAGAGGGGGACCACTACTGTCACTGTCCTGTTTAGCTTCACTGGCATTATTTCAACATGGCCCGAATCTCCTTCTCTGTTGTAGGAAGGTCCAATGAGCTGGAGATCAGAGATTCTTGGCTCTTGTCCCACACGTCTACCAATAAGCCATGTATGACCTTGGTTATGTCTCTTCATTTCTCCAGCCAATGAATGAGAGTTTGGAAATTTCTTTCTAAATCTAAAACCCTTTCTTTGTTATTTTCTTTTAAGTCGACACTTCTTTTCATCCATGGACACCTCCATGACTTTAGCTATTTGTTCACATCCCTTCTATCTTGAACAATCCAAACACTCTAATGAGGCTTCTTCAAATTCAACCATTCTCTTGTATGGAAGCTTTAGTCTTTAAGTAGGACACACCATATATTTTCCAAGTTACTGAACTTTGGGAACAAAGGAGGGTCTGAGAGATATCAATAATTTGTAGAGATTTTATTGGAAGGGAGGGGAATAATTGCAGTCTATGATTGTTGTAGACTATTTGAGGAGGGCTTTTCTTAGGAAAGCAGAAGTGCAGCCAATTAACTTGTGCTTCTCAGTGACATCTGAGAATGAAGTTCTGAAACCCTAAACAGAGCTCACCAAGACCAGAATATGATTCTGTCTCTACATCCTTCCTGACATTAAAATTTTATTTATTATTTTTATTTCATATATTTCATATTACTATTGCTTCATTGTTTTAGTGGTAGTTCTGCTTTTTTTCAACTGAAAAAAGAAGCTTACATCATAGAAGCTCATTGCTAATCAGTAGCACAAAACTAAGAATACACAGATAAGAATGGTGATAAAGGATCCTTAACAACAACTTATGTTACTAGAGTACAAAATAGTATATGTTACACTATTTAACAATATGAAACCAATTTCTAGTTATCTTAAATGTTTTTTTTTTTCTTTTTTAAGGCTTATTTAATTAGAAAAGGAAGAGCTAAGTGAAACCTTTGGGAATACTTCTGAGTAAAAGAAATAAAAACACACCCTTTTAAAACGTTTTTAGGTGTTGCCAGAAGGTGGTGTAAAGAGTCCAGTGTAGCCTGGTTATCTTGCAGCAAGGAGAGGCTAAGGGAGGTTAGAGGGGTAAAGAGTCCCCCTCAGAGGAGGTAAAGCAGGGCAGTGGAGCAGCTGGAACTGGGGGTGCTGGTGTTGGAGTGGGTGGGGGGAAGTGGTGGTAAGTTTATTTGCAAATCAGGAAACTTGGGTCCTGCCTGTAGTACTTTCGCCCGAGGCCAAGTTCCCCCCTCTCCTCAGGACAGTCATGCTTCTCTTCAGGTCACCTCCTAACTAACATGAATCTCTCTTTTTCTTTCTAATCCTCCCTCAAAGACGATTTTTGTCTTTAGAAGTGACCACACAATATATATACCCTATGGAGCGCAACTTTTCTTCTTTAGTCATAGCACATTTTTGAGTGGAGTCCATGAATATTTTCATAGACTATGAACTGCCTGGTACTGTAACCTATAACCAATGATCCAAAGAGACTAATTACCACTGATCAGATGTTATGCCTTTAATCCACATTCCTCCCTCTTCACTTGAGGGAACTGGGAGAGTATGTGAAAGGGTAGTTATACCAGAGAGATGTTCCACAGACTTCAGCTTGATGCTGTTGGAAGAGCATCCAAGTGTTTCAACATGTTCCATCTGGGCTGTCCACTCACATTGGCAGAGCAGGGCAACCCCGGAGGAAGTCAAACTGGAGGATACCCTGTGGGGTATTGGTTTTCCTTTTCCCAGCAAAAGGTCTGGGCATGAGAGGAAAGTCCTGTTGCTATTACTGAGTCACATTCTTTGAGGTGGTTGGTTTTTCTACTGATGTGCATAGCTGAGATTTAGCAGCCCAAAAAAGCACTTGGAAAATTTTATTTTTCTGTTAAATATTACTCACCCTCAAGGCAAGTGTTCCTTTGTGAGAATATTATTAATTGGGGATATTCCTCAAGAAGTAACTGATATATGACTTTTGAGTGAAAGAGCTGCCTGATATATAAATATATGTCTATTCTCAGTTCAAAACTAGTATTTGATCGGTCTTGGGTGCTTTAGGTCCTGGTGATCAATACAGTGGTTCTTGCTCTCTTCTGAGTTTTTTTCCATAACTGCAATGGCAGGTACAGAAAGATAAACACCAAAAGAAAAGCAGATCAAAGTTCCTCTGGTATTTTAAAGACAGGGTCTGTTACATTTGGAAAATGTCTTTGCAGGAAGTGGAATTAAAGATGGATCATGAATATGGAGCACCTGTAGTGACTCAATTAAACATCAAATATCTACAGTTCTGGTTTGCCATAACAATATTAATAAAAGCCAACATTCACTGAATGCTTAGTATGTGCTAAGCATGGCGCTATGGATGCCACATATTTACTCTTCACAATAGCCCCTTAGTTAGGTACTTTCATTACCTTTATTTTATAAGAAGACAATCGTGGCACAGAAAAGTTAAACAACCTGCCTAAAGTCACACAGCTGATAAGTGGTTGAGAAAGGATATGCAAACTGCCAGGGCAGGTTACAGAGCCCAGTCTCTTACCCACCACACGGTACAAGCTCTGTTTTGAACTCTACAGATGAACATAATAGTACAGGAATGAGATAAATGAGCTCACTGCTTTAGTACCTGGTCTGTTAAGGAACCCATCTACTTGGCAACCTTATATATTTGGAGTATAATTGCAAACCAGGAATAAAAAAAATACAGCAGCTGCGAGCTGCTAAAAACACACTCAATCAAGGCACTAAGGCACAGTTACAGTATACTTGGGTGGGCATAGCTGGCCCTCACTTCAACTGTATTTACTGTTATCACACATACATCACAATTATTACCATATCACACAACTTATTTATGGTTACTATAGATGTAAATTGTTTCCAAATCCAAGGCAATTCAGATCTGTAGTCGTTGACTTCTATATTCACAGAAGAGAGTGAGCCCACAGGAAATGATAAGAAAAGAGATACATGGAAAAAAAAACATGTTTATAAGTTTAGTGCAAGGGTCCAAATTCTTATCAATTTTAATAAAGCCCAGAACCATTATATCCTTGCAACAGAGCTCATTAAGAAATGTCCGTGTGGGTGATACTAAGTGATGAAGAAAATCTCAAGTGACATTTGATTACCGGTTCAAGAAGAAGAAAACATAAAAAGCTGTTGAGAAAGACTTCTATTCAAATTAGTTACTTTTGAAACTGACATATAATACTTGAGGGAGTAAATACCCTACTAGAACCAAAGCACATCTATCCACAGCAACGTTCCCTGTAGGGTCCATGTGGTTAAGGTTGATTGCATTTTTCACTTCTGTAAGATAGCAAACCTCCTGAAACGAAGGTCCTGAGCATCATGACCTTGCACTGGTAGAGTTGGTGCCTGCTGGGCACAGAGGGCCATCTCGCAGCGTGGGGCTGCCAGCAGGAAGAGACCTTTTAGGGAAAGACCAGCTTTGAAGATCCGGTCAGGAGGCGGGTCTGATGGGAGGTGGCATTTCTGTCTTCAGGACTTCAAAGTAGTTTATTTACCATGATAGATGTAAAAAAAAAAAAAAAAGAACATGATTCACATATTAGCAAACAAATGTGCATAACTTATTCTTTGGTTTAGGGCTCAGAGTTCAGACCTGTCTTGATAACACCTGATAAAGTTTTCATTAAAATGCTGACTGTCTTAATAATGGACTAGAGGTCTCAGCCTGAGAAGAAAAATATACAAGCACCTTTCTCTTCGTTACTTTAAAAACTGCTATCCTAGTATAGAACTGATGATTTTAATAGTGTATCTACTGTTACATAGGAAGCAAACATGTGAAAAACATTCCCTTAATATTCAGCTTTATTTCACATACTCTGAACACTCAGGTTTTGGAAAATGAGCACTTCTTTACAAACAGCATCAATTGCATCAAAATACCCATCAAAAATGTTTTCTTCTGCTTTTTTCTATCATAACTCTCCAGTTAAAAAAAGAAACACAACAGTTAAATGATGTCACCCTGGGGAGCTTATGTGGTAAAATTAGAATTAGGAAGAAACTTCTTTTTTTGTGGTACGCGGTCCTCTCACTGATGTGGCCGCTCCCGTTGCGGAGCACAGGCTCCGGACGCGCAGGCTCAGCGGCCATGGCTCATGGGCCCAGCTGCTCCGCGGCATGTGGGATCCCCCCAGACCAGGGCACGAACCCATGTCCCCTGCATCAGCAGGCGGACTCTCAGCCACTGCGCCACCAGGGAAGCCCTAGGAAGAAACTTCTTATTAATATATTTGTTTTTATGTGACAACCAGAAAACTTTGCTGTTAAGCTGAGTATTAAGTCTAGAATACATAGAAGGTTTTTCTTCTCTGGAGAAGGGAAAGATGTCAACAAGCACTAAGGTCCTACTGTAGATCCTACTATATATACACCCCTACACCATGCACAGAGAATACACTAGTGAGGAAAAGAGAAGAGGTGTAGGTTCAGAGTCCAGTGAGTCAGATATGTGTTCAACTGTCTAACAGCACAGGAAGTATCCTACAGGTACCCTACTGCCAGGAAAGAAGGAGCTCAGGTACATGGAGAGGAAGCAAGTGGCTCTCTGGGCAGGAAATGGAGAGGGAGGGGAACAAGGGGACAATGGGAGGAGAGGGTAATATAGAAGTTAAGATCCCCAGTTCTGAATTCAGCCAACAGACCTGGATTGTAAACCTAGCCCTATGACTTCCTAGTAAGGGAACCTTAGGCAAATTGTTTATCTTCAATGTGCCTTTTCTGTAACATGGGAATAATAACAGGACCTTCCTCCTTGGGTTGTTTTGAGCATTAAATGAGACCATGAATAGAAAATGAGAGCTCAGTACCAGCATAGAGTTGCCTCTAATAAATGTCAGTCAAAAATAAAGAAAGAAGAGGGTTATTCCAGTCGAGGAAGAGACACTTGAGTTTGGTTGAAGAATGGCTAGGTGGACAGGGTGATGACAGAGGAGCACAAAGTAGAAAATTACACGGGAGGGAATTGTTTGGAAAAAAGCAAAGAGTATATAGCGATCGGAGTAGATCCTCCATGAGGTGAGGAGTAATAGGGTGGGAGTGAGTGAATAATACAGGTGGAAGTGAAAGTTTGGTTCCTTGTCACCCCCAGTCACAATTAAGAGGGGGAAAATATCAAATAAAAGTTATGGTCTTCATTAGGTGCCTGAGTGCCTAGCACTCTCTGGGCATAAAATAGATGTTTATATTAATTATGAATTGGCTTTATTTAAATATAGCAGCTATAAATCTCAGGCTACCACTCAGGCTGCATCCTATCAGACCTATCACCAGCATTTGACATGAATGATCATCCCTTTAGACTTTCTTCAGTTGGGTTCCAGGATATTGCACATTCTTGGTTTTCTTATTATTGCACAGTTACCTGTGTCTGATTCTCATTATATTCAACAAGCTAGTGACAAAGAAATACTGGCATCTCTCCCTTTGGGAAGAATCTACCATACAAATCACCATGGAATTTAGACACTTTCTCCTCTTCTCTGCAGAACCTCTCTAATGAACCACCTACACACAGCTCTCTCCTGTCCTGCTGGCTACTCTACTTGCCCTACTCCATCTACTCATTGACTGACTTTCTTGCCTCTTATCCCATGTACTCTGGACCATCGTGTCTCTTCTTTCTTGCAGTCTTCTGTGATACCAAAACAAGCCGTATAAGATGTAATTTAATAAAATCAAAAGGATTACAGGATGAAGATGTCCCATGGAGTGTAGGTGCAGAATGACTTCCCGTGGTGTTGGCTTCTCATGCTCGGTCAATGTACTTGGGAAACTAGTACATGTCCATAGCAGGGACCTAATCTCAGCAATCTGCCACAACTCTGGCTGGTCTTTCTCTCCCCTCATGAAGTCAGTTCCTGGAATATCAGAAGATTTATAAATCTATGTTTTTTAAGTCTGTGGTATTCTGCGATAGCAACCTGGACTTCCACCTTCCAAGGTCACTCCAACCTCTGCATCTGCCTCCCTTCTCTCTCTATAACTTTGACCCTCTTTCTCCCTTTTATGAGTCTCATGATTACATTGGGACCACCAGGATAATCTCCCCATCTCAAGATCTTTAACTTAGTCATACTCACGAAGTCCTTTTTTTTTTGTCATGTAAAGTAACATATCCAAATTCTGGGGATTGGAACATGGACATCCTTTTTAGGGGGAGTTATTCTATCTACCACAGTGTCTTAGTGTGAGACACTAAACTTTAATGTTCAGTAGACCCAGACTATCTGACCCTGAAACCATGAGGAAGCTTCAGCTTTCCATAGTTAATATTTTCCTGAGCAGCAACTATGTTCCAAGCTCTACAGGATCAGTTGGGAATGAAAAACAATAGCAACAGCAAAACAGTAATAATAACAAATATCACAACTACCCATATATGAAGTACTTTTATGTATCAAGAAGTTGAGATAAATTATCTCTAAATTTCACAAGAATTCTGAAAGATTTTATTTCCATTTTACCTACAATTGTGGAAAACAATTTCACCCAAATGGGTGAAACATCAAGAACTGGAATTTGAACATGGATTTTCTCAATACAAAATGTAAGCCTTTGAACTAAAATACACTGCCTTTCCCCCCAGCTTTTTCCCTCAGGATACCTTAGGGCTTTTCCTATGTCCATATCGATAAAGATAGTCTAGCCTGAATGTGAATTTTATTACAGAAACATAATTCTCTTTTCTTTGTCCCTTTTTAAAAATTTGTTAGAAGATTAAAACAATTTTTTTTACTTCCTTGTGAGATTTGAATATTAAAATTTTTTGTCCTGAAGGAAAGAACAGGTTTCTAATTGCTGATGAGTCAGTTTCTGATTATACTGTGGCATAAAATCTATTTTTCAAATAATATTTGAGGTCAGAGGTAGTGATTCGGAAAAGAAGGAGATAAGGAGAAGTTTTCTTTTGAACTGGAAAGAGTTATACCTGGAGAGATGAGATGGGGATAGTTCAGCAAGATGTGTCTGTGAAAAACAATTAGAATCTCATTACGATGGAATTTCCTCCTGACCCAGTGGGTGGGGACTTTGTAAGGGAATTAGTTTGCTTTGTAGACAATAGAGAAATAAATTATTTCTTGAGCCTGGGATTTATAACTGCTATATTTAAAGAAAGTTAACCGATATTTATTAAGGATCTTATATGTGCTCAGAACAGTCCTAGGCATTTTGATATAATTAAGCTCATAATTCAGTTTCTTTTACTTGATGTTTGAAATTCTAGCTAGAAATTGAGAGTGGTAATGCACCCAACTATGATCTCACTTCAGTTGGAATTTTACTTATTGCTTATGTTAAAAAAAATTGTGTCTGAAGGTCTGAAATATACAATTGAGAAAAATTATTTTCCAATGAACCAAGTTCATTGGAGTGTTATTTATTTCTCATTAGCTAATATGTGTCATTGAAAGAGATTGTACGTTCTGGGAAACAGAGCCAAATACGTTAGAAGAGGTTTGTTAAAGTTGGGGTTTGGGTATTAACAGCTGTTATGGGTTGAATTATGTCCCCCTCAAAATGAACTCAACCCCCAGTACCTCAGAATGTGACCCTTATTTGGAAATAGGGTCCTTTACAGAAGTATGCAAGGTCATTAGGGTGAGTCCTAATCCAATATAACAGATTTCCTTATAAGAAGAGGAAGTTTGGAGACAGACAGACAGACAGACACACACACACACACACAGAATTCTACATGAATATCAAGGCAGAGAGATTGAAGTGATGTGTTTACAAGAAAGGAATGCCAAAGATTCCTGACAAACCACCAGAAGAGGAGGGAGACAAGGAACAGATTCTTACAGCCCTCAGAAGGAACCAACCCATCTGTCACCTTGATCTTGGACTTCTAGCTCCAGAACTGTGACACACTAAATTTCTGTTGTTTAGGGCATTCAGTCTGTGGTACTTTGTTAACAGCAACCCTCAGAAACTAATATAATAGCTGAACTTTTTTTGTGTGTGTGGTACGCGGGCCTCTCACTGTTGTGGCCTCTCGCGTTGCGGAGCACAGGCTCCGGACGTGCAGGCTCAGCGGCCATGGCTCACGGGCCCAGCCGCTTCACGGCATGTGGGATCTTCCCAGACCGGGGCACAAACCCGCGTCCCCTGCATCGGCAGGCAGACTCTCAACCACTGCGCCACCAAGGAAGCCCAGTAGCTGAACTTTTAAAGGAAGAAGTATTTGATTTAACAAAATCACAATAAATCTCCACAACCCAGCTCCAAATCATTTTATTCAGATATCTAAAAACTCTCTCCTCCTTTTCTGTCAATTTTATTTTTTATTATTACCATCCCACTCAGTGGCAAAACTCTAGACCTTGGATTTTCTGATGTAAGTCAATGGTGGTATACAAAGCCACTGATTGTTCTCTGTGTAATACCAAAATCACTTTATAATGCTGTAATGGTGTTGGTGATATAATCCTTGGGGCTTAGGCAATCTATAGCAACTGAAAAACATTAACACATGTAAATAGATTGAATCTTTAAAAAGACTACCAGCAAGACAAATGGTAATTGGGCTGTTAAAATTCAGAGCAACTAAAATTTTATACTTAATTCGTAGATTAATATAATGATGCCACTATTTCCTTTACAAAGCAATTTATTGTTCCATTGAAGTAGCCAAAGCCTTATGACCTTAAGAAAGGAAATATGGATTAGAGCAATTCATTTTTTTGGTATGAGAGGATTCTGTTCATCCATGAATAAACTATTAACGGTATATAAATAAGATTTTCTAAATCTTGCTTGTAGAAACTGTTTGTGCCATTCTACTTAATTTCTGAAGATAATTTGACTTTTTGGATGGTATCCAAGATATATGGTATGGAGGACAAAGGAGCTTCTAAAATGCAAAGGTTAAACTTAAAATAGATTTTTCATTTCTGATTTATGTAACATAATCAGACTGAAGGTAGGTGCAAGAAAAATATAAAGATGAATAAGACACTCCCTAGTTTTAGAAACTTGTGGTTTATTGGAAGAGATGAACAATTGTGACCAGAATTACAACTCAGAAATCAGTGCTACAGTGGGGCTGCAAATAGATGTGTGAGGGTCTCCGAAATCATTGTTCAGTTCATGACAAACTCAGTAGTCTTTCTTTTAGCTTGGAGGATGCCCTGTGAATGATAACAGCCTGTAGAAAACTGTCCGTGTCCCTAGTCTGAGGAAATTTTAGTAGGATCTACAGTTCTCATACAGTGTGTCAAAGACTGAATAATGTGTTTCCTTCTAATTCTGCTCTTGCAATGGTTTCTCTTAGTCTCACTGATTCTTCTTAGAAGGCCAGAAGGACAGGTAGGTCAAGATATTCAAGCTGGTGATTGGTTCAAACTTGGCAAAAGTTCTGAATTTCTTCCAGAAAGGACTATACTGGTTAAGGAGATTCTTTACTACAGTATGGAGAAGAGAAATCTAAACTCTGTATGAACTTAGAGGTTAACTGTTGTCACATATGATTGTGATATTGAAGACTCTTTTGTGTCATGCTCTTTACCATTTCAGCTTTGATACATACATGAAACCAAACTTCTCTTCCTGTTCCTACAATTTCTTCACCTGTTGTTCCTGCCACAGAACTGGAAGTCATTCTAATTTCTTCTTTTCCTTGGGTGTTTCTGTTGCAAAACAGTTCTCCATGGGTGTCTTGCATTTCTGCAAATCTTGCAAGCCAGGCATTGAGTCCCCACTCTTCAAGATTGTCTTTACAAGAACGTTTGTAGAAGGAAGTGTCTTGAAAGACAGAAGTAGTGTTTCTCTCTGGCACAACATGCAGATTTGCTCATAGTCTTAGAAGATATAGATAGTATCTTTCTCTAGAGAAAAAGACACGCATGCTTAATGCTCATGATAAAAGTTTTAGGCTCTCTAAATGCAGGGTTCTTTTCCAGTAATGTAACCTGTTGTGTGTGCAAGTGACATCTGGTCCTTCTTTATGTCACCCTATGGACATGGAGGCTCAGGGTACTGGCACAAAAATGCAGATACTCTGACTACTGCTATTGCTATGAGGATTAAGCTCTCCTTTGTCTCTGACACAGGAGACTGTGTCTGCTCTCAGCATCCATGAAACTATGGCAGGTTAAATTGTTAGCTTGGAAGTAGTGTAAAATTTTTGACCTTTTACAATTCTTGACATTTCCCTCACTCAGGTACCTATCCTTTCCCCAAATTGGGCACTGAACTTTATAGCATATTCCCCTTCAAGGCTGTAGAGTTCTTCCTTTTATTTGAAACCCAATTTTGTAGCTACTTAATATCCTCCCTGAGTCTTCTCTTGCCCCTCTCTTCTTAATCAGTCCTCAATATTACAGCCAGAATGATCTTTCTAAAATGATAACTGTAGATCATTTTTCTGATAAAATCTTGCATCGGCTTCCCAAGGAAGGTGATGATGTCAGGATATTTGCATATCCCATAGAATGGCATCAAAGAGTTTTCATGAATCATGAAAAATGAATACACTTTTCCACCTTAACTCTGGGTGTCCCCAAAGTAATACTATACTCCAATCTTAGCACACTATGGGTTCTGCAAATTCCTAATACTCTTTTATATGTATGCATGCCTTGGCACATGCTAGAACAACCCACCACACTCCTTACCCCATGCTGGCCTGGGAAATCTTATCCATCAGTTGGGAGTAAACCAAAGTTTTCTTCTACAGAGAAACTTTTTCGCAGACCCTACTTCCCAATACAACATAGATATATACCTCTTATTTCTATAGCACCTTAAGCACATCTCCAAATTTATATTTATAGCATTGTATTGTAATTGTTCATTTGCTCACCTGTATTATCTACTAAGGAAGAAAGCCATATCTTGTATCCCTTGAGTGGCACACAGTTCTCAGAAAATATAGGTGCTCGTTAATCCTTTTTAGATTCACAACTGAGTATACAATTGATGAGTGAAGCAGAATATAGATTTGTTCTGGAAAGAGGCACATACCCAAGTTACTAATATGAAGGTGATTGATGAAGTTATCTTTTGTATATGTAGATCAACCTTCCACTACTTGTTGTTTCTGATAATACTGCACATTATCCATGGACAAGAGTTATAAATATCATCAATGAATTGGCCATTCAATAATTTCTTGGCCTCTGTTGACACAGCTGCCCTTGGTCTGTGTTATTAACTTTATGCCAGTCAGTTTGAAAACACTCAGAACAGCGATTGAAACAACTCTACATGAATGAACCCAAGTTTAATAGTAAAAACAGGATTTTCCTGAGTTGCGTTGAGGGAAACCTGAGAACTGCATCTGGGAAATGTATGATAAAAACACCCTGATTCTGCTCCTGTTTACCCTCGGAAAGAAGGAACATTCTGTGGCTTCTTCCTAGTGGATTTAAATACATCTGTTTTCTTCCTTCCCAAAGTTGACCTTTCATTCCCAGTTAAGGCAAATCAAAGGAAGCAGGAGGATATCTTATTTGGGGTAGGACGGCCATGTAAGGAAAGGCGAGAACAAGAAACCAGCGGAACATCCTGTGCCCTTCCTTTACCTCTCTGTCCTGTGTATGTTTTCATAGCCTCTCAGTTTCAGTTCACTGGCAGCCCCAGGAAGGAAAGCCAAGTGGGAAGATGAGACTGGGTGAAGAACTCTGAAAAGCAAAACACCCTGGGCTCACTGTTTAACCTAGGAGGCAACTCCACTCCCAAAGGCCAGCTCATCTCAGGTGTCAGCCCACAGGCCCGGATTTGATGGTAACTTCCAAGCTTGGGCACCAGGATGAACCTGTGATGGGTCAGTGTCACCTCATCAAAGTGAGAGGAAAGGGGCTGTTAGGAGTCACTCCAAGGAGAGAGAACCAACCAAGATTCCTACCTGAAAGTAAAACCCTATTCTCTGGAGCAGGGGTGGACATGGGGACAGATACTTCCTCTGTAAGACAGTTTTGAAGTCATCCCTTAGTAAACATTCCTCCTCTCCAAGCTTTGCACACACACTGGGTTACCACCCACAATTCTACCTCTACCACCCAGAAGAAACCCCAAGGGGGAATGGCTTTCCCTCACACTGGGGATGAAGAGGAGGACAGTGGGGATGCCCATGACCTTCTGGTGTTGGTTTCCCACTGCCACAGAGCACTGGTGTTGGAAGGGTCTGCACTGAGTTTGAACTGGCATATTTCTAAAGCCTTTTTTTTAAATGAAATAGTTATAACAGGAAATCAGGTTAGACATTCCTGAAGCTAGCAAGAGCTTATGAACATACTGTCCTATCCTACCTGAGACAAGTAAATGCAGTTAATTTTTTGAAGGAAGACCCAAATACCGCAATCCTTTACATTTAACCTGAGCCATTGGAGGAATGCAAACACTGATTTGGAGCCAGGCCTCCGGTAAAGGATTACCAGATGTGGGCTACACGAGGAAATTCCTCCCGGCCGCCAGAATTTATACTGCAGAGTGAGCTATGAAAAGAAAGTTTGTGCCTGGTTATGAATATGGATAAAATACATCACTCATGGTCATGGAATGGCAGGCAAAATTGAAAACACATATTTTGGATCACAGAATATTTTCAAAAATATATTTAAAAGAAAATAAACACAGATTGTGTGTGTTCATTTATGGCTTGAAGTACCTTTGGGGAGAAGAGACATCAACAACTTTTCTTTCCAAACCATTTGCTTTTCCTTGTGCTTTTTAGCACAGAGCTGGACCCTCTGGAAAGGAATAGGGGTCTTGCAGAGTGCATGGTAAGTAGTTTTACTGGCAGGCATTATATGCCTTTCCTGTAGAAGACAAGGAGCTGAGTCTTTGAGTGTGTCCAGAAAGGACTATGTGGCTTGGGGAGATGTGTTCGGCTCATTCCTATTAGTATTAGTTTACTCCCCCTTCAGTCTCAGAAGGATTTTGCTGGCTTCTGCATTTTATGCTTTCATCTTTGTCTTTGTTAGATTATTCATGACCATCAACAGTGTATGTATGTTGTTAAGAATCCAGATGAAAACTGAAAATTTGCCTCTCATGTCACACAGAGAAATCTGGCCTCTAGCAAAATGAAGAAAGAGGAAGAGTGGCTTTTCTACCCATCCCACATTGACAGCTACTTTCCCTCTCTTCCTGTGGGAGACCCAGTCTGCTAATGGTATCTGTATGTGCCCAGAGAATCACTCATTTACATACCACCCAAAGAGGACCTCTCTGGATTGGATAGCTTACATAATTTTCCCCTTCTCTCTTTTATTCTCCTTCCCTCTAGCTAAATTTACCTGCTATCTTTCCCATCACCTTGAGACCCTGAGATGCACTGTGGGATAGCTAATTTACCTGCTAATACAATGAGTTATTCTGTGGTTGATTCCAGGTAACATAGTTCCATTTAATATGAACACTAACATTTTCATTTCCTCTCCTGCTCACTACTTCACCCCGAGAAACTCCGACTCAGAGCATTTAGCTGCAACCCTATGAACTACAGGACACACCACTGTCCTTGATTGTATCATGCACTGACCTGGTACCTAAGAAATGGTAATCCATTATTTGACCAGCACCGCCCTATGACATCACCTGATACAAGACTCTGCCCAATTAGAGATGTATTGTGCCAATTTTATTATTGCTCAGCAATTTAAAATAAGAAGTCCACCAGTTGTTATCACCTGAATTTGCAAAGTCATAATGTGGAACATGGTTAATGGCTCAGGTAGGAAGATCCAGGATGCAAGTTCAGTTTGAACGAGATAAGCTACACTTTGTTTTCTGGTTTTCATTTTCCTGATACCCTGTCCCCATACTGGAGCTTTCTTTGTAAGCAAGACAGAATTGATGAGAACAATGAACATCTCCTGTGCTGAGCCTTCATCCCAGGAAGGAGTCTTCCTTGTTCATGCCAACCTTTGGCTCTGCTGCCACAGAAAGTGTCAAAAGATTATGTAAGAGTTCTTCGAATAATTGAGTCAGGGGAAAATATTGTGGCAACTCACTGAGTTAAATGAAAGTCTGTTCCTTTGTTGGTGAAAATTTTGAAGAGGTCAGTTTCTGACCCATGGAACAAGATAGGCAATCTCCATATCACTTCTGTGTTTGTACATTCTATAATACCTCACATTCAATAGTACCAATTGTTGATTACAAATTAACTGTGTAACTTTTGCACAACTTTGATGTTCTTCTGTTGACTTGTGGCAATTTCTTCTGTATCAAATGCCTCCAGGGTACAGAGCTAGCATCTTTAACTTGCTTTGGGTAGTATTTGACCTAGTGGTTCTTCATATGAGTGTTGAATAAAAGTCATTTTAAGGTAGTGATGCTAAGCTGATGTGTGTGATGATGATGTTAATAAACTCAAACCTTAAGATGTGTCACTGGCGATGTTAGCATATCACTAACTGATACTCTATGATGTTGATTTTCTCTCTCCCCTGATAAAAAGTAAGATCCAGGAAGGTTTGTTACGGCTATGACCCCAATGCCCAGAACAGTGTCTTTTTTCTTTTGTAAATTTTTAAACAGATTTATTGAGCTATAATTAATATACAAAGAACTGCACATTTTAATGTGTATAACTTGATGAGTTTGGACACAGGCAAACCATGATACCATCACCACAATCAATAGACATAACCAATTCCTCCCAAAGTTTACTTGTGTCTTTTTATTTTTTATTTATTTATTTTGTGGTGAGAACACTTAACATGAGATCTGCCTTCTTAACAAACTTTGAAGAGCACAATATCACATCGTTAAGGCACTGTGCTGTACAGCAGGTCTCTAGAAGTTATTCATCTAACATAACTGAAATGTTAAATCCTTTGAACAACAATCCCCCAATTCCCCCAACTCCCAGGCCTGGTGTCTTTAATGTAGTACACATTTAATAAATATTTGGCAGGTGAATGAATGCTTAAAGATACAAAACAAACAAACAAAAAAACGTTGACGAGGGAGCAATTTCCTCTTCCATATCCAAACTTTAGTATTCGGTCTACTGCAGACAAAGTACTTTTCTCTACATTGTGCTAGCCCTACTTTCTCTTGACATGAGTCTGTGACTGCTGTTACCCTGGTTGACCTACTTGGTGCAATATTTTTTTTTGATAATGTGGTATTATTGGAAGGTACATACCTGATAATATTTCTTATCCCTGACACTGATGTGGTAACTAAAAAATATGCCCCAGATATATGCTGTTGTTGCTAAGTAATTTACCAATGTTTGCATAGGCAGCAAAAGAGGATGTTTTGATAGTATTTAGGAGCGCAGACAGCAAAATAAAGTGTCCATTTTTCTCTCTCAGATCTGCCTTGTTCTTTTATAAATAAATATTTCATATATATACATATAAATACACACACATACACATACAGTGTATATAATAGATAATTAGAAAAAACTGTGGTATGTGTCTCAGTCTAAGAAAGTTAACATTTCCACAGAACTCTTAGGAAAACTAATTAAGATAGAAACGTCTTCCAAATTACTTCAAAGTTACTTGGAAAGTTTATCTCTATATGAAAAATGGCTTAAATACTGAATTCAGGTCAATTTTCTATGAGTTTTGTTTTTACAGGAGAGAAAAACCAGTCAGGTAGTGATTTATAAGAAGATTTTTAGGCTCTTTTACTGTTGTTTTTACCTGAGGGACTATTTCTTGAGAACCACTTAAATTTTCAAAACTTAATAGAAGACACTTATTTTGCAGCAATTCCAAAATAGAAATAAAGAGTGGATGTATTTAGGATTGATACAACAATTCAGTTTTATCGAATACTATTGTTTCCCTCCATGGTTTGGATGAACAGTTGGAATTAAGAGAAGCAGTGTTGTTTGTGGCTGAGAAAAGAAGATTCATGTGTAAGTAAAATTCATTTAAAACTATTTTACTGGCTTATACAACTGATGCAGAGAAGTTATGTATCTCCTATAAACGTAAAAAATGTTGCAGAATTGATTTTATCATCTTTGCAGCTTTGAATATCTATAGCCATCTTAGAACCAGGTCACTGGTGCCTTTTGCATCAAAAGGCATCAGTACTCTATCAACTGTGACAAATTCTTATTAAATGTCATGTTTACTTTATGTTGGTAAGAAACAAGATGTTCTCAAACGTACAGGAAGCCAAAACATCCAGTTTAAAGTGTACTTTATACAAGAAACATGAGGTCTATGACTCTGCCATTGGACCCTTTTCATTTCATGAACCACAGTTTTTTATTACGAGGAAGAAATGGCTGGCTAACAGATTACCCATAATCACTTAGACCTATTTAGTAATAAGTTCCTAGTGTTATTTTTTTCATGCGATTTTTCTTTTCTGTCTTTTCTTTTCAGTTGAAGTCTGTCCTATATTTGTAAATGGATCAGATAGTCAAACTATCATAAAGAAAGTGTAAGTAGAAAGTTGTAAAGGAATTCATTCTTTTTATACATTTATGAGACAATCATAAAACAATCTTGTTTTGGATTTAAATATAACAAAACCAAGGTTTTCTGTATAATTACAAGTCTATAACTTCATAGTGGCAGGGATAACGGAAATCTTGTTTACCACAAAATACCAAGGACCTAGCACAGTGCCTGGCATGCAAAAGTTGCTAAACAAAGACTTGTTGACAGGTTGGAACATAAGAAATATGTTCTGACCAAAAAGTCAGTACAAGGTTGTACCTTTAGCCAAAAGGACCATCAAGCACAAGCCGTGCTAACTAGAAGTGCCCTTCAAGGAAACGACCAGAAACACATACAAAATTCAGAGAAATATACACCTTCAAAATTTTTAGTACAGCTTTCTATGCCCAACACCATGTAAAAAATTTTACAAATTAGACATTGTTGGTTTGAATAAATCCAGAACCTGAATAGCTATTTCCAACTTTTCAAATGTGTAAAACACATTTTTCCTCTCTAGCTTCCAGGAAAGACCTGAAGAATCATCATCATCTCAGGGATTGTATTCATGGCTTTACTCTCAAGGAACAGACAAAGGAGTGCTGAGAAGCACAACGATTACAACAACAACAGAAAGCCAAATACACAAATAGAGGTTCAGATACAAAAGACCAAGGTTTTATGTAAACCAGTCCAAAATGGAATAGTTTTGAGCCACCAACCTCTAATCTTAGTCTGTTTGGCCCTTTTATTTTGAATAAAAAGTTGACATGTAGGGCTTCCCTGGTGGCGCAGTGGTTGAGAGTCCGCCTGCCGAGGCAGGGGACACGGGTTCGTGCCCCAGTCCAGCATGATCCCACATGCCATGGAGCAGCTGGGCCCGTGAGCCATGGCCGCTGAGCCTGCTCGTCCGGAGCCTGTGCTCTGCAACGGGAGAGGCCACAACAGTGAGAGGCTCGTGTACCGCAAAAAAAAAAAAAAAAAAGTGACATGTAATAAAAATCAGGTGTAGGATAGAAGGTGAAAGATAAGACTGGTGAGGTAGGCAGGGGCTGGAGGAGACATAGGCTGTTATGACAAACTAAGAAGATTAAACTGTAATTTTAGAAAAATGGTGATCCCTTAGGCTGAATAAGTTCAGGCATGTTTTAAGGGTTTTGAGAAGAGATGCAGCGAGAACACTCACACAGTCTTTCTCTCCCGGTTCAAAAGTAGAACATTACCCATTTCCTCAGAAGACCTCGAGAGCCATTCCAGAGAACTAGCTCACCTTTCTTCTCAATGAGAAGTAACTACTGACCTGTATTTATGTATGCTGTTACTTGAATCTGGGCAGGGGCTTGTGAAAGCTCCAATCAATGTAGTATGTAAAAATGATGCTACGTGACTACTGAGGCTAGGTCATGAAAAGGATGAAGTTTCTAGCTGGCTTTTCCCCTCAGGATGCTTGCCTGGGAGCCTAGTCTTCATTCTTCGTACGAGAGAGGCCATATGTAGATGTTCTGGTTGAAGCTTCAGCTAAGCTACTGGCAGATGCCAGCAGCAAGCCTTAAACGTCAGCGAAAGAAGCTTCAAATAATTCCACTTCCAGACTTCAGTCTTCCAGCTGAGGCCTCCAGCGTCATGGAATGGAGACAAGCTGTCCCTGCTTTCCCTTTGCAAACTCATGACCCACAGAAACTGTGAGAGATAATACATGATTAGTTTTAAGTCATGTGTTTTGGGGTAATTTGACATGTCACAATAGATAAATAATGCACCAGTCTATAAGTCATAGAGATTCTAATGGGTCAACATTTTTAGATCCTGTCAACTCATTTGCAAGATAAGGTACAGATTTATTCTAAACCTTAAAACCATCATTCACTTATGAAAATGTTTGCTTCAGTAGCTAATTCTACAATGAAAAGGTATTTCATGTGTTTAAGTGAATACTTACATTTCAGGAAAATGTGGGTATGTGCGAATGCTATAAATAGATTTGTATGCTACTATATATTTATATATATGTGTGTATGCTATAAGTGGATACACACACATATTTATTTATCCCAGGTTTCAGTAAAGTATCTATCTTTACATTTTATAAATTGTGACGAACGCAATCTGCCTTTGAGTAACCTAATAGGATGTATCTGAAATGAGTTTGAGAATTTGCTGGGTAGAGTGGTGAACATGCTGACTTGTGCATATAATTATGCATGTGTGACATAATTTTATAAATACTTTCATACGATGGGGTTGTCAGTGATTTCCCTGGTACACTAAGCTCAGTTGCTGAATAAACTTCAGTCACGAGCTTTTGTTCTCTGAATTTGCTGTTGTTTGTTTCTGTTGTGACATTGTCATTAAGTTGAAAAACATTTTTTTTACATGTTAACTACTGATGAGCGACTTAATATGGGAAAATCTGAAAAGTACACTTAGGATGGGGGGCTAAATTGCTATGAAATACTGTAATTGAAGAAGTCATATGATTTTTGCTTCACTGTTGTGTCAGTGCTTCTGAACCTACATTTCTTTCCATTAGGTGTTGCATTTAAACTTAGAAAACAGAACTGGTAAGTGAAACAGTACCAGTTAGGGACCAAAAGATTCAATCAATGACTAGTGGATGTGTGGTCTGTAAAACCCACATTATTCCCTTGCTGGCTATTTCATTCAGTGAAGTGGTCAGAAGTAGATCTTTCATAACAATTCATGCTTCAGAGACTCTTTATGCTGAGGACCATGGTAAATGGAGTAAAAATAAAAGATTTCCCTTTGTAGCTATAGTCAAACTCAAATCCCATCTCTTCCAGAAGATTTTCCCCAATTACCCTTGATCTCCATTTTCGCTCAGAGCCCTGTTGATAGGCGCTGTGCGATCTGGCTCCGTCTCATCCACCATTCTCTTCTCTGATTCCTGAATGCATTGTAATACCTTCACTTCTGCCACATCTCTGTGAGCAAGAAGTGCCTCTCACTTCTTTCCTGTTCTTCAAGGTACCAAGTTTAGAGCTTAGAACATATCAGCCAGCGAGAAGAATAATTGCTTTTGGCTTATTAGTTTGAAAACGTGACCAAATAAAAATGCTTTTAGAATCAAATAATTATAATAATGATACCTGTAGTGCATATATTTAATAATAGATTTTTCTTTCCCCAAATTCAAAGTATTTTCTCATTGGTCTCACAGTTTGCATGCATCAGAATTAACAGTTTACTTAGGCCCATTGCCTTTTAAAATAAATGTTTTCAAAAACTGTTGGGGAATGGTAGACAAATTTATGAAACTATTTGAGAAATTTCATACAGTAAGCATTTTCTTGAGTGATTATGAAGTATTGGGCCACAAGCAAGTCATGTTTTATGGGGAAAGAGGGTTGGATTAATTAATTTCTGAGATCTTTTCCAGCTCTTAACATTCTGACACTTCTTATCAAACAGCAAGGGCAAATCTCACATCCTGCCAGTGAGTACCTTTAGATTAAATATATCTGCTTGGATATGTAGGCCTATAAATGCCATGCTCAGCAGCAAGGTGGCATTTGAAAAGCCAGCTTTCCCGACTTTCCTGAACCTGTCCACAGCAGCACAGGCAGAGGAAGTCTCTGGTATGTCTTCATTTTTCACTGATGAAGGACTGTCTAAAAAATGGTGTTTACCAAAACATTCTTTTGCTGATTGTCTGCGTCCCCTGCAGGGTTCAAGTGAGGGGTCTAAGAATTTGGGAGGGTTAAGGCAGTGATGGGTGAATGAATCCTTTCTCCCCATTCTAGAGGTCATCCTCAATAAGGCCATTCTTCTGTGGGAGGTAGAAAGGAATCTGACGGTGCCTGTTTGTCTTGGCAGCCTGTGCCCTGAAGATGCACACAGCCAGAGAGTGGCAGAGAGCTATTTTTCCAGGCCAAGCCTAACTTGTCTTTGCCATAACACTGTGGGGAGCTGCAAAGGCAAGCCACACAGGCCTGTCCCCAACCTGTGAGAACAGCTCTCTGCTTCCAGAGATACCATCCCTAAAGCACCTTTCATCCAACAAAAATTCATTTTAAAAATTAAGGAAAGAGGGCTTCCCTGGTGGTGCAGTGGTTGAGAGTCCGCCTGCCGATGCAGGGGATACGGGTTCGTGCCCCGGTCTGGGAGGATCCCATATGCCGCGGAGCGGCTGGGCCCGTGAGCCATGGCCGCTGAGCCTGCGCGTCCGGAGCCTGCGCGTCCGGAGCCTGTGCTCCGCAGCGGGGGAGGCCACAACAGTGAGAGGCCCGCATACCGCAAAAAAAAAAAAAAAAAAAAAATTAAGGAAAGAGGGCTTCCCTGGTGGTGCAGTGGTTGAGAGTCCGCCTGCCGATGCAGGGGACACGGGTTCATGCCCCGGTCCAGGAAGATCCCACATGCCGCGGAGTGGCTGGGCCCGTGAGCCATGGCCGCTGAGCCTGCGCGTCCGGAGCCTGTGCTCCGCAACGGGAGAGGCCGAGGCAGTGAGAGACCCCCCCCAAAAAAAAAATTAAGGAAAGAAAATTTGAAGAGATTTATTTTTATCCCTGTGGTCAAAGTTATCCAGGAGATAAAGACTTTCTTCATCATTATTATCAACAACATTCACAAGAGCAGAGGCAGCAAATGGCCACTGGACACCCAGAAAACTTATGTCTCTTCATTAGATTCTTTGCAATCCTTAGAATATCAATTTATCACTGTCCTTGACCCTCATGAGCTTATTGTTCTGAGAGCCTAGATCCAAATGGATCTCAAAATTAGTTCTCTACCCAGAAATGAGTAGTATTATGTTGCTGACATAAATCTCATGGTTTAGAATTCTTCACAGATCACCTTTTCAAACACCAGATTCTCGGAATATAAGGTATCACAATAGTTTACATCCAGAAGGCACATGAAGAAAAGATTTTAAGGACTTCTATATTAAATTGTATAAAAGTCTTTCACACAGAATGTACAGCTGCCTACAAACCATGAGCACCATACCTTAAGAATAGAAAAACTATTCTGGAATAATGTGTTATCAATCCTGTGTATTGTTTAATCCTCTTTATTTCTTTTTTCATAGCATACTCTGATTTTTCTTTCTTTTTTTAAAAATAAATTTATTTATTTTATTTATTTATTTTTGACTGTGTTGGGTCTTCATTGCTGCGTGCAGGCTTTCTCTAATTGCAGAGAGTGGGGGCTACTCTTTTTTTTTTTTTTTTTTTTTTTTTGCTGTACGCGGGCCTCTCACTGCTGTGGCCTCTCCCGTTGCGGAGCACAGGCTCCGGACACACAGGCTCCGCGGCCATGGCTCGCGGGCCCAGCCGCTCCGCGGCATGTGGGATCTTCCGGGATCGGGGCACGAACCCGTGTCCCCTGCATCGGCAGGCGGACTCTCAACCACTGCGCCACCATGGAAGCCCGAGGCTACTCTTCGTTGCCGTGTGTGGACTCCTCATTGCAGTGGCTTCTCTTGTTGCGGAGCACGGGCTCTAGGCACGCAGGCTTCAGTAGTTGTGGCATGCGGGCTCAGTAGTTGTGGCTCTCAGGCTCTAGGGTGCAGGCTCAGTAGTTGTGGCACATGGGCTTAGTTACTCCAAGGCATGTGGGATCTTCCTGGACTAGGGCTTGAACCCATGTCCCCTGCATTGGCAGGCAGATTCTTAACCACTGCACCACCAGGGAAGCCCTGATTTTTCTTTTATGTTACTATTACTGCTTGATTTAGAATGCACAATACCTATGTATTCACTGTTTAACTTAAATAGTTGATGGAAATTTCTGGCATTTTGTTAAAGAGAAATCTCTTTCAAACTCTGTTCAGACTTCTGTTAGTTTCAAATTAGTAAGTGGGTGTGTGTCTTTGAGAAGAGATTTTTCTGTTTACAAAGAGCTATACTAGTCATACGAAAAAGTTTTTCTTCACGGAAGGGTATAGATGTAAAAATCCTAATAGCTAGGCTTTTATCAGCACACTGACTATTATGTCAAGCACTATACTACTTTATGTGCATTAACTCATTTAAACTGCACTACAAACCTACAGAATAAGCACTATGAGCATCCTCACTTTAAATGAGACAAAGTTTAAATAACTTGCCCCATCACAAAGGGAATACATTTTGGAGATGAGATATATTTATATATAAGCATAGATAAAGTAGTGAACTAACTTTACATTTTTGTGACATCATATTTAGGATTTTTATTTTTTAAAAAAACCATGAAACAAGTGTCTAGTTGTTCTTCTGCCCATTGAAGGACATAACAAGGTGGACATAACAGTGTGAAGGCTGTAAATACTTTAGAGCTATAGAGATCCTCTCAGAACCATGTAAGGCCTCATAAATATCTTCTCTAATTTCGAGAGTCTGGGGTCAACAGAATATTTCTAGGTCTAGGACATGACCCAAGACTCAGCCTTCTGTTTAGGTGTTAATTTAGTGGCTAAGAACCTGGGTAGTCCGGGGTTCATATCAAAGCTCTGTCACTAACTAACTGTGTAAATTTTGGTAAGATATTTGCCCCTCTACACCCTTCATCTATAAAATGTATGCTTGTGATGGAGACTTGTGAGATAATGAATAAATAAAAGAAGTGTTAAGCTCAGTTCTCAGTAAGGGTTGGCTATTACTAATGGTCTTAGGTGCAATTTTATTCTGTGCCAGGCTTTCAAAAATAATGTTACCTAAAGCTATGTATTTCAAATTACTGTTCATGACACATTCGTGGGTAGTGAAAACAAACAAATAATTCACATGAATAAAGTAGAACAGACCATATTGAAGAGCACCATATAAAATAAGCATGAGTATACTATACAACATGGTGCCTATACTTAACAATACTGTATTGTACATCTTAAAAATGTGTTAAAAGGGTAGATCTCATGTTAAATATTCTTCCTATAATAAAAAGAAAGAAAAATGAATATTATAAAATAAAAAAATTTAGTTCCTAGGGGAAAAAATAAGCATGAGTATTCTATTATGAAAATTTGTGTCATGTTATATATGGGACCTGGGGTAAGATATACTTCTTACTGTGAGTCAAACTCCAAAAAGCTAGAAAAATACTGATCTAAAGTTCACTTTGTTAAATTAATTTTTTTAGTCTGATAGAAGTGAACCTCTGTTTTAGTGGAAAGTTGGGGGAGTCCAACATGCAAAATACCAAGTGGCCCAGCCATTTTCATTTTGGTGTTGTTGAATTATATTTGCCAGGAATAGAGTGACTAAACAAAATAGAAGTGGTTGTTGTGTAGGAATTATATTATGTGATTTAACTTTACAAGAGCCAATGGTTTGACAAGATTGGCTCAGGGTCTGTCATTTAATTGTGTAAAATTGGGTATTTTGTGCCAAATGTATCCCATCCAAGAAGAAAGCATTAAGACATAAATCACAGATTCCATGAAGTTGTAGCAAGGCTGTATTGTTGAAATAAGGGTGCCAATATACAGAGAATAAAAAAATGAACAAGTCAATTCTTCTTCCTCTTCTACATCTTTGTCTTTCCTCATGAATGGGTTTTATATAATATAATAGTGTAGCTTCAAACAATTTGTGTTAACTATATCAAGCAGATGAAAGGGATTCCTGATGAAGTGGTTAAAATCAATTGCATACACATTCTTGGTAATGAATGAAAACAGTCCAAGAGTATAGGGACCTGATTCTTTCACCTTTCCCAGCTCCAGGGAATTAAAGTCTCACATAACATGGGTTTCCTCCAGTGTTTTCCACTTCAACAGAAGTTTTCTTTGTAAGGCTCCTGCAAGTAACATACCGATGGGGCTAAAGGAATGACTTAAAAAAAATCTGTTCTGTTTTTTTCCCAGATTTTTCAAATATATTAGCTTTGGTTTCAGCTCATCTTTCCCACAGAAAAAGCGGGGGGAAATGTGCTTGTTTTCATCTGGCCTGGACTGTGATGTTTTCCTTCAGGACAGAGAAAAGTCGAGAGGGCATGTGTCTGGGTCACAAAGACAGATCTCAGCAGTGTTTTTCAACGTATGAGTAGGTGGTCTCAGTCCTCCTGGCAGAACACAGTAGTCATATAATAAAAATAACTCCAGGGACAAAACACCTTTGTCAACCTTCCATCAAAGACACTAGTTGCTCCTCTTCTAACACGACAAGGTTGTTCTCTTCAATATGACAACCTCAAATCCTGCAGAGTAAGGAATTCTAAATGAGTCCTTCCTTGAAGAAAAAACAACAACAAAAAATGAAAAAGAATTCTTTAAGACGTGTAAACCACATCAGTGATACCTAGAACCATATCCAAGTTGCAGAAATACCTTGTGAACAACACAAGAACCACATCCATGACCCATAGCTATGGTGTTACAGGCTGTTGAGAGAATCACATGTCTGTCACATAAAATGTATATAAACACCAGAACTACATAAGCTAGGCTGTATTTGGTAACTGATAAGGAGTAAAATTCTGCCAATCATCCCATTCGTAGAAATGAAGCCATAACAATTAAATTAGATGTACCATACTCTTTTACAGAAATCTTTTATAAGATTTATATATGTAGAGATTTCCGATTATGCAAACTGTGGCCTATAAACTGTTAGTGGCTTGGTGAAGGTACTTAGCAGCCTTAAATAGTTCTACATGGAATAACTAATTTATTAGTGTATTTGTATGCTAATATGTTTCTTTCATCCTGTTTACTTCTGCTCCATTTCCATGCATTGTTTTTATATATGGCAAAAAGAAGCAAATAAACTGGATACTGAATTCTCAGTTGCCTAGACATTCATTGCATGTATAAACGCTCATTAAAGGATATGACAGAACTGAGTTAGAATCTGGGATGCAAATGTAAAAAGAAATGGACCCTCTCCAAAATTTAGGGAGGAAGACAGATTGAAAGATGACATAAGTAATATTTTAAGGTGCTTATATAAGGGGTACGCCTAATTCATATATTTCTTATGGATGCTTCTATAGCCTAGTTAAAAGAAGCATACGGGCAAAGTAGAAGTTTCTGTGTTAAATAACTCCAAGAGTATAAAATATTATCTGCTATTTTGAAGTGTGGGGTCACTATTCAAATACAGCATAGTTATTGGACATTTTATCATAGTTATTGGACATCATATTTTTATTTGCACATATCCTGTGATTTTAATCATTTTGTGACTAAACTGTGCCATAACAATTATTCAAATTTAAGTAACACCCAGATGTCTTAAATACTACTACTTACACTCATACTAGTTTCTTAAAAGGCAATTTAGTTCTACATTTCAAGGCAGGAATAAAATGAAGCTAATGAAGAATAGGTTATGAGTTCAATCCTTGGCAACCTAATAATTTTTCTTTTCCAAGGCCACAGAGAGCAGCCTTGTACTAGCCAGTCCTCTCATAAATGTAGGTCCTTCACCCCACCGTAGATTAGATAGGGAGTCAAGATAGAGTTCCATCACCAGTGCAGAGCACACTGCTGAAATCCTAGGATTTGGAGACAGAGGGGTCTAAATAAGAACATTTACATTTTGTTTCACTGATTATCAACAATCGAATAAGTCAGAGATACTGAACCAAAAACGCATGGACAAAATATGCCTACATAATTTGTAACTCAAGAAAAGCTTTTAAATAGCAGGCAAAAATGCATGTATTACATGATCTCTGAGAATCTTAGTATTCAGAGATAAAATGGAGTTTTGCTGTGCCTCCACATAATACGTGATTTCTATTTTTACTGTTTGGTGTTTCGCCCAGTGTGTTTCTCAAAGGTGACAGTGATAAGCTTCTCTTAATGGGGATTCCATGATCTGAAAGATTGCATCAATAGGAAGTTTATCCCAGTGTGCTTCTTATGTTTTTAACCAGACATTTTTGAGGTCTTGATGTAGTCCAACTATTTCTGTGTGGACCACATGAATTTTATGGGAGTCGCTCCATTTATTTTTATTTAGGGAGGAACTTGTCAGGAATTTCTTTTACCACAGAGTAGACACTTTTTTGTGATTACTCTTTGTGCTTTGTAGAATAGTGATGGAGTTCTTGATGTGTTAGAAGTCCAACAGAGTCGAGAATTTAAAGGTCACAGAAGAGAATGTAAAGGTTTATATGGAAGAGAAAACAGTTTCTAGCTTGGCAGTTGACAAAATGAAAATTATGAGTTTTGGTCTCATGATTCATTGCTAGTTACACAGATACTTCAATTATTTTAACTCTATTGATTGGCAAATTGGGTAAAAAATTAATCAATTCACCGAAAAATTATTCATACTGGTGATTTAATCCCTCGGAGATCAAACAGTCATTTGGTTGAAATTCTTTCATCAATTTTATATCATTTGTTTTGACATTTAGAGGTAAGAATCTAGAGTGTCAAGGAAAAGTCAAGTCTAAATGGAAAACAACCTAATTGTATTTTGATTAGGTTATTAAACATAGAGGCTAAAATATAAAGATATTAGGGCAGGAAATATCATTGATAGCTCTCTGTTTAGAAGATAGTTTAGAGGATATTATATTACTCATATCATTTAATCCTAAGGGGAAAATGGCAAGGAGGGAAAGGAGAATTAAAAATTTTCTTTCATCAGCATTTTCTCTGACCTCACATAACTGCTCTCATCATATTCATCTCCTCACAGACCTATAGATGTCCTATTTATTTTTCTTTATCCCTGTGTTTTTTGTTCTCTCTGTCAAAAATGCTTCCCTTTTCCTCTCTGTTGGTCAATATCTAACCCACTCTTCAAGTCCTCA
Source organism: Mesoplodon densirostris (assembly GCF_025265405.1). Lineage (NCBI taxonomy): Eukaryota > Metazoa > Chordata > Mammalia > Artiodactyla > Ziphiidae > Mesoplodon > Mesoplodon densirostris. The sequence continues at coordinate 31,344,721 of NC_082672.1, forward strand.
TCCTTCGTAATACCTTTCCTCAATCTTTTTCTGCTATGAGCCAGAATTCTCCAAAATAGAAGAATCGAAGTATTTGTTGGTCTTAAGACTTCAATAGATGCAAGTATCTTGTGAACCAGTGTCTTGGTTATCTCACAATAAAATAGCTCACTACTTCCAAGGCATTCACAAAAGGCTAATGTAATAAAAATGCAAGGAGAGACAATTAAACAAAGGAAAAGACAAGGAGCAGAAGAGTGTTGGCAGTGAATAAAGAAACTAAACCTGTAGATCAAGTGAAAGTACAGCTTAAAAGAGATAGACAAACAGCATGTGAAGCAAACAAAAAATTATGAGACAGGCAAAGAAACTGGAAGTAATGTAATACAAAATCAAAAGAATTAGTCAATAAAAGAAGACTCACAGTTATCATAGATATTGGAATTACCAGACAAGGATTTTAAAAGATAACCATGACAAATATTTTAAAGAGCCTTATGGAAAAGTGAACAACATGCATGAATAAATGATACATTTCATCAGAAAAATGGAAATGGTAAGATGGAAATTATAGAACTGAAAATATAATGTCAGAAATAAATTTATCTGTGGACTTATCAGTAGACTGGGCACAGCTGAAAAAGGATTAGTCACTTGAATTTAAAGACTGATCAATAAAATTTATCCACACAGAAACCCAAAGAAAGAAAGAAAGAAAGAAAAGAAAGAAAGAAAGAAAGAAAGAAAAGGAAAACAGCAAAAATTAATCAGTGTCTGAATATCTGTGATACTTAAGAGATTCAAGTTTAGTGAACCTCAAGCAAGATAAATATAGTATAAAACCAAAACTAAATACACCATAGTCAAACAGATGAATGCTAATGGTAAAGTGATTTTGATAGATTATATTCAAGGAAATATCAAAGCTCGTGGAGCATGCTTTTCCACAAGTAGAACATAAGTAAGTTTTCAGGTAAACACCTCCTACTTCCAACTATGAGAATTGATTGCATGGACTGCTAAAAGGGATTTCCATGGACCCCATTTGAAACTAAGTCTTAAGAGGTGGGAAGGCTGAGATGAATGGGAAATAACATAAACAAGCCACATTGGCTGTTTCCAAATTGGTCCCCCATAAACTAATCTTAGTCTAGCAAGCAGAATGATCTTTTAGTCTGACTCTCACCCAACTTCCATCTATGTTCCTCCATAAACTAACCTCAGGGTAGCATCCAGAGGGATCCTTTGAAAACTTAAATCAGATGGTGATAATTCCATTCAAAACTCAAAGCCTTACCAAAGCTTACAAGGTCCTCTACAATGTGACCATTATCACCTCTCTGAAGCTCTCTCCATCCTTCCCACCATTCAAGTGACTGGGTTTATTTTCTGTTCCTCAAACACACTAGGCATACTTGTTCCTTACAGCCTTTATTCTAACTGTTCCTTCTGACTGAAATTTTCTTCCCGCAGAAGAAATGACTTCCTCATTGTCATATTTTCTTAAATTCACCTTCTCAGTGAGGTCTTCCCTCACCAACCTATTGTGTTCCTCTTGCATCCTGGCACTCCATATACCCCTTTCCTGCTTTTTTTATTACCTAGCATTTAATACCATCTGATACAAATATTATATATTTTACTTATTTGTTTCTTTACTTTCTGTCTTGCTTTACTAGAATTATGCTCTTTGCTTACTTTACTCCCATATCCTTTGCAATCTTCTGAATAGTACTTGGCATATAATAGATAATCCATAAATATTTGTTAAATACATCAACAAAATAAGAGATAGTATAACTGTTGCATGGGGAGAGGAAAATTTAAGAACAGATTTGTGAGTGATTCAATAGAAACTTCTGCTGCGGGAAAAGTTTTTAAAATCTATTTCTCCCCTAATACTCTTAAAAAAATCAGTTCAGTCTCTAGTTTTATGAACCTCAAATTCCCTATCCATAAATTAAGAATCATAAAATACATGTGTCACAGGGATGTTGTGAAGACTAAATAAGCTAAAAGAGAACGAAGCACCAAAATACAGTTCTTGTCATGTCTTCACATGGAGAAGGGTGTCTTCAATATATATTGTTCCCCATACCACTTTTACTTACCATCATCTAAGGAATTCCTCAAATTATCTCAAGAAACACACATGGGACAGTATTACTCTCCTCCTTATGGGGAAAAAAAGCCCGCCTAACCCACCCACCCACCAACCAAACAAACACAGTCATTAATAAAAACAAAGTCTAAGGCTTCCTTTGTGGTTTTCAAAGATTTTTTGCTTGTTTGTTTTGATTCTAATTTTGAGAAATCAGCTGATCTTATCCAAATTCTAAAAAGATAATTTATAAAATTATTTACATGTATATAACTTATAAGTAGATGTTTGCAATCCATTTCTAAACTTATCTCCACATATGTAGCTATTTCCAGTTATGCATTAGAGATGCTCATCCAAAAATAAGTTGCTGGATTTCTTAAATATGAAAGACAAATTGGTAACATGGTTACCCAAGATTTTGTGAAGTTTCTGATTACTTTGGAAAGTGGAAAAGAATTGCAGGAAGAAAATGTAAATATTATGTTAACTATCCTAAAATGTCCATAGAGTCATACTCTGATGTCAACAAGGCATGGGTGAAGTGATTCTTAACACCCAGCCTAAATGAATTAATCCTTGATTTGTAAGATTTATGTTCTATTTCTATGTATGGAAATATTTTTCATCTTTCAGGGTCCTCTGAACCCTGATATTTTCAATTCCACATTCCGGGTTTGGTCCTGGGAAGAGATTTTAACAGAATTATCATTTCTGTGGAATATCAGAGGTTCATGGTCATGAACTTTAAAGCAGATTTTAGCATTTCAAACCCATTAAAAGCCCTATACCAAGATTACAGAAGTATTTGAGTCTTTCCCTCTTAGTTCACCTCTGAGGAGGAAACCAAGCTTAATGTAATCATCTTTTTAAATTTTTTTCCAAAGATATGTTCTTTAATCAGCTTCTTCGAGCTCAGTAACAACATCTTGAGTGGCTTGACAATGCAGGTGAGGAAAACCAATGTTGTTCTCAAGCACATGGAACATCTGGCTTGTCCATGGACTCATCCTAACTCCTTTGTGTAGGGCTTACTGGCTCCCATTTTGTTTGTGTGATTCTTGAGTTCAAAAAGCCATTAATAATGTTATATAGTAAAGACATAATGAAAACCTTAAGAAAGGATTACTGTTAATCTTTGGCATGAGAAACCAATTAAAACTTTATTTTTAAAATCAACTTTACACCTTATGCAAGTTATCTGTTGGCACTATAAGAATATTCCCTAATGCCCAAGGATTGACTGAATGGGGGAGAGATAGACATGATCAGTAGAGCAAAGGCAAGAGAAGGGAGATATGCTGAGTGAAATTGTGCCAGAATTTTTCTTTGATATAATGACACTCAAACAACTATGCATCTAATTCCTTTAAAGAGCTCTTTTCCTGTAATTCCCAGGTCTCTTCCCACTTTGACCTTTTTCCTCTATATTTCTCTTGCTATCCAAAAGATTATTTTGTTGTTCCCCTACCTTTTTTTTTTTTTTTTTACTGAAAGAAGAAAATGAACAACCTTCTCCTAAATCAGTTCTCTTGAATCATTTTGTTCCATGTTCTATTATTTTTCCCTTGCAAGAAGTCAGAATACTGTATTTGATCAAGAGAGATACATATTGGGAAAAATCTGACCATTCTTGGCTGCTGTTATTGGGGAAAATGTCTTATTTTTTCCTGTGTCACTTAGAGGGCAAATCAAATCTTTTGGGAAGTGGTATATCTCTGTTCACTGTACTTAGTTATTTGGGACACAGGATTTATAAAGCATTCTACCTGTCCTTCAAGGGAATTTTACTTTCTATGTGTTCAGAAGTTTGAGTATCCAGATCTCATTGAGAAATAAGTTAAATGTCAAATGAACGCATAAGAACATTGGCAGGTAATCCCAGCTCTGTCACCAGCTATGTGAATCCAAGCAATTTAGTTAAACTTTCTAGGCCTTGCCTTTAAAATAAGGACTTTTGAATACATGTTTAAAGTCATGCTGAGTTCTAATGTATATAATTTTGAATATGGAGAGACAAAATTATGAAAGAAATGGGCTTCAATTTACTATGTCGTACCTTTGTACTGTATTTTTTCTAATTTATGACATGTAACCTCTCAACTGTATCTCAGTTTTTCACCTTGGGAAAACCTAGAATAATAATATTGATTTCAGAGGGGTTTTCCCTCCTGTATGTACTCTTAGATAATGTTTAAATGATATAACATGCAATTGACAATCAAGACTTTAAAGGCAAATATAAAAGTAAATTATGATATAAAAAATAACATGTTACATTTTACAGTATATCAGAAAAAAATGTATTGTCGCATTGGTCCAGTTCTTAAACTGTACTTTTCTTTAATAGGAAATGCTTGGTAAGGAATATGTTGTAGGAGAAATTGAGCTCTAACTGAGATGTCAGTGAATTGGAATTTCATTTCCTAAAGAATGTCCCAGAGAAAACAATTGTTGGGGGCTGCTGTGTGAGGCAGACTGTGACACCATTTATCACTGAGTGCCTTCTCAAACTCAAAATGATAGCAGAACACTAGGTAGGTCTTACAGGAAATTGTAAACCACTGCCAAAGGGTTGAGAAGACTTATCAAAGCTCCTATCTGAGACAGCCAGGGTTGAGCACTTGGGACTACCTTTGGCCTTTTTCTTGGTAATTCTTCGGTCAAGGTCAGATGCTTAGGGAAACATATTCCACTTTTCAGATGGCTCTAGGTACCCGCCAAGTGACATAATAGGGAGGTCATCCTATTGTGTGTGTTTATGTGTGTTTCACCTTCTCTGATTTCTTACTCATTTCATAAAAATCCCTCCCCATGACATCTTTTGGGTCATTTGGCTCAATTCACTGCCTCACATGACATCTGCCTCTTGTAAATATTTCCTAGCTGTATATTTTCAGTTTAAATATGCTCATGACAGTTTTACTGTCACAAAATGAACTTGTTTGTACCAGCATTTGCCAGTTCACAGATGTCTTATTTATAGGATACAAGAGGGCATTTTTCTTCATTTAGAATACATAGATAATGAACCTTCATGGTCTTAAAATTCTCCTTATCCATAAAAACTATGAGAATAGTATTAATGCAAGATTAATCAACCTCTTATTGGTCAAAATCCAGAACAGAGGAATTCAGTGAATATTTAGAAAAGAAATTCTCACTGCCCAGGTCTATTTCTAAATCCTCCATATATTTTAATAACTTAGGTAGCTACGTGGCTTGTGCAATGCTTGTTGCCCTTATACTTTGCTGAGATATATTTACATGACTTCCTTTACTGGAAGCTGATTATCACATAGTATAACATGCAAGAGGCTTCTTCTCAATGGAGCAATAGATCAGTATTTAGCTGCATAATAAATGTATTTATTGATTCAGTGGGTCATGCTTGTTTATAGCCTCCTATATTTATCAGGCACTGTTGGTTCTGAGAGTATAATGATAATCAATTCAGACATGATTCTTGCTCTCCCTAACCTCACACAAGAATAAACAGATAAATATAATATAATATGAAAACTGAAATATGGGACAGTACCTAGAAGGGATGCTTAACCCATACTATGGGGTCAGAAAAGCCTTCCCAAAAGGTATGTAATCCTTATTGAGATCTGGAAAGTGAATAGATGGAAACCATTCATTCTGGTTATCCACTGCTGTGTAACAAACAACCCCAAAACTTAATAGCATAAAGCAACCTTTTTATTATATGTTATAACTTTATGGGTTAGGAATTTGAACAGGGCTTGACTGGGAGATTCTTGTGCTCCATGTGTTATGTTCCAAACCCTGTCAACTGGAGCACTCTTATTTTTATAGTTGCTCAAGGCTCATAGAGAGTGCTCCAAGAGATTCAGATAAAATCGGTAATACCTCCTCTGATCAAAAATCTACAAACAATAAATTCTGGAAAGGGTGTGAAGAAAAGAGAACCCTCCTACACTGTTGGTGGGAATGTAAAATGGTACAGCCACTATGGAGAACAGTATGGAGGTTCCTTAAAAAACTAAAAATAGAGCTACCTTATGATCCTGCAATCCCACTCCTGGGCATATATACAGAGAAAACCATAATTCTAAAAGATGCATGCACCCCAATGTTCATTGCAGCACTATTTACAATAGCCAGGACATGGAAGCAACCTAAATGTCCAGCAGCAGAGGAATGGATAAAGAAGATGTGGTACATATATACAATGGAATATTATTCAGCCATAAAAAAGAACAAAATAATGCCATTTACAGCAACATGGATGGACCTAGAGATTGCCATACTGAGTGAAATAAGTCAGTCAGAGAAAGACAAATATCATATAATATTGCTTATATGTGGAATCTAAAAAAATGATACAAATGAACTTATCTATGAAACAGAGATAGAATTACAAATGTAGAAAACAAACTTATGGTTACCAGGGGGTAACTGGGGGGAGGGATAAATTGGAAGATTGGGATTGACATATACACACTACAATATATGAAGTAGATAACTAATAAGGACATCCTCTATAGCACAGGGAACTCTACTCAATACTCTGTAATGGCCTATATGGGAATAGAATCTAAAAAAGAGTGGATATATGTATATGTATAACTGATTCACTTTGTTGTATACCTGAAAATAACAGAACATTGTAAATCAACTATACTCTAATAAAAATTGAAAAAAAAAAGACCATCTCTGATCAAGGCTCAGACATCACACAGCGTCATTTCTTCAGCATTCTGTTGTTTCCAGATGAATCACAGGAAAAGTCCAGATCCAAGGGAAAGAGATACACAGGTTGTGAACAAAAGGAGGCAGTGTTGTCTGTGGAGACTAGCTGTTTCAGCAGGTGATGGGGAAAAGGAGGGAAACTCACTTTCAAGCAAGGAGAACATGGCTTTTTCGAGGAATTAGAGAGCTTAGCTGTTCTACATTCTGTGGCAGTGAAATACATTACATTTACCTCCTTTTCTCTTTTTCTAATATGAATTATACTTGTCCTTTGGGAGTTATTATTTGTAAGATTTTTCTGAATACACTTAGCCATTTTTCTCCTAAGAATCCTGCACAGCTTTCCCAGAGGGAGGAAGAAACCATGGAAGTCATTTGTCATAATCTGTTGCCATTTGACTCTTGTCCTAGTGGCTCAGAAATCTTTAAATATTGAAACCCAGTTATCAAGCCAAGTTTAACCTATAGAACAAACATTTCCTCTTATGACATGAAAGGACTGTACTGTCTGTATATGACACTCTTGCCAACGTAATGAGCTAATATGAACTGGTCTCTGTTATCATTCCATACTATGTCACTTCTTTGTACAATATGAAGTCCTTTCTTAAATGAAGGCAAGCCTCTAATCTTATCCCTTTATTCTCCTGATTCATCGCCTGTCTACTCCTCCTGTTAATCAGAGCCCAGGGAAAACTGGCCAAAGATCTGAGGAGGCTGAGGGGGAGATATTCCAAACACCACAATTTAAAAAAATAAGTCAAACCTAACCTGGAATAATTCATCTGAGATCACCTATTTTTATTGCTAAAGAAAGTGAAGGCAGGATGTTGCCTTCATTTCTAATATATTGAATTTTTAATTTAGGTATAAAAATCCCCTTTTCCACAGATTTTAGGGCTTTTAGGCAAGCAATTTTGAGGTTACAAAATAAAACTATATCCAGTTTTGATTTGTGCCATAAATGGCCTAATCAAAAACAAAGACTATTTTTTTTCTCTTCCTGCTCTGTATAGATCTCTGTTCTGAGTTGTTTGCACATTAAATCCACAGTTTATATAAGAAATAACTTCTCACCTGATAGGTCAAGCATTTTTCTGTTGGGGAATCTTTAAAAGTTTAAACAGAATGTATGGTTTTGAGCTCTAGAAGCCATCTTTACTTTCCTGTGTATCAAGTACTCAGCACAGTATTCTTGTGAAACTGTGCATCTGAACATAAATTTTTTTTTGTCTATATAAAAAAATGTTTACAGTTCCTTCCTAAGGAGGGCATCCTATTTGTCATAAGACTTAAGGAGCAGGTGGAGAGAAGAGCCACTGTAAATTTCCCAGTAGAGGAGAGACAGAAGAACATCTTTGGAACCCAGCTACCTAATGTTCAAGTTGAAATTTGAATGGACTTTAAATTTCTCCTTCTTCCTTCCATTCCTCCTAGTCTTCAGCAACATTACTACACTCACACAGGCCAAGGGTGAATGGGTAATGTTTTGGAATTATGAGTGGATCTGGCTTTCATGTCTGGGTGGCCATACTACAGACCAGAGATGTATTTCATGAACATAGGAGCCCAGAGATGGAGATGGCTTTGAGAACATGAGTCCTCTGGACATTTGCAGAAGTCTTGGGGAAAGACTTTGAACTTCTAAAAACATGAATAGGTATACAAAAGCCAATCTTACTAAGGTCTTAATGGGGTGGGAGATTCACCTATCACCTTTGTTAAATGAAAATGGGGGTAATAATACAAACTATAGGAGACTTTTGTAAATTGTGACATCTTCAAAAAAGAAAGGTTGTGTTATTTTTATAATACAATTTCAATAAATATGTGATTTTTATTCTTATCTCTAATGGGTTTACAAAATGGAAAAGCAAAAGAAAGAAAAAAAATTAAGTCTTTACGAAGAATAGCACACTTTTACAAAGAAAATACTAGGTGTGATCAAGAGACCTATTAGGAATTAATCTCTTTATTTGGTAAGCGATATTTTAAAATTAATTAGATACAATATTCTTTCTGTTTGTTAAGAACAACCCCAAACTGTGTCATCAACCTTTAGTATATATTAATGAATATTATTTTACATGTAGGTATCAAAATTAAATGCCTAATGTGAGAATAAAATCAAAACTTTTACTGTATCTCTCTGTAACAATGCGACTAAGGTAGCTGACCAAACTATGAGATTATATTTTATAGGAAAAAATTCTTTTTTTTTTTTTAGTAACAGAGAAATAGCTTCATGGAATTTTGGACGATACAGTCAGGTCATATATTTCAACATATCTTTTTTAAGATTATATAACTTCTATCTGATTATTTACTTGTCAAGTTTGATAGCCATGATTAGAAAGTAACAGTACAGTAAGTCCCCCATATACAAACGAGTTCCATTCCCAGAGTGCATTCATAAGTCGAATTTGTTTGTAAGTCCAACAAAGTTAGCCTAGGTACCCAACTAACACAATCGGCTATATAGTGCTGTATTGTAATAGGTTTATCATACTTTTCACATAAATAATACGCAAAAAATAGACTTTTTAATCAAAGTACAGTATACTACTTTGAAAAATACAGTAGTACAGTATAACAGCTGGAATACAGGGGCTGGCATGGAGTGAACAGGCAAGAAGAGTTACTGACTGGAGGAGGGAGAGGGGGTGGGAGATGGTAGAGCTGAAGGATTGTCAGCAATAGGAGACAGAGGGCAAGCTGCAATTTCACTCATGCCTGACGGTGATGGCACAGGTTCTGGTTCCTTGCTGGATTCAATTTTATCTACCCTTTGGAAAACCAATCCAGTGATGTCCGGGTAGTCTCTTTTTTTCTCATCACAGATGACATGGTAGCACTGGATTGCATTCTGAATGGCTGCTGCAACCTTCGTGGACCATTCTATGTTCGGGTCCTGTGCCTCAAAAACTAACAGTGTCTCCTCAAATAAAGAAAATCCCCTTTCCATTTCCTATGTTGTGAATCTCTTTGTTTCTTCAGTTACTTCTTCTTCCTCTTGTCTCTCGTCGTCCTTTCTCTTGGCCTCCAATTCCATCAGGTCTTCAATACTAAGCTCCTCGTGTTGCACAGCAACAGTACTACGCAGTAAAGTACACAAAAGCACAACCACTTGTAGAGGATGCATGCATGTGACAATGTACACCAGACATGTGAACTAACTTATGTGATTGGACATGTGAACGCACGTTCGCATCTTTGAAAGTTCACAACTTGGAAGTTCCTATGTAGGGGACTTACTGTAGTATCTTGGTTAGGTCATTTTCCATGACAATTAAGAAAATAAAATGCCCACAATATTTTGATTTTAAAATCGTAATATTAGTATAATACACTGACCACTAGATGGAGACAAGACCTCCGAGCTTCACCCATGATAGTTTTCTTATTGTGAGTAGAAACCCGCAACAAAAGACTTAGGTTAATACAGTACTGGATGTTCAGGATCATAACAAATATGTGTACTAGAAGGTTTCATTTATCCTCAGCATCACAGGTCTTAGAATCTTTTTAATCTGAGGAATGTGGCATGTGTTTACACAAAAAATCTTCTATTATCATTGAGGGTAGTTTCCAAATTAAATAATGATGACTTTAAAAAGGAAGCCTCTTTTTTTTCCCCCAAGAAATTTAGCAATATCTTCAAAATACATAGGTTTTGTTTGTTTTTTGAAGTTTTATAAAACTGTTTTCAGTGAAACATCAGAAAGGGTTGGTCTATCATTGTATTATTAAGAGGATATTTAGTGTTCAAATGTCAAGCAAACTGCTTGTTTTGACATAAATATAAAACAAATATTTAGGAAAAAATAACATGAATTTACACTCAGGTCCTTAAGTGATATTTCATCACATAACTTAAGTAGGTTTAATACCATCCATAGTCTAGGTACTAAGAATCAAAATTTGTGTCTTCTATCCAGTGTTCTTAAATTTGCTCACATGGTTTTGCAAAATTATATGTTCTCTCATATATCTTAAAGAAGACATCTACATTTTAAAATCATTTTTTGAAGAATGATATTTCTAGTGTATTGTAAAAAAATGACATAAAATAAAAAATTTTAGGATACTATTATGTCACTCTTTAATATTTCAGTGGAATCTAAGGTTATAGTTATAGAATCCTTACCATAAACCATTTTAAAAGTGCATAATCAAGCTCTTCATTTTAATGTTCCTTTTTTTCTTCTTAAGCATGTTTTTTTCCCCACAGAATATTGTTCTAATATATTTTTTGCTTAAAACACCCTACCACAGTCTTCTGGCAGAAAAATATGTATTTCTGCCATTATATTTTATGTGTATTTGTTATTTGGTTTTATCTGAACTCTACCTACTAGAATGCAAACTCCATATGGATAGAAATTTCTTTTCTGTTTGGTCACTGCTAAATTCCTAGCACTTGAGACAGGGCCTAACACAAAGTAGATGCTGGCTAAATATTTTTTGAATGAATGAAAGTGAAACTTAAAAGTTTTCAACTTTTCTATGTCCATGAGGCTCTATGTTTTAAATGTTTTACTTTAGATTATCATGACAATTATTATTAACACACAGTTTTTAAAAACAATATAGAGTATATTAAAATGGTAATTATTAAGATAAAAAGTAAAATGTTAGGAATGTAGTTCTCAATGAGATAATGGGCTTTCCTTATTCTCATTATCACATATCCTCGGGGGAATATTACTTAGTGCTAGAGTGAGAGAGAGTTCAGCATCAATCCTATTTCATTTTAAAATATTCATAGATGTAAACACTAAAAAAACTTAATCACATACATAAAAATGTGAAGGTGACTATTTTTATAGCACTAACACTCAGTTCTTTGAACTACTCTTGATTTTGTGCCAAATATCACAGAGTTATCTGTTACTGAAAGAATTTTATTGATTCATCAGTTAATAGATTAAGTTATTCTTCATTTTTGTTGAAAGTTGAGTATAAAACTACCTGACTGGAATATGACATCACCCAAAGACACCACCGTTTCAAAGTGTCCTTTTATTTGATATCCTTGAAGTATGTACCCCCCTGGATGTGCCTTTCTTTTGTAAAGGAAAAGTGGGTGAGCACAAAAAGGAAGGAGGTAGTAAGGGGAGGACAGAAAGGAGAGCGGGATCCCACTTCCATCATGACCTTTAATTGGTTCTCAGGCAGATCGATTTGAAGAAAGAATATAAGTGGAACTAGAGGCCTAGAAATGTATTGTCTTAAAACTGTCTCCTACTATTACTAAGTTTGTCTCATATACCTAGGTTATCCCAATTTAAGGGTCACTGTTCTAGGTTACCATTTAATTGTGATGTGACAGCCTGACTCCCACTATTCTGAGATGATACAGATCAAGTAGAAATAATGTCCTCTCTGACGATACAGTTGTCTCCCCTTATCCTCAGGGGATATGTTCCGAGACCCCCAGGGCATGCCTGAAACCCTGAATAGTATTGAACCCTATATATACTTAGATTTTTCCTATACCTATGATAAAGTTTAATTTATAAATTAGGCACAATAAAAGATTAACAACAACTAATAATAAATTAGAACAATTATAATAATATGCTGTAATAAAAGTTATATGAATGTGGTCTTTCTGTCTCAAAATATCTTGTATAAATTTAATGCCTTTTCTGTCTTAACTAAGCTCTTACCATGCCTAACGGTGGTAACTTTTGCAGTTTAAGGTGTGACAGCAAAACTAGAATGAATTTCTTTTTCTTTCTTCACAATAGTATGGGTAGAAGATTTATTCTTACCATAGATCTTAGCAACCTCAGCATATGACTTTTTTCCCTTCCTTATTAAGTCGAGAACTTTCACCTTTTCACTTAAAGGAAGCACTTTACTGCTTCACTTTGGCATATCCAAATTGTCAGCATTACCACTCTTGCGCTTTGGGGTTGTTACTAAGTAAATTAAGGGTGACTTGAACACAGCATTACAATATCGTGACAGTGGAGTTGATAACTGAGACAGCTACTAGGTAACTAATGGGCAGTATACGCTGGACAAAGGGATGATTCACGTCCTGGGCAGGATGCAGTGGGATGGCACAGATTTCATCATGCTACTCAGAATGGTGCACAATTTAAAACCTATGAGTTGTTTATTCCTAGAATTTTCCATTTAGTATTTTCAGACCATGGCTGACCCATGGGTTGATGTGCAGGTAACTGAAATGACAGAAAGCAAAATCACAGATAAGGGAAGACTTCTGTAATGGAAATTGCACCAGTCTGAAATATCCCACAATAATAATATGTAAGTACTTCCTGTTGGGCCAATAATTGAACCATTACACCGAGCATTAATGCACTTATCTGACAGCACATTTTCCCACCTGGAGCCTGGCTGGTCACAAGCCAAGTCGAGGACAGTTGTGTTTTCCAAAAGATATTTTAGTCATTTGAAGCAGAATAAGATATCTAATTATTATGAGAACTATAATTTATTGAAAAATCTTCATGATTTTGCAATTAAGTGTATTATTTCTAGTTTTCATGGCAATCTAACCTGATGAGATAGGTATTGTTGTATCTCCATCTGCTAATGAGAAATATGAGGTTGAAAGCTGTTGAGTAACTTGCCCAAGGTCACATGGCACAAGGGCCACATAAAGAGCACAGGTAACAATGTTCATTTCAAATAGTAACAATAACAATAGTAATAGCAAGTAACCTTTATTGTGCACTATCTACAGCATGCCAGCTTATGAACATCAAGGATGGAGAACCAAAAAGCTGTGTTCTTTGAATCATATTGGTAGCAAGGACAAAACACTAGAAAACCTCTTGCTTGAGAAACTTGGCTGTTTGAAATCATATCAAAACTATAGGTTAAAAACAAGCCAGCTTTAACTTGGAACATATCAGAATGCCAGGTATGTTAAAGCAGTCCTGCTTGAATCTAGGAGCCACTCAGAATTGTCTCCTATTTTTGATAGAGTTCTTCAAAATCTTATGTGCTGGTCTAGAATGGTATATAAGATCTTTTTAGGTTTTGTTTGGATAGGCTGTGTTTCTGAACACAGATATTCCTTGCTTCACAAGTTTAATAAAATTGTATTATAGAATCATACTACACTCTGGACCAAACATTGTTCTGAGCATTTTAGATGCCAATAATTTAATCCTCATAATCCCATGGACCATTTTGATCTCCATCTTACATTTGAGGCAATTGAGGCACAGAGAGATTAATAAACTTACTTGAGGCCACACAGGAAATTGTAGAGCTAAGATTCAACCCAAGCAGTCTGAATCCAGAGCCCATACTCTTATTCAGCATCATACAGCACCTATAAAATAAAAATTTTTAATTCATAACTATACTAGAAAAATAGAAAGGAAAACTTTTACTGACTAGAAACCATGGGAAATAACTGAACTATGAAATGTAAAGAGGAGCAGAGGAACATTAGGCAGATAATGGGGTCAGAAGCTGGAGTGGGGGGAATAGAGAGGAGACAGAAGCAGGGGTAACTCTTGGGGTAATTAACTGGGTACAGTAGCAAGATATTCTAGGAGGTCAAACTCCTGGTACATTACTTCTTGGCTGCTCAGGATGTCTGCATCCTAGAGGCATCAGTATGTGGGAGCTTGACTTTGAGAAATGAGGCAGAACTCCAAGTGGCTGGCAAGACCTAGAAGTATGTGTCCTCACACCCAGAAGACCAGCTGCTGATGCACTCTGTCCCATGGGACACATTGTTCTTCTTCTTCTTCATCATCTTTTAATTTTTTTTCTTTTTTGGCCACACCTCATGGCTTGTGAGATCTTAGTTCCCTGATCAGGGGTTGAACCTGCACCCTCAGCAGTGGATGCACAGAGTCCTAACCACTGGACAGCCAGGGAATTCCCACATTCTGCTTCTAGGACATCTCTTCAAACAGGCTGCTACACAAATTCCAGCACCTCATCACAACACTTAACCCTCTTTGGGTTGTGCAAAATACATACAACAGACAATATAATCAGAAATATCAGCCACAAAATTGAGTGCACAATCAAGAATCACCAAAAATTTAAGAATACAAAGAAAGGGAGCCCATGAATTTGAGTGACCAAATAAATTACACCTGAAAACTCAGAATGATACAAGTAAACACTTAATCTATTAAAAAACAATTAAACATATCATTAAATTAAAAATCTGACCACAGAAATTAAAATTCAAGAGAGTCAGTGCTGGTAGATGAAACAAAACTGGTTGTGTGTCAGTAACTGTTAAAGATAATTTAATGATAGATATGTGGGCTTCATTGTATTTTTTTTTCTATTTCAATATATGTTTGAAATTTTCCATGGTAAGAGACTAAAAATCATATCTTAAAAAAGCTAAATAAAAGAATCAATATGATGAAAGATCAAGCCAAATGATTCTTACAGGACATATTGCAAAAGATAAAGAAATTGAAAATATGCAAGCAAAATTAAATGACATGAAAGGTAGATCTAGAAGTTGTGACATCATTTTATAGAAATTACAGAAGAGTGTTAGGTCACAAATGCAAAGATGTAATAAACATGAACTGTAGGTTGAAGGAGATACCAACTTAGATGATGATAGATAGATAGATAGATAGATAAACTACCAGCAACACCAAAAATACCTTATGTGGACATCACAGAGTGAAATTTCTGACTACCTGAGTCAAATGGCAGAGGCAGAATTCAAAGGTAGGTCAAATTTAAAAAGTATTCTTCCCACTGCACTACAGGAAAAGCTAGGTTTGTGTTTGTATTTCCTCATTATAAGGCTATTGTATGAATTTATTCTAAAACGTTGGTCCACAACTTGGGGAAAGTACCACAAAAATCTGGAAGTAAAAAAGATTAAAGTAAGTTGAAGTTCAAGAATGTGAAATACTAAAATGTCTATGAAAAGCAAAAAATTGCCCAGATTTAAGTTCTTTGTATTACGTTTTTTGTGATGATTCTGAGTTTTTGAAGTAAAACATATACTATTTCTGGCATTTTTAACACAAATATCTTCTTCACACCTGTTTTACTCATTATGCATATTCTTTTCTCAGTTATGCATAGTTTTATTTTCTATATTTCTGTGGGTCTCTTTCACATAGATATAATCCAAAGAATTCTGTTCAAATATATTATTTTCTAAAATGAGTTTTATTTCCTCATTCACATACATTATGATTGAAACATTGCTTTAGCTTAACTAGATGATGCATTTACTGTTAGACACCATGGGTATTTTGTTTGTTTGTTTGTTTGTTTTCCATTTTTCAATGGCAAGTGTCCAAAGATAGTGCCTGATTATTTTTGATTGCAATAGATTCTAGCTCTAGGCTTTCTCTTCTCTGTCTTTCCATCCAGGCCAAGGGGTTAATTATCAACAGATATATACAAAATATTGGAGAAGCATAACAGGAATCATTAAGACATCTTATCATTTCATAGTGGTCATTCCCTCTCAAATTCTTTCTCTTATATGTAAAGGTTTTTGTATATCAGGTTTTCATAGGACAGGGAATAAATAGTAATTTTCTTAACATTTTGAGTACTATTGTTAATGATTTGTCAGAAAGGTAAATATATGTAAGTTTAAAATCTTACTATAGTGTTGATTGCTCCTAGAATGGAACTATCCTTACCCCTGGAAAAAGAATCTAAAGAAATAAAAAGCAATGTGTCACCTGTTGAGGCAAAACTATCACATAAGAAGAGAAGGTGATGGAGCAAGGAAGAGGGAACAAAAATAAAATTAAAATCCTCCCTTAGAATGAGTCTGAAAGTAAAGTTATTAGTGAGAGATATTTAAAGGGAAAGTTAGACTTTTGAATGCATTTATCATAAAATGAATGCTTAGAAAATAGATAAATATAGATTTATTCAAGAAGCCTAGAAAAAGAGCAGGGAAAAACATAAAGAAAGAAGAAATGATGTTACTATGGAAAAGCAGAAACTCAGAAAATGAAAACAAAGAAACTGTAGAAAGGACCAACAATTAAAATATGGTTTTTAAAATGGCTAATAATATGGTGAATATTTTACATGATTGATAAAGTGAAAAAAAAGACATAAATAAATAGCATAAATAGGAATTAACTATAGTTCCAATGCAACTTAAAAATAATTCATGAATGTTATTAACAATTTTCACCCCATACATTTAAATAATTAGATAAAATGCATAATTTATAGAAGAATTGCCAATAATTTTGTTGAAATAGAAAAAAGAAAGACAATAACAACTAAACCTTGACACAATTAAAGCAATTATTTTAGTATTCCAGAGGGTTCCAAACTCTCTCTCCAAATAGGGGCTGGGAAATTTTATGTGAGTTTCATATAACCTTCAAGGAACAGATAACCTGTACTATGTGTAGCCTGTAAAAGGAATGAAAATTGCCAACTGATTCTGTTAGATTAATATATATTGATACCAGAGCCAAACAAATACAGTAAAAGAAAGGTCAATTATATAAACAAACTTCATTGTGAACTTCGAGGTGAAAATTTAAATGAAGTACTAAGAAATTAAATCTAACATTTATTAAGGAATATCCTAGTAGGTTGAAAGAGCAAAGTTATATGATCAACTTAATATTGTAAAAATAAAATTTAAGAGAATATCTTTATGACCTTAAGACAAGGAAAAATTTCACTATGGATTAATTGAGATATGTTAATTTTAAAATCTTCTTCAGTCAGAAAAAGAACATCCATGAAAGATGTTTTTAAAAATCTACAAGTTGGAATAGATATTTATAACTGTGATATCTAATAAAGGATAATTATGCAAAAATAATAACTCCTATAAATATAGCAAACCCATGCAATGTATTGGAATAGAAGCTGAAATCTAATAAACATTGTGGAAAGAATGCTAGTAAAAAAGGATATTCAAATTTGAAAAACACACTTCAGATCAACAAAATTTACATCTGTTGTTGGCAATATCAAGTGTTGGCTAGGATTGGGAGCCTAGTGGAAGTGTAAATGCTATATCATTTGGAAGAGTATTTTGACAATATTAAATAAGTTGAAAATCTAGAGACTGTTGCATATGTGCTCAAAGAAACATGTATGAAAATGTTCATAACATCATGAGTAATAGCAAAAAAAAATGAAAACATTGGATGCATAAATTTTGAAAAATCTTTCAGTAGATGTGGTACACCAGGGAAAATGAATGAACTACAGCTGTACATATCAACTTGATTAAATCTTGAATACAACATGAAGTGAAGAAAGGACATTACTGAAGGATGCATACAGTATGATACCATTTATGAAAAATCTGAAAATATGCCAAACAACTCTGGATTATTGTGTTGTAATAGTGTAAAAATACATGAGAATGATAACCAAATTTAGGTTGATGATTATCTCTGGAGAGGCAAAGAAGGAGGAAAAAACTGCCATGAAATGTAAGAGAGGCAGTCAAAAAACATCAATTGTATTTGTAATGAGCTATTTCTTTTAAAAAAATTAGAAGTTGAAGCAAATATAGCAAATTTTTAGAACTTGGTAGAGCTTGGTAGCTGGGTTTTGGTTCCAGACACTTGTTATGGTAAAGTCTTACTTTGTTGTATTTGAAATATTTCATGATAACCAAGGTAAATGCATTTAAAACATAGAAACTGGAAACCGTTTTTTAAAAAAATGGGTTTGGGTAAGGGCTGTAAATTGGTGTTGGATTAAAATATTTAACTTTCTACTCTAAAAATCCGGGACCCTCATTTGAAGGAAAGCATGTCCTTATCGTAACCTCAATCTTCTGGCCAGAAGTTTAGGCCTGTTTCCCTGACATTCTGAATTTTTCCAAATGGGATCTTTCAACAGTGATGATTTAGAGGTCTTATGGTAGCAGAGTCTTTAAACAATGTGATCACTAAGAGGTAAAACTGAAAAGTCAGAAGAAAAAGATTTCATGGGATTCAAATAGAAGTTTGGATATATATTAAGGAAGAAACAAGACATAAATATACCTTCTATGTGATTGGGGGGAATAGTTGTATTTCTTTTTATAGCTGTTTCTGGAGAAGGCTTTTAAAAGACCTCTTTATAGTCTCTTTTGAGCATTTTGTTTTCTTCTTTTCTGGGCATGGTTAACAAATTAAAGAGCTTATTTCCCTCCACAGCTGTGTGTCATTGCCTTAGGGACTATTATGGGAACAAATTCTAAAGAAGTTCATTCTGCTGTCTAGCAGCAAGAGCTCTTAACATAAACAAGCTTGCAAACTCCCCGAGGACTGAGCAGATGTCTGTGATCATTCCTGCTGGCTACTCTGTCCTGCCGGCTGACCAGTGTGCATTCCCTGATAGCAGACCCCTGACCTATGAAGTAATGTTGAGCTGAAGATACTGGATGCAAAGACAGGTCTGAAATAAATTCAATGAATTTGCTTCTTTATGTGATCCTTAAGAGGTCATGGTTACAACATCCAGGAGTAACAAATGATTGTTCAAATAGACTATATTTTAAGCTTATAGATATTTGTTAACTTGTATCATTTTCTTGACAATGAGAAACTCTAAAACTAAGGCCCTTTAGCAAGCCAGTATTTTCCAGTAGGGGAAAAAATGCTTATTTTAAAGTTCTGAATTCTTTGCTGTGGCCTCTCCCATTGCAGAGCACAGGCTCTGGATGCGCAGGCTCAGCCGCTCCGCGGCATGTGGGATCTTCACAGACCGGGGCACGAACCCGCGTCTCCTGCATTGACAGGCGGACTCTCAACCACTGTGCCACCAGGGAAGCCCTAAAGTTCTGAATTCTCAAGTAGCTAAAATGGGCATGCTTCCACTGAAGATCCATCCATGAAATGAGAATTTTGTAAAGATTTTTCAAAGTTAACAATATGATGATGAAGCTGTTACTGGTTTCCTATAATGCACTAAAGTAACAAGTTTGACTTCAAATATTTAAATCATTTTGTTTGCTAGACAACCTCACCTTATCAGAAAAGAATTTATTCAACAAGATTTATTTGCAGAATTGAGCAGGTGAGATTCTGGGAAATGGGATGAGGAAGGGGTAATATAACTTTCTATAATGTTAACTATCTCCTTCAAAGACAAAGGGAATGAGTGTGGGTAGTTCAATGTATCTGAGATGGTTCCAGCTTGCTGAAAATGAACTTGACTGTGTATAAAAGTAATAAATCAGGCTCCTTCTAACTGCCTTTGGATAATAAAAGGATGTTGGTAAATGGCTTTGGAATATGGTGATCTCAAACTGAGATCTCAGAGTCCTGGACTTTCAGAGTTGGAAGAGTTTTTCATTATCATTATGGAACTCTGATTCAGGCAGTTTAATGAACTTGGATGACGCCACACATCACAATGGTCTAGATATCTCTTTTTTAAAAAAGACCTTTTTTTAGAGCAGTGTTAGATTCATAGCAAAACTGAGAGGAAGGTATAGAGACTTCCCCTTCACTCTCTGCCCCCGCACATCTATAGCCTCCTCCATTATCAACATCTCCCACCAGAGTGGTACATTCATTAAAATTGATCAACCTACACTGACACTTCATAATCACCCAAAGATCATAGTTTATCTTAGGGTTCATTCTTGGTGTTGTACATTCTATGGGTTTAAACTAATCATAGTTTTTAGTGCTCCCCAAATCCTCTGTGCTCCCTTCATCCTTCCCTTCCCCCAACCTCAAGCAACTACTCATCTTTTATTTGTCTCTATAATTTTGCCCTTTCCAGAATGCCATATAGTTGGAATCATATACTACGTAGCCTTTTCAGATTGGCTTCTTTCACTTAGTCTTTCCATGGCTTGATAGCATAAAGAGTTAAATATTCCATTGCCGGAGCTACCACAGTTTATTTAACCACTTACCTACTGAAGGACATCTTGGTTGCTTCCATGTTTTGGAAATTATGAATAAAGCTACTATAAACATTCATGTGTAGTTTTTAGTGTGGATGTAAATTTTAAACTCTGGGTAAATGCCAAAGAGTGCAATTGTTGGATCATACAGTAAGAGTATGTTTAGTTTTGTAAAAAACTGCCAAACTGTCTTCCAAAGCATCTGTACCATTTTGCATTCCTACCAGCAATAAATGAGTTTCTGTTGCTCCATATCCTCTCCAGTATGTGGTGTTAGTGTTCTGATTTTGGCCATTGTACTGGATGTGAAATGGTGTCTTGATGTTTTAATTTGCATTTCCCTGATGACATAGGATGTGGAGCATTTTTTCCTATGCCTATTTGCCATCTGTATATTTTCCTTGGTGAGGTGACTGTTAAAGTCTTTGGCTCATTTTAGAATCAGGTTGGTTCTTATTGTTGAGTTTCAAGTGTTCTTTGTACATTATGGATAACAGTCCTTTACCAGATGTGTCTTTTGCAAATATTTTCTCCCAGTCTGTGGCTTATTGTTTCATTCTCTTTACATTGTCTTGTGCAGAGAAGAAATTTTTAATTTTAATAAAGTCCAGTTTATCAATTACTTCTTTCATGGATCATGCCTTTGGTGTTGAATCTAAAATGAATCATCACCATACCCGGGGTCATCTAGGTTTTCTCGTGTGTTATTTTCTAGGGGGTTAGTTTTATGTTTTATATTTATGTCTGTGATCCATTTGGAGTTAATTTTTGTGAAGGGTGTAAGGTCTCTTCTAGATTCTTGTTTTTTCTTTTGCATGTGGATGTCCAGTTGTTCCAGCACCACTTGTTGAAAAAACTATCTTTGTTCTATTGCATTGCCTCTGTTCCTTTGTCAAAGATCAGTTAACTATATTTATGTGGGTCTATTTCTGAGTTCTCTTTTCTATTACATTGACCTATTTGCCTATTATTTCTCCAAAATACACTGTCTTGCTTACTATAGCTTTAGAGTAAGCATTGAAATTGAGTAGTGTCAATCCTCCACCTGTTTTCTTCTTCAGTACTGTGTTGACTATTTTGAGTCTTTTGCCTTTCCATATAAACTTAAAATCAGTTTTTCAATATCCACAGAATAATTTGCTGGAATTTTGATTGGGGTTGCAATGAATCTATAGATTAAATTGGGAAGAACTGACCATTTGACAATATTTAGTCTTCCTAGCTGTGAACATGGACTATCTCTCCATTCATTTAGTTCTTCTTTGATTTTGTTCATCAGAGATTTGTAGTTTTTCTCATATGGATTTTGCACATATTTTGTTAGATTTATACCTAGGTATTTAATTTTAGGGGTGCTAGTGTTAATGTTACTGTGTTTTTAATTTCAAATTCTACTTGTTCATGACTGTTATGTAGGAACACAATTTACTTTTGTATATTAATCTTGGATCCTGCAGCCTTGCTATAATCACGTATTAGTTCCTGGAGTTTAGATAACATTTGAAAAAATACTTAATCACATGTTTAGTTTAGCTTAATTTTTGAGTTCTAAAGATGCTTAATTTTAATAAAAATTTGAACATATTGTTTTAAAACGTATATTTAGCAAACACCCATTTATGAATCAGTCTTGACAAAAAGAATGAAAAAAATCAAACTTGAATCTGACCAAGACTCTAGGTCTTACTAATAATTTATAAGAAATTTAAGGGAAAACAGAATATGTTAGATGACATCATGGACATGTATTAGAAAATTCCAGGGAGAGAAACTCTACTGGGTAAAAGATCTTGTTTCTTTAACACACACACCAATGTTATGAGGGAAACCTTAAATTAAAAGAAATTTAACAGACATATCACTCTAACATGGAACTTATTTATAAAAAGTTTTGTGTTTGGATGTGAAATAAACAAAGAAATGAGAACACTGATTCTTTATGACAATTAACTATTCTTAACATATTTTAGGCGTAATAATGGTATTATGGCTTTTTTAGACAGTTACTGTCTTTAAGAAATACAAACTAAAATACTTTTAGATAAAATGATAGATGTCTGAGATTTACTTCAAAACAATCAGGCTAGTGTGGGGTAGAGAGTACATATGGTGACAACCGTTGAGAGTAAGTAATAGGTTCACTGAGTTCCATAAACTATTCTCTCCACATATGTGTATGCTTGAAAATTTACATAACAAAAATAGAAAAATTCATTGAACACTAACTAAACTAGAATTGCCATGAAGACCAGAATTATGTCTTATCTTAATTAACCTTGCATCCCTAGAACGTGTCTCAATAATTACTTGCATAATTCATAATATTTGATAATTTATGCATGAATCTGAGGTCTTATATGCAGGAAAATGCCTTCATAAGGCCTCTGAGAGGTGTTCACTATATCTTAACAAGGCATGGCAGAAAAGGGCTCTAAAAATAAATTCAGTCTACTTAATGTGTTAATTTCTTTTATGTCCTGATCATGCCTTGATTTAAATGATCTTTTCAATCTGAGGCTGTGAATAATATACTGGCTATTAAAGAAGTCTCTTAAAAAGTCTTCTAGTTATTCTGAGATCTACTTTATTTAAACTTCCAAAATTCTTAGTAAGTTAATTGAATAAACTTTTGTTCAGAAATTCAATATCAAAGATGTTATGCTCTGTGCTGGTGGTAAAACAAATAAATCTTTGCTCTTCAACAAGTTAAGCTCAATGATATAGATGAGAATATTACTCTCTGTTCAGAAAACTACCCAAACATTTTAGGGGTCCTGTGCTCATGAGGTATTGGGGACTTGATTTTTTTCCATCTCATCTTACAGCCTTAAAACAGTTATTGCAGCTGAAACTATAGTGGAATTATTTGTTACCTGAATCAGCTACTGTGTCCCGATCACATTATCCCAAGCTATATTACCTGATATATATGAAGAAAAGGTTTTATTATTGATGGCATCCAGGCTTTGGCTGTGGTGTTTTCCTTAATATCTCACCTAGCTTGATAAGCATAGTTAATTCCTATATTAAATGGCTTATCCTATTCAAAGATAGGCCAAAATGGTGCTAGATATACATTATCATTGTTTGTTTTTGGTGTGTGTGATTGTTGTTGGCTTTTTTGCCACTGCCTTAGGTAGAAATCTATTCTAAATTAAGATAGAGTTCTGACTAGCCATTTGGAAAATGGCTTCTGTTTTCCAAAAGTTAATTCAGATTTTTATTTCTATATTATTATCCTTTCCACTTTTTACTCTATTATCCAGATTTTAAGATTACTTTTACAAAATCAGAGGTTATCTTTGAACTATTAAAGAGGGAAAAAAATCCCAAACCCAAGAATGTGGTTATAACTTGGTCTAACCATGAGAATTCACACCTCCAACCTACACACAAGACAAAATTTTATTAATGTACAGTTTGTACTGTATGCTCTTATATTTCAGCCTGTCATGCTCTAAAAATGTGCTTTTTTTACTTGGATAAGTAATAAAAGTCACCCAATGGCTAAGCTGTTTTATGTCCAACTTCCACTGTGTGGCTGTACGACTTTGCAGAATGATTGAACATTGCCAAACAAGGGCAGAAGTTTACCAACTGTATGTCCTTTAGCAGGGTGTTTGGTGTTTGCGCTCTGTCTCCCACTGAGAATTTTTTCCTTACATGTGGTGTGTCTATTTTTTTTATTTTACAAGTCCAAGTAACAATTTTATTCTAGTCTACAGAACAGGTTTTTTTTTCTTTTACATACTTTTGGTGGTTTTAGCAGTGTTCCTTTTGGGCAACTTTTTAATGAACCCACAAAAAGTTATGTTAAAAATAAAATATAGGGCTTCCCTGGTGGTGCAGTGATTGAGAGTCTGCCTGCCAATGCAGGGGACACGGGTTTGTGCCCCGGTCCGTGAGGGTCCTGCGTGCCGCAGAGCAGCTGGGCCCGTGAGCCGTGGCCGCTGGGCCTGCAAGTCCAGAGCCTGTGCTCCGCAACGGAAGAGGCCACAACAGTGAGAGGCCCGCGTACCGCAAAAGAAAAAAGAAAAAAAAAAAACCCACAATAAAACAATAAGCATCTAGATGTTCAGAGCTAAGCAGAGGTGATCTGATTGTGTCTATCACTGAGTAGCTCACCTACTTAAGAATTCACCAGCCGATGTCAGTTTTTCTACTTCGAATTCCCATGTAACTTGCCCAAATCAGAGAGTCCTAAACATACACACACAAAATAAACCCTCTTTTAAAGCCACATCAGGACAAAAATTCAATTAGAAAGCCTAAATGTGTTATCAAATTGACAAGTGCATTGATGAAGTTTATTACTAGAAAATAGGCACTACCTTTCCATGTCTATTTTAAACTTCCTAGAAATACAAATTCCTTTGAAAGAACTAAAGTACAATATCTTAGGGTATGTAAAGAATAGGCAGGGGGCTTCCCCGGTGGCGCAGTGGTTGAGAGTCTGCCTGCTGATGCAAGGGACACGGGTTCGTGTCCCGGTCCGGGAAGATCTCACATGCCGCGGAGCAGGTGGGCCCGTGAGCCATCGCCGCTGAGCCTGCACGTCCGAAGCCTGTGCTCCGCAATGGGAGAGGCCACAACAGTGAGAGGCCCATGCACCGCAAAAAAAAAAAAAAAAAGAAAAAGAAAGAAAAAGAATAAGCAGGACCTCATATGCATCTGACTAAACACCATCCAATCTTCTCAGGAGCTGCCATGAGAGAGGGAATTCTAACTACAGACTGTCATCCTGGAATCTTCTTTTCCATGAACACTTTATTATGCAAGTGCAAGACCTGCGTATGTCAGTTGCTGAGTCGAGTGTGAGGCATACAAAGAAGGACATCTTCTCCAGTGCCAGTGCTAGGCACATCTGACAAGAGCAGAGCAGTCTGTTGGGCATCCAAACTTCTCAGGTCTACCCCTCCCCTTCTACTTGTGTTGGAAATAAATTTTGATCCCTGTTTAGGATAAGTTTATGCTTTTAAGGACTTTTTTCTAGAAAATAGATAGACATGTTTTTTAAAATAATGTTAAATTTCACTTTTTAAACTTGCCTTTCTATTTATAAAATTCTAGGATTTTGGAAAAAGGTTTCAATGGGGGATTTTCTAGCTCCAGTGGCAGGCTTAAGAGAAAGTAAAAACTATGTCACATAAGGGAATGCATAATTGTGAACAAAAACTGAATGAATACTTAATCATGATGACAAAGTTTACTAATATAAATTACAAAGTTGACTATTTAATTAACAATGTAATATTCAAAATTTAAAGACAGAAGGTAGCAAACTGTGACATAAATGAAACCTTAGAGTAACTGGAAGGTCTTAGACTAATGTTAGCTTAACTAGTGGTAGACAGTCTTTGGCCAATCATACTGATACACAGGAGAAAGAGGCATCAGGGCTTTGTCTTAGCAGCCTCATTGCCTGGAATCAATTCATTGCCATTAAGAACACCATGAATGTTCTAATGATCTATGGCCAGTGAAAATCCAACAGTCCTCTGGGGCTGTTAATGCAGATAATCTTGACTCTACTAATCCTTGCACCATAACTGACTGACTCTGTATGTCTCTTTCCATGAGAGAGAATCTGAATGGGTCAAGCTTACAGAGAGCTGCTTTCAGGTCAGATCCATATTCTGAGTTGACTCAATGGTCCCAGGAAGACAGAGCTATGTGGGTCAAATCTTGGTAAACTGTGAGTCTATGGTAGTATAAGACTATACTACCACTGGTGGTGTACAGGCACGGCTGGACGTCTATGACTTTTTAGAAGAATGTAGAATACCCCTACAGAGAAGACTCTGTAGGGGTATGGACTGTCTGGTACAAGAAAAATATTTTATTATATAGCTACCCATAAACGCCATCATTATATATTTGCTGAATAAAATCTACTATATTTCAATATATTTAAAGATTATATAATAAGCATTTGTTATTCAGAATCAAAATTCTTACTACTTGCCCTTTCAGCAAGTAGAGCATAATAGATGATTATTTATTCATTTATTTAACAGATATTTCTTGAGTATATACTACATGGCAGACACTGCTAGATATAGAGAACACAAGGGAGAAAATATAGACATAAAGCTATGGGTCTTGTGGTGGTTATAGAGGTACAAATTGACAAATTTAAGTGTGTTAGGCAGGCTACGATAGAGGAAACAAGAATACTCTTCGGTCACATAGGACAGGCATTTATCTGTAACCTGTACAATCTGGGAGGGCTACCTAAAGATAATTACACATGGACCAAACCACAAAAATTAGAATATGGGAGAGGAAAAAATGCAGAATAATGTCCAAGTTCCTTCCTTGAGGGACCAGATGATTGACGGTGCCTTTCACTAGAAAGGAAAAAAAAAAATAGGAGAAAAAGCAAGATTGGGATGAAAAACATGCATTTAGTTCTGCACATGTTGAGTTTGAAGTACTTCAGGAATCTCTAAATGGAGAGGAGCAGTAGGTAGATGGATATACAGTTCTGAATGTAAAGAGATCTATGCTGGAAATGAAGCTCTGGGATTCATCAGCTTATAAAAGATACTTGAAATCATGGGAGTGAATAAGATCACCCAGAGACAGTGGGTAGAATGAGAAAAGAAAAGATGGAAAGGCAAAATCTCAGAGAACATCCTTACACAAGGGGAAAAGGAAGAAGGAAAACACAGAGACTGGCCAGAGAAGAGACGTAATAGGAAAATTAAGGGTTTTGACAAGAGCCGTTGAATAATAGAAGTAGAAGCCATATTACAGTGACTTGAGGTGTGATTAGACAATGAAGGTCAGTATGAACAGACATTTAAACAATGTATTTGGCTGTCAAAGTGAGGAAAGACAGGGTGATAACTAGGGGAAAAGGTAGAGATTGAGAAAGATCATAAAAATGGAAGAGGCTTGTACACATTTAAAACACTGATGAAAAAATCCAGTAGAGAGAGAGGAACTTTACATACAGAAAGGAGGTAGACAGTAGAGCAAAATCCCTGAAAGCAGGGGGCGGCTGGGGGCAAGACAAGAAAAAAGCAATAAGTTTCAGAAAGAAGCAGAAGCAAATTTGTCATTGTAAAGAAAAGAAGAGAAAGAAAAGAAAAAAAGACAACAACATGGTTTGTAAATGTAGATACATATGTAATGTTTTTTTTGTGTGTGTGCCCTCACCACGCAACTTGCAAGATCTTAGTTCCCTGACCAGGGATCAAACCCCTGCCCCCTGCAGTGAAAGCGCAAAGTCTTAACCACTGGACCGCCAGGGAAGTCCCATATGTAATTTTAATAGTGGCAAGTTCTCATCTTACTGGCAATTTGTTTTAGTATGTTTAAAAATCTACCCATAACCAAGTCTTTACGTGGTTGTCATTTATAAACCTTGTTTTACACTAATATTTGTATCTAACATAACTCATGTAGTTAAATGAATTTTCTTTTTCTGGATAGTTTTTAGAATTTAGCATATTTAAACATTAATTTGAAATATAAAATACACAGGTATATAACACTTTGTATGACATAATCAGTTTCATTTTTACTTCTATCTTACATAATTTCTACCTTTGTACTGTACTCTTAGTTTTGCATAAGGATTTCCCTCTGGTGGATGGAAAATAAATTTAAATTTGAAATTTTAGCTCCAAATTTTAGATTTAGTTGACAATCTGTATAAATAGTTTGAGAAATGTAGCTTAAGCTGTATTACTAGCTTAAGAAATAAAATAATCAGAAATTCAGCCAAAAATGTTTGCAAAAAGATGTTTACTGAATCATTCTTCATAAAATAATACATACCAAAAAATTGTATACAATCTGTAACTCAAACACTCAGAGTGGATGTGTATATTATGACTAACAAAATACATACCCATTTACAATATTATTCACAAAGGTTTTAAATAATATAGATAAATGCTTACATGACAATGATTGATAAACAAAACAGTATACAAAATTGCACAGATAATATTTTTATTATGTTAGTATAAACATGCATTGAGGAAGTATACAAGATTATTTGATAAGTTGTTATCTGTTTTGATTCTTACTTTGTTTTTTCTACTTACCTGTATTTTCTAAAATGGGAATGTAGAAGTTTTATAAGCAGAAAAATTAACATTATATTTTGAGAAATATATTCTTGGATTGTTCTGTTTTGAGAAACATGTGTTTAGATTGTTTCAAATAAGTAAACTTTTAGATGACATTCACACCTTGGAATAAATCTGTTTCATCTTAAGTGTCAGACCTGATATTTACCTAGCTATCCAGTTCCATTTTGTGATGTTCTTTTTCTTCTAAATTTTCCATTAATTTTTCTTTTCCTGAGAGTTAAAACATTTATATGTAATAAAGGGAGTACAGACTAAATACAAAGACAAAAAAAGATCAATTCCATTCGATTGAGGATTTGACGTAGTCAACGTGAATCATCTCTCTCTGCCTTTCCTCTAGATCTTTCCAGCTGGAGCTCCTTACTTGGTCTGTGCCTTAGAGGACAGTATGTACTATACCTGTACTGGAGCATTTTATTATTTGTTAGAATTTTTCCTAGTGCTAGGTCATTTTGGGCAAGAAGTCATTGCCAGTTAGAAAGAGGCAGAAGAAAAAGCAAAAATAATGTACTCTAAAAAGGATGGTGCTTGCAAGTTGCAATAATTGTGTTATTTTAAGCCAGTAAGAGCTGGGTTTGGTGGTGGCAGCCACATATATCCTGGAGCGTGTCATTGAGGAGGACCAGGTATTATAGGAGCCACAGGCAGACTGTACAATTAGGGTTGGTTGAAAGGATTGGGTAATTCTGCAATAGTCACTGTTACATAACAAGCCAGTTGCTGCCCAGGGATATGAGCGGTAACTGAATATTATAGGCGGGAACTGCTAGCTTGGCTGCAGCCAAGGGTCACTGGTTGTTTCCATTACAAATCTTGTTTTGTAGTTGGTTTATAACCCAGACAGTTTAATTCACGTCAGGCTAAAACCTGGCATTCAAATTAGAAGCCTAGAGGCACTTTTTTTTTTCCAAAAAGAGAATTTTGAGCTAGAAAGGACCAGAGAGATCATCTAGTCCAACTTCTATTTCCCAGATAAGAAGATGGAGGCACACAGAAAGAGTAAGATGTACGTAATGTCATACAGTGAGCAGGACACAGACCCAGAAGTAGGACACAGTTTTTTCTGCCTTCCCGATTAAAACAAACCAAACCAAACCCAAACCAAAACAAAATAAACCTCTACTAACCTATGTTAATTTAATTTCTTTTTAATGTAGAGAAATCAGAGGAAACAGATGTTGACTCATTTTCATTCACTAGGGATCCCTCTGGATGTGTTGAGTGACTTGCTCAGGAAAACACAGATTGTTAAGTGGTAGAACAGGAAGGAACTCAGATCTATTTTGTGACTATTTAGCACTTTTATAGCCCTTTTTCTCCAGTCTTACCAATTATCTATTCAATTGATTTATTCAATATCCAGAAAGAAATGACTATTAAACCATTGATAAATAGGGCACTAGTTTACTACATTCACATGGTTATAAAATGAATCATAAATTGAATTGGAAAAGAAGGAGAGATATGAAGCCAGGATCATGTTTCTATAAAACCACAATTGGCTGAAAAATGAGCTCAATAAGTCAACCGAACAATCATTTTTATCTCTATAAAATGCAGTGGATTGTTTTTCTTTGATAAATTCCAACAATTATTTTGTCAATATTAAAGTCAGAATTTTTGATGGAAATGGAGTAAATGACTTTTTTTGAATTATGTATTACATCCCATTGGCTAGAGTCAGAAATTATATATACATCTTCGCTTCATGCACAGCTGGCTTTCCTGAAATCCAACCCAGAAGAGCACCTTACATCATTATACCATGGCTCAGTATTTAAAATTGACCTGCTCTCTCAGATATGGAAGATCAGTCTATCATGGCAGTGGAGTGAGACTTTTTTTTTTTTTTTTTTTTTTTTGCGGTACGCGGGCCTCTCACTGTTGTGGCCTCTCCCGCTGCAGAGCACAGGCTCCGGACGTGCAGGCTCAGCGGCCGTGCCTCACGGGCCCAGCCGCTAAGCGGCATGTGGGTTCTTCCCGGACCGGGACACGAACCCGTGTCCTCTGCATCGGCAGGTGGACTCTCAACCACTGTGCCACCAGGGAAGCCCTGGAGTGGGACTTTTTAAAAGTTCATGCCATAAAATCAGCATTCAAATGTCAAAACCTAGTTCTATACCCAGCATACACGTAGTACTCCTCCTCTCTCTACTTCCACCTGTTTTTAAACCCAAGATGCCTGAAACTTTTCTGAATGTGTCTTTTTCCTCTAGTAAATGGTTCTTTGAGAACAGGAACCATGCTTTGCTTTTCCTATTTTTATTCCTTCTTCTGTATACCATAACCTGCCCTGAACCATTGTGCTTTTCATCAGGCATACATATCATCAAAAATTCAACTATTTATGCTGTTATTTACCTGGAGATGTACCTGGGCAGAGTATAGGATTATTGTATTAACAATTGTCATTTCTTGTAGAAGAATATGATGATAACTTGAATTAAACCCAGTTTAAGAGAGGAGAAAGAGAAAAATGCTGAGGAGCTCCAGACTTTACTTTTGTTTACACGATGTCAGAAATGAGTTGGAAGATAGAAATTAGAAATTCCCGAGTGGAAGCTAATAAACTTAACCTAATCAAGAAACTTTGTCTCTTGTTTCTTGTACATTTTTCAGTAATTTTGTGCCCCTTTTCACCTTTATTTCCCAAAATAGGATGTCACATTATGATTACATTTTGTTTATACTTTCTGTTTGTGGTCATTATTATTCTTTATGTTTATGACATCAACAGCCTGAAATTCCTATAGGAATTCCTAGGAAAACCATACTGAGGAAGTGGGTGGTAATTGGCAAAAGGAAAGCATAATATGGGGGGAATTAGTCAAAGGCTGCTGTAACAATCTGGCTCAGTTAGAAGATTCATTTGTTTTGCATTTCTTGTCCAATGTATTATAACATTATTGGAGATGACTTCATAGATCAAGTGTCACTAAGAAACCTCATATTTTAATTTAGCATGAGGAGATCCAAACTTGCCAGAAGGTCAATATTTATCAGAGTCACTTTATTTAATATTTTTATTTTCTCCATAACTAACCCCCATTTCTGGAGTTGACAACTTTAGTCAGTGGTTTTAGGTATCCTCATTCTGTCAGAAATGGTGTGTGCCACCAACCTAAGTTCTTGTTGCTAAGAGTTAGACTAGGCTAAAGGTACTTTTTACTGAATATCATGTCTCTGTGGTTTAAAAGGATGGGTATTAGTGGACTTCTTGGCATTATTGTTAGGTTTCAGTGGTGTTTGGGATCTTATTTTAGGAGATTGGGGCCATCAAGCTGAGCATTTATATCTTGTAGGAAGCACAAGTCTTTGTGAAAAATCCTCTGCAGACACTCAAATTGCATAATAACAAAACCCAAAATGCATTACAGGGAGCTTGACATGCATATTAAATTCTCTGTGCTATTTGGTTTCAAAGCCACTAAAAAGGAAAATTGGTTTGGGATGAAATGAAAACTATTCAGAATCCTTGTTGTAAATCTGAACGCTTGAAGGAGTTGAAAAAACTGGCCCATCTTTCTAATGACCCAAGCATTGCTTTTCTGTAATCACAGAAGTATCAGAATATGCATGAAACTCCATGCTACTCACATTCTCAGCCTGTGTGAAATTGCATCTTGTGATTTCTAGGAATCTATGTGACTTCCACTATGCTGAGAAATAATTCTATAATAAAATCTCTTTTCTGAAAGAAAAAGTGATTTGGGCTTATTACACAACTTAACTGTTTAACCAGATACACACATGGTTATACTCACATATTTATATATTAGGTGAATATATTTGTCCCAAATTTCTGTCCAGATATTTAGAATTCTTCCATTGTATATTTCATTCTACTACCCATTACTAATGCTATTTTTATATGTGTAATTCTTTAATAACATCCAAAATATTTTCACATCAATCATCTAATTTTTATCTCTATCTTTTTGCTTCTCATTCTGAGAAATTTTCCTTGATGTGACTAGGTCTTCTACCAAGACTATTCTTTTATTCATCCTTTTTATGAATAACTTTATTTCCACAGTCATGGTTTTAAAATACATTTATTTCTAGAAGCATAGTTCTAAATTCCAAGAAAACTTTTGGTTCTCTGGCTTTTCTTTTTTCATAGCAGCATATTTTGGTTTTATTGATACAATGTTCTCTGGAAACTTGTTGAGGATGATTATTTTCAATTTCCCTTTCAGAAGACTTCTCTTTTTTCCCTGGTTCTTAGTTCCCTTCTTTATTCTTGTTGGTTTTCTCCCAATACTTGATGACATGAGTGGTTTGTTTATACATATGAATGGAACACAGAAAGGAAGAAGAGAGAAAGATGAGGAAATGGTATGTTGATTTCTCCACTGACTAGGTTTATTATTCATCCCAGATTCTACATTGTGGTATTTAATACCACAGTATGTGGGAGAGGGAAAGCTTTGACTCATAGTTAAGGGTGCAGCCTAAAGTAAATGTCAATTTGACCTCCTAAATCTGTATACTTTGATTCAGCAATTCTATTTCTAGAAATTTACACTAAGGAAATAATCAAGGTTGTATGTACGAAGGAGTGAGTATAAGAGTGTTCATAACAGTCACAACAATACAAGAATAAAAGAACACAATGTCGGTGTCAAAATTGGTGTGCTGGATAAATAAGCTATAATGATTCAGATAATGGGAAATAACATAGTCTTTAGAAGTTATGTCTTAAAGCACTATTTAAGGAAAAAAAGAAATGTTCACAATAATGTTAACAAAAAGAGAAAATACCTAATTGTCTAAATAATATGATCTTATTTAGAAAATAAAATTGGAAATGTGTGTGTGCATGTGTGTACTAGAAGGAAATACACTAAAATATTAACCAAGGTTATCATTGATGGCAAGAACATTGTAGTTGTTTTTGTGTTTTATTGCAATAATTTTGTTCCTCTTATTTATAATACACAATTTCTAAAATTTTTATCCTATTGTACTTAATCTATATAAAATGTATGTAACATATGTTATGAAACATAATAAAATAAAAACAGTGAATCCATATTCAGATACATTAGCTAGAATATTATCAATAACTCTGGAAATACCTGTGTAAACTTGTGTATTTCTCCAAATCTCATCTTCCTATCCCTAAAGGTAACCACTCTCCTGACTTTTGAGTTTATTGTTCACTTCTTAAAGTTTCCCAAAATATATTTCTTAACAGGTGAATAGTTTAACTTTTCTTGTTTTTGAGTCTTATAAAATTGAATCATATGATATGTAATATTTAATCACTTGTTTCCTACATGTGCTTCAAGCCTTCTTTTTTTTCACTCCTATATCCTGGTCGACTGTGTCACTATATACTCCTATTTATTTATAATAGCTTCTGTTCATTGTCATTTAAGTTGCAGGTATTTTTTGTTATATGAATAAAGATGTTAGAAGATTACTATGCCTGTCTCAAGATCCAGGACATATATGAAAATACTTCTCTAGATGATATATCCCTAATAGCTGGGGATACTGACTTTTTTATGATAGGAAAAGTCTTTTTTGAAGGTGGCAAAGTTTTTAATTTATTTAGGTTTTCCTTAATGTCTCTCAATAGTATTTAAAAGTTTTCTCCATAAGGCCTTATACATTTTCCTTAGATATGCTTCTATGCATCTTATACTTTGTGTTGATATAACAAATGGTATCTTTTTTAAAATTACATTTTCTAATGCTTTATTGTAACTATATACAGCTTTTTATATATTAAGTTTTTCAAGCACCTGACCATATTGTTTTATTAATTATGTTGATTCTTTGCAGTTTTTTATCTGTGAATTATAAAGATTTTAGGTTTTCCCCCCAAACCTTAGAACTTATCTTTCTTTTTGTCTTACTTGACAGTCTTAGACTTCCATGTTGAATGGGAGTGGTCTACTTATTCCTGATTTTAAATGGAACACTTCTAATATTTTACCTCAAAGGTTGGTGTTTAGTGTAGGTTTTCTGTTGAACTCTTTTATCAGATTGTGGAAATTATCTTTTTCTCCTAATTTACTAAGAGTTTTTAAGATTATAAATAATTGTTGAATTTTAGCAATTATTTTCTCTACCTACTGAGATTATTATATAATGCCTTTTTCTCTTAAAAGAGTGAATTGCATTCATAGGTTTTTCTAAGCTAGTTAACATTGTTCAATTTCTTGATCATAATATGATCATGAATTAAGAGTCCCAAAGTATTTGTTGCCAAAATATTGTCTAGAATACTTGCATATATATTGCACATATGTTTATGATCTCTAATTTTCCTTTTTCATATATGCTTGTTGGGTGTGATAGGCAGAATAATGGCCCTTCAAAAGATGTCCATGTCCTAATATCTGGAACCTGTGAACATTCTGTTACTTGGGAAAAGGGACTTTGCCAATGTGATTAACATTAAGGATCTTGAGGTGGCAAGGTTTTCCTGGATTATCCAGTGGAACCAATCTGATCATACCAGTTCTTAAAAGCAGAGACCACTTCTCAGCTGTGGAGAACCAGAGAGATGTAGTGTGAGTACTTGGCCCATCGTTGCTGGCTTTGAAGAGGCGGATGGAAGCCATGAGCTAAGAAATACAGGCGGCCACTAAAAACCAATTCTCCCCTAAGCTCAAGAAAGGAACATAGCTCAGGCCACACCTTGATCTTACTCTGGTGAGATCTGTGTCAGACTTCTTACCTCTAGACCTCTAAGAAAATAAATCTGTGCTGTTTCAAGCAACAAAGTTTTTGGTAATTTGTTACAGCAATAAAAGCAAATTAATATGTCTGGCTTTGTTATTAAGATCATATTTGGCTTTTAAGATGAAATCGGGTTCTTTTCCCTCAATTCCATTTTCTGGAAGAATCTGTATAAGACTAGAATGATGTAATAAAAGAAGGTTTAGTAAAATGTTTCCCTTAAAATTATGTAGACATGCTACTGGCTTTGTAAAATTTTATATCTAATATATATATTCAATTTTAAGTTGTTATAAGATTTGGAGGGGAGGAAAAAGTTTTCTTTGACCCTCTTAGGGTCCTGGGCTAGGTCTGAAAATTTAACTGACCAAGACAGATTCACAGGAGAAAAGCATACAAATTTATTTAATATAAGTTTTATGTGACATGGGAGCCATCATAAAGAAATGAAGATCTGAAGAAATAGTTAGACCTGGTGTATTTGTCCTAGGTTTCATGAAGAGTGGGCAGTCGTGTAGAAATATGATAGGTCAAGGAGTATGAGGTAAGTGTAGTCAACTAGGGCAACAGCAAAGCCAGTTGAAATTTTTCTAGGTGTCTCTGTCTTCAGAGAAAAAGAGTGACCACCCCTCTGAGTGTAGGGAGGACACCTCACACATGAGGGTTTTATGACCTCACAGGAGAGAAAGGCAAGGGAGAGGTCAGAGGGACCTTCCTGCTTCTACCATTTTCTCAAGATCCTTCGGCTTAAAATATTCAATATGCCAAGGTGCCACATTTTGGGGTAGCCTTCCTGAACCCCATCATATTATTTTTTAATCCTATTATAAAATTAATATTATTATAAGGTTATTCTTTTATTGTCTTGCTTTTTTCCAGGAATTAAAATTTTTTTCCAGGAATCAAGATTTTTCTAACATATAAATTTAAAGGTTCATAGTATTCTGATATTTTTAATCTCTGCTCTATCTTTAGTTATGTTCTCTCTTCCATTACTAATACTATTTATTTGCCTCTTACTCCCTTTTATTTTTGTTAAACAATTCACCATTGGTTTGCTTATTTTGTACATAATTTTAAAAACATTTCTTTTCTTTTATGCGTCTTTGGTCTTTCTTTTGGAATCATTTCCTTTTATGCTGAAGAACATACCTTAGAAGTTAGTTCACTGAAATTCTGCTGATGGTGAAAACTCTCAGTTCTTATCTATGTAAATATGTCTTTACTTTGTCTTTGTTACTGAAAGAGAGTTTGGCTGGTTGCACAATTCTAGGTTGGCAATTTTATCATTTCACTGTGTCCTGGCTTCTGTTATTGCTGTTGGGACATTTATTGTTTGTTTAAGTTTTTGTTTATGAAGAGATCTTATTTGCTTGAGCTGCTGCTCTTACGAGTTTTTCTTTGTCTCTGAAGTTCTAAAACTTTAGGGGAAGGTGCATAGTTATAGATTCATTTTTATCTGTCCCATTTGGTATACATTGTGCTTCCTCTGTAAATTCTTGTCTTTCATGATTTCTGGAAAATTTTTTGTCATGACCTTTTCAATAATTGGCTCTTGCTCTGTAATCTCTATTCTCCTCACTCTAAGACAAGGTTTAATTCTCTTAATCTACCTTCCCTATCTCTTAACACTCTTTAGTAATTTTCATTTTCTTTTGTCTTTGTGCTGCATTTTTCAGTACTTTTTTATGATGAAACTTATTGACTTTTTGCCTGTGTTACTCTAATCACCCCTTAAATTTTTAATTTAAAGATTATATTTTCATCCTTAACAGTTGTATTTTGTTGAAATCCATCTGCTATCTTAAGAAACATTTTACCTTCCTTTTTTTTTTTTTTTTACGGTACGCGGGCCTCTCACTGTTGCGGCCTCTCCCGTTGCGGCATCTCCTGTTGCGGAGTACAGACTCTGGACACGCAGGCTCAGCGGCCATGGCTCACAGGCCTAGCCGCTCCATGGCATGTGGCATCTTCCCGGACTGGGGCACAAACCCGTGTATCCTGCATTGGCAGGCGGACTCTCAACCACTGCGCCACCAGGAAAGCCCTTACCTTGCATTTTTAAAGTATTTTATACATGCCTTAAATCTAAACATTTCAATATCTGCAGTCCATGAGATCTATATCTATTGTTTGTTGATTCCATTGACTTCCACCAGTGACAGTGGTTCTCTTTTGCTGTGATCTTTGATCAGAGATAACATTTCACTGCCAAAAATAAATAAAAATCCTGAGGACCTGAATTTCATCTGGAGTGGATTAATGCAACAATGAGGTCCTGTTTTTACTCTATTGGCTGAGTAGAAATTGCAAGTGATAATACCCATTGTTGACACAGATTTTTCTAAAGAGAAAAACTTGAATCGTTACTCCCTGTCAAAGTTGAATAGGTTAAATCACAAGGTTTGTTATAAGCAGGATTATATAGCAGTAGACAGCTTAACAAATGTTCTCAGTGCATTTTTGACACTACCAAGTAAGTTTAAGCCACTACAAAGGCAGTTACAGAATAAATCAGTGATGTCTTAGAATGAGTTAATTATCATGAGATTAGTGGGTAACCTCAATCTCATTCAAGAAACATAATTAAAAACAAGTGAATACAATGTTTTATAAGAAATATTACGTTAACAAATGTACTTTTTATTTAAAAAAAGACATACTATTGGAATTACCAGTGAGAAGTCCTTAGAATCTTTTAATAATACAGAGAAACCTTTTGTTTTTCTTTGAAAATAAACAGACAAAAACTCAAATTTCATGATGACAAGATATGGGCTAAATGTAGCTTTATATTACATTTTATGAAACCTAGCGTGCAAATATTTCCTAGACTTTTCTTATCCTTCTGATAAGATACAATGGCTATACAAGAGCTTTGCCCTTTCAAAGCAGCTATATATGTTGTCTAACCATTATGCTTAAGGTTTCTTATTCAACTTTGCTATAGATTGAATGCTGTGTCCTTCCAAAATTGATATGCTGAAATCTAATCCCCAATGTGATGGTATTTGAAAGTGAGGCTTTGGGAGGTGCTTAGGTCATGAAGGTGGAGCCCACATGAATGGGGTTTGTGCCCTTACAATACAGACACTAATAAGAGAGCTCCCTCGCATCTCCTATCATGTGAGGGCACAATGAAAGGATGGCTGCCTATGAACTAGGATGTGGGTTCTCACCAGACACTGAATCTGTCAGTGCCTTGATCTTGGACTACCCAGCCTCCAGAACCGTGAGAAATAAATTTCCATCATTTATAAGCCAGCCAGTCTATTTTTGTTATAGCAGCCCATTTTATTAGGACTAAGAAGTTCTAATTAAATTCTGTGGTCTCTGCATTAAGTTGCTTTTCTAGGAAAGATTAACTTTAAGAATATGAGGCTTATCACTTATTTTTTCCACTTTAGGGACTAAGTCATTCTTGGACACACGAAATGTTAATTTTAACAGGCTTTTGGTAGAGAAAACCTGCAAAATATATTAAAATTAAATGTATCCACTTCTACCTAATCACTCCCCTGGGAAATTATCCAAAGGAATAAATAAACAATACATAAGGGTTATTACAGCAGTTGGTACTGCTTTTTAATGAAAGTAGTGCCACCAATGGAGGAGTAGAGAGGGGGTAGTTGAATACATCTAAGTACACCCAAACCATGGAATGTATTGGGAAACAATTCTAATGGGTCTTTCACAGTTTAGCACATCTTGGGAACAGAGGCACTGACTGTTTTTCCTTCTGAACTATCCTTTTAAGGATGTTTGTATAATGAATAACCTTGATAGAGATAGTGTCTCCCCCTGGGTCAAAGAACAGGCATGCTTACGGTCTGCTATAATAAAGATATTATCTCTCTCTGGAACAAAAGGCAGACATGCTTATTACTCATTTTAGAATATTGACCTTCTCTATGCTAACAGTTTCTCTCTTGAAATGCAAACCACTGCACATGTAGGCTATATCTGGGCCCTCCTGTGTCTTCTCTGTTGGACTTGGGAGCAGAAGGAACTCTCAAAAATAAGCTGATGTTCATACTGTTTACCATGTTCTGGGTAATAAATTCCTTTGTCTTTGATTTAGGAATCTTGTGTCATCTTTTAGCATCCGTAAGCCTGTGGCTGACTAACTTGTTAGCTTGCAAGTAAGAAGACATATAAGACTCATCACAATTCTCAGCAGTTTTGGTGACAAGGATGGGATGCTGATTGAGATGTGCCTTTCTGGAAGAGAAAGGACAAGGGTCCTGAAGGCCAGGTTTGGGACTACGACAATACTCTGGGATCTGACAGCAAATGTTAGGCAGGGGGTGGAGGGATGTGGTCATAACTATTCCCTGCTGTCCTGCCTGTTGATAAATGTTTAGAGCAGTGAGAGGTAGGATTAAAGTAAGCTGCTCCAATGGTGCCGGGGCTATTGCTCACTCTCCTCTGGGAGGGTGGATGAGCAAATGTTACCATGACAATGGGGCATCGAGCCTACAGCTTCAGCCAAAAAGTAATGAGGCTGCAACTGATGAACGAAAGAGTCCTCAAAGCCAAAATAACTGCTGTCAGCAATGAGGACCTTGCTATTCAACACAGAACTTTGGGCAGACCAAAATAGTAAATAGTGAGAAGTTCTTTTTGTTGAACTTTGAGCTAGCACCTACTCAAAAGCTGCTCAAATTGAATGCAATACCTTGTTTACTGGCAAGGAGCTTCTCTCTCCACTGATGTCCTCTGATTATTCTCTTCCACTCTACTGCTGATCTCAGCTGTTTTACAAAGAGCTCTCCCTGTCCCCAAAAGAGATCAAAGATCATACACATCAGTCTTATTATGCTGGGGAACTCTGCTGGCTACAGCTACCCAATTTGTCATCTTACTTCTTCCTGCCTGGGGAGTGGGTACCCAGATTCGGTGAATGGATTTTGGGCAAGGTTCACAGTGGGAAAAGGAAGCTAATGTGATCTTGGAGGTTGAGAGATTTGGGCCAATTTAATGTACTATTGCTGCTTCTACATCTGAATGTACTTCCTCATCCCACGAGCGCCAAGGGGTTTCTCCCAATCCTAAAAGAGCTGCATGTAGAGAAGTGCTAATAGAACTCACAACAGTAATGACACCTTTGAGCTCAAGTTTCATTGACAAGTTTCAGTCAATTCGGGTCCTTGGCAAAGGGAAGCAGCGTCTACCCTGAGGGGCCCTTTGAGGTTTCAGACTCCCTGCCTCTCCGGCATGGCTACCGGGTAAGTCTTTTTTATTTTTGACTGCACTGGGTCTTTGTTGCTGCATCTGGGTTTTTCTCTAGTTGAGGCGAGCGGGGGCTACTCTTTGCTGTGGTGCACTGGTTTCTCACTGCGATGGCTTCTCTTGTTGTGGAGTGCGGGCTCTAGAGCGCAGGCTCAGTAGTTGTGGCTCACGGACTTAGTTGCTCCGCCACATGGGGGATCTTCCCGGACTAGGGCTCGGACCCGTGTCCCCTGTATTGGTAGGCGGATTCTTAACCACTGTGCCACCAGGGAAGCCCAGGTAAGGCTTTTTTGAAACCATTTAATAGCTTGCTACTAGGTTCTTGGCAAAGCTTAACACCTGATCCACAGAAACCTTGTGACTCGATGGTCTACTATTCCCATTTTTTTGGGGGGGGTCAACTGGGACTCAATGACTAATGAGGTGGGAAAGGCCTAATAAACCTCACTTGTCAGGTGAAAATAATATATTCAAGAGCACAGTCAGCTTGGCCCCAGAAACATGTTAGCCTGGCATGAAAATTGGCAGCCGCCCACAAGGGGAAATTTCATCTTTCAGTGTGATTCCTGACGTGAATGGGGCCCTCAATTCAGAGAGATGCTTCTAAACACCTGGTCTGGTTCACTATGGTGAACGTTTCTGTATGTTTTGTTTTGACCTAAGTAATTCGATTTCTAGTAATTTAGAGTACAAGCAGATTGGTACGTGTGCCTACAGTCATGTTTGCAAGGGTATTTATTGCAACATTGTTTTTGTTAGCAAATGACAAAGAACTATTAAAAATCTCTCATTTAGGGACTGGACAGAGAGATTAGTTGTTCCAGACAAACTGTATCAAAACATGACAAATAAAAATAATGTTAACATTTTTTTTTGTTTTTATGAACAGTATTTTCTCAGTGTTATGTAAAGTGTGAATAAAAATCATGTTTCATTACCTTTTCTCTTTATTGACTAGATCCACACAACCTAATAAATAATGGTAGGCTTGCTTAGCAAAGCCAACTTTTTTTTTTTTTTTTTTTTTTAGTGGTACGCGGGCCTCTCACTGTTGTGGCCTCTCCCGTTGTGGAGCACAGTCTCCGGACGCGCAGGCTCAGCAGCCACAGCTCACGGGCCCAGCCGCTCCACGGCATGTGGGATCTTCCCGGACCGGGGCACGAACCCGTGTCCCCTGCATCGGCAGGCGGACTCTCAACCACTGCGCCACCAGGGAAACCCAGCAAAGCCACCTTTAAAGCAAGATTCTTAGTCTCCTCCTTCAAACTCCTAACCTTCTGGTGCCATAAGAATATCACCCATATGTTCTCACAGACAAATTCTGGTTTCAAGATTTACTGTTATGGGGAAAAGCTAGGAGCTCAAAACTTAGAAAGTATCATTTTCATGTAAAAGTCGAATATATAAAGATGTCTGCATGGACTACCTCTGAATGGAAACACAAGACACTGGTAATAAGATTGCCTTTGAGAAAAGGACAGGGAGCCCTGAAAGACTGGTGAAAACAAGACTTACTTTCATTGCCATATATAAAGAATCACACTTAGGTTAACAGGTATTATCTCTGGGTGGTGAAAAAATCCAAAGAACTGTTTATTTATTTACAGCCTATTACTAATCTTGTATTATTTCTACCATGAACTTAAATTTATTCCAAAGACAAAAAATTTTGAAATATTTTAAAAGCATTTGCCAGCAAGAATATAGGAGAAGAAAGGCTATATCCATATTTTGGTAACTGAGAGAGCAACAAAAATTGTTGTAATCTCTATTGCTGAAAAGAAAAATACAAACCTGAATATAAATCTGGATGCTGACATTGAAACAGGGAAGAGGTAAAAGTGACACACAACTAGAAATGCAGATGTCTGGCAGAGAAAAGAAATCTAGATGCAAATTTACCTATGCGAAAAATTTTCAGAATATATACTCCAATGGAAATTCAAAGGCCAATCCAACAATATCTTGCTTTCATTATTTATTTTGATGTCTTCTTAGACACAAGGTTATGACCAATCAAAGAAATAACTAGTATTGTAACAAGAAATTCTCAGTTCTATTCATTAGGTTTCAATAGCTGAGTTTCTCCCAGAAGCCCTCTGGACTAACCTCGGTCATTACCATACCATACAGACAGACAGATCTCTCTGGGGCTTTTGGCAGGGATTCTTTTATTCCCACAGCACTTTGAAGGATTTGAGTTGGAGAACGCTGTGCTATTCCCTTTGCACGTCTTCCAGACAGTGGAGAATGCGTTTGGGA
The DNA here is from genome assembly GCF_025265405.1 of Mesoplodon densirostris. Classification (NCBI taxonomy): domain Eukaryota; kingdom Metazoa; phylum Chordata; class Mammalia; order Artiodactyla; family Ziphiidae; genus Mesoplodon; species Mesoplodon densirostris. The sequence goes on from NC_082672.1 coordinate 31,387,652, forward strand.
GCAGCAGATTGAAGTTCATCTTCTGGGGGCCTGTGAAAATATCTTTTCTTTGTAGATTGGTAAACTAATAGAGCCAAGTTCTTCAATTATTGGATTGGTATTATATACCACGAGTACCCTTCTCATGTTAATACCAACCTGCATAAACCAGTTTATAAAACTCCAAGAATGTAAGGTAGATCCTTCATCTTTTAAGAAAATAGAACCTCTTAAAACAATTTATTTCATCCTTGGGTTGTTGCTAATGGCAACAGAAAGAATGCACTGGAGTGTCATAATAATCCTCCATTAAATCCCCAGTGTTTAAATTTTAATGCTATAATTCAAGAGCTGACAAAAGCCCATTGAGTGCGTCTATGGGGAGGAAAACAGGCAGGCCCATTTTCTCAGGGGTGATACTATAGCAACATGAAATGAATTTGGGGTCAGGGAACAAGCAGTCTCCAAGCTTTGTTTGCATTTCCTGGCTAAAAGTAGAATCCAACAGTATAAATTTTACCCAACTAAGTAGTTATTTTGAGCAGCAGGAAGATAGCTCCCTTTGCACCACTGTTTATATTGAAAACACAGCGAAGGTAACAAAACCAGAACTGGGAGAAAGACATGATGACAAATATATTATGAAGTGACTCTCAAAGTGACCACTTTAGAAACCCCTACATCTCTCTATGCTGACAACCAACCCCTCTCCCCTGGACAAATGATGCTTTAGAACATGGGGAAGTATTACAATTCCCAAAATGCCCTTTAGAAAAAAAGAAACAAAGGCTGGTCCACAGTCCCTGAATGTGACCCTGTTACCGTCATGGACTACGTGGCGAAGTTGGGTGTTGTCGATTACCTCTCACTCTTTATAATGGTCCTTTTGTTTTAGGGGGAGGATTTTTTTCTCCCAGAATAAGCAAATACATCTGAATCAAAATTGCCTATTGTGCAGCAAAAGGCAAAAACAAACAAAACAAAAACAAAAACAAAAACACACCCTACTTAATTCTCAGAAGTTTGTGTTTCCAACTTTTCTTCCCCTAGGTATCTGGGTTTTCACTTTTGGTTTTATTGTTGAATGTTAGCACATTGAGTCAGTGTGCTGACTCAATAACATAAAATACGACGTTCAGGGTGGTTTTCTAGTAAGGTGTATCCAGTTATGTTCTCTATTTATATGACTTGCAATATACAGAAATGAAGAATATTAGGTTTTCAAGGACGTAGTCACAGATGGATATATAGACAGCTCAGTAAAACTCAGAGCTTTTCCACTCCGTTTTCCAGGCCCTCAATATCTCACCTCAGCAGTTAAAAATCCTTGCCTCTCTCAACCTCTCATGGCCTCCAGAACCCACCTCTCGCAATCCATCCTAAATATAGTGGCAGTATTAGTCATTTTCCTAAAACAAAAACAAAATTTCTCCCTTATTAAAAAGTCTTTGATGCTTATGAATGAATCAAATTTATACTCCTACAGTTTAACTCTGCTATTATAAATAAGCTATACTGTACAGTTTGCCATTCCATTATTGTACCTTTATACTTTCCTAATAGTATATCTTGTTAGGGACCCTACCTAGAATTCTCCTGTCATTACTCTGTTCATCCTTCAAGCTCAGTTTAAATGTCACCTTTTCCAGGAAGCCTTTGTGATACTCTCCTTCTAGAAAAATATTTCGTTTCTTTCTTTCTTTTTTTTTTTCCCTAAGCTCACGTGGCACATCTAGAATTGTCTTTGGGAACTTATTTAATTTCTTCTAATAAATCGTCTGACTATTATCCCCGAGGACAGGAACTATATACTCAATTATTTTACTTTCACCCACTTCACACTTGGAAAGAAATGTTTTTTAAAGAAAATATTCTCTAAGCTGCATTGTTCACCTGGTTCTGCCTATTAAGTACACCAAATATGATAGAAAAATGAAGCTATGGAATAAAAAATATTATTAAGTAATATATTATGATCAAGTGTAAGTGCCTTAAATGAAAGAAGGTTTAGCATAAATAAAGAAATAAAGGATAGGTTAGTTTATTCTGCATGAATAAATAAACCCAGTAGCTGTGTAGTTTATTATGATACAAATTAAATTTTGCTCATTACCTGTACAATGAACATTGGCAAGGAGATTCTGCTCATCATCATCACTGAGGGATCCAGGCTGATGGGACCTTCTTCTCTACACATGTATACATGATCACTGAGTCAGGAAAAGGGAACTAGGTGAACTAACACACACCAACTTTGAAAATTTCTGTCCAAAAGTGACACATGTCTCTTCTGCTTACACTTCATAAGCTGAAAGAAGTCATATGGCCAACCTGACTTCCAGAGGATAAAAAAGTGCAATCCTACATGTGTTCAGAAATGGAGACATTTTGAAATGGTTGGAAATGGCACTATGACTACTGTCCCATATTTTCCCAAGAGTTAGAGAAAAACAAAAGCAATACATTTTGAAATTTACTTAAAAACAGCCAAATACTTAAAATTAGGAAATTTCCTAAGGTTGATTGAAGATATCTCTCAATAACATTAGCAAACACCTTCCTCATGGTGAAATGTTAAATATTTCCCCTTTAAGGTTAAAGATAAGAATGCTTATTATCATTTCTATTGATCAATACAAACTACAAGTCCTGGCCAAGACAATAAGACATAAAAAAATGAGATATAAGGTTTGGAAGAGAAAAATAACTGCTATTTCTAGAGGTATGATACAAATTGTCGATACTGCTTATCTTTTTCTTTTGATTTTCTATCAGAATTATTAACAATTATGAGCAAATTAGCCATAAAAATTACTTTAACAATCAAAAGCAGAACATCAGTGACCTGTGGAATAATAGCAAATGAACTAACACTTGTATAATTGGGGTGCTAGAGAGGTGAAAAAGTATGGGGCAAAAAATTATTTAAGGAAATATTGTTTGGAAAATTTGTTAACTTTATTAAAAAAACTACCTATAATTATAAAAATTTAATCAAACACCAAGCAGAAGGGAAAAAACCCTAGGCATATTATGTTAAACTGCTGAAAGCCAAAGTTAAACACAACATAAAAAGAACAAGAGGAAAGATACACATTAAATACAGGAGATAAAATAAGAAGGCTGGCTTCTCACCAGAAACTATGAAAATCAGAAAGCAATGGAACAGTATCTTTAAATTTATTAAAAATATATAAAACCTGTCAATCTAGAAAAAGTATTGATCAGCAGATATGCACTACAAGAAATACTTGAGGAAGTTCTTTTGGCTAACACTAAATGATACCAAAATTTGATAATACAAGAAAGAATGAAAGATTAAATATTGTGATGAGTTTTATGACAATAAATTAAATTAGATGAAAAAAGATACAATTTTTTTGAGAAAAACAATAAACCAAACTGACAAAAATGAAAGATAATTGAATAGTCCTATTAAGTAAATCAAATTCATAATTAAAAAGGTAGTCAAAAGGTACAAACTTCCAGTTATAAAGTAAATAAGTCCTGGGGATGTAAAGTACTGCATGGTGTCAGTTAATAATACTGTATTGTGTTGAAAGTTGCTGAAGTAGATCTTAAAAGTTCTCATCACAAGAAAAAAAATTGTAACTGTGTATAGTGATTGATGCTAACTAGACTTATTGTAATGATCATTTCACATATATACATATACTCAATCATTACACTTGAAACTAAAATAGTGTTATATATTGATCATATCTAAATAAAAAAAGACCCTTCCTTCAAAGAAAATGCTGGGTTCAGATGGCTTCACTGGTGAATTTTATCAAGCATTTAAAGAAGAAATTATACCAATTATTCTCTTCTGATTTGTTTTTCCAGGGGAATTGGCATTGAAGGGAACAGTCTGGGTTTATTTGCTGAATGGAGATATTTAGATTCAGGTCTGGCCAATAAAGAATTTCAATATAATTTCAGCTGGGCTATAATATTTTTGAGGTTATCCATTTATTGTTCAGTTAGCACTTGACATTGGCACTTATCTTCAGCCGGCTTCTCCCCTGCTATAGGCTGATGTACAAGAAAAGAAATGAAAAACATAGAAACCTGGCACTGTTGTTGGGCAGACAAATCCAAGTTATAATCATCTTGAAAATGATTAACATCAATGTTGATATAAACAAAGTCAATGTGTTGGAAGGAAGAAAGAAAAGGAACTCTGGTAAATTTAAGCCTAGATCACGGTGAGTTTTGCATTTCATAAACACATGCTTCAGGCCAAATATTTTGTGGACTACAGCTAATTGTAATTCCTTTCAGTCTTTTTATCACAGGGTACTTGTTGCAGGTAAAAAAGAAGTAAGAAAAGACAGTCTTTTATGTGCATTTCTTTCTAGTTCTAACAATTCCTTTCTAGCAGAAATTTTCCCAAATGTGAAGGAGAATAGGCAAAAGTGAGGAAGAGAATGAAAAGTGTGTATCTGTGAACAGACATCTGAAAAACAAACTTTCAGGGAAGAAGGAAAGTTCTGGCAAGCTTAAGCAGCATCCTTTCACTGAATCATTAAGTGCATGGACTGCAGGGCATGTATTAATGTTGCAGGTCAGGTTCCCCAGAAAGTTGACTCTGAGATAGAGCTTAGTCTACAGAAAGTTTTTGAGGAGTTTCTGTCAGGATCAACACTGTGCAGGTTGGGAAGGAAGCAGAAATAGGCCAAGGGAGAGGTTGGGCTGCAATGTAGTAGCAACAAGAACTAAGGCAAGCCTGAGGGGAGCCCTGAGGCTGGAATGGCTCTTTAGATGTATCCCAAGTTGGGGAAAGGAGACCAACCCTTCATACCACACATCAACCAGTCTTGGGATGAATCTTGTCCTCTGGAGGAGGAATGATAATGGGCAATATGGCTCTCTTCATGGGAGGGCAAATCCCAGGGAGAACTGACAGCTGACACCTAACAGCCAGCAGCACACTCACTGGTTGAGGGAATTAACACTTTCCTTCCTAGAAAGGGAATCTGGGCAGCATCCACAACTGCCCACTCTTGCATAGCTTGGATCTTGCTTCATCTAAACCCTGAAGGTCTTCTTCCCGGAGGGCTGGGCCTCTTTCCTAGGGTAAACTTGTTAGAGGAAACTTAGGAAAATGATAACCTTCACTGACGCAGGCGGGATTGAGGCTACAACTGTGATATGTCATTGTTTCCTTCTTCCACAACTTATCCTAGATTTTCTTCTCTCACAGTTAGCACCTGTGCTGCTTTTGGTGGCTTAGCTGGTGGGGTGACCCAAAGTCATATCTCTGATTATCCAAGTCCCTGGTCATCAAGCCCTTCTCAGACCTTGGCTACTGTATTTGTCTATTTACCCACACAATTGAGCAAAGAAACATTAAGAGATAACCAAGTGCCAAACATATCCCTCCCCATCCCTGATGTGCCATAACAGCCTTCCTCCTGAAGATCATATCAATTGCTTCTATCAATATCATGTTCCTCTCCATGCCTGCTGGCCCCTTGGTATGAGAAGTATGAAGTACACAGGCATAAATCATAGCTTATATCTCCCTGGTGGATGGTTCCCAAATTAAGAACTAAGACCAGTAAACACACAGAGGCCAGAATTCAGAAAAATGAAGCAGAAATTCCCTCTGGATCATTCCTATATTCATCCCTTGGTTCCTGACCCTATGTATTCTGTCTAACTAATGGGGCACAGCACTATATAATGGTTGTTAATTTGAGTATGTATGGCATCCTGGAAGATGAGTCCCTATCCTTGCATGGTATCATTTTTGAACTTGTGCCTTTTCTACGCCATCTATAAGCTATTCTATTGCTCTTCAATGCCAGCTGCTTTGGATGTTGTGGTACATGACAGGACCAGTGAACCTCATGATCATGGGCCCACAGTTACACCTCCTTCGCTATAAAGTGAGTATCTTAGTCAAGGGTTTCTGAACAGTGGCATATTGACACTTTGGGTGAGATAATTCTTCGTCATGGAGAGTTGTTCTGTACATTAAGATGTTTAGCAGCAACCCTGGCCGCTAGCCACTAGGTGTCAGTAGCATCCTCCCAGTGGTGAGAACCAACCATGTCTGCAGGCATTGCCAAGTATGCCTTAGGGTAGGGAAATACTGCTCTTGGTTAAGACTATTGCCTTAGATGGATGCAATATCATATGGGATTCCATGCAGGTGGATTAAACTTTCTGTAATCATATGGATAATGGTGCTGCCTGAGGTTCTTCAGACAGGAAAGGCAAATCCATATCTAGAATATGTAGAGATGCAAGAAGTGTTCATTCAAAATGAATTGGTTCTTCTTCCAGGATGGAAAGAGTTTGATGTATTCAACTTGCCACCAGGTGGCTGGTTGGCCTCCTGAAGGGATGGTACTGTATGTGGGAGTTAGTTTTGGTCTCTCTTGCTAGCCTTAGTCAATGGGAGCTCATGTAGTTAGACCCATGTAAAGCCTCCGTCTCTGGACACCATGGTTTCTCTGTTCATTGTGCCTGGTGTTCCAATGCTGTGATCTCAGATGACAGAGAGATGGCTGACGTGGCCTAGCTGACATTTTGTCTACTGTGATGACTTGGTTGTTTAATGCCTGTTCCAGAGTAGATGCCTTCTGGTAACATGCATGCAAAGATCTTCACACTTTGTGCCTTCTCCAATTCATCCATCCACATACCATGACTGCAGACCTTGTTGCCTGTGATCTCTCCACCTTTCTCCTCCCAAGCTATTTGTCACCCATGAATTTGCATAGATTTTAATCTTGGGCCATTCTCTTTTCACCAAAAGAAGATGATCAGTTGGACCATCTGGAGTCTGCCTATCAGAAAGATTTCCCCCCACCATGTAGAGAAGTTCCAATCGATTTTTAGTTTATTCACACATACTGGGATGACAGTTCATAAATCAGCTTTGCTCTTTTCCTCCTCTGTCGGCTGTCCTAAGGCATCCCCTATGCAGCATATATAAATATTGGTTCAGAGGTCTTGCTTGGTACAACTGTGGTGGATGAAATGGAAGTCTGGGCCAGATTGTGTTGCTTACTTCGGCCTTCTGGTATTGCTTGTGCCTAATCCTGGTTGTACTATTTTCATCTTAAGACTTGGCGTGTCTGATAAAGTATATAATTTGACCTAGGCTTCTTGAGGCCAGAAAAGCCAAGCCAACAACTTACAATCAGACCTTGTTTGCAATACCTACAGATTTGCGTGAATTCCTCCTTTCTCAAGGTCCCTAAAATATCCTGAGGCCTGCATCTGCTAGGAAGTGACCTTCCTTACTCACCTGGTAAGACTGCTGGGAACCCTGCAAGGTACCAGGCTGTTTTTCTGAGGAGCCTTATTGGCTCCATAAAGTCAATCGTAGCTGCTCAGTTCCTTAAAGCTCTCTAGTCATATCTGAGTTTATGCATTCTCTTAAATCTGACATTTCAGTCAAAGTCTTGGTAATATAACCAATTTTCAGTTGCATCCTGTTATAAGGAGAACAGATTCTTATTGAACATATGCAAATAACTATATTGTCATAAAAGCAAGACTACTCACTAAAAGTTTCTAAATTCTAGAGGGGTCAAGTAGGGAGAAAAAAATAAATGTTTCAATTCTGCTTATAAAGGTATAATTTACCAACCATTAGTTCTGTCAACTTTGTCTGATGTTTGAGGGTGATAGGGACAGTGATAATTCCAAGAAGTTTGCAAGGTGTTTGCTAAGGCTCATATGATTTGCCCAGTGAAGTGGGTAGCTTGATCATTGGAGGTTGTGGAAAATATACCCCAAGTGGGAAACACATTTTCTGATAGTTTCTTTGCCACTGTGAGGGTATCAGCCTTCTGGCAAGAGCAGGCTTCAACCTATCTAGAAAACACATACAATAACAAGAACATATTGAAAACCCATATTAAGTGGTGGTTGAATGAAGCCCAGCTGCAGGTATTCAAAGGGTCCAGAGGCAGAAGATCTGAGGCCTCTGCTGGGTCAGACATTGCTGGTAGACTATTTTTTAAACTTTATGGAATTCTCCCCACCAATATCTATTTCCAATTTGTGCCATCTTAAATACACTATAGTGGGTGAAGGAAAGGAAAAACAAAAAAATGGTGTTTACCAGGGAGCTGGGAAGAACCAAGAGGCTGTCCTCTGTTTCCCACAGTCCTGACTGTTTGTTTAATTTACAGCAATTGTTTCCCATCTTAATATCCCTGATTCAGGAGGAGATTGTTGCCATGTTACAAAAACATCAAGATGGCAACAGTATGTTGCTGCTGCCTTTGCGCTAAAGTCAGCTAGGGTCAGTCCTTTCAGTGTGAGCCCCAATTTTGATGACAGACAACATTTTATGCCAGGATACATCAGACTTTCAGGAATTTCACACAATTTCTGGAACACTTATAACACATACTTATATATCTCTTTTTTGTAAGGAGAGAAAACAAATCTTTGAGATATTTCATAGGCCTCTGAAATGTCTCATATCTCAAAGTTAGTTCTAAATCAAAAAGACTTCATTTAGAACTTGATTTTGGAAATTTGTTAAAACATCAAAAATGTTTTAAAATAGTCAAATAGAATAATAGGTCAATTGAAATGATGCTTACCCATTTAACCAAAATAACAATTAAAGACTTTATAGGCAGATATAGAGGTTATATAGTTCTGAGTAAAACATACCTCCTTTATTATCGAGATGACTAGGTTTACTTAAGTAATCAAAGGCCTGATAAAGACAACATAGAACATTAAGTGATTATTTTGACAAGATACAAGATCTTTCTTTTTTTCTAGGCAGGTTACTTAAGGGTAAAGAGAAAGCTTTTATAATCTGTTATTATCAAGAGCAGACCAATAGAAAAAAAATTGTCCGTTTAATGTAGAGAAAACCAAATTCCAATTTTGCACCAGTTTACTTTTGATATTAAAATTCATTTACTTAATTATATTCATTCCAATTTTATCCATTCCTGACCACATATAAAATTTCTTTCCAAAGATTCCTTTTCATAGATCTTCATTTACTGAGAACACACATCCCATTTTCCTTGCATATGAAGATGCTTCCTTGTTTACCCTTAGAAACCTTTAATTTCTAGAGAAGACTGCAAAGTAAGCAATTATGAACTGTCTTTTATATTAGCATTCTGTATACTGGCAAACATAAATACTTTTTATAATTTCTGGAAATAGGTGCTTTCTCATAGAAAATTTCACAGCACAGCTCAAACATGTTTACTAATACTTCCAAATATCTTTAGCTTCTCTGTAAATGGAAGCCTATGTTCAGTAATTAATATTTCAGTTTCTCATCTTATTTGGGAATGATCTAGATATTCAATGAATGTAACAACTTATTGTTCAACTTAATTTAGCAAAATTTGAAGGGTATGTCGCCAAGAGATGTGGGAAAATATTTAAGTAGACATATCATAAAACAATCATTGCTAAAACGTTCACATAAAAACTCTCAACTCATTTACATTTACTTAATTTATTTGCTTTTAACAATCATGTTTAGTTACCTACAGAAAAACTTCACTAGACATTATACAACTTCAGTCATCATCCTAAGTTATTTTTCTGACTGACAAATTTTGTAAGAGATAATATGAGCTTATCTGACTTTTAGTAACCTAGATTGAATAAAAGTATTATACATAGTGTTGGTAACAGTAAAGACATGCCTATATTAATTAAACCAAAAAACATAAACTAGCTTTTATTTACTAAAGAGTAATCCTAGATCATGTGAACTTGAAAAGCATTTGGGTTAGTGTCTATTATATTTTTTTGGGAATTTAATTTATATATAAGTGCTTGTTTAAGCCAATTAAATAGAACTCTTTTACAAATTACTTTTAGCAATACCATCTGAACGTAGAAAAAAACCCACACATCTATAATACATGTATAAATAAGACACACATGACATACAGACAGATACAGAGACCTTACAGTTTTTGTTCTAAAATTTTCCTGCAACTAGATTTTTGGACAAGGGTGCTTCTACAGCGGTTTGTATTTTTAAAAAACCACCTCCCCTGTCCCTTTTTCTTCTTCAGTCTTAGTAATTGTAGATGGTCTAGATAAAAGTTCCTGCAGGGGCTTCGGGCTTTCCTGGTGGCGCAGTGGTTGAGAGTCCGCCTGCCGATGCAGGGGACACGGGTTCGTGCCCCGGTCCAGCAAGATCCCACATGCCGCAGAGCGGCTGGGCCCGTGAGCCATGGCTGCTGAGACTGCGCGTCCGGAGCCTGTGCTCCTCAATGGGAGAGGCCACAGCAGTGAGAGGCCTGCGTACCGCAAAAAAAAAAAAAAAGTTCCTGGAGAGGTTGAGATAAATAGGGAGATAAATTGGCGATAGATGTAAAGGAGTGGGTGGAATTTGACCTGCCTCTAGAGCTGCATTTATAATTTTGCAAAGATTTGTAAGATGTAACTTAAATGACATTATATGATGGATAGTTGATCCATCCACCCAATATCTTAGATTTGCTTCTTTAAATCAGGGAGATTTCTAACTAAGATGTAAATCAAATGATTTTTATGTTCTGCTCAGGCAATTTTGTTGGTTCCCTTTAGCATGTCCTATTAATATTGCTTGAGGGGCAGATTTACACGCCTTCTGTTTTACAATACTAGGTAGAGAAAAAATTTCCCAGTGAGATACAATGTCCATGTCCATAAAATAATCAGGTAAAAGAAATGCAATTTTATATAAAGCCTGTTCAAATATACCAGTTCTCCTATAAACTTTTTACCTTAATTCCATCAACTCTTACATTCCTAACTATAGCTTCCATTAGGATTTCATGAATAGGTTTTCATTTTATAGTATTGGGTGGGGAAAGTGTTTCCAGCCAGACATAATATCTATTCCCATAAAACATTCAAATAAAGTTGACATAACTTCTTAACATAAAGCCTATTTAAACATTCCAATTTTCATAATTCTATCAACACTTATATTTCTATATTCTTCCACCCTAATTGTAGCCAGAGTCAGAGCTCCACCAGTGGGTTTTGATGTCACATTTTGTGGGGTTCCCATATCAAGGAGTCCTGGAAACCCCTCTTTTCTACCCCTTGACCATTTTACTTACTCTTGTGCAAAAGGCTTTGTGTCCCCAGTGAGGGGTCAAGCCAAGGGATCCTGGCCCTTTTGTCCATCTTTAATTTGATTAACTGGCCTAACTGTTGCTGGTCAGGTTTCTCATTGTAATCTCTGCCTTCTAGCTTTCCAGATTTCTCCAGATTGGGGTAAATAGACCTGACTTGTTTAGGTTCCTTTAATATTGAGGAACCAATAGGGGATCACTTTGACCCATCCAGCCTTTGGTAGTGCTGTGGTGAAAACATTGTTTTAATCCCATTACTGTCCATTTTATTCATCCCAATTCAATTATTTATATTGCCTTTTTTATGTATCCATTAATCTCAGGAGGTGATCTATTCATAAAAAATTTTGAGGATCCTCCATGGGTTTAAATAAATTTTTTTTCTTTCTCTTAAGTACTAGACAACTGTACCTCCAGTGTCCTGATTTTTTACAATATCTGCAAATGTCTGAAAGTAAATAGATTTTTCTCTTTTCTGTTTCTTTCTAAAAGTTTTAGAGATCTATTTTTTACCACTAAGTCTATGATCCATTTTGATTTATATTTTATATAAGGTATGAGGATTAGGTCAAAGTTCTTTTTTTTTTTTTTGCCTACGGACATCCAATCACTTCCATACCACTTATTGAAAATGCTATCCTCCTTCCATGGTAGTGCTTTTGCTCTTTTGTCAAAAACCAGTTCGGTGTAATTATGTGGATCTGTTTCTGGGTTCTTTATTCTATTGCACTGATGTGTGTGTATATTCTCCACCAATATCACACTGTTTTAATCACTGTCACTACATAATAAGTCTTGAAATAAGGGAGAGAGTTCTTCCCATTTTACTCTTTTTAAAAATCATCTTAGCTATTCTAGTTCCTTTGCCTTTCCATATAAGGTTTAGAATAATCATGTCCCTAGCTACATAAAATATTTGCTTGGAATTTGATAGAAATTGTCTTAAACCTGTATAGAAATCTGTGGAAAACTAACATCTTTACTATGTTGAGTCTTCCAATTCATGAACACAATATGGTTCTATATTTATATCTTTGAATTCTTTCATCAGCATTTTATAGTTTTCAGCTTATAGGTCCTGTACATGCTTAGACCCAAACGTTTCAATTTTTTTGGAGTGACCAAAAATGCCATTGTATTTTTAATTTTAGTGTCCATGTGTTCATTGTTAGTATGTACAATTACAATTGGCTTTTACATGTTTATTGTATCCTGCAATGTTGCTGAACTCTCTTAACAGGTCTAGTAGTTTTTAATAGATTCCTTGGGATTTTCTACACAAACAATCATGTCATCTACAAATAGGGGTAGTTTTATTTTTTTCTTTATGATCTGTATGGTTTAAGACTTTTTTCAGAGCAGTTTTAGATTCACAGCAAAATTGAGGAAGGTGCAGAGATTTCTCATATACCCACTGCCCGTAACACATGCAAAATCTACCCCATTATCAACATCCCTCACCACAGGGTACATTTGCTACAACTGATGAACCTACATTGACGCATCATAATCACCCAAAAGTCCATAGTTTACCTTAGCATTCACTCTTGGTGTTATATATTCTATGGGTTTGGACAAGTGTGTAATGATACATATCCATTATTATAGTATTATGTATCTTCACTGTCCTAAAAATCCTCTGTGCTATGCCTATTCAGCCTTTCACCCTGTAACCCCTGGTAACTATTGATTTTTTTTTTTTTTACTGTTTCCTTAGTTTTGTTATTTACAGAATATTGTACAGTTGGAATCACACAGTATGTAGCCTTTACAGATTGGCTTCTTTCACTTAATAATATGCATTTAAGGTTCCTCCATGTCTTTTCATGGCTTGATAGCTCATTTCTTTTTAGAGCTGAATAACAGCCCATTGTCTGGATGGACCACAGATTATTTATTCATTCACCTACTGAAGGACATCTTGGTTGCCTCCAAATTTTTGCAATTATGAATAAAGCTGCTATAATCATCTGTGTGCAGGTTTTTGTGTGAGCATACATTTTTAACTCTTTGGGTAAATACCAAAGAGTGCAATTGCTGGATTGTATGGTAAAAGTATATTTAGTTATGTAAGAAACAACTGCCTTTCAAAGTGGCTGTACTAGTTTTCATTCCCACCAGAGTGAGTGAGAGTTCCTGTTGCTCCACATCCTCACCAGCTCTTGGTGTTGTTAGTGTTCTGGATTTTAGCCATTCTGCTAGATAGGTAGTGGTATCTCATTGTTGTTTTAATTAGCATTACCCTGATGACAGAAGATATGGGGCATATTTTCATATGTTTAATTGGTAACTGAATATCTTCCTTGGTGAGGTGTCAGTTGTTTGGCCCATTTAAAGAAATTGAGTTGTTTTCTTATTGTTGAGTTTTAAGAGTTCTTTGTATATTTTGGATAACAGTCCTTTATCAGATGCGTCTTTTGAAAATATTTTCTCCTAGTTTGTGACTTGTCTTTTCATTCCCTTGACATTGTCTTGCACAGTGCAGAAGTTTTTAATTTTAATGAAGTCCAGCTTATCAATTATCTTTTCCATGGATTGTGCCTTTGATGTTGTATCTAAAAAGTCATCACCATACCCATGGTCATCTAGATTTTCTCCTATGTTATCTTCTAGGAGTTTTATAGTTCTGTGTTTTATATTTGTGTCTATGATCCATTTGGAGTTAACTTTTGTGAAGGGCGTAAGGTCTGTGTCTAGAATTCATTTTTTTTGCATGTGGATGCCCAGTTGTTCCAGCACATTTTTTGCCCCATTATATTGCCTTTATTCTTTTGTCAAAGATCGTTTTACTATATTTGTGTGGGTATCTTTCTGGGCTCTCTATTCTGTTCCAATGATCTACAGGCATACCTGTAGATTTATTGCACTTAGCTTTACTGTGCTTCCCAGATATTGAATTTTTTACAAATTGAAGGTTTGTGGCACCCCTGTGTTGAGAAAGTCTATTTGCACAATTTTCCCAACAGCATTTGCTCACCTCATGTCTCTATGTTTCATTTTGTTTATTCTCACAATATGTCAAACTTTTTTATCGTTATTATATTTGTTATGGTGATCTGTGATTAGTGATATTTGATGTTACTGCTATGACTCACTGAAGGCTCAGATGATGGTTAGCATTTTTTAGCAATAAAGTATTTTTAAATTAAGGTATATACATTTTAAGGTATAATGTTATTATACACTTAATTGACTACAGTATAGTGTAAGCACAACTTTTGTATGCACTGAGAAATGAAAAAATTCATGTGATTCACTTTATTGTGATATTCACTTTATTACAGTGGTCTAAAACTGAACCCTCAATATCTCTGAGGTATGCCTATATTTACCTATTTACCACACTCTCCTGATTACTGTAGCTTATAGTAAATCTTGAAGTTGAGTAGTGTCAGTCCTCTGACTTATTCTTTTCCTTCAGTACTGTGTTGGCTCTTCCTGGTCTTTTACCTCTCTTTAGAATCACTTTGTCGATATCCACAAAATAACTTGCTGAAATTTTGATTGGGGTTGAAATGAATCCATAGATGAATTTGGGAAGAACTGGCATCTTGGCAGTATTGTCTTCCTATCTGTGAATGTGGACTATCTCTCCACTTATTTAGTTCTTTAAAAAAAAATTTCATTCATCAGAGTTTTGCAGTTTCCCCCATACAGATCTTGTACATATTTTGTTAGGTTTATACCTAAGTGTTTCACTTTTTTGGGTATTATGTTCTGTATGGTTTTTATCTCTTTTTCTTGCTGTATTGCGTTGAGTAGAACTTCCAGCACTATTTGAATAAAGGCAGTCAGAGCAGACATCCTAGCTTTCTCCTGATCTTAGGAGGAAAGCATTTAGTCTTTTTATCACTAAGGATATCTTTGCTGTAGGGTTTTTTGGTTTTGTAGATGCTGTTTATAAAGTTGAGGAAACTCCTCTTTATTCCTCATTTTTTGACAGCTTTTATCATGAATGAATACTGAATGTTTGTCAAGTGCATGTTCTGCATCAACTGATATTATCATGTGATTTTTTGTCTTTCAGCCTATTAACATGGTGGATTACATTATTAATTTTCAAATAGTGAACTAGCCTTGTAGCCCTGAAATAAACCCTGCTTTGTCATGATGTATAATTCTTTTTATATTTTGCTGTATTCTATTTGCTAATATTTTGTTAAGAATTTTTGCATCTATATTCATAAGGGTTATTAGTCTTTATTATTATTTTTACTATCTTAGCATTGTTTTGGTATCAGAATAATATCAGCTTCATAAAACTAAATGGTAAATGTTTTTTCTTTTTCTATTTTCTGAAAAATATTGGGTTTAATGAATTATTCTTTCAATATCTGTATAATTCATTTTAAAATTATGAATTCATTTCCTTAATAGATTTTGGACTATTCTAATTCTATATTTCATATTGAGTGAATTGTGGTAGTTTGTGCTTTTTGAGAATCTGGTCCATTTATTCTAAGCTATTAAATTTATTTGTGTAGATTATTGATTTGAGATATTTGTTCCTTTCTAATATAAACATTTAGTGTTATAAAATTTCCCCTCAAAACTGTATTTGTATGTCCCACAGATTTTGATATGTTGTCTTTTAATTTTCATTCAATTCGAGTATTTTTTATTTTCCTTGAGACTTCCTCTTTAACTCATGTTTTCAAATGTGTTGTTTAGTTTCCAAGTGGTTGGAGGTTTTCCTGTTATCTTTTTGTTATTGGTATCTAGTTTGACTCCAATGTGTCTAGAGACCACACTTTATATAGTTTTAATTTTTTTATTTGCTGTAGTTTGTTTTATTGCCCAGGATGTGGTCTATCTCAGTATATGTTCTATGGGTCTTTGAGAAAAGTGCATATTCTGCTGTTGGTTGTGGAGTATTCTATAAATGTCAATTTGAGCTTGTGGGTTTATGGTGTTTTTGAGTTCTTTTATATCCTTGCTGATTTCCTGTTTAGTTGTTCTATCAATTACTGAGAGAAGGGTATTGAAATCTTCAACTATAACTGTGGACTTATTTCTTTTTATAGTTCTACCAGTTTTTGTTTCACATATTTTGTTGCTCTGTTTTTGGTACATATGAATTTAGGATTGCTTGGAGATTGATCTTTTAAAATTATGTAATGTCCCTCTATGTCCCTGGTAATTTCATTTGCTTCAGTTAGCTTCTTCTGACACTACTCTGGCAGGTGAAATGCATGTGTCACCTCATTACTGCTAGAAGTGTTTCTTGTTTTCTGCTCAGCCTCTGTTGACTTCCAAAAAGAGAAGGAGCTCCTTATCACTGCTAGGCATGGATGAGAATTCAGCCTCCCCACTAGCATCATCTGATACCACCTGGCTGGTAGAGATTGGAGGGCTTCCTATTGCTCTCCCATGTGATACCAGAGGGTGGGGTCTCATTATTGCTGGACAATGGTGAAAGTCCTGATGTTCCACTAGGCTTCCTGTGACAACACCTTAGTGTTGGAGGGCACTCCTTACATCCTGGTGATGGTGGAAGTCTAGACTCCCCTGTTAGCCTTTGCTGGCATGAGTGGGGAGTGGAATCACAGTTTTTTCCCTGTGATATTTAGTTGAAGTAGAGCAGCTTTTGTCTAAAAATTTGTCTTGCTAGACTGCCCTGTTCATGATCCTTTAGCTAAAGAGAGTAGGCTTTTGCTAGGGTTTTTTTTTTAATGAATTTTTTAAAACTTATTTATTTGGCTGCTAGGGCTTTTAAAATTTGTATCCATTTGTGTTTCTTAGTTGCCAGTTTCTTTAGCTACAAGTCTGGGATGTATAAGGCAAAAGGAAAATATAGAGAACTCACCACTGTGTTGTTTCTTAGGTCCTGAGGTCCCTAGTCAGTCTACCTTCTTTTCTCACCTTTCAGAGTCTTCCTATGTTTGTTTTGTACATAGTGACCAGAACTTTTCATTGTTCATAGTGAGAAAAATAAGGAAAAGTATGTCTACTCTATATTCTAAGAAGTAGAAGTCTCTTACTGACAATTTTGACCGAACTCCTACCTCTCTATACTGTATAAGCATTCTCATTGTAAAGACAGAGTTTGAAATGAGCTCCATTAACTTTATTACTTGAGTAGAAAATGACCTCTTTACACATGTGATTGGATGTAAAAGATGTGAATCATCTTAATTGCAATCAAGTTTAACCTGGTTTCTTTGGAAAGATTCTACTGGGTCAGTGATGCATAGTCATAGACAAGTGCCCCCACCCCATGCTTATATAACATCTTCTGACCTAATGATAATATAACAAATTCAGCCAATATGTAAGAGATGCACAATATAAACGGGTTTTTCAGGCAATGAGTTTCAGGAGGAAATAAAAGAAAGACAAAAAATATTTTATTCGTGAAACTTCTAATACTGACAACAACAGCCGCCAGGAAAGTTACGGTGCCATGTAACAAAATTCTCTAGCTTATTCATCTGGGCAACATAAAAGTTCTAGTAGTTTTTAGGATACCATTTTAAAATACATATATTTAATGTCATTATATAAATTTGGACTAATTTTAATCACAGAAAAATGTCTTTATTCAATAATTAAAAGCAACCCTGAGCACAAGACACAAATTAAAAGTCTTAGACCATTTCCATAATTTTTTTTCTTTTAAAAATACTTTTCTAACTCTATAATTGTTTTTATAGTAGCAGAGTACAAAGTTTTAAGAAACACATTTGGGAAAATACTTGAAACTGAAAAAAATCTGTGTTTAAAATTTGAAAGAGCATGTACTACTTTCTTACAAGAAAAGATAGCTTGATTCTTCACAGATATCTAATGACTTTGTAGCAAGGCACAAAACTGAAAAAGCTCTGATAAATGAATTGTTGTTTGATTTGATTCTGAGTCTCAACTGTTAACTTGAACTGCATCTGTACATTCAATCTTGTGCTTTGAAATGCCAGTGTGTCCCTAATAGAAGGAAGAGAGGAAGGAAGGAGAAAAGGAAAGAATGAAGAAAGGAGAGAAGGAAGGAAGGAAGGGAGGAAGGGAGGGAGAAAAAGAAGATTAAAATATTTCAAATAAATCAGCAGTTGTGGGAAAAGGTCACTAATTTTCGTTCATATACCTGACTTATGAAACAGGTGAAATAAATTTAAAAGACTGTACAATTATTTTTGCCTTCTCAGCTTTCATTTCCATTCATCTGGTAATAGCAGCCCAGTTTTACTTTGGAGGTGGATGCTCCCTCATGGGTCAAGTGGTGAGCCCATTACCCAAACTGGGTCAATAGTTACTTATAATGCAGAATGTTAAAAACTTTAATAAGATACAATAGAGCAACAATATTTGTTTTCACCTAAAATTTTATCCATTAGCCTCAGTCAACTAAAATATAAAGTCTAAAATCATCTTGAATAAAACCCATCTGAACCTCTAGACTGAGTGATGCCCAATGGCCTTTCAGAATATTTACCAGTATTTACCTAAAAATGCCCAGGTTTCCATAGGTGACTATGATTCCAACTTCATATTGATTCCAATATCCATAAGGATGTTCACTGCTTGAGAAATGTCTTTCTCCTTGAAAAAATTCAACCAGAGTGCTGAAGACAAATGTCCTCTGAAAAAAATTAAGGTAACTGCTCTGCCTTAAATGGCACAGGCTGGAATTCCACAGACAAACCACTGTCATAACTCTCCACTGGATAATCTAAAAAGGTAGGCTGTTAATGAGACTTGTGTAGAATTTGCACTATGTTGCAGGGGAATGTTTGTGGTCTGTGTAGACTATTTTATAACGTTTCTCCAAAAAAAAAACTTCTAAGAAATCATATTCACTGTAGGTATTACTTGAAGGTACCAGAAGGCATCAGCCTTTGGTTAGAGGAAAATATTTCTGTTGAAAGAGAGCAAGGAATAGAAAAATATGCAACTTCTAATGGATTAAAGGCACATTCTACAGTTTATATTAAAAACTAGATTACCACAGTTGAAAATCAGAACCAGAGTGTACATTAGAGTTGAAAATTCTGGAAATTTTCATGGTTTTATTTTATTTTAGAACTATGTTGACTGGATATGGAGATGTAAAATGTTGGGTTGAGAGAAAATATACTCAGTTATTGGGTAAATAATTCCACATGAGGTATTTGCTATGATGAATTAATGCCACTACAGCCTGGGGATTTAAAGCAATATGCAACATTTAGAGAAATGTGCCTTTAAGTGGAAAAACCTAACACACAGAAACCCATAAAAATGATGGTTCATAACCCACCTGTGCTTTCATTGTTCTGTACCACATATTGGCAATTATTCTCCACATCAAGCAGAGTAATCACCTTACCCTCTGTCAGACCCAGCCTCTTTTGGGTCATCAAGGCAAACATTTTCATCTGAAATGTCACTTCAGAGTAAAACACGTGATTTGTGACATCTCTCAATACAAATATATTTCTAAACAACTATACACTTTCCTATATAAGAGGAATAGAAAAAAATACATTTTCTATAGATCATCAGCATAAGGTATGAAATGAGATACAGTTTCAGGAAAATAGTATTTTTTGAAAGATTCCAACCCTCATTAGTAGATGGTAAGGAACAGAATCTGAACTCAGGTCCCTGGAAACTTGTTCTGCCTTGACACACTGCCCCTTCAAAATAATATATAAATCAATACAGAAATAAAATCAGAAAAATACTTAACTACTAAATTTTTTAAATTAACAAAGGTTTTAAAAAAATCCCATATTCTGCAAACAAAAAGATAATGACTATTAACAGTTTTATGGTATATTTTTACCTGATTTATTTTTCTATCCTAGCTTTAAAAAAATCATAGTTGTACTAATGTAGCATCATGTAATTTTAGATCCTACTTTCCCATTGAACATTATGATAATCACACACCATAGTTTCAAAACTTTTGTAAATATGCCTGGGTAATGTTGCCTTCAATTGAATGGTCCATAGTTTAGAAAATGGTTTCTATTTTTGGTCTAATTTTGGAGTGAAGTCTTCCAGACTTAAATATTTTGCACTGATGCCTGAACACAAAATCATTTTGACTTGCACCTCTTGGGACTTTGGGAGAGCAGTGCTCATTCTAGTTAAACTAAGGCTTTCTCAAGAATCTTAAGAAGAAAACCTCGATGGCAAAGTGTGAACAAGCAAAAAAACGGCCAATAATGGGAAAAGAACTATTCGTATGATGTTGCAATTCTCAGAGCCAAGGAATAAATCTTGGATATTTTGGGATTGGTTTGTCCAAAAATCAGATTTGAGAAAATCTTCAGGTTCACATTTTTCCTGGATTAGCCTGTCTTTGACTCTTTATCCTTATATAGAAATGGCTGGACTGGTCACATTTTCAAGACAAATGGAGAGAAGATTTTTCAGGCCAAATCAAATTTTATGTTTCTGTTTCTCCCAAATTATTTTCAGATGCAAGAAAAAGCAAACCACACAGAAGAACTGCACACTGCAATGAAGTTGGAATGCAAGTCTTCATCAGAAGGGAGGGAACAACCTTTGGATAATACAACCACAAAATATGTGAACCGCAAACAAGTATAAACACACAGGTAGACACAACACACACATGCATGCACACACACACGTACACACACTCTGACACAGGTCTGCCCTTTTCCCAGGAATTTTCATCAATGTAGTTTTTTTTTTTAGAGAAGATTATTAACATCCCAGTAAAAGTATATAAAAATTTCATGTCTCTTTCCATATTTAAATGCTTGGCTTTACAAATATTGTGACTATTCTAAAACATAAATCCTAAAAATATAAAAAATAAAAAACTTGGAAGTAAGTTTTTTTTAATGATCAGGCCATACATAGTCAATTAAAGTTGAAAATAAATTAATATGCCTCAAATCTTCCTCTAGGATCCAGTCCCCTAAACTTTCCTTAAAATATAGGAGTTTCTAGCATAAATTGCCTTTTCCCCTCTATCACATGGGTTCATTTGTGTAGACGACAGAAAATTTCTACCAAATTAAGCAAAGATAGGGATAAAGATACCTATCAGATTGTCCTTTTCTTGAGTGCAAACAATTAAGTCAAAGATAGGCAATTAAAGCATAGTAGCCTAATATCAAATTGCACTCTCTCTGCCAGTCGCCATAAATTTAAAAAAATATCTAGTTATGCAAAACTTATAGATTTTTAACAATATTTTGACTTTTCGATTTTCTCAGATAATTTACATTTTCACTGGGCTATGCAATTTCTTTTTATTTTTTAAAATTAATTAATTTATTTTTGGCTGTGTTGGGTCTTCGTTTCTGTGCGAGGGCTTTCTCTAGTTGCGGCAAGCGGGGGCCACTCCTCATCGCGGTGCACGGGCCTCTCACTATCACGGCCTCTCTTGTGTAGCACAGGCTCCAGATGCGCAGGCTCAGCAGTTGTGACTCACGGGCCCAGTTGCTCCACGGCATGTGGGATCCTCCCAGACCAGGGCTCGAACCTGTGTCCCCTGCATTGGCAGGCAGATTCTCAACCATTGCACCACCAGGGAAGCCCCATGCAATTTCTTTTAGATACCTTTATCGTAAAATGAGAAACTCAATATGAATTCCAAATCTCTTGGGGAAATAGTAATGTCATATATCTTGAATTATTTGTAGTTTCAAAGACCTTGTGCAATAAGATTATATGATTGGCGCCATTCATTTCTTTCTTATTCCTTCATTGCTTTATATGTGTCAGGTACTGGGTTTGGTTTCAGGGATTTCTACATGCATACCATAGCACATATCCGTGAAGGGCTTTCATTTGTCTAGAGGAAGCAAATAATTTAAAAGATGATTAGGCACTTTTATTTTTGAAAATATGGTAGGTTAGTTGTCCAGAAAAACTCTTCTAGAAAATAATACCCATAAATACTGAATAACTTTTTTAATGGTATATTTATGTATTACTTGTCTGAGCTCATGAGAAAGTCAAGATCTTGATAGGCAGATGTCAAAAAGGTGTGAATACAGAAAAGTAGACAAGTTCCAAAATCATTGTTTACCACGAGGGCACCTGCCATACCTGGTGGCTCACAGCTGCATGGGCAGAGCAGATACAAAACCTGGAGTCTGTGCAAGGGGAGATATAAGAGCAAAGAGGTAGTTTAAAACCAAAAGCTTCCAAAACGTGCCACATGAATAGATGAACTAGGAAAGAATATCCTCACAAGGAGACTGAAGACATACAAGCAACTATGAGTGAACGTCGCCAGAAAAATCCAACCCAAAATGTTGTAGATTTTGGAAAGACACATACAGACTATGAAATGAATAACAGCCACATGTTTTAAGAAGTAAGAAAATATCAAGTTTATGAAGAAGGACAAGAGATATTTTTAAAAGGCACCAGGAAGTTAAAGAATCTGAAAATAAAGGTGTCACTGAGAATACAGGATGGGGCCAAAGAGATTAAACATCTGAAAGATAATTAAGCAAAACAGAAGACAGCGAATGTAACTGAAGGTTCAGATGCAGAGAAAGAGAGAGAGAGAATGGGAACAAGGAAATATTCAGAGATTTAATTATTTAGGATTTTCTAGTATTATTGATATATAACAATCTTTAGCTCCAGGAAATCCAATAAATATCAAGCAACTTAAAAAAAATAGCACACCTAGACACATTGCAATGAAACAGAATAACATCAAAGACAAAAACATCTTAAAATACAGACAAGATAAAATAACTTCATAAAAATAAACTGAAGCAGACTTCTTATAGCAACACTGTAAACCAGAATAATATCTTCTAAGCTTGAAAGAAAAGAAATGTCAACCTAGAACTTTATGCACAGTAAAACTATCCTTTAAGAATGAGAATAAGATAAAGACATTTTTTGTATTCTCAGGAAAAACCACTTAAAATATTGAATACTGGAATTTGAGACATAGTCCAAATTATCAAAATAATCTCTTACTTTTTCTGCTTTATAATTTACAACATACTCACATTTATTTTCTCATTTAAAACATATTAATGTGGTTGTTTTCTGTTGCCCCAAATAAGAAGTTATGTTTTTTCAAAGTTGGAAAAACAAGTTTTACGAATTAACTGTTTGAATTGACAAAATGACAAAAATAATATATAATCAATCCAGCTGACTTGGAAAACATTGAAGAGTATGTACAGGGGAAGAAATCAAAATCATCTAACAGAGCATTCCTCAAAGATAACCACTGTTAATATTTTGTTCCAAAATCTTCCATGCACATGTGTTTTTATAGTGTAATTTTTCCCTTGAAAATAGATCCTAAGCATATTACTATGCTTTTTTTCTATTACAATTTTTTAAATGGATAGATAGCTTTTCATCATATGAATGTTGTTTAATCATTAAATCACTTACTACTTAGCTACTGTGATAACTTGGATTATTGTACAGTAAATATTTACTTTCCTCCTCTCCTACTGTAAATAAATTTTTAACTTTGTTGATATGGAGCTTGCCCATGGAACTTATTTTGGCCAGTGGAAGTTAATGTATTTTATGCAAACGGAGTTGTTAATTGTGCTTGACCAAATTAGTTTGGCTCTAATGCTTTGATGACTCAATACAGGCAGCTGCTGTCCTTCCAGCTTGGACCCCAAGTAAGCACATATGGGAATAAATCAGAACCCAAATTGGACCGTGGATCCAAGTACCACAAATGCAGAGTTGCCCATTCGAGGCTAGACTAAATCAGCCAATCTCAACTTATCTGCAGATACATGAGCATTAAATAAATGCCTGCTGTTGCAGATCACTGAGTTTGGAGATGTTTTTTACATGCATTATTGTGAGCTGATGAATACAACTAGAATTGAACATTGAGGTTGTTTTCCAGTTTTGTTAGTATGAATAGTGCTTCATTGAACAAGTCACTATAGATTTTTAAAAAGTATCATTATTCTCTTTTCACAGAGGAGGAATCTGAGGCTTGGTTTAAGTTTGTCACCCAATGGTACACAGCTATTAAGCGGCAAAAGCATAATTTGAATCTGGGTCTGTCGAATGTCAAAGCCCATGTTCTTTATAAGATGCTACATTGTCACTGAAATATGTTTACTATTTTGGGTAAATATATATTAAAATAAGTCTTGTGTTTCATAATAGTATAGAACAGCTGTGACTGGCAATGTAAGTATTAACTGCTTTTTGTCTCATTTTCACTTGAAATTAAACATTGCTCTGAATTCTTATTACACGAAACACTAAAGCTTCTATATGTATCGTTTAAAGCAAACTTAGCTTGGTACAATGTTTTTTCTTAAAACAGACATTAAATAACACCATAATTTGTAATGGAAATTGTAGGTTCAATACAAGAACGAGTTGCCTTGCTAAAACTTTCATTTCTTGGTGCCTTTCTTTAAATACCCATCTTTTTCATAACATCATTGTAGGTTTATTCATGCTTTCACAAACATATACAGTGAGATAATACAGGTGACGTTTGCTTGTAAAAGACAAAACTGCTCTGTATGTTTCACTTAGTTAACTTGGCTTCTCTTTTTCTGACTGAACACAATCAATCAAAATAGTATGTGCAGAGTCAGGTAAAGTAGCACTTTAATATTTAGTAATTTTCATTAGGAGTCAATAATGTACACATTATTCACATAGGATGGGGTCATAACAGAGTAATATACACCTTGGGTACAGGCAGACATACAAATTAGTAGATGCCAAAAGAACCCCTATATTCCACTTATGTTTGATAAATTAAACATGTTTGATGTTGAAATGGTCCATTTAGAACTAAGGGTATGTCTAGTCAAGAGAATACCATTCATTTCTTTATGTTCTTCATATATCTAACTTGACACCACATAGCTCAAAAAAATAAAATTAAATTAGAATAATTTCAATAAGCCAAAAAGCATTATCTTCATGAGCCCTCTATATAGGAGATACAGATCTTTCTGATTTTGAGGTCCATAGATATTATTGTCAAAGAGAGGGATTATGGCACTAGGTATCACTTTACAAATATAATCATTCTGTGTATGGTCCTTTCTTTACCTGGCTCTGCACATACTATTTTGATTGATTGTGTTCAGTCAGAAAAACAGAAGCCAAGTTAACTAAGTGAAACACACAGATTAGTTCTGTCTTTTACAAGCAAAGTTTGCCTGCAATAAAAGCTAACAGATCACTTCCAAAATTTAATATACATTTAAGTGCACAGACCATATTTTTGAGCATGTACACAATGATCATGTCACAAAATGGAATGGAATGTGAAGTGATAGAGGTGAAAACAAAATCCTGGAAGCTAAAGGAAGAGAGTCATTGTCTAGTCAGATCCTTCAGAGAAATTTAATCATATCTTTTTAGTTGTCTTAAAGGAGAAGTACAGAGACTGGGCTGGGGCAGTAGTGGAAATGATACAGAATAAAGGTATGATGAAAGGAAATAAGCTTAGTTTAGGTAGCATCCAGAATTCTGACAGAGTTATGAGAGTTAGTTAATATAGGAAAGGTAGACAGTGTGTCCAGGGTAGATGACCATCTACCTATCTATCTATCTATCTGCTACCGAGATGAAAGTGCATCTTTCCATATAATGCTTAAAATATTATAATAATGAAGGTTTATGCATTCAGGCATAAGAATTTTTGAAATTTATTATTTTTTTTCCAGAGCAAGGTTGGGCTCATGCCTCACGCATGCCAGTGCTATGACAGGGTGTTAACTGGCATCAATGAAACAGGGCATCGGTATCCTAGCCTTCTGGCTCCTTACATGAACATTCTCCATTAAAGAGTTTAATTATAGAACATCTCCTGCCATATTAATTTCATTTGCTGTAAGGTATTAGGGACATGTGGGGCAGTGTGGGGTTTGCAGACATATCCAACCCTCCCTGAGAAAGTTCAGGCTGAAGGGTGTAGGCTTGGGTCATGACCAACTATTTCTCAGGCTCTAGGAACTGCTTAAAAACCAGAGTTTACTCACTGAGCATCCAAGACCATGGATGTCTGTGGAATTTCCCTTCGCCCCAGGGATTCTCAGACTTCTTGGCGCACAAATTGTTCATCCACGTAATGATGTCATAATGAATATATTGATGAAGCCCTGTCAGCTGATGCTCACAAAGACAGAGCAAAGCCACAGCCCTGTCAAAGGCTTCCCTGCATTCCCAGAATCATTTTGGGGATAGTCTCTACTAGCCAGATGTGAACTTAATCCACCATAGTAAGCTAACTTTGGGATGACTTTACTGTCACATTGCTGACCATAATTATTTCCTGCTGTAGGAATACTACTCTTACTGCATGTGAATTTTTCTTTAATTTTCCTGTATTGGGTACCATGCTAGGTTATGAAATAGTATTTTTCAAAGTATAAAATCTATAAGACCTACTAATTAGCACCCCCAAATTCCTGCTCTACTATCATTTACCTAGAGAGAGACTTCTTTTTCAGTGTTTATAAAATGGCATTTAAGGTCTCAGTTATAGACCAAAGAGGCTGACTCCCATGGACAATCTAATTTAGCTAAAAACCACATGACCAACCACATCCAACTTTTGCACATAAATGGAGGGGCAAAAAGGGTCCACTCTAAGCAACACTAAGCACACAGTACTCACGTTTAAAGTTTTCCCATCCTATTTGAAGACCTCTACACTTCTTCCTTACTCAACAATCAAGTGGTATGAGGGTGTATAACACACATGGGTTTCCTCTTCAGCAGTTTTGATGGCTCAACAATAAATTTTTTTATCCCATCAAGAAATTTAACTATGGTAAAACACTTTCTTTTCTTTCTTTTTTTTTTTTTGCGGTATGCGGGCCTCTCTCTGTTGTGGCCTCTCCCACTGTGGAGCACAGGCTCCAGATGCGCAGGCTCAGCAGCCATGGCTCGCGGGCCCAGCTGCTCCGCGGCATGTGGGATCTTCCCAGACCGGGGCACGAACCTGTGTCCCCTGCATCAGCAGGCGGACTCTCAACCACTGCGCCACCAGGGAAGCCCGGTAAAACACCTTTTGACACTTTAGAGTTCTACCAAAAAAAAACATTCAAATTTCACTTGAGGGAAGGAATTTGGTGCATCCCGTCATTACAAATCTAGGTCAAAGGGGAATGTGATGCTGTCTACATTTCTGATGGCCCGTGGCGAAATAAGCCACTTCAGGCTGAAACTGAATTCTTCTCTGTTGTCTCTTACTCCAAAACAGTGGCTCACACACTTCTCTTCTCAGTGACACATTTATGCAAGAACATTTATGTGCTCAGTATACTCTCCTGGGCATATGTGGATTTTCATATGATCCACAAACTCTCTTTTGTCAAGTGCTTCAATGATTTAGAATCTCCACAATTGTTAATGGTCTCTCAGTAGCAGTCTCTCTTACTTGGTGGTCAGAGGCTGCTGGTGATGCGTAATTTTGGAGCAACTTCCTGCAACTCTATTCTCTCCTGCAAAGCACATCAGAGTGCAAGCAAATGAGAGAGACACTACCACAAGACTAGACTATAAAGCATTCTAACTGATATTATAAAGATTAACTCAGTCACACACTCAGTACTCTAAGACTTATTCACACCAAACTATTTTATGACAATTGATGCATTCAACTCAGAGCCAGAACAGGAATTTGGAAAGTGCTGCAGTGAAAGAGGACATCAACCTATTCTCGGGCAGCATGTGGACTCTAAGGATGGTCGTGTTGGGCTTGCAGTTGGAATTCTAGTTGCTAAAATTTCAGGCACTGTTGTGAAAATATCGGTCTCACTGCCACCTCCACTTAATCTTTACAGAAAAATCTCTGTGTGGGATGGAGAAGGAGAAGTCAGGAGATACAGGAGATAATAGAAGTCCACTCAGATCTGATAATAGCGTAAAACAACTACAACCACAAAGACTGAGGGCAATTGGAACAGTGATTCAGCTTAAAGTGAAAAGTACCACATATGGCTTCTAAGCCAGTTCCTCTTAAGCCTGAGCATCAAAAATGCTGGTGGGAAGTTGAGAAGGACCTGTTGGTTGCAGAAATAAATGGGTCATTAACCAGGAAGGTAAGAAATGATTGATGGTCCCTGCAGACTTACAGGCTTTGGGGCTCCTGAGATTCTTTTGGCTAAACATAATTTTGGCTTGTAATAGTTTGCTTGTGAGCTTTTTGTCTTGAACATGAAGAATGGTGAAGGTTGGAGGAAGAGGGAAAGGACTATGGGCAAAAAGAGAGAGGGAGAAACAGACTGAAAGAGAGGAAACAGAGGGAAAAGGAACTTGGAGGTAGGGTGGGAGGATGAAGAGTTACCATACATAATAAACATTTTCTAAGTTATTGAATTACAGTCTTATATATAGTATTCATGACATCTTCTGAAATAGATGTTTTGTTATAGATGAGGAAACTCAGATTGAAGAACCATCTTGCCCAAAGCCACCAAGCTTCTAAGCTGGAACACAAACCCTGGTTTCTCTGCTGCCAGAGCCCTGTGTTCTTAACAAGTAGGTCCCCAGGTGTTCAGGTTCCTGGGCCTTTGGGAGAATCTTCCTCTGTTTGAGGATGGAGTGGGTGTTGGTGAGTGAGGGAGACCCTTTGGCTCTGGAGAGTTCAGGGGTGAGACCCCATAACAAGAAAGCTGGGAACTGACTACAGGCTGCTTTGGGAAGGAAGGGGAGAGATGATGGTGTTTCATAGTCTTTTTCATTTCCTTCCAGGTCCTCCTGAAAGTTCACTAAGATCAGTAACAAGACAGGGATTCAGGAGAACACTATGTAGGAAAAAAATTGCTTTTGGCTGTAGTTTTCCTTTTGTCATGACTCTTTGGAATCAAAGTGTTTTAATGTGGGAACGCAAGGATACAGAGTTCTCATGGTTTGGGAATTGTTGATTTAACTGATCAGTCTCATTTTTCAGGCACTTTGAATGGTTTGGTCAACATAAATGTGTTCATTTGCATTCAGACTAAAGTTGGTTTGTAGTAACAGCAAAACTTGTGAAGCCCAAGTAGGGGCAACTCTTTGAAGACATCTTAAGTAGCAAATTTTACTTCTCTCTCTTTCTCATTCTCTCTCCGTCTCTTCTCCCCATCAAGCCCTCTCTCTCTGTCTCTCCCTCTCTCGTTCTCCCTCTTTCTTTTCAAAGTATGAGAACTCTGTATCCTCCTTTCTTTCTCATTCTCTCTCTCTCTCACTCCTCTTACTCTCTCTCAATAATTTCAGCTCTAAAAATTCATTACCTGTGTGTCTCTTGAGTAAATCAGTACCATTGTGGAATTAAATGATGCAGGTTGGACCTTGCAAGCTACAGTTCACCCTTGAACAAATCAGGGGTTAGAGGCCCCACCCTCTGTGCAGTTGAAAATCTCCATGTGACTTACAACCAGCCCTACATACATGTGATTCTCTTATCCAGGAATTCAACCAACAGCAGATCGTGTAGTACTGTAGTAATATTTACTATTCAAAAAAATCTGCATATAGGTGTACTCATGAAGTTCAAACCTGTGTTATTCAAGGGTCAACTATACGTTTTACTCTGTTTCGGACTCCTGTTAAAAAAGTCTGATTGAAGAATATAAATGAACTGGACCTCACTTCCAGTCATTTAATCACGTTAAGTATGAAGACATCTTTCCACACCTTCATGACACCACAGAGTAGATTCTCAAAGAAAACATTACTCTGAGCAGCCACAGCAAAACTTCCGGCTACCACTGTACAATCCTTGAGATCTTGAAGTACATACAATGGGTTTAATAATCTTAGCAATGGAACCTTTGAAGGAATGAATAGATGGTATTTTAACTAATTGCTGAAACATCACATATAAAGTCCACTTTTATCCCATTCTTAGCTACTGATAAATACTCCAGTAAATACTGTGGTATCCATCATATTCCTGATATAGACACTGAATAGATGCACCCACTTGCTTCCATTCTTAGATAAATAAGATAATTTAAACCTGTGCTCCTCAAATCTTAATGCCCATAGAAGTCATCAAGCAATCTTGTTCAAATACAGATTTTGATCCAGTTGTCCAGTGGCCTGAGATTATGCATTTGTAGCAAGCTCTCCGAAGGTGTTGCTGTTGCTCTGGGGCCCATACTTTAAGCAATGAGGCTCTAGAGGATGGCTAATGTATGCTGCAGAGGTCACCCCCGGAACACATTCACATGGATTTTAATGGCATGCTCCTTCATGGGGGCCTTGTCCTAACATGTGAAACAGATGTTAACAGTCTTTTATTTGGTTTGAATTTTATAAATTCAATATAGTGCCAGACAACCCAAATTTATTGAAGAGACTAGTCAAGGGTGCAAACCCAACTGGTTATCATAGCCCCACATATTATTTTGTACATTTTCTCGAGTCTATTTGAGGCACCTAACTACACATAACCTTTTTAAAACAATGTGCACAGTAGCTCTTATCCCACTTGATTGAGAACACACTGGAACTGGCAATCTGAAGGTGTCATAACCTCATCTTAATAGCAAACTTTTCAAGACTCAATTCAAACAAACAAACAAACAAATGAGAAAAGCCTTTTCCTGTCTCTAAACCCACAAGTCTGATAAGCAGCCAGGGCTATTTCTGGGTGTAATCTTCATAAAACCCACATCCCAAGATGCTTTCATGAAGCCATCCAAATAATTGAAACCATTATCCTCCTTCTATTGTTGTGTTACTTAATATATACAGAGAAATACAGAGTCATGAACACATGCACCACCATGCACACACACATACATGTGCATACACATACACCTGCACAGTGCCTAGAGGTATTTGTTATACAAACATCTCAATATCATCACTTTTATTTATCTTGGATTCAGGCACACAACATTTTTCAGACTTTTCAATAATATGCTGATAGTGAATTAGGCTTTTATATGATCTATGGATTATGTTCTTCCAGGAACTGCCAATTTTGCTCTAATATTGATTCCAATATGCTGAGAGAAAGATATTCCAACTAGAATATGCTGAGGGGATGAATGTGGCTTCTATGCAGGGCATATTTCAGCTTTTCCCAAATAGCATTCTTGTAGAGATTAGAGGATAATCTGGTAGCTGGACCAGCCAATTAAAACAGTAATTGAAATGGTTGAAAATGTTTTCCTTGGCAAAATTTGGTTATTTTGCTTCATTTTGGGTTTCCTTGAATAACAGAAAAATAAGGTCAATCATAAGGCTCCTAATTTATTTTCTTGGTTATCTTTTCTCATCAAACAAAAAAAGAACTGCTGTGAAGCTTAAATGAAAAACTAAAATCTGTGGTATGGGATGGTATGAAAACAGGCATGAGAAAACATAAAATGATTCTTAAGCTAACACAAATCAATCTCCTCTCAGTATTGAATATGTGGGAATTTCTGTTTTGGATGGTAAGGGTAAAATGAGAAGCAAGACTCAAGAGGAAATAAAAATACAGAAAAGCATTCTTGTAAAATGCAAGTTCAATTTCCCCCAGATTAATAGGTACTTCAAAATTAAGATTTGTAATTTTAAGATAGCTTGGATGAAGAACTAAAAAATTAATTTATGTGCCATAATTCTTTTCCAGTGGAGTTAGTTGAATGTTATCAAATGTTTAATAATCATCTTTGGGATGAGAGAGTATCCGATTTTTAGCATTTGCCAACGTCTGTGGTGTAAACACTTTCACTGTGGCTAATTTCAATCTACCAGCCTGACGTTTCTGAACATAGAGTTAGGAAGACACATGCACAATCAACTTTTGCAGGCCACTATGAGCTGCTCCAGCACATCACTGACCAAAGCCATAATTCTACCAAAGGAGACAGATATGAAAATGCTATCGATATTGACGATAAAAGTAAAAATATGGATAGAGGAAATGTGTAGTCAAAGATCATCATCTGGGCTTCCCTGGTGGCGCAGTGGTTGAGAGTCTGACTGCCGATGCAGGGGACATGGGTTCATGTCCCGGTCCGGGAGGATCCCACATGCCGCGGAGCGGCTGGGCCCGTGAGCCATGGCTGCTGAGCCTGCACGTCCGGAGCCTGTGCTCCACAACAGGAGAGGCCACAACAGTGAGAGGCCCACGTACTGCCAAAAAAGAAAAGATCATCATCTCACAGATTAATTCATCTAAGTTTTGCTGGGTGAAATGATAAAAGTTGAGAAATTCCAAATCACAGAACTGATGTTAAAAGAAAAACACCTGTCTATGTCAATCCATGCTTCTTTCCTTTAAAACACTTCTTACAAGCGCAAATGCTCTATGAACCTACTCTAAAGAAGTCTGAAATTAGTCACTTTACCCATTTTAGCATCCCCTTAGAATTAAGACAATTTCAAAATACCGTATAATAGTGAGTCTAACCCTACACATTAGAATCGTGTGGGGAGCTTCCATAAAGTACTAATTCCTTGGTCCCAAGCAGCACAAGCTACATTAGAAATCTTTGTGTGGGGCTTGGCATTGATAATTTTGAAAATCTCCCCAAGTGTTTAATTTGCAACCAGTGTTGAAAACAACTACATTATATATTTATTTGTCTAGATTTTCATTGAGAGTGCTCTGAAGTATGGCTATGTTTTATCCTCTTAAATTATGAACTTTGGATATATATAACATTTCTTTTTTTCTCTGTGCCTTCTCTCATCTCCATAGTACTAGCAAAATTATGTCAATAATAAAAAAAAAACACTTTTGAGTAAGTTTTCAATGGGCTAGAAATAGATATATTCTATGGATTATAAATTTGATGAACATTTATTCATATTCTGTTATTTTTAGATTTCAAAATAAGCTCAGAAATTTTTGAGATGGATTACATTCACCAGCCACATGTACTAATCAGTAATGGTTTTCAATTATTCCAGGCAACACATGCAAAACAAATCACCATTTTACTATATGGAAACTAATTATAAATTTGATTTATTAAATGACTAACTTATGGGATTTATCTACATATATGCTATGAATATTCTGCAAAGCAAAGAATAGATATTTTCTCCTTTAAAAAAATATAAAAACATATTAACAACATAGGCGAGGTTTTAATTTTTTCTTGGAAGGACAATCTATTTGATGTTATACCATCATTTTATGTAATTAATTGATTTGAACAAGTTTCACTCTGAGAAAAGAATATTAGACTATTCAAAAATGATCATTGCCTATTTTCCAAATACACAGTCATCATCATTAGTGGCTGCATTGATCAAACCTCTATCTATGAATCTTGGAAAGCTGCACGGTGTGTGTAGAAATCTATGCCACCCCAGTCATTGCAGCAGAGCCAAGAACAGCAAGAAATACAAAAACAGCAGCTGTGGTTCTTTGCATGTGTGGTACCATTTAGGCTAATGCCCAGGATATCATATCGTTTGCCCAAAGGGTGCAGCTGCACCAGCTGGCAGACCATTGAAGGTGGCAAAAACACAGAAGGCAGAAACTGGCACTGATTCTTACCGCTCCCCACACTCACTCAGTCCCTACAGCACTGCTGTGGGCAATGTTCACAGAGAACCAGGCCAACATTTGGGCAAAACATGTAATATAATTCAGTTAGGGAGCAGGTGTCATCACTTGACTCTGTCACTGGTAGGTCATCTGTGTAGGTACGTCTGAAATGAAGCATATTAGTTCACTATTGCTACATAACTAACCACCCCCAATCATTTATTATTGCTTCCCCCTCTGTAGGTGGGATGGGGTTCAGATAATCTAGGTTAGGCTTGGCTGGATGGCTTTATTTATTACTGCAATTCTGTGGATTGGCCAATGCAGCTTTGGCCCCTATGTATTCATTCTGGGGCTCAGGTTGAAAGGGCAGGAACAACCTGGAAGGGAACTCTTCTCATGGCAATGGCAGAAATTCAAGGGTGCAAGTGGAAACGCAGGGCTCTTAATGCCTAGGCTTAGAGATGGCAAATTGTTACTTCTGCTCGTATGCTTTTGACCAAAACAAGTCATATGGCCAAGTCCATATTCAAGTAGGGAAGACTCACACTCTGCTCATGAAGAGATCATGGAAAAAGATGCAGAGAGGAATGAAGAATTCAGCCCAGCATATCAATCTACCACATAAACCTGTCAGTTTTTCTGGAAACGAGTAAAGATAATGATAATGATGATGATGATAGCAGCTATTTTTTTATTATCCATTTACTACCAAACACTATCTCCTTCTCTCTCTGTCTCTGTCCCTCTCTCTCTCTCTCTCTCTCTCTCTCTGTCTGTCTGTCTAATCTCATGAAGTCCTTACAGCAATCCTATGAAATGAGTACTACTATATTCTTATCTTGCAGACAAGGTAACACTGATAGGGAAAGTCTTTATAAGCAAATAATGGGCAATTATCAATTTAAAATAATAATAGTTGCTAGTTTTCATAAATAGTTGTATAGGTATATTATGTGGATTATGTACAGTCCCTTTGTGATTTCCCACCTTTATATTTCCTGTCTTGGGAGAAGATATAGATGGTCTGGTCCTTCATGTCACAGTTATCAAAGAACCTGAGAAAGAATATGTTTGCTCAATACTGGGGTTTACCTACCAAATATGCCCATGAGTAAAACTTAGCAGCAATGACTTTCATAAACTAGCAAACACTGTCAGCTCAAAAGTTAAAAAAATTAGAATTATTTTTAAGAAATAATTAAGAAATATAAGGATGAGGCTTAAGAAATATATATATATATATATATATAAGGCTTAATATATATATATAAGGCTTAAGAAATATAAGGATGACATTCTGATGAAGAATTCAGTATTCTTTCCCTTTCTTTCTATTTCTTTTAGGTGTAAGGTTTATAGAAATCTGTATATCAAGGGACCTCTGGAGATGGATAAGGGTAAACCTTTGTCCATTTATATCACAGAGAACATTAGGAAATATTAATTCCAGAGAAAGGGGAGAAGCAGAGCCATTACTGTTTCTCTAGCAGAAGTGGGCAATGCAGGGACTGGAGCAGACAGCGGATGTGGGGTTTCCCAGTAGCTTCTGGGAAATCTGCAAATGGCTTGCCTCAGTGCTGCCAGCTGTTGCTGAGACTGGGAGCAATGGGATGGTTTCTTGTAAATTGCAACTTCCTCAGTTCCCAAAGGTCACAGAGACTTGCTCTGGCCCTCGCTTTTCCAATGAATTTTTTCAGTGCTTAATTCCCTATTTTAAGTCTTCTGGTTGAAGTAACTAGTTAACTACTCTAGTTGATTAAACCTGACTGTTTGAGGTGATGAGCATTGAAAGCTTGTAATCATAGGTAAGTCTAAACAATTATGGCAAATTTGCTCAGAACAGAATGATTATGTCCAAAATATTCTCAGAAGTTCAAAATCTATAAATAAAAGTATAGTATCTTAATAATCTAGATTGTAATGTATTGTTCACAAAGATGAGGATAGTGGCTAGGCAGAAGAGTTGTGAAGTAACAGAAGGAAACGTACACTTTCCCTCGCAATAATGAGAGAAAGTTATTCTTGATTTTCAAAATATACATCAAAGAATGTTTTCAAAAAATTTAACAGTAACCATTAATAGAATTTAAAACTAGATGTGTTCGTCTCAAATCATTTAATAATATTCAATCAAGAGTAACAAATTGAAAAGCAAAATTCATTCATTCTCTCTCCCATTTATTCAGCAGTTATTTCTTGAACAACCTATGATTGCCAGGCAGTACTTAGATGCTGGGGAAAAGCAGTGAACAAATCCGACAAATCCCAAGCCTCATGGAATTTAGTTCTACAGTTGGGATATATACAATAAAGATGTTAAATATATTATACAATACTTTAAAAGAACATAGTTACTATGAAAAATAAAGTGGATGGGGGAATTCTGGGTCTTGAGATTACAATTTTAAATAAGGTGGTTAAAGCAAGCCCTATTGAAAATGAGATATTTGAGTCAAGACAAAGTAGGTAACGAGTGAGCCATACTGATACAGATGAGATATTTCCAGGCACTGGAATTGTTTTTGCTAAGGATCAGAGGCAGGAATGTGCCTGGTATGTTCGAGAAAGAACAAGGAGGTCAGTGTTACTTAGGTACAGAGTCTCTCTGACAAAAAAAAAAAAAAAAAAAAGAAGAAGAAATAAGTGAGTTAAGAGTTAAACGGAGCAGTTAGCTAAATAGTAACAGAGGAAGGTCCACCTGTTTCCAGTTATTTAACCTTTCTTTTTTATTATATCTTATTAATTTAGTTAACTAATTAGTTAGGAAGTAGCTAATTTTAAGGAGGTAATTTTTGCATGTGGTAAAATTTCAGATTTTCGATAGTAAAAAGTGTACATTGAGAAGCAAGCCTTTGCCCTGCCCTTACCCAGAGTTCCTGGCTCCCCACCCCAGGGGAAACAATGTTACCAGGTCTTCCAGGGATCTTTCCAGAGACATTCTATGACTTTTTCTAATATGATCCCTCCATTGAGATAATCTGGAAAAGTAGAGTGTGTCTTTGAAAAAATCGGGACAGAGTTTGCTTTCATAGATGCACCTTCATTTTGTACTATAATTATAGGTCCCCAAAGAAGATGGCAGCTCTGGTCTGGCTCATCCCAGATGGGTGGGAAAGGGCGTATCTTGTGAAGTCACCAACTTGCCTCATGAAGAAGCTACCTGGGGGTGGTCACTATTTATTTTGAGAGTTATTTCTGCTCCCATATCCAGAGGAAGATTCCATGACTGTCATTTCTTGTCTGTCATTTTCTCCCAAGGATAAGGAGTGATTTCATTTAACACTTGAAAGCAGGTGTAATGAAGTGAAAAATCAAACTGTGGGCAAAGAGTAAATAAATAAAATAATAATAAAGTGAAAAATAAATGGAAAGTTTCTGTGCTGCACCAATGGATATGGGAAGGAAGGGGACAATATGTTCTCTGTTTGATAAAAGTTAGAAGGTTCAGGCAATCCAAGATTTTCCTCTAAGTGCAGCCAAACTATGTGTAATATATACTTCAGGCTTTCAGGCATTTCCCTTGCAGGTAAATATACAGTGAGTCATAAAAGCTCCTATATGTCTTTGATATCACAGCTGGTCCACTATTTTGTCATGGGCCTCACAGTCTGATTCTGCTCAAAGAGATGTCCTGCATAATTTTCTAATAGTATCAGGAAAAGTGTTATTTAATCATAGTCTGTACTCCTCCAATCTATAGGATAAAGAAAAGGAAGCTTTATCCTTCAGAAAGATTCTTATGACTCTAGCACTGCCATCACTCAACAACCTATCTCTGCAATGACTAGTTTGCATAAGGCTATCCCAGGAAGATGTAAAATCACCATCATCATCATCACAACCACAACAAGAGGGTGAGAATAAGAATGCCTCCAACTGATTTAACTTTGGAAAAAAATTTTTTTTTAATCTGTGGCAACATGTCTCAAACTCTGAATGCCATGAGAAAGTAAGCTCCATAAGATAATGGCTATTTTTATAATAATTAGAACTGTGCCTTAGCACTATGAGATGGTTAATTTTATGTGTCAGCTTGGCTAGGCCACGGTACCCAGATAAATGAGCAAATATTATTCCAGATGTTTCTGTGAAATTATTTTTAAAAATGAGATTAACTTTTAAAAAAGCAGACTTTGAGTAAACCAAATTTGTCTCCATAATGTGAATGGACCCCATCCAATCAATTGAAGGTCTTAGTAGAAAAACACTGACCTTCCCAAGCAAGAAGTAATGCTGTCAGCAGACTACCTTTGGACTTGAACTATGACTCTTCCCTGGGTCTCCAGCTTGCTGGCCTACTCTGCAGATTTTAGACTTGCTGAGCTTCCACAACCATGTGTGAGCCAATTCCTTAAAATCAATCTCTCATAGACAGAGATATAGATATATATATATAGACATAGATAGCATAGATACAGAATATATATATGTATATATATATATACACAGTATGTATATATATATACATATATATACACAGTATATATATGTATAGATACATATATATATATATATACACTATCTATATAGTAGAATGAACTACTAATACATGAGCAATGTAAATATATTTCTTCAGTGGATGTGTTTTACATGTGTTCAAATTTTGATTTCAAAACAGTCATTAAAGCATTATTGTACAAACTCCATAATTCAGAAGTAAAATTTAACTGTTCAGACTCTTGCTACTATTTTTCCTGATGACCTATCTAGGTGGTATCCAGCCTCCTACGGAGAAAGGCAAGCAGCAATAGTTTTATTTTCAATCCCACCAACCCACCACTCTGGTTTTGTCTCCACTCCACAGTGAGATTGCCAGAGTTTAACCAACTTCCAAAATCAAACCTTTAGAAGAATTTCTGTGCCCAGAAAGAAGCCTTCCACCCCCACAAAAAAATTCCATTTTCTGGAAACTAGTGGTTGCATATCACTAGAATTCCTTTGGTCTGCTGGGCATAAAGAGCCAATCCTAGCTGGCAATGATCATTTTTCATCAAGTGAATGTTAGAAATATAATACATAGCTTAGGGTTTATCTGTGTCTTCCAAAATCAACGTGCACACACACACAAAAGGATGAAAGTGCTGATATATAAAAATGCGTTTTGTTGCTTCACCTGAAAAGAACAGCAATGAAAGCAAGGCCACAGTGGTCTCTTGATTGGGCTGAGTTGTGACTTATTTCTAGGAGACCATCTCTGGGATGAAAGTGTATTTCTAGTTTGTACTAGTCTTGCCAGACCTCTCATTCTCCCAACTTGTTTATCCTTAACCTAAAGAATGACCTAAATTCCCTTGTTTTTTACATTCTACCCCTTGCTTGCCTCCCCCAACCCATGTAAACCACCATAAAATTTGACTACTAGTCCTCTTGTTTAGCCCTTTAAAATTTTTAATTACTCTAAGGCACATGTACTGCAAAACCTTCTAGATCTAGCAAACTCTCAATGACATGTAACTTATACTTCTGACTCAATATGAAGATTCAAATAGATTAATGGCAATGAAGACATTTTCAACAGAAGTAAATAAACGTATTAAAGATGCTTAAGATAAAAGTAATATAAATAGAGCCACCCCCACAACTGGGTAAAGAGACCGGTGATGGTTTCTTTGGCACCCTCTCATTTTAATTTGCAACTTGCAAAGATTCTCACCTAATCTTCCACGGCTACTGCCCAACTTGGGCTTCTTTTCCTCAGCATAATCAATCTAGGCCATTTACATTTACTATCAAAAGGTAACTCTCCTTTGTCTCATGGTGAGATCCAGGATATAAAGCTAACGTATTGTGGGTAATAATGGGTTAATATTTTGACACTGCCAGATGCCAATTGGCATAGTTTTCTGGCAATGATGTCTTAACCTGAACAATGGAATACAATGATTGGGATTTCAGTTGCTTACTGGTCAACAGAAGAACTATTTGGGATAAGAATGGCTTTTGGGGGACTTCCCTGGTGGTCCAGTAGTTAAGACTTTGCCTTCCAGTGCAGGGGTGCAGGTTCACTCCCTGGTCGGGGACCTAAGATCCCACATGCCTTGGGGCCAAAAAACCAAAACATAAAACAGAAGCAATATTGTAACAAATTCAATAAAGACTTTAAATATCGTGCACATCAAAAACCTTAAAAAAATAAAATAAAAGAATGATTTTTGAAGCCTTTAAATCAAACCAACTAAGAAATTGCCTATAGGGGGAGTCCACTGAAGGTATGATTTCTTAAGATACTGAACAAAGACTCTAAAAAGTCCAAAATAGGAAAGAGAAGAGATATTGTAATATTAATATCAGCTTTAGGTGAGAATTTTATCATTTAATGTTTTAATTTTAATTTTACTTCCCATGTATTAAAAATGCTGGCTCCTAAAGTCATTCATAAGAAAATGAATCTGTGAAGCGTGACTTCTGATTGATAATGGGATCGAGGAAGTCCTCCAAATACAGCTTCCATGGAAAAAACAAGAGGAATAATTCAACTAGATTCCTATGTGACATGGACAAATTACCCTCCAAGATACAAAAGAAAGGAAAGAAGGAAGGAGGGGAGGAAAGAAGGAGGGAAGAAAGGAAGGAAAGAAAGGAAAGGAATAATTTATAACTTAGTAATTAAAACTGTTGAATGTTTTCTAATATCAGGCAGCATTATCCATTTAAAGGATTATACAACAAAAGAGAGGTGAAACGTTGCATTTGTAGAGATGAAATAGAACTTTTTCCAAGGGAAGTTAATAAACGTGAGATTAGACATCAAAGAAATTCCTGAGTTTGGGGAGAAGAAATATATGAAACAGATTTGTTTGGGGAGTTGCTGTGTAAGCCTCTGATGTTGGGCTAAGTGAAGGAAGAAGTTGTTGGATCTTGAGTTTAATTTTTAAATTTTTTTAGTGAGTAGAAATGAGCTCATCTAAATAGCATTTCCTCTCTTGTACTTTGCCTAAGCTACTCTTCTAAATTGTAATATTTAGCCATGCCAATTCCCAGAGATTCTCATATTTCTGTCTCAGTACTGCCTATGAAGTAAACAAAATTCTTATAAAATGGAACTACATCTTAAATAGATTTATGTGATTCATAAAAACAAAGTATAGGAAAGGACACTGACACAGGGAGCCAAGGGGGTCTGCCCAGCTATTCTGTTGGCTATCTGACAATGAACTCCCAGTGCCCAGGTTTTCTCATCAGTGAAACAAGAGGGATGGAATTAACAACTCCTCAGTTATCTTCCAAGGAGGAGAATCTGACTTTGTTATGTAAAAGTAGCCTGATCAAGAATAACAACCTTAGTAGCCATGAGTCACCCACAGAGTCACTTTTCAACAACTTTGAAAATCTTGTGTCTTGAAGAAAACCTTGGAAATCATAGAACCTTGTCCCCATCTCCAGTCAGAACCACATCTTAATCATTCCAATATGCTCTTCCAGGCCAATGTTAAAGATTTTCCCCAAGAGGCAGACTTCACAACTTCTTCTGTATCCTTAATGCAGAAGGTCTTCCTTAAGTCTGGTCTGAGCCTCCTAGCAAAATTTTCAACTTATTTTTGTTTATTTTATCCTTAGCAGAGAGGGAATACAACTGGGGCAGACCATTCAAGTGCTATCTGATATTAATCTGAGCCACGGTAAATTTGTTTGTACTAGAGTTTCTGTGGTCTTACATTGCATTCCAGTGAAATGATAGAACCTGATTCCCTGATGGAATGTTCTCTTTCAGGTCTAAAATGACTGGGCGATAAAGGCTCACAGGCTGGCAGGAATACTGAGCAGTTCTTGATAGTGGACACAGGGAAGGGCATTGTTTCTCTTACTGACAGGTCTCCTAGCAGCCTAGCGCACAACGGCTCCTGAACTGTGTTCTCAGAAACCCCAAATTTTGAAATATTGGAGGAATTCTTCTAAAATGAAATATGGGCTCAAGGAATTATGTTAAAAAATATGGCAAAGGGGTATCTTTTTAGTAGTGACCAGTGCTTCAAAGAGGTATGGAGAATTGATGGACAGGAGCCTAATGATATTGTCT
The DNA here is from genome assembly GCF_025265405.1 of Mesoplodon densirostris. Lineage (NCBI taxonomy): Eukaryota > Metazoa > Chordata > Mammalia > Artiodactyla > Ziphiidae > Mesoplodon > Mesoplodon densirostris. Next base: position 31,429,107 of record NC_082672.1, read on the forward strand.
AGTTCTACTTCCTGCTTTCTATAAAGGTGAGCTCTTATGATGCACATTTTATAGACCAGGTAGATAACACGGAATAATAACCTTATCAAAAATGAATGCACCAAGTAATAGGCAATGCTAACACTATAAGCTGTTTAAGAAGGAACCGTACAGGATTTTTAAAAGAAAAAGCAAGCTGGTTTACTTTGCTGACTCTCAAAAAGTAACCAGAAAGAGCTCCGTTTTTCACTTCCCACCTCCCCTTAGTTGTGTGGGTGTCCTGTGAGAGGCCTGGAAGAGGAAAAACTGGGATTCCCTGAGGATGGGCTTTCCCAGCCTCCTCCAGAGCGTCCCAGTTTTGTGAATCAATGCCGGGGGTGGACCTGGCAAGGCTTTCCCTTTACCCACACAGGCCATGATTAAGAAGGCCTCCATCTGTCAACAGAGACTTTCATCTGCATTTCCAGACCAGCTTCCTCCCACTGACTCATTCGGTGATGCCACAATCTGATGTTTATGACCTAACAGTTGATCACCATGGAAGTAGCACAAAACTTAAACTGTTGAGAAGCAAAACCAGAGTTGAGATGCTGGACAGTTTAGGAAAAGAAAAAAAGAAGACCCTTATTCATGGAGACCACATGTCAAGACTGAACACCCCATGCCTCGTGTGGGCACTTCCACCAGTTGCTAAAACTGATATTTGGATGCCTTTGTGCCTATTGGAGAACCCAAATAAGGATTTAAGGTAACCAAGTATAAACAAAGGCCAAGGCATTTAGAAATGAAGGGCAAAAATGTCGAAGGGAAAATGTGTATGTAGCAATTTAATGAGATTTGGATTACAAATTCTCTTTCCTTACCTTTTTGCCCGCATGTGGCAATGGTTTTACAAGAGAAAGAAAGTGCGCTGAATGCCAAGAAAAGACTAAGACCCCCTAAAACTCAACCTTACAAATAACCCTGATGGTATATTCACAAACTGGGAGTGTCAGGATAAACTTTCTGGTTGTTCCACGCCCCCCGATGAAAATAAAAGCTAACGTGAAAAAGAAAGCCAATGGAATGAAATACTGCTTTTTAGTAAAGACAATCATATCAAATGCTGTGAGTGCCAGGAAGTTCTGGCACAGATGTCAGAAGTAGATGAGGACTGTGGCATGGTCAAGGTGAAGTGAGTCTGACTTCCTGCCCTTCCCAGACTAATATTCAAAAAGAGCTGCCCTCCCCCAGCCCTAAACAGCCCTGTACGAACAGTGTCTCCCAGTAGTGCTGTGGCTTACAAGTAATGTGAGAGTCTTTTTATAACTGCTGAAGTTTAATTTAAAAGGAAGCTCAGAATCAGTGGTAAAGGGAGGGGAACGATGTGAACTACAGACCATCTGAAATGGGGAAAATCATAAATACCAGAGTGTCTGATTATTTGAGTCTCTTGAAGCCGAATAATGAACCTTCTTCATGTTCTGCCTTTCTGGACTTGGCTCCCTCTGACAAATTTGCAGGCATCAGGGTCTGTCTGGAATTCATTCCAAGTTGGAGGGATATTTTTTCCCTTGACATTTTGCAGCTGAGACAGCCCCGATCAGGAAGCTGAGGAGCGTAACATTACCAAATATGTCCTTTCTCCTGCCCTTATATTTTATTTCCACAGGAAAAGAAGGCAGATGCTGGCCAATGAGACCTGGCCAATGAGAACGTCGCAACGGCAGGCAGCCTCTACTGGCAGTGGAGAAATTGATCAGATGCCATTTTTCACACACAAAAAGAAACTATTCTAGGTACCACCCGTTGAAATTTGTGCTACGCTGGAGGAAGAAGTCTGACAGTTTCCTACAAGTTGCCCAGCTATTTCGGGGGATTTATTTATCACCACGTTGGTCTCATTTTCTCAAGGACGTGTCCGTTAAGAAAGCAGGCTGTGTGGAGTAGTGGAAAGGGTGCAGGAATGAGAGTTAGGAGAGATCTGCCCTCTGTTGCTTGCTTACATACCCCTGCCTCCGACCAGAACATCCCACCTCTTGGGGCTTCACGTGCTTTATTTGTATAATGAAGGTCTGGATGTGATGTCTTGGATTCCTAAAGGCAACAAGCTAGTTTGATCACATGCCTCTGTCACTAAAACAAATCTGAATATCTGTCCAGATGTGTGTGTGTGTGTGTATCCATGTAATGCTTTATAACTATATTATAAACTTACAAAATATACAAAATACAAATTAAAAAGGAGATATATGTAAATTCTAACATTTTCTCTCCGAACTGTAATAGTTTATCTTAAATACAGCTGGGGCAAGCTCATACCTCTTTGGAAATGTGCATTAAGGCACATTTCAGCTCTGTTTTTGTGATGGGTGTAAGATATTAGTCCTAAATCGCCATTTCCACACTGGCTAGGGAAGAGCATAAATCTGTCAAGTACCTGCAGGTTGCATACCTTTTGATTGCATATTAAACACGTGAGACAACTTTTTTTTTAACATACCATCTTCTTGGTTAGTCCTGTTATAACAATTTTAAAACAGAATAGTTATACAGAAATTTCTTTACTGTGGAAAATAACAGTGGAAGCTAGTTATAAACAGCAACTGACTTTTCATCTTGAGTCAGGGAAATGTTTCGGAGCAGCAGAGGTTGGGGAAGTCTGCAGCGTGAATGCCTTGTCCAAGGGCGGAAGCTGCCTTTCGGCTCCAGTGGGCTGTCGTCATGCAGGACTGAAGGCTGCATGCTGCCAAATGTGATTTCTCAAGAGACTCGGGAGACCTAGATGTTAATGTGAAATTAAGTGAATTTCTCAAATGAATGTTTCTCAAAATTTTAGAGCCAAGCATATGATGATGATGGGCCACCCCCAGCTAATGGGCAGGCCATTGGCAATCCTTGATCTCATACTCAGCTGATATAGCTTTGTAATTTTTTGTGAAAGTATCGGGACTTCACGATCAGAAACCCAAGTTCTGGGCAGGGTGATTATGGATGTGTAAGACTGAAAAACATGAAATGTCATTTCATTGAGATCATAATGTTTTTCTCTCACCAAGTTTTCAAAAAGAGCCACTTGAATCCTCTTAAGGCTGTATCATCTATGTTATTTCATCATTAAAATATGGAAAATATTATATTCCCTTTGATATATCTGTCACTTTTGTATATGGAAATCTCACAGAAAGATATATTCTTGTATACAAATTTTGATGTTTTACTAGATCAGAGATTGGCAAGCTTTTGATAGATATTTTCCACTAACTATTTAGGCATTGTGGGCTGTATGTTCTCTGGTACAACTCCTCAATGCTGTGTGGCTACACAGAAGCAGCTGTAGACAAAACAGATGAATGAACCTAGCTGAGTTCCAATAAAACTTTATTGACACAACCAGGCTCTAGGCCATATTTGGCCCATGGGCTGTAGTTTGCCAACTCCTGCAATAAATCATAAGGTCTTCTTCAAAGGGGTATTCTGTGTCTGATTCAACTCTGTATCTTCAGTCCATACAACCCTGGCACAGAAGAGGCACTCCATGAACATTTGCTAAAATAAATGGAAGGTTGTGGAACTTATATTTATGTCAATAATAATTAACTTCCCATTTGGGTGACTGAAAATCCATATTAGGGGTTATGGGTGTGTTCACTCTGAGGCTTACATCAGTATATAAATTCCCTCAGGGGGTCTGTGGTTCATCCAAATGTTCCAAACAAGGGAAGGGGGTGCTCAACTAGGCTCCTGAAGCAAGTGACCTTAGGGAATGTTTAGACCCCACTCTTAGACTGATGGGCCGAAGACCAAGAGCCACAAGAAGATCCTTATAATTTCAGGGACGGGCTTCTCCCAAATCTTTCCTCAACTCTTTCAATAACTTAAATGACCAAATACCAAGTATCTATTGTTTCCTTACACTGTAGTGCAGTGCACACACACTGAAACATTTCCCCATAACAATTCTCTCTTATTATGAGAAATTCACTGGAATGTTTTCTCTCTGCTTATATTTTATCTATTTTTAGTGCTGGTGATGGCTCTCTCAATTGATTTTATTACCCACCAGGTAGGGCATTTGGTTTGAAAATCAAAGAAACAGACTCAGTGCTTGTCCTAAAGGGCTTACAATCTAATTGGAGAGATAAGACTTGCATACACCAAAGTCTATAGAAAAGTCTGACAAGAGACAAGTTGTAGCATTGGTGGCACTTGGGCTTCTTCACTGGTGGTAGTTGCAGTTTTGAAATCACAGATGAGTGGTGGTATTGGTTTGGGCTGGAGCCCTGACACATGGAAAATCTGCCTGAAAGGGGTGGGTGGCAGGGGGCAGAAATGTGTGAAGTGGGACAAGGAAAATAAATACAAAAATAAATAAATTTTCCAAGTAAAAAAGCAACACAAGACAGTTTCTTTCCTCCCAGTTCCATTCCCAGGGTGAAGGAGAATCTGCATAAAAATTGATCAAGGATTTGTTGACTGGAACTGTGTATGAGAGGATTAAAGAGGAATGAGAGGTTCACCGGTTCATTTCCAAATGGAGTTACCAGAGGGAATATCTGGAGAAGAGTATGATTTGTTTATTGAAGGTAACTCTTTGGAAGAAAGAGAAGACAAAATGTGAAGATTGGTGAAGTCAGCCTAGACATGATAACCTAGTTATCAAAAATATTTTTTAAGTATTTTTTGCTCATAAGATATTTGAGTTAGGAAAATATAGAAGCATACTTTCATTTAGCTGGGGGACCTAGTTTGTTAAATCTTATATGGTTTTGGGTGGATAATGGAGAAAGAACCAATCTAGAGGCTTTTGGTAGTCAAATGGTCAAGCAGATTAATTAGTTTTGATAGCCCCATTGAAGTTATGGGTAAAAACACATCGATCAGAACAGTGAAGGGGCAAGAATTGGAAGGGATGGAATTGGCAGAAAGGGCTCAGTGCTGGTGACAACCACACTAAAAGCAGCCACATGGATTTTCATCAACATAAAGAAATTAGAAAGCAGAGAACCCTTGGAGAAAAGCTCTGGAAATGAGAACCAAGTCAAGATGGAAAAAAATAAAATAAATAGAAATGCCTATGAAATAGCTTGGAACAGATAAATTAATGCTCAAGAAAGAGATATATACTGGAGAATCAGAAAACTAATGAATGTATAAAATAGCTTAAGAGAAAGGGAGACAAGACAGTAAGAGAAAATAAGAGGTTTAGTATTGAAACCCAGAAGAGGAGGAAGTAATGTGAATAGATAATTGATTTTCATTATTATGTATGATTCCAATTTTATGGAGAAACTATCAAACAGCAACACAAATCTTATTTAAAGATCACTTTCACTTTGACAATTGTATAATGGGGTCTTCAGTCTAAAGGGCTTTATGAAAAAAAATTAAAAATAGGAAAACAATAACAAAGCAAAGCTGATGGCATTCTCTGTTACACAGAAGATGGCATCATGGAAATCAAGAGTCTGGTATATAGACACTTAAGGGAGCACGTCTGTAATTATGGCCCGATGACGTGAACTTCTGCCAAATATTTCTTAAAATGAAATTAATTTTAAACCACTTTTGAAAAATCTTGGGTATATGAGTACATCTAATGCTACTAAGTCCACCAGAAACCAGTCTTCATTACTTCATTGACATACTGTGTTTCAAGCAACACTTTAGGAAGAACGATATATATTTTTAAAGTATGTATGGTATTTTATCTTAAAGTTTAGATATCATTATCTAAGTGGTTTATCCTAAATTTACAAGGCTTGTTGGGAATGAATACAGAGTCTTTAGCAGTGATATTCTCAAAGTTATGGTTTTAAGGGCAAGGCTTATTGAGTTTGGTTTCAAAGTGCTGCTAAAGATTCTTTAACTTCTCGGAAGAAAAGGCATAAGTCTTTATCCCAAGACTAGTTAAGAAATAACTGAGAGTAAAAATCAAGCAGCAGGATAGGTCCAAGTAGTTCTGGACTTGCAGGAGGAGAGAGAAGAGGCACTCATCCTGGAACCTGGAATCTCAGGGAATTCTCTTGTTAGCTGAGATGCATCTTGTTGGATGGTTCATTCAAAGGTTTGATCATCTCATTAGTAAAATAAAAAGCAGTAGCAGGAGGCTTGAACTTTCCATCTTAGCTGTTGGACTCTCCCTCAAGATGGGGGCCCATCGTTGTCATTTGCCCTTGAAGACAATCACTATATTCTTTTTACTTTGGGAAACTCACCCTAATAGATGGCTTTTAGTATTTTTTTTTGAATTGAAGAAGAATTTATTCTTCAAAAGCCACTCTTCACACCGAATATATACGATGAACAGCATATAATTAGGATCTGCTAAGGATCCCCTAAGCCTGTGCTTTTTCACACTGTGGCCAGGGGGTTTTGGGTGAGAGTCAATGACAGAGCTTACTCAAGTTATAGCATCAGTAGGGAGCACTTTTCTGGAGCACCCACTTTACTTAATGGTGTCTTTAAAAACAATTTTATATTAAAACATATCTTCAGCATAAAACACAGGACTTCTAAGAGGCTTTTAGTATTGTGGAAAAATTTTTCCTGGGCACTACATCTGCTCCCAAGGTAGATTTAACATTTCATCACTTCTCTCTTTTCTCATTATCTTGGTTTATTTACCCAGGTAAACTCTTTATAAGCATATATTTGTAATTTATCATCTGATTTTATTATTCCTGCACACAACTCATAAAACAATATTTCTAAAGTCCCACTAAATGAGAGGTGTTGTGGATGGTAAGGAGTGACCTTTGAAAAGTGAGCATTTCCCTAAGCCTTTCTCTATGCAGGACAAGAATTTATTCTGCATATGTTGTGTATTGCAACTCAAAGCATGGAAATTTCAGTGACAAAACTTTGTCAGAGACAGAACATAAAAATGACTGATTTTTCCAGAAAAGAAAATGTTTAGAAAGGAAACGATATCATCAGAGTCCAAGGCAACTAACAATATTTCCTGAGTACACAGAAAGTTATTGCCAGATTAAAAGGACAACACTTCCTTTCCTTGTTGAGATGTCAGTAAGCCAGGTTACCTAACTCTGCTAGCTTGGATAGTACTGGGTCAAGTGTGGTCAGGCTGGGGAGTGCAGGGCTCAAGTTAGGAGTGAAATTGGAGGTCATCCTACCATATGTCTTAATATTTAAGTTATAAATAAGCTAACACACTGTAAAAAATATGTTTTATTCTCTCACATTGCTATATGTAACTGTCCTAATGACAAAGTATAAATATATGATTTATATGACTGGAAGTTAGCAAATTATCAAAGATAAGCATATTAATTTTTATTGCACATGTCTGGGTGACCAGTGATACCTGGATGACTGATAAAATAAGTATAGAAATTTTAAAATAGTATGAAGTTTTTAACATTTTGAAGTGTTCCACAGTAACCATATGCAACTGTTATGAATACCACACTAGTTTGTGAGTATCTCCAGAATCATGAATTGGAAAAGAGCACAGCATGAAAAATGGTTGCTCATACCATGGGAAACAACACTTTGATGAAAGAACGGATATGTTTATATTATTTGAGAGGAGGGATTTGATAAATTATTTAATATATTTTCTCTTACCTAAGGGTTTCTGCTGTTCAAATCCACTCCAAAGCAGTGTCTCTCTTCAATGGTAATAGTGACCCAGATACAATCACTTTATCTAGGACACAGGGTGCAAGACAGGCAGAAGCATTTCCCTGGAGCCTGAACAATGTCAGTCACAAGTGCAGACATTTAGGGTTCCAGGTGTGCTATGTCAGCACTGGGTCAATGGTAAGGGCACCATGTTTCTTTACCAACCTTGTTTATCACGTATCTGTGAGATGAAGAGCCAAGGGCATTGGCCCTTTTACTTGCATGTAAAGGCACTACTATTCAAAGGTGATTTCTCAAGTGTTTTCATGGATGTGTAGAATCCAAAAAGGTTTAAAGCATGAACAAACTTCCCCAAAAGGATGTTATTATAAGGCTCATTTTCAGATAAGAATTTGGTAATTCTGTGTATTATGTTGTATTATCAAGGTGGCCATTACCATGAAGGAACAGAGTTGTAGATTCACTTCTAGCAAAAGAGCTTCAACATTATTTTTTCTTCTCATGGCCATGGTCAAGTCTACTGCAGAAGAAACCAGGTTTCCTCCAGTGTCTTGTTTTCTTATGAGAATTCCTGATCTAATTGAACCTGGCATCTCCTTGATCTTAACCCCTGTGTTCTTGCTTTCATGCCACTGTATCTTCTCACCCCAAAATCCCTCTGTCATCACTGGTTTAATTTCAGTTTAATTACAATCATTTTCAATTTCTGATCCATCAAAAGGTTGGTCTTCCCTATGCATGTGTTTCAAACTCCAGTCTCTTAACATTTTACAGGCTCAGAACAATGGCTCCTTGTTCCCTCCTGCTAGGTTTCCAGAAACAGGCTTTAGAAAGCTGCCATGTGTTGATCTTTCTTAACACTCCAACAAGGACCCCTCCGTGACTCACACACACAGAAAGCCAAAAGCCCTGAATGGTTGTTTATTCTCACCAGCTGGATGACCTTGCACGTGGCTCTCAGCATGGGCCAGAATTAGAGACCCTTGGAGAGGTGCGTCACATTTATTTAAGTACAAACAAAACTGCATCAACTTGTGATTTGCTTAGATCCTTTAAGGAAGTTCAGAGTTAACCATGAAACTCAACCCAGCTTGTCGTCTTTGCCTGTCCTCATTTATGCTCAAATGGGTAAGGATTAAGGATGGAGACCAGAAAAACATAAAAAACAGTTGGGGCTTGTCATTTTCAAGAGCTTACAACACAATATTCAGTCTTGAGAACTGACACTCTGTGGATATAGAGCACATGACTCTTGATAACCTGAGTAAAAGAACTTGCTATATCTGCTTCAGAGAAGTAAAGACAGATGAATTTTTACCCCAATCATGAGTTACATGTAAGCTCTAGAAATTGTTCAGCTTACAGCTTCCCTGTCACCTGGATGTTTTCTGCCCAGTTTTGTGGAGTTTTTTAAAAATTTGAAGTATAGTTGATTTACAAGGTTGTGTTACTTTCAGGTGTACAGCAAAGTGTACCTGAAATTAGAGAATATATATACATTCTTTTTCAGATTCTTTTCCCATATAGGATATTACAAAATATTGACTATTGTTCCCTGTGCTATAGAGTAGGTCCTTGTTGTTTATCTAGTTTATATATAGTAGGGTGTATATGTTGCTCCCAAATTCCTAATTTATCCCTCCCCCTGACATTTCCCCTTTGGTAACGATAAGTATGTGTTCTATGTCTGTGAGTCTGTTTCTGTTTTGTAAATAAGTTCATTTGTGTCATATTTTAGACACAAAAATGAATTTTGCCACATGTAAGCGATATCCTATGATATTTGTCTCTCTGTGTCTTACTTACTTCACTTAGTATGAAAATCTCTAGGTCTATCCATGCTGCTGCAAATGGCATTGTTTTATTCTTTCTTTATGACTGAGCAGTATTGCATTGCATATATGTACCACATCCTCGTTATTCATTAGTATTAATATTCAGCAACAGACTCAAGGGACCCCAATGCAGAAAGGTGAAGGTCCTTCTCAGCATAGTATTCTCCTTACGCACTGGGGGTCTACCTGCAAATTCCACTTGTCTCTCCCTCCCTCAGCTCCAGTCTCTACCTCGCCAACTCAGTGAAACCGAGGGGCTCTGTTTGGGCTCCTGCTTCATGGAGCATGGTTCGGTAAGTGCCTTTAGGTAGAAAACAAGGACATTTCCTGGGCTTGTGTTATTTGTTTTCCTTCTGTGAGACACCACAGTTCTGGCTACTTATTATCCAGTTCCAGTTGCTAATGTTACATGTTTTAACCAGTTTTCTAGTTGTTTATGGCAGGAGGGTAAGTCTGCTATCAGGTACTCCATTATGGAGGGAAGCAGGAATCTCCAATCATGATTATGGTTTAATAACATAACTGAGATAAAAACTACTTATGTATTTACCAAATCCATTTTCTCTTTTCCACACTGGAAGCAAGGAGTAGGCAATCAGTTCTGGAAAAAAAGTGTCTTAATCTCAAGAAGAGTCACAGTGAAGAAGCACAGCCTTTTTCTGCCCCTGGATATTGTCTTGAGGATGCGAAATCTGGAATTGCTGACGTCAACTCATAACTAGCCTACAGAAGAGGTACATATGCCAAGAACGGCCACACAGAGAGATGAAAGTACCTGGGTCTTTGATGATGATATTGTGACAGTGAACTAACCAGCCATGAAGTACTCTAACTTTAGACTTCTTATTTAGTGAGATAATAAACTCTTTTCCATTAGAACCAGTCAAATCAATGTTTTCTATTACTTACAAACAAATGCATTGTAACAGATACAATCCTTCTTATGAGTAGGTGACTTTGAGAGTCTTTAACAGAATTGAGAGGGAAAGGATAATTATGAGGATATGGAGAGAAAGTGAGGAGTTCACTTCAGCACGTGTTGGGTTTGAGTTACTTAAAGATTATCCAATGGGATGTCCAATAGGCAACCTGAACATGTGACCTGAAGAGGAGAAATCAGAGATTTGGAGGTCATTAGTGTACAGTCTTTGAAGCTATGAGTATGGGGAATACTGCTCAGGAGAATAGGTGAGGATGGAAAGCACCAATATTATTGGGGTGAGTAGTGAAAAAGAGCCAACAACAGAGCCAAAGATGACATAGTAAGAGAAGAGCAGGAGATCAATAAGAAACTGGTCTCACAGATGTCACTTTGTTCATTGGAGATATCCATCAACTCCGATCTTAAGGAGAGTGTACTGCTCTCATTGTAGAGGTAACCTAATTTTATCTTGTCCTTTCCTCGCAGACATCTGAAGAAGGTTGGAATAGGATCAGAGATGAATCATGAGGTCTGGACTGGGGTAAAAGTCAGGATTACAGAGTAGATGAAAATGGAGGAACTAATGGAAACAGAGATGAATCTCAAAGATTTAATGCAACCAGGTCAGGTTCACTCTTGTTAATTTTGGTTATGCAACATGTTGTTTATCTATTTTTTTTCAAAGTGGTATGTATAAGTAGCCAAAACAAAGCCATAAAGGTTACAGCCTTTTATAATTAAAAAAAAATTGTAAATTGAAATCTATGTAGTTAACCAATAGTACTCATAATTCTTAGATGTACTTTTCTAAGTTTGACAAGTTTATACAATAAATTGAAAGAGCATGTATTTTTCTCCTAGAAACTAATCCCCTAGTTAGTAGACTCCCAAACTCTCTATTACTAAAGAAATGTAACCTGAAATTACTATTATAATAGTATTGATTTGGTGATTCCTTAATGACTTTTCTTTATGGAATCATGAGTATTGTAAAAACTGCAAGGCTCCGAACACCTTAATGTCATAGCATAAGACTTTTAAAAGTTTTGGGCTGGATTCAAATAGGTTTAGAGGAATACTATTTCCCTAAACTAAACTAAAGGGAAATTTATATCCTTTGACTGTCAATCAAAAACTAAAGTCTTAAGCTTTAACATATAAGTTAGCAATTGTAGATAGACACAACTGATCATTTTAAAGTCTAGAAAAATTTAATATTTATTAATCACACATGTAAGGAAAAATAACATTGGAAATAAATGTATTGAGAACTGACACTCTCCAGCATTTATTGTTTGTAGATTTTTTGATGATGGCCATTCTGACTGGTGTGAAGTGATACCTCACTGCAGTTTTGATTTGCATTTCTCTAATGATTAATGATGTTGAGCACCCTTTCATGTGTTTGTTGGCAATCTGTATATCTTCTGTGGAGAAATGTCTATTTAGGTCTTCTGCCCATTTTTGAATTGGGTTGTTTGTTTTTTTGTTATTGAGCTGCATGAGCTGCTTATAAATTTTGGAGATTAATCCTTTGTCAGTTGCTTCATTTGCAAATATTTTCTCCCATTCTGAGGGTTGTCTTTTGGTCTTGTTTATGTTTTCCTTTGCTGTGCGAAAGCTTTTAAGTTTCATTAGGTCCCATTTGTTTATTTTTGTTTTTATTTCTATTTCTCTAGGAGGTGGGCCCAAAAGGATCTAGCTGTGATTTATGTCATAGAGTGTTCGGCCTATGTTTTCCTCTAAGAGTTTTATAGTGTCTGGCCTTACATTTAGGTCTTTAATCCATTTTGAGTTTATTTTTGTGTATGGTGTTAGGGAGTGTTCTAATTACATTCTGTTACATGTAGCTGTCCAGTTTTCCCAGCACCACTTATTGAAGAGGCTGTCTTTTCTCCATTGTATACTCTTGCCTCCTTTATCAAAGATAAGGTGACCATATGTGCATGGGTTTATCTCTGGGCTTTCTATCCTGTTCCATTGATCTATATTTCTGTTCTTGTGCCAGTACTATACTGTCTTGATTACTGTAGCTTTCTAGTATAGTCTGCAGTCAGGGAGCCTGATTGCACCAGCTCTGTTTTTCTTTCTCATAATTGCTTTGGTTCTTTGGGGTCTTTTGTGTTTCCATACAAATTGTGCAATTTTTTTGTTCTAGTTCTGTGAAAAATGCAATTGGTAGTTTGATAGGGATTGCATTGAATCTGTAGATTGCTTTGGATAGTATAGTCATTTTCACAATGTTGATTCTTCCAATTCAAGAACATGGTATATCTCTCCATCTGTTTGTATTATCTTTAATATCTTTCATCAGTGTCATAGTTTTCTGCATACAGGTCTTTTGGCTCCTTAGGTAGGTTTATGCCTAGGTATTTTATTCTTTTTTGTTGCAAAGGTAAATGGGAGTGTTCCCTTAATTTCTCTTGCAGATTTTTCATCATTAATGCATAGGAATGCAAGAGATTTCTGTGCATTAATTTTGTATCCTGTTACTTTACCAAATTCATTGATTAGCTCTAGTAGTTTTCTGGTAGCATCTTTAGGATTCTCTGTGTATAGTATCATGTCATCTGCAAACAGTGACAGTTTTACTTCTTCTTTTCTGATCTGGATCCCTTTTACTTCCTTTTCTTTCTGATTGCTGTGGCTAAAACTTCCAAAACTATGTTGAATAATAGTGGTGAGAGTGGGCAACCTTGTCTTGTTCCTGATCTTAGTGGAAATGGTTTCAGTTTTTCACCATTGAGAATGATGCTGGCTGTAGGTTTGTCATATACGGCCTTTATTATGTTGAGGAAAGTTCCCTCTATGCCTACTTTCTGCAGGGTTTTTATCATAAATCTGTGTTGAATTTTGTCCAAAGCTTTTTCTGCATCTATTGAGATGATCATATGGATTTTATCCTTCAGTTTGTTAATATGGTGTATCAAATTGATTGATTTGCATATATTGAAGAACCCTTACATTCCTGGGATAAACCCCACTTGATCATGGTGTATGATCCTTTTAATGGGCTGTTGGATTCTGTTTGCTAGTATTTTGTTGAGGATTTTTGCATCTATGTTCATCAGTGATATTGTCCTGTAGTTTTCTTTTCTTGTGACATCTTCGTCTGGTTTTGATATCACGGTGATGGTGGCCTCATAGAATGAGTTTGGGAGTGTTCCTCCCTTTGCTATAGTTTGGAAGAGTTTGAGAAGGATCGATGTTAGCTCTTCTCTAAATGTTTGATAGAATTCGCCTATGAAGCCATCTGGTCCTGGGCTTTTGTTTGTTGGAAGATTTTTAATTACAGTTTCAATTTCAGTGCTTGTGATTCGTCTGCTTATATTTTCTGTTTCTTCCTGGTTCAGTCTCGGAAGGTTGTGCTTTTTTAAGAATTTGGCCATTTCTTCCAGGTTGTCCATTTTATTGGCATATAGTTGCTTGTAGTAGTCTCTTATGATACTTTGTATTCTGCAGTGTTGTTACTTCTTTTTCATTTCGAAGCCTGTTGATTTGAATCTTTTCCCTTTTCTTCTTGATGAGTCTGGCTAATGGTTTATCAATTTTGTTTATCTTCTCAAAGAACCAGCTTTTAATTATATTGATCTCTGCTATTGTTTTCTTTATTTCTGATCTGATCTTTATGATTTCTTTCTTTCTGTTAACTTTGGATTTTTTTTTGTTCCTCTTTCTCTAATTGCTTTAGGTGAAAAGTTAGGTTGTTTATTTGAGATTTTTCTTGTTTTTGAGGTAGGATTGTATTGTTATAAACTTCCCTCTTAGAACTGCTTTTGCTGCATCCTGTAGGTTTTGGGTCATCGTGTTTTCATTGTCATTTGTTTCTAGGTATTTTATGATTTCCTCTTTGATTTATTCAGTGATTTCTTGGTTATTTAGTAGTGTATTGCTTAGCCTCCATGTGTTTGTATTTTTTACAGTTTTTTTCCTGTAATTAATATCTAGTCTCACAGCACTGTGGTCAGAAAAGATATTTGATACAATTTCAATTTTCTTAAATTTACAAGGCTAGATTTGTGACCCAAGATATGATCTATCCTGGAGAATGTTCCATGAGCACTTGAGAAGAAAGTGTATTCTGTTGTTTTTGGATGGAATGTCCTATAAATACCAGTTAAGTCCGTCTTGTTTAATGTGTCATTTAACACTTTTGTTTCCTTATATATTTTCATTTTTGATGATCTGTCCATTTGTGGAAGTGGGGTGTTAAAGTCTCCTACTATTATTGTGTTACTGTTGATTTCCATTTTTATGGCTGTTAGCATTTACCTTATGTATTGAGGTGCTCCTATGTTGGGTGCATAAGTATGTACAACTGTTATATCTTCTTCTTGGATGGATTCCCTGATCATTATGTAGTGTCCTTTGTCTGTTGTAATAGTCTTTATTTTAAAGTCTATTTTTTTCTGATATGAGAATTGCTACTCTAGCTTTCTTTTGATTTCCATTTGCAAGGAAGATCTTTTTCCATGCCCTCACTTTCAGTCTGTATTTGTCCCTAGGTCTGAAGTGGGTCTCTTGTAGACAGCATATATATGGGTCTTGTTTTTGTATCCTTTCAGCCAGTCTATGTCTTTTGTTTGGAGCATTTAATCCATTTACATTTAAGGTAATTATCAATATGTATGTTCCTAGTACCATTTTTTTAATTGTTTTGTGTTTGTTATTGGAGGTCTTTTTCTTCTCTTGTGTTTCCTGCCTAGAGAAGTTCCTTTAGCATTTGTTGTAAAGCTGGTTTGGTGGTGCTGAATTCTCTTAGCTTTTGCTTGTCTGTAAAGGTTTTAGTTTCCCCACTAATCTGAATGAGATCCTTGCTGAGTAGAGTAATCTTGTTTGTAGGTTTTTCCCTTTCATCACTTTAAATATGTCCTGCCACTCCCTTCTGGCTTGCAGAATTTCTGCTGAAAGATCACCTGTTAACCTTATGGGGATTCCCTTTTATGTTATTTGTTGCTTTTCCCTTGCTGCTTTTAATATGTTTTCTTTGTATTTAATTTTTGATAGTTTGATTAATATTTGTCTTGGCAGGTTTCTCCTTGGATTTATCCTGTACGGGACTCTCTGTGCTTCCTGGACTTGATAGATATTTCCTTTCCCATGTTAGGGAAGTTTTCAACTATAATCTCTTCAAATATTATCTCAGTCCATTTCTTTTTCTCTTCTTCTTCTGGGACCCCTATAATTAGAATGTTGGTGCGTTTAATGTTGTACCAGAGATCTCTGAGCCTGTCCTCAATTATTTTCATTCTTTTTTCTTTATTGTGCTCTGCGGCAGTTGTTTCCACTATTTTATCTTCCAGGTCACTTCTCCATTTTCTGCCTCAGTTATTCTGTTATTGATTCCTTCTAGAGAATTTTAAATTTCATTTATTGTGTTGTTCATCATTGTTTGTTTGCTCCCTAGTTCTTCTAGGTTCTTGTTAAACGTTTTTTTGTATTTTCTCCATTCTATTTCCAAGATTTTAGATCGTAGAATTCTTTTGCAGGTAGACTATTTCCTCTTCATTTGTTTGGTCTGATGGGTTTTTACTCTGCTCCTTCATCTGCTGCATGTTTCTCTGTCTTCTCTTTTCCCTTAACTTACTGTGTTTGGGGTCTCCTATTTGCATGCTGCAGGTTCATAGTTCCCTTTGTTTTTGGTGTCTGCCCCCAGTGGGTAAGGTTGGTTCAGTGGGTTGTGTAGGCTTCCTGGTGGAGGGGACTGGTGCCTGTGTTCTGGTGGATGAGGCTGGATCTTGTCTTTCTGGTGGGCAGGACTGAGTCCAGTGCTGTGTTTTGGCATGTCTGTGAACTTATTATGATTTTAGGCAGCTTCTCTGCTAATGGGTGGGGTTGTGTTCCTGTCTTGCTAGTTGTTTGGCATGGGGTGCCCAGAACTGGAGCCTGCTGGTCATTGAGTGGAGCTGGGTCTTAGCATTGAGATGGAGATTTCTGGGAGAGCTCTTGCCGATTGATATTATGTGGGGCCGGGAGTTCTCTGGTGGTACAATGTCCTAAACTTGGCTCTCCCACCTCAGAGGCTCTGGCCTGTCACCCGTCCAGAGCACCAAGACCCTGTCAGCCACACAGCTCAGAGGAAAAGGGAGAAAAAAAGAAAAAAAAAGTTATAAAAATAAAAATATTATTAAAATAAAAATATTTTAAAAAAAGAAGAGAGCAACAAAAACAATAACCAAATCCACCAATGATAACAAGCACTAAAAACTATACTAAGATAAACAGAAAAATCAGAGACTAGTCAGTCGCATACAGTAAACCCTAAGTCTACAGTTGCTCCCAAATTCCACCACCTCAGTTTTGGGATGATTCACTGTCTATTCAGGAATTCCACAGATGCAGGGTACATCAAGTTGATTAGGGAGATTTAATCCACTGCTCCTGAGGCTGCATGGAGAAATTTTCCTTTCTTTTCTTTGTTCGCACAGCTCCTGGGGTTCAGCTTTGGATTTGGCCCCGTCTCTGCATGTAGGTTGCCCTCTGGTGTTTGTTCTTTGCCCAGACAGGAGGGGGTTAAAGCAGTGGCTGAATAGGGGGCTCTGGCTCACTCAGGCCTGGGGGAGGGAGGGGTATGAAATGTGGGGCAAGGCTGTGGTGGCATAGACCAACGTGACTCTGCAATGGTCTGAGGTGCACCATGTGTTTTCCCACAGAAGTTGTCCCTGGACCACAGGACCCTGGCTGTGGTGGGCTGTACAGTCTGCCGGGAGGGGAGGTATGGATTCTTCGTAGCTGCAGCAGCAGGCTTAGTGTTTCATGCCCTTCTCTGGTGTCCACGCTGATAGTAGTGGTTCACATCCGTCTCTGAAGCTCGTTTAGGCAGTGCTCTGAATCTCCTTTCCTTGTGCACCCTGAAACAATGGTCTCTTGACTCTTAGGCAGTTCCAGACTTTTTCCCAGACTCTCTCCCAGCTAGTTGTGGTGCACTAGCCCCCTTCAGGCTGTGTTCACGCAGCCAACCCCAGTCCTCTCCCTGGGATCTGAACTCCGAAGCCTAAGACTCAGCTCCCAGCCCTCACCTTCCCTGGTGGGTGAGCAGACAAGCCTCAGGCTGTGAATGCAGGTCAGCATCGATCCTCTGTGAGGGAATCTCTCTGCTTTGCCCTCTGCACCCCTGTTGCTGTGCTATCCTCCATGGCTCCGAAGCTTCCCCCTGCCCCCACCCTGTTTCCACCAGTGAAGGGGCTTCCTAGTGTGTGGAAACTTTTTCTCCTTCACTGCTCCCTCCCAGAGGTGTAGGTCCCGTCCCTATTCTTTCGTCTCTGTTTTTTCTTTTTTCTTTTTCCCTATCCAAGTATGCGGGGAGTTTCTTGCCTTTTGGGAAGTCTGAGGTCTTCTGCCAGCATTCAGTAGGTGATCTGTCAGAGTTGTTCCACATGTAGATGTATTTCTGATGTATTTGTGGGGAGGAGGGTGATCTCCACGTCTTACTCCTCTGCCATCTTGAAAGTCCTCCAGCACCACTTATTGAAGAGGCTGTCTTTTCTCCATTGTATACTCTTGCCTCCTTTATCAAAGATAAGGTGACCATATGTGAGTGGGTTTACCTCTGGGCTTTCTATCCTGTTCCATTGATCTATATTTCTGTTTTTGTGCCAGTACCATACTGTCTTGATTACTGTAGCTTTGTAGTATAATATGAAGTCAGGGAGCCTGATTCCTCCAGCTTCGATTTTCTTTCTCAAGATTGCTTTGGCTATTTGGGGTCTTTTTTGTCTCCATACAAATTGTGCAATTTTTTGTTCTAGTTCTGTGAAAAATGCCATTGCTAGTTTGATAGGGATTGCACCGAATCTGTACATTGCTTTGGCTAGTATAGTCATTTTCACAATGTTGATTCTTCCAATCCAAGAACATGGTATATCTCTCCATCTGTTTGTATCATCTTTAATTTCTTTCATCAGTGTCTTATAGTTTTCTGCATACAAGTCTTTTGTCTCCTTAGGTAGATTTATTCCTAGGTATTTTATTCTTTTTGTTGTATTGGAGTGTTCTTTTAAGCTGTTACGATTACTCTTGCAAAGGGATTCTCCATCTGCTCAGCCTCACCTCTGCCAAGCCATTGTGCCCATCCCATCCCCTTCTGGATTAAGAGGGTTCCCAGAAAGTGCCAGAGGAAGCCAGCTGTAACTTGACAGCTCATTAACCATTGTCATCTAGCTGTCTCTTTCCAAAGAGTGTGAAATAATTTGTCATCTTTTCAGGCTAATTATTATTTCCTCTTTTGGACCCTTTGTATTACTAACTCCATAGTCCTCTCTTTATCTTTTCCCTATTTAATCTCAGTTCTAAATGAGATTTTTTTTCCTGATAAAAACCTGAAAATACTGAAATGGCTTCAGGATATGCTTCAGTTTGGGTCACAAGGATCCTGTAATTACTGCTCTTACCTCATTTTAATAATCAGAGTTTGTGTGGGTTTTTTTTTCCCCTAGAGGATCTATCACAAGGTTTGATACAGGGTGAGTAATGCTTAGTGATTTATCAATAAAATTTATCAAAAGAATATTGGCCAGGCTACCTCTGTCTCACTGTGGGCCTAATGTTTCTGAATGTTTATTAAATTTGGTGTTCTTCTGTACTTAAGTCTAGGTTCCCTTATCTTACCCATTATATTTTCTTTCTGGACAATCTTATCCTTTCACATGGTTCAGTTATGATCTATATGCTGATGGCTTCAACTATATATTTCCAGTCCTGTATGTAGAGCATAAAGTACACATCCCCAAATATCTATCTACTCTTGGATATCCCACAGATGCCTAGACCCCATAATTTTCCCCCGAAAGCCTGACTAAGTACAGGAAATATTTCTTGAAGGCCTACTGCACAAAACAGACTCTGGTGTCTTAACAAGTGCCAGGCCCTGGGGCAAGTACTTTACAGATATCTTCTCATTAAATTCTTACAACCTTAAACATAACCTTTACTTCCATGACTTTCTGAAGTTCTGCATCAACCATGTGGATGGGCAAAATTGATTTCAAGTAACATGGCAGTAGTAATCAGTGGCATCTAGAAAAATGGCTGGCAATAGATTGAGTGAAAATGTCCTCTGAAAAGCTGCTGTATTGCTCAAGAGCAAGTGAAAGGGAATGTAAAAAATACAAAGTCACACCAAAAGATACCTTTAAGCATCACTTCTCAAAATGTGGTTCCCAGACCCCTAAGCTTCCAGAAACCCTTGTAGTAGTCTGCAATGTAAAAATTACTTTCATTATAATATTAATATTATTTGCTTTTTACATTGTGTTGACCTACTCAGTGCAAAAGCAACAGGGTTAAAACTTCTTGTGCTGTAGCATGACTCCAGGGCAGTGGCCTCAAACTATACTAGTAGTGATCATCTCCTCACTACCGTGCACTTGCAGTTTTTAAAAAGTTCAGTTTTACTTAAGATGCTTTTGGTGAAACAATAAAAAGTATTAGTGTTATTAAAGTTCAACCTTTAAGCGCATTGCTCTTCTGCTAAAATATGATGGTTGTCTCGAGGAAAAGCACTTTGTGATCTTTTCGAGTTAGAGCTGCACTAACTGCTTTTCTTCACGGAACATGATTTTCTTTTGAAAAATGATTGACAGACAAACTATAGTTATTTAAACTTGGTTTGTCAGACATTTTCTCAAAAATGAATTGAAGTTATCCTATTACCTTAGAGAAAACAACTGACAGTTTTTGATACCCATGATAAAATTTGAGTGAAAGTGAAAATTAGGATTTTGGTAAACTTAAATCTGTCACTTTGAGTTTGACAGCTTTCCAACATGTTAAGACTTCTGATGAGACAGATGGTGAGATGGTATGTGATATTAAATGTTTTAATATACATATCATCTGTATACAAATAAAATAATAAAATAGATCAACATTTGTATGATCGGCAAAACTTAGTGAACTAATAATATGTTCCAAAGGATATATGTGTGATTCTGCAGGATAAAGATACAGTCAAAATATAGGACAGCTCAGTGGATTTTAAAGTAAGAGTATGAAAGTTCATTGATATGTTTTAAGATTCCACACTGTAACTAACTTTTTTGATTTCTGTCAGAGAAGAATAGCCACAACTATCTGAAAGGGCTATTAAAATACCCCTCCCTTTTCCAACTACTACCTATTTGTGTGAGGACAGATTTTCTGCATAAACTTGAATCAAAGCAACGAATCACAACAGATGGAGATACAGATATGAGTACCCAGCTTTCTTTTATTGATGTAGACACGAAGGAGTCTTGCAAAAATGTAAAAATGTCACTGTTCTTACTAATTTTTTAGTTTGGAAAATATGGTTATTTTCTATAAAGGTAAGTTATTAGTATGTAATGAACTTATGATTGTTATTTTAAATGAATCAATCATTAAGCATTTTTTTCATTGCTTAGTTTTGATATCTAATATTAACAGAAATAATAGCAATAGATAGAACCCACATAAACAAAAGCTCTTTACGACTCTCAGTAACTTTTAAGATTATAGAGGGATATTGAGGCCAAACATTTAAGAACCACTATCTTTAGACAGTAACCTCATGACAGCTGACCAACATAGCTGGCAACAAGCAGTGGAGTGGCTCAATCTGAACAATCGGAACCAATTTGAACAAAATGAAGGTAGAAGCCTGAAGAGTACATTCAAAAACCAAGGCCAGTCCTCACCATTCTGCAAAGTCAGTAGAAAATGCCTCATCCTCTCATCCTGCTGGTACTACCACTTCAACCCCCTCAGGTGATGAACAGCATCAGTACAGCATCACTTCCAAGCACAGAGACCACAGATATATAAATAACCTTCCACCTCTTTCAGGCAATCAAAGGATGTGCCAGAGCTCTCAGCTGTCTTTACATGGGGAGAAGTCTCACTCTCTCTTGCTGGTAAAAGAATTGTGATTTTGCCAGTGCTGCCTGGAAGGTGGGGGAGTGGAAACTGCATGTGAAATAATATCAGAAGGTTTCTTTTCCAAAGCTGCAGGACCAACAGTGGAGTGGGAAAATGGGAAAAGGACAAATGGAGGCAGCAGTCCAAGGGGGTAATATTTCAGAGCACAGAGATATAAAATATACTCTCTAAATTCAGTGATACTATGCAGTGTTCTGTGTCATTAGATTATAACCGTCTGGAGTAAATTTTTAAATGTGCCACTTATAACAGTTACCAAAATGAGCAAAGGCGATCCCTTTATTTTTAGTCTACTTAAATTGTGTTTAGAAGTACTATTTCTTGGAGAAATTTTCAAAAACTATAGCAATCTCAACTTAATGACCACTTCAGTTTTGCATATTTAAATACTACCCACAATATTAGAGTGAATCTGTCATAAACTTAAGAAAATAATTCAAGTTTATTGAAGATCAGGCCAAAGTATATTCTATTTAGCTATCTTGTTTTTCAGCTAATGCATATTAATAGGTATGAAGTATGAGTAAATTCACTCATTTACTGAATTTACTGAAGCACAAGTCAAAACCTGGGTTTGTGTTGTAATAGACTTGCCAAAACTTGTATGGACAGAAACTAACAACTCTTTCTTTCTAAGCATATCAAGTAGTCCTGGGTATTTTGATGTATTTACTTTCAAGCTTCTGCAAAGATATTCCCAGCCTATGAATAATTGTGCTTCCCATGCAAGTAAGTGAAAAGTAGGATTTTTTTTTCAGAATAATGGTAGGTAGCCCATTGTAATAACCCAGAAACACAAGATAGAAAAAATATGATGAGATCATTTATATGGTCAAATCCTGTGTTGTGTCCACATCACTGTAAGGATAGCCTTAGCAGCTTATTCTTACCTAGCTGTTAGCTTTCCCATAGACCTTATTCTTCGAGGGTAATTAATGTTTTGTTTTAGACTATTTTGTTTTTGGTTTTAACCATCCCCTTCCATGCTTATTTTCTGTAGGTCCTAGGTTCCAACACTATTTTGGGTATCTGACAGTAAGTAGAATATTACATTTTAGAATCTGAGGAAACATAATTCTTACTATTTTACAGCATGATTAAGAACAAAGAAACAAATTTCTAAATCATTTAAATATATATACTTCAAAGGTATTCGGTTCCCTTAGATAAAGCATTCTCATTTTTATTCATATTAATTTCTGAAATAGAGACTAAAATATCTCAAAAAGCTTTCCAAGAATGTTATCTTTTACACTCCACTTAGGCATTCATTGCCAATGACAAAGCTCACAAAGCTTATTGTATAAAAATAGGCTCTGAATGAATGAGACATATATAGCAAAACAATTATGTGTTACTTAGCCCACATATGTGTTTTTAGCTCTCTTATTTTAACTCACTAGCCTGGATCAAAAACAATGAAATGTGAAAAGAAAACATAGAGTTTGAATTGGCCGCCTGTTATAATACTGTTCAAATGATTCACTGATAAGTACCCTTCACTTACCTTCTATTTCTGCTTTGATTCTCCCCCACTAATACTGGACATTAGCAAGACTTCCTCCTATAAATTATTCTTCATAAAAACCTTCTTTACACTCATGTTTTATCAGATCATGCCATTCTTCTGAAGCTCTAAGACATTGTTGTCTCTACTAGCAAAAATGCTTTGCAAATCACTGCTGTTTTCCCTTTCCCCAGCTGAATAACCAGAGACAGGAGGACATGACTGTGTGATACATGGCCGCACTTTTATCTGTGAGCTTTTGGCTTCAGCGTCTTGGGAAATTCTGACATGGGGAAATGTTTCAAAGAAATTATGTTGCTCTCTGGAAGGGGCCCAGTTCCAGTTGTTTTCAAGGTATTAAAATGTTTCCTATCAGTTCTGTTATCAATTATTAAGCACCTCCCATATTCTATCTGGATTTTCAGCTGGACTCTAGGAATACAAATATGAATTATATGAATAAAATACAGTCCCTGATCTCAAGATGCTCATCATCTAGTAAACAGAGACACACTGAAGATATAATTCAACATAGGTTGTGAACATGATGCATTCACTCACACGCACTGAGACCCTGCCAAGCCAGGCACTGTGATGATCATGATAGCAGAAGGGAACTCAGAGGAAAGGCCCTTGGCTCAAGAGGGTTTAGAGATGACTTCCTGGAAGAAAAAAACATTTTTGATGTTACACAGATGAAGACGGGGCAAGGGCATTCTGGGTAAGTAAAGGGCATAGTCAAAAAAGTAGTAGTGAAATATCATGCAGAAATCTATGCTATTTGCTCTTTCTAGAACATTAAATGCTAGGATTAGAGAAATGACTAATGAGATTGGAGTTCTGTGAAGAAGAGTTAGGTTGGAAATGATCAAAAAAGACCCATCTTCTCAAGGGCCCCTTGACTAGAAGGGAGGAAAGACTGAAGGCATTCTCTCAGCAAAGAATTACAAACTCTTTAGGCAAACTTATAACTCCTGTATAGAATCTGGGTAAGAGCTTCCTATCTTGTGGTACAGACAGAAAAAGGAAGTTAGATTTATACCATGGAAATAAACAGGAAGGTTAGCTTGACTGAAGAACTGAATTTTTCACAGATATACAGCATGTATATTCACACACACACACACACACACACACACACTAGCATAGCGATATATTTGTATTAGCTAAAAAAAAAAAAAACGTACTCAAAAAGCAGTGTATCTAAAACCACTACCCAGGTCATGATTACCCTGAAATTGAGTGAAAACAATCTAACCAGTTTAAACCAGATTTCTGCTCGCTTTAGTTCCATATACACTTCCTAGCTTCTACAACTTCTAAGACTGGAGATATTCTTACTAGATGCTTCTGTGGGGACATTAAGGAGAAGACAGAGAAATATTATCTTTATATCACCCAAGTTTTTCCTAATCCCTTTCTAGCTGTCCTTCAAGGGACTGACTGGAGAAAAATCAGTTCTGTGATGTGAATTGCATACAAACTATTCACAGTTGACCACATCCGCTGGGCAAGACTCACCAATCCCAAGGAATGTACAAACTCAGGTTCCAAAACACTGGCTGACTGATCATTCTGACTGTCTAAATTGGGAGCTAATTAAATGTTTTAACTGGAAGCCTCTCCTCACTGCATCAGAACAGAGTCATTTTGAAGCAAACGTTTCAATGAAACACTTCTTTGGGAGAAACCAGTTCAACTACAAGAAACAACTGATTCTGGTTGGCAGCACAGTCTATTCCTACTGGATCCCCTTCCCCACCCCAATGCGGACACACAAGCTAAATATCACTTATGCTAAGAACTGTACCTGCACAGAAAAGATGACATTACATCTCGTAGACGTCAAAGTCATCAGAAACAGTTTGTTCTTACCTAGGATTTCAATCCCATCCACTGGGGCTGATGAAAGATACAAATCATTTGCATAAAGGAGCCTTTAGAACAGCACTGAAACATGTTGGGGATCGTTTGAATGTAGTAAAAGTGGGAGGTTAAGTTATTCATTTCTCTTGCATTCGTAATTAGATGTTGGTTGAAGCATTTCTCCTGTTTGGCAATCCCTGAAAGAGCTTTAATGTTCCAAGGCAGCAGAACTCTAATTCTCCCCAAGTGAGGAGTCTCTATAAACTTATAGCCCAAGCTTCTTTAGAGGGACTGCTAGAATTAGATTAGCCTATGCAGATCAAGAAGGGAGTCCAAACAGAAACCTGGAAGGCCAGAAAGAGGAAGTTGCTAAGTGCTTTAAGTGAGCGTTTCCCCGTGGAAAAGTAGCCAAAGCCACTTTAGAAAATCAGGAGACTTCAGCACAATAAAGTCTCATGTATTATTATTGGGTAACATTGCTCAATTGTTTGGGCTGTAAAAATTAGTGTCAAACATGAAAACAACTCTAACGAATACACAAATAAAACTTCAAGCTATTCAGCAGCTGCTCTTGGGCAAGAATTGTCTAGATTGGAGACTGCCATTCATGCAGAGTGAATTGCATACTTAATATGAGGCAGAAAATATGTAAAGTGATGGTGCACAGATATGAAAAAGACACATGAAACAGGGCAGGCACACAAAAGGATAACTGATATAGTAAGTTCCAAGACAAACACAGAGTGGCATAAAAGCCATCCTAAGAATAATGCCTTTGGGAAGAAATTCTGAACAGAAATCAGGCCTAAACTAAGTTTTGCACGGTGAGTAGGAATTGGCCAGTTTAAGAAGGAATGGTATGGGTATTCCAGGTAAAAAGCAGAATATCCAAAATAACATGTGTACAGTTAAACTATAAGTAATACTACAAATTGAGTATAGTAGTACTACAAATTGGGAAATAAAGGTTGGTAGGTAATGACGGAGAGAGAACTAGGTGAAGACAAATATGTCTTTACTGAAAAAAAGAACTCTTGAAAATCAGAAATGGTAGATAGTCCAATTTTAAAGATGGTCAAAAGATTTGAATAGGCACATTACAAAAGTGGATATCTGAATATTCGTGAAACTTAGGACTGTTTGGTTGCCTCATTAGTAATCACGGAAATGCAAACAAACTTTTATAAAGAACTTGGACTTTATCTTCTATATAATGGTAAGACACTGAATAATTTTTACAGAAAACCAAGAAAAAATAATCAGGCAATAGAAATAGATCCACAGAGCATCCAGACAATACATTAGTTTATATGAAAATATAAAGGGCCAAGAATAGTTAGAATATTCTTGGGAAAAAAAAAGTTGGAGGACTTACTTTATCAGATTTTATAGCATATTATGAAGCAACAGTAATAAAGACAAAGTGTAATGATAGATAAATAGAGCAGTGAAAGAAACCAGAGGGTCCAGGAATAAACACACATATATGGTCACTATGCTTTTGATAAAGGTGGCACTGCCAAGCAGAGGGCAATGTACCATCTCTCAGTAAATGGTGTGGGGCCATCTGGGTGTGCATATGGAAAAAGAAAATAAAATTTGACTCCTGCCTCACATTACATACAAAGATCAACTTTAGGTATTTGGTAGAGTTAAATATGAAAGATAAAACAATAAATCTTCCAGAAGAAAACATAAAAAAATATCTTCAGGATTTGGGGCAGGCAAAGATTTCTTAAACAGGACTCATAAGGCACTAGTCCTAAAGAAAACAGTTGATAAATTGGATTACATTAAAATTAGAAATTTCTCTTCACCAAAAGACTATGAAGAGAGTGCAAAGGCAAATATATGTATATCTGCATTTACATCAACATCTGTCTATCCCACAAATGATCTTATATCAGAATTATAAAGAACTCTTACAAATCAGAAAAAAAGGCAGTGAGCCTAATTTATAAAATAAGTTGGCACATTAATAAAATGGATATCTGAATACCCAAGAAACATGAATAATTGATTGCCTCAACAATAATCAGTGAAATGCAAAGTAAAAGCACAATGAGAGCACTGGACACCCACCAGACTAGGTAAACTTAAAAAGACTGACAATACCAAATGTAGGCAAAGTTACAGAACTGATTCTCCAATAGTGATGGCAGGAATATAAACTGGTGAGATCACTTTGGAGGACTCTTCGGTAGTAACCACCAAAACTGAATGGAGTATACTCTGTGACCTAACAATTTCACCACTAGATGTCAATTTTCTCAACAGAAATGCATGAAATCGTCCCCAAAATAAATGTTCAGAGCATCATTATTTCTAACAGTCACAGACAGAAGCTGTTCAGAATGCCCACTAACAGTAAAATGGATAAATAAACTATGGTCCATTCACATAATGGAATACCACATAGTGATCAGAATGAGTATTCCATAACTACGTGCAAAATTAGATGAATTTCAAAAACATCATAATAAAGAAACAAAGCTAGGCAAAAAGAATATTCCACATGATGTCATTTTCACAAAATATAAAAGTAGGCAAAACTAATATATGTTGCTAGCAATCAGGATAGTAATTATCCTTGGGGGTAAGTAGTGACTAGAAGGTGTCAAAAAGTGGAATTCTTGTGGGTGCTGATGATATTCTGCTTTTTATCCTAGTAGGGGTTATACAGATATATTTAGTTGATGAAAATTACTTTTCTGTACACTTATAGGCACCATTCTGTATATTTTGTATATTTGATTCAACATAAAGGCTAAAATGCACCTAGAAGAGTCAGACAGGTAAAGTAAATGAGAGAATCGGGTTTGGTGTAAATAAAGGATGCTTTGGTCTTAATAGCATCTCAGATTGTCTTCTTTTGACAGACATATTTGCATATTACACATCTGAGAATATTCTTTATTTTTAAAAAATTGAATGTGCTATTGGTACACCCAACAGTATTGCCTAATCGAACTAACATAATGTTAAATCAGACATAGAATTACTGTATAATTCCATGTATATAAAGTTCAAAAACAGGCAAAACCTAATCTATGGTATTAAAAGGCGGTTTGGGAGAGAATATTTAGGATGCTGTTAATATTCTATTGATTGGGTAGTGATTAAATGTGTTTATTTTGTGATAACTCACTTATGGTTTGTGCACTTTTCAGTATATGTTAATAAAATTATATTAAAACACAAAAATATAGAATATATCCTGGAAGAGAGTTGTTAAAGGATATAATATCACTATTTAGAACTGAAAAAAAGAGTAGGAAACTGGCAGAAGATAAAGGCAGAAGATCTGACCCACTAAAAAAGAATACTGCTAGGCTCATTACATTGTGTCTGTCCAAGGTCATCCACTGACACTCAACCAACTAGACTGTGATAAAATTCAGTCCCATTCATAGTTGTAGAATATCAGCTCAGTGCATTCTTCTGGAGGAAATTCCTGAGCTTCAAAGAGCCTTCTTTGGGAAATGTGCAGAGTAAACTCAAATTTTTACACATAGGATCTTTTCCAACTATTTGCAGTCTGTTTCAAAACATTGAATAAACATAGTTTGTACCCAAAGGATTTTGTTTTCTAGCTGACCTTCCATCTTCAGAATTAGCAATATATATGTACCAAAGTTACCAATACACACTAGACATTTTGCCATACAACTGTAGCCTGGAATTCTAAAGTATTATATATTCCATCCTGGTTTGGCTAATTTTTATCCTTTTTTTCCCCTAAATTAATGTTTTTGTTCTCGTTATTTGTTTGCTCCTAACCTTTGAGGGGCTCTGGTAACTTGCCTCCAAATAAGCATCTCCAGCATAGATTGTGACTTCTCAGGTCAGTTTATGCTGCTATTGATCTTCAGCAGTCCCCAGTGTGGCTGAATCTTTTGGAACCATGTTTCATATAATCACAAATAACTTCTGCACTTTGCCTGCTTGTATGTGTCCTCCTTCAGAGCGTGACAGCTACTTAGAGGTACCACTAGCTTACATCCTTCTTATATTTTCACCTTGGAAGTCAGAGCAAAGACACAGCCAGGGACAATGCACTTTTTGCAGCCCAAGGTGGAGAGTGGAGGTCTCCTTATGTAATTATTTTTTTAATGTATCACTCATAAATACTTTTGATAAAGCCATTAGCGTAAGCCTTCCTTGAAGTGGGGCAAATCAAGCAGTTGCTCAGTGCCCTGCTTTGGAGACCTTGCCCACTGGTTGCTAGTTTCTGACTATCCTTTCCTGGCAGAAGGGGGCCCAAGTAGGGACCAGGACCAGAATAGCAGGAAGCATGAGTCATGTCCAGGAGGGGGGGCAGAGGCTGAAGTTGGGGTGGCACATGTGAAAAATGTCATCGATTTAAGTGACGAGACAGAGGAAGCTGAGATATGCAGATATATCATGAAACAGGGAAATCAGAAATGACGAGGGGAGTAGACAAACCAAAAGTGATCTCAATTGTTCATTAACAAACATGCTGTGAATTAGGATCATGAAGAATTAAGAAAACACTGATACTAAGTTCTCATCAAGACCTACCAAATGAGCATCTTCAGAATGGGGCCCAAGCATCTGTCTTTTTTTGTAGCTCCCCACGTATTTCTGATTTCTGATGGCTATGGAGCTGCATAGGAGAACACTGCTCTGCAGAAATTTGGAGACAGAAATGGGGCTTTCTTTAGCTTTCTACAAAACTCCAGCATAGTTTCACTCAAGGATACTAGGGTTGTTTAAAGGGGCTGGAGCGAGGTGAACAGGTTGTAATTCAGGAAAGTGTCATCAAGGGAGAGTATTTGCTTCACAAATAAGAAGGGAAGCTAATTTAGTGCAAACCTCCTGTCATGGGAATGAACTGGGAAAGTTGCTTGCCTTTTCAAAAACTCTAGGAATCTTCTTAGTAGCTCTTTTCTTCCCAACGGAAAAGATACTTCAGATGAAACATTTAGGAAACAAAAGGGAATGACAGTATGCATTCCCACCATAAGCTGAATACTTGGTCCTCTTTGGTTACTGTCACAGAGGGCGGTACTTGCATTTTCAAACTTAGAGGGAGGAGAATGAACTAGTGTCAGGAGCAGCTGGATTTGCATTGGCCTCTGTGGATGTACAAAGGGAGCCCCATTGGGAGCTCTGAAGACCAAAAAAGGAGGAAGTTGCTGAGTCTCTTATTTAGGAGCAGAAAAAAGCATTAAGACCTGGTTACGTAGCAATGTGTGCTCAGCACATCTCAAATGCTTCTTGGGTTGACAGCACAACACAAAGTGCCCGAACCAGGACACTGGGCTTTTGCTCAAAGAGTGTGCTTGCGTGTCCTTGGCTCTCCCTCTTCCAAGTCTGGCATTGTGTCTGTACTATTGTCTGCTTCACACGAACCAGATTTGAGGGATCTGAGGTAAGTCATTGACCGGAGTGTTTCCTCAGCTCCTGAGGAATGTTTACTGAGGTGTGGTGTTTTTCAAAGCCTTTAATAAGAAGTACGCCACGTCCTCTGTACCTCTAGTTTTCTAAATGTGTGTAGAGGACACACTGTTTTTGCTCCTTTGCTAGCATTCCACAACATTCTTGTCGCTGTGAACTCCACGGCATCCTCTTAGGGTGGACAGTATGAGCAAGATTTTGTGCTGCAATGCTGTTTTCAGGTTTTCCAAATAAGAGGACTCTGACTCTACAGACATCTGAAGACATCAAAGGTATAAAATTGAAATCTTGAAAAAGGCAATGTGGAGGAGAATAAAAGTACAATTTTTGTTTGCCTTCAGGACTCTAAGAAACAGAAAAAAAGTTTTCTTTAATATGTTTTTCATGCCGTTTTGAGCCATCCTGAAATGTACTGCAATAATTTAGTGAGGCCACAAAACATTGTATCAGAAGGCAAGCTTTAGGTTTAATGATATAAATATGGGTTTTCCTGATGCAAGTACTGAAACTTTACTGATTTTAATAAGTGTCACCCTCTTTGACACAGAAAATGTTCTCTCCTTGCAAAACAACTAGACTGGTATGAGGCCTTTATTTTCCACTGAATGAAACAATATGGAAGTGCATTTCACCCGGATGACATCAAGTGGAATATGAGACAGATCAGAGAAGGAAAAGCACTTCATTTTTGTCTCTGTAAGTTGAGAGATGGAGGTTTACCAAGAACCCACAGGGAAGAAGTTTCTCAAGCCACCTAAGAACAGTGTGCAGACTCTACTAAAGTGCTCCCCAACTTTGAAGGACATGAGAAATTCTAAACTCTGACTTGAGGGTGCCCAATGTTTTGAAAAGTTTGCATCCTGATTTTGGATTTCTTTTCAGAGAAACCTGCAGTTACATTCCATGCATCGTTTTCCAAAATGGGGCAGCATGGTGCACTGCGATTTAGATGTTAGTAAGTATTATTGTCTGCAGAAATATGTAGGGGAAGCTTGCACACACACAGTGTCTGTAGGAGCTACTACAGTCAAGGGGTTGGAGGCGTCATCATCCAGACATCATCCAGTATCTTTTTAGAAAAAAAAGGCAGAGCCCTAATTTTTGAAAGGGACAACTCTGGACATCATTGTTTCAGAGAATGGGCATTGAATAGCAAATTACAGGAATCACCTTAAAATAAAAGGACAGTAACTTTAGAACTTAAATATCAAAATATGAAAGCGAAGAGAATCATCTGTAAAGAAAAGTACTTGAATTTCTCAAAAATTAGATAATTAGAAGATACAGGAAAATTCAAGCAGGTAGTTTGTTGTAAAAAAGACCCACAGGGGCTTCCCTGGTGGCGCAGTGGTTGAGAATCCGCCTGCAGATGCAGGGGACATGGGTTCGTGCCCCGGTCTGGGAGGATCCCACATGCCATGGAGCGGCTGGGCCCGTGAGCCATGGCCGCTGAGCCTGCGTGTCCGGAGCCTGTGCTCTGCAACGGGAGAGGCCACAACAGTGAGAGGCCCGTGTACCGCAAAAAAAAAAAAAAAAAAAAAAAAAAGACCCACATATTTATTAAAAAGGCAAAATATTCTAAATGGGTCTATTTATAGAAAAAAGTTTTAAAATACACTCATCTATTAAATTGACATCATCAAGGACATTTCATCCATTACTCATTAGAGCCCAGTGCCAATGTACTGTAAGATTTTTAAAGGTCTACAAAAATAATTGAAACCTGGGAAAAAAAAAGTATTGGTTCCAAACTGCAAAATGAAAGCTGCAAAATGGAAATTAATAAATACTTAATTAAATGTCTACCAAAAAAATAACATTACATCAACTAGTCAACTTCAACTCTACTCTTATAACTGCAGTATAAATTACATTTAATGTGGGATATGGGTGGATTTTAATTTGTTTGATATATTATACATGCAGGGCAGCCAAAAGTAAGATAACAAGGCCCTGAAAACAGCCCTGAATAACATCAACATGATCAAAATGGCAATCTGTTTTCCTAAAGGCGCTGAAAGTTAAACAAGGGAAAATAGGAGAATTAGAAATGGCAGTGTTAAGTACAAAAACAGTAGGCCTTGGAGAGAATAATGTCACCCCTCCCAAGAACAAGCAATGCTGACTGAAATCCTCACCTCCATTCTTCTTAATTCTGGCACTGTCTTGTCTTATAGCAGTTTCTGCCCCCTCCCCCACAACCACCACCCCTGCCCCCACCCTCGGGTTAGGGGGGGAAGTCGTTTTTAAAGACTGATTTTTCCTTAGAAGAGGTAAATAGGCCATTTACACCTCATTGTGTACCCTGCTCAGAGAATTTAGAAAATCAGTTAGATGCTGTTCCCAGAGGGGTGATATCTAGTGAGAATGTGGGGTGGTAGGGGTGTGGGGTGAAGGTGAAGGCAGGTTGCGTTCTGAGCAGGGCAGGTCTGGCTGAGATGTACAGTTATTGATGTCTGGGATATAATACCCTGAGTGGGGCAAGTTAGTTTGGTACCAATCCTGGATTTTGATAGCCTCACCTGATCTTTCTCATTGAAGTAAAATGATTCACTTCTTAGTATCTTCTAACCACCCAATAAATACAGTAACACAGCAGTGGATATGTTAGCAATATAATCTATGGTCAATGGATATAATGAGAAAGACCAAAATAATATATTTTCCGTAAAGGTGCTTCTTTAAAGACTTTGTGAAATCTCCCTCTCTCTCCCCCTTCCCCCCGACCCTGGCAACACACACACATGGAAATTATGTCAAATTATGTGGTGTTAATTGTCAGATCAGGACCTATAAGCTAAGCTGGGAAAACTAGGATTGGGGTTCAGAGGCAATTTAAATTTATTTTTCATATTCGCCTGTTTAAAAAGCTGATTACTTGGACAGACTCTTTTCTATTACCCTAAAGTTTTTAGAAGCAGCTCTTTAATTAAACTTTACTTAAAACAAGAAACAGAAAACCCCCCAAACAACTGGTCCCTGTCATTTCTCTTAGATGAATGAAGCCATACGATTCTCACTGAAAGAATATAGAGAAAATATTGGGGTTTTTTGTACGTGGTTTTTGAAAATTTACTTAATTTTATATGAAATGAATACCTACCTGTTATAAACTATTCAAATAGTACAGAAGGTAAAAGTAAAAGTAAAAGTTCCCCTGTCCCAGTCTCTTCATCCTTTCTTATCCCATCCCCCGGATGTACACAATCATTTCTTGTGTTCTATACATTTATTCTGCATTGTTAAGGAGATAACACAGACTTCTGCTTCTGATAAATGGCAATACAGCCATATCCTGAATAAATTAGAACAATTTTCTCTATAACCCATACTTTTCCTCTGAGTTGGGTTTTCTCAGGATGCTGATGTACACCCTATAGTAGGTGGTGTTTTTCTGTATATAATGTAACCGTCTCTTTTGACTTAGCAATTGGGAATCTATCCCATAGGAATACTCACATCTATACAAAAGACATGTGCAAGATTAGTGCAGCATTGTTTGAAACAGTGAAAACTTGTTCTACCAATAGAGACAAGGTCCCTAAGGAGTCATTAAAAGGATGAGATAAACTTATATGTGCTGATATGGAAATATATTTTATATGATGATGAAAACAAACACAAAAACCCATGATCTATTAAGTGCCAAAAGCAAATTACTGTGTATGATGATTACACACATACATACAACATACAGACACATACAAATGCATACACACAAAATGAACCTATTTTATTATTGTTATTCCCAAACTTTGCTATGAATTTACATATATATGCAATATAAATATAATATATCCTATAAAATGAATGCCAGGGAACGACTTAAAGGTACCTAATCTTAGTACTAGAAACAGTTGTTTTGTATATATTTCACCCTTTGATGAACCTAAAAGAATGGCTTTGTTTTATCCTATAAGAGTCAGGAGGGCAGGGATTTCTGTCTCTTTTATTCACTGTTAATTTCTGCACCTGGAACATGGTGAGTTCTCAACAAAAATGTATCTAGTGAAGAAACAAAATATATTGTTTTTTGCAGTATTGCAAAATACTGCTCCATTTTGGGAAAACTACATATAATAAATGCTTGATTGATTAGTCTCAAAGAAAAGATGGAAAGAAATAGGAAAATAGGACTCTATTTATAAAAAGAAATCTATAAAAAGAAATAGGAGGGGGTCAGAATGGTGAAGAGATGGAGGGGTCATCCTACAGGGAGAGGAGTAGGAGAAACCCAGAGGGGAGACTATTTAGAGGAAATAGTCTCTGCTTTAGGAAAGCAGAGAGCTGGTCTGTACTACCCTTTCCCAAAGAGGAGACTTACAGTTAATGGGCTCTGTGTTCACACTCTTCCAAATACCAAGAATATTATGAAAAGGATGCAGCAGTGACAAGATTCAGAAAGACAACATTGGCACTGCAGAACAGTTTCAATATTGGGGGAAAAGAGTGGCCCGGGGAACAATGTTTATATTTGTTTAAATATGGCTTTTGGTTCCAGTTGTTGGTGAACCCAAATTATATATTTTCCTTCTTCCTCTTGTGATGCTAAATGACTTTCTTTAGTTTTTGAATGAGGAACTCATACTTGAGATATCATTGAAGAATTTAAAGCTTAAGTCGGTTTAATTAAAATATATTTAAAGGGGCGGATGCAGATATGAATAAAACTCACCATAATTCATTTCTATTTTCTATGATAGTTATTGACTTAAAGTTTAATCTGTTATTTATGAATAGATTAGACTTTTTATCCTTTATGAACCACTTAGTTCTTTGTAGGCCACTTTCTCCTATGACTAATTAAACTTACTTTATACAGTTAAAACCTGTCCATGTGTGATCTCTTAGACGTCTTTAGGTTACTTATTTCACAATTATTTACTTTAATTCTTTATTTTTTTTTCCGATCATGAGTTTTATTACTGATAAGATGAAAGGTACAGGGCTTGTGAAACCAAATATTCTCACGAATATATACAGTATTGAAGAACAAAAGCTTACACTTTGTAAATATGAGATACATCTAAGTTATATTTAGCTATTAAGATATATAAAACCTGACCATTTGCGTGTGGGTTTATCTCTGGGCTTTCTATCTTGTTACACTGATCTATATTTCTGTTTCTGTGCCAGTACCATACTGTCTTGATTACTATAACTTTCTAGTATAGTCTGAAGCCAGGGAGCCTGATTCCTCCAGTTCCGTTTTTCTTTCTCAAGATTGCTTTGGCTATTCAGGGTCTTTTGTGTTTCCATACAAATTGTGCAATTTTCTGTTCTAGTTCTGTGAAAAATGCCATTGCTAGTTTGATAGGGATTGCATTGAATGTGTAGATTGCTTTGGGTAGTATAGTCATTTCCACAATGTTGATTCTTCCAATCCAAGAACATGGTATATCTCTCCATCTGTTTGTATCGTCTTTAATTTCTTTCATCAGTGTCTTATAGTTTTCTGCATATAGGTCTTTTTTCTCCTTAAGGAGGTTTATGCCTAGATATTTTATTCTTTTTTGTTAAATGGTAAATGGGAGTGTTTCCTTAATTTCTCTTTCAGATTTTTCATCATTAGTGTACAGGAATGCGAGAGAATATACAATGGAGAAAAGACAGCCTCTTCAATAAGTGGTGGTGGGAAAACTGGACAGCGACATGGAAAAGAATGAAATTAGAACACTCCCTAACACCATACACAAAAATAAACTCAAAATGGATTAAAGACTTAAATGTAAGGCCAGACACTATAAAACTCTTAGAGGAAAACATAGGCAGAACACTCTATGACATAAATCACAGCTAGATCCTTTTGGACCCACCTCCTAGAGAAATAGAAATAAAAACAAAAATAAACAAATGGGACCTAATGAAACTTAAAAGCTTTCGCACAGCAAAGGAAAACATAAACAAGATGAAAAGACAATGCTCAGAATGGGAGAAAATATTTGCAAATGAAGCAACTGACAAAGGATTAATCTCCAAAATATACAAGCAGCTCATGCAGCTCAATATCAGAAAAACAAACAACCCAATCCAAAAATGGGCAGAAAACGTAAAAAGACATTTCTCCAAAGAAGATATACAGATTGCCAACAAACACATGAAAGGATGCTCAACATCACTAATCATCAGAGAAATTAAAATCAAAACTACAATGAGGTATGACCTCACACCAGTCAGAATGGTCATCATCAAAAAATCTACAAACAATAAATGCTGGAGAGGGTTTGGAGAAAAGGGAACCCTCTTGCACTGTTGGTGGGAATGTAAATTGATACAGCCACTATGGAAAACAGTATGGAGGTTCCTTAAAAAACTAAAAATAGAACTACCATGTGACCCAGCAATCCCACTACTGGGCATATACCCTGAGAAACCCAGAATTCAAAAAGACTCATGTACCACAATGTTCATTGCAGCTCTATTTACAATAGCCAGGACATGGAAGCATCCTAAGCGTCCATCAACAGATGAATGGATAAAGAAGATGTGGCACATATATACAATGGAATATTACTCAGCCATAAAATGAAACAAAATTGAATTATTTGTAGTGAGGAGGATGGACCTAGAGTCTGTTATACAGAGTGAAGTAAGTCAGAAAGAGAAAAACAAATACCATATGCTAACACATATATATGGAATCTAAAAAAAAAAAAAAAAAAAAAAAAAGGTTATGAAGAACCTAGGGGCAGGACAGGAATAAAGATGCAAACCTACCAGAGAATGGACTTGAGGATACGGGTAGGGGGAATGGTAAGCTGGGACAAAGTGAGAGAGTGGCATGGACATATACACACTACAAAATGTAAAATCAATAGCTAGTGGGAAGCAGCCACATGGCACAGAGAGATCAGCTCGGTGCTTTATGACGACCTATAGGCATGGGTTAGGGAGGGTGGGAGGGAGGGAGACACAAGAGGGAAGAGATATGGGAATATATGTATATGTATAGCTGATTCACTTTGTTATAAAGCAGAAACTAACACACCATTGTAAAGCAATTATACTCCAATAAAGATGTTAAAAAAAAGATATATAAAAACTAAAGAAATAATATATTAGACTCGGAAATGCACTTCTCGATGGCTAACCTAACTATACATCCCATCTCTCCAGTACAGTTCCTCCTTACCTCTGTTGTCCTGGTATAATTGTTAATAGGATCTTTCAATCTGTCCATGTTTGAAAATGTTATACTGCAATCCTATAATACAGAAAAAATGGTTGGCCTTATATCAAAATTTGTCTTTATTCTCTCTACTCCACATAGTATATTTATTTTCAGATGCCAAAATTACAGGACATTGATTGGATAATGATCAAAAGGGTAATGATATCTGAATTTCCCCAGGATTTGGAGGGACACCCAATTTAAGCTGAACTACAATAGGGTCCCAACTGTGACATGGCAAAAATTCAGAACTATTTTAGGTTGTGCCTTTGTGGAAAGAGAGTTGCTTGCTCTTTGGACTTCTTATTGAAATGAGACAATACGTACTTCTCCCCATCTCTGCTTCTTCCCAATTCCCCAATTCCCCTGATTGGGGTAAACAGCATTATAACAAGGAAACTGGTGGTCTACCCCCCGCAAATCATAACAGATAAACTAAAATTCCAATGTAGTGAAATAATTGGGGCTTTTTCTTGAGACAGCTTTTAACCTGCACAAAAAAATCAATTCAATACTTTGATAAACTTGGAGTCTAAACAAGTTCAGTCCTATGTAGCTTTCTGAGCTTATCACTCTACCATTACTTATTCTGTCATTCAATGAGCTCACTTCTCTAATATTCTTAAGAAGTCCTTGACTTTCCCAGGATTTTTTTTTCTTTTTCTACTTCATAATCACTTTCCAGCTCCAATCTTTTATTTGGATGCTAAGTTAACTGACTGACATGTTTGAATTAGGTTGGAGGTATGTGTATTAAAGGCAAGAAAGATATTAACTAAATTGGAATGCACCATAAAAGGTGGCTCTGTGTTTTTTAAGAAACGGTAGTAGTGATGGGGGTAGTTTTGTTTTTTGTCTTATTTGTTTTTAAGCTACTATCAGGTAGTAGATGTGATGTGGTGTGCTGGAAAGGAACTTCTTCCTTTTCATAAGCATTCAGAAAGCATTTGACATTCCTGTACAAATATTTAAAACTAAACATTCTTTGAGTTAAAATGACATTGTTGTATTAATATCCTTTAGAATGTTTATTTCAGCATTTTAAATTTCAATCATAAGTAGTTTAAAAATCATTGACTCCTACTTTATTTCCCTTCCCAAATATGTTCTGCATTTTATTTGATTTGTAAGTGTCTTCACATATAATTCTAACTTCAAATAGACCTAATCTCCTCCTGCCCATATTCTCACTGGCTACTGGAAGCATCTCACCAATGCAGTCTTGGTTGGGTCTCTTTGATACTTTCACTTCTATAGCAAGTCTGGCTGCTGGTCATCTGTGTCCAAACTTCTCCTCCTGTATGTCTCTTTGTCTCTGACTCTTCCCTACATTTATGGCAAACTCCCAGGTTTAACGTGATATCTTTCTGATATTCTTCCTCAATGCTGCAATGACAAGGGGCCCAGCTGGAGTAAAAACACCTTGTTTTAATGTGAGGTCTTCTCAAAAGAGCTTCCCACACTTTCTTGTACTGTATAACCACACCACAGAAGCTGGACTAAAAGCAAGGGAGAAATGTTGGCAGCCTAGGAGCTACAGTTATAAGCCAGTAGAGCTGTTGTGTGAACCTGCCCTCTCAATCCAGATTGAGAGACATAATTCTCAGGCTGTGTCCTGACTCTGGCCTTGCTGGTTTC
Source organism: Mesoplodon densirostris (assembly GCF_025265405.1). NCBI lineage: Eukaryota > Metazoa > Chordata > Mammalia > Artiodactyla > Ziphiidae > Mesoplodon > Mesoplodon densirostris. The sequence continues at coordinate 31,467,929 of NC_082672.1, forward strand.
TTTTTTCATCCATCTGAAATTAGAACCTTAATCCATGGCTATGTTCTCAAACTCTACTCTGAACTGACTTCAAGTCTAAATGTTGTTCCCAGCCACCTTCTCAAACTCAAAACCCTACTGTGTTATTCATTTGGCCTGATATTACATACTTCTTATCTTCATTCATATTCAAGACTCACATCAATGAAAAGAACACTTTCAGAGCCCTCCGACAACAGCCGTCTCTGGCTAATCTAATCAAGCCATTCATGACTGCTGAAACTCTCACACTTGCCCTTCTTATGTAGTCTTTTCCCATGGTAATCACCAGTGTTATCCTAAAACACAATACATGGGAAAAAATAGAAAAATTAAAAAGTCCCAATTCTCATTATTCTTTTCTCTTCTTTAATAACCTCTGGTGGTTCCCCATCAATGATAAACAAATTGCCTGTTTTGGTAGAGAAAATTTCTTAAAATCTTATTCCAAAGAAATTTATCAATTTCATCTCTAAACATCAGCATTTTATAACTATCCCTACATGCCTGTGCACCCTAAATACTAATTAAGCATGACAACTAATATCATTCCTACAATTTATCATGCATTTCAATATCTTCATGCCATTAGTGTTTCTCTTTCATTTATCTGGAAATTCTTTGTACTCATCTTATGTCTAGTGAGCTCTATTCATCCTCTATAGACCAATTAAATGGTCACTTTCTCTAAAAAGTCTTCCTTAATCCATCCGGAAGGTAAAAAATGCTTATATACCACTGAGTACAGTGCATTAGTTATTAGTGTTCTCATGATTTCTCAAGCCATTGTCACTTGAGGAAAAGTTTCATGACTGCAAGAGGCATCTCTACCTGCCAAACTAAAAAGAACAACGAATCAGAATATTGGCTTTTAAGCCCACATGATCATTTGTGCTTCAGCCTGCCTAGATCATGACCCTTTCACTAGGTCTACTCTGAAAAACCAAAACCCTAGACAGGAGCAGACCCTTGCAACACAGAAGGAGGCATTGTTGGAGCTATTTGGGGTCCTCAAGGGAATAAGCCTCCTTTTGAACTCCCAGTAGCTACAGAACTCTGTGTCCAAAACCCTTTTTCTACTTTTATCAAGATGACTGACTTCAGTAATAACTGAGACCCTCTCTTGTTAGATTAACAGCTCTGCCTCTACTCTGCTATTTTTGAAGAACTATCTGAGGAGTTGTTTCATCTTCTATACAGTAATTCATTCATTCAGTAAATTGATCATTGGCCAACTGCTAGGCATTCAACAAAACAGACCTGGTGCTTGCCCTCATGGAGTTTTAATATTAGGCAGAAAAAAAATCTTAACCAACCAAAAATTTTAAAATGTCCATTATCATAAGTGCAACAAAACAGAAGTACAGGCAACTGTGGCTTGGTATAATTAGGCTCCTGTAATAAAGGTGTGTTTGTGTTTTTTCCAGTTTCACTATTTTCATACACAAAAGAATTCTTCCTAATGTAATATTCATACACTATGGGCAAAATTAGTCTCATAGATGAAAAGAAATTCATATTTTTAAAAAGGCTTGAGGGAAATGTGGCAGGAATCTCTTACAAAAAAAATTCTACAAAGATGTTTCAAACCTCCTTGGGCAGTCATTTATGAAGCATCTCAATTCTGTATCATTTGGATGCTAATGAGACCCACCTGCCAACAGCAGGAGCCTAAACAGGATGGCCAAAAATACCAAGAAAATAATCGAGATACAAAAATAAGCCATCGTCAGCTTCTGAATAAGGAACTGGATTACAGTCACATACAAAGCCATAGACTAAATAGAAATTTCCCATCCTAAAAATGAAATGTGTGTGGAATTCTTGGTGAGTTAAATCCAGTACAACATACACATAACATTATCATTATTTTCAAACCTACTCTGAGTTTTCTTTGTAAGAACAAGCTTCCTTCATTAAGATATTGCTGCTGGGTGAAGGGGAGAGATCCCCTGAGATGCAATGTGACACCAACAGCAAAACTGCACATGGCATTAGTACTAGAAAAACTACCTTCTTGGCTCAGTCACAAGATTCTCATTTTGCTAAAAGAATCAGGAATTTCCTAACTCAATTGGTTTTTAACTTTAGCATGAGAGGGCCTAAAATGTTCTTAGCAGACTGAGCTCTAAAGATGTATGAAATATCTAGGTGTTTTGAGAAAAAATTTTATGTGTGTTTCTGTGCTTTACTTTGTGTTCCTGTGTGTAAAGAAATGATTAAAATATGGTATTCTTCATTTATAAACTGATCCTAATGACCCTCTTATTTTCTAGTGATGATCTATTTATAACCTCAAATTCTCTTATGAATAAGGGCAAAAGAGGGCTGGGCAAACTCAATGTTCACAAACCCACATATCTGCAATTGGCTGATGCAGTAATTGAACCCAGAAATGTAGGATAAGTTTCAAGTGTCATGTCTACACAAGTCCTTATTGTGTTAAAATAAAACATTTCAAAGTAAAAGGTGTCTTCTTATCATAGCATATTTAATAGAAATGTGTGCCCCTACGTTCTGATTTCAGTTTTGCCAGTGGGTAGGGGACCAGTGATAAGTAAGGTATGCCCTTCTACTCTATCTATATTTGTAAAATGAGAAGGAGAATGATAGAAAAGTGAAAAGAAGTTGCAGACTGTAGAGTCAGAAAAATTGGGTTTAAGTTTGAAATGATGTAACTCTCAAGGCAGAACACCCTCACAGTGACTATATGCTGAACAATTTCCAGGGCATCAGCCTGGCACTAAAGCTGCCATTGGAAATGACTGTGGAGGAGAGATGCTCAAAAACTATTCCCCAAAATCACACCACTCTTTCTCCTTAGGTAAATAAGTCGCTTCTTACACCACCCTGGTAGTTATCAGATTGCCTCATGATACACATTACTATATTTTTACTTTGGTCATTTTACTCTCAATTTGATGCTATTGCTTTTCTGAGAAACGTTTCAATGGAATATGGAACTCTTAAGTGTGAGTTTAATTCTATATTGATACCACTATTTTTTCCTGTGGTTTAAACTACATATGGCTTTTAAATAAACAATGCAATATCTTCCAAAGGAAGGTTCTATAAGAGAATCATAGAATTTTAGAGGTAGAAAGGAATTGTAGACAATGTATTTCAGTAATAGTGTTTACATAAATCTCACAGCCAGGATATGGCAGATTCCTGTCACTGGGCTCTTAGCACAGCACTATCTATTATCAACAAAGATAACAGTCTCTCACATGAATCACTGATTCTTGCCAGTTGCTGACAGCCTGCTTTGTTCTGATCTCTCTTCATAAAAAACAGGATAATTTGAATGTTCTAAGATCTTTCATAAAAAAAGACTTAACCAAACAAAACCAATCAGAACCAGATAAAATTAGTACATGACCAGTAGAGTTACAAAGTTATCTTCTAAGTTTTTTTGTGTGTGTGTGTGATACCATGAAAAGTAGCAGTTTTATTTCAGGTAGTAGAACCTAGTGGCCAGAAGCATATATTCTGGAGTCATAAAGATCTGTGACTGTGCCATTTACTAGCTGCATGACTTTCCTGGGCCTTAATTTTCACATTTAAAAACATAAATAATGGTTACTCTCATAGGGTTGAGAAGATGATGTGAAATCATCAATGCACATACTCGGGTCAGTGGCTAATGTAACATATGTGCCATTATTATAATTTCTTAATATATTTTATCCCTCTATATATTTTAACATTATCAGTTAAAATAAACTTCCTCAAGTTAATGTTTAAAGTCTATAATAATATTTTTAATTTCTATGTGAATTATTTCACTTGATCTGCTCAAAAATCTGCTAAGATAAAAACCCATAGTAACCAAAAGGTTGATCTAGATTTTCCTTTCTCCTTCATTCTCAAAATGTTTCCTCCATTAAGGTACTGAAAAGAAAAGCTTAGGAAAGACTTTCAAAGTCTCAAATTCATAACACAACCTGATCTAAATTCCATAATTGCTTTCTAGTGTAAGTCTGATGGCTTAGCATTGTTGAGTTAGAAGAAAAGTTCCTCTCTGTTATTGTACCGCAGTACAAAAATGAGATACCAGTAACAAGCACCACCCTCCAGATGGATGTGCTTCTGGGATGCTGAGATTCTCACAGACATAAGTCTGTGTCTGCAGGAGAGTTCAACATATCAATTTAAATAAACACTCCCATAGAGAGGAAGAAGTATATTTCTCATATATCAATACACTTTGGCTAGGAAACAAGATTTAGCTAGGAAGGCTGGTTATATTAAACAGACCAATTCTCGTAGTATTAAATGCTTACATAATTCAAAGAGAACATCTCAGTGCTTCATAAATAGAGCTAAAAAAATGCAGAGAAGACTGTCTCCTCTGACCAGTCATCTTCCTTAACTGCCTAAACCTTTGTCTTTGTCTATTTTTCACAGTACCAGCACCATCCCCCCCCCTTTAGTTTGAATGGCTATATGTTCCTAAAAATACCCAGCTACTTTATTCTCCCTGGGAGTAACCAAACCAGATGAGCCTTAGTACTTGTAATACCAAAATGCTGTGGCTTATTTATGGCTGCTACACAGCCCAGGGAACACGGACTCAACAAGTGTAAGTCTAGCAATGCTCCAACACATTGTAGACATGCTTTGCATTGTAATTTTTGCTCTTAATTTGCATTTCCCAATGAAGGGTACCCTTGGACTGGGAGACAGGAAGCCATGAGAAGTGATTCCAGTTCTGTTATAAATGGTTAGGTTATCAGATTATTTTAATTTTTTTGTGTCTTGTTTTCTTCATCTAAAGAAGAGCTTGGACTATGGGATTTCAGTGTCCTGCACAGGTCAAACATTCTATGATTCTGAGTAGTTTCTCACTAGTTGTCAAGTATTGATAATTTACAATGTCTTCTTGTGCTCGTTTGGGGTTTTAGCTGTGGTTTTGTTTCTTTCGGTTTTGCTTCTGTGCTTTAATCCTGAGGAACACAGTGTGAGGTAGAAAACTCTCTCATGTCTTTAAAGAAGCAAGGCAGTCTGTGTCCACTCACAAAGGGCTCAGACGTTATTGCACTGGAATAATGTTTTCTAAAGTCAGAGTGAAAGCTAAAATATAATTGGCTGAGAGATGCTGCCTGGGAAAATTCACAGAGACCTCTCACATACTTTTACATTATCCTCCAGAGTACCTCAAGTTCTATTTATGCTTCAAATACTGAAATAACCCCGGCATATTTCAGTAACAGCTCAATAAAGAGCATCTTTCTGACTTCACCATGTATGGTTTCAATCCAACTGTTTCCATTTTCACATTGCATGCTGTTCCTGAGTTGGGTTCTCACAAACATGACATACAGCCACATCTTCCCCAAAAGGGCAACGGATGCTTGCTGGAAAGAGGCATGTCAAAATTCCAACCAATCACCTGCAGCTTTTATTCTTAACCCAGCCCAAATAGTTTAATAGCTCTTCTTGCCTGTTATAAATAGGTTCTGGTGCCTATCACTCCAGCTCACTGGGAAAGAATGCAAACAGTCCCAGGAATCAAATACTCAGGAAGGTTGTTTTGGTTGGTAAGAGCTATTTTATTTTAAATGACAAAATTTCCTCCAGACACGTAGAAAGCATTACATTCTTAGTCTGTGAGTTTCTCACCTTAAGGAAAGATGTGATGTTTTATATGAGCAAAGAAAAAGTAAGAGAGAGAGAGAGAGGAAGTTACATCAGTGATAAAAATGTGCTGAGCAAAACCTTTCTCCTTCAGTTGGCCTTTAAAGGAATGCTCATTATTTTGAACAAATTTATGTGGTCATGCTGCATTCTCCAGGAACAAATATAGTTCATGTAAAGACCTGTTCAGAAGGACATCTAGAAAGCCAACAGTGTGAAGGGACTAGAAACATATTACAGAAGACACCAAGTTGAGTCCATTGAATCAATAAAAAAAAAATCTTAGGAACAAAATTTCAGAAAATAGACTTGTATTTTTTCTCCCATTCTAAGAAGTGAATGTGAGAAATATTCTATATTGTTATATAAGCAGTTATTTTTTTCTTTGAATAAAAACCAATCAATGATGCATGTAAGAAAAAAATGTGCGAAGACAGTTACAATTGCAAAATTTTCTGTTTCAATTATCAGTAAACTGTCATAATTGTAACGGGGATTTTGAGTTTTTGATTTCTGAACCTAGAAATATTTCTCATTCCTGCTACAAGATAAGGAGAAAGCACATGATGAAAACTTATGTCTTTTGATTATGGTGACAAAATACAGTTCTAAAGGGTTTCCATGTCTTTTAAACATGGATAATGTGCCTTTTTCCAAGATCACCACATCTCACATTCAACTGCACATAACAGTGATTTCCAGTTTTTTATGGCTGCAATTCTTTCCTTGACCTAAATCCCTAGGTCTATAATTGGGAAGTTAGATGCTATATGCTTTTCTGAATACACAGTTTTAATAATTCTGGATCTTTTGAAGATTCTTAGAATAAATAAACTTTGTTCTGAGTGTATGGTATACAGAAATATCTGGACACACAATAATGATGTTATATGGTGTTTACTTTTGAACAATATACTACATAGTTTTGAATTCTAGTCTGGTCCATATTTATAGTGCAAATCATAGTTCTAATGATGCTAAAGAATAGCTTGTGTCTATAAGTATTTAAAATAGGAGGCCATTAGACTGAGGTGTCTCCAATGCCTCGGCAGCCTACATAAGCGAACCCAAACCTAAGCCAACGTCAATGCACTGGAATCCAAGAAAATGAAACTTAGTAACAACCAATCACAAACAGTCAACTAGGCGTACCCAAAAAAGGCAACTGCTTAAGGTATCACCAGTCAAATCATGTCTCAGCTTTAGTTCAGCATCTCCTTGCTCTTTGCTTCTTGCTCCTTTCGGTGGAGTTCTCCTAACAACTTCTGGCTTGGTGCTGTTTGATTTGAATTAATGTATGCTCATATAAACTCTTGAAAAGTTGTAATGTGCCTCAGTTTACTTTGTAACAAGTGTAACCAATGACAGTTTTCTTGAAATCAAAACTAGGAAAGTGGTTGGAACAATTGTTCTTAGAGTTTTTAGTTGACTCCTGATCTAAGAAACATCAACCTGTCCCAAATCAAGGAGACATAAGGTAGTAGAGGAATGTTGGGGTCATGAGACACTCCAAAAATAGTTGACTACCTTTTTTTGCTAGTTCAGACACTGATTGTGTCCATCAAATCCTGATGACACATACACACAAAGACTTTATTATAGGTATTCTAAATTTCACATGGACTTCATAAAGTGTCTAAATAAAGTTGTTTTTAAATTGAATCTTCTAAATTGCTTTTACTTCAAAAAAAGCCCTTCCTTGTCCCCTTTCAATATGAGAGAGTCCATGTTAATTCTCCTTCTTACCAAAGTTTAGCAGATACCCAAAGGGGCTATTAAAATGCTTATGTAATTGATGAAAGAAATTGAAGACGACACAAATGGATGGAAAGATATACCGTGTTCTTGGATTGGGAGAATCAATATTGTGAAAATGACCATACTACCCAAGGCAATCTACAGATTCAATGTAATCCCTATCAAACTACCAATGGCATTTTTCATAGAACTAGAACAAAAAATTTTACAATTGGTATGGAAACACAAAACACCCCGAATAGCCAAAGAAATCTTGACAAAGAATGGAGCTGGAGGAATCAGGCTCCCTGACTTCAGACTAATACTACAAAGCTACAGTCATCAAAACGTATGGTACTGGCACAAAAACAAACATATAGATCAATGGAACAAGATAGAAAGCCCAGAAATAAACGTATGCACTTATGGTCAATTAATCTACAACAAAGCAGGCAAGAATATACAATGGAGAAAAGACAGTCTCTTCAACAAGTGGTGCTGGGAAAACTGGACAGTTACATGTAGAAAAATGAAATTAGAACATTTTCTAATGTCATATACAAAAATAAACACAAAATGGATTAAAGACCTAAATGTGAGACTGGATAATATAAAACTCCTAGAGGAAAACATAGGCAGAACACTCTGACATAAACTGCAGCAATAGTTTTTTGGATCTGTCTCCTAGAGTAATAGAAATAAGAACAACAACAACAACAAAAAAACCTAATGGGACCTAATTAAACTTAAAAGCTTCGGCACAGCACAGGAAACCATAAACAAAGCAGAAAGATAACCTACAGAATGGAAGAAAATATTTGCAAACAATGCTACAGACAAGAGATTAATTTCAAAAATATCCAAAGAGCTCATATAGCTCAATATCAAAAAAACCAAACAACCCAATCAAAAAATGGACAGAAAACGTAAATAGACACTTCTCCAAAGAAGACATACAGATGGCAAAAAGGCACATGAAAAGATTCTCAACATTGCTAATTATCAGAGAAATGCAAATCAAACTACAGTGAGGTATACTTTACACCAGTCAGAATGGCTATCATCAAAATGCCTATAAATACTAAATGCTGGAGAGGGTGTGGAGAGAAAGGAACCCTCCTACACTGTTCGTGGGAATGCAAATTGGTACAGTAACTATGGAGAACAGAATGGAGGTTCTTTAAAACACTAAAAATAGAGTACCATATGATCCAGTGATCCCACTCTTAGGCATATATCCAGAGAAAACTCTAATTTGAAAAGATACATGCACCCCAATGTTCACAGCAGCACTACTTACAATAGCCAAGGCATAGAAGCCACCTAAGTGTCCACTGACAGATGAATGGATAAAGAAGATGTGGTATATATACACAATGGAATATTACTCAACCATAACAAAGAATAAAATAATGCCATTTGCAGCAACATGGATAGACCTAGAGATTATTACACTAAGTGAAGTAAGTCAGACAGAGAAAGACAAATATATGGTATCACTTATATGTGGAATCTAAAAAAATGATACAACTGAACTTATTTACGAAACAGAAATAAAATCACAGACAGAAAACAAACTTATGGTTACCAAAGGGGAAAGGGGGGGGGAGGGATAAATTAGGAGCTTGGGATTAAAATATACACACAAATATATATAAAATAGGTAACCATCAAGGGTCTACTGTGTAGCACAGGGAACTATACTCAATATCTTGTAATAAACTATAATGGAAAAGAATCTAGAAAAGAATATATATATATACATACATATATATACATACATATATATATATATATATATCTGAATCACTTTGCTGTACACCTGAAACTATCACAACATTGTAAATCAACTATATTTCAATAAAAATTAAAACAATAAATAAAATGCTTATGTAAACTCACTCTACCCCTGTAAGAAGCATACACATGACTGAATATATTTTTTCTAATTTAAATATATTCTTCAAAGAATTTTTATTGAGGGGGACTCATTTCAACTTCTTGGCATTTGGGGTGTTTCCTGTGACCCTACCTTTCTCTTGGCTAGTTAATCACTCATCAGTCCTGTGTCATCCACCACCAAAATCCACAGATAAAGTGGGAATTTGATTAACTGCACAGAGCATAGTTATTCACAGTACTCATGATGTTAACTAATGTATATATAAAGTCTAAGTCTAAAGAGTAGAACTTAAAAAAGTATCTATCTGGACCCAATTGTTTTTAAAAAGTGCTAAGGCAGTTCAAAGAGCAGAATAGTTAGAAATGTTCAAAATGTCAAGGCAGGGTTTTGAAGTGGCCCAAACCACACCTGAAACTCCGTCTACCCTTCCAATTTCTACTTAATAAGGAAAAATAGAAAGAGTGAAATCTTTGGTCCATTTCTTTTTGTCAAAGTAGGCAAAGATCATTTAAAATCTGGACAATAACTCTTCTAGATTTTAAATCAAGAAATGAAATCCCTCCACCATAGCCTCCTATATAATGTGAGACGTCGCAGTATGACAAGTACAATTAGACATGTTAGAAGGTTCAGTGTATTAAGGTACATGGTGATCTGAAAAATTCACTGACCTTTCTAATTAGTATTATAGTAGTCCAGTTGATAAACAAATGGACCTCACTGCTAATAATCACATTACCAAGTTAAAAGAAAAGTGTTTAAACGATTTCTTTCACAAATATAGACTTTCCAAATCAACATAACTGCAGAGGCATGAACCAGTAAAGAGTGGACAACAATTAGAAAATTGTATTATATTAAAATTAGAGCAATTCCTAAAGCCTCCACTTACTTTATACTTGGAAATGATGAGCATTGATCTTAGTTTCAGATAAAACCCACCATCCTAGGTACTATTTCCTTTTTCTTTACAATTTAAACTTTTTAAAACCAATGTCAGCAATTTTACATCCTCTCTTGCACCTGGAAAAGTGCTATTTCAGACTTACAGGTTACCCTTCACTTTTCTACTCATTTCACTTCTTAGCTCTATGTGAAAAGTTGGGGAAAATATTCTTTCCAATAAGTATACCTTTGGTATACTCCTTGTTTATCCATTTGGCTGTGGCCATACAGTTTCCTGGATTTAAGTCACCCCCAAGATGTTAAAATTATGAAGATCTTTAAACTACAGACTGTGCTCTTTGAATGATGAGAAGGGAAACAATTCTAAAAGTGTTTCCAAAAGCAGCACTGACTTCTGGTGGGCAGAATATTGAGTAACATTCCAGTGGGAAGACAAAATTTCCTTTCAAACAAATTTAAATATCATTTGGTTAAGACATACCATTAAGATATGACATGTTATAAAAGGATTTTGACAAGTGATTTTAATTTTTAGGGAAGATCAAATAATAGAAGCAAAGTACCAATAAAGGGGTCAGTGAAATATTTAAAAACTCAATTCTGCCAACAAACAAGCAATATTGATGAGTACATTTTTTAAATTTTCAGCTCTATTAAGGTATAATTGAAGTATAAAATTATAAGATATTTAAAGTGTACAATGTGGTGATTTGATATACATATACATCATGATAGGATACCCCCTTAATCTAGTTAATTAACACATCTATCACCTCACTTATCTTTTTTTTTAGTGAAAATATTTAAGTTCGACTCTCTCAGCAAATTTCAGATATACAAAAAGTGTTATCAACTATAGTCACCATGTTATACATTAGATTTTCAGACTCTGTCTTGTAGCTGAAAGTTTGTACCCTTTCACCAACCTCTCCCTATTTCCCCCACCACCCAACCCCTGACAACCAGTTTTCTACTCTCTGTTTCTATGAGTTTCACTTTTTAAAAAAATTAATTAATTATTGTATATTTTGGCTGTGTTGGGTCCCCGTTTCTGTGCGAGGGCTTTCTCTAGTTGCGGCAAGTGGGGGCCACTCTTCATCGCAGTGCGCGGGCCTCTAACTATCGCGGCCTCTCTTGTTGCGGAGCACAGGCTCCAGACGCGCAGGCTCAGTAGTTGTGGCTCACGGGCCCAGTCGCTCCGTGGCATGTGGGATCCTCCCAGACCAGGGCTCGAACCCGTGTCCCCTGCATTGGCAGGCAGATTCTCAACCACTGTCCCACCAGGGAAGCCCTCACTTTATTTTAAAAACAGATTCCACATATAAGTGATATCATGCAGTATTTGTCTTTCTTTGTCTGGCTTATTTCACTTCACATAATGTCTTCAAGGTCCATCCATGCTGTCCCATATGGCAGTATTTCCTTCTTTCTCATGGTTAAATATGACATTGTGTACATATACCACATCTTTATCCATTCATCCATCTATGGACACTTAGGTTGCTTCCATATCTTGACTATTGTGAATAATGTTGTAATGAACATGGGAGTGCTGATATCTCTCCAATATCCTGTTTTCATTTCCTTTGGATATACCCCCAGAGGTGGGATTGCTGGATCATATGGTAGTTCTACTTTTAATTTTTTGACCAAACTCCATACTGTTTTCCACAGTGCCTTCACCAGTTTACATTCTCACCAACAGAACACAAGAGTTTTCTTTTTCTATATCCTCACCAACACTTGTCATCTCTTGTCTTTTTTAGGAGAGCCATTCTAACAGGAGTGAGGTGAAATCTCATTGTGGTTTTGATTTCCACAGGAGTGAGGTGAAATCTCATTGTGGTTTTGATTTCCACTTCCATGATGATTAGTGATGTTGAGCACTGTTTCATGTACCTGTTGGCCATTTGTATGTCTTGTTTGGAAAAATATCTGTTTGGTTCCTCTGCCCATATTTTAACTGGATTTTTAAGGGTTTTTTTTTGTTGTTGTTATTGAGTTGTATGAGTTTTTTTATATTTTTTGAATATTAACCCCTTATCAGACATATGATTTGCAAATATTTTCTCCAACTCTGTAGATTGTCCTTTCATTTTTTGATGATCTTTTTAGTTGGTGTAGTCCTGCTAATTATTTTTGCTTTCATTGCTTTTGCTCCGTGTATGTTTTTATGTGCTTAGCATTTTATTTGGTATTGTGGAGGATTCAGAGGTTTTGACACAATCATTGCCCTTAAATAGTTTACATTTGGGGAGAAAACTAATAAACATAGAGCAAGTAAAAGATGAAATAAGAATGTAAATGTGGCATTAACAATATGTGCACTAGGAGATCAGAAGAGGAACAAATAGAAAATCATTTGTAAGAGCTGTCAGGGAATGATTCATGGTGGAAGGACTTGAACTGGACTCTGAGTTGGACTGATGAAAGACTGGGGAGGAGTTATTAAAAGGAGGAGGACTGGAATGAGCAGAGGCCATAAAGAGCCCAGTGTGTTGGGTAACAGGAGATTTTTGAGGATACTGGTTTGCATGGAGAAAGGCTGTATGTGGGAAGTAGAAGGACATTAGAATGGAAAGGGAGAGTGGAGCTAGACATAGTTCAAAGAGGATTATAAATCTATGTGATATGTAATGAAGGACTACTGTCTTTTCTTTAATACAACTTAAGCCATAAATTTTAAAAAGCCAGCTTCAAATTTTTTGTGGGACTCTTTAAAAATATTCCTTAAATTGGAGCCTGTCTGGAAAATAATCTAAAATTAGTACTTACTTATAACCTAAGTTCTAAATTTTTGTTAATGAATGGGATGATTTTTGCCTGTGTCAGTATCTTATTCTAGTAGCATAAATTATGCTGTCTAATACTGCAGGGTACTTTATGATGTTATTAAAATCTGTTGGAGAATTACTCTAACCATATTCTTACAGAGCCTAGAGTTATATATAGACTCAACACAAATTTGTGTATCCACTCTGTTAGTCATTAATTTCTTCAGTCCACATTTACTGAGCACTGTCTCTGTGCCAAGTGCTCTACTAGGCACTGAGGATGCAGAAAAAAGAAACAGTCCATGACTTCAATGAGTCCAGTGGAAGAGATAAACATATACACAGATTAAAAACTGTGTACGACAGAGGGAAACATCCACTGTGTCAACTCTTTTAATAAGGTGGTTTTATTTTCAGCAACTTCTTATCAGAGATCAAAGTAATACAAAAGACATAGGTATTTCAGGATGTCACAAGAGCAGTGTTTCTATAAAAGCTATTGCCTATTGCTGGTTACCAAAATGTCACAGCATCAGAATGCACAGCAGGTTTGAGCTGCTTGATCTTGAAGCCTCTATACAGGCAGCGATGGTAGGCAGTGTACGTGGAAGGAACGGATGTGCCCTAGACACCTGTTTCAGTCTTGGAAGAAAATGATAACAATGGGTTACATGCTCTTCTGCCCCCAGAAACTTCTGAAAAACGTTTGCTGCTGTAACTGATGGGTTGCTGTTAGCCTTAGTGGCACCAAAGGAGGGAAGGTCTGAATAAGCAAACAAACTCTGTGGTTTTGTTCCTTTAGACCATCTTTACCCTCTCTCAGTCTCATTAAATGGGGTAACTTATGATGATACAGATTTAGTTCCAGGGCCTCTCACGCTCAAGTTATCTTACCACATGGTTACTGAGGCTGGTATTTTAATGGACTCAAATCCTTCCATTAGAGATAAAACCAAAGTCCTGAATGATGTACATTACTGAAATTCATTCACACCCAGGTAAAGTGGAATCCATCAACCACACTTTAAAGGCTGGTATAGAGTTCTCTTCTGTTTACACAACAGGGGAAGGTTAGAAAGCAGCTGGAGTGTGCCAAGGCAGGTCAAGAATGTGGAAGCTGAGGGCTGTGAAAAGGGAGTATGAATTTCATTAACTTCATAGTTTGGTTTGAGATTGACCACGCAACTCTGAGTGTACGTAAGTCAATGTTGTTCATAGAAGCTGAGCACTGTGTGCAGCTGGATCCTACCCGTTACACACAGATGACGTCACTTTGCAGAAGTCAGTGTGCTATCCATGATTATAAGGATTTTGTTTGCTTTTTTTAAACAAAGGAGTGTTGTTAATTTAAGATGATTTCCAGGCAAAGAACAATGTTAAGGTGGAGCCTCCAACGAGGACCACTTGAGTTCAAATCTTGGATCCTTTTCTTTCAGGCTGTGTGATCTTGAGAATGTAGCTTGACCAGTCTGTGCCCAAGTTCTCATATGTAAAAAGGGATGAGAATACTACCTAACTCAGAGGGTTGCTGTGATAGTTAAAAGAGACAATACAAAAATGGCTCATACATAGAAAGCTCTCAATTCATGCCTATTATAATTATTTTCTATACAGAACTGAAAAATGTCATCCAAAGTCACTGAATTGACTTAGCTGAGACAAAAGTAGGCATGCTCTGGTAAAAAAGGAAACTGGGCAACTTAGTAGGATAATTAGACATCTACATCACATTCTGCAGGCTCTTCTGGAATATTTTGCATATTTTATGAGTCATGAAATAGGATATCATCAGTATTTAACCCTAGAAATCTCTGAAAGATGTGCTAGCATCATGGGGACTTTCCTGAAGACTGTCAAAATGAGCTTCCTAAATATTTATATCAAAGTATCCAAACGGTAGAGGAGATGGAAGGTAGGTTGAGATACAGCCCAAAAGGGGCCCTGGCAAGGAGAAATTTCTTTTATGTCTCCTTTGTGTTACACACTAACAGTTATCTGCCTAAATACAGAAAGTCTTCACAAAAAATTCAAAGATGGATGCTCCAGGAAGTATTACCTTGTTCATCCTGGGATATCATCCACTGGCAACCCTGGCATGGCTTCCCAGAGATTCAGTTACTCTAATTTGAGAAGCATAATACCAGGAGATATAAACAGAATTCCAATTAGCATGCTGCCACTGAAATAGGTCACACAAATTATTTAAGTAAGTAAGAGGCACTTACTTGAGTGCCAAGAAGCACTCAAGATAAACCTTGAGAATTCTGATTCTCCGATCATTTACATCTGTATTAACAATTTGAAAAAAATTAAAATGTAATTGAGTGTACTTTTTATTTGCTGAATTTTATATTTTTTAGTTTATTCAGAAGGTATACCTGATTCTCAAAATAACTTAAAGTCATCATATTGATCTTCAATTAGTGCCTCAGGTTGCCCAAATTACACTTGTTAAAATTTTCAGGTTTTCATATAAAGAATGCTTTACAGTATATTGCTTAAAAAATATAATTTGTTTCTTTGTTAACATTTTTTAGCTGATCACTTTTGGTCATGGAAAGGACAGGGAGATGTGGAAAATACCTAAAAGAAATAAACAAACCCAATAAAGCTTTAACATTCTTCTACAAAACAGGAAAAAAAAATACTAGCCAACAATAGCATAAAACTCTGATGTGCCATGCTCAAATAGGGAGTAAAGCTATTTAAGAAAGTACTGATTATAACAATTTATATATTTATCTAGCTCTTTTGATGGATCCTTCTCATATTTTTCAATGAAAATGTTAAATATCTGCTCTGCTTAGTTGGACCTTTCTCAATGCCTTGTGGAATTATTCAGGGTATGCAGTATCTCTGTGGGCACATAAAAGTTCTTGGATAATTACCATCAGTTATTTCAAAATATAAAAATGGACTAGTTTAATTACAGAGAAATTAATTCATGCATATCATTTTGGCAGTGGCACGAGGGTAAAAATAGTCTCTTTCCACAGTAACCAAATATAGCAAGGAAATTCTAATTGAATCACATGTGTTACATGGATTTGAGCCACACTGTTTTGGGTCAGGGACATTTATTTCCATCACCTTTTAAAAAATAAAGTATCACATTACAGTTAAATTCCAAAGGTGTTTCTTCCCCAAGAATCAAAATTAAGTAAAATTAATTTATCAAAACAACTATATGGACTTCTGGATAAACATGTTGAGTTAAACACACAGGTTTATCATTGCTTCAACCCAGAGCCCCACTAAACTATCACTGAAGGAATATAAACAAGCATAAAGCAATGAGGATAAAAAATAAGAAAAGAGACGATTAAAATAGATAAGGAATGGTGTAGAACTGAACCATCCTTCTAGTTCCTCAGACTGAAAACCTTAGCATCATCCACGACTCCAACTCTCTTGAGATAATACTTATGTCCAATCCATGAGGGAATCCTGTTAGATCTACCATCAAAATATATTCAGAATTTAGCCATTTTTTCACCACTTCCACTGCTATCACACTAGTAAAGGCCACCATTATCTCTTGTCTAGATTACTGCAGGGATCTCTTCCCTGGCCTCTCCTGACCGACTGCTGTCCATTCTTAGCATAGCGGCCATTGTTTCTTTTAACAATGTCAGATCTTCTAATGACATCAGTCATGTTTAAACACTCCACTGTCCCCTTGCCTCTTAAGAGGAGGTTCCTAATTTTCACAACAGCCCACAGTGCCCTACCTGGTCTGGATTTCTCTTCCTGACCTGCCCTACTACTTTTGCCCTTGCTAACCTGCTTGGTCCATACTTGCCTCCTGCCTCCAACATACTAGCTGTACTGCTACCTCAGGTTTCATGTGCTGCTCCTTTTGCCTGGGGTACCCTTCTCCCCAGGGTTTCACAACTCAAATGCTACCTGTAACTTCACTTTCTCGTTGATACCTTTTCCAACATGCCTAAAGTCCAATCCCAATCTTTACATATCTAATATCCATTAACCCACTGCATTTTTTTCCATAGCATTTATCACTCTCCAATATACTATATAATTTACTTATTGTGTGTATTATCTGTCTCATCTAGTAGAATGTAAGCTTCTGGGAGCAAGGGTTTTTGACCATTTTTTATCTCCACTGTATCACCTATACCTATAATACCTGAGCCACTAGGTGTTCATAATAAGCTTGCCAGATAAAATACAGGACCACCAGTTAACTTCGAATTTCAGATAAAGAGAAAGTAATGTTTTAGTATAGGTGTGTCCCATGCAATATTTGGAACATACTTACTCTAAAAAAAATCTGTTATTCATCTAGAATTCAAGTTTAACTGAGTGTCCTATGATTTTATTTGCTAAATCTGGCCATCCTAAGTCAAAAACATTTGTCAAATGAATGAATAAGAATTTTGGAGGCTGGAAAGCAGAGGGAATAATGGTAAATAATTTAGCAATTTACAGATCATTAAATACTAAATGTCAACAGAACTAGGGTAAAGGAGGACAGGTATGAGGAAGCCAGTAAGAAAGAAAACTAAGAACCCTGGACACCGTGTGAGGAATTCAAGGCATCTGGTGCTCTTAAAGTGGGGGTTACAAACTGCATGGGGGCAGAGAGTGGGGAACTAAAAATGGGAAGGTTAGATTGAAATCTTTAAAAGAAAAGTTAGACATTTAAAATCACCCACATGTTGACCAAACAGATGACTGCCTCTATTTTACTCAAGCACAAAACTAAAATTTTACCTTTTGGAGAAAATGAATAATAAAGGTACAGTAGACAAAACAATTTAACAGCAATTTGGATAAAATGTAACAGAAATTTATTATCAAAACTCTTAGCAAACTAGCAATAGACAGAGACATCCTTAACATGATAATGGATGGCTACAAAATCTACAGTAAACAAAATACTTACTGGTGAAATACAGAAAACCTACCCCAAAGTTTGGAAATAAAACTAGTGTTTGCTAAAACCACAACTATTCATTATCCAGTTAAATAATGAAAGGAGAAAGAAGAAAACATACAAGAACTGGAAAACCTGATTGTGAATATAGAAAATTTAAATGTTTATAGATAAACTGATAGAATTAATAAGTGAATTTAGCAAGGTTCCTGGATATAAAAGTCACTTATATTTACATATGTTAACAAAAACAGATGGAAATGTAATTTTTTAAAAAGTGATAACATTTATGAAAGCATAAAATCTAAATATATAGGAATAAATCTAAGAAAAGATGTATAATACTTCTATACAATACTACAAAATATTATTGAGAGAAATATAAAAGATTTCAATAAATATTCAGTGATTGACAGAACTGATACTATAAAACTTTCAATATTCTCAAATTAATTTTCAAATTCAATAAAATCCAAATAAAATATAACAGGTATTTCAACAGAAATTGAAAAACTGGACTAAAATTTACATGAAAACACAAGAGGTCAAGAACAGTTAAACAATTCTTGAAGAATAACAAAGTTGGAGAACTCACACTACCAGATTTCAAGATTTATTGTGAGGTTGCAATAATTAAAACAATGTGGTATTGATGCAAAAACAAATATATCAATGGAACAGAAAAGGGAATCTAGAAACAGTAGGTCAAGTATATGGTCTCTTGATTTATGACAATAAACAAAAATCAGTTTCATGTGAATTGAAATGTATAAATATGAAATGCAAAGCAATAAAGATTCAAGGAGGTAACATGAAAGAATACCTTCATGAATTAAGAAGGGCAGATTTCTTAAACAAGGCAAAAAAAGCATTCCCCATAAAGGAAAATAATGAAAAATTGTACTTCATTAAAATTAACTTTTTCATTAAAACAACATTAAGACAGTGAAAAGTCACAGAGTGGAAGAAGATATAGGCAACACATATATTTGATGAAGATCTCATGTCCAGAATAGAAAAAGAACTCAAAAATAAAGAAAAATACAACTCAAAAAACCTTCTTCATTAGACCAATTTCCTCCACTGAAGAGGATAGCCAAATGGCCAATAAGCATATGGGAAGGTATTCAAAGTAATTAACCAACAGGAAGATTCCAGTTAAAACAGTGAGTTACTACTACTCATTCATCAGAATGGCTACTATTTTTTTTTTTTTTTTTTTTTCGGTATGCGGGCCTCTCACTGTTGTGGCCTCCCCCGTTGCAGAGCACAGGCTCCGGACGCGCAGGCTCCGGACGCGCAGGCTCAGCGGCCATGGCTCACGGGCCCAGCCGCTCCGCGGCATATGGGATCCTCCCAGACCGGGGCACAAACCCGTATCCCCTGCATCGGCAGGCGGACTCTCAACCACTTGCGCCACCAGGGAGGCCCAGAATGGCTACTATTAAAACAAACAAACAAAGAAGCAAACAAACATGACAACACCAAGGGTTGGGGAGAATGTGGAGCAACAGCAACTTTTCCTACGTTGCTGATGGGAATGTAAATGAGGGCAACCACTTTGGAAAACGTGTATACCCTTGCAATTCCACTCAGCTACATAGCAAATGGAAATGAATACATATGTTCACTAAGAGACATATAGAAGAATGCTCATAGCAGCTTTATTTGTGACGGTCCCAAATTAGAAACAACCCAATCATCCGTCAACAAATAGAATGGGTAAATGGCAGTCAAATTAAAAGAAAAACAAAAAAAAAAAAACCCTACTGTACACACAGAAATGGGTAATGCTCACAAATGTGATGTTGTGCAAAAATATTTACAGACAAGAGAGTATATATATATATATATATATATATATATATATATATATATATATATATATACTGCATGATTGCATTTACCTAATATTCAAAAACAGGCAAAGCTAATCCATCAAAGATAATAGAAGTCAGGGTAGTGGCTCTCCCAGGTAAGTAGGGTATTGCTTTTAGAGAGGATAAGAAGGTGGCTGGGTTCTGATGCTATCTGTCTTGATTTAGGTGGTAGTTATAGGCATATGTTTAATTTGTAACAACTCATCAAGCTGTACACTTATAATTTGTGCATTCTTCTGTATATGTATTATATTTAAGTAAACATTTTACAAGTGAAAAAGCATTTTTGAACAAGAAAGAAAGAAGGAATATTTCCAGGGTCCAACCAGGGTAAGGAAGCAGTTAGTGGAGAGATAAATGAAGGTTGAAATTATATCTTCCCCTGTGGGTATTTGCTGATCCCAGGAACCTAAAGAGCCCTGAGTTTTAATTTAGATACTTGGCAAAGTGGTGAGTTAAAATATAGATCCTGGCCATAAAGTTGGACCCTCAGGGCTGGGGCAGGAGAGGGTGTCTAGAAAATATTTGTCTCCTGGCAAAGAGAAATGTCAAGAAAACTTCCTGGTCTTTGTCTAGACTTTGGGGAAAAATATTCAAAACTACAGGATTGGGGTTCAAATTTAAACTACCTGTGGGGTTTGAGAAAGCTCAAGATAAAGAATTAAAGCTCAAGGTAAGGAATTATCACTGCATAAATAATGTCCCCTATTGCTTAGCTGAAGCAAACAGTATCTTATCTGGAAGAATATACACATGTCACACAATGATCATAAATTAAATTCTGAAGATAAGCTCAAAATTTTAAATTTTAAAAGAATCACATGAGAAAACAAGCTATCATACACTCTCGATATCATTTTTCCACTTAAAGTCTAAGTAAAGAAAATTGAAGTCTAAAATTTAGAGGTAAATTTCAAATATTGATCTATAAATCTTTAATGGATGTAGGTGGCAACTGTTTTATGCCATGTTTTTAAGTGATGTGTGGGAAACTGGTTTCTTTTCAGGGCTAAAAAATGAAAAGGATGAGTCAAATATATAGAAGACTGATACAACTCAACTGAATAATTCTAATAATATGGATCCTATTTATTAGGTATATGGAGTTTGGAAGTCTTGATATGTTACAGCTAAGAAGCAAAATACCTGGCCAAATGAAAAGGCAAGTTCATTAGGAAGGTGACCACGCAATGAAAGGTAAAATTATATATTCTTTGTTCTCATATACATTTCTACTCTATAGAACTAGTCATTACAGGGACTCAAACTTCACAAATAATTGTGAATGACTTTATGATACCTCTAGGAAACACAGAGAGCCACTCTACATGGTCCCCTCTTTCCACTTTCTATGCAAATAGGCTTGCAAACATCCAAGCTAACAGAAAGTGACCAAAATAAGTAGTACCAGTAAAGTTGCTTAGATGCTAGGAATAATCATCCATAAACTGTTCTCGGTTCATCATGAATAACCATAGATACACACAATGCAACACAGAAAGCTAAAATTGTGCATTATAAAGATAGCAGGGCTTTTGAAAAGTTCAAACAGCTGTGCGATACACTTAGCCACTGGGTCAAGACTGTTTTATACCATGAGGTCTTGTTTTTATTCCCCTGCTAATAATTCAAGACTGTGCTGGTCTTCTATCTATAATTTGTGCTGTCTTAGTCACATACACAAGGTAACTAAAAGTAACATTATTCTACATTAAACAAATGACTACTTTTTATTTTCCAAGGTTTTAAAATGTCTGGGGATAAAGTTTTCAACTCAGGAATAGTATAGGTTTCTACCTAGAACTCAAAATTCTTCCTGAAAACTCTAATTTCCTTTTGTTCTTGATTTGTAAAAGTCTTCAATGTTTTTAACTCTGCATCAAAGGATTTTGTATGCAGCCAAATATATGGTATTTAATGCCAAAGTAAAAAGTAAGCTGAATTAATTTCTCAAATCCCAATTCTTAAAAGTTAAAGCTGAAAGTTCATTAGAAAATCAGTTTTGAGAACTGTTAAGCCCGATCAATTTCAAAATAATTTGAATACTCTGTGCATTCAAAGCTCCTCTACTATGATTCAGTACTGTATTAAGATTATTGGATTTAAAGATCAGATGGCAACTTTTTACCCACTGCTTTTCAAATTAATGTTAATGTTATAATTGTAAGACAGGATAAATCATGGATAATTCTGTTCCTAGGAATTACTCCAGCAGGACTTGGGGAACAGACACACTTTCATACAGACAAGTTATTTTATACTACTTTTAAAAACAATATATAAAGAGGTGGGGGAGGGAGAGAGCAAGAGAGCAAGCACTATTATTTAGGTAAGTATATGGATATAACAGAGAATGGATAATATACAAAAGGTCCTCGACTTCACGATGGTTTGATTTAATGATTTTTCAACCTTAAAATGGTGCAAAAGCGATACACATTCAGTTGAAACTGTACTCAAATTTTGAATTTTGACCTTTTCCTGGTCTGGCGATATTTGGTCCAATACAGAGCTCTCATGATGCTGGGCATCGGCAGTGAGCTGCAGCTCCCAGCCAACCACACAGTCATGAGAGTAAACAACTGATACACTTACAACCATTCTGTACCTACACAACCATTCTGTTTTTCACTTTCAGTACACATGAGATAGTCAACACTTTATTCTAAAATAAGCTTGTGTTAGATGACTTTGTCCAACTATAGGCTAAGGTAAGTGTTCTAAGCACGTTTAAGGCTAGGCTAGGCTAAGATGTTCTGGTAGGTTAGGTGTATTAAATGCATTTTTAATTAATGATATTTTCAACTTAACGATGGGATTTATTGGGATGTAACTCCATCGTAAATTGAGGAAGATCTGTGTATATAAATAAAATTTTGTATTTGCTTTCTGATTGGGCCAGAATTCCAATATGTTTCAGCAATGCACAACCTCTGTTCAATCCTGTAAGCACATTCTTGCTAGGTCTCATGGAATCTCGCCTTACTCAAACTTGGCTCACCCCCAGCCAAAGAGCCATGGTAAATCCTTATACAAATTTTTGGTTCCCACCTCTGTGCAGCTTCCTCTTCTCTGGTACCCTGCATTACAAATTCCAGCTCAGGCAGACTCAAACTCCAATCTCTGCCTCCAAAGCTCAGCAAGACTGTGTGTCTATTTGTCTATATGGATTCCCCATCCCTGTACTGTGGCAAGAATCTACTACCCAGGATAAAAAAGGAAAAGAAAACAACACAACCTGGAAAAATAGTAGGGCTCACCTTGTGTCTTTCCTTTATTTCAATGATTATAGTCCTGTGATGCCCATTCTTCAATGCTTAGAAACAGCTGTCTCACATATTTTCTTGTTTTATAGTTGTTTTTAGCAAGAGGCAATTCATTACTGGTTGCTATGTCATGGCTGAAAATCTCCTGTGCTTAACTACTGATTTTATTTAATAGTTACAGGAATATTAATGCTTTCTGTACCTTCCTAAGTCAATTGTGTTTTTCCAAGAATTTTTCTATTACACTTAACTTTTCATATTTCCTGGCAAAAAGTTGCTTATAACATCTTCTTGTTTTCACTTCAATGTCTGCAGCATCCATGCATTCCTAATATTTTTTGGTGACTTCTCTCTTTTTCTTTTTTTAAAGATTTTTATTGGAGTATAGTTGATTTACAATGTTGTGTTAGTTTCAGGTGTACAGCAGAGTGAATCAGTTATACTAATACATATAGCCACTCTTTTTAAGATTCTTTTCTCATATAGGTCATTACAGAGTGTTGAGTAGAGTTCCCTGTGCTAAACAGTAGGCTCTTACTGGTTACCTATTTTATATATAGTAGTGTGTATATGTCAATCCCAATCTCCCAATTTATACTTCCCTTTTTTTCTTGATCAATTTTGTCAAAGGTTTGTCAAATTTATTAGCCTTTTCAATGAACTAATCTTTTCTGCTGTTGATCCTCTGTGTTGAATGTTTCTCTATACTTAGTATTTTCTGCTCTTATTGTTATTGTTTCTTTCCATTTTCTTTGGGTTAATTTTTCTGTTCTTCATGACTATGCATAGTTCATTAGCAATTCAGATTGTCATTTCTTTGGCAGTATATGATTGTTCATGTGAAAAGTCATATTGGGTACACTATACATGAAGGCAGAGACATCTGTTTATCTTTGTATTTCTAAGGCCTAGTACATAGTAGGTCCTCAGATAATGTTTGTTGCTTTAAGGATCTGGAAAAGTACATTTTAATACGACTAGTTCTTGGGAAAATACAAAACATTTGATCCATGTTACAAAATTTACTCAAGATATAATCTTTAAGAAATCACTGGGGTTGTCCAAAGTTATGCTGTGAAATAACATATGGCATCAATATTGGTCCGCTCTTAAAGCACATCATTGTCTAGGTCAATGGATATTCAACAGTGTTGAATTTGTTTACAATATCTCCAATTTTTTTCTGAACTCTCTCTCAAGTTCTTAAAAGGTAAAGCAGCTAAATCATGCATTTTTAATATATTTTTTCCTTCTAGCCTTCTTCTGATTTCACTTAGATTTGTGGGCAATATCTGATAAATTGGAACCCACAAGTAACTTTAAATAACATTAAGAAATGAAGAGTTTATCTAATAAATAGGTCATTAAAGAAATTAACTGGGACTTCCCTGGGGGAGCAATTGTTAAGACTCTGCACTCCCAATGCAGGGTGCCCGGGTTTGATCCCTGATCAGGGAACTAGATCCCACATGCATGCTGCAACTAAAAGTTCACATGCTGCAGCTAAGGAGCCGGCAAGCCACAACTAAGGAGGCTGCCTGCCACAACTAAGACCCAGCACAACCAAATAAATAAATAAATATAAAAAAATAAAAATTAAAAAAAAAGAAATTAACCTGTTGTCATGTCATTTATTATTAACTATTACTAACAATCAGATTTTGATTTTTACAAGAAGGTGCCTATAAAGTCACCCTGAATGTTAGGTGTATATAGTTCATGTCTACCTTATGTCAAGTACAACATAAAAATATAGAATATTTGACAACTAATTTTTGAAATACTGTGAAGGGAGAGATTGAAAATGTAGACCATGGACCCCAGGACTCAAATATCTTCTCTTGTCTATCTTATTTCCAAATCTTTCCATCTTTTACCTGTTAATGAATTTTTAGATATCCATGTATGGAGAGAAGTAATCATATACAACATTCAAAATTCTGAATGCTTTGAAAACTGTAAAGACCTAAGAAGTAAGGATACTGGTTTTATTTTTTTTTTTCTATTGAACATAAAACCTAATACCTAAGCACTTAGATCTCAATTTTACCTTCTACTTACATTTTGACAAGAATAATGGTAAAATCATCTGCATTAATTAAACAACAGCATAATTTTTGAGGGCCTACTTTGTGACAGGCACAGTATACACATGCTCCCTTAAGTGCCTAGATTCATGCCTGGTGACAAAGACAAATCATTCTAGGGTCCATTTACATTTACACAGGTTATCCAAAGAATAGAGCGTAATAGGCACTTTGGATCAAGTGCATATTACAAGATTTTTTTCCACCTATATGATTGAAGATGCCTGATTTCAGACTGTGTTAGGAACGGCCATTATGAAAGATGAAGTATGAACAAAGCATGATTGGTTGGTTCCCTTCTTAAGACTATAATGAGATTTTATTGATGCTTAAATAACTTTTTAAAATCTCCAGTTTCACTAAATATTGCTTTATTGGGAAAAAACTGTAAAGATACCACTTCCCAGTCTTCTACACTTCTACTTAAAAATAATATTCTTCTAGTAGATAACTAACGTTGTAATAAAAGAAAGTAGACAAAACAAACAAAACAAAACCCCAAACATATGAGTCTGAAATAGTCAAATAATCCTGCATATACTCTAAATTATATAACTAGAAACAGCCTAATAGTTGCTGAGCAGTTACCAAGGTAGCTCTGGTAGTAAACAAATATGTTTCTGGGGCCTCTAAAGCTTCACAAAGAAGCCAAGCAAAGGCAGTTCAATCGGGTGAATTGCTGAAATTTGAAGGTGTTACTGGGTTGATATTTTTTGATTCCTTTCTACAATTTGGCCAGATAAATGTTTCTTTTCCAATTTATGAATGTGGAACTAGACAAAGATAAGCTTAAAAATTCACAAATCCTTGTTCAAATACTACGTTGTTTTAATTTTATGATTCTGCTTTTTTTAAAAAAATGGCTAATATTATAATGAAATGGGAAAATAGCCACGAAAATACTTCTAAGGTCTAATTAGCTAATGTGGAAAACAACACATCTCAAAGCAAAAGAGATTTGAAATCGAAAAACAATGTTTTAAATAGGAATATTAAAAGGGTTATTTTATTAATTTTTACATTATTCTTTTCTAGATCTCCCATGTCTCATGTTAGTAATACAGAAAGAATTTCCAATTAACATGTTGTCCAGTTCAATTTCCCTCTAAGTTCAGGAGGAAATATTCAACATGACAGCAGCTACCACCAATCAGTCACCTTCATCTCTGCAGTTCAACCACTCCACACTACACCACTTATGTAACTCGGACTTGTTAGCACACTTCAGTGTCTTTGCCCATTCTGTTCCCTACATCAAGATCAGTCTTCTCATAAATCTCACCCTTCCTTCAAGGTCCATCTCAGATTTGACATCTCAATGAGCTCTTACTTGATCCCTGTGCCCTGCTCTCCAAAACCAAATCTGAATTTTCCCATCTCTCATGGTCCTTTGCTCTCACTTCTCATCTAGTTTGTTTTGTTTTTAGTTAAGACTTTACTTTTTAGAGGAGTTTTAGATTTGCAGCAAATCTAAGTAGGAGGTACCGAGATATCCCATCTCCCCCCTGACCACACACATGCACAGCCTCCCCCATTATCAACATCCCCAACCAGAGGGGTACATTTGTTGCAAGTGATAAACCTACTTTGACACATCATTATCACCAAAGACCAAAATTTATATTATGGCCCACTCTTGGTGTTGTACACTCTGTGGGTGTGGACAAATCTACAATGACATGTATCCACCATTACCTGTGCTTTGATTTTAAGGGGGCAAAGAATAAATTTGACTAGGAAACACAGAAATTCTAAAGGGTGAGCAAGAACACAATAAGTCAAGCATTTTCACATAAAGTTTTGGTTTCTATTCTTTCTTAGTCTTTCCTTCACGTATCTGAAGATTATTAGTATTGATAGGATTGTATAAGGGAGTCTGTCAGCTGTTGCCACAATAATTAACTAAGCTCTATCTACTATTTTCAGCTAAAGTCTTCACCAAAGCAAAAACAGCAATGCTGAAGCCTTCCTTCTAAACAAGGTCAGTTCTAGGCAAAAATAAGAAGGTCTGGCAAAAACTAAGGGAAAATATGATGGCTGCCATCATTTATGAGAAAGGGGGCTGCTGAGTTGAATGGATATTAAACTTGGTTGGCTATGGTCTATTTATTAATCAAAAAATTCACAGTGTTTACCATGTGCCACACTGTCCTAAATAACTTAAATATATTAAATGTTTAGTCTCCTAACAACTCTTGAGTAGGTACAAGTATTATCCTGTTTTTTATAGTTGAGGAAACTGATGCATGGAGAGGTTAAGGTCAGAAAGTTGGTAATGGAGTTGGGCTCCACTGTCCATGCTTTAAACTATAATGCATTACTACCTGGGTTGTAAGAAGGGAATGTGGTTGGCTTTAGGCAGATGAGGATAGAAAAAAAAAAGAAGGGACAAAACAGTGGCCTTCTGCCATTATTTTTGTTTGTGTCTCCTTCCACCATTCAACCCTTCACCATATTCATACCACCATGAGGGCCTCCCAGTGGGTACTCCTTGGGATCAACATCCCATGTCCCCAGACCTTTTCTGCATCCCTCCTACACTCACTACATTTCTCTGACTTGCACACTTATGGGCAACTTATTTGCTCATTTGATAAACTAACTTCAAATGAATGCTTATAGATGATAAACTCAGTGTTTTATCCATTCACAATAACATAACTATACCAGTTCCCAAGTGTCACCCGAATGAATGACTCATTATACGTGGGCTTCAAATTACAAGAACATGCAGTTGTATGTTTGTATGACAACTTAAAGTCTGCAATACTGTTACCTATATTTGGTGTATTTCAATCTTTTTCAACAAAAAAGCCCCAAAGCCATACCACTCCCCCTCCCTGCCCCCAAAGAGTAAAGGCATAGAGTGTAAAAGGGATACCTGATTAGGCTTCACCATCTAGGTTTGTGGGATGAAGACTAGGCCCAGGCAGAGTGGCTGCACAAACAATTTTCTAATACTTGAGGAAATTAACCAAATGATAAGTGCAAAAAAATGTTAAATCTCAAGCCAGTAGGGTCCAAAAGTTTTAAAGTGAGTTTGCAAAACATATGACTCATGGAAAAATCTGTTTCGGAAGATTTCCAGAACAATTCAGGATGGTCAGGAAAATGCTTACTTATTGGAGCAACATTTTAACACCAGTAAATCTAGTTCATTTTAGTAGGGTATGTCTTTGAGAATATTTATGAACTGTGATGTTTAAATAAAAATACATATACATCAATCATTTTTATTACTCTTTCCACAAACCTCTATTTTCTCTATTTCTCTGAGTCCTCAGTCTTTCCCTCCATAGTGTTACACACCACGGTCTTTTTCACAAACACACCACCTAGTTTATGAAGGACTACTCTATTTCAGGCAGGTCTCCATCTCAGCCCCACCAAATCACACCATTGAGCAAATACCTGGCCTGCCTCCTTTAGCTCTACTTCCAAGGGGTAGTCGAGAAAATGCATACGTTATGCATTTAGTTGCATATGCCTACATTATGTATTTAGTTGCATATGCATACGTTATTAGCTTATGTATACATTATGCATTTAATTATAGTTGCATATTATAACTAAATTCACCATCTTCCTTCCTGGCTTCTGAAAAAATACCCCTTCCCCAACTGTGTACCATTCCCCACTCTTAAAATACTTTGGTTTTGGTCAGTAGGAGAAGAAATGCAACCTGTTCTTAGAAATTAATGTGGGCATGGTGCTATTAGCGCTTTCAAGGTAGATCTATAAACATTACACCATTCGATTTTCTAAACAAAAATGTTAAGGTAGATATTATTTCTAAGTGAGCCTCTTGTTACACAGATAGAGTTGAGATTCCAAATTCAATGCTTTTTCCATTATGCTCCTCTGCTCTACCATACTCAAGTGTTTGTTTTCCTACATGTTCCTCTATTTTAAGATGACTAGTAGGCAGGCAGGAGCTCCGTTTCTCTTTGTACAGCACATAGAATAGTTTTAACTAATATTTTAAAATAAAGTTTGCATCTGACAGATTCAGAAATATTTCATTTCTATAGTAAGTCATTATATTTTATAGATGAGAAACCTAAGCCTCAAAGAGGTTAAGCATCTTACCTAATTCACATAGGACGTGGTACAGACAGCGTACTGAGACAGGTAGAGACAGGGTTTAAACCTAAGTCTATCTGACTCCAAATCTCATGGTCTTCTCCCTAAATCATCATACCTTCCTCCAAGGTGGTCTCTCTGGGAAATTCCACCAGAAGCCAATTTACTCTGTACAGAATATCCTGTCTAAGCCCATCCTGATTAAAAGGTTAGAGTCTGTCCCTGTCCAGTGGTAAATCTGAGGCAAAGCGCATGTTCTCTTAGCTCTAACTATATGTCTCTTTCTGGAGATTCACTACAATAACAAGCATTCCTTTGGCAAGAGTCTAATTCTTTAGCCTCCCTGGCCCAGTGTGGGATGACTCAGGTCAGACTCCAGCAGCTCCAAACAACCCTTTCCAAACAAGACCTTAAGAATGTCAGTGACTCAGGTACTATTGTTCTCAGATGACCTTGGGAGGCGGTGGGCGGGGGGGGGGGGGGGGGGGGGGATTGCCACTCACAAGTATAAAAAATTAAGTGATTCAACATGGGGAAAGTTAGGGTGTGGGGTTGTACTGCTTTCAGGTTTATAAAAAAAGAAAAAGAAAAGGAAGAGAAATGTACCAACTGACTGACTAGTGCATAACCTGATAAATGGTAGTCACCTTTCAAATTAAATCTTATTTTTTCCTTTTTTGATTGAAGGAAAATGCAATTTAAGACCTAAGAGTAGTTACCCTCTGAAGGTCTCCAGGAAATGTTTATTTTGTCTTATGTATAAAACCATAACTGGTATCCAAAAGAACTTGATGTCCCTGTTAAGAATGAAAAAGACCATGCTAAACAGCTGGAGGGTGCTGATAGCATGTTACACGGAGTGCATTCTTTACCTGCCCCTAGAATTTCTCATTTCAAAGTGGAGGAAAATATTTCCTGCCTTAGTGCATAACAGAGAAAGGCAAATGGTCTGGAAATGACCTCAGAAGATTTAGCAGTTTTCTGAAGCATTTAAACAGAATTTGCTCAAAGCTTCCATTAACTGGACATCTGCCAAACCACTTGGAAAATTTCTGCATTCAGAAAGAAGAAAGATCCTTACTCTGAAAGATATTCTCCATAAGAAATCATTATAACCACTGTAAATATGTTTACCATTGATTGTATGAGTGATTACATCAAAATTCTTGGTGTGCTTCTCTAATACCCCTCATCCCTATCTATCACTTTTTTTTTTTCCGTAAGGGCCTCTCACTGTTGTGGCTTCTCCCGTTGCGGAGCACAGGCTCCGGACGCGCAGGCTCAGTGGCCATGGCTCACGGGCCCAGCCGCTCCGTGGCATGTGGGATCTTCCCGGACTGGGGCACGAACCCGTGTCCCCTCATTGACAGGCGGACTCCCAACCACTGCGCCACCAGGGAAGCCCTATCTATCACTTTTTAAAAGTAAAGGCTGTTGTTTACTAGTGTGTGTAATCCTTGTAGAATTTAACATATTAATTCATTCAACAATTAATATTTTACACTGTACCAAGTATTGGGGATACAATGACATTTAATCCATAGATATTTCTTGAGCATTTACCATGTTTCCAGCACTGGACTAGAAAACAGGGTATGATGGTGAACTAGACAGTCAACTGTCCTGTCTTCGTGGAGCTTTCAGTCTAATCCAGTGGGTCTTAATCCTAACTGTGAACCAAATACATCAGGCAGCGTTTAAAATAGACCACTGAGGAGAAGGCCCCACCTAACACCAATTAAATCAAAGTCACTAGTTTGGCAGTAGACGCAAATAAGGAAGCAGTAGATTACAATATGATAAATATAACGATTGAGAAAAATAAGGGATACTTTATAATAGCATAGAAAGTACACACAACCCAGATTTTGGGCTGAGTAGCATGTTTTAAATGATAACTTATCACTTAGTCTAGGCAATAAAGGGAGTGAGGCCATTCTGGACAAAAGGAGTATGAAATTCAAAGGCTGAGAGGCACATTTCTGACGTAGTACAGTGACAGCCATTTGTTATGAGTTTAGCATGTGAAGCCCAAGGTTTGAAGAGAGAACTAGAACCACAGGAACTGGATAAGCAGGGAGAAGCAGAGCAAGGAAATCCAGATTCTCAGACTGAGAACGTGGGAGTTTATTTCTGGGACAATTAGAGCTTTGGAAGTAATTTAAATAAGAAACTAGAGAGATCATTGCCCATTCTTTACTCCCAGGCTACGGATGCTTAAATTTTGCAAGTCCTGAAGCAACAACACAGGAGTCCCAAATTGTGTCATCTCTTAATCTCTGGAGTAAGTCAACACTTGATCTGCTAAAGCTATCTGTCATTAGGCTACTATTCCACTGAACATGTGTCCAGCTTTCTCTAGTTCTCTCCCAGCAAAACCAGTCATTTGTCTTGCTCTTAAGACTTTCCCAAGCCCAAGCCTTGAAGTGATGCTGAAGACACTTAACACCCTTCTTCCCAAGAAGAAGAGAAAGTGCTGGACTCTGGAAGGAAAGATCTGAGCTTCATGCACAGGCCTCCAATAAAGGAGGAACTAAATATTCTAAAATTGTTTTCAAAGCATATTGTTAGCTTGCTTATCTGATACGGCAAGAAAGAGAATTACTTTTTTTCCTGGGAAATAACGGTAATTTAAACTTTTTTCCAGACTGTCCTATAATTGCTTCTATGGGTTTCAGGAAGCCCAAAGCATGTTTTCATTATTTATAACCCTTATTTTCCCCCACTATTCATGAAATGGTGAAAACCAGTTCTTACAAATAAGGGAGAATTCAAGTACACTACCCACTTGTTTGACTCAATATTTTGATTTGATTTAAGAATCAATAATTTACTTTAACTAAATGACAGGCATTTCACGCCCAGGTACAAAGAACTCAGAAATTCCACCCAACCTCCTACATCCCGTTTGGTCACAAGAGAAAATGGCTGCACTGACAAGAACTATTTCCAGTTCCTGTCAAGAGTCATTTCAGAAAGAAAGCTGAAGCAAAAGTCTCACACTATTATTTTTATTTTAGAACATTTAAAAATAAACAACTAGTTACTGGTCTCTAGGGTCTTCTTGTTTCTGCAAGTGAAAACCTTGGAAGGAAGTAATTTCATGCTGGTGAAGCACCAGGTTGGCCAGATTAAAAGGGACCAAAGACACAGCCCAAATGTAAATACTCGCCCTCTGCAGCTACAAGTCAGACACTGGGTTTTCTCCCATTTGGCTCTGCTAGTGGCCTTCTGGGGTTGATCTCATGAGACCAAAACTCACTTGAGACAAACTTGGGTATTGGTTTCCTTTTCAGAAGAGTCAGGCAACAGAACACTACATCCTATGACATGAACACTAACAGTAGCTATTGTTTGATGTATTACTCTGTTCTAGGCACCACGCCAAGTGTTTTAACATACATCCATTTATTTAAATTACACAATGACGCTGTCCCAAGAGCGTTACATGCATTGTACTGATAGAAAAACAGACACAGCTAACAAGTGGAACAGAAGGGATTGAAATTCTTTTTTGTGACACAAAACTAAGAGCTCAAGAACCACGACACACTTCTGCTTCTCTGCCATTAAACAGATTTTCCCATGTACATCATTATTGTTTAGTATACATATGGTGTGTGTATGTACTGCTCTCTGATCCATTACATAGAGGTTTGTGCTCTTCAAGTACGTGTCATGAAACTACAAAGACTAACAGTATTTACATCTCCAATGAAGTTCCAGCAATTAGCCATGAACCAGCTGCAGGTCACCCCAGCCTTGCAAAACAATTCAGTCATATACTCACGTAGCTCTTTCCAGCACTGTAGCCAGGAAAAAGGAAATGGGGGATTATCAATGATGTTTTGTTTTAGATCTGTTAATTGAGGTAGATTACTTGTCTGCCAAACTATTTATGCTTTTTTTCCCCTGGTGATGTCATTCCCATAGCTGCTCTTGCTATAGTTAGCAGATTACCACATGAAACTACTTTTTGACCTCTGAATTCTTCCTTCTGCTATTCTAATTCAGTGATTTAAAAAAAAAAAAGCTGTTGTTTTTCTCACTCTATCGTCCATTTTCTGACCTTTCTAGTTCAAATTAATGTAGCAATCATCCTAAATAGTCTCAGTGACATCTCTTATTCAAGTCTGTATTTGAGAAGGCAATATGTCATATCTGGGAAATAGTCTGGTTCTTACAGTGAGACTGGTGTAAACCCTGGTGCCAATGCTTATAAGTTACTAAACCTCTACAGTCTTGAGATTCTCATTTTTTACAGTTGGAAATTAATGCCTAATATGTAGTTGTTAAAAGAATTAAATACAAGGTATACGTGGGTCAAGTATTTTGTACTTTCAAAATACGGCATAGACACTTATAACAGATGATATCTATGGTCTTATCCTTAAAGGTTGTCCTAATTTCTTTCTCGTAAGAAATATATTAAAGAATTAAGCAATATTGAATACATATTGACAATATGATTCTTTAAACAGGCACCTTAAGTGCTACTTTTCTTTATTACAGTCCTGATTAAACATCACAAGAAAGAAGTGTAGAACTTGTAAAATACAATTCGGAGTCTCTTTTTATGTAAATGTGTCTGTGACTATAAATTCCATAAAGGTATTTTTTAAAACCTCATTTCTTTCATCACTTCTGACAAATGTGTGTAAAATCCACCTACATCGTAATCAAGAGAGTATCAGTAAATGTTCATGAACATTACATTGGACTAGACCATGAACTCCTATTTGGGTGAAGAGGCATCTTTGTATCATGGTCACAAAAAAGGATTTGGAATCACACTTGAGTTTGAATCCTGGCTTTGACATATAAAGTGGTTTGATCTCCCTAAACTGTTTCCTTATCCATACGCTGCAAATGTAATACCTATTGTTACTATCAGTAAATACAAGGAGGGTAATGGAGGTGCATACACAGTAAGTGCTTAATAAATGTGTTTCCTCCTCCCATCTCTATTGATCTTTATATACGTAATATTTGCACTTATCAGGCTAATTGAATTGAATCAATATTGTCTTAATGTGTGAGGTAAAAACACTTTACAAAGACCCACTAAGCACGTTACCTTTTTTTGTAAGTAGGAAAATATGTCTCTTCTCACCTCATTTTCCAATAGGTCTGTGAGTCTACATGTGCACACACATCACACACATGTGCTGACATGTGAGTTGCTCTGTTTGGTCCCAGTTAATAATAGCAAGCAGAGCCAGGCAGCATGATTATAAGCACAGTTTTGTTTAGAGCTTCTGGGGGCACCAAATAGTTGTCCAAGTGAAATGCTTTATGTCTTAATTGCTGGTGGGCAGCAAAGCCATTTTCGTGTTGCAGGGGAAACTATGCAATTTTCCAGTGAGAATATGATTAGACACATCAGAAAATATGAGGCCTGTATCCAATTTGCAACTCAAAAGACATTGTGACATCCTCTTGAGGCTAATATCTGGTTACGTGATTCCCAACAGAAACATAATAATGAAATTAAGAAACATATATGCCTCCGAATTTAGCCCAATATACAAAAATCTCAGAATTTCATAGGTCACTCCAGATCCATTCTGCTCTCTATGTGAAAAAATAGAAAACTAAATTCTTTCATACCCTTCTCAGATAGAAGATTTCATGGTGACAAAGTTTAAAATGCTCTAAGAAGAAAGGAAAAGCAAAACAAACAAAAAACAAGAAATTTCAATGATGCAGCTTATTTATTTATCCTTAAATGCATTTCCATGATCTGTTAAACTGGAAACCATTAGCAGATGCCTTCAATTTCCAAGAGTTTTGTATGTGTGAATTTTTATTAGTTTGCTAAGTGATTACCTTTGTTTATGACTTTCCAGTTTCAGGATCTTTAGTAATACATTTGGCTGGTAATGAAGAACCTCTTACCACTGATAGACACACACACCTCTGGGGGAACTTTTACAGCATGAGGCTATCATAGGCAGATGGGTTCCATTTTAAGATACTGCCACCAAACTGATTATGTTGACCCACCATTTTCACAATTTGCTACTAATACTTGACATGGAAATCTTGAGACCCTAGATCAAACATTATAAAGTTAAAAACATTACAAAGTAAAAACTTCACATGCTTCAATTAGAAATTATTCTGCTCGGCTCTTATTTTCCATCTGAAACCTGTTTTAAAAGTCCCAGTTTTTCTGAGATTTTACACAGGAGGGTAAAATGTCATTTCTAATAAAAAGCCACTTTGACTTTTTTACACCTTTCTGTTTCACAGTTGAAACAGAGAATTTGCGTCATGAGGCATATCAAGGCCTTCCCTTGACCATAAACAAAACCCTGATTCCTCCAAAAGCTGACCGTGTAATCTATACAACAGATTGCAAACCAAAAGTAATTGAATCCACTTAAAAGAGAACTAAAAGAATAATTAAACAGCTGGAGAGGTTGTTAATATTATTATTAACATTAATAATAATTAGTGAATATTATTTATTCACTAATGGAAATTTGGCTCAGGCTACAAGTTATTATTATTTCAAATGGCAAGGACTTGGAGATTAAGCCTCCCTCTTGTTAGAAGTTATTTTCGAAGAGCAAAGTTGAGAATGTTGGTAGGGAAGGGTGGGTAAATATGACTTCCTATACTGCAAATAATTCAGGTGGGAGACAGAATTTGTCTCAACCATATCGCCATTATCTTTTTAAAAAAGAGTAAAAATTATTAATTAAATAGTTAAATAAAAATGGACTGCCTCAAATTATCAGGATTGTTTCAGAAATTAGATTTTACAATATTTTACAGAAACATAAGAAGTCAGTTAGCATTTGGACCTTTTCAAAGACTATTGGTTTTCTTCTGTTGCACGACAAACCACTTAACTTTTGATTAATGTGCTTAATAAACCTTTATTAAATTCATCATTCTGCAGGTCAGCAATCTGGACTGGGCTCAACTGGGCAGTTCTAATCAGAGCCAGACTCACTCATGCATTTCCAATCACCTTCTGGGGTTAGTTAGGTACTGGCTGGCCAAGGATGGTGTGATGGGCAGAATAATGACCTTCCTGAAGATGTCCATATCCTAATCCCTGTAACCTGAGAATATGTTACTTTATATAGCAAGGGGGGATTAAGATTGCAGGTGGAATTAAGGTTAATCGGTTCATTTTAAAATAAGGAGATTACTCTGGATTATCTGGGTTGGTCCAATTAACAAGTCCTTAAGAGTGTAAGAGAAGTCAGAAGACGAGGTCATAGTGACGTGAAGTGAGAAAGACTTCACCAGCAGTTGCTGGCTTTGGAGGTAAAGGAAGGGTCCATAAGCCAAGGTGGGCAGGCAGCCTCTAGAAACTAGAAAAGGTAAGGAAAGGGATTCTCCCCTGGACCTCCTAGAAAAGAACATAGCCCTGGTGATACATTGATTTTAGCCCAGTGAGACCTGTGTTGGACTTCTGACCTACAGAACTGTAAGATGATAAACTAGTGTTGTAGTAAGCCACTAAATGTGTGGTACTTTGTTATAGCACCATAGAAAACAGAGATGGTCTCATCTGGGACAGCTTGTCTCTGCTCTACTTGGTCTCTCATCCTCCAGCAGGCTATCTCAAGGTTTGTTCACATGAAGGATGGGTAGGATTCCAAGAGGAAGAGTAGGTGGAGTGCAAGGCCTGTTGATATCTATGCCTAGAATCAGCACATCACCATTCTGACATATTCTATTGGCCTAAGCATCTCACAAGGTTAACCCTTGTGATTGGAAATTTAAGGAGTAGGAAAATAAACCCCACTTCCTACTGAGAGGAGCTGCCAAGCAGCTCAAATAAAAGGAAAGAGAAATTAAGTCTAGTTTTGCATGCAATCTACCACAAAGACTAAAACCTTCACCTCTCACAATTACAATTTTTTAGAAATCGAGTTTAAAATTTGAACAATGGTATTATCTTGAAGATAAAAAATAATATG
Organism: Mesoplodon densirostris; assembly: GCF_025265405.1. NCBI lineage: Eukaryota > Metazoa > Chordata > Mammalia > Artiodactyla > Ziphiidae > Mesoplodon > Mesoplodon densirostris. The sequence continues at coordinate 31,505,063 of NC_082672.1, forward strand.
TTGTGTGCTTTAAAAATTGTATTAGTTTTGAACTGCAGTACTACTTGCCTTTCTCAAAAAGTCAAACACCATTTTTTCCTTTAAGTTAAGTTAACATTATTCAGGGTGTCTAGATTATCTGAACATCTAAAGTGGTGTCTGATGGCAATATAATGGGAGTCACATATATAATTTCAAATTTGTAGTAGCTACATTTTAAAAAAAATAGTACTTCCCTGGTGGCACAGTGGTTAAGAATCCGCCTGTCAATGCAGTGGACATGAGTTTGAGATCTGGTCCAGGAAGATCCCACGTGCTGTGGAGCAACTAAGCCCGTGCGCCACAACTACTGAGTCTGCGTGCCAGAGCTACTGAAGCCCTCATGCCTAGAGCCCATGCTCCACAACAAAGGGAAGCCACTGCAATGAGAAGCCCGCACACCGCAACGCGGTGTAGTCCCTCTTCGCCGCAACTAGAGAAAGCCCGCATGCAGCAACAAAGATCCAATGCAGACAAAAATAAATAAATAAAATTAATTTTAAAAAAGTAAAAAGAAACAGGTGGAAGAAATTATAATAGTACATTTTATTTAACCCAATATTATCTAAATATTATCATTCACCACGTAATCAATATAAAAAAATCAATGAGATATTTTGCATTCTTTTTTCATATTGTGTTCGAAAACCAGTCTTTGAAATGATTCAAGGCAGGCCCCAGGCAAAATTAGAAGATGCCAGAGCTTTGTCCTTAATGCTCCTCTTCTCTCTTTTCTCCACTGAGACACCTACCTGTTTCCCCTTTCAGGGCCCCATGCTTTTGCTGTTCACACTCTTGTTCTAAAGAGAGCATAGGGCATGGAAATACACTGCGATTCAAACAGCCCTGGATTTGAAACCTGCAATGCCATTTACTAGACCTAGTAACATAACTTAATTTGAACTTCAGATTCAGATAGGTCATCAGGACCTATCTCACTACTCTTCATTGAGTTCTATAAAGTTCAAGTGCAATGATATCCATAAAGGCATTTAGCAGAGTGCTTGACACTGTAAAAACACTGTAAAGAAACTACTATGAGTTTTGTTTATAAATCATATCTGCCAGGAGAAGGTAATGCCCAGTATAAAAATAATTGGATCACTTTTACAATTTCAGGCACCAATCAGGTTATAGAGGGTATTCTTTCAGAGGAGGAGAATAAATCAGGGATATAAACAGATGGTTGGGGGAAAATATGTTAGAGAACAAGGTACTCTGTGATATTGCTGATACTTCTAGACTCTTCTCTCCTCCTGATATTATAAAAGGAAAATTAGGTCTTAAATCATATTTCACATGTTCATTCAACATAACAGTTATTTTCATAGTGAAGACTTATTTTTTTAGCAAAGTATGGAATAAACTATAAATTTGTTTTACTTTTTTTTAAGCCAAAAGCATACTGATTTTCTAAAATTGCACAAACTACAATCTCACTAAATATGGGAATGAAAATTAAGACAAAAGGACAAATTAATGGATAATCTATAGTTGTTTAAACCTCACAGTTTTTCCTACAAGGTAGACATATCTAAATGCTGCTACATGACAGCAGCACAGTTCATACTGTGAATCACTGCCCTTCTAAAACAAACAAAAATATACAATGATTAGCTTCCCAAAAAGTGAACACAATGTTGGCAAATTCAACAAACTATTCACTGTGAGTCAGTCAGAGTGTTCTTAGGTATTTCCAAGACATGCAGTCTCAGTTGCAAACATATTGTCCTTGGTCTTCAGCCCATGTGATTGGGCACCAAGTTATCTCACAGATGTGATAGAGGGGCAAAATGATAACTAGGCGAGAAGTGCTCGTGGGCTAAATGGGCATCTGGGCAGACACTGGAATGTCTTTCTAAGTTACTTGGTATATTAGTTTCCCAGCGCTACTGTAATGAAGTACCACAAACTTGGTGGCTTAAAAGAGCAGAAATTTATTGTCTCAGAGTCCTGGAGGCTAGCATTTCAGCAGGGTTACACGCTTTAAAACCTGTAGGGCATCCTTCCTTCCCTCTCCTCTAGCTTCAGGTGGTTTACTGGCAATCTTTGGTGTTCTTGGCTTGCGGCAGCATAATTCCAATCTCTGTCTTTGTCATCACATGGTCTTCTCCTTGTGTCTTCATGGCCATCTTGTTATAAGGGCACTGGTCATACTGGATTAGGAGTCCACTCACCTTGAGTATGACCTCCTCTTAACTAATTACATCTATAATAACACTATTTTCAAATTCAGGTCACATTCTGAAGTACTGGAGGTTAAAACTTCAACGTAACTTTTTGAGAGACACAACCCAATCTGAAATACTTGGCTTCATTGGGATTTGAATTAAATGGTTGAGAGGCAATGTAGTATAGTGGTTAAAGGCATGGGCTCTTGAATCCTTACCAGTCTGGATGAACCCATGTGAATTTAAATCCTAGCTTTGCTGCCTAGTGAATGATCTCAAGCAAGTTACTTAATTCCAAGTGCCTCAGTTTTGCCCACCTATATGAGGCCAATAACAGTAATACCTAACTCACAAGGCTATCCTGGCTTGAGTTACCCTATAAAATGCCTAAATAGTGCCTACCACCTAGCAATACTTCACAAGTGGCTACTAATTATTATTTTTTATTGGTGTATTACAGCTTACCTCCATACAGATACTCCTCCCCAAATTTGAAATTCTGTTCTTCACAGAGGCAACTATACAGCTGCTCTGTTTTGTTTGGTTTTGCTCTTTGGGGTAGTGCTCTTTTTCTTTCAAAATTAAATGACTCTCCTATCACTTATGCTTATGGTATGTAAACAGACAAACTTTCTGGATTTGGCCACACATATCAAAAGCCTTAAAAATGTTTGTAACATTTGATCCAAGCATTTTATTTCTAAGAATTTATTCTAAATAAATAATTTAAGATGAATGAAAAAATTCTGCTACAAGGGTTTTTTTTTTAAGAAAAATCATAGCCATATTTATGATAACAAAAAGTTACAGAAAAGCTACTTTTGTAATGATTGATTTTAAAAATTCATGATCATAATGTAAACAAATACTATCCAATCTTTAAAAATTGAACTTGAGATCATTTTTGAAAAGAAAACTTATTCTCTAAATACTCTTGAGTGAAATAAGGATGCTATTCAATAGCTTTCTACGGTGATAAAAATATTCTATATCCATGCTCTCCAATACACTAGTCACAGCCACACAAGGTAAGCAACACTTGAAATGTGGTTAATGCAACTAAGGGACTTAATTTTTAAGTTTATTTAATTTTAATTGATTTTAATTTAAATAGTCAGATATGGCTCATGGCTACCATAAAAAAAAAAAAACAGTGAAAATCTATGGTACCTTTTGTTTGTTGATCCTTCAGCCCTTCCTTTCTTTACTTTCCTTTAAAGCCTCTCCTATGTCTCTGTTCCTCCCTCCAGATTCTACTTGGCAGGTAATCCTCACTCTTCTCCCTCTATTTTCTTAGCCAGTAACATCTGCTCTCATGAGATAACTTAATAAATGAATCTTTTTCAAGGCATAAAGAGACTTGATGTGCTACTAGCCATGTAAGTATTCCATTTTAAATTTCATTTGCATAAATTCCATTTAGAATTTAAGCAAAATTTGACCTTCTGCCAAAAAAATAAATCTCATGAGAATTTCACACATTAAGCTGAATATAGAGGTAGTAAATGAAATTATTTTTCATCATACAATAAGGGAACTTCCACATTCACTTTTTTTTCCACATTCATTTTTAAAACATTGTTGCTCTGAAGACAAGCAATTAGATTTATTTAGTGAGGATGCTAAGTGCTGAACTATGACCAAAAAATGAAGCAACTATAACTTTGCTGAATTTATTAGCTCTAGTAGTTTCTTGTGGATTCTTTAGAATTTCCTATATATAGGATCATGTTATCTGTGAATAAAGATAGTTTTACTTCTTCCTTTCCAATCTGGAAACTTTTATTTCTTTTTCTTGTCTAATTGCTCTGGCTAGAACTTCCAGAACAATGTTGAATAACAGGAGTAAAAATGGGGATTCTTGTCCTGTTTCTGATTTTATGGGGGAAGATTTCAGTCTTTCACCATTGAGTCTGATGTTAGCTGTGGGTTGTTTTGGTTTTGTTTAATATAAATGCCTCTTTATCATGTTAAAGAAGTTCCCTTATATTGCTACTTTTCTGAGAGTATTCATAGTAAAAGGTGTTAGACTTTGTCAAGGTGAATTACTTCCAGGTCACTAACATCCTGTAAACAGCACCTAGCATTGAGCTTTGCACAGTCAACAATTTAGTAAGTGTTTGCTGAGTTAAACCAATTTGAAAACAGCAAACACCAAAAACCTGGAATCACATGTCAAGAGACATTCTTTGAAGAAATTATCCTTAGAGATTCATTTGGGAAAGTTGGCTATTTTTTTCCCCACACAAGCCATGTAACTCACATCGGAGTTTTTAAAAAATCACCTTTTACACTAAATAAATTTTAAAATATGGAAAGGGATAAACTCTGACACCTAACACCATTAGTAAATATAGTTGTCTAAAAACACTGCTGAATTGAAACAGGCTCAGTCAAACGGGGGAGTGGGAAAACAAAGCCATAGCCCGAGCCTTCTGTAGAGAGCACTTGTAGCCTCAGTAGTCTATGCCAAATATAAAAGCTTCCTCGACAGCTTAATGTTGAATTTGAATATCTTGAGCAATTCCTCTAATTAGATCATATGACATAAATTTTTAAAGTCTATCAACATCAGAGTAGTGTTTTGCAGAAGGGGACTCTGTGGCTTCCCCCAGAAGTCTATATTTTTCCTCCTGGGTACATATGTGGCATTTCTTGCCAGGTATGATGGCCCCAGGTATGTTATTTTCCTTTCAGGCAGCCTAACTGGACTTTGCTGATGAAAAAAAATCCACAAGGAACATGCAGTACAAAATAATATTTGTCACTGATGTGGTAGAAATAGAAAATTACACAAACAATTTGGGAATTATAGGTTCATCACCACTGGGGTGAAAAGTTATAGACCATTTCTCACCCTCAATTATCCATTGGTTCCTTGCTGTGCCCAAGCCAAATACTTGGTTTCTTTGCATACTTCCCTAACTTCTATTCACCAAGATCTAACACTCACAAATGCCAGCCAGGAATGACACTGGCCAGGTTCTTGGTGAATACCTTCAAGGGCAATAATATATGCTTACATGGAACTCATAATTAATCACTAAACTTCCCTTTGGGGAAAAAAACATATTTGGGGGTATATTTTACTGTCTGGGGGGCAAGAAATGACAGGATGGGAAGAGAGGAGAAGCAAGTAAAGGGGGATGATTGAAAACATTTGACTTGGCTTGAAATAAAAGTACATATTTCACACATATTTTTAACCAACGCTGAAAGACACCCTGACTTCGAACATGCTGAACAGGAAGCCATTTACTGTTGGAATGCTTGCCGAGCCCATCCAAAACACACACCCTCCCAATACCCCTGGGCTATCTAAAAAGGGCTGGGGTGAAAATATTTAATTTATATGTGCAATCCTGCTTCCTGTTTTATTTTTTTCCTCTTTGCCAGCTCTGTTTTTCAACTTTGTGAAAAATGATAGGAAACCTATTTCATTCCCCCCCCCCGCCTTTATTGACCCAGCTGTACATTCTACCTCAATTTATAGCTCATACCTGGCTTGAAGACCAAAGGAAGAGAGAAAGGTAAAAACGGATGTTAAACTCTCATGATTACTGTGGCTATAAAGGAATCTGGGTGGAGGAAAGCTTGCTGCAGTATCTATATCAAGGGCAGGAAGATGTGGCACAGGGGCTTGCTTTGGCTTTCAGAATGTGTGCATTCAGTAGTATGCATTCAAAAAGAGTAAATGGAAGGGTATAAAGAGGAGGGGAAAAGAAAGAATTTTCTGCGTATTAGATGAGTGACTGGAGAAACCTGAATCCTATCAAATTTCAAAGAAACAGTCCTGGTTATCAAGAGGAATTTTTAAATATTTTGGAGAAGAAAATACAAAGACCCAGATAATTAAAATTTATAATTCAAGCAAAAGATTTTCCAAAACTTTAACAGTATTGGAGTACTTTATATTTGGTTTAAAATGGCAGGTATGCTCTTTTAGAGTAAAATGAGTTCCAGATGGGTGTCCTTCACATAGTATACCTGTTACCCTTATTATTATATTTTGATTTCTTGAGAATGCTGAGTCAATGTGCAATAAAACATTTGAAAGAAAATCTGAAACCCAATGGAAATCCAGCAAGTTTGAAGTTCAGATTTCAAAATTCTTGAACTCAATCTAATTTTCCCAGAAAGCTGACCACACTCAATGGAAATCCTGTCAGAGGAAGGGTTTTATAATTGAGCAGTTTATTTTAAATACTTCAAAAGAGGTGGGGAAACCTGTAACTATCTGAACTCAAATAAATATTTCAACATTGCCTTTTGAACCTATGTTTCAATTTAATTTCATATCAGATTAACACTCTAAGTGGAACACCATCTTGGGAAATTCTACCTGTCACCATGGACTTTACAATGCTTTAATGTCAAGTTAACTGGTTTACCTTAAACTTTTGCTTCGAGTTGATAAAGGCAAAGCAGTTAAACCACTTTTACATTCTTGTGGAAATATTCAACTGTACAGTAATACAGTTCCTTATGTCTTTTGTTAAACCAGCTTTCAAAGTTTACAAGCAAGAAACTGGAAAACATCAATTTGTACTTTTGAATCTGAAAATCAAGTCAGACTTTCTATTAACCTGAAAGTATTGTGTGGCCACAGATGCACATTGCGCTCGACACCATGCAGTTCCAGTTGAGACTACATGACTGATGCTTATCCTTGTAACATATTCTCACCATGGCTTATTTTAAGGGAGGTGATGTGAAAGTAGATTTATGATTTATTTTCAAGGTAAACTTGAGTGGATTATCAGTCCTGCTGCACTGTCCTAGTGATATCAGCCATCTGAAATAATCATTAAGACTGCTGTTACAAAACTCCTGGGAGCAATTTTCACATAACATTATATCTCCTGAAATTAGGTACCATTGCTGTATCATAACCAGTTACTTGTGAATTGTGCCAACCAATGGTAAGCTGTTAAACCAGCTCTTGAGGTGGGGGAAGAGGCTGATTATAGTCTTTTCTGATTTCTATGATATAAATATTCTTGCCATGTCAATTTCAAGGTACCACCTTGATGATATGACTAAATATACGTATGTATAGGCTGGTTCCAGCACATCGCTCATGTCAACCACCCATGCCCCCAGAACCAACAAAATTTATCAGCAGGGGATTTCCTTCCCTCTGAAGTATATTTAGATCCCAGACACCTTCGTGCTCTACATCTGCTGACCAACGAGCCAAAGAGTCATGAAGCCTGAGGTACTAGGATCAACTTCGGGTGAGTAAGCTCTCAGCTCTACCTTGGAGAGTCTAGTTGACCTTCCTGACCTGCTCTGGTCCTATTTCTCCCACTCTGGACCTCTTTCTGTGTCCTGACTCTGTGGCATCCAATTGGCACAGACAGTGTCCCCCAGGGGTGGTCGATTAGGGGCCTTCTTCACTTCTACTATATTCTTGCCTCCTAGAGTTAAAATCTAACTCCAGTTCTCTTAATCATAAGTCAAGCCACTTCTCTAGTTAACAACTCAAACTGCACTTGTCTTAGGGTTTTTCTACTGCAAAAGTCCCCAAAACCTTTTCCCCAGTTATTCTCAGACAAGGTCTTCTAACCCCAGAGATTGGTATTTGCTTGCTGTGGCATTTTTACTACACTCCCTGAATTTGGGTTTTATAGGTTGTAGTCTCTTTACTGAGGTGGAAGGATCTATAGAGTGTCCTGTCTCCATTACTTCTTTTTGCTAAACTAGTCCCTTCAAGCTCCTCCCTATTTCCGCATTGTGCTGTTACCCTCCTGGGAGCCATTCTTGACAGACACTGCGTAGGACTGAGTATTCTTCTCCATCCAACATATTCACTCCCAGTATTTTCAAATATGAAGGTCACTTTAAGGTCAAGAAATTGCTCCAACCTCTCCATGTGTAACTACAATTTCAACATTTTTAATTGGGTGACAAAAATTACTATGATTAGGAAATTTTTAATCTAATTTATATTTTTTGGATCATGACAGCCACTCACATATAATTAAATCAGATAATGCACACGATGCCCAGCATGGCACCTGTACAGAATAGTACAGAATATGTTAGCTGTGTTTTTTGTTGATTTTGTTCTTACTCTAAAGGTATTACTTCACAAGCAGGCTGCTAAACTTGCCTCCAAACTTGTCCCTCTACAAACCACAAGCAGAAGGAGTGATTACTCTCAAACCCCTTCTGATCAGGTCATTAAACACAAATTTATTTAAGCTATCCAATGTTTCCCTACCAAAACAAGAATAAAATACCAACCTCTTGCCTGAGCCTACAATACTTTTCATGGTCTGGACCCTGCCTAAATTTCTAGCCTTCTTTCTGATCCTCAGATCAAACTTCTAGCCTTGATAGGACCATTACCCTTGTTGTCTTCCACATGGCATACTCTTCCTGTAGGTCTGCACATGGTCTCCATTTTAGTCATCAGATCTTGGTTTTTTTGTTTGTTTGTTTTGTTTTGTGGCATGTGGGCCTCTCACCGTTGTGGCCTCTCCCATTGTGGAGCACAGGCTCCGGACACACAGGCCCAGCGGCCATGGCTCACGGGCCCAGCCGCTCTGCGGCATGTGGGATCCTCCCAGACCGGGGCACGAACCCGTTTCCCCTGCATCGGCAGGCGGACTCTCAACCACTGCGCCACCAGGGAAGCCTCAGATCTTGGTTTTAACAACACCACTTCAGAAAGAACTTCACTGGCCACCCAATTTAAATAGCCATCCAGTTACTCTGTATCACATTACCTTCTTTTAATCTTCTGCATAGAAGTTTTATCCTTATCTGCTGTTTCTATTGTTTATTTATTTACTGTCTATCTTTCCCTAAGCAGGAATCCTATATATCTTAGCCATCGTATTCTTAAAGCATCTAATTTATAAAACATCTACTTTATTCAGTCTACAAACAGTATGCATGTATTGTTGCAGATTCCTTACAATAAGTCCTTGGGTTTGTCCCATCTATGGCCAACTACATTAAATGATACTCCCTCTGAAATCTAACAAATCACAATCCTCACCCAACTATATGAAGTTAAAGGCAATAGTATCTATGTTCCAAACCTTGCTGGTTAATGGCGAGGCTGGCCAACTACTACCTCCCAGTAGATAGCCATTTCGTCTGCCTTCTCCCAGGTCCCTATCTTGACATTGCCAGGCACCTCTGGTTAAATGCCTCATAATGTAACTGAGAAGGTATATACTATAAAACCTAGTTCTCTAAAATCTGAAATTTTAGCATCCTAAGTATTCACATCACAGTAAATTGACTGTTTCATCCCTAGTTACTGCAGTAAAAAAGAACAGGATACGAGGAAGACTGAAAGCTATCCTATAGAAGCAGAGCCTTCTGGGTAATTAATGGTGGAGAGTCTTCGAGGGAACCCTCAGCCTAGGTGAGTTGGGAATGCAGTCATGGAGCTTCTTATGCAAACAATGTCTAGAACTTTTATAAGCAAGTGTTTTTGCTGAAACTACTTTCACATAGGAGGCAAATTCCTCTCCCCTTCATTTCTATATAATTAGCAGAGAAAACAAATTTTAAGAACAAAGAATATCATTCATAAAATGTGTTTCACAATAAATATGAATTATCCAACTGAAGCTTGCATTGCAGCATACTGAAAATTTGCAGACTGAGAATTTGGCAATAGTGACTGCCAAAGAGTGACAGTACAGACGAAGAATTTGTCAATGGTGACTAATCCTGTATGGACTGGCAAGGAATAGAGAAACAAAATGGAAACCAGAGTAAAAGAGAAGAGATCCAAGATCATGAGGGCAGGGATACCTGGGCAGTGTCTAAGTTTCACCAAAACATGAAACCCCCTGTAATTTGATTCATATATTGTTTGTAGTTGCTCTTTATGTGGGTTAATTAACATGGTATGATAAATTGTTAAAGAACTAACTAATTCATTCTTTGATAAAGATTAAACTAAAGAACACATCTTTTGAAATTAATAAGAGAGGTAAATTTGAATCAAGTGGCTGCAATTCTACATTTTTAGTCATTTACCCAGTGAAAGGAAAATAGTTTACAATCCCTGTAGCAGTCTTTCCTAAAATGCTGTGCTCCGCTAGGAAGCGTTCCTCAAGAAAGGAAAAAGAGTGAGTGGCTTTGTATGCTCATATAGGTTCTGAGAATACTGGATTAAACAACATTAACATGTTTATATTCAGCTGCTTTGATAAGCTAATGTGCAAGATATATCTAGAAGGGTAAAGAATGCCACTTGGAGATGACCATGGACTACTTTTCTCAAGAAATATCTATTAAAATCTAAGGAACATTATGTGAGAAACACTGGAAGCAACCTAAGTGTCCATCAACAGATGAATGAATAAAGAAGATATGATATATACATATATATATATACATATATATATATATAATGAAATATTACTCAGCCATAAAGAAGAATGAAAATTTGCTATTTGTGACAACATGGATGGACCTGGAGGGTGTTATGTTCAGTGAAATAAGTCAGTCAGAGAAAGACAAATATGTATGTTTTCACTTATATGAGGAATCTAAAAAATAAAACAAACAAATGACTACAACAAAACAGAAACCAACTCAAGATACAGATAACAAACTAGAAGTTACCAGAGAAGATGGGGTGAAGGGAAGGTCAAAATAAATGAAGGGGATTAAGAGGTACAAACTACTAGGTATAAAATAAATAAGTTACAAGGATGTAATATATGGCACAGGGAATATAGCCAATGTTTTATAATAACTTTGTATGGTATATAATCTATAAAAATACTAAATCACTAAATTGTACAACTGAGACTCATATAATATTGTAAGTCAACCATAATTCAATTTAAAAAAAAGAAAAGGAAGTTTTATTCAATAAATAATTCTGTGAAAAAAGGTTAGCTATTTGGAGAATACATAACATTAATCTTTACTTCAAATTATAGTCAATATACATTCCAGATGTTTAATGTTTAAAAAAAAAACCTAGAAGAAAAGATTGGACAGAGATCTTGAGATTTTAGATTTACTAAGTACAAAAGCTAAGGCCAAAAAAAAAAAAAAAAAAACCCACAAAGATAAAAGGTCAGTAAATTTGCCTTTAAAAAATAAAAAATGTATGGGTCACAAAAAGCATCCCAAGCAAAATTATTAAACAAAACTTGAGGAAAACAGTTTCCAAATATCTGGCAGATCACAAGTTGAAATATTAATATGTCAAGAATTTCTACAAGCAAATAGGGAAAAGGAAGCAAATAGACAACTTACAGGCGGAAAGTGTATAATAAAAAATTGTTTTTCAATTATTCTAAATAGTAGTCAAAGAAGGACAAATTTAAATTAAGACATTATAATATTAATATAAAATGTTTCACATAAAAATTTTCAGTAGTATCATCAGTGTGGTGAAACAGACAAGGTCCTTAGCTGGAAGCGGGAACGTAAAGTCCTGAAATCTTTCTGGAATGCAATTTAGTCATTCATTTAATGTTTTGGGCTCTGTAATTCCATTTTAAAAAAAAATATCCTAAGGAAATAATCAGATGGAAAAAGACTTAGTTATAAGAATGTACATCGTAGCTTAATTTTTAATGACAAAAATGAGAAATAGCCCATCTAACATTATATTCATTTAAGCATGCTATAATGATAATAATGGCTCACTTTATTATTAGTTAATAATAATAATGGCTTTTTAATAATAAGGTATAGTGGATTACTTAAGTTATTATTATAATGACAATCATACTTACTTTGTGCCAGGAATTATTCTCAATGGTTTGACAAATACAGATTAACCCATTTAATCCTTACAATAACTCTATGAAATTTGTACTCCTATTTTTACCTCTTTTTAGAGGTGAGGAAACTGAGATACTGAGAGGTTGACTAACTTGCTCAAAGGCACTCAGTTGGCAAGCAGCAGAGCTGGATTCAAACCCAGGCAGTCTGACTCCAGGGTCCATGGCCTTAACTCCTACACATATTACCTCACACTTCTATCCATAAAATAGAACATGAAACAGTCATTCAAATCTTTTCAAACTCTATTTACCGATGTGGAAAGATGCTTACATTATTATTAGGGGGAAATCGTTATGCAAAAATATATGTGTGGCATTATCCCAATTTTGCTAACAAGCAAAATACATATACATATGAATACATATGAATAAAAAAAGTTAAAAGGAAATATATGCAAAGGTCTGGTAAGGAAGTTGTGAGCAATTTTCATTTTCACCTTACACTTTTGTATATTTTGTAAAGTTCTAGTGAAGACATGTTACTTTTATAATCAGAGACGAATACAAGTCATTTTTTTAAGAGAAAATAAACATTGGTATATAACTAGAATAATTTGCATCCTCTTGTCTTATTTGCCGTTCTAATTGCATTTTCAAGCTATTATAAATGGTCTTGACTACACTTACAGTAATGGGAGAGCCATAGCTACAGAGTTATAGAATTTCTTCCCCATTTTTGTACCTGAAATGTTGCTTTCAGCACATTCTTCATGGTAACATGGAAGACATCCCTCAAGGGTGTCATACTGCCATTGCTAAAACAAAGAAACTCCAGAGTTTAAAACTTCCATTTCTGCCCATTGAGAGATAGGAAGATTTATGAAGAAAAAATGATTATTTTCTTTTTTTTAAAGACATTAAAACATTCCTGTTTATATCCACTGCCATGCTTCTTTCAACCATAACCTATTACCACATCAAAAAAAAAGAAAAGAAAAAGAAAAGCTTTTTCAGTTTGATTCAGATACAGCTTGGGCCTCTAAACCAATCGAAATAGGTTTATTGCATAGAACCTGCTTTTCTTTGAAGCCTAAACTACTAAAGACAGAAGAGATACACACACACACATACATATAAACCGCCTCCCTATACCTAAAAATTGAAAACACTTTTACATGTATTATCTCACTTTATCCTCAAACATCCCTTTGAGGTAATAAAGATACAAACACTTAGGCCATTGGGAAGCTTTCAAAATAAAGTTAAATTATGACTTACTTATAAAAAAAAACAAAACCTGAAGTATTAAAGCTATTCACATACCACAGAGTTTCAAAGTCTAAAAGCTGACCACGAGTAATAAAAAGCAATGTACAAGTAAACAAATGCAGGAATTATGGTCAAGGCAATTGCTATTTGGGGTCTGGCTAAAAGATCTGCAATAAAGTACTGGCAAGGCTAGAATGATTTTCTCATCCTACCAGGGTTTTTTAAAAAATACATCCTGAATGCAATTTATTTGTTTATTTTTTCCAGGAGCTCTTTTTGTCCTTGTCCTTTTCAAACCCCACTTCCCTTAAAAACCACCCCCAGCTCCTAGATCACTGGACTTGAGTTTTTAAATCCATCAACACAGGAGTGGGTATCTGGGTCCCAGATGTGACTGTAAACACCAAGGGAGGGTATGAGTGTCAACTGAGTTAGCTGCTTACGGCCTTTAGTTTGCCCAGAAGCAAAACAGTGCGAATTTTAAATTTTCACCTGACTGGGGATACAGACTGTGGCTTAAAATTTCTCTCCCCTCACCTAAGAATAAAGAACTAGCTGGGCAAATCATTTAGGGAACTATGACACAGGTAGAATTTGATTTCAGTCAAGCACAGATCTAATCTGGCCACTTCCTCCCCCTATGATTTCAATGATTTCCCTATTCCCTGGGGAATAAAGTCCCAACCACCTGACCTGTCCTGAAAGAACCTCCACAATTTGATCTTTTGCTTCTTTCCCAAATCAATCTGCCTGCCTAGTGTAGCTAATACACAACTCTCAGAATGCGCCAAGCCCCATCTTGCCTCTGGGCCTTTGCTCACGGGGACCTTCTCCGGGGTGCATCCTTCCCTCCACCTCCACCAGCTGAATTTAACAAAAGTAACTGTGATCATTAATTGAGCTCCTACTTTGTGCCAGGCAGTGTTCAAAATGCTTATTATTTATCGTATCATGCAAACCTCGAAACAACCCTGTATTGTTCCTCTCTTATCACAAAGGGGAAAAACAAAGCACATAGAAGTTGAAAAATTTGCCTTAAAGATCCAATCAACACAAGCTTTGGGTGTTTTTTATTTTGCTTTAGATTATACTCATTGAATCATTCTTCTGTTATTTACTGCCTCTGCCTGTTTTAGGTCATTATCACAAACCGCCTACTATGACAACTACTTGTTCAGTGGGTTCTTGAGTGTAGGGAGGGTATCTCTCAAAGTGGGGTCCAGGTACCTTTGGGGTCCATGAGATCTTTTCAGGGGCTCTGTGAAGTCAAACATATTTTCTTAATATTACTAAGAATTTATTTGCCTCTATGGTATGTAATATCACACACCAAAAAAATGGTTGCAGAAGCAGATATAAGAATATTGCTATCTTCCCTTAAACTAAGCATTAAAGGTATTTTTAGAACGGAAAACAATGCCACTTTTCTCACTATTTTTTTTGTTTTGGAAAATAATTACTTTTATAAAATGTTTATGTTTACATGTAATGAGTTTATTATTTTTAAATAAATTAACACATACAAATTTAAATTTTTTTCAAACATAATTTCTAATATGGCAATTATTGATAAGTATAACCCACACAAACAAGCTCAGAAGGCCCCAGTTTCACAAATATTTTCACAGGCTTCTTACTTCCTCTGAAATATCATTTCCACTTAGAGTCATAGATTGCTTTCCACTAAAGTCATTTAAAAGAGCATTTTTTTCATCCAAAGTTTTTAATAAGATGCACTGTCTGATAAAACTCTGCTCTAAAGCTGAAGTAACCCGGTTGACATAATAGCAAAGTGGCTCCCCCCCACAGAGGCCTCCCATTCAAATTGGTGCTTCAGCAAAATTACAGATACATCACATCGTGAACCTTTGATCAAAGCAACTTATATGTCCTGTTTGTCTTGCTAGTACAGAGAACACACACCCTTGGGTCTTATTCTTTTTTTGGTGCTTAGTACTGACCTTTTACATAATAGGTGCCAAATGAATTTTTTGTACTATTTTTGACTAGGAAGAAATCTTGAATTGCCAAAAACTATTTTTAAATGTACGTTTTCCAATAAATAATTAACATGTTAATTGAAAGATTTCCGTTTCTCCTTATTCAAACAATTCTACTTTGTTACAGTTATGAGTTTAAAAGTATTACAGTCTACTTCATTTTAAAGATCCTATAATTCAGACTTCATGATAATTATACACCAGACTTGTCCAAAATAGTAAGAATTAGTAAATTATATTGAAATATACTAACAAGATACCTGAAAAATACTACAGAGATGGTATTATACCAAGCCTTGCAATGTCCTTAAAAGGGCAACATTATTCTCCAACTATCAGGTGATCCACACTTGAGATGCAGCTAAGATAAACATTAAAAATTAGGATGTTTATCTGAAGTGCCTGAGTTGTCTAAATTGGTCTGGAAGTGTCCTAAAATATTTCCTTCTGATCCAGCCAGAATCCCCAAGAGATCGGCCCAGCTAATGTGAGTTGGTTCTTCTTAACTCTGACACCAAAGAATAAAACTAAATGGATTGCTAGGAAAAAGGGAAGGAAGATTCTAATACTACAATAACTTCCTAAACTTGACCCATTTTAAATGTGGTTATTTTCACCAACAAATTTGTGCATCTTTTGTTATTCTCAAGAAACATGGATCTAAAACTATTTTCCTGCAGGAAGTTTTTTGTGAACCAATTAAAGGGATAAAATGAGAATTAATAATCTAGCCCAGATCTCTCTGAGTAACCCCAGCAGTTTGTGTTATTTCCTGTATGTTGAAAGGTAATTTTTTTTTAATTTTTAAAGTTTTAGATTTAATTACTTGCTTCTGCTTCAATTTGAATTTGCAACCTTTCCTTAACTTGTTTTCTCTCATTATTTCAACAGATATGTAATAGAAAACTAAGTATATTCCAGGGAGTATGCTGGATATTAGGGATTCACCAGTGAACAAAACCACGACGGCCCCTGCCTTCATGGAGTTTACATATTTTACGTGAGATGCAAAGACCACAAAGTATATAACTATAAACTATGATACATACCATAAAGGAAAATCTGGGCTGTTTTAGTATAGTATAGCAAAACCTAATCAATATCTATCTTTCTAGTAGCATTTATTTACAATACTGCACAAAAACACTGACATAATGCATACTTTTTGATGTTGATGATGCTATATTAATAATTATTATTACCAATCGTTCCCTCACATGCTTGCTTGACTCATTTCCCTCAAGCAGAGTTTTCATTATGTTGCTCCTCTGCTCAAAAACTTATACCTTCTTTTCTGTCTTTATTCATTCATTCACTCAATCAACAAAAACTTAATGTGCTCCTACTATAGGTGGGGAACTGTGATGGACACTGGAGATACAGATCAAAGACATAATCCCTGCTTTTCAAAGAGACAAACAGATAAATAAAAAGTTATACCTGGTGGCAAGGTTGATAAGGGGTGGGTACAGAATGCCTTGGATGAGCTTGGGACTGACAGTTAACCCTGCCTCTGGAAAAGTGTTTCAGGGGTTTTGGAAACTTATTAGTACTGCACAAGGTGCTAGAATGATACAAAACTGAACAAAGCACCATGCCCACCCTTGAGAAGTTTATGATCAAATAGGAGGAATCATTGACCCCCCGCCAAATGGCAACAGCACTCATTCATCTTCCAAGTCCCAGTTTATATCCTGCTTCCTTGCTGAGTTCTTGAACAACCGTCTTCCTCTTAAACTCATATGATCTCTTCTGACTCAAAGGCCAGGAAGGCGTTTCATGCTGATCCAACTTAACAAATTCATTTTACAGTAAGGACAACAAGGTCACAGGGGTGTCTGCCCAAGATTTCACAACTAGGTATGAGCAGGGTCCAAACCAGACTCAGGGTCCTGGCTTCCAGGCAATTTTCCATCAGTACTACAACACTGCCTCTTAATTCTCTTCTATTGTGTTTTATTATTAACAGTTTCATGACTACACATGTTATTTCTCCTGAAAAATTTTAATCCCTTCAAGTGCAAGGACCATATCTTATGTATATTTTGCCCTCTAAAAGTAGCCTCAATATAGCATAGCATAGCCCTGAGGTCATGGTTAATACTAGTAAATACCCATTTGTTTAAATTAAATTTAAAAAAATACTATTTTTAAAAGCATTTTTAAATAGGGAGGGCAAGCTGCTAAGATAGTGGGTATATCCTGGCAATGACTATTAAGTAAACTAAAAGCCAAGGAAGTAGAGAGACCACAGAACACATTTTGCATAGTGTTAGATGTGAGTTTGTGAGTTTCCATGCTCTTTTGACTGGTGTGAAGGGGAGTGTGACATCATTCTTGAAACGTAACTTTAGAGTCCCTGATTAAAAAAAACCCCACAAACTATTTCCATTATCAAATGAAATGTTCACCTCTTCCACAAGATCTTTCTTGTTATAAAGATCCTTTACTTTTCAGAGTTTAGAGAACTTTATTATGGCTTTTGATACATGTTACAACATGGATGAACCTTGAAAATATTAAACTAAGTGAAATAAGCCAGACATAAAAGGATAACTATTGTATGATTCCACTTACATGAGGTACCTAGAATAGTCAAATGCATAGAGACAGAAAGTAGAACAGTAGTGGTTACCAGGGGCTAGGAAGAGGAGGGAATGAGGAGTTATTGTCCAGTGGATATAGAGTTTCAGTATACTAGGTTTAAAAAGTTCTGGAGATGGATAATGGTGGTGGTTGCACAGTAGTGTAAGGAATACCACTCAACTATGCATTTAAAATGGTAAAAATGGTAAATTGCATAATTATACATATTTTACCACAATAAAATAATTAAATGACAGAAATTATGATGAAAACCAGGGGGGACTTCCCTGGTGATCCAGTGATTAAGGCTCTGTGCTCCCAGTGCAGGGGACCCGGGTTCGATCCCTGTTCAGGGAACTAGATCCCGCATGCCTCAACTAAAATATCCTGCATGCCGCAACTAAAACCCAGTGCAGCCAAATAAATAAATAAATATAAAAAAGGAAGGGAGGGTGGGAGGAAGGAAGGAAGGAAGAAAGGAAAAGAAAACCAGGGGGAATAAAGCGTGTATTTTAGCTATTTGTAAGCAACCTTTTTGTTTAATTCCATTGTTCATCATTGTGTAGACACAGCCTCTGAGGGTATGTTATTGATGAGCATAACAGACTCCCTAATAGGTTTTCATAAGGGCTTCTCAACAATAAATTATTTTAATTGTCAAGAGACTAGACAGATGTTTTATGTTTAACCTAAGGTTACATGGCTCCTTAGACATTAGAACCTACTTTACAGAACAGAAGTTGAACCTCAGGAACTTAGTTACTCACATTTTTTTTCTCCATTTGGAAGTCTTTATTTTCTTTGGACAATCAGTTTTACTGTAGTCTTCCATAATTCATTTTGGGTGCAATAGGTCATACATGTTTATCTGGAGCTCTTCCTTATGGGATGAAACACTAGCAAAGCCATGGACTTTGGAAATATGCTAAACATTAAATACAATGTGTTTATTATACATATAAAAATACTGGCCTCATAACAGATATGACCTTAGTAATGGGGGAGATATTTTCCAATCAGATAATCTCTCAGATGGGGTGAAAGAGACATAGACTTGGATTTTCCTGGAAACTAAAGAAATAGCTGAATTTTTTCAGGCGTTCCCAAAACAATTTTGATAATCAACATAAATTAACCTATTTTTTATTATGAAAGTATCTTATATCTATTTCAAGTAGTAATTAGAAATAATGGCAATAAATGTTAGTTCAGTTGTAGTAATTGATTGTTATTAACATTGAAAAAGTGGACACAAGTCTCTTTATAAATATAATAATAATAACAATAAAAATGGAAAAGTCTCTTCACTCTTCACTTTTACAAAAGACCAGAAGTGGAATAGTGTTTTATAAAAGCATCCTACTTTCATATCCCTCAGGTCACACAGACCTCTAAAGGAGGCTTTAAGCCGATATGAATAAATAAATAATCTCTTGGCCAAAATTTGGTAGTTCTTTTGCTTTTATTTTTAAGTGGAACAGAAAAGCATTGAAGTTGAAAGGATTATAGGTTAATGCTTTTAGAGTGAAAATAAGAAAAAATTTCTGAGTAGTGAGAGAGGAAAAAGATCATTTTTCCAGTTTTTTTTTTTTTTTTTTTTTTTTTTTTTTTTTTTTTTTTTTTTTTTTTTTGCGGTATGCGGGCCTCTCACTGTTGTGGCCTCCCCCGTTGCGGAGCACAGGCTCCGGACGCGCAGGCTCCGGACGCGCAGGCCCAGCGGCCATGGCTCACGGGCCCAGCCGCTCCGCGGCATATGGGATCCTCCCAGACCGGGGCACGAACCCGCATCCCCTGCATCGGCAGGCGGACTCTCAACCACTTGCGCCACCACGGAGGCCCATTTTTCCAGTTTTTTAATCTTCATTTTTAATTGGACCAATGTATATAATATAAACTAATTAAGGGAACTTGCAGAACCATACTAACAATTTTTACTATTGTTAATCATTAGTATTTAAATAGCACTAGAGATTCTATGTATTGTTATATTGTACCTAGGTCTTCCAGCTATTTCTGATTGGGAATGACCCATTCGAGTCATCAGGATAAAAGTCAGCTATGGCAACCAGCATTCTCTATGTGTTTATGTGGTTTTTAATTTTTATATACCTTTGGGAAAAATTCTCTCAGATTTGCTCTAAATCAATTCACACTCAAAAGATGAGGGTTTTTTAAGACTGCACTTCATGCCGATACTCATAATTAGCACAGTTAGAGACAAAATTGTGAGGAGATAGTTTGATTTTTCATGCTACTTCATTATGCCCCTGTACTCCTCTTTCTCTTTTACCTTAATAAAAATATTTAAAAGTAAACTTCCAGGCAGTTATATTTGCAACTAAGGGGAATCTTCTGGTACCATGCATTCAGGTAAGGAATACATTGTTATCTAATCAGATTTTTGGATTGTAGATTTAGGAATATTTTCCATGATATTTATTTGGACCAGAGAGAGAATTTAGAGATACTGTATTCATTTATTTATTTAGATCATAAAGAGACCCAAGCCCAGCTCCTTCATTATATTGATTGTATGACTGTTGAATGTATGAATCATGACTTGAGTCCTAGTTCTAAATGAAACAGCTATATAGAAGGGCTGCCTAAGTGCAATCATATCTTAGCGTCAACATAAAATTGAAACGAATTAACTAATTTTCTAATCTATTACATCTCCTGCTATATGGGTGAGGGCAGCCAGATCAGAACTTGCACCAACATCTCTAGGATAAACATACTAGTGTAATTTGCATGCAATCAATCATGGCAAGGCTGTGAACTGCAACACCTCTAAGGAAACCTTAGGAAAAGGGAGTTCCCCCTTCACAGGCTATGAAAACAAAGCTGGAGCTTTTGTAGTCAGTGAGGACACTGCTCTCACTGCAGGGGAGTATGATATCCCTCCACACTCTTATAGCTGGAAGATCAAGGCTCCAGCCCAAGGTTCTGGACTGCATTTTGAAAGGAGTCTTCTTCCAGTATCCAGTCCCCCTGGGTGGCCCAGGCAGTAACAGAAAAGAGACCAAGAGCATCCCCACATAGGAGGCGACTAAAGGATCATTGCAGGTATTTACCTAGATAGATATCATTGCCTTTAACCCTTACCTAAAAGGAAGTTTTAGTCTTCATATAGTAAATGAGTTAATGGGTAATTCTTTTTATATTGAATAATCCTATAATAAATATAAGTAATTTGGAATGGTTCTCTCTAGTCAGTTTTATTAATTAAATGGAAACAAGTGAAATAAATATAATGTGGTTAATGGTAAATCTGAGGCTCCTGTAGCCTTGAAAAGACCCAAGGGATTTCAACCTGACTTGCCTGAATATCACACACATAGCAGAGCACACACTAAAACCCCAATTACTTGCTTCCCAATTCAGGCTGCTTTCTACTCCATCACAATGCATCCTGTAAAAATGTTTCCTCACTGCTAAGATGAAATTACATAAATTACAAACATAATTTTAATTGGAATTCAGTTGAGTAAAAATATTTTCTAGAAGACAAAGTTGAGGCTTTCCCATGATTATTTTATTATGGCATCCAATTTTTATTTATCACATCATGTAAGAAGCTTCCACTAAAATATGAAAACTAAGTAAATTTAAATTTATTTTTGACAGATCTAGCCAGAATTTCAATAGTGAAAAGTAGTGAGCTAAAAATGATGAAATATTAATATTGCCTTTCATATAAAACCATACTTCCTTGATTCTAAGTTACATTTCAATGTCTTGAAATCAGAATGTGTCTTAAAATCAATGTGTTCACTGTCATGAACAAAAATATATTTAAATCAATGATTACAATACAATAAATGTAAAAATGACAATCTGCTAAGCCATTAAATTTGAACCTAACTATAAAACAAACGAAGCCTCATATCTGAGATCCTAAAAATGTTCCTATAGCTGCAGACAAAGAGTTTAAATTTCTCATTTAAAAAAATTAATCATTATTCTCTTTGTGTCCTTAACGTCATCCCAAGTCAATGCAGGAAGTTGAGGTAGTCAATGTAGAATATATCTCACATGTTTTTCCCCTGCACTTTTTTCTTTCTAGTCATAATTCTAATGTTGATTTATAGAATTACAGAAGATGTCCCTCAGGTCCCAATGAAGAAAGCCTACTTATTTTTCTCTTCAGCACACTCTGGCCTCATTCTCTTTTGGAATTCAAAGCTACCCTGGCTCCTGGACATACTCAGAAACCACTCAATGCTAGTGGTGTTGTTATAGACCAAAATCAGAAGAGGCAATCAATAAGTCTTCCAATGCTGAGAAAAGAGAGGCCACTCATTTTTTTAAGTTGGGTTTGGACTCATTTCCAAATATCACCTCCCTGGAAGCTACAAGAGATGATTACAAAAAGAGAGAGAGAGAGAGAGAAATCCAGCTACATATAGTCAGTCCCCTTCCCCTACTAAAATAGTCTCCAATGCTCTTCTCCCCATCCCAAACTTTTCTTGCCACAAATTCTCCCTTGGCTAGGGGAAGCATCCTAACATCTCTAGATTTTATCTTTTCCTCATCTTTCTCTCCAAAGTGGATTATACGGGACAAGTCTAATGATGGCATGAAATGAAGGAATGGAAAGAGGGGGGAAATGTGAGCTCAAATGAATTATTTCTTGACACTTCCCTGCTCATCATGCTTCCTCTTCTCCAGCACCGCCATCTGGTCTACCACACTATGCCCCAGGCCAGTCCTTTCTTAGCCTGCTCTGCCCCTGAAATGAAAAGCCTGGCACCATCAAGTCTACTTTTCCATTCTAATCCTTTATGAACCTGAAGTGTTAACAATATGCAACGTTGTCTCCCCTTTAAGATCTAGGAGGATATGGGAGAAGCTTTTTCATACCCTTTATGCTATGCCTTGTTCTAAGTAAAAGAAAAACAAAAACAAAAAAACTGAATGGGGCTGAGGAAATCAGAGAGCATTTACACCCACACACACACACACACACACACACACACACACACACACACACACTGTCTTAAACATAGTGATAGATTTTGCAATTCTATTAAAAGAATGTTCCATTTCAGTAGCTTAATATATTTGAAAGGCCCTTCTGAGGGAGGCTGAAGACTTAATAAAAAAAACTCAGCCTTTACTAAGTGGCAGAATCATCCCCACTTGGGTGTATTATGCTCTCAAGTCAGGATAGGTTGAATTCTTGACTCTTCTATTTGCTATCAGTGTGATCCTTAGAAAAGTTATTTCATTTTCTTGTGCCTCAATTTTAATAATCTGTGAAAGATGGTACCTACCTAATATGGTTATTAAAGAGGAACAACTGAATTAATACACACTGAGCACTTAGAACTATATCTGGCACATGGCAAGCATACAACAAATACTATTATCATTATCTAAAACGTTTCTACAGGGACTTCCCTGGTGGTCCAGTGGTAAAGAATCCGCCCTGCAATACAGGGGACACAGGTTCGATTCCTGGTCACGGAACTAAGATCCTGCATGCCGCGGGGCAACTAAGCCCACGCACCACCACTACTGAGCTTGTACGCCTCAACTAGAGCCCTCGTGCCACAAACTACAGAGCCCATGCAATCTGGAACACGCGTGCTACAACTAGAGAGAGAAAACCTGCATGCCACAACTAAAGAGAAGCCTGTGAAACAGCAAAGAGCCTGTGCGCCGCAATGAAAGATCACGCGTGCCTCAGCAAAGATCCAGCATACCGCAACTAAGACCTGACGCAGACAAAAATTAATTAATTAAATAAATAAAACTTAAAAAATAAAACATTTCTACATAGGCGGCAAATTTCCAGACATCCTTATGAACTGGAATCTGTACACAAATTGGTGACTCCTGTAAATTCATTTGACAGGAAATTTTAGGAATATATCCAATTTGTATTGAGTAGAATGATAGAGTGTTTATGCACAGCTAATGAATGGTAAGAAAGAAGCTTGACTTTTAAAGCTAGGATTTTAATTTCACACAATATATCTTTGGAGGGCCAAAACATGGAATTAACTTTCAGGGGATTATGAGTAGTGTTTCCCTCTGAAAATACTGAGAAAGGAATAACTAATTCTCTTTCCTGGATAACTTAGTCACCTGCTTAAAGGCGGACTCTTAAACAAGTGAATCTTATGAAGTCCCTTTGAGTCCTATTATTCTGTTTTTATACAGGGTTTAGTAATCAGGCTCTTAAGAGGATATCTCTATAGTCTTCCCTGTTTTGAGGCCTCATGAAGGCCTTCTTCAGTTCACTCTCCCTCTACCTAATACAAGTTTTCAGGGAATGGATAACATTTCAACATCAGAAGTGACTGATGGCTTCCAGGGCCTCTTGTGGTTAATACTGTATGATCTTGCTGTGGTGGGCCGGGCCCAGGCCTCTGTAACTAGGTGATACGGTGAGGAGACCACTGTACTGTGTTAACTGGTGTACAGCAAGGAATCCTTTATATGGCAGTAGATTCTGTGAGTGTGAATGGGTCCCTCTCCCAGCCTGCTGGTACAAAAGGTAGGAGTCTGCATTAACCCCATTCAAAGGGGTTAATGAAAAAGGGGCAGTTTCATTGCCCTCGTGACCTAGTGGGTTGCTGTCAAGGCTGCACTGACCCCTCCACTGACCCTCTGCTATGTCACATCAGGGAGCATTAAAGATACAGTCTATTCACTGTGTCCTTCTCTGTTAAATATCCTGTTAAATATACTTCTTGGTTTGATAGTAAACCAAAGGGAAAGAACTCAAACAAATGGAAGTTCTTCTAACCCAAACTGACTGTTTGTTAGCATGTCGTAATTCACTTACTATTTGGTGTTAAGAATGGATTTGACATTATGCCAGTCCAACCAGATACATTCATTATGGTCTGTTTGAGTTTCAAAAGTAACATATATGCCAGTCCCTGCTCCTCCCACTCCCAAGGCCATTTCAAGAACACTTGAACAACATTGACAAGATGAGAGCTAGCCAAAGCAAGCTATTATGTTTCTATAATCCAGGCTCCTTTTGTGATGTTTAAGGACCACTCTTTTTCTCCAATAACACCAAAATGCAAACTCAATTATTAGAAACCATTGTCTTCTTTTTTTTTTTTTTTTTTTTTTGCGGTACGCGGGCCTCTCACTGTTGTGGCCTCTCCCGTTGCAGAGCACAGGCTCCAGACACGCAGGCTCATCGGCCATGGCTCACGGGCCCAGCCGCTCCGTGGCATGTGGGATCTTCCCAGACAGGGGCACGAACCCGTGTCCCCTGCATCAGCAGGCAGACTCCAAACACTGCGCCAACAGGGAAGCCCCCATTGTCTTCTTTTAATGTGAGAACCTCTCTAATTCGATGGAAACACCCCACCTCCCGCAATATATCATGTATTTAAGCTGTAACCATGGGCCAAATTCTATAAAGGATATAATATCCTAGTATTACCTACCGGGTTCACATCTACACTATCACTGGCTGTAAGAACTAGAAGTTGTCACCTGATAATTTTCTGCACTTGAAGGTGATCGAATGAAAAAATCCTTCCCATCAAGACTGTTAAGTCTAGGCCAGCAATATCTCCTTGAGAACACTTGTTCAGGTTACATTTTACCATTGCAATGATAGCATTAAGGGGATACAGTACAGAAAAACGTCAATCCTAAAAATGCCACAAATTCCCAGAGAATCAGAGCGCCTGCCTATTTACCACCTGACAATCATAGCCTGTGACAGCCTAGAGCCTGTCCCTTCGGTCATGCCTTGGACCATTAGCTGCCTATGTCCCTGAAATTAACCTATGAAAGGGGCATCATGCTCACAATGCACAGGGCAGATCCAAATTAAATCTCTATTGGGACCCAAAGTGGAAAATTCTGAACCCCCTCTTCTTCCCTCAGCTCTTTCCCCTTTTAAAATTGCCAGAACAATAACAAACAACTGCTTTCCTTGGTATTATTTCATGTTGCCTCTCTGGCTCTTCTCTCCCCCTCCACCTCCCCACCAAGTCGAAAACACTAGGGAACTCTGGCTTCAAGGGTGCTAGTCTGTTACCTTAGAGGCTATTTCTTTACAAGGCAGTAGAGTACAGAGGGCATGCCTTTGCTGCTTACCTTGGCAACCATGAATTGCTGAATGCTGTTCTCATGAATGCAATTCATTCACTGCCATCTGGATATGCCCACAGGTATAAACATTTTTTCATGAAAGGACCAGGGAATACACATTACATCAATAAATCTCTTGAATGACAAACAAAGTCATCCCATATGTTGGAACAGCCATATCACATTAAAATTAATATAAGACTCTAATGGTATTGCTTCCAGACAAGGTCAAATTAAATGTTCGGTGTATACATCCTTCAGCCTTATCAGACAAACAGCATGAGTCAGGTTAGGGAATGAAATATGAAGAAGGAGGTAGAACTGTAAAACGGAAGACCACTGAGTTTGACCCAAGAATAAATATACTACCTTGAAGAGTCTAGGAGAGCTTATTCATTTCTAACTAGCATTTCTCTAGGTGGAAACCAAGAGTAGGAATTTTTTCCCTTGGGTTGGTGAAATAAGATTGGCATTTACTCCATTCAAAGGCATTTTTATGTTCTTCATAGACAAACATTACAGATGAAATTCTTAACATATTTATAAGAACACAGACCTGTACTTCACTGGGGGTCAGAGGTGGGGAAGAGGATGTAACAAGGGCTCTCTTATGTTTTCCTGTAAACAAAGTTGCTATGAACCTTGGAATTCAGTCATATTCAGCCTTAAACTTCAATTCTTCCATGTGTCTGCTTTTTTATTTGGATGTTGTTATACTTTGGTGTAAAACACTTTAATAATTTACTAGTTTCTCATATATGATGTCTTTTATACATCTATATCATACTCATTCACACACACACACAAACAGAAGGAAAATAAATAATTCTAGTCACACCCAAGCATATATAATCAAAATAAAATTTCTCCCATGAACCAAGACTTCCCATGGAAAGAGATGAGGGGAGAGAAATCTTAGCCAAAAAACAGTTGGGATATTTCTAATACTACAAAAAATGGGCACAGGGAAGGAAAAGCCAAGAATGGTGGGCAGGGGACAAGCAGGTGTCAGAGTCTTCCTAATTTTGCCACTTTTGAAGAAGACACATCTTCTAAAAATCATTAGGGCCAATGAAAGAACCAGGGAGAGAGCCAGGTAAATTTCTACAAAAATTACATCACTCCTAACACCCCTGCCATGACCACTGATTAATCTGGTCTGGTCTCAAACAAGACTTGGGATGGAATTGGGAACTCTGGAACTACATAGCCTCTTGCCATAACAAGAAGTGATATATATATTTTTTTCCTTCCTTGGTGATAAAGTTTTCCAGTTCCGTAAAAATCTTTGTTTACCAGATATAAAAATGTTCACTTTTAAGCTGTTAAGTTGACCTTGAGCTTTTTCCTCTCTCCCTTCCCCCTCTGCCTTTTGCCGTTAAAAGTTCAGAGTGTCTCCAACAGTAACTGTTACATTCTGTCTAGCAAGCCTGGACTGCGACAGTGATCTAACCTCTTGGAAAAAACATGGAGTTCACCCAAAAAATGAGAGAGACATTCTCTCGCCCCAGCGCCAGCTTGCAGTTTTCAAAGCTCTGGGACAGACCTCATGAATGGCTTGGGGCTCTAGCACGTAAGGTGGCAGCGCCAACGCAAACACTGAAAGCACTTCTGCAGGTATAAACAGCAGCCATACACCAGGCCAGGCCCCAGAAGGCAGGCAGTGAAGGAGGAGAAGCCAGGCCACGGGCCCCTGCCTGTGTCACTCTCCTTAAGCTTCCTCCTGTGTCTGGGGACACATGGACAAAGAGAAACTTCCCAGTTGGACTGAAAATTGAGGAAATCAGAAGTCTCACATTAAGGGAATATAGAAATAGCTTTCCTCTTGGAAAGAGAAAAGTCTTGCTGATGTGTGTACACTTACACACACACACACACACACACATACACACAAAACATCTTTGCAGCAGTAAGTCGCCTATAATCATTTTGATTTGCTTGAACGCAGCAAAACTCACCTTTGATAGGTTATGTGAAAAATAAAGCCATTTCTTTCTCCTTTGGAGATGTTGCTCACTGGCCTTCAAATAGTCTCAGCGTCCACACTTCAAGGACCAACGACACTCTTTTAAAACATATTTGGCTTTCAGTATATTAACAGCAATTGCTGGCCTCAAACTTTCAACACCGACACAGTCATTAATCTCAGTGGTTCTGATTCAGGATGTATGACTGTGCATTTGGAGAACAAAAGGGAATGCCCCCGCCGCTCAAAGAGAAGGTCATCAAGCTTTTCGAACGTGAAGGTACATGAAGGGCATTACCTCTGCCCCCTAGAATTTTTAAGCTGGACTATCAACCATTATAGACATTACTCACTTACATAACAATTTTCTAACAAGATTCCCTTGAGTTTATTAGCTAATCTACTTCTTGTAAGGGAACTATTTATTTTTAAGTTTATACTTCTTTATACTTTACCCTATTTTATTTTTAATTGCAGTTCACTCAATAAACTTTGTTTTGATAGCAATCAAATAGTAGTTTTTCACAAATCACTCACTCAACTAGCGTTTGTTGCTATTACAGACACGAGTAATTTATATCTCTATCAACAAATAACATAAAATCTCTTTGGAAAAACAAACTTCAAAATTATACATTATAAAGTTTGCCAAACTCCCTAAACCACTCAAATATTGTTTTCATTAACTGCCATTAAAATATCTATGGAAGCACATATTGTGTTCTGAATTCTCTGCTGAATTTTATGGGGGTACAAGTCACAGAAAGTGTGGTCCATGCTCAAAGGGATTCACCCACCTACCTGGGTAAATTAAAACATGTTCCACATGTTCCATGTTTTATATTTGGAAACTGAGACTTACATGAAATGAGCACTTCTCTAAAAGCCACAAAATCACAGTATCATTGAATGTTGTAACTAACAACTAATAGAGTGTCTAACATGATTAATATAAGCAACCCTGCTGTACGTTATATATGAAAGTTGTGAAGAGAGTAAATTCTGAGTTCTCATCACAAGGAAAGAGATATTTTTCTTCTTCTTTTATTTTATATTTCTATGAGATGATTGGTGTTCACTAAACTTATTGTGGTAATCATTTCATGAGGTATGTAAGTCAAATCACTATGCTGTACACCTTAAACTTATACAGTGCTGTATTTTAATGATATATCCATAAAAGTGGAAGAAGAAAAAATAAAACTGATCTGAAATAAAACCCATCTGATGCTGAAAAAAAAAAACAAATAATAGGTATGTGTGTAGATATTTGCCACTCAAATTACAAATGACAGGATGGGACTTGCCCAAATTTGAAAAACTGTGTAGGGCCATTCAAACCATTATGATTATTAGCTGTGACTAGAGCTCAGTAGAAGAAATAAACTTTTATCCATGTGGGGACTGGCCTCTGTCCTTCTAAATTAGCAAAATTCGAACATGTATAAAGTATTTCATAATAGGCTTGTTTCTTTTTTAATTATATTGATTAATTTAGCAATAACTTGTCCCTAACAACACTAATAAACCTTCATAATAAAGTGACCCTTACCTTGGATTCAAACACTCCTGGATGACTTCTCAAATCTTGATGAAGCCATTTGGACCTTAAAATAAAAAGGTTTAGTGTAATGAGATTTTTTTTTATTTGTAGATATACAGAGTTAATCAACTTTATGCAACTCTGAAAGATATTTGTCTTTCTGATATATTTGTAAATTTTTAAAAATTCACACTTAATAGGCTCACTCATTTGTTGTATAATCGATTTAGTTGCAGTGTGGAGCCAGCCTTAGAGATTCCATTTTAGCGAAACTAAATGTGCAATATATTATGTTAGTAAGTCATGTGCTCTCAACAAAGAGTGGGAGGATAGAAGGAATACAATAAATGGTGGCCTGCTTTTTACTTGGTTTTCTCTGTTGCCCAAGTCCTCTGGGATCCGGATGGGAATCTAGATTTATTGAATCCAACCTACATCAAGCATTTTGGGAGCTTGTTGACATATGTCTTTAATTGCTCATAACAGAGCTATCCTCATGTGTATCGTTATCTTCCTATTTTAGATGTAGAAACAGATTCAGAGAGTAAAGTATCATTCTCAGTATCATACTGCCAGTAAGTGATGAAGCCAGAATTCCAAGCTGGTTATTCTAACAGCTGAGGTCTTTCCAACATATTGTGCTCAGTTCTTTACTCTAAACTTTGATATGCTCACATATACCATGGCTAGTATAAAAATTCTTCATCAGCTACTAGCAAAAAACACCATGTTAAGGATGAAACATTAAAGTCATTCCCATTAAAGATAGGAAAAGACATAGACATATGTTATCAACATTGTTATTCAACACTACTCAGGTGATTCTGGCTAATGCAAAATGAAGGTAATAAAAGAAGTATACACATAGCAAAGAGACAAGTTACTTTTGCAGACATTATGATTATACATCAAGAAAATTTATGAGAATCAAATAAAAAATTCATTTCAGTAAGCTACTCATGTTTGAGATAAATTTTTCATAGTCTTTAATTTTTTAATACAATTTTAAAGCCTACTTTCCATTTAAAGTTATTACAAAATATTGGCTATATTCCACGGATTGTACAATACACTCTCGAGACTATCTTTCATCCAACAGTTTGTACCTCTCACTTCCCCACCCCTGTATTGACCCTCTGGCCCACCCCCAACTGGTAACCGCTAGTTTCCTCTCTATGTCTGTGAGTCTGCTTCTTTTCTGCTGTTGAACTAGCTTGTATTTTTTAGATTCCACATATAAGTGATATCATACAGTATTTGTCTTTCTGTGACTTATTTCACTCAGCATAAGATAAATATTTTTAACAGTTAACAGTTTTTCTTTTCATACTAAAAATAACTGGTTACTGGAATAACTGGAAAATTTTCATTCATACTAGCAAAAATAATTTAAATGACTAGAAATGGGCTTAGCATAAATGGGGTAAAACTTATATGAAAAAAAAGAGCTATATAAAGCATTAATGTATCACACACAAAAAGACCTGAATAAATGGGGATACCTTGTTCCTGGATACAAGGTCTCATTATTATAAAACTATAAATTGCCTCCAAATTAATCCAAATTAATGCAATGAATTCCCTGTAAGATTGTAGATGATATTTGACAAGTTGATTCTAAACTTCATTTAAAAATAAAATACATAAGAAAAGTGGAGATGGCTTTTCAAGAAAAAAACATTATTTTTTAAATAAAATAGTGTTATATTAGCAGAGAAGTAGTCAAGTAGGTCAGAAGAGAATATATACAAATAGAGCCATGGCTAAAATATAATATGGTATATGATAAAGAGGATATTTCAGTTCAATATGGAAAGGATAGAAGTAGCTATTCCAACAAATTATCGGGGCAGAATATAGTCTTTATCAGCCCCACAGAAAAATGAGTGAAAAATATGATCAGACAACTCACAGACATAGTAATACAAATAGGGGGAAAGGTAGTAAATTATATAGCAGTTTTAAAACATGTACAAAAATAAATTTTGGAGGTCAATGAACTTTATGTAAAATAAGATGTGTAAAATTAATAGGAGAAAATGAAGGAAAAAATATATATAATCTTAGAGTAGGGAAGCCCCCTTACCTAAGATGTATATTAAAAAGCAATAAAGAAAAAGACTGACTTTACTGTATCAACCATAAAACTTCTGTATGGCAAAAGATATCATACACAATATTAAAGGACAATGGACAGATATTTTGGGGTGGCATATTTTACTTGGCTTCACATGGATGTATGCCAATTTGCTCATGCATTCCTCTATTGAAGGACATTCTGATTTCTTCAAGATTTTAGCCATTATGAGTAGAGCTGCTGTGTATAACTGCATCTTTGTTTGCATTTGGACATAGAATTTCAAAGCAGTTGCCTAATACTGGAAGCATGATTGTTGGATCCCAAGGTAATCCACAGGGTCCAAGATATGGTAGCTAATAATATAGTCTTCCCACAGTGCCTCTTAATACCATGTGGACTCCTACAAGGGAAATAAGTATCACCACTTTGGCTGAACTTGGTTTAGTCTCAGATTTCCCTGATGGTCACAACTCACTGTTCCTGCAGAACCCAGAGACTTCTCCTTGAAGAAAAGGTTCTGGAAAAATTGGAGGGATAAATAAAGAATGCAGCTTATTCCTGCCTTGTGCTGATGCCCAAGAGGGTGATGAGAGGTCTTGGTGCTCCAGCCTGGTGTCAGGCCTGAGCCCCTGAGGTGGGAGAGCTGAGTTCAGGACACTGGACAACCAGAGTCCTCCCAGCCCCATGTAGTATCAATCGGTGAGAGCTCACCCAGAGATCTCAGTCTCAATGATAAGACCCAGCTCCACCCAGGGGCCAGCAAGCTCCAGTGCTGGACACCCCATGCCAAACAACTAGCAAGACAGGAACACAACCCCATCCATTAGCAGAGAAGCTGCCTAAAATGATAAGGTCACAGACACCCCAAAACACACCACTGGACTTGGTCCTGCCCACAAGAAAGACAAGGTCCAGGCTCATCCACCAGAACGCAGGCACCAGTCCCCTCTACCAGGAAGCCTACACAACCCACTGAACCAACCTTACACCCTGGGGGCAGACATCAAAAACAATGGAAACTATGAACCTGCAGCCTGTGAAAAGGAAACCCCAAAACACAGTAAGTTAAGCAAAATGGGAAGACAGAGAAATATGTAGCAGATGAAGGAGCAAGGTAAAAACTGATCAGACCAAATAAATGAAGAGGAAATAGGTAGTCTACCTGAAAAAGAATTCAGAGTAATGATAGTAAAGATGATCCAAAATCTTGGAAATAGAATGGAGAAAATACAAGAAACATTTGACAAGGACCTAGAAGAACTAAAAAGCAAACAAGCAATGATGAACAACACAATAAATAAAATTAAAAATTCTCTAGAAGGAATCAATAGCAGAATAACTGAGACAGAACAGAAAAGGAACCCTGAAGATAAAATAGTGGAAATAGCTACTGCAGAGCTGAATAAAGAAAAAAGAATGAAAAGAATTGAAGACAGTCTCAGAGACTTCTGGGACAACATTAAACACACCAATGTTTGAATTATAGGAGTCCCAGAAGAAAAGAGAAAAAGAAAGGGTCTGAGAAAATATTTGAAGAGATTATAGTTGAAAACTTCCCTAACATTGGAAAAGAAATAGTCAATCAAGTCAAGGAAGCTCAGAGAGTCTATTACAGGATAAATCCAAGAAGAAACATGTCAAAACATATTAAGCAAACTATCAAAAATTCAATACAAAGAAAAAAATATTAAAAATAGATAGGGAAAAGCAACAAATAAGATACAAGGGAATCCCCATAAGGTTAACAGCTGATCTTTCAGCAGAAACTGCAAGCCAGAAGGGAGTGGCAGGACATACTTAAAGTGATGAAAGGGAAAAACCTACAACCAAGATTACTCTACCCAGCACAGATCTCATTCAGATTCAACGGAGAAATTAAAATCATTACAGACAAGTAAAAATTAAGAGAATTCAGCACCACCAAACCAGCTTTAAAATCAGCACCACCAAATCAGCTTTAAAACAAATGCTAAAGGAACTTCTCTGGGCAGAAAACATAAGAGAAGGAAAAGACCTACCAAAACAAACCCAAAACAATTAAGAAAATGGCAATAGGAACATACATATCAATAATTACCTTAAATGTAAATGGATTAAATGCTCCAACCAAAAGACACAGACTGGCTGAATGGATACAAAAACAAGACCCATATATGTGCTGTCTACAAGAGACCCACTTCAATCTATGGAAACATATGGACTGAAAGTGAGGGGATGGAATAAGATCTTCCATGCAAATGGAAATCAAATGAAAGGTGGAGTAGCACTTCTCATATCAGACAAAATAGACTTTAAAATAAAGACTATTACAAGAGACAAAGAAGGACACTACATAATGATCAAGGGATCAATCCAAGAAGAAGATATAACAATTGTAAATATTTATGCACCCAACATAGGAGCACCTCAGTATAAAGCAAATGCTAAGAGCCATAAAAGGGGAAATCAACAGTAACACAATAATAATAGGGGACTTTAACACCCCACTTTCACCAATGGACAGATCATCCAAAATGAAAATAAATAAGGAAACACAAGCTTTAAATGACACATTAAACATGATGGACTTAATTGATATTTATAGGACATTCCATCCAAAAACAACAGAATACAATTTCTTCTCAAGTGCTCATGGAACATTCTCCAGGATAGATCATATCTTGGGTCACAAATCAAGCCTTGGCAAATTTAAGAAAATTAAAATTGTATCACATATCTTTTCTCACCAAAACGCTATGAGACTAGACATCAATTACAGGAAAATATCTGTAAAAAATACAAACACATGGAGGCTAAACAATATGCTACTAAATAACCAAGAGATCACTGAGGAAATCAAAAAACACCTAGAAACAAATGACAATGGAAACATGACGACCCAAAACCAGTGGGATTCAGCAAAAGCAGTTTTAAGAGGGAAGTATATAGCAATAAAATCCTACTTCAAGAAACAAGAAATATCTCAAATAAACAATCTAATATTACACCTAAAGCAATTAGAGAAAGAAGAACAAAAAAACCCCACAGTTAGCAGAAGAAAAGAAATCATAAAGATCAGATCAGATCAAAAATAAATGAAAAATAAATGAAGGAAGCAATAGAAAATATCAATAAAACTGGAAGCTGATTCTTTGAGAAGATAAACAAAATTGATTAACCACTGGCCACACTCATCAAGAAAAAAAGGGAAAAGACACAAATCAATAGAATTAGAAATGAAAAAGGAGAAGTAACAACTGACACTGCAGAAATACACAAGATCATGAGAGATTACTACAAGCAACTATATGCCAATAAAATGGACAACCTGGAAGAAATGGACAAATTATTAGAAAAGCACAACCTTCCAAGACTGCATGAGGAAGAAATAGAAAATATAAACAAACCAATCACAAGCACTGAAATTGAAACTGTAATTAAAAATCTTCCAACAAACAAAAGCCCAGGACCAGATGGCTTCTTAGGTGAATTCTATCAAACATTTAGAGAAGAGCTAACACCTATCTTTCTCAAACTCTTCCAAAATGTAGCACAGGGAGGAACACTCCCAAACTCATTCTATGAGGACACCATCACCCTGATACCGAAACCGGAAAAAGATGTCATAAGAAAAGAAACCTACAGACCAATACCATGGATGAACATAGATGCAAAAATCCTCAACAAAATTCTAGCAAACAGAATCCAACAGAACATTAAAAGCATCTGATATACCATGATCAAGTGGGGTTTATCCCAGGAATGCAAGTATTCTTCAATATACACAAATCAATCAGTGTGATACACCATATTAACAAATAGAAGGATAAAATCCATATGATCAACTCAATAGATGCAGAAAAACCTTTTGACAAAATTCAACACTGATTTATGACCAAAACCCTCAAGAAAGTAGGCACAGAAGGAACTTACCTCAACATAATAAAGGCCATATATGACAAACACACAGCCAACATCATTCTCAATGGTGAAAAACTGAAACCATTTCCACTAAGATCAGGAACAAGACAAGGCTGCCCACTCTCACCACTATTATTCAACATAGTTTTGGAAGTTTTAGCCACAGCAATCAGAGAAGAAAAAGAAATAAAAGGGATCCAGACAGAAAAGAAGTAAAACTGTCACTGTTCGCAGATAACATGATACTATACATAGAGAATCGTAAAGATGCTACCAGAAAACTACTAGAGCTAATCAATGAATTTGGTAAAGTAGCAGGATAAAAAGTCAATGCACAGATATCTCTTGCATTCCTATACACTAATTATGAAAACTCTGAAAGAGAAATTAAGGAAACACTCTCATTTACCACTGCAATAAAAAGAATAAAATATCTAGGAATAAACCTACCTAAGGAGACAATAGACCTGTATGCAGAAAACTATAAGACTCTGATGAAAGAAATTAAAGATTATACAAACAGATGGAGAGATATACCATATTCTTGGATTGGAAGAATCAACATTGTGAAAATGACTATACTACCCAAAGCGATCTTCAGATTCAATGTAATCCCTATCAAACCACCAATGGCATTTTTCACAGAACTAGAACAAAAAATTGCACAATTTTTATGGAAATACAAAAGACCCCAAAGAACCAAAGCAATCTTGGGAAAGAATAACCGAGCTGGAGGAATCAGGCTTTGTGACTTCTGACTATACTACTAAGCTACAGTAATCAAGACAGTATGGTACTGGCACAAAAACAGAAATATAGATCAATGGATCAGGATAGAAAGCCCAGAGGTAAACTCACGCACATATGGTCACCTTACCTTTGATAAAGGAGGCAAGAATATACAATGGAGAAAAGACAGCCTCTTCAATAAGTGGTGCTGGAAAAACTGGACAGGTACATGTAACAGAATGAAATTAGAACACTCCCTAACACCATACACAAAACTAAACTCAAAATGGATTAAAGACCTAAATGTAAGACCAGACACTATAAAACTCTTAGAGGAAAACATAGGCAGAACACTCTATGACATAAATCACAGCAAGATCCTTTTGGACCCATCTCCTAGAGAAATTGAAATAAAGACAAAAATAAGCAAATGGGACCTAATGAAACTTAAAAGCTTTTTCACAGTAAATGAAACCATAAACAAGATGAAAGACAACCCTCAGAATGGGAGAAAATATTTGCAAATGAAGCAACTGACAAAGGATTAATCTCCAAAATATACAAGTTACTCATGCAGCTCAATATAAAAAAACAAACAACCCAATCCAAAAATGGGCAGAAGACCTAAATAAATTCTCCAAAGAAGATATACAGATTGCCAAGAAACACATGAAAGGCTGCTCAACATCACTAATCATTAGAGAAATGCAAATCAAAACTACAATAAGGTAACACTTCACACTAGTCAGAATGGCCATCATCAAAAAATCTACAAACTATAAATGCTGGAGAGGGTTTGGAGAAAAGTGAACCCTCTTGCACTGTTGGCGGGAATGTAAACTGATACAGCCACTATGGACAACAATATGGAGGTTCCTTCGAAAACTAAAAATAGAACTACCAACAACCCAGCAGTCCCACTACTGGGCATATACCCTCAGGAAACCATAATTCAAAAAGAGTCATGTACCACAATGTTCACTGCAGCTCTATTTACAATAGCCAGGATATGGAAGTAACCTAAGTGTCCATCGACTGATGAATGGATAAAGAAGATGTGGCACATATATACAATGGAATATTACTCAGCCATAAAAAGAAATGAAATTGAGTTATTTGTAGTGAGGTGGATGGGCCTAGAGTCTGTCATACAGTGTGAAGTAAGTCAGAAAGAGAAAAACAAATACTGTATGCTAAAACACATATATGGAATCTAAAAAAAAAAAAAGGTTCTGAATAACCTAAGTGCAGGACAGGAATAAAGATGCAGATGTAAAGAATGGACTTGAGGACACAGGGAGGGGGAAGGGTAAGCTGGGACGAAGTGAGAGAGTGGTATGGACATATATACACTACCAAATGTAAAACTGATAGCTAGTGGGAAGAAGCCACATAGCACAGGGAGATCAGCTCAGTGCTTTGTGACCACCTAGAAGCATGGGATAGGGAGGGTGGGAGGGAGACGCAAGAGGGAGGAGATATGGGGATATGTATATGCATAGCTGATTCACTTGTTATAAAGCAGAAACTAGCAAACCATTGTAAAGCAATTATATTCCAATAAAGATGTTAAAAAAAATAACTACAATCAGGTGTCCCCTCACTTCAGTCAGAATGACCATCATCAAAAAATCGACAAGCAATAAATGCCTGAGAGGGTGTGGAGAAAATGGAGCCCTCTTGTGCTATTGGTAGGAATGTAAATTGATACAGCCACTATGGAGAACAGTATGGAGGTTCCTTAGAAAAATAAAAATAGAACTACCATATGACCGAGCAATCCCACTACTGGGCATATACCCTCAGAAAACCATAATTCAGAAAGTGTCAGATACCACAACGTTCATTGCAGCTCTATTTCCAATAGCCAGGATATGGAAGCAACCTAAGTGTCCATCAACCAATGAATGGATAAAGAAGATGAGGCACATATATACAATGGAATATTACTCAGCCATAAAATGAAATGAAATTGAGTTATTTGTAGTGAGGTGGATGGACCTAGAATTTGTCATACAGAGTGAAGTAAGTCAGAAAGAGAAAAATAAATACTGTATGCTAACACATACATATGGAATCAAAAACAAAACAAAACAAAACAATTGGTTCTGAAAAACCTAGAGGTGGGACAGGAATAAAGGCACAGACCACAGATGTAGAGAATGGACTTGAGGACACAGGGAGGGGGAAGAGTAAACTGGGACGAAGTGAGAGAGTGGCATGGACATATACACACTACCAAATGTAAAATAGACAGCTAGTGGGAAGCATCTGCATAGCACAGGGAGATCAGCTCGGCGCTTTGTGACCACCTAAAGGGGTGGGATAGAGAGGGAGGGAGGGGGATGTAAGAGGGAGGGGATATGGGGATATATGTATATGTATAGCTGATTCACTTTGTTATACAACAGAAACTAACACACAACTGTAAAGCAATTATACTCCAATAAAGATGTTAAAAAATAAAATTAAATTTAAAAAAGACAATGGGCAGCATGAGGAAAAATACTTTAATTATATATATTAAAGATAAAATATTAATACTCAAAATGTATAGTGAAAATCAACTGGACCAAATCAATGAGACAAATCGAACAGTTAAAATGACAAAAACAGAAAAACAGGCAAAGGTTATAAACTGACTTTTTACTGACACGGAAATACGAAATATGAAATGAATAAGTAAAGCTGTTCAACCATACTGTAAACATTAAAATTAAAATAAAAACGACTATCAGATTACTTTTCTTTTTCTCTGAATGGGCAGAAGTTTTAATGATAATCCTCTTGACTGTATAAGAAGGTAGAGCTATGTCTATTATTGCCTTAGGAGTATAAAATGGGATTGACTTCTTCAAGGATAATGTGATAATAGTTTGAAAATTCATATATCCTTAAACCCATCAACCTGCTTTTTGGTAGCTTCCCTCTTTAAAAAAATGTGAACAAAAGTATGTCTCAAAGTTTCAGGACAATTTTGTTGTAATATTGAAAAATAACAATAACCTAAAGGTCCATCAACAGCTTAACCATCAGGTAAATAAAGTACACCTATACAGTGGAACTCCCCGTGGCAAATAAAAGGAATGAAGAGGATATTTCTGTATGGGCATGGATGGATCTCACAATAGAGACATTGAAGAAAAATACATGCCATGTATCATTCAAGTTTTTTTAAAAGAAAATTAAAAAAAAATTAGATGAGTAGTATAAAGAAGGCTATACATCTCTGAAACAATAGAAACTATATATATTGGTCTCTGCCTCTGGTTCCTGACATAGAGCTCTCAAATCCCTTGGAACTTCCTGGGCGATAGGAGACTCTCTTGTTCTAACGAGGCAACTCTTGGTGTGCTCCTGGATAGCTTCAGGATGGGCGCTGGTCACCAGAAAAACCAAACCATGATTAGAAGTTTGGTACTTTCAGCCTCCCCCACCTGCCCCCTACCCATCCTCCAGAAGGGAAGAGTGCTCAGTTTGAGTTAATGATCAATCATGCCTAGATGATGAAGGCTCCATAAAAATCCCCAAAGTACAGGGTTCAGAGAACTTCCAGGAGGGTGAATACACCCACGTGCTGGGTGAGTGGCACACCCCAACTCCACAGGGACAGAAATGACTATGCTTGGGACTCTTCTGGACCTCACCCCAGGTACCTTTTCATCTGGCCATTCATCTGTATCCTTTACCATATCCTTTTTAATAAACCAGTAAACATAAGTAAATGTTTCTCTGAGTTCTGTGAGCCATTCTAGCAAATTATTAAATCCAAGGAGGGGGTCCTGGGAATCCCAATTTATAGCTGGTCAGTCAGAAGCACAGGTGAAAACTTGGACTTGTGACTAAAGTCTGAAGTAGGGTAGGTAGTCATGGGACCCATCCCTTAACCTATGGGATCTGCGCTAACTCTGATTAGTGTCAGAATTTAACTGAATTGTGGTACACCCAATTAGTATCACAGAATTGCTTTGTGTGAGATAAACGCCACACATATGGGGGTCATAAATAAAGTATCCTATAAGTAGAGGAAGAAACAGAGTTTTTCCAAGACAACATCAAACTGGAAGAGGACTGGGATATTTAGAAAAGGGGGCCAATATTAGTATTATTTGGCTCTTTTACAAAAAAATATGTTACATAGATAATGTATTTAAAGGTTCAATGTTAATTCTCCACAAATCAACTAAAAATGCAGTGCAATACCAAACAAAATTCCATTTGTTTTCTTTTTAGAACTTGACAATTGATCATCTGGAAAAAAAATACTGAAAATGCAGCCAACACATTTTTGTAAAAGAGTAATGAGGGAAAGCTTGTTTACCAAGCCTCAAGAATGTACTATAAATTAAAATAATTAAGACAGTTTGGTATTGATTCAGGGAAAGGCTGGTAGATCAAAGGAATATTATAGAGAGTCTGAAAACAGATCCATGCATATTAGTTGGGACCTTCTTGGTTCCAAGTAGCATGCTAAGTCTAATTTGTTTAAGCAAAACAAAAAATGCATCAAGAAAACAAATTTAAAAATGCAAAAAACAATCCACACACACACACATAATCCTAGCAGCATTACTTACAATAACCAAAAGGTGGAAGCAATCCAAGTGTCCATCAGCAGATAAACAGATACACAAAATGTGGTATGTTCATAT
Organism: Mesoplodon densirostris; assembly: GCF_025265405.1. Taxonomy (NCBI): domain Eukaryota; kingdom Metazoa; phylum Chordata; class Mammalia; order Artiodactyla; family Ziphiidae; genus Mesoplodon; species Mesoplodon densirostris. The sequence continues at coordinate 31,545,769 of NC_082672.1, forward strand.
AATGGAATATTAGCCTTAAAAAGGAAGTAAATTCTGACACATGTACAGCATAGATAAACCTTGAAGACATTATGCCAAGTGAAATAAGTCAGTCACAGAAAGACAAATACTATATGATTCCATTTACATAAGATACCTAGAATAGTCATATCGATACAGACAGAAAGTAGAATGATGGCTACCAGGGGCTGGGGGCATGAGAGAATAGGAATTATTGTTCAAGGGGGAGGGAGTTTCAGTTTGGGAAGATGAAAAAAATTTCCAGAGATGGATAGTGGTGATGGTTGCACAACAATGTGAATATACTGAATGCCACTGGGCTATACATTTTAAAATGGTTAAAAGGGTAAATTTTATGTTATATATATTTTACCATAATAAAAAATCCATAGGAAAAATAGATGCAGCTGGGATTACTGAATAACTGGAATCAAGAAATCCAGCATAGCCCACTCTCTCTTTCCATGCCTTTTCACTGCATTTCTCTGCATACTGATTTCATGATCTACAAAATACATTTTCCCACATGGTAGAAAGTACAGATGTCAAGTAGTGCCTGAGTTTATACTCAGAGCTTCAAATTTTCTCTGGTTCCAAGCACAAAACCTCAGAGAAGGGACTCATCGACACAACTCCAATCAGGTACCCACACCTGAACCAATTAAATACGGCTTAAAGGGTAGAATCACAGTGAACCAAGATGATGGCTGCCATATAACTGATGGATACAGTATGATAATTTTTTGGCCATCAAACTAGCAAATAATAAAAAGGTAGCTAACAACCAGACTGGATAAAAGTGTACAGAAACATCTACTTCTGACCATGATGGAGTACTTTGCATCAGACCAGTACTTGTACCAAGATAATCTAGATAAGATTGATAAAACGTATCTGAAAACAGCTTGAAGGTGTCACAAATCAGCCAATACTTGGTGCAGGGATCTGAGGTCAAGCAGAAAGTTGTGATAAAAAGATTTTCCCATTCTAATAGAGCTGATGAGACAAGCATTGGAGTTCAGAGCTATCAAGGAAAATAGAATTTGAGGATCTAAGACTCCTGAAAAAAGGGAAAGTCAGATAAGCAGAAAGACAATGAGTGGAATTAAACTATTTTAGGTTCCTTACATTTTCCACAGTGTGGTAATGTCATAGCTCTATTAAGTTAATGATGAATGTTGTAAGTTCTAGGCTAACTTCAAAGGCTAACAAAAGGCATAAATAGCTTGCTAAAAAGGCAAAAAAAGATATATTTCATCTTAAAAGAGAAAAAAGCAAAGAACCAGTCAAAAAAAAAGAAAGAAAAATGGCATTATAGTAGATTGAAACCCAGATATATTGGTAATTTTATTAAAAGTAAATAAACTAAATATTCTAATTCATGATAAAGAGTGTCAAATGGATTTTAAAGTTCAGTTATATATTGTTTAAAAGACATGTCTTAAATAAAGGACACAAAAAGGATAAAATAAAAGTATGAAAAAGTCATTACCATGAAAAAGTTAAGCAATGAAAGTTGGTGTATCAATATTAATATTAAATGGACAAAGACAAAGATGTTAAAAGAAGCAGAATTATTTCAAATAGAAGCTATAATTTATAATGATAATCCAAAGCAAGATAAAACAATCAAAATATTTGCATGCACCTGGTAACATAGGCTCAATATACGTAAAGCAAAAACTTCAAATAGAAATAAGAAGGGAAATAGACAAATCCACAATAATATATGCCGATTTTAAACACCTCTTTCAATAACTGATTTTAAAAGTTGACAAAATAATAGAGATACAGACTGTAATGACAGGATCAGCAATTTGGAATGTCAACAGAACACTCTACACAACAACTGCAAGATATATATTCTTTTCAACTGCAAATGGAACATTCCCCCAAATTTACTATATTCTCAGCCATAAAGCAAGTCTCAAACTTTTAAAGGGATAATATCATGTCAACATGATTATTGACCATAGTAAAGAACAATTTATTGTTATATACTAGCAGAAAACATATATTTGCTAAGAGAGTAGAACTTATATGTTCTCATCAAAAAAAAAAAAAGATAAATATCTGAGGTGATGGATATGTTAATTAACAAGAAGGGGGGAATCCTTTCACAATGCATAATATATCAAATCACCACAATGTACACTTTAAATATCTTACAATTTTATTTGCATTATATATGTCAATAAAGCTGAAAATTTAAAAATATGTTCAATGTATAAAATATTTAATGTAAAATATAAATAACATTGAATATATATCTAAGAATAAACATAATGAAATATATCCAAGATCTCTACCAGCTCTACTACTTCAAGACCTAAGTAAATGGAGGGTTGTACCATGTCATAGACTAGAGGACTCAATCCTGTCAAACTGCAAATTCTCTCAAAGTGAGTAAATACATTCATGTAATCTCAACAAAATCCAAGAAGGATTTGTTGTGGAAATTGCTAAATTTATTTTAAATTGCACGTGGAAAAACAAAAGGCCAGGGGTAGCAAAGACAATCTTGTAGAATAAAAAAGTAGAGGGCCTGCACTCCTGGATATGAGGACTTGTTATCAAGTATATGGTTTTGGCCAAAAGACAGATAAATCAACTAATAAAACAGAATAGTCCAGAAAAACAAATCTAAACGATCATTTGATTTACAACAAAGATGCCACTCTAGCACTTTTCAATAAATACTGCAGTAAATTGACTCTATATGGGGATATATGAGTATGGACTGCTTTCTTACACCACGTAAAATCAATTTATAATGGATTATAAATCTAACAAAGGAAAGCTAAATGACAAAGCTTCTCGTAAAAACACAGAGAATGCCTTCACAGCCTTGGGTAGGCCAAGATTTCTTAAGCAAGACACAAAAGACACTAATTATAAAGGAAAAGGTTGAATAGGCAGAGTTCATTAAAGAACTTGCTTATTTAAAGATGTGATTAAGAGAAAAATATCTCTAATTGTATATATTAAGAGGAATTATATATGTAAAGAGATACATAACCAGAAAAAGAAAAACTACTACTAAAATAAATAAGAAAAAAACAAGCTAATTTTTTAAATGGGCAAAAAACTTGAAAAAGTACTTCATAAAACAGGACATCCAAAAGATTGATAATCATACAAAAAAGTGTTAAGCTTCATTAATTATCAGGAAAATACAGTTAAAACTGCAATGATATACCTCTACACACCCATCAGAATGACCAAATTTTGAAAATTAATAATACCAAGAATGGGCCACGACGTACAACTGGTACTAGCATACATTGCTGTCATTGTGATAAATTGGCATAACTGGGAAAACTTTTAAAGCTAAATGCACACCTACCTTATGAACAAGCAATTCTGCTCTGAGGTAACTCTCCAACAGAAACACATGTATGTATATCATGTTTATGTTATGCATATATAAATTATGTGTGTATCTATACACATATATATATACATACACACATACACCAAAAGGCATGCAGAAGAATCAAAATAATCTAGCTTGTAACAAACATAAAACAGTCAAACACATAAAATGTCCATAAACAGTAAAATGGATAATTTACAATATAGTCTAAAATAGAGTAATAGAGATGATTGAACCATTGATATCTGCAACAATATGAATGGTCATAATCATCTAATACAAACATAATGTTGAGTGAAAGAAGCTATATATAACAGTGCAAAACTAATCCACAGTGATAGAAGGAAGATAGTGCTTAACTTTGGGGTGGGAATGGCAAATAATGACTGGGTCATGACTCAAGGGAAATGTTCTCCAATGGAAATGTACTCTGACTTGATCTGGTGTTGGTTACACATATGGATTCACTTTGCTGCATCAATACTTATCAAGTGCATTATTTTTCTATATGAATAGTATGCTACTATTGAAAAGCTTAAATAGTGTGGGGAAACAAATATTCTTTATTCACTGATGAAGGGAGTATGGCTTGGTAGAATCTTTTTCGAGGGCAATTTGGTAATATTTATCAGCTGAATAATTTCATTTCTAGTAGTTTGTCACACAGTCACATTCACTAGTAATAAAGAAAATAAATAGAATAATAAATAAGTACTTTTTGAAGCACTTATGTGTCATGTACTCTTTTGACACTTTAAATTTAATAGTGTATTTGTTTATTAATTCCAATAAGCCTATAAGATTGGTGATGTTATCCCATTGTATAGAGGTGTGAAGAGCAGCATTACTTACAATAGTAAAAATTAGAAATGTGAATAATTTCATCAATGATAAAATAAATATTAGCTCATCCATACAGTAAAATGAGTGAGGTAAATATATATGGAAATAGGTGCATAATTTACCAACAAAATAAATACAGAGGCTAAAATGACTATATTAAAACTCATTTTGTTTTAAAAACTAAAGACAAACACACATACACACAGGTAGAGATAAACCTGAAAGGATACAAATTGAACCACTAAATTTGGTTATATCTGGGAGGTGGGATTGTGGGGAGGATGTGTTCTTTGTAGTTTATGCATTTCTCTGTTGATAGAATGTTTTACATGAGCATGTATTATGTATATGATTAGGAAAAGCCATTCTCTATCAAAAGTAGTAATAGTAATAATAATTCTCCATTTTTCCATTCTTGATCTCAGTCAAAACTCAAAGTAACATAAATAAATTCAAGAAAATAACTCATCTTAAAATATATCTAATAAGGAATAATGGGAATATATTCTAGCACTCCTGCATTTAAATCCCTTCATATTTTTTTCAGCCAAATCTTAAGTGATCTTTAAATCCTTTTACTCTTAACACCAACCAACACCAAAAAATGTGTGTGGTATGAATATTTTTATATCCTCTTTATGAGAAAACTATGCCTATATTTCTTGCTTCCTTGTTGGTGATACTGAATGGAAACTTTAATTTGCAAGATTTAAAAGTAGACTTTGTGAAACAACCCAAGTGTAAAAACTATTAGTGGCAACAGCATTTGCTAAATACTGACATCTGATGGTGTGAAAGATCGAGTTTAGCAGCTTTGAGGTATCTAATTCTAAAAGTGAAGATATATGGAATAAAAGTAAGAAGTTCTTGGCACCCCTAGGTCAATAGAACTTCTGACAGAACTGCTGTTTTTCACCCTTACCTAACTAAAAAGGCACGTTTTGGAAGAGTTGGATTTTGAAATAAGTGGGCCAAATTACAAGACATAAACAGTATATTTATATGTACACAAAGAATTTACGGAAATCCATAGCCAGGAGAAATGCATTTTACAAAATGTTTAAAATCTCTCTCTTACTTTTTCTCCCTCTCTTTCATTATGGCCTTCTGATTTAAAAATTCAGCAAGAAGATTGATTACAAGCCCTTTAGTAATTGTCCCTAAAAGGCCAGAACACTCTGGCAAAAAAAAAAAAAAAAAAGAGAATGAAAAGAACAAGAAAGAAGAAAGAAATGAAAACAAACAAGGGACTTAAAGGAACTGTGAGCATCCAAACTCTGGCATTAGATTTGGCAACAGGTGAATTTTCTTTGGAGGGTATTAATTTTGTAAGTCAAAGCTATTAAAACCTGACTTCCCATTTCAGGTCTGGAAGGCATAATGCACAGGTCTCTTGCTCCAGCCCTCCCTAGGGACTGTATTTTATCCAACTAGCCCCACTCCCTTCACTGGCACATATTATAAGTGCAAAAGCTACTGGCCAAGACCATTCATTTAGTCTTGCCACATACTGTGTGGAAGTCTACATCAATGTTAATCTGGTCTTCCCAGATAAGTATACCTGGCTCTGCTAAATGCACAAAGCTACGGTTCCCAAAAATGTCTCATGACACTTCTAAATCTCAAGGAAATGTTCAATACCCTCTTGCCTTACAACTCAGTGGGAAACAGACTAATTGCCACTCAATTTATGACAGTTATTCACCACCGTATATTTTCATCTCGCTTTTTCAAGATGTCTGATTCCAGCAATCCTCAGACCATAATGGAATCTATCCATCATATTTCAGTAGTATGTAGAATCTCCTACTCTCTTCCTTTAAAAATTGTTTCAAACCTTCTCCATTCTTCTTCTTAAACTCCAATTCCTCCATATTCCTATCAGTCTATGAACTGTCTATGATTCTTTGATGCCAACCCTTCCACTTGTGCCCAGCTCCCATCTCCTCTTGTCCAAATTTCCTTTCTCTCTCCTTCAGCACCCATTTTCCCCATTCTACTCATTATTATTCAAAAAACAAACATCCTTGTCCTTTCATCTTTCAAAACCCTCTCTTAATAGCACTTACCCCTCCAGGTACTACCTTATTTCTCTTCCTTCTGTCACAAAAGCCTCCCCAGTGTTGTCTGTACTTACTGCCTCCAATTTACTCCTCCTATTCTCTCCATCTCGCTTCAAAGAGCGCCTCACCACCACCACCACTCCAAGAAGCTGCTTGGGTCAAGAGCACTAAGAACCTCCACCTTGCAAGAAGTTTACAGAATGTAGGAATCTTGGTGCCTGCCAAAACTCAAATAAAAACTCAGGTTATATGCACTGAAAAATTGAGAAAATGGCATTCTTATTGAGCTTGTTTATATAGTACCTCTTAGACTTAATTTTTAAAAATCTAGAGGGTTAGTTGTTGTTGCTTTCTTCTATAGGTTTCTTAGGAAATATGCTTTTAAGAAAAGATGCTCTGGGCAATGTACCAAATGGGATAGAGTATTTGCAAATCATACATCTTTAAGGGGTTAATATCCAAAATCTATAAAGAACTCCTATAACTCAATAGCAAAAAGCCCAAACAATCCAATTAAAAAATGGGTAGACAGTCTGAATAGGCATTTTTTTCCAAAGAAGACATACAGATAGTCAACAGATATGTGAAAAGATGCTCAACATCACTAATCAACAGGGAAATGCAAATCAAAATCACAATGAAATATCCCCTCACACTTGTCAGAATGGCTATGTTCAAAAAGACAACTAATAGCAAGTGTTGGTGAGGATGTGGAGAAAAGGGAACTCCTGTTCACTGTTGGTAAGAATGTAACTTGGTGCAGCCACTATGAGAAACAATATGTAGTTTCCTCAAAAAATTAAAAGTAGAACTAACATGTGATCCAGCAATTCTACTTCTGGATATTTATCAGAAGGAAATGAAAACACTAATTCGAAGAGATATATGCACCCCATGTTAATTGCAGCATTATGTACAACAGCCGAGGAACCTAAGCCTAGGTGTTCTTGGAAGACAAAAATGGAACCCAGCTTCTGATTCCTTACAACTCCCAGTGGCATTAAAAAGATGGGGGTTTACATCCTTGTTCTACCCCTTATGAGCTGATAAGGTTATTTATATGTCTAGTCTCCTCAGCTGTAAAATGGGAATGATAAAAGGACATATCTCGTGGGGTTATTATAAGAATTAAATGAGATGATAAATGTAGAGGACACAGCACAGTATTTGGGACATACTAAGCACTCCATAAATAGCAGCTGTTTAATTATTTCAGTGCCTCATATTTGTAAGAGCCAAGATTCTTAAGAGAAGATCCTTTAACTTCATCTATCCTTTCAACCAACCAGAAAATTAAAAACAGACAAACAAAAACCTACTGCATTAGCTGAATTACCTGGTTATGAACTCATCTAAAGAATGATCTGAATTATTTTTGAATACAATGAAATGCTTTAAAGACTTAACAAACGGCTTTCATAAACATGTCCCCAAACTGTATGGCAGAGATGAATAAGAAATTATATTCCCTCTCTTTTATGGTCATTACCAAATAACCTGACTCACTGAAAGAATAGATTCTGGATTGGGTAGCAAATCCAGACAGATTGCCTGGGTAGACTGAAATAAGTTTGTTGAACAAAAGTTACATCATTTTGGCTAGAAATTAATTTTCAATATCCATTCAACTAAGCTGTTAACCTTTCAGCTGCTACAATGTCAGGAAGTACATGTGTATGTGGAGGGCGAGCCAGCGAGGGTAGTGGAAGGGTCGGTAGAGGGTGGGACATTCAGACAGCTCAAAGAAATGGCTAATGACCAATCAGTATGGGAATACTTAGCCTTAACCAACCAGAATGGTTTTTCTAGCACTTACCAAGTGGTATCTGCCTTGCTTGTCTTGCCTCACACCCCACAAGGAATGGTTAATAACAAAGGGAAGTGAATTTAGAACTCTTATGTACTTGCCTCTCCTTTGCACCCTAATCCTGACCCTCCTCTTTGCTCTTTCTGGAAGATCCTTACATTATAAAGGCTATGAGATCCATTCCCATTGCTACAGAGGTACATAAATTATTTTAAATGAATAGAAGCTTAAAATTATTATTTTCAATTATTCATGTACAATACAGGTTCTTTGTGAGTTATACCTGTCAGATTATTAACTGAAATAAAAGACTTTCTGCATTCAGTAGGGGTCCAGTTTTCCCTACGCTACACAGGCAGACAGTTCACTGAGAATACAGTTACATTTACTAGGTTCTAAATAAAATCAAAAGATAAATGCTTGGCAAACAAACCCTCTAAAACATATTAGCTCTTGACCTTGGATGAGACATTTTCAGTCCCTGGGGTTCAGTTTCCTCCTCTGAAAAGTGAAGGAGCGGGACTAAACAATTTCTGAAGTTCTTTCCAGAAGTAATAGTCTGAGATTCTCTCTTGAAGCCACTGTCCTCCATTAGCTATGAATCATGGGAAACTCCAAAATAAGCTAGTCAAACCTAATCCAATGTTGGAATCCCCACTACAACATCTGTTTGACCATCTCCATTGACAGGAAATTTACTAACTCCTGAGGCAGTCAATCAAATGTCCAACAGTTATTTTCACCAGAAGGTTCTTCTTTCTCCTAAGTTGAAATCTATATCTCTGAACTTGTTGCATATAGATCATGAAAACTGAATATTCTACATAATTACACCTCTCTATATCAGGGTTACTATATTGAATGTAACAACTTTTTTATCAAGCCTTAAAATAAAGTGTACATGAGTAATACAACTTTTGTAGACTGCTATAGCTGAAGAGTAGGGACATCATTTCTTTTTTTTTTTTACTTTTTATTTTATATTGGAGTACAGTTGATTAACAATGTTGTGTTAGTTTCAGGTGTACAGCAAAGTGATTCAGTTATACATACACATGTATCTATTCTTTTCCAAATTCTTTTCCCATGTAGGTTGTTACATAACATTGAGCAGAGTTCCCTGTGCTATACAGTAGGTCCTTGTTGGTTATCCATCTTAAATATAACAGTGTGTACATATCAATCCCAAACTCCCTAACTGTCCCTCCCTCCTCCCAGACTTCCCCCCTGGTAACTATATGGGCATCATTCCTTAAGTTATATGGTTTCAAACTACATCCTCTATATGTTCTACTTTCCACATTGGGCTGCATTCCAACAAGAGCAACAACAATCACCTAGATGTTCTGAAACATACCATATAGATTAAATATCCTTATAAATACTTGCATTTTCATGTGGATTTGCTATAGATGCTTTAAGAATAAGTGACTAAGTAAAAGGTATACAACATATACATATATTCACAAAGAATGATACTCAAATATTTAGAAAGCACTGTCATATTGATTCAAACATAATATATTATCACACATAGTAATAACATCTCTGAAATATTATCACACTAAAAACATGTGAGAGAGCTCTTACAAACCAGGTTTTAAGCTAATGAGTTCTATTCAGTTAAACACTATGAGTAATAATGTATTCATTTTTGTTTACTTTCATCTGCCACAGCTACAGGCATCCACAACACTCCTATAAATGCTGGAATCCAAATCCTACTTCATTCTAATCCTAAACTAATCACTCTTCTAGGAATCTGGATTTGTCTGATTGCTTGTATACTTTCAAATCAATATTAAATTATAATTCTGTATAAAGTCAGAAATAGCAGAACAAGTTATTGAATATCTTGATTCTAGGAAAGTACAGACTGAGCACAGCAACATGCATTGGTAAGCACTGAATACATCTTTTTGTAGATTATTCATAAAGTGAGGAGTTGCATTTGTATTCACAAATGGTACTGGGAACAGACCTCAGTACTTATGAGTTTCAGAATAACCTTTATCTACAGCTAGATCAAGAAATTTAGAAGCATTTATGAAAGCCTATGAGTTAAAAGGTACCGTACACAAAGCAACAAAATAAATTTGCTGTGGACATTGTGTTTAAGTTTTCTAATTTGTAAAACAGAAGTAACACCACCAAACTATTCTGCCTGATACCGTGTTTGTAGCCATCGGAGGAAGAAAAAGCATGTGAAAGAATATTGAAAATCCTAGAAAGGAACCATATAGACAGTAAGATGTTCAAATAGTTGCAATTATGTTGGTATCCATATAAACACAATTTTATTCAAATATGAGCCTAAATGTCTGAGCCCCATGTTTTTAAAAAAAAATTCAAGCTAGAATTTTCTTGGGGACAAACTTTCTCAAGACATTTTACAATTTCCTGCTTATTTTACTTTTAGCCAAAACAGCCACTCGCGAAATTCTTTCACACCTCTGTTTCCAATCCTGGCCAGAGTCTCAAATACGAAAAAGGTGTGTTAAGATAGTCAGGGGAAAAGTTCAGTGGATGCTACTGAACCTCTAAAACAAACTTTGGAACAAAAGTGACAGCAGTTATTTTTTTGGTAGTCCGTTTGTGGTTCTTCAAGCTATTGAGATGGTCCATCTGCCCTAATTTCTAGAGTTTAGGTGATTAAACATTTCAATTGCCTATCATGTTTTCCTTATATTTATAATCCTTATTCCCAGAACTGAAATCCTATAACTGCCTAAGGCAATGGAACTTATAGGAGCATTCAAACCCTGCCAGACTTGAAAACAAGTTCAAGCCTACATACTTAATATTCATTAACTTCAGTAATAGAAGCACTTGACAATAAATCATGCTTTGTTTTATTTCCTCTAATACTTACTCTAGTAAGAATTCACAGGAGACTCAGGAAAATGTGGAAAGGGAATAAGGGCCAGCCTCTTCGGATGGAAAAATCTCAATATTCAATAATTTCCCTCTAGTTCACACTAAGATCTTGGCGTGGTAAAGGAGTTTATGACAATCTTCTTCAGCCCTTCTAAAGAGAGAAGGGCTTTATAAGATTCACAAAGGGTAAGATGGCAAATAACAGCAGGAAAAAAAAATAGAATTCTTGATGGTGAAAAATCCCCACAAACAAAAGATGGAAACTAAAATCCAGGTAGATTAATTTTAGGTGTTTTGATGATGTCATTTTTCAAGGGCCATTAGAAGTCAGTGAGTAATTTAAAAGGAGAGGTTAGAAGGGTTTAGGGGAACTAAAATCCCACAGTTTCCAGAAAATAGAAAGCACACGTCTACCCTAGTATGCCTTTAAGTGTATAATTAAAAGAAGAAAGCTTTAATGTCTTTCTAGTCATGGCAGCCAGGACTCCTGTGCTTTATTTTTTTACCTAAAAGAAGAAAAACAACAACAGTGAAACTAAAACCACCAAGTTCAATTCCATGGGCCAAATCCTAAAAATAGGTCAGACTCAGCTTTCTTACGGAAATACACACAAAGAAAGAAAAAAACCAGAAGATCTGAACTACTTCTCAAAGTCGTCTGAATTTAATGCCAAGTCCGCAAAGCGGCTTGGTTTTTAGGGGCTTCTTGTGAGCTGTGTTGAGCTCTGAACAGTTACCAGTGACCACGTTCATGATGCTGGGATGTGGTAGGGAAAAAAAAAGTGTTATTGAAAAGCAGATGGGGACTTCCCTGGTGGCGCAGTGGTTAAGAATCCGCCTGCCAATGCAGGGGACACGGGTTCGAGCCCTGGTCCGGGAAGATTCCACCTGCCGCAGAGCAACTAAGCCCATGTGCCACAACAGCTAAGCCTGCGCTCTAGAGCCCTTGAGCCACAACTACTGAGCCCACATGTCACAACTACTGAAGCCCGTGTGCCTAGAGCCCGTGTTCCACAACAAGAGAAGCCACCGCAGTAAGAAGCCCACACACGGCAACATAGAGTAGCCCCCGCTCACAGCAACTAGAAAAAGCCCGCGCACAGCAACAAAGACACAACGCAGCCAAAAATAAATAAATAAAATAATAATAATAACAATAAAAAGCTTATGTGCTTAGATCTTTATGCTAATGTTTAAACATCCAATTTCAGTTATTACAGAAAAATTTTGTAGCTGTAGTTTAGAGTTTTATATGTTAGTTCTCCATAAGCTCACATAAAATGGTGGGACTTAACATATAAAACAGTTCACACGCTGCATTTTGAATATTACCTTCAGTATGTTTTTCTGCATGTATCGGAAGAACCATGGTTTAAATAAGCACAATCACCTGTGACCAAGTTCGCAATGCTGGGAACTGATTTTAAAAAAGGTTATTACAAAGCATATATGCTTAATTCCTTACACTAATGTTTAAACATACGAATTCAGTTATTACAGAAAAACTTCATAGCTGTATCAGTTCTCTGTAAGTTCACACACTAAATGGTGGAATTAAACATATAAGACAGTCCGTATTCTGCATTTTTAATATTGCTTTCAGTATGTTTTTCTGCATTATCATAGTGACCACGGTTTAAAATAATCAAGAGTTTATTTTATATTTGTATGATATATAAATATATATAAAAGAAAACACTTCAGGATTACGATTCAGAATTTTTCTTCAGTACCACATCATCATTCATAAACATCCTCCTCAGTTTAGAGTGTACTCCAAGACAGATATTTGGATTGGAGTACTTTTCCTAATGGATCAGCTCAGCCATAATTTTCATGAAAACAATACGTCTATTAAGGTCAAGAGAGGAGGTTCAAAATCCATGTTCTACATGCATTTGCCTTCTAGATTCATCTTTCAGCAAACACTTATAGAGTATCTGCAACTGTGCCATGGACTATGCTGGACACAAAGATAAATGAGTAATCGGCATGCATTAGTGGAAAGAGCTTAAAATAATTTATGTAGCATGCTTAGTTCATTGCCTGGAACAGAATAAACCCGCGGTAAGTATTAGCTACTGCAATGATGGCAGTGCAATGACAACCCTTCTACACAAGAAAACATTCCAGAATTTCTGTGCTTTTGGTTTCCACAAATAGAGTGTGCCATTAATTTCATTTTTAATAACAGCAAGCTTTCTTCCTGCCAGGGAAGAAGGGTCAGACAAATGCACAAAAACATACAACACGATGCGTGACATGACTAGAGAGGTGAAACCAAAGTATCGTAGTCCTTCCAAAAAGGGTGTGGAAATGAGGAAAGACTGCCTTCTTTTGGGGGTTAATATTTGATCTGGGTTTTGAAAGATGGGCAGCATTTAATAAAAGAGTTCAGGTAGATTACAGAATACATAAACGGAATTGTCAGGTAATATAGCAGTTAATCTTGAAAACCAAGCTTACAGCTTATTTTAGGTTTTATTCACCAAAAAATAGGGAGCCTGTAAAAGTATTTGAACAGGGAAGTAAAATATACATATTCATCTTTACATATATGCATGCATATATGTGTATGTGTGTATATATATTGTTCAAAGTACGTCGCTACCCTACTCCAAAATACTTCCTTCCTTCTTGGTCAATAATTTACCCTTACCTCCTAGGGAGGTGATGGTCTGGCTGCAGAGGGCAAGCTAGAAGAGCTGGGTGCACATGACGTCAGGAACTGTGTTCTAGCCTTGGCAGGCTGCACACTGGCCTAAGGTGTGGAGGCTGGGTGACAACCTGGACCCTGCAGAGCCTGGAGGAGACTTTTCCTCAGGAGACCTGTGGATACCCTTGGGGAAGCTGGAGGCTGCCTTCCCAGGTCTCATGAGAGACGCCTCATTTTTTCTGTAGCACTTACATAGGAAAGATTGTACTAGAAGACTGAAATGCTACCTGTCCTAGAGGCTGGGAGAGAGAGAGAGCTCCTGCTTAGATCTGGAAAGACCTGGGAGAAGAAAGTTTCTGTCTGTATCTTAAGACTGGGATGATTCTTTTTCTACTGCTTGGAGTATTAGCTTCTTAGGACTGGCATAACGAGCTGAGTGGGTTAAGACAACAGAAGTTTATTCTCTGCAAGTTCTGGAGGCTGGAAGCCCAAAATCAAGGTGTTGTTAGGGCCATGCTCTCTCTGAAGACTCTAAGGGAGGAATCCTTCCTAGTCTCTCCTAGTTTGTGGAGATTGCTGGCAATTCTTGGTATTCCTTGGCTTGTCTGCAGATGCATCACTCTAATCTCTCCCTCTGTCTTCATACGGCCTTCTTCCCTGTGTGTGTCTGTGTCCAAATTTCCCTCTGCTTGTAAGGATACCAGTCATTAAATTAGGGCTCACACTAACACAGTATGAACTCATCTTAACTTGATTACATCTGTAAAGACCAATTTCCAAATAAAGTCCTATTCATAGGTTCCAGGGATTGGGACTTCAACATACCTTTCTGGGGAACACAGTTCAACCCATAACAGTTGGCTTGTTTGGTCACCAAAGAGAAAATCCTGTGTCTCTCACCATTCTCTCTGATCTAGAGACCTAATATCCTAACTAAGTAAGGACTTACAGAGCCACAAGCACTCTGCATCCCAAGAGGTGGGGACAGAAAGCTTCACAAGTGCCTGAAAAAAAAGCTTCCTATCTCACAATATTCCTGCCCTCCCTCAGAAACGTTCCAAGGGTCCAGTCTCAAGATGAAAGGGAGCCATCATTAGAAGTGATGATCCACCGAAGTAATGAAACCTTTAGGACAACCCCATCTTGCTTCACAGCACTGTTTAGGTCAGTCCCCACCCCTCCCCCACCCCACCCAGAAGGTTCCCTCTCATTGCTCAGACTCAGCTGAACAGTTCTCAAAAGCTTAGGCAGGTATGCAAGGGTGAGAGCCCTGGAGACCTAACGAGGCTCACCTACAAGGAGGAATATGGTTGAGTCATTTGTCCTGAGGTAGCTGAAATAAATGCTCCAGAAAGGAGTGTTAGGACCATTACTGGCCTGTGAAGAAATAGCAATGTTGGCATACTTCTACTTTATTCTTTTGCTTAATATAAAAAAAGAGAAATGAAAGCTTTGCATTTTTCTCTAAACTAAAAATAAAAATCAGTAGGGTTTTACTATTGTTTTTCTTGTCAGCTCAGAATCAGCAGAATCAGAATCTCCACATGTCAAACATATGGGTGAGAGCATTACGGATACAGACTTCAACTCTCTTCTTAGGACATGTTTGTGTTTACATTGATTGACCCAGGATGACAGCTAATGACGGCTGATGGGATTGATCATAACTGTAATAAATTCTTTGTAAATAAATTGTAATCAATTCTTTGTTTAATAACTTGTAAAAATTATTTCAAGCCTGCTTACCTTACTTATTGTTAAGCTCCATGAGTATTGGGCCTCTATTTGATTCACTTCTATATCCCCAATATGGTTCTTATTACATAGTAAAAACTCAATAGGTATTTGGGAAATGTTTATAGGCCAAAAGGGCTACCCTTATAGAGAAATGGAAAGGAAGATCCAATGAGTCATTCTGCAGTTACGGACCTCATCATCAAATGAATATGAAACACTATCGGCCCCCAGAATTATTGAGCTGGGAAACTGTTGACTTTGAAAGTTAAGAGTCATAGAGTTGCTTGATCAGTATCCCACACAAAATTAAGGCACCAAATCCAATGTCCAGCATTAATTTAGAACATAAGTGGCTAAAACTTTGCTCATATATTTAATTCAAATCCAAAGTTTACCAAAGAAAGTGATAAAATCTACATCCATCTGAGTTTACAGGAAGTTCTTTTCCCATACTTGCTAGCCCTCCCCTTAAAATAGATTACCACAACTTCTAATTCAGAGGTTTATAGACAATATGAACATACCAATTTTTCATAGCTTTATTCACTAAAGTTGTGTTTTGACTGTATACTTCTTTCAACTTTCCTGTATGTTTAAAATTTTTCATGATAATATTTTGAAAACAATTATTTAAGTTATAAAGGAAGAGTGGATATGGGTCACTTACTGTCACTGTTTGAGTAGACAGCAGGTACTTAAAATTTTATGTAGTAATGAAATGACTATCTATGCATATGTATGTACTTTTGCTTTAACATTTATAAGCATGCTTTACTACTTAATAGCTCTGTGAACCTTAGGCAAATAATTTCTCTGAACTTCTTCTGTAACATAAGAATATGTCACATGCCTGAAGGCAGTGGGTTGGATCAGGTGATTTCTTGATATCATTTTCTGATGAATGCTAATAGACGCAGATGGAGTATAAAACTTAAGCTGTTCACAGATATATATGTGTGTGTTGAACCAAGATTGCTACTTCTGTAGTAAAAAAATTATCAAAATCAGCAGTTTCCTAATACATATATATATAATATAATACTGGGTTGGCCAAAAAGTGCATTTGGGTTTTTCTGTAAGATGTTACAGAAAAACCCAAATGCACTTTTTGTCCAACCCAATATCTACCAGATAGTCTAGTTATCCAATATGTCCTTACTTGGCACCCACTTTGTGCCAGGCACTGTCAGTTTTTAAGATACAAAGAGGAACAGTTCCTGCACTAAAGGAGCATACAGTGCAGTCTCTTTCTCCCAAGGTGTTTGCTCTAACAGCAATGTTTGTCACGTGCCATGGAAACAGAGAGACTAGACCACTAACTGTAAGTGATTAAAGGGGACTTCACTGCTGATATGATAGGAGGCTCCCAAAAGAGGAAAAGAATGTTAATGGCATTAAGACACCACTAAGAGATGGTGTGAGGGCATGAAAGGATCTGTCCTGTCAGGGAACGGTGAGAAGCTCATGGTAACAGAAGCACAACATACAGGAGAGAGGTGTTAAGGAACAGAGGCGGGAGGTATAAGTTGGGTCATATTGCAAAGACCATGCTGAGTTTAAGATTTTACCTAATTTATAATGTCACTATCAGCTTTGATTTTGAAAAAGATTGATTTTAGATAGGTAACTCTGGTGAAAATGTGGAAGACAGACTAAAACTGGGAGAAGCAGGTCTCCAGGCGACCAGGTAGGAAATTATTGCAGTAGTCCAAATGAATGGCAGTAGGAGGGTAAGAGAGAGGCTGGATTCATAGAGATTTCTGGCAAAAGAACTGGCAGGATTTGTTAACAGTACCAAATATACTTTCCATCAAATTTGGGAACTTTTAGTTCATTATTCCCTTGAATCTTTTTTCTGCATTGTTTTCCATCTCCTTTTCAGACTCCACTTATATTCACATTAGACCTTCTGATACTATCCTACAAGTGACAGAGTCTCTGTTCATTAAATGTGGGAAACTCACTTAATGCTTTTCTCCTCTTTGAAGTATCAGTGCTTCTTCTGTTTCTGTCCACCTTTGTTTGTCATATATATATATATATATATATATATATATATATATATATACACACACACACACACACACATATATACATATAATTACACACACAATATGTGTGTATGCATCTATGTGTGTGGGTATAAAATTATGTGTATATTGTGAATTTATGTATATACTGTGTATGTGTGTAATTGTTCTCATTGGGATGGTTGATCTGATCTGAGCTATTCTGCCATTACTAGAAGAAGAACCCATACCTAACACAAGATTAAATGTATTCCCTGCTTAGAAAGTAATTAGAAAAAAATCAATAAATAATAAGGTCCTTAAATGAAAAATGAAACATATAAGAAAAAACAAATAACTCAGTAGAAAAATGAGCAAAAGAATGAATAAACATTTCATAGAGGGGAAAACACAAATGGTCGATAAACATATAAAAATTGTCAACTCTAGGAATAGTCAAGTAACTTCAAATTAAGATAACAAAATTATACCTATTTTAACAAAAATTAAGACAAATAACAAAACCAAGAGATGGATCAATGGAAATTGATCTGCTTGTAGGAATATAAAATTGTACTGTGGAAAAGAACTTGATATTATCTTGAGAAGTTGATCATTTGCTATGACTCAGCAATTCTGTTCCAAAATATAAACAACCTAGAAAATCTCTTTATTTGTGCATCGGGAGAAATGTATTGGAATGTTTAGAGAAGTGTGTTTCATAATAATGGAAAAAACTGGAAAATCAACTCTCCGTTTCTAAAATGACAAATTTTGATACAATCACAAAGTTAATATCACACAGCAATGAAAATGAATGATCTACTACTACAGACACTAATATGTATTATCGTAGAAACAGCATCAAGTAGAAAAGGACTAGACAGATAAATATGAAAACATTTTTATAAAGCTCAAAACACAAGGAAATAAATTACATCTTATTTCAATTCATATGGATATGTGGTAAAACTATTTTTTAAGAGAATGAGTAATGAAATTTCAGCATAGAGTTTACCTCTGGGAAGGAAACAGGAGATGGATAAGTAAAGAATAAAAAGATATTGGTATTTTTCTAATTCTTATGGAGGTGATGGGTTCACAGGCATTCATTTTAAAATGTGCTTCATAAAGTATTTATATTTACATATAATTTTTTAATGTATAAAATAAATTAAAATGTAGAAGAGGCAAAAAATTGGGTAAGCTTGGAAAAAAGATGAATAATATCATAATAGCAGGGAGAATCTCTTGCTGCTATTTTCAACTGAGTAAATACTACTCGGCTAAATATATATTTTTGTAAATCCCTATTTGAATGACATGTAAATAATTAGGGCATCAGATGCCTTTTAGAATTAGCCTATCTTTCGGAGTTATGAGGCTTTCAAAAGTTATATTTCTGTTAAAAATGATATTTTGAGTATTTATAAACTAGTAATTTGTACAAAACATATTTTTTGATAAAATAATTTTGACTTCAATTTTATGTACACTTGTACATAGTACTAGCACTTGTAAATTAGTACTTAAGCTTATTATTTAAATGAGCCCTCCCCTTTGGTTTACAAGTAGTTTGATAGTATATACAAAATAACTACTGAGACAGAAAATATTAAAATCTATTATTTCCAAATAAAGTTTCTGAGTCAAATCCTCTCCCTCAATATCTCATCTATACTGATATGTGCTTTTTTTCTTTTTCAAAATGTGGGTCATTTTGAAAGAAATGCTTTCAGAAGAAAAACATGATTAAAGCTAACTTGAAAAGATACCCTAAAATTCTGTGGTCTTCTGAACATCACATGTTGAATAAAGCTATTTGGTATCATATGATCATGTTTTAGATTTCCCAAAAAGGCCACAGACCCTATTTCTAGTAATGTTATAGAGTTCATCTTGAAAGCAGCTGGGAATATTTAGGGAAATAGTCACAATTTGGAATGTAATTAGATTCTTAGTCATTAGGGTAAAGAACATACCAGACAACAATCAATATGCCAGGTTTTCTTAGACCAAAAACAGAAAATGACTTATAAATCTAGAAATAAATTCCAGAGGGGGAAAAATTCCTTATTTGTTTCTTCTGCTTACCAAGTATGTTTTAAGTTCCACTGGGTCAGTTTCTCCAATCTGATGATCCTCAAACACTGAAAATTAAAAGTATAAGTGATTAAGATCAGGGACAATGGCCATTTAGAGTAAAGTTGAGATCTTTCTTATTCACATGTGGTCTGCAGACCAGGTGGGAGTTTGGTAGAAATGCAAAACCTTGGCCCAGCCAGACTCAGAGTCAGAATCTTCATCTCCACAAGACCCCTGTGTGATTTATGTGCACATTAAATTGAGGGACTCACTGGTGTAGATTAAGTTTATTTCAAATGAAGTTACATAAAAACCATTTGCTTTCCTTCAGGTCATTAAATTCCACAGTAATGCATATGAATAACACGAGAAAGATGTTGCTGTTGCTATTTTTTTTTACTCTCTCTTCTACTAAAAAATATATATATATATTATATCTCTTTTTCTGGATATTTGTTTTTGTGAACTGGAAAAACAGAAAAGGAGGAATTCCCTTTAGGATGAAGGACACATACAAGATCTTCCAGGGCAAATACCAAGCTGGAATTATTGTTCTGTTAAAAATCCTTTCCTGTTGTTGTTTTTCAATTACAAGATAAAAGAAAATAGCCATCCCAGTTGATATTAACATTTTAATGTATGAAGGTTGAGTTAAGAGGAACTGGAAGTACCCAGTTAAGATTCTGCCATTAGGGCTTCCCTAGTGGCGTGGTGGTTGAGAGTCCACCTGCCGATGCAGGGGACACGGGTTCGTGCCCCGGTCCAGGAAGATCCCACATGCCACGGAGCGGCTGGGCCCGTGAGCCATGGCCGCTGAGCCTGCGCGTCCGGAGCTTGTGCTCCGCAACGGGCGAGGCCACAACAGTGAGAGGCCCGTGTACCGCAAAAAAAAAAAAAAAGATTCTGCCATTAGAGTTTACAGGTAACACAAAACTAAAAGTTTTAAAAATACTTAGAAATAAAGCTTTTCCTCATTTCCCTGTATAATCCATCAGCGAGTGCTGTCGGTTCATGCTCCTCTGTATATTTCCAGGTGTTCTCCATTTCCTCTGAAACGCTTTTCATCCAAAATCACCATCATCTCTCTCCTGGGCCAGAGCATTAACCACCAAACTGGTCCTCCTAACTGGTCTCCCTACATTCCCGCTTGCCTCTCTCCAATCCTTCTCAGATGGCAATCAGAGGGACCTTTGTAAACATAAATCAGACCATCACTGTCATGACTCAAGGCACTTCATGACACTGGCTCCTGCACGATGGCCCGATGGGCCCTATGTAGAAAGTCCCCTGTCTCTTTCACCACAGGGTATCTCCCTGCTCTTCCCAGGGTACAGCTCCCACCAGCCTCAAGCCCTTATTTCTGGCCCTTTTCTGCCTCTGGGTCTTTGTACCTGTAACTCTTACCTCACACCGACACATATATTCTGGCTTTTTTCACATTCTCATCCTTCAGCTCAAAGTTTCCCGCTGCAGATAGGCTTTCCTGGCTTGGCCACATTATTTGAATAGCACCTGGCCCCTTATTCCCCAGTCACTTTATCTCATCCCCCTTTCTTTTCCAGTATCCCATGATTCAACCTATAATAATCTTGCTCTTTGGGTCTCCTGTTTGTTTGTTTTATATATATATAAATTTATTTGTTTGTTTGTTTGTTTGTTTTTGGCTGTGTTGGGTCTTCGTTGTTGTGTGCGGGCTTTCTCTAGCTGTGGTGATCGGGGGTTACTCTTCTTTGTGGTGCATGGGCTTCTCACTGCAGTAGCTTCTCTTGTTGCGGAGCACAGGCTCTAGGTGCACGGGCTTCAGTAGTTGTGGCGCATGGGCTTAGTTGCTCTGCGGCATGTGGGATCTTCCCAGACGAGGGCTCGAACTGTGTCCCCTGCATTGGCAGGCACATTCTTAACCACTGTGCCATCAGGGAAGCCTGGGTCTCCTGTTAATTGCCTGTCTCCCCAACTGGACTTTGCGGTCTGTGAAAATAGAGACTGGTCTGTCTTTTTCACTGCTCTGTCCCTAGCACCTAGCACAATATCTTGCACAGAGAGGTGGCCATAAACATTCGATGAATGAAGCAATGAATGAAATGAAATGAATTAACATTACCAAGATATGGCTCTTAGATGGTTATTAAATATGTGTTGTAGTTAATAATTTCTTAGTAACTTTTTTCAAATAGAAAAAACTTAAAACATCCTAATGGACTATAAATCATTAATATCACCTTCATGTTTCTCATTAATATTATAATCTCTAGATATCATGGTCACTAAACTTAAGAGAATATATTTGTCAACCAAATCATTTAGCCCCAAATCACCTTTGATAGTGCCCACAGGTATTTCCCTAAGAATCACATCTAATGTCACACCTATGGTAGACACAGGTAGTTGTCTACACAATCTATTCTCCCTTCTCCCTTCCTAATAGAACCTCTATTGCTTTTGGAACAGAAATATGCCCAGATAGCATTTCTCAGCCTTCTTTGAGGTAAGATGAGTGCCATGAAACACATTTCTGGCCAGAGAGACAGAAACTTTAAATCTTTTTTTTTTTAATATTTTTTACTGGTTTATCTAGGATATTCTTTTTTTTTCTTTTTTTAAAAAGTTATTTGGTTGCACAAGGTCTTAGTTGTGACAGGCAGGCTCCTTGGTTGCAGCTCACGGGCTCCTTAGCTGTGGCATGCATGTGGGATCTAGTTCCCTGGTCAGGGATTGAACCCGGGCCCCATGCATTGGGAGCACAGAGTCTGAACCACTGCACCACCAGGGAAGTCCCCAGAAAGTTTAAATCTTTAGAGAACATTTTGCATTCTTCATAAGGACTCCACTAATTGCTATGGGATGCTTCCACCAATTTCCAGTCTGAGATTTGAACATGGTGGCTTGAGCTACAGCAGCCACCACCCAACCATGAGGAGAAGATGAGATAATCACAAAGACCTTACCCCTGACACCCTCGAGACATTGAACCAAAACCAGCAACTACTAGCCTTCAAATTTCTTGGTGAAAAACAAACCTGAGTTTGTTTAAGCCACTGTTTTACCAGGTTTTCTGTATTACTTTTTTTTGACATTTGAAATTATGCTGATTGGTTGGCATAGGTTTTTTTTAATTTTTATTTTTATTGAAGTATAGTTGATTAACAATGATGTGTTAGTTATAGGTGTACACTATTACTTTAAAACCTGCAGTGTCTCTACTGACTATATGATAAAATTCTAGACTTCTTCCTGTAGAACCCAGGGACTTTCACAGTCTAACCCAAGCCACCTTCTACCATCACTTCTCATTCCTCAGACATGCCTTAGCTGTAGCCCCTCAACAGCCTGCTGTCACCAATGCTTTCTACACATCAAATGACTCTGAACTTCTCCCCTTTTCCCACTACATCACACATCTCCAAACGTCTGTGTCTACTACTCCTCTTACTACCTCCTGCTGGAAACTCCAGTTCCAGCATCCTGCCCTCCATAAGCCTTCCATGTCTCTCTGAGTCAGTTTCCTTGCCCATTCTTCTCTGCCTCCCAATGTCATTACAGTACTTATGACATTGCATTGTAATTGGCCCATTATGCATCTGTTCCCTCTAGTCTGTGAGACATAGGCCTGGTATGTTAGTCATCTTAGAATCTTAAACAACTAACATTCCACTGGTTACCATAACCCCTAAAAATCATTCATCAAATAAATGAAAGAATGTCTCTCAGCTCATAGTTACTGTTGTTTTAAAATCATTATATCTCACTGTGTCTCTCCATGAATTATTCCTTTTTTTTGGAGCACCTACTATGTGCCAGACTCTATACTAAGCATTAGGGATAAAGCACTGAACAAAACAGACAAAATTTTATCCCTGTATAGATTTTCCTCTATTGAAAAAATTTATGGAAATGAAGTGAAAATCAATTAAAGGATATTACAATAAACCAAACCTGAGCAGTAATAAGTAATGAAGGCAGGGTTGGTAAGGCGACACACCAAGATGCCAGTGTAGTGCAAAAAGTATCATTCAGAAAATAAAAAATAATTCTAAGCCTACCTCATCAGAATGTGAAGAAGACAGTAAGCAATAATCTAATTTCCACTGTTTATGCTAGATACAGTTACTACTAAGGTATAAAAAAAGTAAAATGAAACAAATGTTTCTATGTATACATTCAGATATATGTGCAATAAGGCTTATTACATTATTGTTTACAATAGTCAAGCTTTGGAAACAATCTAAATATTCCTCAATAGGGGATTCATTAAATAAAATATGGTGATTTCATACTGTGGAATGTTATACAGCCATTAAAAGAATAAGAAAGTCTTACAGCTACTGATATAGAAAAATAACCTCTAAGATATGTTACTAAAAGATAAAGCAATCCACAGAATAACATAGATAACATTTATTTCTTAAAGGTATGTATATGTATGCGACGTATTTACTAAAGTTATAGAAATAGAACTGCAGAAAGAAGGAAGGAAGGAAGGAAGGAAGGCAGGAAAGAAGGAAGAAAAACTGACACAATGACAAAATGAAAAATCTCAATAGTACTTGTATCTGTAAAATAAATTAAATCTGTAATTTCTCTCCCAGGAAGAAAACTTTAGGCCCAGCTTACATCAGTGATTCCTTGAAACCTTTAGGGCAGAAATAACACCAATCTTACACAAAGTCTTCCAGAAAAAGGAAATAAGGAAATATTTCCAATCTCATTTTGTGAGGGCAGCAGGTTGATATCAAACTCTGACAAGAATTTTATAAGAAAGAAACACAACAAGAACAATCCAGTTTCTCCCATGAACACAGATATAAAAATCATACACAAAATATAAGCAAATCAAATCTAGTAGTATATGAAAAAGATAAAATACCACAACCAAGATTTATTTCCACTAGAAATGCATGGGTGATTTAATCTTAAAATCTTTTAATAAAATTCAACAAACTTAAATTCAACAAACTTAAAAATTCAACAAAAGAAAACAGAAAGCTCATATGGTCATCTCAAAAGATCCAGGAAAAAAATAATCATTTGATAAAACTCAACATTCATTCATCGTAGAAAAACTCTGTAACAAATTAGGAATGCAGAGGAACTTCCATAACCTGATAGCCACAATAACAAAACAAAACAGAAAAAGCCTACAGCAAACATCATAATTTATAAAGGAAGGAGCTGTCTTTAGTCAACTGGCACATACTAGGTACTTAAGAAGGAGCAGTTGAATGAATAAATCAGATTTAATTTATTTTATTCTAAAATAGAAACACTAAAATGTGCTTGTTACAAAATAAAATTATCTTAATAAGACAGTAACTGCTATTAGAAAATATTTCCAAATTATCTGTTAAAAATAAATAGAACATCTGGTAATGGCACCAGTTGCTGAGAGTTTACCATGATCCAGTCGCCTTACATTCATTACCTTATTTAATCCTTACAAAAGGATTAATAGTATCTGCTACAAGGCAAATACTATTAATATACACATTTTACAGATGAGGGAAATAAGGCTTAGAGTCACACAGGTTGCCTAACTCACATAGTTATTAAAGAGCAGAAGGATTTGTCCTCAAACAATCTGTCTCTCACAATACCTTTTTAACCACTATGTTACACTATCTTCAATTTTTAAACCACTTTTCACTACAGTATGTAATTTTTGAAAGCAAATAAGAAAAAAAGGGGGAAAAAAGCAATAAGCAGACTCCTACTTCCTAAAAGGAGATATGAGACATAATGAAAATGCTTGAAATGGCACATATTGGAGCCAAAATGGTGGTGGTTAATAAAACTGAGAAAGGGTGGATTGCTTTCCCATAGAAATTGTGGAAACACAGATACTATCCAACCTTAGAAATGTAAAATTGTTCATGTTTTTGATCTCTGGACCAAAGGAAAAACTACAAATTCCAATGTTTGGAACATTTAATGGAAGAGTTTTAAAGGAAACCATTATTATAATCATGGTACCCACCAGCATTATGAGAATCCAAGCTCTGTCAACATTTCTTTATAAATTCACTATTAGGACTTTCTAACTCATCCAGCATTATTCAGTTAGAGCTTAAAAATCTGAAATGTAAGATCTTAAATTGTGAGTGATATTATTCCAAGAATTATGCAGAGGAAAATGGATATCATGTGATACAGACACAATAGAAAAATGTTTGGCTTATGCAGGATTTTAACAAATACTGTTTTTTCCTTTGTTTTTCTTGCTTTGGAAGAAGGTTTAGGGGAGGAGGGTTGACCTGGGATGGAAGATTGTATTGTCAACTCAACCATGAGCAAAATTTTTAAAGTTTAGTATGTTATATACAGTTTGATAAACTCTTTAAAAACCTAGATATTGTCTCCACTTTCTGAATCTACACAAAGGCTTGGAATCTCATAAAGAGAGATTATTTTTAAGAACTCTGGCACTTTGCTTTTAGTCTAAACCATAAAACAAACAAACAAACAAAAAACCGAAAGAAGAGTCATTTCTAATCCTGTCCAGGACATTCCAGCTAAATGGAAGCAAGAAGACATAGAATAAAAGGAGTGATTCGGTCATGTCAGAACTTCAACAAATATTGAGTTAAAATCTTTTCTCAATAAAGGTTAAGGCTGAAGAGCTCTGATTCCTCTGAAAATGCTTCTCTTATCTCTAACCTCCATGTTCCTTGACATTATTATTTTTTTCATCTCCCTTCCTTGAGATGACTTGTCTTTAAAACTAAATCAAAGGTGAAAAAAGAAATGTAGCAAATTGTATCTCACAAAGGCAAATGAAATAAACTTTAATGACTTAATCTGGAATTATAGTACATGTCACCATTTATCATGTTTGAAAACCATGATGAATGTTTTGTAGGATCCCATTACATGGCTAAGTCAGAAGAGAATGAACGAAACAATGCAATCCATCTGATTCATTATGGCCAATCTCCTCCGTCACAAATATGCAAGAAACCAAGAAAACTCAGGCCTTCATTGACACTGAAAAATAACATAATGAATTTCCCAAGGCCACCCCATTTTCCTGGAATCACATAAATGTAACCTTATGTGGCTTCTTTTGCTAATCTATCCAATTCAATTTTTACCTCACTGGATCTTGAAAAAAATACAGTGTACATGAAGTTCTAACTTTAAACTCCCTCTGCCTCCTAGGATTACTAAAAATCAATTGGTTGATTGTTTAGTAGAAAGTAATTTAGATTTATTTTCTGGTAGGGCCTGGTGTTCCTTACCAAAAGAATTGTCTGACTATTTTACCTAATCTAGCATTTTTTGCTTCTGGACTTATTTTACATAGTAAATTTCTGCATCAAATGTTCACTTAATGTGTAAAGCCTTAAAATAATAGACCCTTTTTAAATAAACTCTCCAATAAGTAAGGAAAGTCTTGAAACTATGGAAAGTAATGCTATTTCTACTATTATGCTTTAAATCTTATGGTTCACACAATTTTCTTATGTACACGTTTTGGCTACAAGTACATCCTAATATTAAATAAAAATGGTTTTAAAGCAAACTGATTCATGTGTCAGCATAATCTAAATACAGAAAGTATAATCTTATAAGTAGAAATGCTGCTAAAATTCTGAAGTTAGAAGGTTTACTGTAAGTAAGAAGCCAAAAGTTCAGACACTCAACCAAAGTTGATCCAAACCTCTTGGGTTGGAAATATCACAAAAGTGAGCTTTTCCACAAAATGGCCTGTATTTCCTGTTTTTAGCTAAGCTGGAAGTGCAGTAGGAACAATACTTATTATGGCATGTCATTGTGTCTACTTTGGGTTTGAAAACACCAAGCAGAGACTATAAGCATGACGAATCAAAAGGAAAACACTGAGTGGAGAGTTGTTCTGGGCTAAGAAAGGGAGAATTAATGCAAACAGAATTTCCTAACTTGACCACCAGTTAACCATAGCTTGGGTGTCCAACGTACTATGAATCACGAGCAACTAGCTCCAAAATAACACAAGAACATCTTCGGCTAGATCATTACTGGAGTATATTGTTAATAAAACTTCCAGAAAAAAAAATTGGTAGACATAGGTATTCAAGGGTTAAAAAGGGGTAAAATTCCTTTTTACAAAATAATCTGGAAATGAGATAGTGCAAACGACTTGCTAGACAGACAGACACTTGCTAGACATTCACCACGCTCATTTAGAAATTTTAGGCAAAAATCACAGCTCTCATCAACAGGGTTGATAATAACTCTTCACAGGAAGAGTGTAGAATTGTTAGACAGAACACAGGCTGAATTTTCAAAAGCAAAGTCTCAAAAGTTTCATGGATTGTGAATACACAGGTATATTTTCCAAAAAGCCACTTAATGCTGTTGTCTCTAACATAATTTCTTACAGTCTTTAAACTAAAAATTCTTAGTTGATAAACCCAAACTACTAATATTCCACCATTTAGTTAACATATTTATTGAATCTGTGCAATATTGGTTATGCATACTCAGTTAAGAAAGAAAATTTGGGAACTGTTCCTTTTTTCTACTTGATTGCTCCATAATCAAGGGCATGCTGTGAAGTTGGACAAGTCACTTAGTGATGCAATATCTAAGGGTCCTCTTAGAAATATTACTTGCCCCCTAACAAATCAATCCTCAAAGATGAAAAAAAAAAAAAAATTAGTAATAATGAAAAACAGGAAAAGAAAACAAGTGTTTACGATTTGCAGTCAGGATGAGAGAGTCTTAATAGTATAGTATATTGACACTAACTATAAAGGAAGTTTGTGAGTCCTTGCAAAGAGAGTGAAAAGTAAGAAAACAATGAAATGAGACAGCAGAACTGAGACACAAACCCAAAACAATGAAGAAAATGGCAATAGGAACATACATATCGATAATTACCATAAATGTAAATGGATGAAATCCTCCAAACAAAAGACACAGACTGGCTGAATGGATACAAAAACAAGACCCATATATACACTGTCTACAAGAGACCCACTTCAGACCTAGGGACACACACAGGCTGAAAGTGAGGGGATGGAAAAAGATCTTCCATGCAAATGGAAATCAAATGAAAGGTGGAGTAGCACTTCTCATATCAGACAAAATAGACTTTAAAATAAAGACTATTACAAGAGAAAAAGGAGGACACTACATAAAGACCAAGGGATCAATCCAAGAAGAAGATATAACAATTGTAAATATTTATGCACCCAACATAGGAGCACCTCAACATAAGGCAAATGCTAACAGCCATAAAAGGGGAAATCGACAGTAACACAATAATAGTAGGGGACTTTAACACCCCACTTTCACCAAAGGACAGATCATCAAAAATGAAAATAAATAAAGAAACACAAGCTTTAAATGACACATTAAACAAAATGAACTTACTTGATATATATAGGACATCCCATCCAAAAACAAAAGAATACACTTTCTTCTCAAGTGCTCATGGAACATTCTCCAGGATAGATCATATCTTGGGTCACAAATCAAGCCTTGGTAAATTTAAAAACTTGAAATCATATCACGTATCTTTTCTGACCACAACGCTGAGACTAGATATAAATTACAGGAAAAAATCTGTAAAAACTACAAACACATGGAGGCTAAACAATATGTTACTAAATAACCAAGAGATCACGGAAGAAATCAAAGATAATATTTTAAAAATACCTAGAAAAAAATGACAATGAAAACAAGATGACACAAAACCTATGGGATGCAACAAAAGCAGTTCTAAGAGGGAAGTTTATAGCAATACAAACGAACCTCAAGAAACAAGAAACATCTCAAATAAACAACCTAAACTTACACCTAAAGCAATTAGAGAAAAAACAAAAAAAAAAAACCAAAGTTAGCAGAAGGAAAGAAATCATAAAGATCAGATCAGAAATAACTGAAAAAGAAATGAAAGAAACATTAGCAAAGATCAGTAAAACTAAGAGCTGGTTCTTTGAGAAGATAAACAAAATTGATAAATCATTAGCCAGATGCATCAAGAAAAAAAGGGAGAAGACTCAAATCAATAGAATTAGAAATGGAAAAGGAGAAGTAACAACTGACACTGGAGAAATACAAAGAATCATGAGAGATTACTACAAGCAACTCTATGCCAATAAAATGGACAACCTGGAAGAAATGGACAAATTCTTAGAAATGCACAACCTGCCGAGACTGAACCAGGAAGAAATAGAAAATATGAACAGACCAAGCACAAGCACTGAAATTGAAACTGTGATTAAAAATCTTCCAACAAACAAAAGCCCAGGACCAGATGGCTTCACAGGTGAATTCTATCAAACATTTAGAGAAGAGCTAACACCTATCCTTCTCAAACTCTTCCAAAATATAGCAGAGGGAAGAACACTCTCAAACTCATTCTAAGAGGCCACTATCACCCTGATACCAAAACCAGAAAAAGATATCACAAGAAAAGAAATCTACAGGCCAATATCAGTGATGAACATAGATGCAAAAATCCTCAACAAAATACTAGCAAACAGAATCCAACAGCACATTAAAAAGATCATATACCATGATCAAGTGGGGTTTATCCTAGGAGTGCAAGGATTCTTCAATATACACTAATCAATCAATGTGATGCACCATATTAACAAACTGAAGGAGAAAAACAATATGATCATCTCAATAGATGCAGAAAAAGCTTTGGACAAAATTCAACACCCAATTATGATAAAAACCCTCCAGAAAGTAGGCATAGATGGAACTTACCTAAACATAATAAAGGCCATATATGACAAACCCACAGCCAACATCATTCTCAAAGGTGAAAAACTGAAACCATTTCCACTAAGATCAGGAACAAGACAAGGTTGCCCACTCTCACCAAATTATTCAACATAATTTTGGAATTTTTAGCCACAGCAATCAGAGATTAAAAAGAAATAAAAGGAATCCAGATCAGAAAAGAAGAAGTAAAACTGTCACTGTTTGCAGATGACATGATACTATACATACAGAGTCCTAAAGGCTCTACCAGAAAACTACTAGAGCTAATCAATGAATTTGGTGAAGTAGCAGGATACAAAATTAATGCACAGAAATCTCTTGCATTCCTATACACAAATGATGAAAAATCTGAAAGTGAAATTAAGGAAACACTCCCATTTACCACTGCAACAAAAAGAATAAAATACCTAGGAATAAACCTACCTAGGGAGACAAAAGACCTGTATGCAGAAAACTATAAGACACTGATGAAAGAAATTAAAGATGATACAAACATTTGGAGAGATATACCATGTTCTTGGATTGGAAGAATCAACATTGTGAAAATGACTGTACTACCCAAAGCAATCTACAGATTCAATGCAATCCCTATCAAACTACCAATGGTATTTTTTACAGAACTAGAACAAAAAATTTCACAATTCGTATGGAAACACAAAAGACCCTGAATAGCAAAAGCAATCTTGAGAAAGAAAAACGGAGCTGGAGGAATCAGGCTCCCAGACTTCAGACTATACTGTAATTCTACAGTAATCAAGACAGCATGGTATTGGCACAAACACAGAAATATAGATCAATGGAACAAGATAGAAAGCCCAGAGATAAACCCATACACATATGGTTACCTTATTTTTGATAAAGGAGGCAAGAATTTACAATGGAGAAAAGACAGCATCTTCAATAAGTGGTGCTGGGAAAACTGGACAGCTACATGTAAAAGAATGAAATTAGAACACTCCCTAACACCATACACAAAAATAAACTCAAAATGGATTAAAGAC
Organism: Mesoplodon densirostris; assembly: GCF_025265405.1. Taxonomy (NCBI): domain Eukaryota; kingdom Metazoa; phylum Chordata; class Mammalia; order Artiodactyla; family Ziphiidae; genus Mesoplodon; species Mesoplodon densirostris. The sequence goes on from NC_082672.1 coordinate 31,576,936, forward strand.
CTAAATTTAAGGCCAGACACTATAAAACTCTTAGAGGAAAACTTAGGCAGAACACTCTATGACATAAATCACAGCAAGATCCTTTTGGACCCACCTCCTAAAGAAATGGAAATAGAAACAAAAATAAACAAACAGGACCTAGTGAAATTTAAAAGCTTTTTCCCAGCAAAGGAAACCATAAACATGACGAAAAGACAACCTTCAGAATGGGAGAAAATATTTGCAAATGAAGTAACTGACAAAGGATTAATCTCCAAAATATACTAGCAGCTCTTGCAGCTCAATATCAAAAAAGCAAACAACCCAATACAAAAATGGGCAGAAGACCTACATGGACTTTTCTCCAAAGAAGATATGCAGATTGCCAACAAACACCTGAAAGTAGGCTCAACATTACTAATCATTAGAGAAATGCAAATCAAAACTACAGTGAGGTATCACCTCACACCGGTCAGAATGGCCATCACCAAAAAATCTACAAATAATAAATGCTGGAGAGGGTATGGAGAAAAGGGAACCCTCTTGCCCTGTTGGTGGAAATGTAAATTGATACAGCCACTATGGAGAACAATATGGAGGGTGCTTAAAAAACTAAAAATAGAACTACCATACGACCAGCAATCCCACTACTGGACGTATACCCTGAGAAAACCATAATTCAAAGGAGTCATGTACCACAATGTTCACTGCAACTCTATTTACAATAGCCAGGACATGGAAGCAACCTCAGTATCCACTGACAGCTGAATGGATAAAGAAGTTGTGGCCCATATATACAATGGAATATTACTCAGCCATAAGAAGAAATGAAACCGATTCTTTTGTAGTGAGGTGGATGGACCTATAGTCTGTCATAAGGAGTGAAGTAAGTCAGAAAGAAAAACAAATACCATATGCTAACACATATATATGGAATCTAAAAAAACCAAAAATTTGTTCTGAAGAACCTAGGCGCAGGACAGGAGTAAAGATGCAGATGTAGAGAATGGACTTGAGACACGGGGAGGGGGAATGGTAAACTGGGATGAAGTGAGAGAGTAGCGTGGACATGTATACACTACCAAATGTAAAATAGATAGCTAGTGGGAAGCAGCTGCATAGCACAGGGAGATCAGCTCGGTGCTTTGTGATCACCTAGAGGAGCGGGATAGGGAGGGTGGGAGGGAGACGCAAGAGGGAGGAGATATGGGGATATATGTATATGTATAGCTGATTCATTTTGTTATACAGCACAAACTAACACACCATTGTAAAGCAATTATACTCCAATAAAGATGTTAAAAAAAAGAAAGAAAGAAAGAATGGGTCTCTTGTTTGGTGACAGTCAGGCTCCCTTCCAGGAGCCGTGCTGTTGGCGGGTCTGAAACAGGCCTGAGCTCCACTGTGAGGCCACATGTAATTGATGGTAAAGCCTAGAATAGCCTTGCTGGACTTGAATCTAGAAGACTATGTATATTTATTTATTAAACTTTGATTCCATGACAAAAAGACTGTGTTTGATTTCTTCAGAAGGACTTGCCTAGCTGAGGGAATCCTGACACAAAGGAAACTCAAACTACATAGAAGCAAAACAAACACATACAGTGTGGCTCTCCTAATTTATCAATTGCATGAAGATGAAACCCTGATAGTTAGTAATTTACTGGGGCAAAGACCATGTCTCATTCATTTTTTATTTCCCAGCATCTAATCATAGTGTCTGGCATATGGTAGGCATTCTGTAAACATTCAGTGAACTGAACTGGACTGTGTTGTTTCACATCCCCACTGCTGGTCTCCTTTCATCCGGGTAAAAACTGTACTTGACCTTGGCTCAGCCTTGACTTCCTCAGAAAGATCCTCCCTGACCTCCCCAACTTGATCCTTTCCCCCTAGTATTTACAGTTATATTGTTATGCACTCTCCTTCAAAGCACCTATCACAACTATAATTTTATATTTATTTACAAGGATCTTTGAGATAAACAATAGAGACCATAAACAATAAAGGCAAAGGAGGCATCATGCCAGGCGAGGCAGCCTCGGACGGCCCACGGAGCTGCAGCTGCTCTTTGAGACCTCCTTGCCGACACATGCTCCAGTTCCTGCTTGGATTTACTCTTGGCAACGTGGTGGGAATGTATCTGGCTCAGAGCTATGACATACCAAACCTGGCTAAACAACTTGAAGAAATTAAAAAGGACGTGGACACCAAGAAGAAACCCCCTAATTCATGAGGCCAACTCCAGCACTGCCTCCTGGATAAACTGATTCTACTGTTCTTGAGGTCTTCCTTTATGATCTGAACCAAAACCTTTTGTTTTCATCTCCAGCCTCAGCAATTTTCTTCTTTGTTTGACCTTGTATTGCCTTACAGCACAAATGGGGCCACAAGTTAAGAACAACCCTTATTTTTCAAACATCCTCACTTCTTCCCTTCCTCCTTCCAGCCACTTGGGAGGTCCTGAGAATGGAATTATGGTGCTAGATTAGTAAACATGACCTTAAATTAGTAGTCTCTCCCTTATTCTTTGGGATTTCTACTACCATTTTCAAAAGAAAAATTGATGAGTTTTGTAGAGCTGATGAGATATAAATAATGCTGATTTCACAGTCTAGCAATTATATGGGGTGTTTAAACCTTTGGTACTAAATTATGTTGTTTCAAAGTAGTAATGAAAATCTAGAAGCCAGTTTCTGGTGAATTATCCACTAATTTTATGTTGTTGTCAGGAAGCTCCATAGTTGCTAATTTAACCAATAAATCAATTTGCTATTCATTAACCAAGGAACTCTGTTCTGAGAACCCTATCAGGAACTGGAGAATTTAAAACTATTTAAAGTAATGGCCTTTGTCCTCAGTAGAATTCATAGTCTAGTATGCATATTTTTTCTTAATGATGCATTTGATCTGGCTCTATTCTCTCATAAGAATCATACTTATTTCATGGGATTACAGGCGCATTTGACACTACATGGTAGATAAATGAGAAGTTGTCTATAAAGGAAATTTCATGCCTTTTTACATTAAAAAAATGTATTTACATTATAACTTATAGTGATTCTCATAAGAAGACTTTTTGTGTT